>NC_139919.1:0-1335000 GCF_963514095.1 Eutrigla gurnardus | reverse complement strand
ATGTCTACCCCCAAATCCTTTTCCCATACGTTTTTAGGCGATATAGTGGGGGCTGGGCTCAGAAGTATAATCTTATTATAAATGACAGATATCAGTCGCTTTTGTTGCAGGTCGAGAGACAGCAGTTGGTCTATTTCAGCTTCAGGGGGGCGGTTTGGGAAATGTGGGAACTGCTTTTGGATAAAGTGTCTCATTTGAAGATACCGAAAAAAATGGCTATTAGGCAGGTTGTATCTATCTGACATAGATGCAAAAGACGTGAAAACACCTTCTTCATACAGGTCCTTAAGTGTTCTGAGGCCCTTATCCGACCATATGCGGAATGTAGGGTCAGAGCGGGAAGGGAGAAATGCATAATTATTCAAAACCGGGGAAAGAATCGAAGCCCTGTGGAAACCGTGCTGCTTTCTGAACTGGATCCAAATTTTAATTGTATTGGTGACGACCGGATTAGGTGAGACATTATGGGCACTTATGGGGAGCTGTGAACATATCGTAGAATGTAGATAGCAAGAAGAAGATGAGATCTCAGTGCGAGCCCAGGGTGGACAGGTGTCTGCACCTTCACCATGGAGCCAATATATAAGTTTATTAATGTTGCAGGCCCAAAAATAGTGGCGAAAATTTGGCAACGCTAGCCCACCTTCAGGTTTAGGAAGTTGAAGAATGTTTTTCTTAATACGGGCTGGTTTATTATGCCAAATAAAAGTATTAAATTGTTGGTCGAGATTAACAAAAAAGGATTTATTAAGACAAATTGGAATGTGTTGAAAAAGATACAAAAATTTCGGAAGAACTACCATCTTAATGAGATTAACTCGGCCTGCAAGAGACAGGGGGAGGGCAGCCCATCTGGACAAGTCCGACTTGCATTTATCTAATAAGGGCTGAAAATTCTTCTGAAAGAGTTCCCTGAAGGAGCTGGTAATAAACACCCCCAAATACTTGAATCCCTCTTCAGCTATTTTGAAAGGAAACACGGATTGTGGGAGAGATCTCGCCAAATTATTAACAAAAAATAGCTCGCTTTTCTGAATGTTTAATTTATACCCTGATAGGTGCCCAAACTGATCCAGAGTTGACAAAATTGGGGGGAGGGAGGATGTGGGGTTTGAAATAAATAAGAGAAGGTCATCAACATATAAAGAGAGTTTGTGAACTAGACCGAAACGAGAAATGCCTTCAAACTCATTCTGGTTTCTAAGCCAGATGGCTAGTGGCTCGATGGCTATATTGAACAACAAAGGTGAAAGCGGACATCCCTGCCGGGTCCCACGTTTGAGAGGGAAGTATGCTGAATGGACGCCGTTAGTATTTACAGAAGCCGAGGGGATGGCATACAGAAGTTTAACCCAAGAAATAAAATTAGAATCAAAGCCAAATTTCTCTAAAATAAAAAATAGAAATCCCCACTCCACCCGGTCAAAAGCTTTCTCTGCATCAAGCGCCACTACAATTTCAGGAGTGTTTGACGCGGGTGAGTATATAATGTTCAATAGCCTTCTGGTGTTAAAGAATGGATGTCTCCCCAATGTGAAGCCTGTCTGGTCTAAGGAGATTATTGCTGACATCACACTTTGGAGGCGGAGGGCGAGAACCTTGGCCAGAATCTTATAATCTATGTTTAAAAGTGAGACAGGTCTATAGCTACCACAGGAGGTAGGATCTCTATCTTTCTTCAGTAGCAGTGAAATAGATGCCTCATACAGGGTCGTTGGCAGTCTGCCTTCAGTAAAGGAATCATTGAACATTCTCACCAGGATGGGGGCTAGTAACATCGAGTACGCCTTAAAGAACTCGACTGTAAAACCGTCGGGACCGGGAGATTTCCTGTTTTGCATAGAATTGATTGCTTCGTGCACCTCCAACAAAGAGATGGGTCTGCCCAATTCTCTGGCGATATTTACTTCAATTTGAGGATATGTTAACCGGTCTAAAGGATTGGGGGTCGCTGCAGTAATTGGGTTGCATTCAGAAGTATACAGTGTGGTATAGAAATCAGAAAAACACTTATTGATAACTGCCGGATCAGAAGCGAGGTTACCATCAGGTTCCTCTGCATTTTCTGCAGCTTTTTTCAGAATACGTTTCACTATTTGTACTCCCTTCTCCGCTAATCCATTGGATTGCGGGTAGTGAGGACTCGAAGTCACATGTTAAAAACCGTACTTTTCTGCAAAGTTTTTAAAACATTGGCTCGAGAATTGTGGTCCATTGTCACTTATCACAGTCACAGGGATCCCATGACGTGCAAAGATCGCTTTTGTGTGCGTCACAACTCTCTCAGCAGTCGTATCACTCAAACACGTGAATTCTGGGTAGTTGGAATGATAATCTATAACTAACAGGTAGTCCTTGCCTTTAAGATGAAAAAGATCCATCCCAACCTTTCTCCACGGTTCCCTTGGCTTGTCATGTGGCCTCATCGGTTCCTTGGCCTGCAGATATCTGTGGCGCTGGCAAGTGTCACAGCGCTGGATGTAGGTCTCAATATCTCTGTTCATGTACGGCCAGTACAATACTTCTCGTGCACGTCTCTTGCATTTTTCTATTCCTAGATGTCCTTCGTGCACTAATCTGATCATTTGCTGTCTTATTGAGTTAGGAATAACAATCCTGGTGCCTTTTAGAAGAACACCGTCTAACACTGACAGTTCTCCTTTAAAGTGTTGGTATGGCTTAGACAGTTTAACCTGGCCTGGTAGGTTTATCTGTTCCATGACTCGTTTCAATGTTTCATCCTTTTGTGTTTGTTTGGCTATCTCGGACCATTTTAAGTCTGACACTGGCATGTGTGCTCTGACACAGTCTATATGGATTTGCACGATTTCTTCAGTTGTGCTCTTTAAATCCTGCAGGCTGGCCCTGCTCAACGTATCTGCCACCACTAGGTGTTTTCCTGGCTTAAACTCAAAGTCCACGTCATATTTCTGAAGTCTTAGCATTAGGCGTTGAATGCGTGGTGGTGCATCACCCAGTGGCTTCTGTGAAATTGCTATTAGCGGCTTATGGTCAGTTTTTAGTGTTACTGTTCTTCCATAAACATATTCATGAAACTTTTCACAGCCATAAACAGCCCCTAATGTCTCTTTCTCAATTTGTGCGTAATTTCTTTCTGCACTGGTCATAGTGCGAGATGCGTACGCGACAGGATACCATTCTGTGTCATGCTTTTGAAGAAGCACAGCTCCTAGGCCGGCTTTGGATGCATCAGTTGACACCTTTAACGGTTTGTCCTGATCGTAGAATGTTAAGACGGGCTCACTGATCAGACTATTCTTTAGCCACTCCCATTCTTTTGCATGCTCTGGCATCCACTGCCACATTGTTTTATTCTCTAGCAAGCTTCTCAGTGCTTTAGTGTTAGCTGAAAGGTTCGGGACAAATTTTCCCAAGTAGTTAACTAAGCCTAAAGCTCTCTGTAGGTCATTTTTGTCCTGTGGTACAGGCATTTCCGCAATCGCCCTGACCTTCTCTGGATCTGGTTGGACCCCTGCCTTTCTCTCCCAGGTAGGTTATTTCTCTAACCCCGAATTGGCATTTGCTTTTGTTTAGTTTTAGTCCTGACTTTTGCGCCTTAGTGAGAACTATGCGCAGCCTCGCATCATGCTCCTCTTTTGTTTTGCCCCAGACTACGACATCATCAATAAAAACACCCACCCCTTCTATTCCATCAAAGAGCTGCTGTACTGTCCTATGAAATACCTCAGGGGCGGAGCTTATTCCAAATGGAAGTCTCAAGAAGCAATGTCGACCAAAAGGAGTGTTAAATGTGCACAACCTAGAACTTTCCTCTTCAAGCACAATCTGGTAAAACCCAGATGAAGCGTCTAGTTTAGAGAAGTAGCATGCTCCACTCATTGCACTAGTTATGTCTGATTTAGTTGGAAGCCTGTAGTGTTCACGCTGGATTGCCTTATTTAAATCTTTGGGATCTATGCACAATCTCAGATCTCCATTAGGTTTCTCAACAATGACTAGGGAGTTAACCCATTCGGTGGGCTCTTCAATTTTCCTGATGACCCCTTCAGTTATCAAAGAGTCTAGCTTTTCCCTGAGTCTCTTCTTAAGTGCGACAGGTACTTTTCGTGCTGGGTGTATGACTGGTTCTGCATTATCTTTCAACCTGATTTTGTGTTTGCCTGGCAGACGTCCTATACCTTTAAACACATCTGCGTATTCTTTCACCCAGTCAGCATGTGTAGCTCTTGTTGCAGTAGTCACTGTTTTCTTAGTTTGTTTGTTTTCTGTCATTTTGTCAGCATCAATGACATTTATTCTCTGTATTAGCCCTAGCTGCTCACAGGTTTTTAAACCTAGAATAGCTTGTCTATTCCCCTCAACAAGCACAAATAGAGCATTCACTTTCTTATCATTTCTAGTCAGACTAACTCTACACACCCCTTTAGTGGGTATAGGAGTGTCATCATATGTCCTTAGATTTATCTTTTTGTCTCTCACCTTGGGCTTGTTTTTCAGTCTTTTATAGTCTGTTATTGGCAGTATGTTCACCTGCGCCCCTGTGTCCAGTTTCAGTGGGATGTCGGTGCCATTCACATCCAGGTGAGCTATCCACTCATCCTTTGAAGCCGTCGGTGCCTCCTCTATTGCACCCACAAAGAACGCCATCTCCTCGTCGTCCTCGGTGTCGCTCTGCTTTTCCACGAGCTGCACTTTCTTCTTGGTGAAACAGCATTTGGCGAAGTGATTTCTTCCACCGCATTTCCTGCAGTCCTTCCCGAACGCTGGACACTGTTTCGGCGCGTGTCTCAGCCCGCACCTCTCGCAGTTCCCCCTGTCCTGCTGCGGCTGTTGCCTCGGCTCTCTTTTCCTTGCCGACGTCCTCGGTCTCCCGCGCTGGACCGCGTCCACTTCCGCAGCTTCACCCTCGTTGTTGAATGTCTTTATCTCCGCCTTTGCGCTATCTGAAGCTTGGCATATTTTAATAGCTTTTTCAAGCGTGAGATCTGTCTCTTTCAATAAGTGCATTCTCACTTTATTGTCCAGTACACCGATAACTATCTGGTCACGTATCATTGAATCACATAACGTGCCGAAGTTGCATGACTGACTTTTCAGCCGTAGGTCTGTGACATACTTTTCTATCGCCTCGGACTCTTTCTGAACACGGTTTCTGAAAACATATCTCTCATATGTCTCATTCTTTCTCGGCGTGCAGTACTCCTCGAACTTTGCCATGACCACATCAAACTTATCTTTTTGGTCGTCTGTGAAGACAAACGTGTTGTACACGTCCAGTGCGCTGCGGCCTGCTACTGTTAGCAACAGTGCTATCTTCCGCTTGTCGTCGCCTTCCAGTCCGATGGCAAGCACATATAGTTCAAAACTTTGTTTGAATACTTTCCAGTTTTCGTTGACGTTTCCTGTCAACTTCAACTCCTCTGGTTGACGTATAAAGTTCATTTTCCAGTTGAGATATTTCTCCTGGTACCATGTATTGACGAGACGTACTCACACCGTGTAGTTCAACATCGAAGTTTACTTGCAACTGCACTTCCTTGTTACATACACTTCAGTAAGCAACTGGTGCCAACTAGTGGTAGCGTTGATCATTACATCTCAATACAGGTCCCTCGTCGGGTCAGGAACTGGCGACGAGCAAACCCCCGGCAGAATGCGTGGTGCAGGCGTCGGATGGTCCCCCGTCGGGACAGGAACAGGCAATCATGATGACAGGTCAGAAAAAAACGAAGAAGCGTAACTTTTCAGAAACGGCGATAGAGACACTTGTTGGGGAGGTGGAGGCTCAGAAAATAATTTTATTTAGTGGCCACAGCAGCGGGATCACAAATAAAAAGAAGCAGTGCGTGTAACTGCGGTCAACAGTGTCAGTGGGACGGAGCAGACGGTGATCTGAAGGTAAACAACATCTTTCTGCTCCTTTAACAACATGGATTTAATGTATTGCTTGAGTATTTGAGGAAGTTTGACTTTGATGTGATTCATTTTAAATGTGAGAAATAATCACATTCATTTAATGTGGAAGCAAAGAAAAGTTTGTCCTCCAACTGTAGGAGCGTGGCTGCAACTGGTTGGGGGCCAAGCACACCTGCGCTCACTTCACTCCACCGCACAATTGCTGGCATTGGGAAGGCCAGTGTCTCGGGGATTGTGTCCGAAAAGGATGGAGACACAGACGCGACTGAGACCAGAGGTATAAGGGTAAACAGATTTTAAACTTTTATTGTATATAAAACAAAACCTTAAATAGTTTCTGTCCTTCCAGAGTCTGCAGCGTTGGGCGTAGAGGAGGGTGATGTGAGGAGGGTGGCGGTGAAGGGAGAGTGACGGTGAGGAGGGTGATGTGAGGGGCCCTCGGGTCCGGCGGCAAGCAGCAGCTGCACCCCGAGCACAATTGCCATCAACAACGTTGCAGATGAGCCACGACAAACCCGCACCGTGATGTAAGAAATTGCCATATTAATAATAGAATACGTTAAAAATGAACATTGATTGTTGTCTTCAGTCTCCAGCATGTGCGTACGCATGCCTCAGCGTTAGCTAACAGCGACGCACACTTTCCCGTCAAGTTTGTTTTTTCTAGATCACAACATTTGCGTGGAAAGTAGCGTGCACACGTTTCCAGCATCATTTTGTGCGTACGCAAGCTTTATAAATGAGGCCCCTGGTCAAGACCTGTTAACCTCCTCCGTCTTCTCTTTTTACAGAGGTTATATATATATATATATATATATATATGGTTCTTGTGTTCATTTCCTGTTTTATTTTGTAATTTCTGATTCCCTGTTCTATATTGTCCTCTCTGGATGGGATGTTTGAGTATAAAAAAACAAAGTTGGAACAATCAATAAACATGCATGTACTTGCATGTAAATGTTATTTATTGTTTGTATATATAATTTAAAATAAGAGTCACTCATGTTTTGCTTTTATTAATACCTACGAAAATCGAATGAACAAAAAATACACGAATACACGGACCTTCTGCCTGTGTCAAATGAACGTCGGTCATACACGGATCCTATGAGCTTTCAGAGCAGCAGGTGGCAGCACGCTCCTGTCCACACGGATGAGACGCGTAGAAGAAGACTTTCACCAGGAAGTAGTGCAGCACTCGGGAAGTCGAGGTGGTGGGCTACGGAAGTGGATGCGAACGTGGATACGGCACCGACGAGTTTAAGGCGTGATTGACGAAGATGATATGGATTTTGATGATTGGTCGCAGGTTGATAAAGGAGGAGGGCGAGGAGGTAAAACAAGTACGAGGCAGGGAAAGGATGTGGGAGCACCTGCTAGCCAGAATAATAAAAGAAGGCTAGAGGGAAGTAGTTCAGATGAGGAAAACCGCATCGTTCGCAGGAAGGTTGAAAGGGAGGAATTTAAAATAATAATCAAGTTCAGGAAGGAAGATGAGCAGATTAATCTTAGCCCAATAGCATTGTCCAGGGAGCTGAAAAAGAAGATAGGAGACATAGAAATGGCTAAGGTTCTTAGAGATGGGAACTTGTTGGTAAAATGCAGGAATGAAAATCAGAGAAATAAAGCCTTGCATATGGAGACTATTTGCAAAAAAGTAGTGACGGAAAAAAGAGCTCTGGGTGGGAATAAAATGTCCCGAGGAGTGATAACCGGCATACCCATTCACGAGGATTTGGAAAAAATTAAAAGAAGTATTCAAGGAGGCGACGTGAAGAGACTAAAAAGGTTGTTAAGAACAGTGAATGGGGAGAGAGAAGAAAGTTTGTCAATCCTTCTTGAGTTCCAGGACTCGAGACTTCCAGATAAAATAAAAGTAGGATGTATGAGTTTTCCAGTCAGGCCTTATGTTCCACCTCCACTTCGATGCTACAAATGCCAGAGGTATGGGCATATAGCCGTGGCTTGCAAAGGAAAGCAAAGGTGTGCTAAATGTGGAGAGGATCAAAGATTTGAAGAGTGTGGAGTTAATGTGCAGGCCAAGTGTTGTAATTGTGGTGGCCAGCACAGTGTGACATATGGGGGATGTGAAGTCAGGAAAAGAGCTGTGGAAATTCAGCAAGTGAAGACAATGAACAACATAAGTTATGCTGAAGCAGTAAAAGCAGTGCAGGGACAAAAGGCAATAGGAGAAACAGCTACAATCAGCCAAAGTGTAAGATCAGAAGGAGGTCAAAGAGAGCAAGCTAACAAGAAAACAGAGCTGGAAGTGGATACGTTGATTTTGTTTGTTGCCTATGTGATCAACTGTGCAGATCAAGTCAAACACAAAACAGAGAAAATCAAGATAATTGTGAAAGGGGCTGAAAAATTCTTGGGTATGAAAGACTTATCCTGGGAACAAATCAACAGAAGACTTGAAGAAGTCGGGAAACCAGGGGGTCATGGGGAAAAAACTTGATGCTCATTCTGCAATGGAACGCAAGGAGCGTAATTGCAAATGGTCAGGAATTTAAAGGATTTATTAAAGATCTCAGAAGGAAACCTGAAATAATATGCATTCAAGAAACTTGGTTAAAAGCAGTATTAGATTTTGGAATTAAAGGTTATAAAAGTATACGCAGAGATAGGGAAGAGGGTAATGGAGGAGGCTGTATAATATTGGTAAAACAGGAAATGCAATATAGAATATTAAAGAAGGGGAAAGAGTGGGAAATGATAGTGATTGAAGTATGGACAAAGGATGGTTTTATCAAAATAGTCAACTTTTACAACCCATGCAAAAAGTTATCATTGGAAGGACTTGAGGAACTGGCAACAAACTTAGATGGGAAAGTTATTTGTTGTGGAGATTTTAATGCACATAGTACATTATGGGATAGTTATAATGACGGGAATGGAGAAGTGATTGAAGAACTAATGGAGTCTAAAAACATGGTATGCCTCAATAATGGAGAGGGTACAAGAATTTATGTCAGAAATGGGAGGGAATCTGCCATGGATCTTACTTTAGTGTCAGAAACTGTGGCAGGTATTTGTACTTTTTTTTTATTTTTTATTTTTTATTTAGCACATAAGAGATGTATAAAACAGCATATTAAAAAAGTGGAACGACAACGACAAGAGACATACAAAGTATACAGTAGATAAAGCAAATGTGCTGGAGAAACCAAAAAAAACCCTAAGCGCTTGTCAAGTGGTCCTCCAAAAGACAAACATTCAACATAAATTTAATTTACAGAATGAGAAAACAACATAAAACAATTAAAAAAGAGAAAATCAATATTGTGTGAAAATTCAGGATAAACATTTGACATACATTTGTTAGGATAAGCATTCAACATAAATGTATAAAGATAAACATTCAGCATAAATTCAGTTTACCGTCATGTGAAAAACAAAACAATTAGAAAAAGAGAGAGAGAAAAACAAAAGTGATGTAAAAAGTATGTGGAATTATGCATTGCTCAATTGGGCCAATAGAAAGTGAATTATTTGTTTCTTAAATGAATTTATGCTTGTGCAGTTTCTAAGGTGGATTGGTAATGCATTCCAAAAATGCGGACCTCTAAATCTGATTGAGAACTGAGAGAAAGTAGACTTAAAAAAGGTGGGATGAAGATTATTTGCTGATCTAGTGTTGAAATTATGAATCTGGGAATTGAACTGAAATACAGTTTGGAAACAAATTGGAAGTAACTTGTGAATAGATTGATAAACAAAAATACATATTTGAAAAGTATTTACAGCAAAAACAGGAAGAATACTCAGGGATTGAAACAGAGGTATGGATCTAGTAAATCTGCTAGAAAATGTTATCATTTTGATGAATCGCTTTTGTAAAATGAGAATACAGTTGAGAGAGCTCTTGAAAGTGCTTGCCCAAATAATATTACAATATGAAATGAAAGGATAGATCATCGTATAATATAAATTAATCGCGATTTTACCAGGCAGGAGATGACGTATTCTTCTGATAACTCCAATATTCTTAGCAAACTTGTTGGAAATAGACAGAATATGACTCTTCCAAGTAAGATTTTCATCAATTAAGATACCTAAGAATTTTGTTACCGTGACCCTTTCCAGGATGTTGTTGTCAATATAAACATTAGGAAGAGAGTTTGTTGAGTGTAGACTTCTCGGAGTAAATAACATATACAAGCTTTTCTTTATATTAAGTGACAATTACTACTTGGGACATTGTTAAAGAAACAACAGTAGGAAGTGACCACTATCCAATAATAACAGAAGTAGGCATAAGACAGGAAGTGTATGACACTGAAGGAGTAGAAAGATGGGTTTTCAGGAGTGCTGACTGGGAAAAATTTAAGCAGCTTAGTGATAAGGAAATGGAAAAAGTTAATGTTTGTCAAGATGTAGATGAATTAAATCATGATATTTGTGAAGCTGTTCTAGGGGCAGCAAAACAAATAATTCAAAGGAATGGAGGGAGAAATAAAAAGAACATTGTACCATGGTGGACAAAGGAGTGTGATAATGCAATAAAGTCTCGGAATAAAGCATTTAGACTTGTTAAAAGAAATCATAATTTCCAGAATCTTATTGAATTTAAAAGGTTGCAAGCAAATGTGAGGAAAACAATTAAAAATGCAAAGAAGGACTATTGGAGGAAATTCTGTAATTCGATAGGAAGAGAAACCAAAATAGGTAAAATATGGGGAATGATTAAAAGAATGAATGGGATTAATAGAGAATATGGATATCCAGTATTAACTGAAAATGAAAATGTGGCAGTGACAGATGGGGAAAAAGCAGAGATGTTGGTACAGAGTTTCATCAAAGTTCATAGCTCAAGTAATATTAGTGAAGAGGGTCGAAGAGGAAGGGAAGCTACATTAGATGAGAATGAAGAATTGTTACTACAAGAAGAAGATGCCAATGATTTAATAAATGTTTCATTCACAAAGGCAGAACTGAATCGTGCGCTTAAGAAAACAAAGATGTCATCACCAGGAAAAGACCAGATATGTTACATTATGCTAAACCATCTCAGTGAATCATCTAAAGACATACTACTGGAGCTATATAATAAAGTTTGGGAGAAGGGAAAATTACCACAAAAGTGGAAAGAAGCAGTGGTAATTCCGATACAGAAGCCAGGGAAAGACTGTAAAAACCCAGGAGTTATAGGCCTATAGCTTTAACATCTAATGTATGTAAAATAATGGAAAGAATGATAAATGAGATATTAACATATTAAGTAGAAAATAAAGGATATGTATCAAAATATCAGAGTGGATTCAGAAGAGGTAGAAATACCATGGATCCTGCTTTATGTTTAGAGCATGAAATAAGAAAAGCACAAATAAATAGGGAAAGTGTAGTAGCCATATTTTTTGATTTAGAGAAGGCTTATGATATGATGTGGAAAGAAGGGTTATTAATTAAGTTACATAAAATAGGAATTAAAGGACCGATGTATAGATGGATAAAGGATTTTTTGTTGGGAAGATCTATACAAGTTAAAATAGGAAAGTGTTATTCAGATAAAGCAGTTATTGAAAATGGAACGCCTCAAGGGAGTATAGTGAGTCCTTTGTTATTTTCTATTATGATAAATTATGTTTTTATGGGTTTAGAAAATGGGATGGGATTTTCTCTTTTTGCGGATGATGGGGCAATTTGGAAGAGGGGTAGGAATTTGAAATTTATTATGGGAAAAATACAAGAGGCTATTACTAGAATAGAGGAATGGTCATTTAAGTGGGGATTTAAATGTTCTGTTGACAAAACAAAGACAATGATCTTTACAAAGAAAAGAGTTGTCGGTAATTTAAAACTTAAATTATATAATCAAGAATTGGAGAGAGTAAAGGAATTAAAATTTTTAGGTTTGTGGTTTGATGAGAGAATGACATGGAAAGTACATGTTCAGAAAATAAATGACAAGTGTAAAAAAGTTTTAAATGTAATGAGATGTTTGGTAGGAAATGAATGGGGAGCTGATAGAACATCACTGAAAACCATTTACATAGGATTAATCAGATCAGTATTGGATTATGGATGTATAGCGTTTGGATCTGCAGCAAAAACATCTTTGAGAAGGCTAGATAATATCCAATATCAGGCTTTGAGATTGTGTTCAGGTGCTATCAGAACAACCCCAACAGCAGCACTACAAGTGGAAATGGGAGAAATGCCACTGAAGTTGAGGAGAACACAGCTGTCATTAAATTACTGGGTCAATTTAAAAGGTCATAATGAAGATCATCCAACACAAGATATACTGAAACAATGCTGGGAAAAGGAGAAAAAAGAAACAAAGAGTTTTGGATGGATAATTGAGCAGAAAGCAAAAGAGCTAGAAATAAATGAAATAAATATTTGTCCAACGGTACCACTCTCAGTAATACATCCCTGGATACTTCCTGATCCTGTGGTAGACTTGACATGGCTTGACAAAAAGAACAAAGATAAGGAATTCATTCTGCACCAACAAGTAATAAAGACATACATAGAAAATAACTATTATAGCTGTATTCAAATTTATACAGATGCTTCAAAGAACTCAGCTAACAAAGTTGGTATTTCGTTTATAGTTCCAGAATTCAACATAAAAATATGCAAACGAATTACTGATGGATTGTCAGTGTATACTGGAGAGATGATGGCAATTTTGTTAGCATTACAGTGGGTTGAAGAGGTGAGACCTTTGAGAGCAGTGATATGCTCTGATTCAAGCTCTTCATTAATCAGTATAAAGAATAACAAGTCAGAGGGCAGACAAGATGTGTTAATAGAGATACAACAAACATTATATAGAAATCAAATGATGGGACACAGTATAATACTTGTATGGATACCAGCACATATAGGAATTAGGGGAAATGAATTAGCGGACAAAGGTGCAAAGGAAGCAACAAAAAGGAATCATACGGACATGGAAGTTCCTTTTAGTAAAACAGAAATGAAAACTACAATAAAGTATAAATTGAGAGAATGGTGGCAAAAGCAGTGGGGAAAAGAGCAAACAGGAAGATGGTTTTACAGAATTCAAAGGAGAGTTGGCATGATGAGAAACACGGGGAGAACCAGGAGAGAGGAAACAATAATATCCAGGCTACGCTTTGGTCACACAAGATTAAACAGTACATTATTTAAAATGAGAAAACACAACTCAGGAAGATGTGAATTTTGTCAGGAGGAAGAAACAATAGAGCATGTTATGCTTTATTGTCAGAAATATGATGTTGAGAGAAGAGAACTGGTTTTTAATCTCAAAGAAATCAAGGTGAATTATGAATTACGGGATATATTACAGAGAAGTACTGGGGAAAAGTGTTATCGCTTCTTATTTCAGTACCTAAGAAGAACAAAATTGATAGAGAGAATATACTTTTGGATATTATTATTTATATTCTGGTCTCTCACCTTTTTTTATTTTTTATTTTTTGTATTTATTTTTATTAATAGAATGTAGGAAAGTCCCGGTCCACACTCCATACCAGTAGGTGGCGGTAATGCACCAAAAGTTGTTTGTCAACCGCCAGGAAACATCACAAAGAAGAAGAAGAAGTAGTGCAGCACAGACGTCGATGGGTCCATCGCCGTAGCAGTAGTGAACGTAAACAAAGTATGGAGAGCCCGGAGTTGTCTTTTACTCTAGCTTACATAGTGTTCTCTCTCTGCTTCGTGTTTACACCGAGCGAGTTCCGTTCGGCCGGTTTAACCGTCCAGAATGTGTTCTCGTCCTGGCTGGGAAGCGAGGATGTGGGCTTCATCCAGTACCACGTCCGGAGGACCAGCGTCACCGTCCTGCTCCACTCCGCGCTGCCTTTAGGTAAACACTTCAGACCGGACGGACGGGTGTTCCTGTGTTGAATCATAATAATCTTCACCGACAAATGTTGGTTTGAAGTAGGTTTAGTCGAGTTTCATTGTACATTTGGCCAACATAGATTCCACATAGTGTTTAGCAAACGTCGTGCTAGCATACCGGTACGCCTTGTTTTCAGCGCTCCTGTCCAATCCAAAACACAGCCAGCTGTAGAGAAGTCTCCCGTCTCTGCGTGACAGCTTCCTGTTGCTGTTGGACGTGAGGGACGTGCAGCCTCCTCATGGCTCAACATCTACTTCCCCATACCTCAGCCTCACCACAGAATCATAGAGTTCATATGATTGTTAGCGATCAACATCTCAAATGGTGTTGGAGGTTAATCTCCAAACACCTGTTTAGTCTAACTTTCCCTAATTGATTAAGGTAGGAGGAGGAATGCAGTTGATGCTGCTACAACCTAGAAGTTGGGCCTATGATGCCACGTATCAGGTATCGGTCTGATATGCTGATGTACTCGTAAACCTGTCACTGATACCACTAGCAGCGTAACCTCTCTTCAGCTGAGCCGAATAAGCCACACAGGTGCAACTATAGTACGATACATTTACATTAAGGACATTTAGCAGATGCTTCTATCCAAAGCCACTTGCAATAAGTACATGAAGAATGTGCAACAGTATATCTCAGTACAGTAAGTGTTTCACAGGAACAAGGTGGTATACAACAGATGATAAGATACTAAGTGCAATAATACTAAACTAAGTGTCAGTACATACAACAAGCAATGAGTACTACGTTTTGTTATTTATTTTTGAGAGAAGGAGGGGTGGGGTAGTCGTGGAGGAGGCTAAGCAGAGTCCAGGTGAACTCTTACAGAAGATGGGGAGGGACTCTGGTCCTCATATCGGCATCATTCCACCACTGCACGCCAGGACGGTAACTTAATGTACGACATCACAACATCGGCAGCTGTATGTGCAAAACAGGCAGTTTCATCTCTAACATCCCTTCTGATCATTAAAATGGTACTAGTAAAAATAGTAAAAGTGATAGATCTTTAAATTGTAGCAGCCCAATGGATGAATGGGGCCCCGAGCATTCACCTATATGCCTATAGTTCTTTCCTTATCAACACAGTCAGAACTACATTTCAAATCCATTGTGTTGACGTACAGAAAACACACACCAACAAAAGTGAATTTCGTCGCAGGTCCTTCTTGTACTACTGTGTGGTTTGTGTGTGACAGTCTGGTGCTCATGTCCATGTTGTTCATCTTCAGGTTACTACATGGGGATGTGCATCGCTGCTCCAGACAAAAACCTGCCATACATTCACCAGGTCAGCCTGTCCTCCTCTGCCTGCCTGTCTGTCTGCCTGTCTGTCTGTCTGCCTTCCTGCCTGTCAGTCTGTCTGTCAGCCTCTCCTTAACTGTCTGCCTGTCTGTGAGCCTGTCCTTCTCTGTCTGTCTGTCTGTCTGTCTGTCTGCCTGCCTGCCTGCCTGCCTGAAAGCATAATGCCCTCAGCCTCTGGTTGAGATTAACTTAGAGGTCACAAAAGGTCATTTTTATACAGTGTGATGATAAATACAATAGGGTTTATTGATGCACAAGAGTCTTTCCAGTCAGTCCAATTTATGTAATTCAATATTTTCAAGAATTCAAGAAATAATCACATACTTTTTCGTAGGGGAAAATGTCCCATTGATACTAAATGGAAAACCCTTTTTTCACTAGGTAAGTGACAGCTGGAGAGCACTCCTCCTACTCGCTCTCGGCCTCCAGTTGACCAGCTGGACGCTTGTCATCTACTGGTCTCGCCATCACTGGCACAACCATCCAATCAGCCGGGCCCTTCAAGCCCACGTACAGCCTCCTCACTCCAGCTGGGGCTCAGTGGCGACCAGCATCAACACTGAGTTCAGACGCATAGATAAGTTTGCTACAGGCGTGCCTGGTGCCAGAGTTATAGTTACCGACAGCTGGGTGTTAAAGGTGAGGAAAAACACTTTCATCTGTTTCCATTGTTCTGATGGAACTTCCATGTGTCCAAACTGGCCTGTGAACCATGTTGGTGTACACGCTAGGTGGCATGATCACCATGTAGATGTGTGGGACATTAGCCAGTCCCATACTGGGTGGTGGAATAGTGTTAAGTCCTAGCTGGGTTAGTAAAGGTTCCATCCTGGCTCTCTTCCTCTCCTCACAAGTGGATAATAATATTCCTATTCGAATATCTGCCTTTTTAATATTCAAATATAGATTCAAATTTAGAATATTTGTTGACAACCTTTGTTGACAACGCTCCTGAGCTTTTCAGCCTGTTTGCTCATTCTCGTGGAGCATGAATGATGAGGAACATTATGACTGGATTCAGATTCATCAGGTGGACACAAACGCAACCCCAAATAAACCAAAACATGTGTTAATGTAGCTGTAGGGATCTGTAATGAGTCCTTCCATTCAGAGGAACCACACTTCCATCAGTTTAATACCCACATGTGACACGTTTTGCAAGCACTAATGGGCATCATACTATGTTTGAGGTGATGAATGTTAAAGGAGTCATCACCTGGTTTTATACGTATCCAGCCCCCCTTGGATCGCTTTGGATCAATTCGTAAAACTTATTAGAAAAAAAAAAAAAAATTTAATCAAACATTGAGCTTGTTCTGACCCTTTTTCGTACCGCGATTTTATCACGCGAGATTACGCGCGAGGTTTTGACTGGTCCGGATGTGCATTGTATAATATGTAATGAGGCGCGCGTTGATTCGCCGCAGGAAGGACAGAGCCGGGGGGGCTTGCCTGCATGCAGACTCCAAAACATAATGGCGGCGCTTCGGCGATTTCAGGTAGCGGACGGGGCGGGGTTGGGTGGTGAAAGAGGGGTGGGCTTATGCAAGTAGCCGCCACGGTGACGTCACCGAAGGCGCAGAATCAAAATCTCGTGCTTTAGGAATGCACACCCTTGTGTGCTATTCCTGTTCGGAAAAAGAGCAGAAGCGAAAAAACGGCGCCACTTTCAAACTCCAGCCTTTCAGGCAAGTTTCAACTGAGGTCAAACACAGATATGCATGTTTTAACAAGAGAAATTGCGATTTCCAGGTGATGACTCCTTTAAGGTAAAGCAAATCCACAACTTTTCTTCAACTTCAATGTAAGTTTATACAAATAAAGGCTTTTCTCTAGTAAGCCACGCTAAATGTTTTTGACTATCTTGATTTCATCAGGCTGGTTGGCGTTTACCATGTTTGAATTTGGATGGTATATTAAAACAGCAAAAAAAAGAGCCTCCATCCACACACCTGACCATGTGTGTGCTTCCAGGTGACCACGTATCACATCTACATGGTCTTACAGAGTGACTGTCATGTGACAGTGACAGAGTGCAGACATCACCAGCTGAGTCCAGACTCCCCTGCACAGATCTTGACCCTAAGAGTGGACAGCATCAACCCTGCTGTCAGACCCTTTCATATCAGGTGTGTGTGTGTTGTGTGTGTGTGTGTGTGTGTGTGTGTGTGTGTGTGTGTGTGTGTTGTGTGTGTGTGTGTGTGTGTGTGTGTGTGTGTGTGTGTGTGTGTGTGTTGTGTGTGTGTGTGTGTGTGTGTGTGTGTGTGTGATTTTGAGCTGTATGCACAAAACAGCATGTCTGAAAAGGCCATGTGACTTCTACACTGCTCCCAGGCTCAACTCTACAGAGTATGCAGAGCTCAGGGAGAAGCTCCATGCTCCCATCAGGAACTCTGCCAATGTAGTGATCCACCAAACCATGAGTGAACTGTTCCTGGAAACCTTTAGAGCTCAGGTGGACCTCAATCAACCATACACACTCCCCACTGGACAGGTACACCACTCTTTGTGTGTTTGTGTGCAATAACAATGCAGAATGATTCAGAAGAGTATTCTCTTCACACACAGGAGCTGGAGCCCTGTATAGGCTGTATGCAGGTTCTAGCCAGCACCAAGCTGCTCAGACTGTGCCTCGCACAAGGTAAGAGAGAGAGAGAGAGAGAGAGAGAGAGAGAGAGAGAGAGAGAGAGAGAGAGAGAGAGAGAGAGAGAGTGAGAGTGAGAGTGAGAGTGAGAGTGAGAGTGAGAGTGAGTGTGTGAGTGTGTGTGTGTGTGTGTGTGTGTGAGAGAGAGACAAATCAAAACTCTTGACTCCATTATTGTGTGTTGTAGGAGCCGATAACGAGTCAGGGTGCCAGCAGTGTTTCTGCAGACCCATGTGGTGTCTTTCCTGTCTGGGTCGATGGTTCGCCAGCCGCCAAGACCAGCAGAGACCTGAGACCTGGTTGTCCAGCAGAGTCCCCTGCCCCACCTGTCGAGCCAAATTCTGTATCCTAGACGTCTGTGCGGTCCACTGACGAGACACAGATACAGACCCAAACAGATAAATAATGTACCGGTGTTTCCAAGTAACATTGTGCAACAAACGCCTGAACGAGAGTGGACCGGATACTGGACACTTGAGTAGTCTGTGCTTTCTGTAAGGACTGATCATGACAACACTGATAAACATTTCTTTGTATTCTAGGGTTAAAGGGATAGTTCGGAATTTTGGACATAAGACCTATTTTCCAAGTGAGCCGGTGTGTTCGAGACGTCTGGAGACGTTTTCAAGAAATTTCATTCAGTTCTTCTAGTTGCCGAGTTCGCTTATGCTATGGCTAGCGCAAGTCAACGGTTCTTAGCTAGACAGGCATTAAAAACAGTCTTGCCCACTCCACAGTGCACCCGAGGCAAATCAATTAAAACACTAGACTGTTGATGTACATATCTGTGTTGATAGAATAATATTTGAAACAAAACTAACCTCGCATCGCATGAATCATCCATTTTTTGAGGAACTAGTTTCTCAGCAGCAGCGGAACTTTACTTTGCTCCGTAGGACTCAAAACTCTAAGACGCGCCGCCCGAAATACTGCCCATAAATAGGCAATCGAACCGGGCCAAACTGTCGGCACTTATACCCCCAAGGCTGTCTGAAAAGCCCTCAGAGCTCACTCAAACACCGGGCAGCCCACGGCCACGCGAAGCCACAATTACGCACCGCGAACCCGGTCCTCTGCTCCGTCCGTAGACCCGTAAACCCTCGGACGCATTGCGGGGGATTCCCTCCTGGCACCACCAGCCTCCGTTTGTTTGGTCCCGGTTCTCAGCTCCAGCGGGGGCTATCTCAGTCTCCACAGCCGCTCGTTCACGTTCTGCCCTTTGAGCATCCCTCTCCCGCAATTCTTCCTCTGTATATTCAGGCTCGTACAGGTACGGTTGGGTTTGGGTGGAAAAAACTCCTCATCAGAGTCTTCAAAAGTTTCAGTATATTCTCCAAAAGTGTCCATTTCTGTGAGATTGAAGAAACTAGCACTGCAGGCTACTCTGCGTCTGTAGCAATGACAGCAAGTAAACAAACTATTATAGAACCGGTAACTTATAAGTGCTAGGTGATATCACTCCACCGCTGCCATAGCCTACTAGGAAGTATGACACACTGCTGCTGCTGCTGAGACATAAATCCTTAAAAATGCAAGGTTGGTTTTATTTCAAACATTCTATCAACACATATGTACATCGAAAGTCTGCCGTTACAATGGATTTGCCTCGGGTGCACTGTGGAGTGGGCAAGACTGTTTTTAATGCCTGTCTAGCTAAGAGCCATTGACTCTCGCTAGCTATAGCATAAGCGAACTCGGCAACTAGAAGAACTGAATGAAATTTCTTGAAAACGTCTCCAGACGTCTCGAACACACCGGCTCACTTGGAAAATAGGTCTTATGTCCAAAATTCTGAACTATCCCTTTAATTATGGATAAGAATCATGATATCCAGAGGCGATTCTAGAGTCTGTTGGGGCCCCAAGCAAAATTTTCAGTGGGGCCCTTCTGACTAAACAATAACAATAATAATCTTCTAAATAATCTGACGCCAACGAAAGATGTATGAAACCAACGTTTTTTTATATTCAAAATGTGCATATATAAATGTCAAGAACAATAAAAACAATATAATAACTAACTAAATAACAAGGTGCTTGTCTGCACATTTGGCATCAAATATAAAATACAAATTTAAATAACAGAAATAACTTTAACAAAGCCTTAGTTGAAAATATACATCTACAAAATGTGCAGCGGCGGCGGCGGCGGCGGGCGGGCATCAAATTGATTTTTTAAACATTCATAAAACAGCCCTTGGGCCGAGTCTCGGGGGCCCCCTGGCAACTCGGGGCCCCAAGCAGTTGCCTGCCTTGCCTGTTCACAAACAGCGCCTCTGATGATATCCAATACAATCTCACAGCAGTTTGTCAAATAATCACAAAATTAAAATTTACTGATTTGTGTACATGGACAGACATTTTCCAATTTGTACGGTCAGTGATCATGACTAACTAATGTATTTCATTTAGAAGTATCTTTCATGTTTTTCTGTCAGTCAGGACGACTTTACGTGAGAGAGAGAGAGAGAGAATTACATTTCTCCTTTTTGTTCAATAAATGTTGAGTTTTGTAAATCACAACCCACGGAGTTATTGAAAATGTTTGGATCACATGAGTCTACAGACGACGTCATCATGTCTTCACCTCTTCTGCTCTCTGAATGCTGAAGCGGCCCGGTACACTCAGTGCAACATGACAGCATGAATGGAAACGCTGATTAGTGTGGATGGATATACATGCAAACATGTTGATTTAGGATTTGAATGTCAACACGATGAATGAAGCTTCAAAATATTTGATCGAGCCCTTCTGAACCTGAAGTCAGTCTGAGACTGCTGATGCAACCTGGTTTTAAAACATTGCAATCCAAATAAGTCAACGGCACTCTCAATTGTGTTTCCATGGAAAAACAATTCTGGACCCAACAGACAGTACAAAAGAATTTGAAACACATGGTCAATCAGAATCACAATCAGAAAACCTTCTTAATCCCTCAGGAAGAAAGAGAAAGTCATGTGCTCATTAATAAAAAGCCTATAAACATAGTAATGTGACAAGTCCTACACACCACTAGTCAAATAACTAGGCCTGTAAAAGTCTAAACATATTGTGGCACACCGGTGCCCCAGCTGGGGGGGGAAACTCCCTCACCACCATGGGCAGAGGCCCTTCCCACAACACAGGCCACTGGGGAAAGTCTTGGCTGGCCAATATTTCCCCAATTACATGCTCACACTCTGGGAGGACAGCAACAGCTGAAGCCGACCTCAGCTGATTAGAGCTGAGGGAAGCCACCCAGGTGGGGCTCATCAGGCTGATTGGGACTGCATCACTAACGGCTTTGTTTTAAGCAGGGACAAGCGGAGAGGAGCGAGGAAGGACGCTTCAGCAGGAGCTGAAGTCTAGCTGGACAGAGGAACGAGGAGCACTCAGCGAGAACTACTACCCCGTAGTGATGGGCAAAGGGAAGCTTCGAAACAGTTCGAAGCGATGTTTCAGTATGTGTTGAAGCCTTGAAACAAATATGAAACCTGACTCTACAGTGGCATCTAGTGGCCACTTCTGTGAACTACATGCTCTGGCCAAAGAAAACTCCTAAATATGTGCCACTATGAAATGAGCCGGTCTTAGGTTTCCTTAAGTTAAGTAGAATACAGGTTGAATTAAAGAAACATTAAAAATAAATAAATGACACATTGTTATATGCAATACAATAATCAAAGATTTTTATTCAAAAATAATATTTCCGTTATTAATAGTCCGTTTCTTTTTTTGGATAACACTTCCCCTGCTTTAGAAAAATCCTTTCACGGGGTACACTAAAACATTTCTTAGTCAGTTGGTACAAATTAGGGAAGACAACACGTCGCTCTTGCCAGTATTTCAAAGGATCTGCCCGTCTTGGAATAGCCGTTTCGAAACAGAGGCGTTCCTTCAATCACTGAACTACAGTCACGTGACATGGGCGTTTCAGAACCGCTTTTCGGCACAACGTTTCGAAACGTTTCAATCCGGGACTTCAGAGACGCGCCGACACGCCCGTTTCGGAAGTTACATCACTACTACCCCGGTCCGGGAGGAATTTAAGTTGTTTTTGCCACTGACCCTCTGCTACTTTCTTTTTGGAAAATAAAACGATATTTTTTGGACATTGAGCCTTGAATGTTGTTGCCTCCATTCCAAGGGTTGGCTGAACTCACCTCTACCTAGGCCAGGCGCATCACAATATAAATAATGACAGCAAATATAAGTAATGTATGTGCAATGTATACATATTAAAAAACAAACCTGATCCGGACTGCACCGATGCTGTGGTCTTGTTTGACTCTTACCACCGGTATTTTTAAGGCGGCTGGCTATATTGATTAAAGTAATTGACTAAATTCGGCATCTCTACTGTTACTAACTGGGAATACTCCCGGGAGTCTGGCTATGCTTTCAGGTCCAGCAGAGTCCGCTGAGGTCCTGACCAATGCAGACTGCTAACTGGCCTGATGCTGGGAACGCCATAATGTAGCTCGACCTGCTGCAGTGTGACTGTTCAACTACTCCTGCTTTTTGGTCTATGGCGACATGGCTGGGATGGATCCATCTCGGGGTGGCTGTGCCTGCTGCCATGGACTACTGTTGATACTATCTCTTCTGTTAATACTACTAATATTGTTAATGTTACTGTTTATATTACTACTACTGCTACATTGCTGTGAATATTACACTGCTGCTACTACTACTACTCCTGTTAATACTACTTCTAATTTTAATACTAGTGATATACGATACCACTGATTTCCTTTCCGATCCGATACCAAGTCTAATTCAGACTGGAATCGATGACACTAATCCGATACTTTGTACAAAATGTTAATGTGTTTGGAAGTGTAGTGTATTTCAAAGCATAGCTTCATAATGAATACAGGACATCAGACTACTCTTCCTTTTTGTTTAATTATGAAGAATTATCATTCAGAAAAAGTTGCATATTAATTGACAGCATCTCAACATGAATCTTAAAATGCTTGCCTGAATATTTTAACACAAACGTTCAACATTGACACTTTTTTTGTTTAGTAACTGAACATTTTTAAAACATTCCTCAAATGTTTGTTTAGGAGCAACACCATATTTACAGTTTTCCCTTTAAGTCTTCTCCGTTTTCTACGCACAAATTGTGTCGGTGTGTTCGTGTGTGTGTCAACTTGACTGAGTAAGCAGCGCGCTGCTGTATAAATAGTCGTATTTTGCATAATGACTATGACGGGCAGAAGAAGAAGTAGTTCCTACCAACTGGGTATCATTATTTCATTTGGGACTTTGAAGATTCATTGACTCTGAAAATCATGAGTGTGTTCTACTCCTGATCGATGTGTAAAGTGTCCTGAGATAACTTCTGTTGTGATATGACACCTTGAATAAAATGTTATTGAATTCAACACTGTAGCCTATGGTCCATTTGTGTATTTGTTGTTGGGGTAGAAGTAGTAGTCTCATAATAAAATAGTGCACATACACTATATTGCCAAAAGTATTCACTCACCCAGCCAAATAATTGAGATCAGGTCACTCACTTCCACGGCCACAGGTGTATAAAAGCAAGCACCTAGGCATGCAGACTGTTTCTACAAACTATTTGCCAGGACAACGGTACTTGTCTGACTGCATTGTGCCACGTGTAAAGTTTGGTGGAGGAGGATTATGGTGTGGGGGTGTTCTTCAGGAGCTGGGCTTGGCCCCTTAGTTCCAGTGAAAGGAACTCTGAATGCTTCAGCATACCAAGACATGTTGGACAATTCCATGCTCCCAACTTTGTGGAACAGTTTGGGGATGGCCCCTTCCTGTTCCAACATGACTGTGCACCAGTGCACAGAGCAAGGTCCATAAAGACATGGAGTTTGGTGTGGATGAACTTGACTGGTCTGCACAGAGTCCTGACCTCAACCCGATAGAACACCTTTGGGATGAATTAGAGTGGAGACTGAGAGCCAGGCCTTCCCGTCCAACATCAGTGTGTGACCTCACAAATACGCTTCTGGAAGAATGGTCAAAAAGTCCCATAAACACACTCTTAAACCTTGTGGAAATTCTTCCAGAAGAGTTGAAGCTGTTGTAGCTGCAAAGGGTGGACCAACGTCATATTAAACCCTATGGATTAAGAATGGGATGTCACTTAAATTCATATGTGAGTCAAGGCAGGTGAGCAAATACTTTTGGCAATATAATACATAAGGTTACCAGTTATACTAGTAGATAATTGCACCTAATAACTCGGCATAGTATAGGGTATATTAATAATCAGGGTGGCCACTATTTAGCAAAAGTTGTATAGTTTGCAACCTGTCCAGGTGAACCCTGCTGTTGGGGATGTAGCAGGAGCAGATTTGGTTATCAACAGCTAATTATTAATGTCAATATGATTATCGATATTAATAATTATATTTAATATATTATTATGATATAATCATGAATATACGGGGCACCACCCTGGGATCAGGGAAAAGATAACCAAAAACTGTATTCAGTCTCAATATAAAGGTCTTATACTCACATGTATAGTGTGACAGTGACACCAACGTGTTTTTAAGCAGTCCACCACCCAAACCTCCTCCCTACTAGTACTTCTGCAGACTCTTTGAAAGGACTTTGTGATATGCCAAGAGCGAATGCAATCCACAACAAAATAGGTTTCCTTTGAAACATTATTCAAAATGCATTTCATTTTGTGTGATGTCAATTTTAGTAGAGCAGGCTGGCTGATGACATGGCTCCCGTCTAAAGAAAAGAAAAATGTCCAGCATTCATCATGATCATTTGGTCATTTTTACAGCCTGACTATCAATTAATTTTAAGCTCAATAAACACAGACAATATTAAGAGTGGAATTTCGCACCATTTTCTTCACATTGGAATTTTCCAGAACATGTGTATTAAGTGCAATGGGCTTCATTCACCAATATCTCCTTAGTTTTTTCTTAAATTTGCTTTTAAGGAAGTTCCTAAGAAAAGTCTACGTCGGATTCAAGAAATGTTCTTAAACTGCCCCACGCCTTCGTTAATTGAAAGCGAATGCCAGTTCTTCCTAATTAGCATATGTAATCGCCCCGCAAATGCCCATAAAAGGGCCTGAGACTGCAGCGCCATGTGCAAACACAGAACTGGAACACAGAATTTGAGAAAACGAAAATCTAAAGACGGTGAAGCTGGGACTTTGGACTCCAAAAACGGCAAACAAGCCGTTATATTTTGTAGCATCAGCAGTGGATCTAAAATAACAGTAAAACCAGATGTTTATATATATGTTCATCTCTAGGCTGTAATATTTTTGCAAGAATAAAATAATGTTCAGTGTTTTTTAAGCAGAGCGCCACCTGCTGTGTCCAAACACATCCAGCGTCTTTTCAAGATGCCGATTGTGCGTATGTGGGGCTTGTGTTCTCTGTAAGTTAAAAATGAGACTGCTGTTGTTATTGCTGTGGAGCAAAAGTTGGAGGATGGCTGCTGGCAATTAAATAGTTCCGCTGGCTTTTGATGATAGGAAATCTTATGAAAGCTGGAAAAATAAGGTTGAAATTTGGAGGTTGGTTACCAAACTGGAGAAGAAGCAGGCTTGGCAGTTGCCTTGTCGCTAATGGGAAGAGCAAGGAACTTTGCACTGGAATTACTGCAATACTGCAATTGCATTTGAACAGTGATGAGGGAACACTTCTGACAAAACTGGACTCTGTGTTTTTGAAAGAGGAAAAGGACTGCCAGTAAAAGCTGTACACAGAGAAAATGGTGTCTCTATGGTGGACTACATTGTTGTAGTCTCAACAACAGCATAACTAACTTCAAATTGGAGCTTCCAGATGCTGTGTTAGCTTACAAGCTACTAGAGCTACTAACCCTAACCCAGTTGGTGCTTACCGCCTGTCCTAGCCTCTCATTTGTACATATGAAGTCTGCCTTGAAGAGAATCTTTGGTGATAATTCGCCACAGAGGGGCGCTGGTGAACTGCTTTTGAGTGAATGATGCTGATTGATTCCTGCCTACTACACAAGATGCATTGGCCTAAAATAAAGTAGGTCAAGTTTGCTAAATAAAATGGCTGTTCAGGGCAAAAATCCAATCGACAGATATGAGAAAAGAACAAGATGTGCAGTCTGCCTACACACATATCACTGGGAAAAGGATTGTCCACAGAAACATTAACATGCAACATTAACAGAAGAAGAGAGACTTGGCAGATATTGTTGGAGAATGTAACATTCCTTTGTTGTCAAAAGAGTCATTGTCTGACAGAGATCTTCATGGTGGAGTCTTTTGGATCAGCTGTAATTGACACAGCTTGCACCAGAACTATGTGTGGAGAAAAATGGCTTGATCAATACCCATAAGTGAAGAAATACAGAGTGAGTTACTCAAAATGAAGGACATAAAGAGTGCAAGATCATTCAAGTTTGGCAATAAGAGAGTTGTTCATTCTACAAGGAAAGTTCCAGCCATGATAGGACAAACTAGATGAAACCATTGCATTTAAGTAGGGCTGTCAAACATGAAACGTTTTAATCAGATTAATCACAGGGTAGCTGTGGATTAATCATGATTAATCACCATTGATAGATATACCCGGAAAAAAAAAAAAATGTCTCTGTATATTGTTGTGGAAACGGAAATGACAGGAGATGTACATGCACCAGAATATGAAGCCTCTACAAATAGAGATGCACCGATTACACTTTTATCAGACCGAGTACAAATACTTAAATTTCAGTACTTGCGATAACAATTACTTCGAAAAACATTCAACTTTGTGTTTTCATGATACAAACAAAGCAGAGTTTGCAGTGGAGATATTAAAGGGTGATATTACAATATCTGTGGCAATGTAATCTGTCTGTCAATGCTTACTTCCTGATTGTGCACACTCTGCCGATCTCGTTTGGCGTTTTGGGGGAGCAGCTTTGAACAGAGGTCTGAATGAAGGGGCGGGACTTTTCAGTTTGGCAATGTGTTGTCAAAGTCAAAGTTTCTGTGGTTTAACCACTGTTTAACCTATCATTAAAGGGCAAACAGTGTTAAAGCATTTAAAAAAATCAACGTGTTAATTCCACAAATGAATAGTCCCATGTTAGTTCATTTTAACTACCCTACTTTTAAACAAAACTTCCCTGAATAGAGCAGGAGTAGTTTTATTCATTGAAAATGACAAAGTCACAATGTTCAACAACCTGTGAAACTGACTGAATCTTCAGGACATTATTGTGTCAAAATTAGAGATGAGAGTAACACAGATGAAAATGAGATACAAAATGAGAATGATATTCTCACTGTAACAAAAATTCAGGAAAAACAGAAAGTTCATGCCTCAGTCGACATACTGAAAACACTACTGGCATGTTCATGTAATAATTATGATGAATGTATCACAATTCTCAAGGACATTGTCAAAAAAAATAGTGAGATATGCATCAAATACAACAAACCAAAGCAAAAGCCAGTGGTGGGTTTGCCTATGGCCTCAGCCTACAATGACACTGTAACCGTGGACTTGCAGGAGCTGGAGCCGGGAGTGTGATATCTGCACGCAATTGCCCACTTCACATGCTTCAGTGCTTGAATACTTATCCATGTTGGATAAGTATTCATGGTCCTCCTGACACATTGTTCAGTGACAATGGGGGTGAAGGAATGCAGAAATTAGGGATATGGCTGAAAACTTCAACATCTGTCAGGGCCGGGGAGGCCAGAAATATTTGTGGACCCAAAAGCGGACGCAGGAGCAGAGGGGTATTCCATCAAACTCGCTAAGTGCAAAGCCGGGCTAATTTCGATAAGCCCCGCTACCTTTAGCGAGAGTTGCGTTCCATCAACGTGACTTGAGGCACTCTCCGCTAAGTAATCATGGGAATTTATCCGACCAAACTAGCCTGCTCCGGGGCAGGCTAACCATCAGGCTTACTTTAGCGGGGTTTCAGAGAAGTCCGTCTGTCGGAAACAACTGTACCAGCAGAAGGTTCCGCCAAGCCTAGTCCTCGTGATTTCGTCACGTGAAAGACCAAACATTACAAAATTACATATATGAAGTACAAACAGAATATATTTTCATCAAGCGTCTAAAAATACATGCTTGCAATTAAAAAAATATGAATAAATCGTTTATTTTGTTTAAGACCGACTGGCCATATTATCTAAAACCCCCAGTTGGGTGAGTGGTGATGCTCCTGCCCTCGGACGTGGGCATCGAAGGTTCACATCCCGGCGAGGACATCTCATGTGTGTTTTTTTGTTTGTTTTTTTTGCCTGTATAATTGTCTTTAGATCAGAGAATTAGACCAACATTTTACCTTAACTATGATAAATATGTCACACAATTTCCCCAGACCCAAATATAACTTGCAAAAACATGATAGGCATGAAGATGTTATTATTAATAGCATGTTATAGATCCCAATGACAAAGACATTGCTGCATGCAATTTCCAGCCACATAAATTCCTTTCAGGTGAGTTCATTAATAAGTTCATTGAATGTGTTCATTGAATTGTTGAGATAAATGAGTTGGTCAATGTAAATGCATTTACTAGGCCTATCTAAAAAAAAAAGAGAGAGAGAGAGAGGGTTCCGGCCAAAGAAAGAAGTTTCACAAACTTCCATAGTCGGGAATTGAACCCTGGCCGTCCGCGTGCAAAGCCGGCGCATTACCTCTACACTATCGTCACGTTGGAGAATTTGTAGTCAGTGTTATATTAGAACATGTTACTCTTAACGGTACTTCCGTATTTAATCGCTCGGCAATTCTTGCCCAAGCAGCCTCGCGATTTTTATTTATCACTACAGTATTCCCTTTTTTGGTTATGATGGGTTTGTACTCCTCATACAGTTCCATCAATATTTTTTGCTCTGGTCTTTTCTGCCATTTTCTCGATGATTCGACATTCACGATTCTGGGCTGGCTTCATATCCCGTGAACGTGCGTGACACACGACAACGTTAGCCTGGCTTGAATAAGCCTCAACAAGGCGCGGCTGAAATGCGTTAATGGAATGGGTTTAGCCGCAAGTGGAAGTTGGCGTTAGTTCTAACCAGGCTTAACCAGGTAAGCGCCGCTTTAATTAGCGAGTTTGGTGGAATACCCCTCAGGAGGAGTACAGTCATATGTGTTTTAATGTCTTTTTGTAAACAAGGCAGGTCAGGTAAGACAGGAGACAACAAAAATGGAATCCACAAATGAGGAACAAAACATACAAAAAGGTAGCAAAAGTACAGGCAGGGCTAGGCAAAAATCCACGGTCAAAATCGGGCTCAGTACGGAGGCAGGCAAAGCAAAGGTTTCCAAAAGCACAAGGCGTAAACAGAGTCAAAAGCAGGCTTGGGTCAAGAGTTTGTAAGCTAGAGTTCAACAACACAACATGAGCATGGAGTCAGGTGTGGAGCAGCCAGCAATTGTGATTGGCTGCCTCACTTGTCAGTCAGCCAGGATGCCGGGCAAGGTGGAAACCCGGTATGGCTCACAGGAGACTGCCTAGTCACCGACGGGAAGGGCGGGTACTAGGCTGAACCGTGAGTAGTAGAGACAGTCCTACGGACGCCACCAGGCGTCCCAGCCAGGGTCCCCGGATTCCGTTCATGGAAATCGGTGATCAGGGTGCGGTCGACAATGAACCTTGCAGGGACCCAGGAATGCTCCTCAGGGCCGTAGCCCCTCCAGTCGACCAGATACTGGAGACCCCTGCCCCGGGGACGTACCTTCAGGAGCCTTCTCACTGTGAACACCTCGCCACCGTCAATAATCCTGGGAGGGGGGGTTTGGGGGGTTTGGGGGGAAGGTACAGGGGGCTAGAGACAAGGGGCTTCACTTGGGAGACGTGGAAAGTAGGATTAATACGATGCATGGCAAGAGTCAAGGCAAGTCTGACAGAACAAGGGTTGATTACCTTAGAGATGGGGAATGGTCCAATGAACCTGGCATTCAGCTTGCGACAAGTGGACTTGAGGGGCAGGTCGCGTGTAGAGAGCATCACTCTCTGGCCCACCTTGTAAGCAGGGGCTGCAGACCGATGCCTATCTGCCTGCTTCTTGAAGGCCTCCGACGATCACAAGAGTTGAGTCCTGGCCCTAGACCAGGTCCTTTTGCAGCATTGCACGAAGGCCAGAGCAGAGGGGACTGCTGCCTCCTCCTCTTGGGATTGAAAAAGTGGGGGCTGGTAGCCCAGGCAGCAGTGCCAAGTTATGTGCTGCCATGAAGATGACATACGTGAATGATGATACCTTCATGCCTGCCAAACACACTGAACTCTGCATCTGGAAAAGAAACAATGAAGAGGTGAAAGATGAGGCCAGAAGTACATCTCTACGAAGTGGGTGTTTACACTCAAGGAAACACCCGATGGTGTTGTACCTAAAGCTAGATTAGTTGCAAGAGGCTTTGAAGAGATGAACATTCACTGTAAAACATGGCAGATGAACTCCATGGACATTCAAGAGGCCATTTTTACAAGGTAAATAGTTAACCTGCCATGTTTACATTCGGTCAAAGCAAAGGAACTCTGTGGAAGTGTTTTTCACGAGCAGATGCTTCTCTGTATTGGTACAGGAGAGACTCTGGCACTTGCAGACTGTATTGACTGTAGTTTTCTACACTCTACTCAGGGCTTACCATAGGTGATTGCTAGTGGTGGGCAAGTGAAGCCTTATGAAGCACTGAGGCTTTCCTAGCAATTGTGTTGAAAAAGATTCAAAGCTTCAATGCTTCAGTGATGGTGACATCTGGTGGACAACTGAAGCCATAGCAACCTCTCAAGAGCGCGACTGAAGCTCTGACACCGTTTCAATCCCATGTCAACAATAAAAGTTTAGAAAAGACTGTGTGGTCATTTACGTGTTTTGTTCATTCATACTCGCCCATACTGTAAAACATCCCAGATTAAGCCAACGGATAAATCTTAACGATATGAAGGGTTAAATGTTGGTTAAGTGTTTGTTTATTTATTTGATCATGGTATGTGAACTCAGAAAGATCGTTTTTGTATTAAGTGTTTTACACCAGAGTCCAGATAATAGTTTGTCATAGGAGAAGTTGTATGGTCGAGGAGGAATGTTTATGCACAGAACAGACAAGTTTTTGGTCTTCACAGGTTTTTATTCTCTTCTGGCTCACGACGTGAACACTACGACCCACGAAACGCACTGACACACATGAGCCAATGACACGCACCGGTACACTATGAGCCAATGAAACGCTTCTAAACATTTCGAAGCAATGAAGGGCTGCGTTTCAAAAACAGTTTGAGTCGCCCTCGCTCACTTGCCCTCAGCCCTTGCTATGACGTCACACGGAGGCCACTTGGAGGGCGGAGGGAAAGTGGGCGGAGGAGGAGTGAAAGAGGTAAATGGAACACACCTGCCCTCGTTCACTAACAGCCCAGACAATCACGGATCAACCACACGTTGTTGGAGTAGCGCTATACTGCCTATTCCAAATTACACAAAATATGCGGAGACTCATTTCATTGAGACGAAGACGTATTCTACACTTGATGGCAATACGGCGGCTTATATACTTACACTTGTAAACGGTGGGCTCTGCCATAACTCTGCAACAGACAGTCTAATTGCACAATTTAAGACTTTCTTCTTCTTAAATTGTCTTTTAAGACTACTTTCTTCTTTCTTCTTCTTCCTTGGTGGTGAATAGACAGCAGACAATGGTGTTTGAGGTTCATTATCGCCACCGCATGGACATATTTTTCGTGCACCACTGCAATGCATTGTGGGTGATATACAGCTCTGAAGTGGCCATCGTTGTTCACTCGATCACTCAGCCCTCAAGGGTCGATCTCACGGAGTTCACTTCAGCTGTTCAGGGAAATGGAACAGCCCTTAAGATGGCGGCGGGGATTCCCCCGAGGGCAAGTGCTTAGGGCAAGTGAGCGAGGGCGACTCAAACTGTTATTGAAACGCAGCTAAGGGCTTTAGTGCTTCAGTCACGTGACGCTGGTGTTTGATACAAGCTCCGACACAGTAGTTCGAACCACTCCGCTTCAGGAAGAGCGACACAAGCTCCAAAGCCTCGGTATCATTTGCCCATCACTAGTGATTGCACACCTAAGTTTATCCATCAAAGACAATCACTTTCTTCTTAATGCTGTCAAGTCCACCAAATCAGTCATGGAGAAGAGACTCTGCCTCAGAAATCAGTGGTCGGCTACCAAGGAACAGCTTGCGGACTACTTTCGGAAGAAGGGAACATCTGCATTCGTTCTGCTGAGGGCTCTCAGTGAAGGTGTATGGCAACTTAAAGGCTCAATGTACAAGACAAGACCAAGACCTTTCTACCATCAAACTCTAGTCATTAAAGTTGCAGCTTTAGACCTGTTATCTGTTAAATGTGTCTAATAAGGCACACAGTTATGTTTATTTTTGGATTGTGCTTTTCTTTCGAGAGAAAGGGGAGGTTGTTTAGTGCAATGTTTAGTCTAAAGTCTAAAAATGTACAGTTGTCATAGTAGTTATTGAACAATGTGGACCAGAACACACACACATACACACTGCTAAAAAAAATGAAGGTAACACTAAAATCGCACATTATATTTTTATGAATGAATTATTCAAGTTGAAAATCTTTACTGATGCACATTGTATAGTTTGTTGAGAACAAACTGGCGTAACAACGGTCAATAGAAATGAAAATGATCAACCCATTAATGGGTGGATTCAAGATCCTTGAGAAAGTAGTACCCAATCAGCTGTGTGACTTTCTAAATAACAACAGTCTACTTGTGGACTTCCAGTCAGGATTTAGAGTACATCATAGTACAGAGACAGCTCTGGTGAAAATCACTAATGACCTTCTAATTACTTCTGACAAAAGACTGGTTTCTGTACTTGTCCTGCTAGATCTTAATGCTGCGTCTGACACCATCATCTCAAAACCCTCACTGACCTACTCCTGGACCCCCTGCAGTTCGCCTACAGAGCAAACAGATCTGTAGACGATGCAGTCAACATGGCCCTTCATTCCATCCTCCAGCACCTGGACTCCTCAGGAACCTACGCCAGGATCCTGTTTGTGGACTTCAGCTCTGCCTTCAACACCATCATCCCGGCTCTGCTGCAGGACAAGCTCTCCCAGCTGCACGTGCCTGACTCCACCTGCAGGTGGATCACAGACTTCCTGTCTGACAGGAAGCAGCACGTGAAACTGGGGTCTCTGACTCTCGGACCATCAGTACCGGTTCTCCTCAAGGCTGCGTTCTTTCCCCTCTGCTCTTCTCCCTGTACACCAACAGCTGCACCTCCAGTCATCAGTCCGTCAAGCTCCTGAAGTTCGCGGACGACACCACCCTCATTGGACTCATCTCTGGTGGGGATGAGACCGCCTACAGGTGGGAGATTGACCATCTGATGACCTGGTGCAGCCAGAACAACCTGGAGCTAAATTATCTGAAGACAGTGGAGATGGTTGTGGATTTCAGGAAGAACGCAGCCCCACCCGCCCCCATCACCCTGGCTGACTCCCCAGTCAACACTGTGGAGTCCTTCTGCTTCCTGGGCTCCATCATCTCCCAGGACCTCAAGTGGGAGCTGAACACCAGCTCCCTCACCAAAAAAGCACAACAGAGGATCATCTCTGCGGAGAAGGTGATTGGCTGCAATCTGCTGTCCCTCCAGGACCTGTACACCTCCAGGACCCTGAGGCGGGCAGGAAAGATAGTGGCGGATCCCTCCCACCCTGGTCACAAACTTTTTGAACCACTCCCCTCTGGCAGGAGGCTGCGGTCCAGCAGGACCAAAACCTCACGCCACAAGAACAGCTTCTTCCCGACTGCAGTGGGCCTCATCAACAAGGTTCGGGACCCCCACTGACAGACTCTAACCCCCCACCCAGTAACTACATGTTACACTAACACACATCCTAGACTATTATCCCTGATCATTGCACATATCATCATATCTTTATATATTGTATATATACTGTGAACTTGCACATCCAGTTTTGTTATTTTTTGCACTCCCTGCACACTGCACTACCTCAAAACAGTTATATTGTACATACTTGTTTATGTTATATGTTATAGTGTCTCTTATATATTTTTTAGTGTAAATTTCTATTCCAGTACACTATTACATGTATATTGTATGCACCATACACAACCAAGACAAATTCCTTATAATAATAAAAACCTGATGCTGAGTTCAGTTTGTGCATGTCAATGAAAAATCCTCCAGGCACACTGAAGTTAAATACAGTGTTCCTCAAGAGTTTTCAAATGATATATGCTTCCTTTAGGCAATATCATTAGAAGACACTCTATAAACTTCCATTGTTATTCAAAAGATACTCCATCCATCGTCTCCATACTCAAGTAGAGTATATTTATAATAATTATATCTACACTGTAAGAAATTGATGTAATTTCTACAGTAAAACTTTACAGTAACTTCTTGTTCTGTCATTTTACAAAATATAACTGTACACCGCAATGCATCATGGGTCCAAAATAATTACAGTTGCTGACAGCATTTTCCCACAGTAACATATTGTAAAATGACAAGTTGTATTCTGGCTGTATGATGCGTATTACAGTTAAATACTGTTGATATGGGATTGCATTAAATTGAAAGAGGAGCACATGTGCACAGGTCATGTCTGAAGCAGAGGAGCAACGCGGTGTTGAAACACTCATCCATAAAACGTAAGTTGGACATAAATATCCAACAGAATTCAAATGTGATTCAACGTGTTAAGTGTAAGGTAACGTAACGTCCTTGTAAGTTATCAGCCTGGTTTGCATGTCCTCAAAGAAAGTTAGCGAGAGAGTTCATGTTAGCTAACGTTAATTAATTCAGCTAAAGCTAGCTAGCGTAACATGTATTAGTTATTGTATTGTTACGTTAGTTGTAACTAATACATGTTACGCTTGCTAGCTTTAGAGCCCATAGTCCGATGTGCCGACTGCTCCGAAGGTCCGTTACTCCGAAAATACACACTCGTAGTTCAGTGACTGCCGGCTACTCTCCACACTCCACTAACATAATGCTTGATTTAACAGATAACTTATAAATCAAAACGTAAATCATAACGTATGACTTTGTATGACTCATAAAGAAAGAGTTTTAATTGGTGGAAATGCTTGAAAGCATTTCCAACCTATGTTATCCTGTTCGGCCATTTTGTTTATTATTATTCTTCCGTACGTTTTTTGGCCGTCTCTAGCTTCTGCATACTTTCAGCAAAAAAAACCATTCAACTATCAAAATGTTCAGCTTTTTCAGCTCTTTTGTGCTGATTTTCAACCTTTTTTCTGCCTTTCATACTTTTTCATATATTCAGCCTTTTCCATATTTTTTTTTCAATGCATTCCTATGGAGATCAGCCTAAAAACCTCTTTAACATCCTCATCTTTGAACTCCGACTAGTTTCACATACTTCCACCTACAGACTCCATTTAAACTTTAAACAACCTACAAGACTTTGAACTATTCAATTCTTACTCAGTTTTTTGATATCTTTTACAGTTTTTCTATAATCACAGTTTATGTTTTATGGTTTTTTCAGACCTCATCAGAGTTTATAATGGGTGTGTATTGCGCGTGCTAGAGTGGGTGACATCATCGCTTAGAGTGTGAGAGCAGCCCAAGACACTTCAGCTTTTTTTTCTTTCCAAACTCCTCCCGGCCACAATTTTCACTCTACAGAGGTGATATTTTCCAATTTTGTAGACAAACTTGTCCTGTCTCTCACAATGTGATCAAAAACTCTGTGAGATTTACAGAATTTGAACTAGCAACCTCTAAGCGCGGCCACGTCGGTTTTTCTCCCCATTGACTTACAATACTAATTGAGAAACAGATTTTCAAAGAAACCTGAAATGAGCAGCATTTCTAACTCGCCCTAGTGTCCACATTTCTGAGACTAGGAAAAAATAAAAGTGATCAGTGTCTTCAGCAGAGTCTTGTAGCGCTAACGGTGCGGAAATTTTGGCGATACGAGTTTCGGTGTGAGCGTGAGAAGCTTTTGTTCGGACCCTCCGCAAAGCCGAAATGGAGGAATAGAGACAGGCTCTAGACAGTTACACAGGCGCGTAGATGGCTTTGATCTCTGTGGCTTTGATCTTTAGAAGTGACAGCAGGTGTGCTCTGATTGGCGGACAGGAGCGGCAGACAGGAGCAGTCAGTGGGATTTGTAGTTTTTTTTGTCAAACATCTTCTGCTCAGGTATACTTTCACCTAGAAACTCCATTTAAACTTTAAAATGTATACACAAGTCTGTCTATCTCTCTCTGTCTCACTCTCTGTCTGTCTGACTACTACTACTACTACTTCTACTACTAGCCTACTACTGATACTACGTCCACTGCTCGTACTTGTACTAGTACTACTACTACTGCTACTACTAGCCTACTACTGATACTATGTCCACTACTTGTAATAGTACTACTACTAATACTACTACTACTAGCCTACTACTGATACTACTTCTAATACTTCTACTACTACTCCTACTTGTAGTAGTAACACAGCTTTCACACGGGAAGGGCATCGGCAAAACTTTCTGGAGGACAAGAATGCCGGCGCTGCTAGTGTAACCCAGAGGTAACTATAGTTACTTGCTGCATGTAATCACTTCAGGTCTGTTTTTGGGTGCGTTGCCCTTTAAGCACCGCGTTACGGCAGTTTTTACGACAGCCACCTGGTTTCCGCCCCTAGTGGGAATCGCGGGCTCAGAGGGATGTAGTGAAGCTGCAGCCGAACACGTTGCTTCTCCGATATAGACTCTTATTACTGTAGTGTTTCCATTAGCGACGGTCGTCACCCCCTTGACCATTCTTCAGGCAAACACATATTAGACATTCATACATCAACATAAATAAAAAGAGAGCTCTCTATTTTTTTTTTGCTGGCCAGCCATTTATTTTTATTTTGAAAGGACAATTGAAAGACTCTTTTATAAAACACCTGATTGGTGATTATTTTTATTTTATTTTATATATTTATGGGGTAAATACTCCCTGAACCGAAGGACTATTAACTCAGACAGAGCATTCAAGTGTTTTTTCCTTTTCTATCAAAGGGAATATTTTAACTTCATTTATTTTTATATATAAAGTGAATGTTCTTATAACTGCCACGTCGCTTCTTCTTCTTCTTCTTCTTCTTCTTCTTCTTCTTCTTCTGAGGTTGAGGGTGTGAGGAAGAGCGAACGAAATTGAGCGCTTTTTTCTATATTTCTATCCTTTCTTTCTTTTTTTTTGGTGGTATATGTTTATGAATATCGGTGTGATAGGTTAGTGGTACTGTTTGTTGTATTTCTTAGTTAGTTTAGTGTTTGTTTGTACTTGTTTGTCAGCCAGGCTCGAAGGAGCTGGCATGGCGTCCAGCAGCGTCTTCTCCGGGCTGACACGGAAGCACGGCATCAAAACCGGAGCCGGCTCACCGTGCAGTGTGGAGGAGGTTGCTCTGGCGGTAGGGGAGATCATCGGGCACGGCTCCGTAAAGTCCGCTGCCCGCATGAACAGTGCGGTGGTCTTGTTCCTGGAAAAGGTGGAAAAGGTGGAACAGGCAAATAGGCTAGTGGAGACGGGCATTACGGTGAACGGAATGTTTGAGCCGGTGACACCGTTGATCCTGCCGGCCACGAAGATCACACTGTCAAACGTCCCACCCTTCATTAGTGATGACTTCCTAATTAAGGAACTGTCCCGGCATGGGAAGGTGGTGTCACCGGTCAGGAAAGTGTTGTCGGGCTGTAAGTCCCCCCTGCTGAGACACGTAGTGTCTCACCGCAGGCAGCTCTTCATGATCCTGAACAATAAAGATGAAGAGTTCGATTACCGGTTCAGAGTCCGTGTGGATGAGTTTGATTATGTATTGTTTGCATCTTCGTCCACTGTCCGCGGTCGGCCAACCCGCTCCTGTGTCGGTGCCGCTGGTGCCGGTGCCGCGGCTGCGGCCGCTGGTGCCGCTGCCGTCGGCCGGGCCGCTCCTGCGTGGCGGCGGCTACTGCCGCCGGCGGCTACTGCCGCCGGCGGCGGTGCCGGTGCTGCCGTCGACGCCGTTGACCCGCCCGTTCCGGCGGAGCGGCGTGCGGCCGCGGCGGCCGGAGAGGGGGCCGCTGCCGCGAGGCGAGAAAAAGCTACAGGAGCTGCAGAGATGAAAAGACAGGCTGGAAAGAGCACTGAGGTGAGTGGTGAGGGGGGGGAGGAGGTAGGTGAGATTGGTGAGGTGACAGGTAAAGGTGAGGTGATGGGGGATACTGTAGGTGAAGTGGCAGATGAGTTGGGCAAGGAGGTAGGTGAAGCAGGTGTGGAGAAAGAGTCGGGTGAGGGTTCGGGGGAAATGGTTGAGGAAAAGAAAATAGCAGGTGGACTAGAAGATGTAGGTGAAACAGGTGAGGTGGAGGAGGCAGGTAAAGTACCAGGTAAGCCGTGTAAAAGGGTTGAGGTCACTGGTGAGCAGAGCGAAGCAGGTGAGATGACAGGTGAGCTGTGTGAAGCTATACAGATGGAGGTCCGTGAGGCCAAGGGGGGATCTGCTCCTCTTAAGATGCGCAGTAAGAGGAGAAACATGCTGACTGTGGAGGTCGGGGGTAAAACTGGGCGGCTGGCAGGTAAACCGGGTGCTGCAGAGAACAGAGCAGCTCTGTATGACAGCAGCGACAGTGAAGAGTGGGTGTCTGATAGCAGTGACCTGTCGCACACTCAGCAGATAGCTGCTCAGGCGTACCCTGCAAGCAGGCTGAAGTCTTTTTTACAGCAGACCAAAGGGTTAAAAAACATAGCCTTAGAGCAATACTTCCCTGATCTAAAGGGGTTGTACAATTCTACCAGACACGTGGTCAAACACAGAGCCAACTCAGACCTGACAAACCAAGAGGTGTTCAGGCTGAAAAAACTGATCGCTAAAGTCAGGAAACAACTTGCCTTTTAATGATGATGCACGGACAGATTTTACTCCTATTTATTTCATTGATTGTTTTTGGTCTTGTTCTTAACATCTCCATTATCATGAATGTTTTTAATGTAGGCAGTTTGAATGTCAATGGTGCTAGGGAAACACGAAAGAGGGCAGTCGTGTTTGAGATGGCAAAAATGAAGCACATTGATGTCCTGTTTCTACAAGAAACACATTGATGCTGGGAACGAGGCAGACTGGAGCAGAGAATGGGAAGGGGAAGTAGCCCTAAGTCATCACACCACCCTCAGTGGAGGAGTGGGCTTCCTGTTCTCTCGAGGTTTTACTCCAGCCTCTCTGGAGATCAGGCATGTGGTGGAGGGGAGGTGCCTTTTAGTTAAAGCTTGTTTTGAGCATTTTAATGTGGTGTTTGTTAACATATATGCTCCAAACAACGGTACAGAGAGGAAACACTTCTTTGAAAAGGTGAACAATGTTTTAAACAGCTGTGACTCGGAGGACCATTTATTCGTGGGTGGGGATTTTAACTGCACTGAAAACGAGATTTTAGATCGCAACCATGCAGAGCCTCATCCAGTATCCCAGCAGGCCTTGAGGCAGCTGGTCTCCTCCTGTGACCTGGTGGACGTGTGGAGAAGGATGCACACAGGCTGCAGACAGTACACATGGTCCCACGTTAGTGAAAACAGAGTATCTTTGGCCAGACTTGACCGGTTTTATGTTTTTAAGCACAGAATCAGCATTGTTAAAACATGCAAGATTTTACCAGTTGGTTTTACGGACCATTCTTTGGTTTTATGTAACGTTTTTATCAGAAACATTTGACCTAAAAGCGCCTATTGGCATTTTAACTCTGTTTTAACTGTTGATAAATCTTTCAGAGAGGCTTTTAGCTATTTTTGGAGTGATTTTAGACGGAAAAAAGCTGAGTTTGTCAGTCTGAGGCAGTGGTGGGACCATGGAAAAGTTCAAATTAAACTCTTATGTCAGCAGCACACTTTCAATGTCACACGTGACATCACTAGGTCTATCAGGGATCTGGAGACTGATATCGTGGATCTCGAATGCGTAAGTGGACATATTGAAGTCCTCAAGACTAAAAAAATGGCATTAGCCAACCTGCTGGACACTAAAGTACAGGGTGCACTGGTCCGGTCCCGGGTTCAGAACATCACGGAGATGGATGCTCCATCGAGTTTCTTCTTTGGGCTAGAGAGGAGACAAGGTCAGAGGAGACAGATCCACTCCCTGCTCTCTGAGACAGGACAAGAGCTGACCGAGCCAGGCCAGATCAGAAATAGAGCTGTTGGATTTTATGCCTCTTTGTTCAAAAGTGAGTACAACAACAACAATGAAGAACTGATGGAGGAGGTCTGTGGTGGACTTCCTCAAATGTCCAAAGAGGCAAATTCACAGCTCGACAGCCCACTGACCTTGCAGGAGCTGAATGCTGCGCTGCAGAGCATGCAGGGGAGAAAGGCCCCAGGCATCGATGGCCTCACTGTAGAATTCTACAAGGCTTACTGCAACATCTTGGCCCAGGACGTCTTAGACGTTTTTAATGAGAGCCTGGTGTCTGGGTCACTGCCTCTGTCCTGTAGGAGGGCTGTCATCACCCTCTTACCTAAGAAGGGTAACCTGCAGGACATTAAAAACTGGCGTCCTGTCTCTCTCCTCTGTACCGACTATAAAATACTGTCGAAAGTCTTGGCCATTAGACTGAGAGGAACCATGGAGCAGATTCTCCACCGGGACCAGACATACTGTGTGCCCGGCAGGTATATGGTAGATAATATTTACCTAATTCGGGATGTTTTGGAGGTCTCCAGTTCATTAGGCATAAACACTGGGTTGATCTCATTGGATCAAGAAAAGGCTTTTGACCGCGTTGAACACGGCTTCCTTTGGAAAGTCATGGAGAGGTTTGGGTTCAGCGCTGGTCTCATAGCCAAGATCAAGGTGCTGTACAGTGACATTGAGAGTGTGCTGAAGTTTAAGTGTGGCTTGTGTGCTCCTTTTAGAGTGCATAGAGGTGTCCGGCAGGGCTGTGCCTGTCTGGGATGCTCTATGCGCTCTCCCTGGAACCCCTCCTACAAAAGGTAAGAGCATCTGTTCGAGGCCTGATTTTACCTGGTTTTAACAGTAGCGTCGTTTTATCTGCTTACGCTGATGATGTTGTTGTTTTTATCAAAGACCAGCAGGATGTGTGTGTTTTAAACTCAATAATCGAGAAGTTCTCTGCCTTGTCATCTGCAAGGGTTAACTGGAGGAAGAGCGAGGCCCTTGCTGTTGGCGAGTGGCGTGTGGGCCTCCCTGTTCTCCCTCAAAGCCTGACGTGGAAAAGGGAAGGCTTAAAATATCTTGGCATTCACTTAGGGAACCGTGACATTGTAAAGAAACTGGGAAAACGTAATTGAAAAAATTGACAGCAGACTAGCCAAGTGGAGGTGGCTCCATGCACAAATGTCATTTAGAGGGAGGGTCCTAGTCCTAAATAACCTGGTGGCCACTCTCTTATGGCACCGGTTAGCCTGTCTAGACCCTCCGCCAGGTCTCATTGCAGAAATTCAGGCAAAAATGGTAAATTTTTTCTGGAATAAAATGCATTGGATTCCGCAGTCTGTGTTGTTTTTATCCAGAGATGAGGGGGGCCAGGGCCTGGTCCACCTGGCTAGCAGAACAGCCACCTTCAGGCTCCAGTTCATTCAGAGATATCTGACTGGACCTGAAGGGCTGGTGTGGAAGGACGTGGCCAGCTGCATACTCAGGCGTGTCAATAACCTGGGGCTGGATGCTGCTCTGTTTTTAACTGATTTTAAATTCTTAAAGCTGGGTGGGTTACCTCCTTTTTATCAGGGTGCTTTTAAATCCTGGACACTGTTTAAATGCAAAAGAAGTGAGAAGTGTGACTCTCTGTACTGGTTGTTAAAGGAGCCTCTAATCTGTGGTGTCAGGCTGGATGTATGCTGCAGCACCGTGCCTGGGCTGATGGGGACGCTGTGCAGCTCAAAAGTCCTCTGCCTGAGTCAGCTGGTAGATGCAGCAGGACCGGAGCTCTCGGATGGCCAGGCTCTGAGCTCGGTGCTGGGGGTGCGCTCTGTCCGCCTGGTGCAGAGGAGTCTGGAGCTCTGGAGGGGAAGGCTGACAGAGAAGGAGAGAGCCCTTCTCCTCAAACGCAGCAGGGGAGAAGCTGAGCCCGACCCTACGGACCCGTACCCAGAGGTCCACCTGAGCCCTGGGTTCATGGAGCTCAACGGCCCCCTGCTGAAACAAAAGGTTGGGGAAAAACTGAGCCTGCATAAAGCCGACAAAAAGATCCTGTACACAAGCTGCGTGAAAACTATCCACAAAACGCGGCTGTGTGGCAGAGCAGAGTGCGTGTGGACTGAGAGGCTGGGCGGGCTGAGCCCACAGTGGAGAACGTTATACAAACCTCCTCTAAAGAAGAGAACCGGAGATCTCCAGTGGAGGATTTTACATGGTGCCATCGCTACTAATGCCTTTTTATCTGTTATTAATCGTGGTATTTTAAACGAGTGCCCATTCTGCAGGTTGACTGAAAACATTTTTCATGTTTTTACTGAGTGCAGAAGATTGGCAGAGATTTTTAATGTGTTAACCCGTGTTTTTAGTCTGTTTGGTGTCTTGTTTACGGCTCCTGTTTTTATTTGTGGAGCAAGGTTTAAAAAAACAGAAAAAGCAAAGTGCCAACTCCTAAACTTTTTAATTCGAGAAGCCAAAATGTCCATTTACCTCACTCGTAGAGACAAACTGCAGGGTGGGCCGACCCTTGACCCTGTGACCCTGTGGAAGTACAACGTAAAGGCCAGACTGAGGCTGGAGTTCTGCTTCCACAGGATCACAGGGAACATAGATGTATTTAAACAGCAGTGGGCTCATGAGGAGCTGTTGTGCCGGGTGAACGGCACAGAAATTGAATTCGCATCATTCCTCTGATTAACTGATGAGTTGATTGTATAACTGTTTGCTTGTTGCTGAACCAATTGTAAATAAAGTATTGTTAAAAATAAAAAAAAAATCTTCTTCTTCTTCTTCTTCTTCTTCTTATGCTGCGCCCGGCCGCGCTCCGTGGCAAGACGGCCACCAGGCACTCGCTGACGGGCCCTCCCTCTGGGCCTGGCTCCAGACGGGAGCTCCGGGCTTCCTCCAGGCCGGGTCACTCCTCTTCTTCCTAGGTTATTCATGGGAGTCTTTTGAACCATTCTTAGTCTGGCCCCTCACCTGAGACCAATTTGCCATGGGAAACCCCACCAGGAGCACAAAGCTCCAGACAACACAGGCCTCAGGGTCATAGGGACACGCAAACCTCTCCACCGCGTTAAGGTGATGGTTCCCGGAAAGGTTTTTTTTTTTGGTTGTGGGAAACCGGAGCACCCGGAGTAAAACCCACAGGGGAGGGGATAATATGGGAGGGGTTGAGGAGATATTTAATTTGGCCGCCCTTTTTTTTATAATTATATATAGCTGTATTTTTTTACAGCATATATTATTTTCTGAATTATAAATTTAGGGCCAAATTAGGACACAGCACCAGTTCAACGTCTTTTGCGCAGACCGATGCTGTGTCGGAACCTCTTGAAGAGAGATTTCTTCTTCTTGGGGGGCTGCACCTCCTCTGGCAGCTCCACCCAAGGAAGACTCTGCTCGAGGCTTTCGACCTGGAGCTCAGTCACCAGTTGGTCTGGTGAGGTCTGGTGCAGCTCCTCAGCTCCCTGAAGAGCACCATCATTCACAACCTCGATGTCTTCTGGTTCCTTCGCCAGCTCCTGGTCCAGGGTCCTCTGCTGGAGTTCTGCCTTTAGCTGAGATAATTCAGCTCGGAGGTCCTTGTTGTCCTCCTCGGCAGTCTGGAGGTCATCTGAGAGCTGCTGGTTGGTGGAGACCTGTTTTCTCAGGGCCTCCATCGCCTGCTCCACGTTTGAGCTCCTCAGTGAGGTTCACCCTAATGCTGTTCTCTTCAGCATTGATTCGCTGCTGCTCAAGCAGCAAAGGTTTTTTTTTTTGGTTGTGGGAAACCGGAGCACCCACAGGGGAGGGGGTAATATGGGAGGGGATGAGGAGATATTTAATTTGGGGCCAATTTTTTTTTTTCTAGTGGGGGGAAACCGGCGCTCCCGGAGAAAACCCACACGACACAGTACAATTCACTGTGCCGCCCTTTTTTTTTACAATAATATATAGCTGTATTTTTTTACAGCATATATTATTTTCCGAATTATAAATTTAGGGCCAAATTAGGACACAGCACCAGTTCAACGCCTTTTGCGCAGACCGATGCTGTGTCGGAACCTCTTGAAAAGAGATTTCTTCTTCTTGGGGGGCTGCACCTCCTCTGGCAGCTCCACACAAGGAAGACTCTGCTCGAGGCTTTCGACCTGGAGCTCAGTCACCAGTTGGTCGGGTGAGGTCTGGTGCAGCTCCTCAGCTCCCTGAAGATCAGCACCATTCACAGCCTCGATGTCTTCTGGTTCCTTCGCCAGCTCCTGGGTCCTCTGCTGGAGTTCTGCCTTTAGCTGAGATAATTCAGCTCGGAGGTCCTTGTTGTCCTCCTCAGCAGTCTGGAGGTCATCTGAGAGCTGCTGGTTGGTTGAGACCTGTTTTATCAGGGCCTCCTTCGCCAGCTCCTGGTCCAGGGTCCTCTCCTGGAGATCTGCCTTTAGCTGAACGAATTCAGCTCGGAGGTCTTTGTTGTCCTCCTCAGCAGTCTGGAGGTCATTTGATAGCTGATGGTTGGTGGAGACCTGTTTTATCAGGGCCTCCTTCGCCAGCTCCTGGTCCAGGGTCTTTTCAGATAAATCAGCTTGGAGGTCCTTGTTGTCCTCCGTGGCGGTCTGGAGGTCATTTACCAACTGCTGGTTGGCGGAGGCTTGTTTTATCAGGGCCTCTTTCGCGAGGTCATGGCGCAGAGTACTCTGATCAAGCTCTTCTTGCAGATGAACTAGTTGATCTCTGAGGCCTTGGGCGACCTTCACCTCAGCCTGGAGATTAATGGTTGTCTCCAGGTTGATTGAGGCCTGTACTTTCAAGTACTCCAATTCCTCCTCCTTTTCAAAGTTCTCCTGCCTGAGGCTCTGGATAGCCTTCTCCTGCTGTTCAAACTTTTCCTGGAGGATTAAATGAGACACCTTGAGGTCCTCATGCTCCCTCTGAAGATCTTTCTTCTTCTTTATCTTCACGGTGCAATGGACTGCAGAGGCGATCTCCATTTTATTCAGAGTCTCTGGCTCACTTGCCTTCTTGAGCATCTCCAGTTCGCCACGGATGGCCTTGCCCCGATTGATGTGCATTTCCTTCAGGGTCTTTTGCCGTTTGAGCTCCTCAGTGAGCCCCATCCTAATGCCGTACTCTTCAGCGTTGATTCGCTTCTGCTCACGCAGTTGCTCACGCAGCTGGTTGATGGTCTCCTGAGGGGTCAGTTGGACACGAGTCCTGCTGTTTCCCTGCTGCATCTTGGCTGCAGGAATGATAGTTTACAAGACGGTACAATGTAAACTGGCTTTCGCCGATGAACAGATGGATGAGAAGAGCAGACTGGTGGAGACAGCCCGCTCCAGATGTAAAAGTTCTGTCACTATCTGTTTGAACGTAGATGAAATTTCGTTCCTCTCACAAAGTTGCAAAAAGTTCAAAATATCACTATCTATTCACTCTCAATCACTATCTCTCTAAAGCTCTCTCTCTCTCCAAACTCCAAAAACTCCACGATGAGTTCTGGTCGCTGCTTGTATTTATACAGTCCAGGGTCACGTGATGTCACCAGTCATCAAAGACATCAAGACATCAAAGCACATTGTACATTCCAAAATGAAAAAAAAAGAAAAGAACTTTCAGGTTGCCATAGTAACCGCTGCCCTTAAACATGTGTACATTGTTTTTTTGGTTTTTCATCGACTTCAGCACCCCAAAAGTTCGCCATACTTTAACTTCCAAACGTGATTAAACGTTTAAAACGTTCACAAGACTGTGGACTTTATTGGGTCAAACATTCATGTCGATGGTCCATACGGTTTTCCCGATATCGCAGTTTGAGTTTGGTGAAGTTTCAGATGTTATAACGGGTGTGAATGGCACGGAATCTTCAGCTTGTGTCGATATAATATAATATTTCCAACTATTTAGTAAGTCTACCAGAATTGTATTTGTTTTATGTTAACATTTCACACATTTTTTTAATATATACTGTATATATACAGTATATGCAGTATATACAGCATGGGCGAGCGGTCATAATAAGCTATAAATGCAGTGCATGCCCAAGCCCTTCAATAAAAATAATTGAAAATATTAATCTGGCAGTGTGTTCAATTATACAATACCTTAGTTTTACTGTTTTGGTCTTAAATCCGTGCCTAATCTGTCCCGTTTTGCTTGCGAAAAGCTGGAAAGCTGACAGCTTGTTTCGCGCATGCGCACTGTGACACCGACTCGTACAGTTACTGCTAAAGGCCGTGTTTACTGTAGATGAGCATTTTGAATGGCAAAAAGCTGTCAGTGAAGCAGCTTATCTGCCAACGCGCATGCGCAAAAATGACTTGTTTGAATTGTTCAGCGGGAAACTGTCAGTGGTTCATTCATTGTGTAGCCTGGTCAAAATGGCTGAAAATATTAATTATATTCAGGCTTTGCGTTCAGTGCCGTTTTCGCGGAGACCTTTTGAGGAAAAGAAAGCTATAATTTCAAGTGGACGGCCTACTCCTGAAGTAAATATCACAAAGACTGCAAAGAATTCCGTCCGTCACTTTCAAGCTAGCGCGTATGAGAAACATAAATGGCTAGCTAGCCGACCCCCCTCCCGTCAAACGATCCGGTCTGACAGCTACATATTGCCTGTTCATTCATGAAAACCATCTCGAAACACTCTCTGTCAAACAAGGTGTGGAATGAGAAATCTGCGGCGCTACTAGCCTAGTTCGTTTTAAAAACACACCGGCAGCAGCGCCTACTGATCTGAGACGTGTCAGTGAGTTACTGTAAATGCTGTGCGGAAAACCAGCTGTGGTCTGTGATTGAGGTGCAGACGGGTGAGTTTGGAGCTGACGAGAGGATCGCGCTGACGACCGTTTCGTTACATTTTTCTCATTGAAAAACTATACAACTGGCATTTAGATGATGTTCTCCATAAAAAAAATAAGTGAAATACTGTAATAACAATTCGGTTTTAGTAATCAACCGCTTATAGTGATCAAATGTACTCTGGACCAACGTGATCACTACAAGCTGTTTCCACTAACCATATTATATTTTGTATTAAAAAATATAATGCCCCCCCACGGGCGCGCATGGTATTGACACTTCAGCATGACCACAGTAAACGGTCACCGCTCGCCACTGATATACAGTATATACATGGTCCACTTTTTTCTTGGGTACAACCACAACCATGAATCATCATTCACCTGTCTCCTTGTTCATTCAGATTGACTGGCATACAGACAATCTTATTTCCCAGTAAAACAGGAAACAAGGAAACACAGGCAGGACATAAGGTCGGGAGGAATTTGATGATTCAAAAGATTAGCTCACCACCTTCTCTCTCTCGTTGGTACTAGCTGATTTAAGTACGTGCGGTTAAAATCACGTTTTTCATTTCAGCTTGTCTTTAAAGGGCGGGTCCACCATTATGATTATCATGTTTTTAAATCATTCTGTAGCTTCCCACTGCTGTTCCCATATACACATATATCTCATGTAACCTGTTTGGCAATCTTCTGACCCCACTCCGGTGTGCAATCCTACACAAGTTCCTGAAAATGGTGCAGTTTCCTGAGAATTAACCTGAATCCACAGAATTTCTTATATATATCAGAGGAGGGCGTGTCCTCATGGCGATTACGCACATGGTGTATGATGGTCAATAAGCAAGCATATTTTAATATTTAGGGCGCTTTTCGGCATGAGACTGTGACATTGCAGAAGTGTAGCACCGCCCCTCCAGTCCCCCCGTAAACTCTGCTGGCTCTGTCATCACTTTTCTCATATTAAGCACATTTATAATGTAACTGTACGCTGCTCAAATATCCCATTTCACTGGGGCAACATGTCATTCATCCCTTTGCATTCTACTTAGGTGTGAATGGGGAGCCACATGAGCAATACCTGATTGGTGGAAATGCTTTAAAGCATTTCCAACCTATGTTATCCTAACTTTTATTATTGGTGGAAATGTTTTCAAGCATTTCCAACCTATGTTATCCTGTTCAGCCATTTTGTTTATTATTATTCTTCCGTACGTTTTTTGGCCGTCTCTAGCTTCTGCATACTTTCAGCTACAAAAACCATTCAACTATCAAAATGTTCAGCTTTTTCAGCTCTTTTGTGCTGATTTTCAACCTTTTTTCTGCCTTTCATACTTTTTCATATATTCAGCCTTTTCCATATTTTTTTTTCAATGCATTCCTATGGAGATCAGCCTAAAAACCTCTTTAACATCCTCATCTTTGAACTCCGACTAGTTTCACATACTTCCACCTACAGACTCCATTTAAACTTTAAACAACCTACAAGACTTTGAACTATTCAATTCTTATTCAGTTTTTTGATATCTTTTACAGTTTTTCTATAATCACAGTTTATGTTTTATGGTTTTTTCAGACCTCATCAGAGTTTATAATGGGTGTGTATTGCGCGTGCTAGAGTGGGTGACATCATCGCTTAGAGTGTGAGAGCAGCCCAAGACACTTCAGCTTTTTTTTCTTTCCAAACTCCTCCCGGCCACAATTTTCACTCTACAGAGGTGATATTTTCCAATTTTGTAGACAAACTTGTCCTGTCTCTCACAATGTGATCAAAAACTCTGTGAGATTTACAGAATTTGAACTAGCAACCTCTAAGCGCGGCCACGTCGGTTTTTCTCCCCATTGACTTACAATACTAATTGAGAAACAGATTTTCAAAGAAACCTGAAATGAGCAGCATTTTTAACTCGCCCTAGTGTCCACATTTCTGAGACTAGGAAAAAATAAAAGTGATCAGTGTCTTCAGCAGAGTCTTGTAGCGCTAACGGTGCGGAAATTTTGGCGATACGAGTTTCGGTGTGAGCGTGAGAAGCTTTTGTTCGGACCCTCCGCAAAGCCGAAATGGAGGAATAGAGACAGGCTCTAGACAGTTACACAGGCGCGTAGATGGCTTTGAACTCTGTGGCTTTGATCTTTAGAAGTGACAGCAGGTGTGCTCTGATTGGCGGACAGGAGCGGCAGACAGGAGCAGTCAGTGGGATTTGTAGTTTTTTTTGTCAAACATCTTCTGCTCAGGTATACTTTCACCTAGAAACTCCATTTAAACTTTAAAATGTATACACAAGTCTGTCTATCTCTCTCTGTCTCACTCTCTGTCTGTCTGACTACTACTACTACTACTACTACTTCTACTACTAGCCTACTACTGATACTACGTCCACTGCTCGTACTTGTACTAGTACTACTACTACTGCTACTACTAGCCTACTACTGATACTATGTCCACTACTTGTAATAGTACTACTACTAATACTACTACTACTAGCCTACTACTGATACTATGTCCACTACTTGTAATAGTACTACTACTAATACTACTACTACTAGCCTACTACTGATACTACCTCCACTACTTGTAGTAGTACTAGTACTACTACTACTACTACTACTTCTACTACTAGCCTACTACTGATACTACTTCTAATACTTCTACTACTAGCCTACTACTGATACTTCCTCCACTACTTGTAGTAGTACTACTACTACTACTACTTCTTCTACTACTGATACTACGTCCACTACTTGAACTTGTACTAGTACTACTACTGATACTATGTCCACTACTTGTAATAGTACTACTACTACTACTACTAGCCTACTACTGATACTACCTCCACTACTTGTAGTAGTACTACTACTACTACTACTACTTCTACTACTGATACTACGTCCACTACTTGAACTTTTACTCGTACTACTACTCCTTTTGCTACTAGCCTACTACTGATACCATGTCCACTACTTGTACTTGTACTAGTACTAGTACTACTTCTAGTTTACTACTAATACTACCTCCACTACTTGTAATAGTACTAGGACTACTACTAGTACTTCTACTTCTACTACTACTAATACTACTAATACTTGTACTAATATTACTAGTACTACTGCTAATACTACTGCTACTATTAATACTACTAATACTTGTACTAATATTACTAGTACTAGTAGTACTTCTACTTCTACTACTACTAATACTACTAATACTTGTACTAATATTACTAGTACTACTGCTAATACTACTGCTACTACTAATTCTACTTTTACTAATACTACTAGTATTACTGCTACTACTACTACTACTACTGATACTACTCCTACTACTTCTATTAGTACCCTACTAATACTACAAACAAAAAGAACATTCAAATATTAAAATGTTCAGCTCTTTAAGGACATTTCAACGTGTCTTCAACATTTTTTTCCCTTTCATATTCTTTTCAAATATTCAGGTTTTTCATATTTGTTCAGCTATTTAGCTTATTTCATACATTTGCAGATATTAAGCTTTGTTAATATTATTTTCAAATATTGAGCTTTTTTCATAATTTTGCACATATTCAGCTTTTTCATACTTTTCACATATTCAGCTTTTTGATTATTCTCTTCAGCTATTCAGATTTTCAAACTTTTTGCATATTCAGCTTTTTTTAATATTCTCTTCAAATATTCAGCTTTTTCATACTTTTGCACTTATTCAGCTTTTTGAATATTCTCTTGAAATATTCAGCTTTTTAAATATTTTCTTCAAATATTCTGCTTTTTTAATATTTTCTTCAAATATTCAGCTTTGTTTTCAGTGTTGCTTCAGCATTAAAGCATTTCCACGTATTTCCGCAGGAAATACATTTTCTAGTTTCAGCTGTATTTGAACTTTTCCAGCTCTTCTGTGAACTAATGCTAAGTTAAATAAACTTCAGTGTAACTTAACATAACGTTAACGTTCATGTTTGAGGTTTGTAAAACATGGTGCCAAATTTATCATAAGAACTGTGTAACTTGCAAAAAGTCTGTTTGATAAGGTAATTTACATTTTTAATGACTGATGAAGACGCAAATGAAGTGGAAAACCTCCATTAACGTTGACACATTTGCATAATTTAGCTAACGTTACAGGTGCAGAGGAAAGCACTACCACTGACGGCACAGTGATCACCAACACACATCTGTGAACATTTAGTCATTTATGTGATTGTGTCTGACTGTGTTATCACTTCCTGGTTCAGCTTGCTTGGACAGCACAACTGAAATGATAATGAAAAATTATTAACTGCCTAATTTTTGTTTTTTCATGTTTTGCAGTTTTTCATATTGGATGGGCAAATGATTAGCTTGCACAACCTGATATTCTGCTCTTTCTTGTGGAGCAGCTGTGAGCACAAGTTTCTTTTCATGTGATTTTGTGATTTCAGATGTTTCATTGGACTCAACCCCACCAGTGGCACCAAGACAGCAAAGCTGGTCAGCCAAAACAGTGGAAAGGCGCATGAGAAAAAGAACAGCTCAGTCAATCCTCATGTCTCCTCTCTCCTCGGGCGATTAATGGACTTTGAATGGCGTTGAGCGTAAGTCATATGCAAAAGATGAGGATTCTTGTCTTCCCAACTATCCCTTTCAGGTTGAAGATCGACAACATTTCCATTAATCTTTTGTTTACAATGTTGTCTATTTTGAGTCAATCCGTTATACACCGTTCTTCTGCTGCAAATCCGTATCTGAAAGTCATCCTATTACAAATGCACTGTTTATTTCTGTTTGGGTAACTTTTGCCAGAAACTACAGTGCCCAGCTGTTTAAGAAGTAGTATATTTTCATGACCTGTTTTTTAAAGGAATTGTTCGACATTTTGGGAAATACTCCTATTCACTTTCTGGTTTAGACTTAGATGAGAAGATCGATACCACGTCCATTAAAGGCACATAATGCCCAATAAAAAGGTTAAAAAGTGAGATTTATGTCATGATCTTATCATGGCAGCCCTGCCTTCTCCCTGGGGCCTGTACTACGAAGCAGGATTTGTGCTTAGCGAGGTAACTTAAGCGTTAACTCTGGGTTTTCCGTCCTACGACGCTGGTTCACTTCTTACCGGGGTAGATCGCCATGGTAACTTACGCTGTGGAGCTAACCTGCTCCGGAGCAGGTTATGTTCCTGATAAGAGATCAACGAGGAGTAACACACCGCAGACTGACCAATCAGCTCTCTTGGTGCGCGGATATAAAAAAAAAAGAAGCTCGTGGATCGTGAGAGGGTCTCGTAGGAGAACTATAGAGTGTACAGAGACCGGCAAAACCCTTTTTCTGTCCCTGACGATGTTTTATATGAGAGATACAGATTCTCATCGGAGAGAAAGACTTTTCTTTGTTAGCGTATAGCCTACTTACCACTTTGAATTATGTTTTTATATTTATTTGATTTGCTCCCAAGTCCGTTTTACACCGCCGGGATTGCAGCTGAAAGAATGAGGCTGATATTGTCATAAACCACGTTATAAGAATACATCCAAGCAACACATTCATTGTTTTAAAGTTATATGTTTGGCCTTTTATTGCGGAAGGACATCATAAGAGTTAAAGGGACGAGAGAGAGCGACGACATGATTTAAAAGACGGCCGCAGGGCGGATTCGAACCCGGGACCGCTGCAAAGACCCTCAGTACATGGGGCAGTAACTCTACCACTAAGCTATCAGCGAAGTTAAAGTGATGATGTAATCAGTCAGATCTAGTAGTGTCCTTATGACGGGGCAGTCATATTATACTACTAATACTATTAATACGACTTCCGCATTCACACAGTCGGCGAGTTTTTGCCAGCTGTCCTTCCTGCATTTGGCAGATGAAACTGTTGCCTTTTGCCTGCATTATATGTTTAACTTCTTCGTATTTCTGTAAGATTATGGTTTGCTCCTCGTACGTGAAATACGCCGCTCCGCTGCCGTAGACTGATCCATGTATGTGATTGGTCAAATGCTGCAAACGCCGCCTCTTTCATGTGCACGCGCTCATAGCTGGACAGGTAAACCCTGGGTTGAGTTAACGAGTTGATAACCAGCTTCGTGTGACCGCTTATCTCTGATTGCCTTTGTTAGGGTTACTTAAGCTGGATCTCTGAAAGATACCCTGGGTATGTTGAACTCGCTTCGTAGTACAGGCCCCCGGTGTATGTGTTGCTTTCCCTGTCTGTTCTGTGTGTGTGCATGTGGGCGTGGTCTCTCTCAACAGGCAGCAGCCAGGTGGATCCACTCAGCAATCAACCAGCTATAAAGCCGCTGGATTCCCTCCCTCTCGTCGCCAGATCGTTGATTCAGTAAATGTGGTTGTACGCCTTGTGGCTCGCCGCTGTACCTTTTTGGATTCTGTGCTCCAGTACTAGCTTGTGTGGCTAACTCCCTGTGTTTTTCCACACGCCTCAGATTGCCATGCTCGCCTAGCAGCCTGTGCTACTTCTCTGCCGCCTGCTCTCCTGCATCTCCCTGCCGAGCGAGTCAACGGATCTCTCTACACCATGCTGCAACACCGCCATTGTTCGGCAGCAGACGTCACGCCACCGTCACCTCACGAACCACGTCGGGACCCCCGGGACCTCGCACCACCCCTCCTCACCCACACTTGTGTCACTTTTGAACATTAAAAGCCTTTTATTCACTGTTACCTGTGATTCGGAGTCGTGCTTTTGGGTTCAGATCTTGTTCAAACCGTAACAATTTAAAGGTGCTAGTAGGCAGATTCTGTTACTTTTGCACAAAGCCAGGCCAGCTGTTTCCCCGTTTCCAGTCTGTGCTTAATTAGGCTAAACAGCTTCTGTCTGAAGCCTAATATTTAACAGGCAGATATAAGTGGTATTAATTACTGTAATGGGAATTTTGGATGTTTGTACTTTATAATCAGAATATTTGTCAGGCTGACTCGATCCGCATCTCCTCATCTGACTGTTATGCTATGACGAAAATGAATGCCTGTTTGTAGATGATATGAACATGAGTGCCACATTGACATAAGATAATTTCAGGACTATGACGCCTGTGTTCTGTAAATCTTGACCTTGCCTGTACATCTTGTCTTTGTAAGATAGGACATGATCCGTCCTTTGGTTCCTCCTCCTTAAAAGGGAGATTGTTGTTGGACTCAGGGTCGTTCCTGCTGAGTCTGAACCTTTGCATCAGAAGGCAGGGGTGACCAGTCCCTCCTCTGCAGATGAGAATACTTAGTGGAATAAACCTCGGAGAAAAAGCAGATCCTGGTTGTTGATCTTTATTGGGCAGATTCATTTTTCCACAACATTACTCAGTTATTATTATTATTTTATTTATAATTATTTATTCATGGGGATTCAAATTGACTTCTGAAGGCATGTAAAACTATTGAGTTTTAATAAAAGTTTTGTTTCGTTGCAGCTCTGACTCTGGTTTTATTTAACAGGTGAAGATTTGAATTTTGGAGTAACAGCAAGCCTGGTATCATTCAATATGCATATTTTTTCAAAGCTGCTAATGTGAAAAACAAAAATTTACTGTAAAAACATTCACAACAACATTGTATTGTGAAGTATTAACAGCTATTTACTGGCAACTTTAGTTGCCAGGTAATCTCTGTAATTTAAATATAATACAAGATAATGTTGTAAACTAGATTACAATTATAGTTGTTTTTCTAAAAAAACAACAAATTGCTGTAATTTATATACAACAAAAACTTGTAAAAGTTATCCTGCAATATACTGTAATCCTTTTTACAGTAATCAACAGCAATTTTACAATACTTTACTGGTTTACTTTTTGCCAGGTATTTACTGTAAATTCTACAGTCAATTTGTTACAGTGTAGAGGTTGCGATAAATCCCCAGCATCCAACGTCCACTGGGTAGATCTTCGCATCCCACCCCCATTGTCCTGTTTCCGCCGCAAGCTCTGAGTACCTGCTCTTCTTCGTTTCAAAGGCTTCCTGAACCACATCCTCCCAAGGAACGGTGAGCTCCACAAAGTACACCCTGCGCTGCATGCTGGACCACAGGACCGGATAAGGCCTCAGACTGGTGATAGCTATCTCCGGTAGTACTGTCAGTCGCTGGCCACTGTCTGCCAACATCTGCCAGTCCCGAGCCGCCCCCATCTCTCCTGACCTGGGCCCTCATTTATAAAGCTTGCGTACGCACAAAACGGGGCTGGAAACGTGCGTACGCCACTTTCCACGCAAATGTTGTGATCTATAAAAACCAAACTTGACGGGAAAGTGTGCGTACCCGCAAGCAAACTCTGAGGCATGCGTACCGGTACGCACATTCTGGAGACTGGAAGGGAATCAGCAGTAAACGTGAGAAGAACTATATATTTTTGATGACTCGCACACATTTAATTACACTCCATATCATACGTTAGATCTGCGTTATCATGAGGAACTCCAGCAATGTTTTTGACGCTATTAATGAGTGATATTATTTTTCATATTAACACCTTCTTTTAAAATCTGACTTGTATCTTAAATCAAAATCATTTTTGAAATATTGAATCAGCGCTGTCACCGCAGGAGGAGGAGACGGCCCGACTGCATGTAATACAGTAATACCTTCCATTAGATCACTGTAGAACACAGCGGGAATAACTATATTCTCCTTATTTATGCGCATATCATCAACGCACATACATACAGCCATTAAGCCATCGTATACTTGTTACACTTTATCCTCGTTGTTAAACCACCAGAGCGCAGAGGAAATGCGCTATAATGCTCGTGCGCGCTCAGTCGTGGAGCGTGGAGAGCGCAACTTTACCGAACTTCAGGAGGCAGACTCTACCGCCCGGCAAAGGTGGTAGAGTCCCCAGCATGATGAGCCTCGGCCCCCTGCCCGACTGGAGGGGTATCAACCTGGCGCAAGAATCCGTGAGGATGTTATGCGTTTGTAATATAAGGAAGACAACAATTAATGTTCATTGTAAACGTATTATTTTATTTATCACAGTGCGCGTTTGCCGTAGCTCATCTGCAACGTTGTTGATGGCGGCAATTGTGTCTCGCTGAAGTTGCAGGACGGCATCAGTGAGCACCCGACCGCTTGATGTGCCATTCGTCTGGGGTGCGCTGCTGCTTTGCGCCGGACCCGGACGCTGTGCCGAGGGCCCGTCACCCTCCTCACCATCACCCTCCTCTACGCCACACGCTGCAGACTCTGGAAGGACAAAAACTATTTAACGTTTTGTTTTATATACAATAAAAGTTTAAAATCTATTCAACCTTATCCCTCTGGTTTCAGTCGCGTCTGTGTCTCCCTCCTTTTCGGAGACAATCCCCGTCAAAGTCACATCAAAATCAAACCTCCTCAAATACTCAAGCAATACATTAAATCCATGTTAGGAGCGGAAAGATGTCATTTACCTTCAGATCACCGTCCGCTCCGTCCCCCTGACGCCGTTGACTGCAGCAGCAATGTGTTGCCACTCGCACTGCGTCTTTTTATTCGTGATCCCGCTGCTGTGGCCACTAAATTAAATTATTGTCCGTGCCTCCACCTCCCCAACAAGTGTCTCTTTCTCCGTTTCTGAAAAGTAACGTTTCTTCGCTATTTTTCTGACCTGTCACCGTGATTCACCACACGGAAACGATTGCATGCCGGCTCATTAACATAGTAAAATGTGGGCGTGTACAGGGCGGGATTCAGGTACGCACACTTGTAGGTGATCCTGTGATTTATAAAGGGAACATTGCGTACAGCTTGCGTGCGCACAGTTTTATAAATCAGATTTTTTTTGGGCGCACGCAAACTTTGGCTTTTTGGCGTACGTACACTTTTAGTAAGGATCCTACGCACAGTTTTATAAATGAGGGCCCTGGTCCTTGGGAGGAAGTTGCTGCGCTTTTGTTCTCCCTCTCGAACAAACGCAGTAAGTGAGCCTTGGTCTGTCTGGGTGGCAAGGCATTTGGTGTCATCTCAAGTCTCACCTTGGTGCATTTTAATTCATCTGAGAGACTGGAGAGGGGCAGTTGGAGTAGTCCATGACTATATAGAGCTGTGCTGCTCAGGCATCGAGGGGCACCTAACCATTTCCTCACATAAGAGTTTACTCCTCTTTCCATCTTCTCAACTGTTGAGAGGGTGATGTCGTACATGGTTAGCGGCCACAAAAGGCGAGGTAGCAACCCAAACTAAAAGCACCAGATTTTAAGGCAATTCTTGATGTTTCCCTGTAGAACGTTAATGCCCACCTTTTCCTCATCAGTGGCCTTTTTCCATCGCTTCTTCAGCTGCCTTCTTTCCTGGATCAGTTGGTCGATCTCCTTTTGCCGTCTGGACTTGTTTTTCACCGGTGGTGCCCTTTGCTGTTTGTCCATTATCCCAGACCGTTCCGCTCCATATGAGTAGATGATGTCACCCATGTTGTCAAGTTTCCTTTCCGCTGTGCCCTTCATCCTTTGGAGAAGACGGGCCAGATCCATGTTCACCGTCTCCCACTGTTTCTTCTCTGAGGCTCCAGGCCATTTCACCCGGGGCTCACCCCTGATCTTCTTTTCCAGTGATGGCTTTGGCTGGATGGGCTCCGTACATCCCTCTACTTCGGTTACAGTGCTTGAGTCACACTGGGTCTGATGTCCTGCAAACTGTAGTGAGACTCCGGTTGCTGGACTTCATTCGACTTATTTGACTGACTTCTAAGGAAGTAGCTATTGATGCAAGGTCTCTTTTGTCCTTTCTTCAAGCACCCCTTCTTTCCTTGATGTATTCTAAGGCCCTGTGTAGATGTTTCCTTCTTCCAGCCACAAGGACAGACCCGCAGCACCTTCTCAGAGGCTGATATAGCGCATGTTTTCCTCTTGGTCTTTTCCGTTCCTGGGTCGTTCCTAGCCGTGTTATCAATCTGTGTACATAGAGAGTTGGATAGTGTTCCGTTTATTTTGCGATAATATACAGGTACAGAGATTTGCACTACTTAATGGCCAGGTCTTGCTTTATTTCTTATTACCCAAGTTTACATTTTTGTGTATTGGGTTTTGTACTTGAATGCAAAGAGTGTGAACATTATTTATTTTCAATATTTAGTTTTGTTTGGGGGGACTGTGGCTCAGTTGGTAGAGCGGGTTGGCCAATGTTCGGAGGGTCGGCGGTTCGATCCCCGCCCTTGTCACTGTGTCATGGTCGTTGTGTCCTTGGGCAAGACACTTCACCCAGCTTGCCTCATGTGAATGTGTATGACTGCTGTATGTTTGAGGTGGTGGTCGGAGGGCAGAATGGCAGCCACGCTTCCGGAATATTTAAGAATGGATAGTGTTCTGTTTATTGTGCAGTAGGCCTAAAATACAGTGACAGAGATTTGCACTACTTAATGGCAAGATTTTCCTCTGTTTCTTTTTACCCAAGTTTACATTTGTGTGTCTTAAATTTGCACTTGAATTTTATTTTCAATATTAATTGTTTATATATTTTAAATTCTATGTATATTATGTGGCAGGCTGCAATCTACTGAGTTCAAATAAATACCAAATGTTCTAAAATACTGTATATAGTGTTTTTATTCTTCAATCAGTTATATTGGCAGGTAAAATTTGCCCGGCGAGTGACCATCAGCTGTACACTACTTTTCATGATGCATCGTGGGTGCACTATATAGGGAATAGTAATGCTCACTACACATTCGGACACCACTATTGGCACTATTGTTACGGCTGTGGGGGGTTGTTTTCTTGCTCTCTTTGGTTGCTGTGTTTTTTTGTGCTCTCACCAGCTGTAGGTCCTGCCCTTCCCCACCTAGTCGCAGAGGCCGACATATAATTCCAGCCAATCAGCGGTGCCTTAAAAGGAGGGGATCTGCGGTGGCTCTCTCTCTTTTGCTCCCACTCTGCGTTTGGTGACAGCTGCGTGAAGCTGTGTGTTCCTCTAGCCGTGTGAAGCCGGTTTCCTTCAGCCGTATGAAGACGTGTTTTTCTTACAGCCGTATGAAGCTCGCTAGCAGTATGAAGCTCGCTAGCAGGTTTGCTTCAACAAACCGTGAGTTTCTCCCTACATGTCTCCGCCTTTTTCCAGGATCTGAACCAACTCAGAAAAAATGTGCAATCCTTTCATCGTCAACCTAATCGATATGGAAATAAAAGTGATTCTAGCAGCTTTGCGTCGGGAGAGAATTTTGATTACCTTTCCTTCCAATCACATTAGATATTATCTAAACAATATTCTCCGACATTTTCAACATTTCATATCGCGGACATAATCCGCAACCAGATTCTTTGCAGAGCTAGCGTTTTTGCGAACGGGAGATTTATGAAATGTTAAAGTATATTTCTGTGTAGAAATACCTGCTTATTACTGTTTAATATGTGAAATATGATTAAAATCATATTCTTTAGTCAACGTATTTCAACTGAAGCCACTTTCTTTCTGTGCCTGGGGGGATTATACCCAATGAAAATGATAATTTATTCATTGCGCTACTTTGTGAACTACGGGATTTGAACCCCCGTCGCCTGCACCATGGGCAGCATTGCTAATTGCTGTTACACCACAGTGTCGCTCTGCAAGGCCAAAAATAAAGACTTATTACCTTTAGATCAATCGACTGTTTCATTCAGTTATACACATTAGATCGGGCAGTAATTGTCTGCCACGCCAACTATTGCTACTTTGCTGCAGTTACGTTGCTCCGCTTTCTCAGGATGAGCTTGTTTTCTACATAAACACTCAGTAATAGTGAAACGCTCTCCCGGTTGCCATGGTGAATCGTAGTATCGGAGCTCCATTGATGATGACTTTGTCGAGTCCGCAAGCATGCGCGTAACTCAGCGTTTATTTACTCAGAGTTGACTGAACTAATTCAAAACTGCTGTTCTGAAACTGAAAACTCAGAGTTGCCCATCTCAGAGTTGGTCAATTCAGAGTTCAGGGTTCGGTTCAGAATTTGTTGAACCTGCTTTGTGAAACGGGCCCCTGGACTCCTTCGCCCCCGGGTTACTATAATTTAATTTTGTGTTCGTCCCTTTTCCCCTAGACTTTTATTTGGGACGTAACATATTTGGGGGCTCGTCGGTCTTGGGTAGGGGGGTGGGTCGTTGATTTTGTAGCTAGAGGTGTGTTGTATTATTGCCGGTGTTAACTTTAAGTGTGTGGCGTTTTGTCGCTGCAAGCAGGTTTTTTTTATTTTCGGAGCAAATCCTGGGTAGGAAATTCAGTTCTCTGTCAGGGGGTAGGCGTTCGGGGCTCTGGCCGCCGAAGTTCCACCTTTAAATCAACCTCGAGCCCGGCACGCTCCAGAAGACAGGTAGGCTAAGCTACACGAGGCAGGCTCAGAGGGGTCCTGTTTACCCGGCAAATAGGTCCCTGAATAAAACGAATTTGTTTGGTTTATTTTCTTGTTTGGGAGTGGCGCTGCTTAGACAGTGTGCGTTGTAGTTGAATGTGACATAGTGGGCGCGAGTGGGTTTGTATTAACAATTGTTGTACACTATTGTTGTATGTTGAGTGAGTTTTTAGCTGAACCTACTATGGCACAATTGGATAAATGAAGAAAGAATGATTTACGTGAAATCGCCGATCACTACGGAATTCCTGTATCAAGATCTCTGGTTAAGCAGGAGGTGAAGGATTGTGTTATTGACTGTTTAATTAAAAGCGGAGTTCTCTTAACGGCGGTGGGGGACTCCTACGGGGTAGTGGCTGGGGCGGCAGTGCTTGTTTTGCCGGGTCGCGCTGATACGGATCTTGTGGAGCCCTTGGTTAGCACACCTGTAAGAATGGCTGCTGGCCCTGAGGAAAAGCCGGTCACAGAGCGCATGCCATGTACGCACGTACGTATACGCAGCCGACCCCGGTTCGAATCCTGGCTGGAGGTCCTTTGCTGCATGACACACACCCCTCTCTCTCCTGTCTTTCCTATCTGTCCACTGCTAATAAAAAGGCGTCTAGCCTGAAAAAATCTTTAAAAAAAAGAAAAGAAAAGCCGGTCACATTCCCGTGGATTGATCCCCTCTCAGTCAAATCATCTTCTGGATCTAGGCTGGACACCTGCGGTAGAGTGCGGTTAGCCCGTATTGAATTAGAGGCCAAGGAGAAAATGGAAACTCGCTGCCAGGAGTTTCAACTTCAGCTGGAGCTGAAAAAGCTGGAAGCTGACACTGCTATCTGCATGCGTCAGTTGGAGTTAGAAAAGGGGGGCATAGAAGCCTCTCCGGCGACCGCAGGTCCACATTCTTTTGATGTAGGTAAGAATATTTCTCTTGTGCCTGTGTTCCATGAGTCGGAAGTGGAGTGTTGTTTCGGTGCTTTTAAACGCATTGCTGTGGCTTTGCACTGGCCGAAGGAAGCGTGGGCCACTCACCGGTAAAGCGCAAGAAGCGTGTGGCTCTCTCTGTCTCGCTCCCACTCTGCGTTTGGTGACAGCTGTGTGAAGCTGTGTGTGCCTCTAGCCGTGTAGGCCGGTTTCCTACTGCCGTATGAAGCCTCTCATTGGAGTACAGCTTAGTATACGACTGTGTTAAGATCCTGCCCAACCTGCCAGGTGGTGGGGAAACCAAACCAGACGGTACCCCCAGCTCCTTTGCATCCTATTCCAGCGGCTGGAGAGCCATTTGAGCATGTGATCGTCGACTGTGTTGCCCCTGTCCAGAACAATGTCTGGAAACCAGTTCCTCTTAACCGAGATGTGCATTGCCACGCATTTCCCAGAGGCTGTCCCGCTCCGTAAGATTACTGCGCCGGCCGCGACAAAAGCACTGACCAAATTTTTTACTACCTTTGGGTTACCGAAAATCATGCAGGCTGATCGGGGTCCAAATTTTCTGTGCAAAACTTTTGAGCAGACTTTAGCATCCCTGGGGGTCTCGCATGCCACCGCATGTCTAGTGCTTACCATCCAGAGTCACAGCGTGCACTGGAGCGCTGGCATCAAACTTTAAAATCTTTGTTAAAGACGTACTGTCACAGCATGGGGAAAGATTGGGAAGAGGGGGTACCGTTTGCCCTCTTTGCTGTTTGGGATGTGAAGCAGGAGTCCACAGGATTCAGTCATGCTGAGTTGGTGTTTGGCCGTAATGTGCGTGGACCATTGAAGGTCCTCAAAGAGAAGTTGGTGTCTGTATCCTCGTCCCGTAACAGCGTGGTAAAGCTTGTCTCACAGTGTAAGGAGCGCCTGCGTTGCGCAACCACCCTAGCTAAAGATGCGCTCTCCACCTCTCAGGAGAACATGAAAAAAACGGTTTGACCTGAAAGCGGTGAATTGTCAGTTTAAGCCAGTTTAATAGACTTGATTGGAGGGAGGGGCCACCGTCAGAACTTAAAGGACTGCCAGTGAAACTCCTTCAAACCACATTTTGTCTGGAGAAAGAAAGGAAGCCACTTTGTCTCTTGTTGGTAAGTCAGAAACTAATTGTAGATTTGGGTTTAGGCATTCTGTGAGTAAAGCTAGTTGTAACATTTAGTCTTGTGTTGATAGCTTGTTGTTTAAATTCTTGTGAAGCTGTCTATACTAAGTGAGAAATCAGCTAGTTTCAGCCAGCTCAGCTGTAGTCAATAGACTTGATTGGAAGGAGGGGCCACAGTCAGTGCATGAGGTAAACTGAGCACTTAAAAGGATGTCACTACAGCGTCAGGACAGCTGAACAAAGACAAGGGAGTCTATCTGTGGGAGTCCATTGAGGTAGGCAGAACATCTCAACCCCCTCCCATCGCAGCCATGTGTCTTATCCCAGTCAGGGCTGCAACCCATCCAATCTCTGCTACTCACCATTCTCCACCGGTAAGGAACTTGAAGTACTAGGGGGGCTGTGGAACTGCCAGTCTGCAGTCAAGAAGGCGGACACCATTTCAGCCTATGCCTCCCTGCAGACTCTCCACTTCCTGGCCCTTATGGAGACCTGGAACACCCCAGAAAACACTGCCACTCCAGCTGCCCTTTCAACTGCCTACTCGTTTTCACACTCCCCAAGACGAACAGGGCGAGGAGGAGGAACTGGGCTCCTCATCTCACCCAGATGGTCCTACCAGGTCCTTCCTCTGGACCACCTGCCTCAATCTGCACTTGAATTCCACGCCGTCTCTGTCACCCTTCCTTTCAAGCTCAACATCATAGTGATCTATCGCCCACCCGGTCCTCTCGGTGACTTTTTACATGAGATGGATGCCCTCCTGAGCTGCTCCCCTGATGATGGCACACCACTCGTCGTCCTCAGTGACTTCAACATCCACCCAGGAAAGCTGCACTCATCTGAATTCATTGACTTCTTCTCCACATTTGACCTTACACTCTCCCCCTCTCCACCAACTCACCGGGCCGGGAACCAACTTGACCTTGTCTTCACAAGCTCCTGTGGCATCTCGGCACTCTCTGTTACCCCGCTCACCGTGTCCGACCACCACTTTGTGACTTTCTCCCTCCCCATGAAGCCCACCACATCCCTCCCCTCTACGCCTCGAACTGTCACCAGCCGCCGCAACCTGAAATCCCTCACTCCCTCCGCTCTCCTCCTCAACTGTTAGCCTGGAAGCCTCCTCCATCCTGATGTCCTCACTCTCCTCTTATTTGGACACTCTCTGTCCCCCAATCTCACGACCTGCGTGATCATCTCCCTCCCCTCCCTGGCTGTCCGAACCTCTGCGAACCAACAGATCATTGTTGCGAGCGTCAGAGAGAAAATGGAAGAAATCGGGCCAGCACGAGGACCTTGCTCACTACCACCATGTCCTCTCTGACTTCACATCAACTGTTTCCGCAGCTAAATCTGCCTTCTACCTGGCAAAGATCAACTCTCCTGCCTCCAACCCCAGAAAACTCTTCTCCATGTTCTCCTCCCTCCTCCCCCTCCTTCCTCCCTTACTGCTGATGACTTTGCAACTTACTTTACCAAGAAAGTAAATGACATCAGCTCCTCATTCACGCCTATTCCCTCCCAGAAAACATCTCCCCCAACTCTCAACACTGATGGCCTTACCAGCTTTAGCCCCCTCACCTCTGAAGACGTTCACGCACTTGTTACATCTAACCGTGCCACCACCTGCTCCCTTGACCCGATTCCCTCCTCTCTTCTCCAGGACATCTCACACGACATCTTGCCATTCCTCACCACCCTGATTAACTCCTCCCTCACCTCAGGTGTCATTCCAGCGGCTTTTAAGACAGCTACAGTGAAGCCTCTCCTTAAAAAACCCACCCTAGACGCTACTGACTTCCAAAGCTACAGACCTGTATCTCTTCTTTCATTCCTCTCTAAAACCTTGGAACGTGCCGCCTACAACCAACTGTCATCCTATCTCTCGCAGGACAACCTCCTTGACCCTAATAAATCAGGATTCAGGACTGCTCACTCCACTGAGACGGCCCTCCTCACAGTGACCGAGTCCCTGCGAGACGCCAGAGCCTCATCCCACTCCTCCGTTCTCATTCTCCTCGACCTATCTGCTGCATTTGACACAGTCAACCACCAAATCCTCCTATCCACTCTGGCTGCACATGGCATAACTGACTCTGCTCTCACCTGGTTTACATCATACCTGACAAATCGCACCTTTCAGGTCACATGGAATGGCTCTATGTCCAAACCCTGTTCTCTGGACACGGGTGTCCCTCAAGGCTCAGTATTAGGACCGCTTCTGTTCTCACTATACACCAGATCACTAGGTTCTGTTATTACATTGCATGGATTCTCCTACCATTGCTACGCAGATGACACCCAGCTGTTCCTCTCTTTTTCCCCAACCTCTGACACTCACATTGCAACTCGCATCTCGGACTGTCTGGCTGACATCTCTGTCTGGATAACTGCACATCACCTCAAGCTTAACCTGAATAAAACCGAACTCCTCTTCATCCCAGGGAAAGACTGGCCTCGCATGGACCTGTCAGTCACTGTCGAGGGCATCACAGTATTGCCGTCGTCATCTGCGAGGAACCTGGGTGTAATCCTCGATGACCAACTATCCTGCACCCCCAACATCACTGCTGTGGCCCGATCCTGCAGATTTGCCCTCTACAATATCCGCAGGATTCGGACCTTCCTCACAAAGGATGCAACGCAACTCCTGGTCCAAGCACTGGTCATCTCCCGCCTTGACTACTGCAACTCTCTCCTAGCCGGACTCCCGGCCTCTGTGATTAAACCATTGCAGCGTATTCAGAACGCTGCAGCACGCCTTATCTTCAATCTACACAAATTCTCCCATGTGACCCCCCTCCTCCGTGACCTCCACTGGCTCCCTGTTGCAGCACAGAATCCAATTCAAGACGATGGCACTGGCCTTCAGGGCCATCAATGGAACGGCACCCATCTACCTTGAAACACTGGTCAAACCTCATGCGCCGAAGCGAGCACTTTGCTCATCTACTTCAGCTGGCCGGCTGGTACCACCATCGCTGAAATCAAACAAATGTCGCTCAGCAAAGTCCAGACTCTTCTCTGTTCTGGCGCCTCAGTCGTGGGCGAACTCCCGACCATTGTCAGGACAGCAGAGTCATTTGCCATCTTCCAAAAAAGGCTCAAGACTCACCTGTTCAGACTTCACCTTGACTCTACATAGCATGACCCACTAACAATACAGATTCTCATGTCCTACCTGCTCGGCCACAGCCAGCAGAACCTCCTCCACGGTAACATTCCGGAGGAACGATCCGCACTCCCTGTCTGATGGACGGAGTGGAAAAAAACACCAACACCGACGATCTCACCGTTTATACACAATGCAAAAAGTTAGAAAGGCTTACCTGATCATGCAGTTAGAAACAGTGAAGAATCAGCTGAAGGGCAGGACCCAAAACCATAAACTCTAAACCAAACTCCGCACCACCACCACACCGCCACTCACGGTCACCGGACACTGAGAGGAGAGACAGAGGGAGGAGAGACAGAGAGAGGAGAGACAGTAAGAGGAGAGACAGAGGGAGGAGAGCCAGTGAGAGGTGAGACAGAGAGAGGAGAGACAGAGGGAGGAGAGACAGTGAGAGGTGAGACAGAGGGAAGAGAGACAGAGAGAGGAGAGACAGAGGGAGGAGAGACAGAGGGAGGAGAGACAGTGAGAGGAGAGACCTTTAATATTGATGCACATAGAGAGAAATACAATGTATAGCAGAGCCGGTCGATCTCAAATCGGAAGATGAGCTTCTCTAGTTCGCATGCTGAATTGTCCTTGGGCAAGACACTGAAATTGCCCCTGAAGGCTGTTCCAACAGCATATGAATGCAGGGCTGGACTGGGACAAAAATTCGGCCCTGGCAATCTGGTCCCTTACTGGCCCAATTTCAGTAGGGGGCGTCATTTGCTTTGTAACTGCAAACATCAGGCTCACCTAAGATTTTGGCACCAGCAGCATGCTCAATAACTGGCTTCCATAATTACTGTTGCTGTTGTTTTGAACCAAATCCAAACATACTGAGCAATACACCATATTGGTTTCAGTACAGCATTTAAGCCAGTGTGCCGCTTTGTGCCATTCCTTGTTTGAAACACACTTTTGGCCACATCATGTTTGTCCAAATCCAACTCCTCTGATGTTGGCTGTGTGAAGTAGTTAACAGCCCCCTCACAAGGTGGCTCAGTAACCGTGGTGGTGGTGGTGGACCTTTCTGTTGGACTGCTAGCATTAACTGTGACAATTGCTTCTGCTTCTTCTCCCTCTTTTGACTCCTCATTCACTGGGTCAGTAGTCGGATTGCTGCTGCTAATTATTTACTGCTTTCAGTTGCTTTAGTGGGGGAAAAAATCTGTTAGCTTGGAACATTTAGCTTCACCAGCCTCGCACCCTTTCCTCTTTTTCTCCCTTATATTTTCTGCACCTTCTTTTATCTTCTTACTCTCTTTCACCATTTTTTGGCACTAGTGGTTTTTTCGTAGGCTATCCTTGATCCCTTAAAGCGATGGTTCGGAGTAAAATGCACCCTAGGTCATTTCCACCATGACATCCAGCCAAATACCCCCTCAGAAGCATTTTAGCAATGGTCAACATTGGTCAAGATAGGGCTATCAGCTGAATGGCTAAGTACTGGCGCGAATGGTACAATGTGTATATCTTGTAAATTACCAAACCAAACTTCTGCAGTAGTACACATAGGGTCTGTACTTACAAAACGAGGCATTTGAAAGTCGACGCCACTTCCGTGTTTACCCAGCTCTTTCCGTGACGCGAGATTCACGCGAGAGTATGAAAAAGTTTCACTGAATTTTTATAAATGCTTGTATTATCAGGTCAACAAGTGTTGACAAGTGTTGACCTGATAATACAAGCATTTATAAAAATTCAGTGAAACTTTTTGACCTGATAATACAAGCATTTATAAAAATTCAGCGAAACTGCTGACATGAAGAGACAGACAGGTAACCAGTCTATCACAGGGCTGACATGTAGAGACAGACAGGTCCATCCTGCATGTCTTTGGAGTGTGGGAGAACCCGGAGAGAACCCAGGCTGACACGGGGAGAACATGCAGACTCCACACAGAAGGAACCTGAACCCCTCTGCTCTTGCTGTGAGAGGACGTTGCTAACCACTACACCACCGTGCCCGCTCAGCACTTGAACTATGGTTTTAGATAAATTCCATTCTATTTAGTAGGCCTATGTGATATGCCAGTGTTGCAGCATGTGGTGAATATCTTTGTGTTTTTTTCTTTTTTATTCCAGCGCCCCAAATTGGCCCTTCTGGCAATCTGCCATATCTGCTGGATTTCCAGTCCACCCATGTGTGAATGTGTTTAGAAGAGATCCTGATGTGCAGGTGGCACTTTGTATTCAGCCTCTGCCATCAATTTGTATATGTGAATACTGTATGTGTGAATATGTGTGAATGTGTGTGAATATGTGTGAATGTGTGTGTGAATATATGTGAATGTGTGTGTGAATATGTGTGAACATGTTTGTGAATATGTGTGAATATGTGTGTGAATATGTGTGAATGTGTGTGTGAATATGTGTGTGAATATGTGTGAATATGTGTGTGTGAATGTGTGTGAATATGTTTGAATATGTGTGTGAATGTGTGTGAATATGTTTGAATATGTGTGAATGTGTTTGAATGTGTGTGAATATGTGTGAATATGTTTGAATATATGTGTGAATATGTGTGAATATGTGTGTGAATATGTGTGAATGGGTGTGAATATGAGTGAATATGTGTGGGAATGTGTGTGAATATGTGTGAATGTGTGTGAATATGTGTGAATATATTTGAATATGTGTGAATATGTGTAAATATGTGTGAATGTGTGTGAATATGTGTGAATGTGTGTGAATATGTTTGAATATGTGTGAATGTGTCTGAATGTGTGTGAATATGTGTGTGAATGTGTGTGAATATGTGTGAATATATGTGTGAATGTGTGTGAATATGTCTGTGAATGGATGTGAATGTGTGTGAATATGAGTGAATATGTGTGTGAATATGTGTGTGAATACGTGTGAATATGTGTGAATGTGTGTGTGAATATGTGTGAACATGTTTGTGAATATATGTGAATGTGTGTGTGAATATGTGTGAATGTGTGTGAATGTGTGTGAATGGGTGTGAATATGAGTGAATATGTGTGTGAATATGTGTGTGAATTTGTGTGTGAATACTTGTGAATGTGTTTGTGAATATGTTTGAATATGTGTGTGAACGTGTGTGAATATGTGTGTGAATGTGTGTGAATATGTGTGTGAATGTGTGTGAATACTTGTGAATGTGTTTGTGAATATGTTTGAATATGTGTGTGAATGTGTGTGAATATGTGTGTGAATGTGTGTGAATATGTGAGTGAATGTGTGTGAATATGTGTGAATATGTTTGAATATGTGTGTGAATATGTGTGAATGTGTGTGATTATGTGTGAATGTGTGTGTGAAAATGTGTGAATATATGTGTGAATGTGTGTGAATATGTCTGTGAATGGGTGTGAATGTGTGTGAATATGTGTGTGAATACGTGTGAATATGTGTGTGAATACGTGTGAATATGTGTGAATGTGTGAACATGTTTGTGAATATATGTGAATGTGTGTGTGAATATGTGTGTGAATGTGTGTGTGAAAATGTGTGTAAATATGTGTAAATGGGTGTGAATGTGTGTGAATATGTGTGAATGCCCCTCCTTGAACCGACACCTTACCGTGGTGGAGGGGTTTGAGCACCTGAATGATCCTAGGAGCTATGTTGTCCGGGGCTTAATGCCCCTGGTAGGGTCTCCCAAGGCAAACAGGTCCTAGGTGACAGGTCAGACTAAGAGCGGTTCCGAAACCCCTTATGAAGAAAAAACATAAAAGGAAGTTTACGTCCCCCGGATTGGCGTCACCGGGGCCCCACCCTGGAGCCAGGCCCGGGGTTGGGGCTCGCAGGCGAGCGTCTGGTGGCCGGGTCTGTGCCCACGGTTTGATGTGCGTGAATATGTGTGAATACGTGTGAATATGTGTGTGAATATGTGTGAATATGTGTGTGAATGTGTGTGAATATGTGTGTGAATACGTGTGTGAATGTGTGTGAATACGTGTGAATATGTGTGTGAATATGTGTGAATATGTGTGTGAATACGTGTGTGAATATATGTGAATGTGTGTGAATATGTGTGAACATGTTCGTGAAATTTTGTGAATGTATGTGTCAATGTGTGTGAATATGTGTGTGAATGTGTGTGAATATGTGTGTGAAGATGTGTGAATATGTGTGTGAATGTGTGTGAATATGTGTGAAAATGTTTGAATATGTGTGTGAATGTGTGTGAATATGTGTGAATGTGTGTGTGAAAATGTTTGTGAATATGTGTGAATATATGTGTGAATATGTGTGAATATGTCTGTGAATGTGTGTGAATGGGTGTGAATATGTGTAAATGGGTGTTGTAATGGGAATTTTGGATGTTTGTACTTTATAATCAGAATATTTGTCAGGCCAGACGTCGATCCGCATCTCCTCATCTTACTGTTATGCTATGACGAAAATGAATGCCTGTTTGTAGATGATATGAACATGAGTGCCACATTGACATAAGATAATTTCAGGACTATGACGCCTGTGTTCTGTAAATCTTGACCTTGCCTGTACATCTTGTCTTTGTAAGATAGGACATGATCCGTCCTTTGTCCATGGTTCCTCCTCCTTAAAAGGGAGATTGTTGTTAGACTCAGGGTCGTTCCTGCGGATTCTGAACCTTTGCATCAGAAGGCAGGGGTGAACAGTACTTTCTTCTGCAGATGAGAATACTTAGTGGAATAAACCTCGGAGAAAAAGCTGATCCTGGTTGTTGATCTTTATTGGGCAGATTCATTTTTTACACAACAGTCTGAATGTGTGTGAATATGTGTGAATGTGTGTGTGAATATATGTGTGAATATGTGTGAAAGTGTGTGTGAATATGTGTGAACATGTTTGTGAATATGTGTGTGAAAAGGTGAATGCTGACATTTAGTGTAAAGTGCTTGAGTGGTCAGAAGACAATAGTGGGGCCTTATTTAACGTTGAGTAGGTGTTTACATTCAGAAACACTTTATCACATATTACTTGAGCTCCTCATGACATACTGATAGCCATCAATGAATTAAATGTTCTGACATAAAAACATTTAAAAAATCATCTCACAGTATAAAACCAGTCCAATCAAATAGTCCTTCAGTGCTTACTTCCTGATTGTCAAAATCTCAGTGGTTTTTCCAAATGACCTACTCTGCCTTTACTTCAGGTCCATATACCATTTTACCATTCAATCAATCCAATCAGTGTATTGTTGAAAAATCACAGCAGAGGTAATATGTTTTCAAATATTTTATTTGTATTGAATGAACATTTGTTTTATACATATAACAAGAAAATAAACTATAAAACATCTACTACTAAAAACTGTTAAATGAATGAGCTGATTTCACTGCAGTGACTGTGGTGAATATCTGTCATTTGAGTTTAAATGGTTTATCCTAATTGAACATGAGCTTCATGCTCACTATGATTTTACCCACACAAAAGTGAGTATTGCCAGGAAGTACATACTTAAATTTGGTACTGACAATACAACTGTGGTTCCAATACATAAGTGCAGCACACTTACATATTGTGTGTATTTGTATACATAGTTGAGTGGGAGTTATTGCTGAGCTATTCCCCATGCTGATCCTATAGGTCCATATGTCAGTTTGCTTCTCTCTCTTTTTGTCAGTTGTTTGTGGGCCTTGATGAACAGAACATTCACAATTCTACGTCAGATAAGTAGATGCTGGTTACTAATGAGAGCAATTCATGACAAAAAATGTACAATTCATCCTGTTCACTTTTCCAATGATTCACTTCCTTGTCTTTCCTCTGAGTATTCTGCATCCTCGTCTGCTTTCAGCTTTACTCCTGAAACACAAAGAGGAATCAAAAGCTTAGCTGAAAGTTGTGAGATTGAATACTTTGAACTTAGTTCTGACCACTCATGGTTTGTCTATTGGTGAAGTTTTGATAAGGACATGTTAACACATTGTATCGTGACACTGGAGATCATCAGGTTACTCAGTATTGGCAGTATAACTTCATACAGCATCCACTATATTGATATCACTTACAGTATATATATACATTTGCAGTGAAATTGAAATGATAAAAATTAAACATACAGTATACAAATGATTGTGTACATGTGTATATACTGTATGAATGGACCCAGATGAGTGTAGTTCAGGAGCATATGTTTATTCTGAGATGGTTAATGTCATGGTTGACTACAGGGAACACAGGAAATACACAAAGAAATCATTCACAGTAATCAATCCATAAATATTCCAGCAAAAACATGCTTTTCTAATTATACTGTGTATTTAACTATACCATCATCAAACAGTTCAGAATACAGGTTGAGACTGAAATGCAGACATGGATGAAGAGCAGGGCTCCAGAGTGCGACCAAAAATCAGTGAAATGCGACTAAAAATGTACCTTGGACGCACCGGTGCTCCCGACATTCAGCTGGTGTGTTTATGTGTGAAGCGTAATGTTTATTCCCCCACCAGCATACAGCGGAGAAGAAATACCACAGTTGGAGCCAATCAGAGTCAGTGTATGGGCGGGCTTTGTCTCTGATTGGCTCTGACCCTGGTCTCTTCTTCGCTGAATGTTGGTGGGGAAAAATTAATCAGGCAAAGTGTATAAGCCTTAATATACTACGTGTGAAACACATGTAGTTATCCTGCTCCTCCTCGAGTGACAAAAATGAAGAGAAATTTTGTTTTTCTGTAAAGAAAGGTGCTGTCCCATAACACCTGTCCGAGCAGACAGATCTTTAAACAATTTATTTATTGTTTGTGTTGAGATTTACATAAAGAATTATTATTATTATTTAAAAAAAAAGTTATTATTTAAAAAAAATATTCCTGTTTATAGTAATTTGTTAATCATGTGTTAAAAAATCATTAGTGTTTATGGGAACTGTAATGAAACTGTATTATTGTGGTGCCATAAGGCGCAGCGAAAAATGTTGGGTGCACCAGTGTGACCAATGTAAAAAGTGAGTCTGGAGCCCTGAAGAGGTAGCAGGAACAATGATGACAGAAGGCAATCCTCAAAAAAAGGCAGGCAACTAAATAAAATCCACCACAGCACATGAACACAGGGTGATATAGATGATAGAGAACCCATTCAATAGGACTGTGGAGGTGTTTGGAGGTGGCCCATGGGAGCAGTGTCAGTTGATTGATGCAGCTTCAGATGATCTGGCTGATTGACAAGCCTTTATATACTCCACAGGAGGCGAGGCGGCCGAGGAGGAGAGACTCGGAGCACACCGACATGCTGGTCGGTACAGAGTACTGTCGTTTTGGTCTCTGCGCCATAGCCCGGCAGATTGTCAGCACAGACTTGAAGGCGGGATATTGTTTGATTGTGTTTGTGCGGAGAAATACAAGTTTCTTTCTTTCACTGAGCTGCGAGAACCCTGGTGGCTACAATCTATGCCACAATGGTGAACTGAAAAAGATGACTTGCCATGTCCACACGTACCTTTTTTTCCCCCCTTTTTTTGGGCGTTGTGTCAAGAAAGTCTCCTTCCTAATGAATACATTGTAAACGACTCCGCATGCTGTAGTAAAGCTGTAGTAAAGCTGTAGTACATATTCCAGGCCTATATTTGGCACTGTTTCTGCTACAAAAATACGCAACGTAATCCTTTTTAGTTCAGTGACAGAGGAGCAGAATATTTTTGCCCTAGTAAACCAAATAGGCTCAATATCTGCTGCAGCATGATCACAAGCATGTAGTCTGCCATTGTTGTTGTTGTTATGAGAAGAGGTCAAAGGCTAGAGAGTTGAGGGGTGGGGCGATGACATCATCGTATGTGTATTTGCTGTATACACGAACAAGAACAAGAACACGCAAGGGCGGCGTTTTTTACTTTTTCACCCTGGGACCGGGTTCAAAAAGGTGCGTTTACAGGCACCAAAAACTCCGGATCCGTGTGGACGGTTGGTCCAAACGTGCAAGACTTCTGCGTTTACACACAAAAAACTTTTCCATGTGAACATGCCGTAATGTACACAAGGGACTAATTTGGTAAAAAAGAAACAGGTGGGCAGACACGAGGGCAGGCTGAAGTCTGATTGGAGGAAGATAAAAGGGATCAGCTTGTCTGGATATCATCCGCAGTTTAAAAGCCATTCGGAACATCTCAATCTATAGCTGGAGACTGGTCTGTGCTGCCTAGCCTCTCAGAACCCTGCCTCCTAGACAGACAAATTATTTAGGTGGAGTATGCACATAACACATTGCCCTGTTCCACTACTGGTCTCTCGCCCATCCAGTGTGCTTGAGGTAGGGCTCTATGATTTCCACGATGCGGAAAACACGGAAGGAATCGCGGAATCTGACAATGAAAATGGAATCACCTGTAAAACGCAGAAGTCTGTAGAATTAGTCAAACTCTGGATACAATTTATAAAAATCAATGTTTTCTCTAACATTATAAGTGTTTGTCATCACACCTAAGCTGAAAAAGGAAAAAACACGTAGTCGAGAGTCTCTACTGTGTTTTAGTGTAATTACCGGCACACCGCTTCATCCAGCGTCTCTCCTCTCTGTCTGTTTCACCGAGGGGCAGGGCTTAGACACACACAATATACAACTTTTCAACAAAAATGACTCGACCCGCAAGAATCCGTGTGATGAGCAGCTACAAACAGAATCTCACATCAGAGATGTTCAGAATTAAACTGATTCACAACTGAAAGTTAAACTTAGCGGCGAGTGGATCTACAGATGCGCTGACTTTAGACACGGTGAAAGTCGGGGGGGAGGGGGATTTGAAAAAGTGGGTGGTATATTGTGACTCCTCTATAAATGATTGAACATACACTTACATATTTATGCACATGTGTATGGTCTATGAATGACAAGGAATTAGAAATACTAGAATGTTTCTTAAGTAAATGTCTTAATTTTGATTCATTAACCACATGATTAGACACCATTTTATGGAAAGAAATGCTCTAAAATTGTAAAACACAGAATTTAGAAAAATTAAAACGGAAAATGGGGAAAAAAAATTTAACGGAATCTGGAAAAAATTCAAACGGATTTCATAGGGCCCTAGCTTAAGGCTAACAGCCATGTCCACCCGGGATCTCCCCCGTCACATTGAGTCTGGTAAATTAGCTACTAATTTTGTTGGTCCCTTCCCCATATCCAAGGTGGTTCATCCTGTGGCTCTGAGGTTGAAACTCCCTAGGACTATGAAGATACACCCTACCTTTACATGTGGCCCATGTTAAGCCAGTTAAGGAAAGTACTTTGGTCCTTGCTTCCTTTTTTTTTTTTTGAACATTCTGTTTATTGAATTTTTCCATATTCAAGACAAGTGTTTCAGTGACTTATTGTGAACATATTTTTTTCAACCCGAACCCCCCTCCCGTTCCCTCCCCCCGTTTCCCATTACTGGTATACTGTATATCAAAAATGTACTTACAGTTAATACAAATTATAATACAGTAGGATCAAGACATAGAATAGGTACAAAAAATAAAATAAAAAAAATATATAGAATAAATAAAAATAAATAAATAAATAAATAAAAATAGTGATAATGACAACAAGTGGTAATAAATAGATTAATAATGAGATAGAACAAATGGAGAAAAGTACATAGTTTAAATACATTGATTAGTAAAAGGAGAAGTTAAACAAAATATAGACTACGTCAATCTTTGGCGTGACTCTTCAATCAGCTATGTCTGCTGTGTTCAGATGCTCCATTAGACCACCCCATACTCCTTCAAATTTATCTGGCCTTTGTTTTAGATTATACATTATTTTTTCGTTGGGGATACAAGAGGTCAGTTCACTAAGCCAGAGTGAGGGTGGGGGCGGGTGCTCATCCTTCCATTTAAGAGCTATGCATTTATTAGCTGTTGTCAAAGCTATTCTTATGAATCTGATTTTGTTGCCCCTTACAGGCAGCATCGATGTGTCCCCTAATAAAATTAACCTTGGTTCAGATGGAATATTTATTTTAGCTGTCTTGGATATGGTTCTAAGTATTGTTTCCCAGTAGTTGAATAATTGTGAACAAGACCAGAACATATGAAGAAGAGAGCCAACTTCGGATTTGCATCTTGGACAGTATTGAGAGATTGTCTGATTTATCTTGTGTAGTCTTTCGGGGGTGAAATAGACTCTATGTATTAGATTATATTGGGTTAATATATGTTTACTATTATGGGAAAAGCGCTGGGCCTTTTCACATAACTCAGTCCAATCAGCATCTTCAAAGTTATGAGACAGGTCAGCCTCCCATTTTTCCCTAACCTTAAGTCCCTCTTTTTCGAACAGACTGTTAATACCAGCATACATGTGAGATATAAACCCCTTGAGCTCCTTTTTGCTGCTTAATATATTATCTAAGGGTTGTTTTTTAACTGGTAGAAGTCTGCCCCCCTGTTCTGTTCGAATGTAATGCTTGAGTTGCAAAAATTTAAAGAAGTGCTTTTTATCAAGGCTGTACCTGGCTGTAAGATTTTCAAATGACTCTAGGACCCCATTTTTGTACAAGTCCCCAAATGTCCTAATTCCCTTTGTGAACCACGCCTGGGTGATGCCATCTCTTAGGACCTTTGGTAGAAACGGATTCGCATGGAAGGGAGTAAGGTCATATAAGGGTTGGCTACTTTGGGTCTTTTGTCCTTGCTTCCTAACCCTAAATCTAAGGTCTAGAAACATCTGAAAGTGATGAAGAGAAATGTGAGTCATCCAAGCTGAATTGCAAGTGTCATAACAAAGGGTCTTGGGATTTCAGTGGGGAAACCATGGAAATGTTAAAATTGGAAAGCACAACTTCCGCCGTTTCTTTGGCAGAGCAGAGCCAAACTGAAGAGATTGCAGTGCATCCTGTTTCACATTCTGGCATGATCTGGATCATGGAGACACCATGGGCCCTAGTTTTGTAGACCAGGCGTAGTCGGCACGCAGCGCACCTGCGCCACACCGACAGGGTGTGTCCGCCTGTGTCCCATCACTCCCACCCACGCAAGTGGGAAAGAGGGAGGAGAAGAAGGCGTGAGTGGGAGACGAGGAGGAGACAAGGCGTGGATTGGGATTAACACAGCCGATTCAGGGCCTGTCCACACGAAAACGTTTTCGGTGCGTAAACGCAGAAGTCTTGTGCGTTTCGCCCTTCCGTCCATACGGATCCGGCGTTTTCGCGGCCTGAAAACGCACTTTTTTGAAACCAGCTCTCAGGGTGGAAAAGAAAAAAACGACACGCCTCCGTTTCGTGTTCGTTTTCGTGTAGACGGCGAATCAGATCTTCACCAATCAAATGAGCTCCTTTCCTCACCTTTAATGCGTTAGGGGAGGTTCAGTGCAAGTTTCGTCACTTGACAACCCAATGACAGAAGCAGCGCCGGCGCTCCCACCACGCGCTGTGCGTGCGTATAGTCATAATAATTATAATGCCGATATTATATCACTATAGAAATTGTAGGCACATTTTAGGCATGTCTATCACAAAACAGGGTCAGGGCGCACAGCAGTAGACATAATAGTGGAGAACCCGGTGCCTGTCATTTTAAAACTTAGAGGAGGCAGGAGGAGGTGCTATTTTCAAATCTTGCTAGCTCTCTTGCTAGCTTTCCAACATCACATACCCCAGCTTTAAGTGTTAGGTAACATAACGTAAAGTTGTCCGTGTAAGTTATCAGCCTGGTTTGCATGTCCTCAAAGAAAGTTAGCGAGAGAGTTAACGTTAGCTAACGTTAACTAATTCAGCTAAAGCTAGCTAGTGTAACATGTATTAGTTGCAACTAACGTTACAATACAATAACTAATACATGTTACGTTAGCTAGCTTTAGCTATAGACTATGGGCTTTCGGTCCATGGACCATGTGCCGTTATCCACTGCTCTGAAGGTCCGTTGCTCCGAAAAATACACACTCAGAGTTCAGTGACTGCTGGCTACTCTCCACTAACATAATGCTTAATTTAACAGATAACTTATAAATCAAAACGTAAATCATAACGTATGACTTTGTATGACTCATAAAGAAAAGAGTTTTAATTTCAGCTGTATTTTAACTTTTCCAGCTCTTCTGTGAACTAATGTTAAGTTAAATAAACTTCAGTGTAACTTAACATAACCTTAACGTTCATGTTTGAGGTTTGTGAAACATGGTGCCGAATTTATCATAAGAACTGTGTAAATTGTGAAAAGTCTGTTTGATAAGTTAATTTACATTTTTAATGATGAAGACGCAAATAAAGTGGAAAACCTCCATTAACGTTGACATATTTGCATCATTTAGCTAACGATACAGGTACAGAGGAAAGCACCACCGCTGACGGCACAGTGATCACCAACACACATCTGTGAAGACGATTTTCAGGTAAAAACATTTCATCATTTATGTGATTGTGTCTGACTGTGTAATCATTTTTTTGTGGCATTTGACAGATTTGGGATTAAGCATGAGCTCTGTGCTAATTTATCATCTTAGTTAGCTCAAGTAAACTACTTTTGATAACCTTGCTGCACTGGCAGAAAGCCCTGATGGAAAAGCATGTCCCAACGTGTGGCACCAATGTCGTTAGTTAAAGCTGTACGTATCGTTTTTGTGTTGTTGTTTTGGACACACAACCTTAATAACTTTTCTTCTTTATTCTTCCTTTTTTGCTCTTCTTAGCCCAGAAATGTATCACTGTTAACATTGTGCCCATGAGAGTGAAACTATGGATGGGCAAATGATTAGCTTGTCTTGCACAACCTGATTCTGCTCTTTCTTGTGAAGCAGCTGTGAGCACAAGTTTCTTTTCATGTGATTTTGTGATTTCCGATGTTTCATTGGACTCAACCCCACCAGTGGCACCAAGACAGCAAAGCTGGTCAGCCAAAGATGTGGGAAGGTGCATGAGAAGAAGAAAAGCTCAGTCAATCCTCACATCTCCTCTCTCCTCAGGCCATTAATGGACTTTGAATGGCTTTGAGCGTAAGTATGCATATGCAAAAGATGAGCATTATTGTCTTCTCAACTATCCCTTTAAGGTTGAAGATCGACAACATTTCCGTTTAATCTTTTGTTTACAATGTTGTTTATTTTGAGTCAGAAACTACCAGAAACTACAGTGCCCAGCTGTTTTAGAAGTAGTATATTTTCCTGACCTGTTTTTTAAAGGAATTGTTCAACATTTTGGGAAATACTCCTATTCGCTTTCTGGTGTAGACTTAGATGAGAAGATCGATACCACGTCCATTAAAGGCACATAATGCCCAATAAAAAGGTTAAAAAGTTAGATTTATGTCATGATCTCATCATGGCAGCCCTGCCTTCTCCCTGGTGTATGTGTTGTTTCCCCTGTCTGTTCTGTGTGTGTGCATGTGGGCGTGGTCTCTCTCAACAGGCAGCAGCCAGGTGGATCCACCTGGAGCCGCCTGCTCTCCTGCGTCTCCCCGCTGAGTGATCACGCTCGAGTCAATGGATCTCTCTACGCCGTGCTGCAACACCACTATTGTTCGGCAGTCACATCACTCCACGCCACCGTCACCCTCTTCGTCACTGGTGACCTCACAAACCACGTCGGGACCCCGGGACCTCGCACCACCCCTCCTCACCCACACTTGTTTGTCACTTTTGAACATTAAAAGACTTTTATTCACTGTTACCTGTGATTCAGAGTCGTGCTTTTGGGTTCAGATCTTGTTCAAACCGTAACAATTTAAAGGTGCTAGTAGGCAGATTTTGTTACTTTTGTACAAAGCCAGGCTAGCCGTTTCCCCGTTTCCAGTCTGTGCTTAATTAGGCTAATCAGCTTGTGTCTGAAGCCTTATATTTAACAGGCAGATATGAGAGTGGTATTAATTTCTCAATTATTATTATTTAATTCATTATTATTTATTCATCGGGATTCATATTGAGTTCTGAAGGCATGTTGTAAAACTATTAAGTTTTAATAAAAGTTTTGTTTTGTTGCAGCTCTGACTGGTTTTATTTAACAGGTGAAGAAAATCTAATGCAATGTTGATGAATTTTGGAGTAACAGCAAGCCTGGTCTCATTCAATATGCATATTTTTCAAAGCTGCTAATGTGAAAAACAAAAATTTACTGTAAAAACATTCACAACAACATTGTATTGTGAACTATTAACAGCTATTTACTGGCAACTTTAGTCCAGATAACCTCTGGAAATTAAATAGAATACAAGATAATGTTGTAAACTAGATTACAATAAATAGTTGTAAAAAAAAAAAAAAAAAATCCTGTAATTTATATACAACAAAAACCTGTACAAGTTATCCTGTAATATACTGTAATCCTTTTTAAAGTAATTAACAGCAATTTTGCCAACTTTTTTTGCCAGGTATTTACTGTAAATTTTAATCTGTCAATTTGTTACAGTGTTCCTTTGGGAGGAGAGGTTCCAGGTAACAGATCAATGACATATTCACTGTGAGGAGGAGGCTAAGAGGCCTTCGTCTTATTAAAAACCTCCTTCAAATCATGATAGCACTGTGGTACTTTTGAGATGTCAGGATAATCTGATTCTGGAGTAAAATGAACCACAGGATGGGTTGGAGAGGAGGTAACAGGGGGTGACAGAACAGGAGCAGAAAAGGGTGGAAAACAAGTCACAAGAAAATTTAGCTCGCCAGCCAATAATTCTCCCTGAAGATCAGTCTATGTATAGGTTGTTAACTGAACAGGCTGCGAATGGTGAGTAATGAGACACAACGGGCTACCATCTAAGGTGCTATCATCGAGGGGTTTTGATAATGGGATGGACACTAAACCGAGTTTTTAGCAATTTTACATTTATTTCAATTGGCATCTGAACCAGAATCAACCAGCACTGTACTGGTCTCCGAGGAAAAGGTAAGTGAAATATGACGCAGGGAACGAGAGGGACTTACAGTTAAGAGATGTGCAGCTCACCAGCACCCTCTTACTATATTACTGATGAGTCTGGTCTTTTACTGGACAGGTTGCAATGCGATAACCCAGCTGAGTGCAGTAGATAGACTGACCCTCCCGCAGGTGACACTCACATTCCTCGGGGGACAGCCTGGTTCGGCCCAGCTGCATGGGTTCTTCAACTGCAGCAGGAGGCAATGGAGAGGGTGAAGAAGGGTGTTGTCTAGAAGAACGCCAACTGGGAGATGATGACCTGATGTCTGGATCTCCTTCTCTCTATCTCTATGGGCCAGTTGTTCAAAGGTAATCTGATCGGATTTCGTTTTCGGATTGGATCAAATCTGGAAAATGGGTTGTTCAAAAGGGAAAGAAGGATTCTGAAATTGGATCAGATCATGTAATCCAATCAGAGTTTGGAAATGGATCAAACCTTCAGTTCGTGTTGTTCAAAACTTTTCAGCAGGATTTGGATAACTTTGATCCAAAAAAACAGGATTACCCTGATCCCAACAAGAAGTGGATTTCAAGGTGGATTCCAGGAAGAAAATGTAGTAAAACTTTAAAATTGGTCAAATAAAACATTTCTATCATTTAGTGTATATACTTTATTTATATTTTGCACTTGACTCGTTTAACCGTTACAGTGATAAAGTAGACATAGGCAACCAATTAAGCCTTTCAGTATAGTAAAGTAAAAACTAGAAAATTCCCCCGCCGGGAAATTTTGAAAGGGCCACGGGGGCTACTGCCGGAGTGTATATACATTACGATGAGATTCTTCGAGATTTCAAACGAGACGGAGTTGTTTTAGAGGCAAATACAGAGACTGCTTGCTGACTGAGCTGTCAGAGTAGTCCGTTTTGAGTATTGTGATGTACTTCAAAAACTCGATGAAGTACTCAACTTCGCACTCAACTGTTTGCCAGTACATGTCATCGAGGTCAGCTGTCACTCAAGTACTACCAAGTACTACCAAGTACTACCGAGTACTACCGAGTACTACTGAGACTCAAGTACTGAGAACTACTAGGTACTATGTATTGTTTGAAAAACTACAACTCTGCCAATCAGAGCGCACCTGCTATCACTTCTGAGTGAGACAGAGACAGATAGTCTCCATTTTAAAGTTTAAATGTAGTTTCTAGGTGAAAGTATGGCTGAGTTGACGATGGACTACATTTCCCACGGACTGCTCCTTCCTGTCCACCAATCAGAGCACACCTGCTGTCAGTTATGAAGATCAGAGCCCCACAGTGCTGTCACCATAGCAACGGCCCTTGCTGCAGGTGTATGACTGCTTTGGAGCCTCTCTCTGCTTCTCTCTATCGCTCCATTCCCCCTTTGCGGAGGCTCCGAACAAAAGCTTGCCACGTTCACATCGAAACTCCTATCGCCAAGATTTTCGCACCGTTAGCGCCACAAGACTAATTTGTCCTACAACTCTTATAGCTGTAGAAGTTTAAGGCACTCGAAATTCCGTAGGAAAAATAATAAAAACTAGGAAAAAATCCTATGAATAACAGTAGTGCTCGGGGCTTCGCCCCGAGCACTGGTTCCCCTCAGCTATTTCATAGCTGTAGGGGGCCAGTGCTCGGTGCGATTGCCCCGTGGCCCTAATTATATATTCAAATTTTCATCTCTGTCACTGTCATTCATCACTCTATATTAATGTCAAAGAAACAATGATCAGATATGAACCTGTCAAAAATAATTGTAAAAATAATCAACTATTGTTACTACATGTTCAGTATTTTTATTATTTAAAAATCAAAATCAAATCAATGCAAGTATGAATACATGATATTGTGGCAGATCTGGGTAGCCTAGACTGTGCTGAAAAAAAAACACAATATGTAGCATGTGTGAATGGCACTTACAATGACCAGGATAAATGCTTCTAACTAAAGGTAGCGAAAATGCCCTTAAAACAGCCTAGGGCTCATAGGGTTAAAGTGACCCCATTCTGGCTCTTCTACCTGTTCTTTACATAGCTGGTAATCCAGATTTGGTCATCCTGATAACTGTGTATCTGGATCAGGGTGATCCAATCCAATGTTGCTTTGAAAAACCGTCTTAAAAGTAAGACGGATTACCTGATTCTGGATATCAAAAAAAGGGATTTCCAAATCTGGATAACTTTGATCTGGATTACGTTTTTTGAACAACTGGCCCTAGAAGTGATTGCCTCTTCAATCTTGATTGTCATGGCAATCAGGGAATTTAAATCCAAATCCTCGTCTCCACCCTGGCTGAACTTGGCATCACTGACTCTGCTCTAACCTGGTTCACATCATACCTGACAAATTGCAGTATTGCCTTCGTCAACTGCGAAGAAGCTGGGTGTAATCCTCGATGACCAACTATCCTGCACCCCCAACATCACTGCTGTTACCCGATCCTGCAGATTTGCCCTCTACAATATCCGCAGGATTCGGAATTTCCTCACAAAGGACGCAACGCAACTCCTGGTCCAAGCACTGGTCATTTCCCGCCTTGACTACTGCAACTCTCTCCTGGCTGGACTCCCGGCCTCGGTGACTAAACCATTGCAGCGTATCCAGAACGCTGCAGCATGCCTTGTTTGCCCAATTTACCAAAATTCTCCCATGTGACCCCCCTCCTCCGTGACCTCCACTGGCTCCCCGTTGCAGCATGCATCCAATTCAAATCGATGGCACTGGCCTTCAAGGCCATCAATGGAACGGCACCCATCTACCTTCAAACAAACCACACGCCCGACGCAAGCACTTTGCTCCTCTACTTCAGCTGGCCGGCTGGTACTACCATCGCTGCAATCAAACAAATGTCGCTCTGCAAAGTCCAGACTCTTCTCTGTTCTGGCGCCTCAGTGGTGGAACGAACTCCCGACCAATGTCAGGACAGCAGAGTCACTTGCCATCTCCCGAAAAAGGCTCAAGACTCACCTGTTCAGACTTTACCTCGACTCTGCATAGCATGACTCACTTCCACACAAAAAGCACACACACTTGTTCTATGTTCTCACCTATAGCACTTAGATCATAGCACTGTTGTACTTAAAGTATCCTTGCTGAACTGTTACTACTTTACTCAGATGAGGACCTAACACGTTTCTACTTTTTCGCTCTTACTTTATCGGCAATGATATGTTGTGGTTTCTTTGTTTCTTTCTTTTGACAAATGTACTGTACTGTGTATCGTAAGTCGCCTTGGACAAAAGTGTCTGCTAAATGACCTAAATGTAAATGTAAATCTTGTGGAATATCAAGAGGAGCCAAGTAATCCTTCAATGGATCGGAGAGTCTGAACAAGAAAACATCTAACAAGGCAGCATCAATCCATTAAAAAACTCTTCTTTTATCTTCTCTTCATAATTTCAAAATAAAAGAAGTTTGAAACAACCAGGACTCCCTAGAGCTGGCGAAAACTATCTTGTTATCATGGGAAAACAGAGGAAAATGATCTCGTTATCACGGGAAAACGGAGGAAAACGATCTCGTTATCACGAGAAAACTGAGGTATTATCTCGTTATCACGGGAAAACAGAGGAAATAAAAATGTATGTATGCATGGCTGTTTAGGGCTTCCGTAAATTCTGACTTCTCTCCATTAGCAGACATTTTCTGTGTATGGGGGGGATGGGTGAATTTCATTGAGCTGTATTTACTCTGAATAGCAAGCCAGAGATTGGCTGGTTCACAACAGCGGTCGCTATGCTCCAAAATAAAAAAACATTTTTTTGATTTTACTGCAATACACGGATAAAGAGTATGCCGAAGTAACGATGAAAAAAGCCCAAAGTCATGGTTTGTTTAGTCGGTCCATTAAGACGATACAGGAACAACAAAATGCTTGTTTTGGCAATGGCGTTCGGCTCGCTTAGAGCTAAGCTATGCTAACACCACAGACCACACACCGCTAAGCTGTGTTTACCTCTATTACTGATTCAGGGATAAGTGACGACACGAGGAGAATCTCAACGCTGGTTGGCTTTGCGTCAATTTGTTGCTTGAGATGAAACCTTTCACCTCATTCGCGTCCGTCGTGTCCAACATACGATTTGCACCACATAAATCATGTCTGTGCATTAATTTTACATGCAATTTGGTCATGCGAACGCTCCTTAATGCTTCCTCCTTGTGATGTTGGGACTTGAAAATTCATTGACTCTGAAAATCATGTGTGTTCTTGTCCTGCTCGATGGGTAAATTGTCCTGAAATAACTTGTTGCACCATAAATAAAACTGAACTGAATATAACAGTAATTGGCTTGCCCAATTTTGAGCACAAAAAGCTGTTGTTGTTTTAAATTACCTGCATTTAAATTAGGTGCCAACATGAATCTATATGATTATGTGTAAAGCACAAAAAAGATAATTTAGTCTGAAGTTCCTCTCTACTTCTTCCATCAATGCTACTGTATATGTGAGAATGGGGAACTCTGAAGCTGATGTGATTGGAAGATTAGCTCAAAGATTTGTGTTTCTTTTTTGTTCAGAACGGTTCCAGGTTCATAGTGGTGCAAAAATGATATCTCAATGAAGTGAAAAACTGTGCACACAGACTCAGTGGCTCTGAGGAAAATGAAAAAAAAAAGTATCCCCCCCACCCCTCTCTCTCTCACACACACACACACACACACACACACACACACACACACACACACACACACACACACACACACACACACACACACACACACACACACTACCACCAGCTGCTGATGTCTGACAGGCTGATGATGACTGTGTTTTTTCCCCTTGTTGTTTTGAAGTATGTTGGAGCAGATGGCCTGGAGAGGCAGAGTGGGGGAATGTGTTGAAGGGACTGCTGAAGAATGTGCCAAGTGTGTGTGTGTGTGTGTGCGCGCGCCTTTGTGTGTGTGTGTCTGCTTATGTGCATGCGTGTGTTTGTGTGGTTTCAGTTCGCGTGCCTTCTCGCTGCCCTCTGCCCTTCATGGCGCCAGCTCCACTTCCCCTCCACTCTAAACATCTGGTGTCTGGAACTTTGAGAACACATACATGCGCGCACACATGCACACACACTTACACACACAGGCACGTAGAGAGAAACAGCCAGCAAGTAGGGAAAAAACCTTCAGCTAGGTTACATCTAAAAGAGCAATATGACTGCATGAGTGTGAAGCTGGATGAGAAAGCTGTACTCTGTGACTGTAGCATATAAATGAAAACCTTTTCATCAGGGCTTGTTCACTTTGAAATATATTTGCTTAACCACACGGGCGGTGAATGTATGTGAAATAACATGTACTTGTCCCTTTTTGTATTGACAAATAATGTCAGTGTGTTGTTAATAGTTTTGTATTACTAAAAGGAAGTATGGATTCAGAAAAAGCAGAGCAAGTTTTATATAAAGCAAGATAATGATCTTGTTAATTTAGAAAAAAAAAGGCCAAAAAAACGTTTTGTTCTTTTGAATGTGAATGCGTAGCAGGCTACAGAGTCAGATGTTACATAATGCAAGAATAAACAAACTGCTAAATGATATTTACATGCTGCTTAATGTGCTGCAGCTAGCAGAAAAAAATGACATTAGCAGTGCAATTTCCCCTGGTGAATACTTGGTGGCTCATTCAACAAGCTATGGGGCAGAACAAGACATGTGTTGATGTTAAATTGAGTAGGAGACTTTAGCAGGAAAGCTAATTTGTTGGTCAGAGTATGTGGTTCAAGTGTTATGTAGCTCTTGTCTGGCTCAGTGTGACCATTTGCTCTGCCTGTGATAGAACACTGACATTACTGTTTTAAGCATATACTCACTTCAACTACATAAAGGAAGTGTTTGGAGGCTGATACAATCTATGCTATTTATCAGTTATCAGTTTTATCAATACACTATATTATGTTACAAATAACCACGATTAGTTACTACTAAATGTACTAGGGTGATATTTTTATTGCCAGAAAACCTAACAGAAAAAATGCTTTAAGTCACTCCAAATCCACACATATAATCTTCAATCAGTTCATCAGCCATTAAATTAAAAAGAGAATGCTCCTCAAATCATGGCTAGCAAATATAAGGGAAACAAAAAAAAAAGAAGAAAACCAGCTTTTTTCTCAGTTTTACTAGAATTAATGTGTCACATGAGTTTAGCCCAGTCCGTGTTTTACGTCAGTCAGTCAGTGAGGGAATTTCCCCTGCTTCAGCTCCAAACTTGTCTCTTCCAACTCTGATCCAGAGAACAGCAGTACTGAACAAAGAACAGGGGACGCCAGTCAACTTCTACCTGTAGGCACGCTCTCTCCTCTTCCCCAGTGCACTGCGCCATCTTGGCTGGCAGCGTCATGCTCATTTTTAAGGTAACCGCAGTGATTGGTTTGCAAGTGCAGGTGTGTGTCTATGACTCAGCAAGGGGAGATCCCCTCAAGGTTTATAGATCAGATTTTTTCCCCTGATACCCAATATCAGCTCTGCCAGTATCGGATCAACTATGATGCAAAGTATTGGCTCTGCACATCCCTAGTTACTACTAATACTTTTTTCAGTACTTTTGCATCAAATTAACTACACTTTACAGGTATATGCTGGTATATGCTATAAAGTTAGAGTCACATCATCATAAATATACTTGAATGGGTTAACCTGCCATTTAGAAGAGATATGTTTTATAAATCAAAAATGTGTTTCATGCATGTGTTATTATATGTCAAACATCAGTAAAACAAACGGAACGTACACCTTCATATTACATTCAATGCTATTAGCAGTGATGGAAATAACGGCGTTATAAGTAGCGGCGTTAGTAACGCCGTTACTTTTTTCAGTAAAGAGTAATCTAATTGATTACTTATCTCATTATTATAATGCCGTTATCGTTACTGCCAAAAAATGTGTCGCGTTACTACATTGAAGGCAGAAAATAACAAATGTTACGCTGTAGTAAACAGAGACGCGTCAAGCGCTAGGACCAAGCGGAAGACGGCCGCTCAAGCTGAAGCCTGTTTCCCTTAGTTTAGACTGCCCACAAGCTCCTCGATTGGCTCTGCCGTTTCTTGTGTGATTGGCCGTCCCCGCTGTCACTCCATCTTGCTTGCACACCGACGGTCTGCTTGTCTGCGGTCAGGAGTCCTACAGGAGTCCGCTACTGTAAGTTGGGAGTTTGTTCTGCCTGGTTCACGTAAGCTAGAAGGATGTTGATATCAGAGGTTTCATTTACATTAACGTTTGAATCGGTGTCCATGTGCGTATGTGCACGCGCGTATGTGTGCGCGCGCCAGGATGTCTAAAAAAAGAAAAGTAGACATAAGAGACTTCTTTAGAAGTCAAAGTGTAAATTACTCAAAGAAATGCGTTACACCCATCCTGCAACACCTTCTCTGGCTCCCAATAAAGTAGCATATCCACTTCAAGATCATCCTCATCATTTACAAAGCTCTCAATAATCTGATAAATTAACAAGCATAATTTAATTTGGCTAATTTGTGACCCGTTGAGGTGCAATAAATATCAAAAGTTCCAAAAGATATATTGTGTTATTTTTATCAATCCACTTTATAAGCATAGTAATTATAATATCTCCAATAAAATGGTTTAGATTTGTGCACTGTGGATTTCTGTTTGCAATGTATTGAGTATCCATTCCATTATAATACTCAGATTTATCATAAATAATTGAACACGCACATGTATTTTAAGTTCTGTCAAAGAGGGATGGAGATGGGGTCCAAATTATTTGACACATCAGTATTTAAAAATTATTTGAAAGTAACGCAATAGTTACTTTCCAAAGTAACTAGTTACTTTTAAAATTTGTAACTCAGTAACTACTTTAGTTACTTTCTGGGAGAAGTAACTAGTACTTTAACTAGTTACTTTTTTAGAGTAACTTGCCCAACACTGGCTATAAGTAGGCTACAATTATCAGAACTGGCGGCCTCATGGGGATAAAAGGTGTAGTGCAGCTGTGAATGTTGAAGATTATGGAAGAAAATCTGATAATTTATTTGGAGAGCCAAATAAAATCTCCTGCACCCCACCTGTGGGTACAGATCCAGTCAATGGGAATGACTGCTCTATATGACCTACATAAAAAAAGACCATCAGTGAGATGATTGGCTAATTTTATATAATCATTCCTAATGCTGGGGCATCTTTTAAGGATGGCGGTTCGATACCCGTATCAGATTTTCCATATGTTGAAGTGTCCTTGAGCTTTACAGCAGCCCACAAATATCATGTATGTACATGAAGACTGTATGTATATGGGGGCTGACACCAAGTTGATTGAGGCCTCGGCCATATTGCTGGAGTTAACGGATGCAGAATGTCAGACTGCTGCAGTTTAATTAGGTGTTTTCTAAAGGGAATCTGGTGCATGGAAACACTACACCTTCTGTCGACACAGACTGCCAAAACAAAATTAAAGGTGAAGGTAATGATAGATTGGCAACTTGGTCTCTGGTGCTCTGGTGGGACACCAACTCCAGTGTGTGGCACTGGAAATTATGCAGATTTTGTAGCATTTCCCCTGTCTACTATGTAGAGAACACCTACACTAATTATACACCATATTAATGTGGACAACACTGGACTATGACTGAGCATTAAGGGCGCACTCACTCTAGGCCCAGTTGCCCTGTACCATGCCGTGGCCTGCATTCACATCACTCCAGGCCCAAACAGGCCTGTGCACTGTAACCTCTTGAATTTACCTTGCGTACACGTGCAAAGAGCAACTATACCGTGCTGAAGCCTATTTCTTCCAACCATGCCAGGGCCAAGGAAGTGTACTGTGCTTGAGCACGGTACGGAGCATTTGCACTAGTCAAACAAACTGGACTTTGGGGGTTAAGTGTGCTTAAGCACGGTACGGATTGCCTAGAGTGAGGGTGCCCTAAAATGTCTCCTGGGGTAGACTCCTATCCAGCATGTGAAATTTGGGGCAGGTTGGACCATGTAAAGTCAAGATTATGTTTTAAAAAGTTTCTGTCCTGATCAAATTTGAAGTCGATCTGATCAATTTTGTAGGAGGAGTTCTTTAAACACACTCAAAAATACACTCAAAATAGGTACACAATTTAAAATAACTGACCAACTGTTGGCTTTAGAGCATGGCCTAAAGGTACTTTTTTTTAAGTTAACGTGTCATAACGGTGCCTACCAAATTTTGACCTCATGTGTGTTTCCTCCTAATTGATTACCTACATGCCCTAAAGTGTCTCACCTGTGCCTCGTTGTCTCCCTGTCTTCTGTTGTATTTAGTCTGTCTTTTTTCGTCATGAGAAAGCTTTCCAGCCTGAGTCTGAGTTTTACCTAGTGTTCATAGTGTTTGTGTCCTCGCTCTGTTTTGAATACTCATTTGACTCATCCCCTTTTGGATTAGTTTGCTCTGCTGACTGCTTTACCGTGTACGGATCATTTGCAATTAAAGGTTTTTCTAATGCTCTCCAGCCGCCATGTGGTTGTGCATTTGGGTCATGTAACTTGTACTAGTGTGATATAAACCAATTGTGCATAAATATAAATGTTGTGTTATATGTGAAAAAGTTATATTCAAAAGATCAAAGATCATTTTCTCCTCAGTCTTCAATAAAATGCTTATTATTGCTAGAAATGAGAGATTCCAAGCTTTTAATGCACCAATGCGGAAATCAAAACAGTGCAATTTAACATTTTAGCATCACACTGACATATATGTATGTTCTTGTCAAAGTATTTCCCCAAAGACTTTGCTTTTTGGCCAAAAACGTCAGATTTGTCTTGTGATTATGATCCACCAGAAAGCCACACCGATTGGCTGCTAGGGGCCATTTTTTTGTGAAAGTACACTTTTGTTTTCAGCTGATGCCTGGCTTAAATACAGCCACCAGATTGTATTCTGGAAAGCAGGTTTTGTTAAAACTCTGAGTTTGTTAACCCTGCGAAGAGGGATAATCTGTTTTTTTGGTTCCAGAAAGAGAGTTTCATATCTCCATAATCTCTAATTTTCCAAACGGCTGGTCCATTACGTGGCGGTCATATTTCAATTTCAGATGTCAGTTCCAATCATGGAGGTATTAAAACAGGTGACGGTACAGCCCTCAGCTGCAACACTGGCTGGCCTGGCTCTCACATCCGCAGACAGCGGCAGCCAGACTGGGCCAGTTTAATACTGTCAATTTAGAGGGGGGATGCACACGGCTGGACGGCCCCTCCCAACTTGGACTGCTCCCCTTTTTGTTCAATCTGATTGGCTCAGCCTGACCCTCAGCCCTGTCACTTAGTTCGCTCTGAAGTTACACAGAGAAATGCCCAGTTGTGGCCTGGTGCAATAAATATCAAAAGTTCCAAAACATCTATTGTGTTATTTTAACTGATCCACTATATAAACATTAGTCTGGTTTTCACCATACTAAGGTCAATCTTTTAAGATTGAACATTAGTCTGGGGAAGCTGCGCTTTGTTTCTACTGCTCAAGAGGCGGGATCAATGGGCATCGTTCAAATGACTCCGTACGCAATTGGATAGTCCTACAACCAATCAGAGCGTGCCAGGAGAGAATGGCCGTTTCTGATTGGAGCCAAAGATTCTGGCAATGTAACAGCGAAAGTAAGCCTGCAGGGTGTCCAGCCGCGCTTTGTTTCTACTGCTCAAGAGGCGGGATCAATGGGCATCGTTCAAATGACTCCGTACGCAATTGGATAGTCCTACAACCAATCAGAGCGTGCCAGGAGAGAATGGCCGTTTCTGATTGGAGCCAAAGATTCTGGCAATGTAACAGCGAAAGTAAGCCTGAGGGTGTCCAGCCTAAACTGCCGAGCGAAATCCAAATTTCCCGGAAGTTCAGGCAGGGTTCACCCAGCCTATATAAACATAGTAATTATAATATCTACAATAATACATTAAATTTGATTGGAGGCTCGTCTCACATTGTCCCACAGCAACATTAAAATAGTTTAGATATGTGTACACTGCTTCTGTTAATAATGTATTTTATTAAGTGTACATTTCATTATAATATTCAGATTTATCATATATAATTGAACATGCACATGTATTTTAAGTTTTGTTGTTACTTTTTGGGAGAATTAACTAGTAACTGTAACTAATTACATTTTTAAAGTAACATGCCCAACACTGTTTATTATTATTTAAATGTTTGTAGAAGAAAATGTGTTACCTAACAGTTTTATTTTAATCTCATCTTAATATTAATTTCTCTTGTACTGATCAAATGTCCTGCTGCTTCTATTTAATTGTGGTTAACTTTTGTTATACTGATAAGAAGATCTTTTGGTCTTTCCCCCCTTCCTGCACCAACTCCGAAACATCCATATCTCACATGATTGAACAAGGCCTGATGAATGGCCCCTGTTGTGACATTGGGCCCTAGTTTCGTGGCGCAGCGCAGGGCGGCGCAGGGTGGCGGAGCCGGCGTAATGCGAGTTTTGACCCGCGCAGCCTTGCGCACGGTCAGTTTGGCAGTTTGGTGGATTGCCTGCGCCAAGATGGGTGTGGCAGCGCAGCAGGGGGAGGCGTCACAGATTCAGCTTGGCATAGCGGAAGTTTCGTGGCAAAAAGCCTCGCAGAGACTTCGCTGAAAGCCCGCCAGCTCCAACCTGGTCTACTCTTGGCGTAAGGCGCAAGGCACAAATGAAGTCCATTCATTCAAGGTGAATTACAGCTGGCGGAGTGGCAGTTTGGCTGACCGGCGCGCAGTGCGCACACGTCGCCAAGACCTCACAGGCAGGTTTCCACAGTTCCAGGCACATTTAAATGCAATAAATAATCACAACAAACACTATTTAATGCAACTAATTGAATCAACACGTGAATTTATATCTATATAGATTGTCCCGTCACATCTGACGTCAGATCAAAGGCGGATTGCACGCATAACGGAAACTCTCGGACCAAAACATCTCCCTCTCTCTCTCCTGTTTTTTTATAATATCGGCATTGTTATTATTATGATACGCACGCACAGCGCGTGATGCGCGTGGTGGGAGCGGCGGCGCTGCTTCTGTCATTGGGTTGTCAAGTGACGAAACTTGCACTGAACCTCCCCTAATGCATTAAAGGTGAGGAGAGGAGCTCATTTGATTGGTGAAGATCTGAATCGGCTGTGTTAATCCCAGCCCACGCCTCGTCTCCTCCTTGTCTCCTACTCACGCCTTCTTCTCCTCCCTCTTTCCCACTTGCGCTGGTGGGAGTGACGGGAGGCGTGCCTGCCCTAGCCTGCGCGGTGCACGAAACTTGCAAAGTCCAGGCAGACACACACCGTCGGCGTGGCGCAGGTGCGCTGCGCGCTGACTACGCCTAGTCTACGAAACTAGGGCCCATAGTGTAGAGAAACAAGGCTACCCCGAGAGCAGCCACACCTTCGACTTCTCAGGAAGTCTCTTCCTCTTGGAAGAGACATGTATTGAGTCAATGCAAATCCACTCATCACACCTTCTTCCATGTCCTCTGAAACTCTGACTAACCCCACTCTTGTCAGAAAGGATTTTATGACAACGCTGTGAACTCCTTTTTCCACTGACAGTGATTAAACCTTATCTGAACCAGCCACAGAATTGGACCTGAAGAGTTTTCTTCCACAGTACGAAATGTATGTTATTTGTAACATGGCTTTATGGAAAAGTAAAACTCTCAAAACAGCCCACATGTAAACAGTAAACACGAGGACACATTGTCATTGCACTTCCATTTTCTCTTAAAATAGTCTATTTTATTTTAAATGGATTCATATACCTAAACTTACCTTTCAAATAGGAGTATATAAGCCTTCAAAATGAAACGGAAAAACTAGTTTAGATCACATCCCCAGTCATATTGTGCACCTATGCACTTGGAAATGAGCAGGGCTGAAGTGTAGGGGGCACTACTATGAGTCAATATTGTCATATAGACGTGTTCAGACGTGGACTCATGAGAACTGTGAGGTTGATTGGACAATGTAAATTGGAATTACAAAAACCTCCTCTGTCATAGCTAATGGCAGCCATGACACAGCAAGGTAGTTCCACGAAAAACTCAAGACTTTTTTTCTAAATTTCTCTAAATTTAGAGACTTTTAGGGGGCACTGTTGAGACATTTTGCCCTTACTAGCATGAAGACCCAGAGAATATCAAATTCTTCATCAGTCCTGATACACCTACCAAGTTTGGTGAGATTTTGACAGTAAGCCTCTCAAAAATGCTATTAAATGTGTGTAATAGCAGGTTTCAATAGACCCTTTACTAACTTCTATTTGGCAGACCCTAATAATAATGTTTAGAAGAACTATGGGGTCCTCCACCCCAACTTCATTGGTGGTATGGGCCTAATTATGACGCAGAGGGAATTTGCTTCATACTGTCTGCTTGGAGCCCCAGCCACCATTTCAGAATGTATGATAAAGAAGGAGTACAGTCTCACCTTCCTCTTCTTGCTCCTCCCCTCAGCCTGCAGGGTTCTGGTGCACTGGTCCACACACTGGGAGAAGCTTAGACTGCTGTGGTCTGAACTGTAGTCCAGCTCAGCCAACTGAGCCAGAGACAGGATGTAGTTGCAGGCTATACGTAATATTGCCAGCTTGGATAGCTTCTGCCCATAAGAGTAGCATGGCACCTGGAGAGAGGAGGAAAGAATAAGTGATGTGAATTGAATTTGTGTCTGAAACCATTGATAAGTTGAATGTGGATGTTTTTGAAGTGACATAGTCCAACGAGCAACAGCAGGTGAGAGTATGTCAAGCAACCTTTTTGAAAGTTAAGTGGCATAATAACAAGCGAGCATAACAAGTAAGGAAGTCCTCTAAGGACGGGTGGTAGGGGTGAATTGATGTCCGAATAAACACAGGATTTTCACCCAGGAGATATCCTTTATAGTTGTTGTCTAACTTTGTTACACTTGTTCGTAACACAAACCATGATGATTTCCTACCCTTTACCAAATAGCCTTACCAAGAAGCCTTACCCATTGTTTCACAATGTTAATCATGTGGCATTGTGCGTTTCTGCAAGCATGATACAAAGCTGATATGAAATGCCCTAATGGAACATATTTTTGGTTAAGAAACGTCCACATTCAACATGACAACTATGATTTGCAGAAGCGAACCTTTTCTGCTAACTAAATTATGAATAGGTAGGTCAGGGAGGTAATGTGGGGCAAGGTTGTTTAGGGCTTTAGAGACAAGGAGTAAGGTTTTGCAATTCATTCTGAAACGAACCAAAAGCCAATGCAGAGATCTGTGAACAGGAGTAACGTGATAAAATGTATTATTTTTTGTTAGATTCTAGTAGTGGCATTTTGGATTAGCTGTAGTCTGATTCTAGCACTGTATAATTATAGTTATAAGCACTCATTCATAATGCTTTATAACAATAATAAAATAAACGTATCATAATACTTTATAATTGCTAAGAGATTGCAAAAAAAGCTGCAGCTTAACATTTATACTGTGAAAGTCTAGCAGTAGTAGTAGTAGTAGTAGTAGTAGTATGAGGAGCAGGAGTGGTAGAAGTAGTAGCAGGAGCAATAACAGCAGCAATAGTTTTAGTAGAAGGAAGGCTTGGGCTGGATGAAACATTTTCAAACCGGTTTAATATTAAGCCAAACACCGGACCGGACCGGTATACCAACTTTTACCACTAGGTGTCGCACTTATCACAGCAGCCGCTCCCTAGTGAAACTTATTGAGACTGAGAGTGCATATGAATGAGTGTAGTGACTCCAGACCACATGGTCCCCCCCACCGAAATGTGATCTCTGTCATGCTGGCCTCGGCTCGCTCTGCAGCATTCCTCAGACACACTCGCGATGGCTCCGTTAGTCTGTTTATAAATAAATACAATATTATGTTAATCACTTGTCATTATTGCTGCTTATTACTAATGCAAGTTGGATTTAGTGCTGTGACGCCGTCGGCACAGGTTGCTGATGTTTTTCATTTTCCAGAACGTGTCACCAGGACAAATACCAGTTTGCATAAGTCAAACCGGTTAAGCCCCATACACCGAACCGGACCGGTGAAACCTAGTAGAAGGAGAAGTAGTTGTAGTAGTTATAACAATAGTAGTAGTAGTAGTAGTAGTAGTAGCAGCAGCAATAGCAGCAGTAGTGGAAGAAGTAGTAGTTGGAGTAGTATGAGCAGCAATAGTTGGTGGTAGTAGCAGCAGTACTAGCAGAAACAGCAGCAGCAGTAATAATAGTTGTAGTAGTAGTAGCAGTAGTAGTAGTAATGGTAAAAAAAAACACAAGAGATACTACCTGGAAAAGTTACAAAAATTAACTGTATGGTGTGTTGATGAAATAACTTGAAAAAATACAATTTTGAGCATTACAAGACTTTTCTTCCTTTAGGAAATGGGAAAGTCATAGTGGTCATATCCTTAAAGAGCTGAACATTTTGATGGTTAAACAGTTTCAGTAGCTGAAAGAAAGCAGGAGATGAAAAAGTCCAAAAATTGCAGAGAAGAAATATAAGGAAATACTCAATACTTGATACAATTTTCGATACCACAGGGAGAAAATTAATAAAAAGAGGCAGAATTTTTAAAATAAAGATTAGAACAATACAAACAACATCAATAACACATTTTAAGAAGTCCTGATCTGTGAGAAGAAAAGAAAACCCAGTAACATAACTTGGGGTGTGTTTAATTTATATTATATGGATTCAGCTACAGTCCTGTTTACGTCCTGTGTTTCTGGTGACTGCACCATATTTCCGTTGCCGGTGAAATAGTTGGTAGAGCAGGCTGCTACTGGTTCTGACTGGTAGCTGGTCTAATAGAGTTGGTAGAGCAGGCTGCTATTTGGTTCTGTCTGGTAGCTGGTCTAATAGAGTTGGTAGAGCAGGCTGCTATTGGTTCTGTCTGGTAGCTGGTCTCATAGAGTTGGTAGATCAGGCTGCTGCTGGTTCTGTCTGATTGCTGGTCTAATAGAGTTGGGAGAGCAGACTGCTACCGGTTCTGTCTGGCAGCTGGTCTAATAGAGTTGGTAGAGCAGGCTGCTACTGGTTCTGTCTGGTAGTTGGTCTAATAGAGTTGGTAGAGCAGGGCCTACTGGTTCTGTCTGGTAGTTGGTCTAATAGAGTTGGTAGAGCAGGCTGCTACTGGTTCTGTCTGTCTCTGGTCTAATAGAGTTGGTAGAGCAGGCTGCTACTGGTTCTGTCTGGTAGCTGTCTAATAGAGTTTGCAGAACAGGCTGCTACTGGTTCTGTCTGGTAGCTGGTCTAATATAGTTGGTAGAGCAGGCTGCTACTGGTTCTGTCTGGTAACTGGTTATAGAGTTGGTAGAGCAGGCTGCTACTGGTTCTGTCTGGTAGCTGGTCTAATAGAGTTGGTAGAGCAGGCCGCTACTGGTTCTGTCTGGTAACTGGTTATAGAGTTGGTAGAGCAGGCTGCTACTGGTTCTGTCTGGTAGCTGGTCTAATAGAGTTGGTAGAGCAGGCTGCTACTGGTTCTGTCTGGTAGCTGGTCTAATAAGAGTTGGTAGAGCAGGCTGCTACTGGTACTCTCTGGTAGCTAGTCTAATAGAGTTGGTAGAGCAGGCTGCTACTGGTACTCTCTGGTAGCTAGTCTAATAGAGTTGGTAGAGCAGACCGCTACTGGTTCTGTCTGGTAGCTGGTCTAATAGAGTTGGTAGAGCAGGCTGCTACTGGTTGTCTGGTAGCTGGTCTAATAGAGTTGGTAGAGCAGGCTGCTACTGGTTCTGTCTCATTGCTGGTTGACTTTTCAGACAAGTTGTGTTATCCTGTTTAATTAACATCTTGGCAGGACCAATGATGTTAGTTGCCTAGTTCCAGTGTTACGTTACTGTTTTTAGCCGTTAGCCGCTAGCGTTATGATAACTCAACCAGTGTTAATTTTGGCGGCTATTTTAGATTTAGTCTTAGTCTTTAGACGAAAGTGCTTATTAGTTTTAGTCACATTTTAGTCATTGTTTACCTTCATAGTTTTAGTCTAGTTTTAGTCGTTATCACTACAATAACTCTTTGACTCTTCATAGTTTTAGTCTAGTTTTAGTCGTTATCACTACAATAACTCTTTGACCGTCATTTGCTCTGCTGTGAACTCCTCCGTGTCTCCCGTTTGGGCAAACACAACAACTCACAGCCAAGCGTAAATCAGGCTTTCCGATTGGCTGTAAAAGCCGCTACGGGAGCCGATACGAGCGTCCGATGCATAAACGTAACTCTATACGTCACTAGCAAGATGGCGGATGAAAATAATGATCGATATACATAAACAAAACGGAGAAATGCGCCACGGAGACGAGGAGACATCTAGTCACATCTTTACAACTTTACGCATTTGTTTTGTTGTCAGAAATACATCGCTCACATGGGCAAGCAGGGTACCGTTGTTTAGCCCCGTTTCTCTAGTTTAAGAGGGAAAAAAAACGCATGTTTTTTTTTTAATGTCCGTAGAACACACCATTAACATTTTAGTCCTGTCCCATCTCGTTAACGAAAACGAAGCAGAGATCTCATCATAGTTTTTATCATCAAGGATCTATTTTTAGCTTGTCATCGTCTCGTCTTAGTCATAGAAAAAATGCTTTTGACAAACATATTTCGTCATAGTTTTCGTTAAGGAAATTAACACTGAACTCAACAGACCTGATCATTTAAAACCTCAAAAAAACAGGAGCTTTACTGTCGTTAGCCTTATATACTAAATATTTCCAAATAGTGCAGCAGATTAATTGCAAATTTCAAGAGAATCGTTCACTTTGGTATAAAAGCATGAAATTTGGCACAGATACTCTCTAAGGGTCACTTTTTGGGAAAAAGTCATTGGCCACCCAAAAATTAAAAATGGCGGCCATTTTTTCAATATGGCCGCTATTTCTGTCAAATGCTCATTATGTCGATCTTTCAAACTGTGATGTAGGCATGACATTTTGTGAAAATACTCTCTTAAGAATGTTTTTTTGGAGAACAGTGCTTGTCCCTGAAAAAAAAAATCAAGATGACAACCATTTTTCAAGATGGCCACCATTTCTCTTAAATCTTTACATCAATTTATCAAATGGTGATGTGAAAATGTTAAATGAAAGTCGCAACTGTTGCAGTACAACTGCTTCTCCTGGTACACAGAGGGAGCAGCTGCCCACAGGTATTCAAAAGACAGAGAAACTCCATTCCCAGTATACATTGGTATGTCTGTGTTCACCAAAACCAGGAAGAGAAGTCTGTTTGAAATGCTGCATGAACATGGTATGAGTATCTCAGATGATCGGGTGCTAGAGATATCAGCTCAACTGGGAGATGCCACAGTAAGCAAGTATGTTGAGGAGGGTGTGGTCTGTCCACCGGTGCTACGGAAAGGGCTGTTCACCTCTGCTGTCATGGACAACATTGACCACAATCCTTCTGCAACAACTGCTACAACATCATTCCATGGCACCAAATGATCCTCATTTATATAGCGCTTTTATCCAAAGCGCTTTACATTGTTGACTGACATTCACCCATTCACGCACACATTCACACACCGATGGCAGAGTCAACCATGCAGGGTCTACCTCCTGAGCTAAACCCCCCGTTAATGTAGTTCAGCATCCGACAAAAGAAAGCAGTGGTGAGGAGCGTCGGCAGCTTAGGTTTGGGCCAGAAAAAGTCAAGTCTGTGACAGAATTTCCAGACTTTTTCACCAACATCCATCCTGCATTTTTGAGTGGCTAGAGAAAGTAACAGTTGTGGAAGAAATCCATGATGCAGTGAACCTTACATGGTCAGCCCCCCCACGACCCTGAATACAGGTTAAGCAGTAGACAATGGATGGATGGATGGATGGGTGACCATCTAGAAAATGGTCGCCATCCTGAATTTTTGAGTGGCACATACCTTTTTCCAAAAGAGACTTCCTTGAAGAGTATTTCTGCCTAATTAGGGCCCGAGCGCCGACAACGTCGGGCAGCGAAGCCCTATTGAAACTGTAAGGATTATTATTATTCTTCTTTTTATTATTTCGCAAGTTCGACGGCCTATTTGGGGGCCTTAGCATAATAATTAGGCGAAAAAAATTGGAGTGCAGATGGGGACTGGCGAAAAATTTGATATTTTAAAGGTTTCATAGTTGGCCACAAAAAAGTGGCTCTCTAGCGCCACCAAACGTCGTTTTGGTCTAGCCCCTCACGCCCCTCACACCGTAACTCCAATCGACACAAAATTTGGCACACATATGCAGGCAAGTGTGCTCTACAAAAAAGCCTCTTGGAGCACCAAACTCCGCCTACCGAAATTTTCCGCCATTTTGAATTTTGTGAAAAACACGTTTTTGCTAATTTCTCCTGAACCGTAGATCCGATTCTCACCAAAATTTCTGTGCATCATTATCTGACCAAGCTGGTCAAGTGATAATAAAGACTTTGAAAAATGTCTTTGCGTTTAGAAGTTATAAGCCAATGAACATCAAAAGGGGCGGGACTTTAGACATCGATACTCATAACTCCATTACCTTAAACTCAATCATCACCAAACTTTCTGGATATGTTGACATATCTCCCTGGAACATATCCTGAAAGTTTTATTAAAATTGACCAATAGGGGGCGCTACAGTAAATCGGCCATTTTATGCAATTTTTTCCCATTTTTTCAATTGTTGGGTTTGTATTTTAACGAACTCCTCCTACACCGTTTATCCGATTCATGCCAAACTCGCTGAGATTGTTCTAGAGGCCTCAACGATGCAAAATCATCGAAAACTCTTCCAAAAGTCCTACGGGAGCGCAATTACGGCGCCCTGAACATGGACGAATATCATGCTTCGCCACAATACTCTAAACGGTTATAACTTCAGTTTCCATCGTCCGATCTGGTTCAACCTTCTCACATTTGATGAGAGTCCCACCCTGAACGCGTCTGCACTGCAATATTGACTCACAATCAGAGCGCCACCTATTGGCGACATAAAATGTCATATTTTTACACCCTTATAAGGTCCGAGTGTCGTGGAACTTTGCACCCCAGTCGAGCGTGATGACTTCAATCATCTGATACAATGATCAACGCGACGATTAAGGCAAAAGAGAGGATTCAGGCAAGGGACGACCGGCAACGTGGTGGATGCCGGGGACGACCCGCGCCGTGGCAGTGGCCGGGGACAACAGGCGCCAGCCGTGGCGGTGGCCGGGGACGACCCGAGCCGTGGCGGTGGCCGGGGACGACAGGCGCCAGCCATGGCGGTGGCCGGGGACGACCCGCCCCGTGGCGGTGGCCAGGCCAAGCGGTCCGACACGTCAGGCGGCCGTAGCACTAACCGAGTTACGTGCCATGCGAGGGCCCGTTATCACTGCTCGTTTTATGCTTGCATCACCATTGGGACAATTGAAATAATTTTACAGGACCGGTGGCCATCTTTAAAAATGACAGCCACCTTGAATTTGAGACAAGCATCTTTTCCCATTATCATGTCTTTTAGAGAGTATTTATATCGAATGTTATGCTTGGATCACTGTTTGAATCATTTATCTAATAACCATTGAATAGCAATGGCGGCCATCTTGAAAACTGGCCGCCATATTGAATTTTTGAGTGACCAACATCTTTTTCCAAAATAGTGGCCCTTAGACAGTATCTGTGCCAAATTTCATGCTTTTATACCAAAGTGAACAATTGTCTCACTAATCTGCTCTACTAAAACGGCACTTTTGCTTTGTTATTTTTCTACTAAGAGAGACGGAGCTGTAGCTGTCTGTCTGCAGCGCTGCTTTGGGAAGCTACGCATCAACTGGCGGAGACGGGACTGTTGACGGCAAAAGTATAGATACTATTGCAAGTTATCGAGTATCGTTTTTTTTTTTTGACAACCCTAGTCAGTGCCAAACAAAGATGTTTGTACATCAAATATGATGTATAAACGACGACCTTTCTGCAGCCTGACAATGTTTCACTTAAAATGGAATTTTACACACATTTCAACTTTCAATCTTGCACCTCCTATGATTTGAAAATTTAAATTGCCTGTATTGCAATTTTGATCAAATTTAAATGTATTGTTTGTCCCTACCTAAAAACATATAAAATTAAAACTGCGAGCAGTGATAACGGGCCCTCGCATGGCACGTAACTCGGTTAGTGCTACGGCCGCCTGACGTGTCGGACCGCCTGGCCTGGCCACCGCCACGGGGCGGGTCGTCCCCGGCCACCGCCACGTTGCCAGTCGTCCCCGGTCGTCCCCGGCCACCGCCACGGCGCGGGTCGTTCCCGGCCACCGCCACCGCTGGCGCCTGTCGTCCCCGGCCACTGCCACGGCGCGGGTCGTCCCCGGCCCCCGCCACGGCGCGCGTCGTCCCCGGCCATTTCCACGCAGCCGGTCGTCCCTTGCCTGAATCGTCGCGACGATCACCGTATCAGACGATTGAAGTTGTCCTGCTAGACTGTGGTGCAAAGTTCCACGACACTGGGACCTTATACGGGTGTAAAAACATGACATTTTATGTCGCCACTAGGTGGCGCTCTGATTGTGAGTCAATATTGCAGTGCAGACGTGTTCAGGATGGGACTCTCATCAAACTTGAGAAGTTTGAACCAGATCGGACGATGGACACCGAAGTTATAAGTTTAGAGTGTTGTGAAGCATGAAATCCGTCCGTGTTCGTGGGGTCGTGCTGGTCACGCCCTTTGACTTATGTAAGACCTTTTAATGATTTTTATTCATTGAGGCCTCTAGAACAGGCTCATAAAGTTTGGTAGGAATCGGATCAGCAGTCTAGGAGGAGTTCGTTAAAATATACTGCATGAAAGAGGCGAAAAATCGCGTAAAATGTCACATTAAATGCAAAATGGCTGACTTCCTGTTGGGTTTAGGGCATGGGTCCAAGAGGCTTTTTTGTACATCTCTACATGTTCTATGTACCTACAAAGTTTCATGCAGGTACGTCAAAGTTAAAGGTGTTCAATATCCGAAAAGGAGCCGTAAAAGTGTAAAAACATGATATTTCCAGGTACCATCAGGTGGCGCTCTAACCTAAGGTCAATATTACAGTGCATACGTGTTCAGGGTGAGACTCTAATCAAACATGTCAAGTTTTGAGCAGATTGGACATTGTATTCTGAAGTTACGACAACTTCCTCTACACTGGCCAAAACGCAAGCCCTGGCCACGCCCCTTGACTTTTGTAAGACCTTTCGATGATTTTGCATCGTTGAGGCCTGTAGAACAGTCTCAGTGAGTATGGCAGCAATCGGATGAACGCTGTAAGAGGAGTTCGTTAAAATACAATCCCTACAATAGGTAAAATGGGAAAAATGGCCTAAAATGGCTGATTAACTGTAGCGCCCCTGAGTGGTCAATTTAGATAAAACTTTCAGGATATGTTCCAGGGAGAGATGTCAACATATCCTGCAAGTTTCGAGCAGATTGGCCATTGTATGATGAAGTTACAATGACTTCCTGTACACTGGCAAAAACGTCACGCACTCGCCACACCCTTTAACCTATGCAAGACCTTTTGATGACTCTTCATCATTAAAGACTTGAGTACATGATGACCAAGTTTGAGATGAATCTGATAAAGCTGCTAGGAAGAGCTCGCTGAAGTATAAAATTTAAAACTTTCTATCGCCAGTAGGTGGCGCTCTGAATATGAGTCAATATTGCAGTGCTCATGTGTTCAGGGTGGTACTCTTGACAAACATGTGAAGTTTTGATCATATCAGACAATGTACATTGAAGTTATAACAGTTTAGAGTATTGTGGCGAAGCATGAAATTCGTCCATGTTCAGGGCGCCGTAATTGCGCTACCGTAGGACTTTTGGAAGACCTTTCGATGATTTTGCATCGTTGAGGCCTCTAGAACAGTCTCAGCGAGTTTGGCATGAATCGGATCAACGGTGTAGGAGGAGTTCGTTAAAATACAAAGCCTACAATAAGCTAAAATGGCCAAAAATGGCCTAAAATGGCTGATTTACTGTAGCGCCTCCGAGTGGTCAATTTTGATAAAACTTTCAGGATATGTTCCAGGGAGCTATGTCAACATATCCTGCACGTTTCGTGATGATTGGGTTAGAGATTATGGAGTTATGTGTATTGATTTCTAGAGCCCCGCCCCTCTGATGTTCATTGGCTAATAACTTCTGAACGCAACGACTTTTTTCAACGCTTTTCATGGCACTTGCCCAGCTTGGTCTGATGATGAGGCACAGCAAATTTGGTGAGAATCGGATCTACGGTTTTGGAGAAATTAGCAAAAACGTGTTTTTCACAAAATTCAAAATGGCGGAAAATTTCGGTAGGCGGACTTTAGTACTCCAAGAGGATTTTTTGTAGAGCACACTTGCCTGCACATGTGTGGCGAATTTTGTGTCAATTAGAGTTACGGTGTGCTGGGGCTGGCCTAACACACGTTAGGTGGCGCTAGAGAGCCACCTTTTTGTGGCCAACTATGAAACCTTTAAAATATCAAATTTTTCGCCAGTCCCCATGTGCACACCAAATCTTTTAAGCTAATTTTGATGTTAAGGCCTCCAAAATGGCAACCGAAGTCGCGGAAAAATAATAATTAAAACTGCGAGCAGTGATAACGGGCCCTCGCATGGCACGTAACTCGGTTAGTGCTACGACCGCCTGACGTGTCGGACCGCCTGGCCTGGCCACCGCCACGGGGCGGGTCGTCCCCGGCCACCGCCACGTGGCCAGTCGTCCCCCGTCGTTCCCGGCCACCGCCACGGCGCGGGTCGTCCCCGGCCACCGCCACGGCTGGCGTCTGTCGTCCCCGGCCACCGCCACGGTGCGGGTTGTCCCCGGCCTCCGCCACGGCGCAGGTTGTCCCCGGCCATTGCCACGCCGCTGGTCGTCCCTTGCCTGAATCGTCCCGTCCATCACTGTGTCAGATGAGTGAAGTTTTCATGCTCAACTGGGGTGCAAAGTTCCACGACACTAGGACCTTATACGGGTGTAAAAACATGACATTTATGTCGCCAATAGGTGGCGCTCTGATTGTGAGTCAATATTGCAGTGCAGACGTGTTCAGGATGGGACTCTCATCAAACTTGAGAAGTTTGAACCAGATCGGACGATGGACACTGAAGTTATAACAGTTTAGAGTATTGTGGCGAAGCATGAATTTCGTCCATGTTCAGGACACTGTCCCGGCCACGCCCTTTGACTAATGTAGGACCTTTTAATGATTTTTAATCGTCGAGGTCTCTAGAACAGGCTCACAAAGTTTGGTAGGAATCGGATCAATGCTGTAGGAACAGGTCGTTGAAATAAACTGCATGAAAAAGGCGAAAAATTCGGTTAAATTTGACATAAAATGCAAAATAGCTGACTTCCTGTACATTTTTCAGGCATGGGTCCTTGGTGCTTTTTTGTACATCTCTACATGTTCTATGTACCTACAAAGTTTCATGCATGTACGTCAAAGTTAAAAGTGTTCAATCTCTTAAACGGAGTGGTAAAAGTGTAAAAACATGATATTTCCAGGTACCATCAGGTGGCGCTCTGACCTCAGGTCAATTTTGCAGTGCAGATATGTTCAGGGTGGGACTCTTATAAAACTTGAGAAGTTTGAACCAGATCAGACAATGGACACTGAAGTTATAACAGTTTAGAGTATTGTGGCAAAGCATGAAATTTGTATGTGTTTGTGGCGCTGTCCTGGCCACACCATTTGACCTATGTAGGACGTTTTGATGATTTTTTATCGGCGAGGACTCTAGAACAGGCTCGCAAAGTTTGGTAGGAATCGGATCAATGCTGTAGGAGCAGGTCATTGAAATACACTGCATGAAAAAGGCGAAAAATTCGGTTAAATTTGACATAAAATGCAAAATAGCTGACTTCCTGTACATTTTTCGGGCATGGGTCCCGGGCTTTTTTGTACATCTCTACATGTTCTATGAACCTACAAAGTTTCATGCATGTACGTCAAAGTTAAAGGTGTTCAATCTCTTAAAAGGAGCGGTAAAAGTGTAAAAACATGATATTTCCAGGTACCATCAGGTGGCGCTCTGACCTCAGGTCAATTTTGCAGTGCAGATATGTTCAGGGTGGGACTCTTATAAAACTTAAGAAGTTTGAACCAGATCAGACAATGGACACTGAAGTTATAAAAGTCTAGAGTTTTGTGAAGCATGACATTCGTCCGCACTCGTGGTGCCGTCCTGGCCACGCCCTTTGACTTATGTAAGACCTTTTGATGATTTTTAATCATTGTGGCTTCTAGAACAGTCTCACAACGTTTGGTAGGAATCAGATCAACGGTCTAGGAGGAGTTCGTTAAAATACTACATATAAAAGGCGAAAAATCGGTTAAAATTTCACATTAAATTCAAAATGGCTGACTTCCTGTACATTTTAGGGTATGGGTCCAAGAGGCTTTTTGTACATCTCTACATGTTCTACATACCTACAAAGTTTCATGCGGGTACGTCAAAGCTAAAGGTGATCTTTCTCTTCAGAGGAGCGGTAAAAGTGTAAAAATTTATATTTCCAGGTACCATCAGGTGGCGCTCTGAACTCATGTCAATATTGCAGTGCACACGTGTTCAGGGTGGGACTCTCATCAAACGTGAGAAGTTTGAACCAGATTGGATGATGGACACTGAAGTTATAACAGTTTAGAGTATTGTGGCGAAGCATGAAATTCGTCCGTGTTCATGGCGCTGTCCTGGCCATGCCCTTTGACTTTTGTAAGACCTTTCGATGATTTTGCATTGTTGAGGCCTATAGAACAGTCTCAGCGAGTTTGGCATGAATCGGATGAACGCTGTAAGAGGAGTTCGTTAAAATACAATCCCTACAATAGGTAAAATTGGAAAAATGGCCTAAAATGGCTGATTAACTGTAGCGCCGCTGAGTGGTCAATCTTAATAAAACTTTCAGGATATGTTCCAGGGAGAGATTTTAACACATCCTGCAAGTTTCGAGCAGATTGGACATTGTATGCTGAAGTTACAATGACTTCCTTTACACTGGCAAAACGCAACGCCCTGGCCACGCCCTTTGACTAATGTAAGACCTTTTGATAGCTTTTCATCATTGAAGACTTGAGTACATGGTGACCAAGTTTGAGGTGAATCTGATAATGCTGCTAGGAAGAGTGCGCTGAAGTACAAAACTTAACACTTTCTATTGCCAGTAGGTGGCGCTCTGAATATGAGTCAATATTGCAGTGCAGATGTGTTCAGGGTGGTACTCTTGACAAATATGTGAAGTTTTGATCATATCAGACAATGTACATTGAAGTTATAACAGTTTAGATTTTTGTGGTCAAAGCATGAAATTCGTCCATGTTCATGGCGCTGCCCTGGCCACGCCCTTTGACTTTTGTAAGACCTTTCGATGATTTTGCATCGTTGAGGCCTCTAGAACAGTCTCAGCAAGTTTGGCATGAATCGGATCAACGGTGTAGGAGGAGTTCGTTAAAATACAAACCCTACAATAAGCTAAAATGGCCTAAATTTGCTGATATACTGTAGCGCCCCCGAGTGGTCAATTTTAATAAAACTTTCAGGATATGTTCCAGGGAGATATTTCAACATATCCTGCAAGTTTCGTGATGATTGGGTTAGAGATTATGGAGTTATGTTTATTGATTTCTAGAGCCCCGCCCCTCCGATGTTCATTGGCTTATAACTTCTAAACGCAACGATATTTTTAAAAGTCTTTGATATCACTTAATCAACTTGTTCTAATGATGATCCACAGCAATTTTGGTGAGAATCGGTTTTACGGTTTAGGAAGAATGAGCAAAAACGTGTTTTTCACAAAATTCAAAATGGCGGAAAATTTCGGTAGGCGGACTTTGGTGCCATAATGTAATTTTTTGTAGAGCACACGGATCTGCATGTCTGTGCAAAATTTCAAGTCAATTGGAGTTACGGTGTGAGCTGGCCATCCTTCTTTGCGTTAGGTGGCGCTAGCGAGCCAGTTTTTTGTGGCAAACTATGAAACCTTTAAAATATCAAAATTTTCACCGTTTCCTATTAGCATGCCAATTTTTTTCAACTTCTGAATATGTTTAGGCCCCCAAAAAGGCCTCTGGAAAATAAAATAATAAAAAACAATACAGTTTCAATAGGGCTTCGCTGCCCGACGTTGTCGGCGCTCGGGCCCTAATAAGAAAAAACAATACAGTTTCAATAGGGCTTCGCTGCCCGACGTTGTCGGCGCTCGGGCCCTAATTAACGCACATCTTTGCTAATTGCATTATCAGTTCCAGAAAAAAATTATGTTGAATTCTGCAGAGACCATGCAGGAATTGCTTGTTTTCCTCATCCTGGGAGTTGAGTTGCAGGCTCAGGGAGGACCAGTTTATAGGTGTAGAATGGCAATTGCTGTTTCAACTTCACACTGTATGTTTTTCAAGAGCAGCTCAGCGTCAACGGTCATTGAGCATCCTCAGCATTGTGTTTACCAGGGCTGGTGGAATGAACTCCGGGAATCTAATATAATTTGAAAACACGATGTAGAAAACTTTAAAATAAACTTGCTTTAAATAAACTTGCTTTATTTCTTGCAGTATAAAGTCAGCATTTGCATTTCGAGGCCAGCATCAAGACTAAGTTAAAACCACATTTTATGTGATTTTGCACAATGATTATGTTTACAGTATGCATGAGACTCGTGAGAAAAATGGTGTGCAGCTCCGCTCACATGCTCTGATGTGTTGACTAGAAATATGTGCAGATGCGACTCGTTAGTAAAGTTTCAGTCATGTTCTCTGTGTTGCACAAACAACAATGGGCCTCATTCACCAATATTTATTTTAAAATAAATATTGGTGAATGAGGCCCATTGTTGTTTGTGTGTGTAGTGTTTTCAGTGTTGACTGTGAGTCTGACCTGCTTCCTCAGGGCCTCGAACGCAGCACTGATGGTGTGGACACGGGTCCTCTCTCGTGCGTTGGCCAAAAGCCTCCTGGTCTGCTGGATGGCTTTGACCTCTGGGAGACGCCCAGGTCCATCAGCAGTCACCCCAACTCGCTTCCTGGGAGACTCCTGAGAGCAGAAGAACATTAGTTTTTCTGTTTCACTGAACTAAACAACATACTTTTATTGACTTTGTCCACTGGAACAGAGTTTTTCATCCACAAGTCACTGAAAGGGTTTTTCCACCCATCCAGGTAAAGTTGTTTACCTGGGTCCAATACCTTCACAATATCATTAGAGGATACATTTTGGGACAGTGGCCACAACAGTAGGCAATAATATCATAGCTACCCCTGCTGGTTAAAGCTCGTCCCATGGAATTACCATATCAGCTCGATCAGAGAGCAGTTAATCACATTCTAACCGTAACCTGATGGACGCCTCACCATATTCAACGCTTAAGGCGGGTCCACACCGGACCGAAAATCGGCGTCTTTGAGAGAGTCGGCGTCCGTGACATGAGTCTCCTTGGTGTGGTCGCTCGAATCGGCCCACGTCGGCGTTCATTTCAGCCGATTCAAATGTGTAATCCGCCATTCGAGTCGGCCATATTAAGTAGCCCGACTTCATTTACCGACGCGAGTCGGGGAGTCGGTGCGGTGTGGACCCGCCTTTAGAACACGATCACTGAACTACAGCAAACGATAAACAAACATTGATTCAAATTTTGACTTTGACTTTATTTTTTAAAAATGTGTTAATTTACTGGGTTGGCACTTCATCAGGTGACTCAGTTGAAGAGTTAAGCCACATGTTTTGCATTGGGTTCATAATGGAATCCAGAAAACAAGACAGCTTGAAGCAGAATAAAGACTGTTTATTCCCTGTGCTTAATGTTTTTAATATGTGTCACCAGAATTAGACAATCAGCACATGAAAGCCTGTTTACTCTTGGGCCTGTACTGATAGCCAGCATACATTAACAGTTTCAGAGTCATTCTGTTCCAGAATGATGGGCGGCTCCCGACCACAACAATTGAAACTCAAAAGCTAGCCATTTCGTATGAATGAATGTAATATTGAAAAGTGATTGATTACTAATTGCTGGTGAGGATTAGCCCTAATTAGCACGACACATTAAAATCAATCTTGAAAAGAGGTATACTGCATTAAATCAAAGCTGAACACTTCTAACTAACAACTGAACAACATGTTTGTTTTTTGTTGTTGTTGTTGTTTTTTTTTGGGGGGGGGGTGAAGTCAGCAGCTCCAGCACACTTAAGTCTGTAGCAGTTATCCCCGACATTAGCAACAGCCCAGGGATAAAGTTTAAACAAAAAATCTAACCTTTTAAGTTGGGCTGACCTTTAAGGTGGACCAGCACTATTCTCCTTTCAGTGACAAGCTGCTCGTCTGAGTCTCTGAGCTTTTTTAACTTTAATATTTATTTTGTGTAACTGACAGCAGGTTAAACAGTTAAGTATTAATATCTCTACTGCAAATTCTACTGTTTGTATCAGGAAAAACACAAAGTCAAATGTTTTCAAAGTTATTGTTAGAAATGTAATGGTATTATTAAGTAGCAGTACTCTGTATGGGCAAGTATTGACATTTAAATATTTGTACTCAGTCTGATAAAAAAGTGCTATCAGTGCATCTCTTTTTGTAGAGGCTTCACATTCTGATGTATATACACCTTCTTTCATTTATCTTTCTGTTCCCACAACAATATACAGAGAAATGGGAAGAACTCTCTTTCTCTCTCTCTCTCTCATATATATATATATATATATTTTTTTTTTTTAATGGTGATTTATCACAGCTACCCTGTGATAAATCTGATTAAAATGTGTCCTTTGTCCCTGTGAGTGTGTGTATAAATATACACACACACACAGTATGTAATGTAATGGAACAGTGTTTGGGATTTAATATTAATAGGATATTATATTAGCTCATTTCTCAGATTACATTTATCATTTGTCGTGACACTCCACCACACATTCACCTTCGGTGACTGGACTTGTGGCTCCACATGTTCGTGACACTGGAAGGTCTGGGAGGCTCTTGGGACGGACAGAGCTGCATTTTGCCCTGACAGAGTGGGCTCCAGGGAGAAGGCCTGGTGGCTGGGTGAATGGCTCTGGCTGCTCCTGGATGATGTTGCCAGAGGGAAAGTGGAGGGGAGGCCCAGTTTGAGTCTGTTGGACAGAGGCTGGGAGATGGCAGTGGGCCAGTGGGAGATCTCAGAGTTTGAGAATGGAGAGGTAGGTAACTGGGACAGTTTGGTAGTGATGGTAGGCACATTAATGCCGATTCTCATATCTATGGCCCCACTCTGAGCTGGAGCCATGTTGCCTTCTGGTAGTCCTGACAGAACCCCTGTGGTACTGGCCATCCCCTCCTGTGACATAATTAGCTGCCTCTGTAGTGGAGCCAGCCTGCTGACGTTACATGCCTCTATCTGGGAATCATCTACTGAGTTCACATCCGACATGTCTGCTGGGTAGTTTTTCATCCTCCCAGGGTCCGGGCTGCTGAAAAGCCTTTTAGGCTCCCGAGACTTCCTCTTGAACTTCTTGTTAGTGCCTGGCGCAGAGATCAGCAATGGGTCTTTGTTAATGGATCTATTCCATGTGTTACTCAGTGGATGAGGGTTCTTCATGTTCCGACAAGTAGTGTAAGTAGCGACCTAGTGATAGTAAGTTTTAACAGCAAAGCTTATTTCAAATATGCAAAAGTCCAAGTGAAAATGAACTACACGTAATGATTGCCAAGCCTTCAAAACTGTCCAACAAAATGTTTCACTGTCATCTTTCAAAACTCTCACCTGCTGAAAGCATGTGCTTCATAACTATTAAACAGTTAAAAGTGGACACAACTTTAAGTCCCTGTCTACATGGACGTTTCCAACTCATAATGTACACATATTTATTCAGTATGAGTTTCCAAAAACCCTACCTTTCTGACAAAACCTTCAGTTGCCAACAGTGTAACATAAGCTGTTCAACTGCACTGACAGAAGCTGCACAGCTGTGTGTGTTGCTCTAACTTTACCAGCAGATTCTCTGTGGCTCCACTCTGTCTGCATAGCAGCATCCTGAATAATCCACATTAGTACACAGAGCTGTGTAACATCTGCTATTCCACACACGTCGTCCCTCTGGCTGGAGGTTTGCAGGGAGCTTCCCTCGGCTGTGAACGTTTCTTTCTGTGTGGAGCAGTCGGGTCTGTGCCTGAGAGCTTACAGTGGAGCTGTCGGAGCGTGGCTCCAGTCAGTCTGCATAGCAGCACTGTGAATAAGCCGCACTGAGACACACACCGAGCACACACACTGCAGTAGAGCTGCAGCTGCTGGACAAAATAATGGGAACAGCACATGAACAGGATGGCAACTCTTCATGAGCAAAACCCCTCTTTACATGCAGTCACAGTAACGAGTTCTGTTGTAAGGAAGACTTTACACAAGTGCTCAATCCAAGCAGAGGCACCGAATCTTGATGAATGAGTTACAAAACAACGCAGAACTTGTCATGGAATGTCGTGAGTGGCAACAAACTTAAAACACTGAAAATGTGAATCTGCCCACAAAGTAATATTTTTGAACTGCACCAAACCAAAAAGTGTCACAGCGGCCGGTCACGGTTCGGGTGTCCGCATTAAAAGGAGTCCCCGACGGGCCGTCCGAGGACTTCCACAAAGTCCCGGTGTCCGCCTGCCTCGGAGGGAAAACGGCGTATCCAGGTAAGTATCGTAGTCGCTTCGTCCAGCAGCTGTCTTTGAATCCTCTCCGTAGCTCTCCTGCTGCAGCGCGTGCAGCGTGACCAGATAACTCAATGTTACAAAGCAAAGGGGGCTCGCGCTCGTCGACTGGCGTCTGACTGGCTGGAGCTGTCTAGAGCCGCGCGCGCGCGAGAGAGAGAGAGAGTAACAGAGAGAGAGAGAGAGAGAGAGAGAGAGAGAGAGAGAGTGTCACGAAGTAATAAGCACAGTGAAAACCTGTCCAATCATTTAGATCCGTTTCTGGAAGAGAAAAAAACCTTTCAGTGCAAAAGTGAAGGTGTAAACATCTGACACCAGAAAGCATAAATAACAGATTTGACCTCACAGCCTCTTTATCAAACCTGTAGACCTAAAATAGAACCCCCCCAAACATAATGGTTTTAGTTTTTGTACTTCTACTCAAAGTTACAGAAAGGGCTAAGCAGCACCACTTGCTGGCATATGACAGGAACTCCCTTGCTTCTTTGAATCTGTCCAATAGAAAATACAAACAATAATACAAGTACACCTAAAAACCCATGGCCATGTCACTAAATGTTTTAATACAAAAAAAGCGAGAATCTATCTTTTGAAAACATCCCTGATTTCTGAGGAACAATTATTCCGCTCTACTGCAGCAGAACAATGTGTTTTGACCAATAAGTTCTATACCAAAATCAAACTTGACAATGTGATGGGTGAAGAAGGGCGTCTAATTTTTCTTCACCTTAGGTTTTTTAGAAGCTCTTGTGACACACACTTTATCATTCTTTTTCCACACTCAAGTAAACTGCAATCACAGCAATTTGTTTCATGTAAAGTCTATGAATGTACGTCGTGTTTGTACACAGTTTGTTTATTGACCCATGGTGCAATCTGAACACTGTCTGTGATGGAAGATGCAAAGTGTGTGCAATGTATTTAAATAAAACAAATAAAATATGTTCTGACTTCCTTTTCTCGCTCAACAGAAGGAAGCAGCTCAATTGGCAGAATCAAGGCGGCAGGCAGCAGTGAGCAGGTCCCGGGATTCACAAAGGGACTAATGAGACCAATCGTCTTCCTCCATGGTCCGAATGGACTGAGGACCCCAGTCCACATCCATTCTGGAGTTCTGCAGTCAGGTTGGGACCACAATCCGCCTGTGTCCTCTACCCTCAATCCAATGGAGATGTTGACGGCTCTCCGCTGCATGGTCTCCCAGAAGCCCACATCCTAGTCCCAACAACTGTTTTGGGTGGAGTATGCCCACAACACCCTGAACAGCTCCAGCAAAGCCCTTTTCCCTTCCCTTTTTCCCCATCCCGTCCAAAAAGTGAGAAGAGAAAAGATAACAGAAAAAAACACTTGTGACGCCCCGGCTCAACAGTGGCGTCAGGTGTGACGCCACTCTCTCCCTCGGCGTACTGTACTGCATGTCTGCTGTGTTATGTTGTCCTGTTGCTTGACTCGACCTGCAGGAGGAGCTCAAGGGTGCTGTTTGCCGTGACTGGGAGGTGGGGCTCCGGGTAATGCCTGCTCCAATATAGCCAGTGTCCTGGGACCTAGCTCGCTCTCTCACTTCTGCTCTGGCCTGATGCTGGAAGGCTGGCTGCAGCAGACTCCCCCAATGCCTTATCTTTTTTGCACTACACTCTCCAATACTGAGGCGCATTACACTTTGTTTTACCTTTTGCTTTCCCCACATTACTGATTGTTGTAAATAAACCAACATCCTTGTTTTAACGTTACCCGATGGTGTGGTCTCCCTTTATGTGGTGGCTACCTTGAGCCTGGTAGTCATCACACACTTCAATATTATTTAACATGACACTTCAATATAATCGTAACTCATGGTGAGGCTCCAAAAATAGGAATGTTAATTTAAATATCACCCTCCAGGTCGGGGGGGGAGTTCCTGCCTCAAGTGGAGGAGTTTAAGTATCTTGGGGTCTTGTTCACGAGTGAGGGAAGGATGGAACGCGAGATTGACAGGCGGATCGGTGCAGCGGCTGCAGTAATGCGGTCGCTGTATCGGTCCGTCGTGGTAAAGAGAGAGCTAAGCCGAAAGGCGAAGCTCTCGGTTTACCGGTCAATCTACGTTCCTACCCTCACCTATGGTCATGAACTTTGGGTCATGACCGAAAGAATAAGATCCCGGATACAAGCGGCCGAAATGAGCTTCCTCCGCAGGGTGGCGGGGCGCTCCCTTAGAGACAGGGTGAGGAGCTCCGTCACACGGGGGGAGCTCGGAGTAGAGCCGCTGCTCCTCCACATCGAGAGGAGCCAGTTGAGGTGGCTCGGGCATCTGCATCGGATGCCCCCTGGACGCCTCCCTCGGGAGGTGTTCCAGGCATGCCCCACCGGGAGGAGACCCCGAGGAAGACCCAGGACACGCTGGAGTGACTATGTCACCCGGCTGGCCTGGGAACGCCTTGGGGTCCTCCCGGAGGAGCTAGGGGAAGTGTCCGGGGAGAGGGAAGTCTGGGCGTCCCTGCTCAGGCAGCTGCCCCCGCGACCCGGTACTGGATAAGCGGAAGAAAATGGATGGATGGATGGATGGATTTAAATATATTTGAAGATCAATAGTCAACCTTTGTTAACTGACAACATTAAAACGCACTCTTTAAAATGGACAAATGTCTGTAAGCCATTAGATAATTACCAATACAACAAATGTTTCATAAGACAGTTTTTAGTTTCACATATACAATAGCAACATAACAACAGAACATAGAGCAACAACAGAACACAGCAACAGAACTAATGAAAAAAAAAAAACAGATTAACAAATTGAAAACACAATGAATCCTCCAACGTCTCTCTATACAATATTTGAAAATGTATTAAAATAAATAGCAAATAGGAATAATAATAATAATACTGAGTATAATAATAATGATAGTAGATGATCATTATTATTGACTACTACAACTACAACAAGAAGTAGTTGTTGTTTTAGAATAGCAGTAATAGTATTAGTCGTATAAGCAACAGTATTTCTTGTAGTAGTAGTATTAGGAGCAGGGACGTCACTAGGATTTAAAGACAAGCATCAAGAGAATTATCTTTGTAGTACTCTATTAGAACTACACAACAACCAGTGAGGTAAGCTGCAGGTCTAAAGAATGGACTTTAATTACACCAGTTACTGTCCTGTAGATTGGTTCAATCAGAGTGTGATTCTGCTCAGTCATGTTTCTGTCATAAAGTATACACTAATCCGCCGCGAAATCTACGGGGGCCGCCATCTTTGCCTGTCGCTAGTGCTGCGTTGCTGGAATGTTACTTGCCGCTGCCCTCTAACGGTTTTTCAGTGAAAAGCATCCTGCTCGTGGAATTTTCGTAGTGACAGGTGGAAACAACATGAACAATTGGGTAGATGATGTCAGGCACTGGCCAAAACTTACCGATGAAGGTAATTTATTGACAACGTAATGTATTAAGATGTGTGTTGATTGATGACAACAATAAACCCTAGCTGCCATTATTAACTGTGTTTGCTAATATGTTCACAAGCTTCACAAGTTGCAAATAGCTAACCATGACCAGTTGTAGCAGTTGTAGGAATAAAATACATGTTCTTACAGGTATTCAGGATTATTTCATTAATCGTCTGGCATGCGATGAGCTGCAGAACTCAAACTTCAGGGCACTGATTGAAGGTCAGAATTATTTGAGCTCCGGATGGATTGGCCAGATACTACACGTCATTGCAGATCAGCTCATCATGTTAAAATGTGTCGTGAGGTTTTCACAGGCAGTGAACTCGTACCATAAGGTATCAGTAACCATACAGAGAGAAGATGGCAAAATTCTTGAATGTGTGTGTGACTGCGTGGCCAGCCGAGGGAAGTGTTGTAGCCATACAGCAGGACTACTGTACAAAATTAAAGATGCAACAGCAAGAGGATTCACAGGCCTGGCCTGCACAGACACAGCATGTGCCTGGAACCGGTCTACCTGTGACAATGTAGTGCCAGAGACTGTGGAAAATATGCAAACAGGTCCCAGAAAATGTATGAGTGTAATTTCTACTGCATTTGAGACAGATGAACATGTTATTGCACATTTGTCAGCACCAGACATGGTTGGGTTATGTATGATTCCTGGAACCATTTTGAATCATGTGTTTACTGCTCAGCCACAGACTGCACACACTGCAATAGGTCCATCTATTGAGCATACAATGTGTGCAGAACAAAAATGCACCCTTTGCAACACAATATTTGAAACTTATATAAAATGTGGGGAACAGGACAGGCAGAGATTAGAAACGGAGACCAAGGGCCAGAATAGTCAGCTGTGGCTGGACCAAAGACAAGTAAGAATCACCAGTAGTGAGGCATCTGAGGTACCAAAAAAGGCAGACCCAACAAACTGGGTTGAAAGAAAACTGAACACAAGGTTTTCTGGAAATGAGGCTACTAGGTACGGTCCACAAGCTGAGCCTTTGGCTAGACAATGTTTTGAGCAGACAACAGGGTTTACAGTGGAGACTACAGGCCTGGTTGTGCATGATCAAGAAAATTGGCTTGGTGCCAGTCTCGATGGCATAATCACAGATACTGACAGAGATACTATTCTAGAGATTAAGTGTCCCACAGCAAAAAAGCTTGAAGCACATGGTGGCAGTCTACTAAAAATGATAGATTCCAACAAATACGATGTTAGATTGAGTGATGGAAAGTACATTCTGAGGGAAACAGCATCTGGGTTAGGGTACTACTATCAGGTCCAGGTGGCAATGCACTGTGCAAAAAAAAGGAATTGTAAATTTATGGTGTGGACCCCAAATGAAAATGTGATCGTAGATGTACCCTACAACGAAGAGTGGACAATGAACAAAATCTGCCACCTGAAGAGGGTGTACTTTCAGCATCTGCTACCAGCAGTAGCAACAAGAATTGCACACGGGGTCATGAAAGTTTGTGGGCTCAAGTAGCTATTACACTTTAGATTAGAGATTAGATTAGGCTTTATCGATCCTTTTGGGATGACTCCCTCAAGGAAATTGATTGTCCAGTAGTTTACAGAAAGAAACACAACACAATATTAAATTATATACAATATAAGATAAACAATACACTCTTAGATAACTATAAAAAGTAAAATAAGCAGTAAACAATAATTATAATAATAATAATAATAATAATAATATAAGATAAACAATAAACTCTTAACTAACTAACTAACTATAAAAAGTAAACAAAAACAGTAAACAGTAAACAATAAATAGTACATTTTAACTAATTACATTGTTGTCTGAAACTGTTGTTTGCTCTGTTGATTTTTCTGTTGAAATACAAATTAATATTTGGTATACTGTACACAGTTCAGGTGTTTCTTCTTCATTCAGTACTGTTACGGATTAACTGAGGTTGCAAATTACATAACCCTGCACAAGTACTTACAATCTCATCAACACTTTGCACCCTACCACACATAACATTACACAAAATCTTAAAATTTTTCAGCCTTCGAATTGCTCGCTCAATGTGAATTCTGACATTCGCTAGGCGTCGCGTGGATGTCACCTCATGTTCAGACAGCTCCTTACGTCCACGTGTGAATGCAGGAAGAGCTAGACTCACTCCTGGAGGCAATATATCCATGATGGTGAATCCGCGATCTGCTAAAATCTCATCACCAGGGATCAGGTGATGAACAAAACCACTGTTCTTTGTTATGAAATAATCACTGGCCCTTCCACCAAAAAGTTTTGATACAAACATGACATAGCCATTGGGGGCAATACAGTATAGGAGTTTATATGTGTTATGATGTTTGTAATTACTATAAGTTTGTGATCTTTTTCTTAAATTCCGTGCCTTTGTACAAAGACCTCAGTACAGTCAATGATGCATGTAGCTTTAGGATAATTTTGGTGAAATGACTTGGGCCTGATTCTGTTCAGCGTATCCCTGGGCAACCAAGCAATCACTTTTTTCCTCATAAAGCTGGCAAGGATTGGTCTCCAAAATGTAAATATTTCAGATGCCGTGCTTCTACTCACCCCAAATCGTTTACCCAAGTCAGTTAACAATAAACTCAAACGGAGTCTCATTAAAACAAGCAAAAGCTGTTGATGGACGGCCAATTTGGTATTAAGTGGTTGTGAGCAAAAAGTCAACAAGGCTAGCAAAAGTTGCCAGAAACTGTCAGCACATAAACCTGTATAAAATATAAAGTCTTTCTTGTTTAAATCATGTGCTGATACTGACGGTGTTGGATCCGTTTGAGTGCCACAGTCCTTCAGCCGCTTGTTACCGCTGCTGAAACTGTAGTTGTGATCACATAGATCTGGCCACTGGGTTCCGACATCACAATTCTGCAGAGGCATATTCTCCAAATTCCCAACATCCACATCTGTTTCCATAGCTTCAGGTTCAGCTTCAGGTTCAGTAGTTGAGTTCAGGTGCAATGGCTGAAGACATCTTCTTTTGGGGGGAGGTCTAGCTGTTGTTACCTAAAGGGATAAAAAGAAGAGAGATGTGCATTAGTTAAACATGACAATCAAGCATATTTAAATCAACGAAATGCAATGCAATAATATGGCTATCCAAGAGACCTACTTACATGACATTCATAACCCATGATCAACACAGGATAGGGGTTTTCTCTTGTGGGTCGTCCGTCAGGAAAATGTATCCCACAAACCTTAGAGTGATGAAGATAAATACATAATGAGCAATGCATTGGTTGTAAAAGTACTTCTCAAATAAGTGTGAACAAGACAGCACTTTAAATACTATAGCACTCTGCACTTTCTCTTATTTAACGTCAAACATTGACGTTAAAAAGCTTCAGCTTTGTTTTCGCCTGTGGCTATCGATATTGCTAGCAAACTTAGTTAGCGCTGTTTCACTGTATGTTACACCCACTGCATGCAACCTGTGGCATTAACAGATTGGACAGTCAGAGCCAAACTTACCCAAGTGTTCTTGTTTGGCTGGAAGCCATCTCGGTTAATGTATTTCATCCACTTTTGACGCACATCTTGGTCCTCCGCTCGACCAGGAATTCGATGCAATCCATAAGGCCATATACATGGGCAGTCAACGTGGAGCAAAGGTTTGTGAATTTCACAAGCGGCCTTAAGCCAAGCCTGTATTTTCACACTGTTGTTAAAACAGCCGACCACACAACATGTTCTTCCCGGCATAATTGGACAGCTTATGCACTAAAAAACCCGAAAGAAAAAGGAGAAACTTATAGCATCAGCAACAACCGCCTACGGGGACCAACACCTACTTCCTTAGCAAAACACGGCAAGTCACGTGATTCCAGCAACTCAGAAATGGCGGCGCTACTTTACTTCCTGTTTCGCCGGATTAGTGTATACAGTAGAATAAACCAAGACTGGGTTTAAGGGTCACAGTGAAATCATAAACATAAACATAAATATGAACTTTTCCCAAATAACTGTATTTTGGATGTATTTACTCTGTATTTATTCCAGCTAAAAAGCCAAATAAGCTTTACAGAAATGCTTCTTTCTCAAATATATTCTTTCTACAGACTATGATGCTATAATCCTAAAACTATATGTATATCCTTTCATCAGTATGAGATTACTCTGAAAATGAAAAAACTAAATTTTCAAAAATAAATAAATAAATAAATAATGATTTCCCAACAGTTTTCTGAAGATGTAGACATGTAATTTGTGTGGATAAAGTTCAAAGTAGAGAACATAGACTGACAAGTAAGCCTTTATTCTGAGAGCGTAGTGCTCTAGGCGGTCCAACAAAGAGAATTCATCATACATCATCACACGGCATCACCAATTATGAAGAACAAAATCCAGTCCAAAGAAGGAATGCTACAACTACAAAAACAACATAGGTGCCACTGCGTCCCTACCACAACAGCTCAAGCGAAAGCACTGCAGCTAACTGTAAAACAAGAGAGAACAAATCACACTTACGCTGGGAGAGGGAGGGAACACGCAGCCTTCACCAACAGGTAGCCTACAGAAGAACTGCTACCAATCATAAGCAAAGTCAGCTCAAGTTGACAGCCTGCTGCTCAGCAAGATAATGGATTTAATTCAATTCAATTTTATTTATAGTGTCTCAGGACAGTAGAATAAGCTCATGATTTTCCCAACACCAGCAGCGAGCGTTACAGCGACAGTGGCGAGAAAAAACTCTCTTAATAGTCTTTTAGGTAGAAATCTCATGCAGACCAGGATCTTGGGTTCCAACTGAATTGTGTTGGTAGTAGTATGAGTAGTATTAACAGTAGTAGTATTAACAGTAGTAGTAGTATCAACAGTAGTAGTAATAATAACAGTAGTAGTAGCATTAGCAGTAGTGATAGTATGAACAGAAGAGATAGTATCAACAGTAGTAGTCCATGGCAGCAGGCACAGCCACCCGAGATGGATCCATCCCAACCATGTAGCAGGAGTAGTTGAACAGCAATACAGCAGCAGGTGGAGCTACAATATGGTGTTCCCAGCATCAGGCCAGTTAGCAGTCTGCATCGGTCAGGACCTCTGGGGACTCTGCTGGACCAGAAAGCATAGCCAGACGTAGCCAGGAGTAGAGATGACGATTTTAGTCTTTAATCAATAGTCAGCCGCCACCGTTCCACCAGGGACCAGGGAGACCTGCTAGGCGAGAAAGCACAGGGTCTCCGGGAAACATACACAGAGAGGAGAGCAAGAGATAGACAGAGAGAGAGAGAGAGAGAGAGAGAGAGACATTTGACATTTATGTCAAAGAAACAGGAGAGTGATAATACACACATAGCAGCCAATAAAATCTGTTGTTCAAAATCTGACTGCTTGTATTGCCTCATGACTGATGAAAAATGTGCCTTGTTGTGTGCAGTAGAATTTTGATGCATCGCAATGCATCGTAGAATCGTAATTGAATCGAATTGTGAGGACAGTGCCAATGCACACCCCTAGTAGTCAAGGCGGGAGATGACCAGTGCTTGGACCAGGAGTTGCGTTGCATCCTTTGTGAGGAAAGTCCAAATGCTGCGGATATTGTAGAGGGCAAATCTGCAGGATCGGGCCACAGCAGTGATGTTGGGGGTGCAGGATACTTGGTCATCGAGGATTACACCCAGGTTTCTGGCAGTTGACGAAGGCAATACTGTGATGTCCTCGACAGTGACAGACAGGTGTGATTGGCACCTAACTGACAGCACTTGTGTGCATGGGTCCTGCAACTTTGTCAGCACTTGAAGCTCAAAATGAGAATGAATACCAACAGAAGAATATTGCAGCGAATTTTGGCACGTTTTTGGGCCACTACCCACACAGTTAGCTGTGTTGCTCATTCCATGAATGCATGATCCTTACAAGTTGTACCTCGTTGTAAAGGTGACTAATCAGGCTTTCCAACTATATAAAATACAATACCAATTAGTATTATTAAAGGGAGGAATAATCAACCAAAATAACGTTTCCAAACTTTTTTTGAGGAGTTATATATATACATACACACACTATATTGCCAAAAGTATTCACTCACCCAGCCAAATCAATCACTTCCATGACCACAGGTGTATAAAACAAGCACCTAGGCATGCAGACTGTTTCTACAAACATTTGCCAGGACAACGGTACTTGTCTGACTGCATTGTGCCACGTGTAAAGTTTGGTGTGGCGTGGCTGTGCCTGCTGCCATGGACTACTACTGTTGATACTATTGCTTCTGTTAATACCACCACTACTGTTAATGCTACTACTACTATACTACCAACACCAAATGCAGTTGGAACCCAAGGGCCTGGGCTGCACGAGATTTCTGCCTAAAAGCCTATTAAGGCAGTTTTTTCTCGCCACTGTCGCTGTAACGCTTGCCCCTGGGTGATGTTGGGAATTTGAAATTGTGTTGACTCTTGAAATTTTGAGCGTATTCTAGTCCTGCTCAATGTGTTAAGTGTCCTGAGATGACTTCTGTTGTGATTTGACACTATAAATAAAATTGAATTGAATTGAATTGAATTGGTGGAGGGGGATTATGGTGTGGGGTTGTTTTACAGGAGCTGGGCTTGGCCCCTTAGTTCCAGTGAAAGGAACTCTGAATGCTTCAGCATACCAAGACATGTTGGACAATTCCATGCTTCCAACTTTATATACTATAGTGTAACTATATATACACTCACCGGCCACTTTATTAGGTACACCTTGCTAGTACTGGGTTGGACCCCCTTTTGCCTTCAGAACTGCCTTAATCCTTCGTGGCATAGATTCAACAAGGTACTGGAAACATTCCTCCGAGAGTTTGGTCCATATTGACATGATAGCATCACGCAGTTGCTGCAGATTTGTCAGCTGCACATCCATGATGCAAATCTCCCGTTCCACCACATCCCAAAGGTGCTCTATTGGATTGAGATCTGGTGACTGTGGAGGACATTTGAGTACAGTGAACTCATTGTCATGTTCAAGAAACTAGTCTGAGATGATTCGCGCTTTATGACATGGCGCGTTATCCTGCTGGAAGTAGCCATCAGAAGATGGGTACACTGTGGTCATAAAGGGATGGACATGGTCAGCAACAATACTCAGGTAGGCTGTGGCGTTGACACGATGCTCAATTGGTACTAATGGGCCCAAAGTGTGCCAAGAAAATATCCCCCACACCATTACACCACCACCACCAGCCTGAAACGTTGATAAAAGGCAGGATGGATCCATACTTTCATGTTGTTGACGCCAAATTCTGACCCTACCATCCGAATGTCGCAGCAGAAATCCAGACTCATCAGACCAGGCAACGTTTTTCCAATCTTCTATTGTCCAATTTTGGTGAGCCTGTGCGAATTGTAGCCTCAGTTTCCTGTTCTTAGCTGACAGGAGTGGCACCCGGTGTGGTCTTCTGCTGCTGTAGCATCCACCTCAAGGTTCGACGTGTTGTGCGTTCTGAGATGCTCTTCTGCATACCTCGGTTGTAACGAGTGGTTATTTGAGTTACTGTTGCCTTTCTATCAGCTCGAACCAGTCTGGCCATTCTCCTCTGACCTCTGGCATCAACAAGGCATTTGCGCCCACAGAACTGCCGCTCACTGGATATTTTCTCTTTTTCGGACCATTCTCTGTAAACCCTAGAGATGGCTGTGCGTGAAAATCCCAGTAGATCAGCAGTTTCTGAAATACTCAGACCAGCCCGTCTGGCACCAACAATCATGCCACGTTCAAAGTCACTTAAATCACCTTTCTTCCCCATTCCAATGCGGTTTGAACTGCAGCAGATCGTCTTGACCATGTCTACATGCCTAAATGCATAGAGTTGCTGCCATGTGATTGGCTGATTAGAAATTTGCATTAACGAGCAGTTGGACAGGTGTACCTAATAAAGTGGCTGGTGAGTGTATATATACATATATATACATATACATACACACACCTACAGTATATGTGTGTGTGTGTATATATATATATGTGTATATACATGTGGGTTTTCTTGAGCCTCCACCAGCTATTTATCTGAAGGTCATGACCACCAAAGCCAGTCAGAAGCTGACCCACAGGGTTGCTAAACTGGGCAGCCCGGGAAGCTAATTAGCAGCCAGTAGCAGTAATACTGGGCCAGAATGGATGATATCCATGCAAATACTTTTTATTATTAAAAGTGGCTTATGTAATTTCACATATGGGAATGCAGTGTTTCATCATTTATCAGCTAAATACTGATACATCAATAGGCTAAATCAATACACATCTTCCTGGCCACACATTTATTTGCCATTGTAACATAAGTGGAAACAGTTCTGCCACCCGTGAGCCTCAGGTCGGTTCCCCAACTGAAGCATGCATGTTGTAAACCACTATAATAAAAAAAAAAAATACAAAAAAAAACTGGCTTCATTAATTTTTGTAGTACTGAATGAAGCTACATACAAAGATGTTTTCTTTGCTTTTCCACCATTCATTATTGTGCACAGAAAAGGGGAGAAGCGGCACAACACAGTTGCAATCTTTAATGATGTGGGTACAACTAGAAAAGAAACTGCAACAAACGGGTATCCATCGTATTGGCGCTGGATTCCAGAAAAAAGAGACGCATCTGGGGATGGATGCACCCAGTGAGGCAAGAGGTAAGAGTTACCACCAATGTTGAATGAATAGTTGGCTTCTCATGTGCTACCGCAGATATCTCAACCAGCGCTGGCTCATCACTGGCCAGATCAATAGATTTTAGTGATGAAATGAAAACCTCATTACCACAGTTCTGCATTGCTTTAGACATCTTTAGAGTGAAGTGAGAAATGGCACGATGAGAACATAAAAGGGCTTAAGTATTTAAAGATTTAATAGAGTAACGTCCCACCTCCAAATTGTAATGAGTACACCATTAAAATAGCTTTAATTGATGTAGCGCACTGTACAATATAACATCACGTAGACCAAGTAGGGCTGTCCTCTGTACCAAAGCTCAAACAGTGTACAAGGTTTTGAATGCAGCTCAACTGGAACGAATAGCAAAAACCTTTCAGAGCCATTAAGAAGCTGAACTGCTTCAGATGTTAAAGCAAAATATAACAAGATTTATATGTTGTAGAAAGAAAAAAAAACTTTTACTACCTCAGAATGTAAATTAACAGCTTTGTAAAAAAAAAAAAAAAAAAAAGCACAAGACAATTACAAATAGACAGGATATCTTAGGACATGGAGGGAGCATACATTGACATTTATCTTTTCACTAGAGAATTTTACTGCCAAAACACAGTAAAATAATATAATATTACGGTGAGAGACTCATTCAGCCCATGATTCAGCTCATCACTCAGGACTGCTACCCTCCCCACTCGGCCCATTGAGCCGAGCCAGACAGTCCACGGATAACATGGAAATCCAGTGTCACACAAGTGTAATTGTCTACTGCTGGCCTTCTTTCTTCTCTCCCTCTGTTGAGCTTGAGCTGCTACTGCTATTGTCCCGCTCTGCTGCCATCTGCAGGAAGGAAGAAATATGTTAGAGGTAAGTGAAATACATTTCAGTTGAAGCTGTTAACATTTGTTTTACAGCTCCCCCATTCTCTATTCATTTCTTAGGATGTTTAAGACCCATGTAATTTAATACTATTATAGACAAGTGTTCAATTGGTAGATTTCAAATTCATTCTTACCAATAAATGCTAGTGTTAACCAGAGTCACTTTTAGTCAGTGTATAGAAGACCTAACCTGACCCCCCCAGATGGTTTGTCACAGAACCATATGAGAAGGAGTCATTGGAAACTGTTTGGGAAAGGGCAGGCACTTTCAGAAAATACATGGCAGGTGATTGGATGAACCATCTGTCAATTAAACCAAGGCTTACCAAAGCGAGTTGAGAAGAGTAAAACATATTTTACAGGTAGCAAAGCCTTCAGTGTCATTCTTTTCTCTTTTTCCAATGAAGAAATATTCTCCATGTCTGATATAGTGATACTCTTGCAGCATCCATGCTCACCTTTTTGGGAGCCACTGTCATCTCATACAGAACTATGCCATGCCCATAGCTGCCAACAGTGCATGACAGAAAAAAAGTCTCCTAACGTTTTCAAAAATCAAACAATAGTCAAATACGTCAACATTGCATTGCGAGGATTATGGGCTTTATTTATGTTTTAATTGGACAATAAATTAGATTATAGCCAGGTGGCTATTTTCCATCTCTAGTCCCATTGGCAGGTTGGTGTTCAAAACGTAGGAAATATTAAGGATAAAAAACAAGACTAGCAATAAGCAGCAACATACAACAAACCATAGACAAATTAAGCATTGTGGCAGCCATTATGGCCCTCAAATAGCAATGTTTTAAGATGTTTGGTCAAAGAGGTAAGAGTCGGGAGTTTGCATACTGTACTTGGTATTGTATTCCAGGTTTGAGATGCACAAAAGCAAAATATAGCTTGACCAAAAGCACTTTTCCTAAATGGTATCCCACAGTCACCTCTAGCAGCTGGTCTGGTGGATCTAATTTAATCATTTTTAACACATTCTCATAGTGGAGGTGGAGATTGACCATGAAACATTTTGTAGACCAATACAGAATCTGTATATTTTACAGTGTTGCTCCATGTTAGTTGCTCATGTTTCTTCAGTATCTGACAGCGATCATTAAAAAGCCTGTTTATAGACAGTTTCATTTGGCTTTAAAGTTATTTTACAAGCCATTGCCCAACTTGTTTTGCAGTAAAACATGTGTAACAAAATCACTGCATCAACGTATAACTTGGCTGACTTGGGAGTTTTTCCTAATAAATCTAAAATTGGACAAGTTTAATTTCATTCTATTTACAATCCTTTTACCTGCTGTTTAAAACACAGCTCTGAGTCAATGATGATTCCTTAGTATTTAAATTCATGTACTACTTTGTCTTCTGTGAAAGTCAAAGAGTGTTGGTCCAACTAAAACAATTTGTTATCACAGATTTAAGAAATTAATTTTACACCATTTAATAGACCAAAAGCTGAAATGACTACGTTCTTTCCAGGAAACTTCCTCAAACATAAACAGGCAATTACTTTGTGAAGCTACAACAGTCATGAAGTTCTGGGTTACTCTGAAGCTGTAATCTTTTACACCATGTCATCATCTTGAACTGTCACATTGTTAGAGTGTGAAGGTATATTCCTACCTTCTTGTAGGCCATTTCGAAGAGTTTAAGCGATGCCTGCTGTAAGTTGCTGGCTGCCTGTTTGATGTTTTCTCCCGTTTCAGAGTCCTTGTTGGCCAAAAGATCCCTGACCTTTGAGATCTCCTCCTTCAATTTGGTACACTGAGTGGAAGGATCAGAGAGGAAACATGAATGAATGATGCTGATGTATAGAAACAAACAGTACAAACTGGTGAATCACTAATAATACAATCAGAATAACAGGATTCAAACCCTTATTTTTCCAGTGTGGTCATCTTTGTTATTACCATCATTTTTACAGCTAGATAAACATGGGCATAATGCAGCAACATTCTCTATAATTTATTCATCAACTCAAGATGAAAACATTTTAACCATCCAAAATGTGGTGACCGATGAACCGCACTTCATAATCGCATCATATATTGGAGATGTGTAGCCGATTGTTTTATTTGCATAGATATTGCACATTGCACAATTGAACATTGTGTGGCACTACATTATCAAGTTATTTTAATATTTGACAAGTGCACCTGCCAATATAGGCGTTGTGAACATAGGAACCTCAAACCACTGCCATTATACAGAGTGACTTCCTTACGCATTTCACACCTGAGTGAAAAAAAATAAGGTCATGGTTATCAATGATCTATTTCCCAATGAAGCTCATTTCAAGGTGTTTTCATCATTAAACCAATTGTCATGCGTCTACGACACCATGCAAGAACACTTTTTTTTAAACACAATTTTTAGGGGAGATGGCCCAAAGAATGAATATCCCCAGGGAGCCAGGGAGGCGAGAGAGGAGATGCTCAGGCTGGTGAAGGAGAGGAGGCTACTCAGGAAGTGCTGGAGGAGGGCAAGTGAGAATGAGAAGGCACTCTGGGACCACATCAGGGATAAGCTTGCATCTTTGGGGGGGGGGGGGAAGAAGTAAGAAAAGACGAGGAGCGGGCGAGGTTCTTCCAAGAGCCCTTAAAGTGTTTCAAGGGCCTGCTGGAGGAAGTGTGCAGGAGCTAGAGGAACACATCAAGAGTCACCTTGGTGGCCATGAGAAGAACATCTCACTTGACTTACCAAGTCAACATTTGGACATTTGTCCTGCCGTGCTGAGCCAGACTACTGTTTCAACACCACACCACCCACATGGGCTGAGATCAGGCAGGTGGTAGATAAGGCAAGACCTGCCTCAGCACCGGGAAAGAATGGCATACCCTACAGGGTATATAAGAACTGCTCCATGGTGCTGAAGCTCCTGTGGAACCTGATGAGAGTCGCCTGGAAGGCTCAAGCCATTGTCTCAAGTTTGTCCCAAACTTGACAAACTTTTTCAGGTATATTCTGAAATGTTTATTGAATATGGACAAACGTAATCAAACAATCTCTAAAATCAAGCATTTTTGGCAAAGATGGTAGTAGTTTATGTAAGCTAGGTGGCCGTTGTCGATGGACAATGATGTGTAGCAACACTGCTATGGTCCTTTAAGTGTCTCACACACATGTTCTGGGTGAAGGCGGCTCTCGACCACTTACCAAAATGTTTTTCTTAATTAAGTTAGACATAGAATTAAGAAAACATTGGTGTAGCCTTGAAATCACTGTACACAAAAATAAGATAAAATCACTCACATGAAAAAAAATAAAGGACATTTGTTTGCAATGCTCCCTGCCTTAGGCCATTATCTCTACAATCAATTAGTCTATGGAGCCAAGGTTCAGTACAACTGTAGTGTCAATAAAGCAGGGCTATTTAATAGTTTTCAATGAGGGCCGGTTGATGGAAATGATCCAAAATGAGGGGCCGGAAAAAAATGGCTTGGAAATGATAAACATCACATTAATAGCTACAGATACTGTAAAACACTACGTGTGCATATATTGTCTTTATTTTACCAAGTAAAATATAAGTAATAGGTTTACTGCGAGTTCAACAGCTTCTCAAAATACAGTACAAATAGTTTTACTCAGAATGCAACAGCTTTTTCTAAAACAATCCTTAACATAGGCTGACTGTTAGTTAGTGTTAACTGGCATGCAGTGGCCCACTTGGCAGAATGTGCCATCTAATGTGAGAAATGGCATTTGTTTGATTTAGCAAGAGCAGTGAAATCGGGAGTATATGTCGTCATGGCAATACGCATACAGTGGTGCAGGTGCTCAGCAGTGAGGGATGCGTGATTATTAGTCTTAATGGCATTCATGTGTGAGAATGCGGATTCGCACGTGTAAGTTGAGCCAAACAGTGAGGACAAAAAGGTCAAGACGCCTTGAATGAGGGGATGTCTGGTGACTGACTTCATATATCCAGAACTTTTCCGAACCTGCCAGCTGTAAAGACTGTCGCAGGTCAGCTGATGACTGAATGTCAATGAGTTCCAGTTGTAAACACGCCTCGTTCAATGACACAACAAGCTCCTTTGCTTTCACTGCAAACTCCCCCTCAATGTCCACACAGAAAGGGTCTGGAGTCTCTCCACAAGTTGCGTGACTGTTTTATCTCTGCCCTGCAGCTCCGTATTGAGTTGGTTCAGGTGATGAAAGCCGTCACTCAAAACGCCAACGGCTGCGCGAAACTCGGCATTTTCCATTAGACACAGAAAAGTGTCGGCTTTTTCTGCTTTGAATTACGGAGAAATACCAGGATCTCTTCCTTAAGTTCACAAAATCGTTTCAACGCATTCCCGTTGCTAAGCCATCTAATGTCATTATGGATGAGCAAATCCGTGTATTGAGCTGACATGTCTGACAACAACTGGCGAAACAGACGGTGCTGTAAGCTGGACGTAGAACGAATAAAGTTAATAATTGCCATGACAGAGTCCACGGTCTCTTTTACCTCACCACTTAGTTTTGCACACAGGAGGCTTTGGTGGGTAAGACGATGCAGTGGTCTCAGCTGTGGTGCCACATCTGCCAACCTAGCGGACAGTCCCCTTGTCCTGCCATCCATCGCCGGCGCACCGTCAGTAACCAGCATGTTGACACGATCAAACTCCAACTTGTTGTCTTTGAAAAATGAAATTACTTTTTCGAAAAGTATCTCACCGGTCATGTGTCCATCCATTGCAATTAATCCAAGTAGATCATCATATTGATCCACCTGCCCGCTGTGTGACTGCTCAACTACTACTGCTTTTTGGTCTACGGCGACATGGTTGGGATGGATCCATCTCGGCGTGGCAGAGATGGGAATTTTCTTGATTGAATCAATCATGCCGTTTCTGTTTTTTTCATCTGTAACCACCTCCTCGATCGACGCAAGCATACACTCTTTGACGGTCTCAGCATCTGTAAATGGCCTTTTCTTTTTGGCTAATATTCAGGTAACTCGAAGTGATGCTGCCGTTGCTCTCTCTTAATCTGAACAAGCCCGAAACAGGGCTCGTCGTCTCTGTTCATAGCACGAAGTTAGCCCCAAAATCTTCTGGCGGTGCATCTGAGCCCAGTGAGAAAGTGGCGTTGAAATTAGCATGATTAGTCTTAAAATGCCGTCTCAAGTTATACTCTCTACACACCGATATACACTCCTTGCAGAGTAAGCATACAGGCTTCCCAATAGCAAATATAAACACATACTTTTCTATCCATTCGCTATTGACTTGTCGGCTTTCTGTGTCAACTTTTCGTTTTTAAAGTAGAAAGCGTCATTTTGGCAATTAAACCAGACAGAACAGTCATCAGAACAACATCAGGCATAAGAATTACACTAAGAACGTAGCGGGAGTACGCGGTGAGGATTGTTGTGGCTGCGCACCGAGCAAGTCTACACGGTGCTGCGTGGAGATGAGAGGGCAGCTCATATCGGCCACATTTTTTTCTCTCTCACTAAAAAGGGCCAGTAAATAAATATTCTTCGCGGGCCGGATCCAGCCCGGGGGCCGCCAATTGAATAGCCCTGCAATAAAGGGTGAGCATTATACTTAATTCTGAGTACAGAAAAAATAAAGATTTAAGATTGACCTCATCAGCAGGAAGCTGGTCCTTGAACTCCTCCATCTTAGTTTCTGTGTCATGGACGATACCCTCAGCCATGTTAACGGCCTCTACTCGGTCCTGTGCACAATAAAAGGAGGGTTACAGATACAACAGCATGGGTTTGAAGATTAGAACGGATCAGTGAGTAACAAAATATGTAGCAATGCTGTGAACCCACTCAAGACTGAAACTATTTAAAATGCATAGCCTTACCTTTCTCCTTCTGTCCTCCTCAGCATACTTCTCAGCATTTTTGATCATGTTCTCAATGTCATCGTTACTGAGACCTCCTGATGACTGGATCACAACTAAGGAGAGTAGTAGAAGTAGAGAAGAGGGTGTTTAGACACTCAATGTCAAGCAGTTTGACATTTATATCTGCCAATTAAAACTAATGGTAACAGTAAGAAAAAACAGGGAACACAGCCATAGACACACATGGAGCAAAGCTCTAAATATGCTGTTTAATGAATATGTCATAAAACCAAATATTCAAAGTTTTTTTTACTAGAACAACATTTTGTTGCCAATCTTATCTACTTGTAAATACATTGCCTTCAGTCCCGGCTGGCTGCTACATGCATAAACATTAGCATTGAGAATTAATTAATTCTTCGGGAAGACTATGGCTGTAATCATTCCCTACTCCCTCCTCCCTACATAGGGGAGTTCTATGTACGGCACTATATAGTGGACTCAAAGGCAAAATGAAAAACACTTTCGGACATTACTCGGGGGATTTCTTTTGGCGCCATTGATGACGTCGTTCCTGACGCATAATTAATGTGTGTCAGATTCCACCGACAGATTTTTTAAAATACATATTAGTGTTGTCACAATACCAACATTTTGGTACCGGTACCAACATGTATTTCGATATTTTGATACTTTTTCAAATAAAAAGAGAATGCAAAAAATGTCATTACTCACTTTATTTTAATAGAAAATCTTAGAACAATGACATATAAATCAGTAAATAAAATAAAATACCACAAAGACAAGCTTTTCTAATGCACACAATTTTAAAATAATGCATGTATGCATTTTACAGCTCTGGAAAAAATAAGGGACCACTTCAGATTTATTGTAAATATGCATGGCTACATGTATGGCAAAAATATAATAAATAATATAAATAAACCAACTCTATTTTTTTTCTTCCAGAGCTACTTTCGTTAAGAGTGAAGGGGGGTGGCGCTTGCTTTTAGCACTGAATGTGGCTTTTCTTCATGAGCTCAGAGTGCAGGTCTGGGTGCTTGTCCTTTAGGTGTTTGGCTAAGTCGGAGGTGTTTCCACCGTTAGCCATGCATGTTTTTAAACACCGTTTACACAGTGGTGCATCGGCGTTAACTGCCTCGCCTTGCGCATTTGTTTTTAAGCTAAAGTGCACTTCGCGCCCCTGCTTTGTCCACAAGTTGCGGCATGGTGACGGTTGCAGCAGCTATTCTCCTCTCCGTGCTCCCCCCCCCCCCCCCACTCTCTCTCTCCCCCTCTCCAACGTCTCTGCTCTCTCCAAGCTTTCCTCCTGCTCCGTTTGTTGCTCCAGTCTACGCTGCTCGCTCACTTGCTAGCCGTTTCCTCCGGCTTGCTTGCTTTTTATTTTTATCTCCCCAAGCTCCAGCTTGCTCCTCGTCCTCTCAGCTGTAGTTACAACGCGGACGAGTTCACTGCGCTGTTGCGGGCGCTGCAAGTACCGGTCCCGTCCAAATGCAATATAGTACCTTTTAAATGCCTCAGTACCCCGGTACCAAATTAGTACCGGTATACCGTGCAACCCTAATACATATTTGTTGCGAAAATTTACAAAACGAAAAGAACGAGCCCTCCAGCAGGAGGGGTATTCCATGACCGTCACATTTCTTGGGAGAAGAAAAAAAATAAAACAGCCTACAGTTTTTATCTTTTTTCTTCTTCTTTCTTCAATAATGAGACGATCACTCCATCGTCTTCACTGCTATTTTTATTTTCAACGATCCCGATCAGGTCAGGGTGGTCTTCAGGACCAGTTTGCAGCACTACCAGGACTCCACATCTCCGCAATCCACCGGACCTGAACAGACTGCAGTACATCCCCCGATCCCAAACTCCTCTGCGATCGCTCGCAACAATCTGTCCCTCATCTCCGCATCTTTATCATTTTCAGACTGTCATACAGCGCTATGCTTTGAGTGGCGAGTGACGTTTGACAGATGAAATGACAGCTCCGAGACGCTGCTTGTTTAGTTTGAGGAGATGGTAGTGCTAATAATAATAATAAAGCAAGATGATTATTATCATGGCCTTACCCGTTATCATTGAAAATCCTGAAATATAGTAATGTCCGAATCCAAGCCCATCCAAGATAAAACAGGCACCTTCGGAATGCGTAAAAGACACACCGGCGCGAAATGTTTTTATTTGGGCTATTAAGTATAAACATGCGATTTATGAAACATTGAGTGTGAGGGATAATTTGTTCACTTCACACAAACAAAGATCTTGTAATAAGATGGCAAACTGTAGTCTTGTAGGCTACTCCTAGTCGCGTAGCGTGTAGTCTACTACTGTGTATAATAATTGAGACTGCATTCTCCGCACCTCGCATGCGGGAATAATTAAGACTTGAGGAGAAATTATACAGTGGGGGATACTGTGTCCGTCATGCATGTATATCACAAAACAGAGCGCACAGCAGTAGATCATCATATTTGCGCGTTTCTCCACGGACAACAGGCTACCGAGGCGCGAGAGGCGCGCAAGCAGAACACGATCCTGATTTTTTTTTGTTGGTGTTGTTTTTAACCGACTACCGACAAGTTTAATCGGTTAACGTTAATACGGTCAACCACCGGTCACCGGTGGACATCCCTAATTCGGACACCCGTACAAAATGGCGAACTCCCTATGTAGTGCACTATATAGGGAGTAGGGAGTGATTTCGGACACAGCCCATGCATATTCTTGTGAAAAGAATGCTAGCATCTAAGCTCAATGAAGGACACTTACTCTGCTGTTCTCGGCCTGTTCCCTTGTCCTTGGCAGAGACGTGGACAATGCCATTGGCATCAATGTCGAAGGTGACCTCAACCTGTGGAACACCACGGGGGGCAGGGGGGATTCCCACCAGAGTGAACTGACCCAGCACTTTGTTGTCTGTTGCCATCTCTCTCTCGCCCTGACAAACCTTAATCTCTACCTGAGTCTGTCCATCAGCTGCTGTGGAAAACACCTGGGAAGGGGAGGGAAAGGAAGCAGACAGAGGACATATTCACACTTAAGCCCAAGTTATGCTTCCACGTTGACAACGCAAGGGCCTGACGTGCACCTCCCAAAAATCCTAGACGCGCGTCGAGGCGACGCAACACCAACGCAGCGGCATTGGCTGTGATTGGCCCGCTAACTACATCCGCTGGAGACCGCTTTTCCGGTTTCCACTCATAAACACCGCCATTTAAACTTTTAATAGGCTACTTTTATTGTTTGCACCTTGTTTTATTGTTTGCAGCTTGTCGCTTTTGCACAAAGAAATAAAACACAGAGTTCTGAAAAATTGTGGATGTTTAAAGCCGGAAAGTAAACAAATAGGCTATAACGAGGCTAACGACGATATACGTCAAGAGTCTCGGTCGGTCGGTCAGTCTTTACAAAAAACATAGCGCCCTTTACCGGTGTGGCATTGAATTGCATTTCGACACGTAAACCCAACGCAGAACCATCACGGTCTCCCAGCAACTGCGTGGCCATTGCGTGGCCATTGCGTGATCACTACGCGGAAGCATAACCGAGCCTTTACACCCATCAACAGCTGAAAAAAGAGGAAATAGGAAGAGGCAAAAGGCTCATTATGGGCAAAATCTATTTTCTCAACCAGCACCGTTGGTTTTAGTACCTGGCTCTTCTTGGTGGGAATTGTGGTGTTCCTATTGATGAGTTTGGTGAAGACTCCGCCCAGGGTCTCAATACCCAGAGACAGTGGTGTCACATCCAACAGCAGCACATCAGTGACATCGCCGGCTAAAACACCACCCTGGATGGCTGCTCCTATGGCTACAGCCTCATCAGGGTTGACGGACTTGCTAGGAGCACGGCCGAACAGGTCCTGAACCGTTTGTTGAACCTGAACCAAAATATATTTGCTGCACAGTCGATTTAGGATAAACAAGTACGCATGCATGCTCACTTGAACTAACTAATACCTCTTGCCATTCACAATGAAAGACTGTTTACATCATTAACTGTTGTTTCATGTTTACATAATACAAAATTGCATATATTGTAGAGAAATGAGCTGTAGTCATTTATAGAAACAATGTATCTACGAATCAGACTATGAGAATTTCATTTACACCAAGTATCAAAAAAAAAGTAAAGTAAATTCAAGGTAGTGTATTGAAAAAAATTGTCAAACGATATCAAGCCATACCTAACAGCCAAAAAGAAATGAAAAACAACAGTCTGCTCTCATGCAGCTTTAGGTCCAAAATGTTCAGCAAAAATATATATTTACATACATTGCATTCAGAAAGTATTCAGACACCTTCGTTTTCATATTTTGTTACGTTGCAGCTTATGCTAAAATTGTTTAAATTCTATTTCCCCCTCATCAACCTACACTAAATACACCATAACGACAAAGCGGATAAAGAATTTGAGAAATTTCTGCTATTAAAAAGGAAAAAACCCATTGACATGAGTATTCATACCCTTTGCTATGAAACTTGAAATGTAGCCCAGCTGCATCCCGTTTTTCTTGATCACTTTTGAGAGGTTTCTCCAACTTGATTGGAGTCCACCCGAGGTAAATTCAATTGATTGGACATGATTTGGAAAGGCACACACATGTCTATATAAAAGGTCTCACAGCTGACAATCTATATCAGAGCAAAAGCCAAGCCATGAGGTGGAAAGGAACTGCCTGCAGAGCTCAAAGACAGGATTGTGTTGAGGCACAGATCTGGGGATGCATACAAACAAATTATGCTGCATTGAAGTTCCCCTCCATTATTCTTAAATGAAAGATGTTTGGAACCACGAGGACTTTCCTAGATAAGAGGTGACCAAGAACTCAATGGTCACTCTGGCTGAGCTCCAGAGATCCTGTGTGGAGATGGGAGAAACTTCCAGAAAGACAACTTTCATTTCAACACTCCATTGATCTGGGCTTAATGGCAGAGTGACCAGACGAAAGCCTGTCCTCAGTGAAAGACGCATGAAAGCTTGAAATGACCTCAATTCTAAGTGTCATGTCTGGAGGAAACCAGGCAGTGCTCATCACCAGCCCAATACCATCCCAACGGTGAAGCATACTGGTGGCAGCATTATGTTTTAGGGGTGTTCTTCCACAGTGACTGATCAGGGTTGAACGGAGCAAAGCACAGAGATACCCTTGATGAAAACCTGGTCCAGAGTGCTCAGGACCTCAGACTGGGCTAAAGGTTCACCTTCCAACAGGACAATGACCCTAAGCGCGTAGCCATAACAATGCAGGAGTGGCTTGGGGACAACACTGAATGTCCTCGAGTGGTCCAGCCAGAGCCCCGACTGTCCAACCAAATCAGGGCTCCAGAGTGCGACCATTTTGGTCGCAAATGCACCCAAAATTTTTATGAGTGCGATTGAAAAAAATTGTAGGTCGCACTGGTGCACCTAACGCTGCTCAGGTGAAAAAAAAAATCATAAGCGCAGCATCTCTTTGTGTTCTCCTGATGGCATCGTGGTCTAAACCAATAAGAGACGGAGCTCGGGCGGGTCCTTGCCTCTGATTGGCTGTGGTCCTTTTCACTGCTGTAAATTGTGTCAGTTCGAAAAATGCGAGCGAGCTGAGCAGAGCGCTTCGACAATGAGTGCTGAGCACTTCGATTTTCTTTGAAAGTGAAGAGAGGCAGAAAGCCTCGCCCCAAGACTAATTAAAAAGCCCAAAAATATGCCTTCAGACAGGACTGGTTGAAGCAATTTCCCTGGCTGATGTACGATAAACAAAGGGACTCAATGCACTGCATTTATTGTCGGGAGTGCGGTCAGAATATGTATAGTATAGTAGCCTATTCCTAATATTATTAAAAATGAATAGCCTAAGTAAAAATATAAGTAGGCTAGGCTAAGATCACATAAACTGTTCTCCATTTGCAATCTATAGGCAAGTGATCTGTTTATTCTTGAGGAATTTTTTCTGCCACAAAGCAAGAATTTGCTGCGCTTGTGCATCAGTGTGCAGATTGGCTGGAGAAAACGGGTGCTCTGGGTGCTGATGGTGCTGCAGTTAACCTAGGCCATAAGGGGAGCATCATTATGTAAAAGGAGAGCGATAAAAAGGTGACTTTTTGGCGTTAAAGGCCACACGATGAACAATGTGGGTGCACCTAAATTTTGTGCTGGTGCACCTAAAAAAAAAAAAAGTTAGGCGCACCAGTGCTACCAATGCAAAAAGTTAGTCTGGAGCCCTGCAAATAGAATGTCTTTGGAGAAACCTGAACATGTCTGTCCACAGACTGTCCCCATCCAACCCAACCAGAGGTTCAGCAGAAAAGAAATCCTTAAAATCTCCAAATCCAGGTTTACAAAGCATGCTGCGTCATACCCAAGAAGAATTGGTGCTGTAATCGCTGCCAAAAGGTGCTTCGACTGAGTACTGAGTAAGTACATTTGCAAAAAAAAACTAAAATTCCATTTCCGCTTTGTCATTATCGTGAATTGAGTGTTAATATGCATTGTAAATGTAACCTGCTGCCACAAAACCCCTGTGCTTCCCATTTTAGTTATTGTGCTGGTTTGTTGGTAGTAAAATGTCACCTGTATCTTTACATTAAGGGCCAGAGTGGAACTATGTCTTGGATTGGTGTTATCCCTGACAGTTTTGAAGCCATACGTCATGTAATATCCTCTTTTCCATAATGTCAAACTAGACTACAAACTCTTTGTTAGGACCTGTAGGCTCAATGGCCATACTGAGTTTGTGTACCTTGGGCATCCGGCTCATGCCTCCGACCAGCAGCACTTCTCCTATGTCTCCCTTGGAAACCTCAGCATCCTGCATGGCCTTCTGACAGGGAGCCACGGTGCGTCGGATCAGGTCAGCCACGATGCCTTCAAACTGAGCGCGGGTCATCTTCATGTTTAGATGTTTGGGACCAGAGGCATCCATGGTCAGGTAGGGAAGGTTGATGTCAGTCTGGAGAGAATAGACATATGGTCACTTTGTTTCGGGTTAACCCATCTGCTTCCAACTCATGACGAGTAAATAGTAAAAAGTTATTTTCTCTCAAAGAAAAACATTGAAGATTATGACAAAGTAATGACCAAACATGAGCCAAGAAGAAACAGTGGCGAACCTTTTTACTAGTGGAGGCTGAGTTGACTGTGTTTTACTAGTGGAGGCTGAGTTGACTGTGTTGTACTAGTGGAGGCTGAGTTGACTGTGTTTTACTAGTGGAGGCTGAGTTGACTGTGTTTTACTAGTGGAGGCTGAGTTGACTGTGTTTTACTAGTGGAGGCTGAGTTGACTGTGTTTTACTAGTGGAGGCTGAGTTGACTGTGTATACTAGTGGAGGCTGAGTTGACTGTGTATACTAGTGGAGGCTGAGTTGACTGTGTATACTAGTGGAGGCTGGTTTGACTGTGTTTTACTAGTGGAGGCTGAGTTGACTGTGTTTTACTAGTGGAGGCTGAGTTGACTGTGTTCTACTAGTGGAGGCTGGTTTGACTGTGTTTTACTAGTGGAGGCTGAGTTGACTGTGTTTTACTAGTGGAGGCTGAGTTGACTGTGTTTTACTAGTGGAGGCTGAGTTGACTGTGTATACTAGTGGAGGCTGAGTTGACTGTGTATACTAGTGGAGGCTGGTTTGACTGTGTTTTACTAGTGGAGGCTGAGTTGACTGTGTTTTACTAGTGGAGGCTGGTTTGACTGTGTTTTACTAGTGGAGGCTGAGTTGACTGTGTTTTACTAGTGGAGGCTGAGTTGACTGTGTTTTACTAGTGGAGGCTGAGTTGACTGTGTTTTACTAGTGGAGGCTGAGTTGACTGTGTTTTACTAGTGGAGGCTGAGTTGACTGTGTATACTAGTGGAGGCTGAGTTGACTGTGTTTTACTAGTGGAGGCTGAGTTGACTGTGTTTTACTAGTGGAGGCTGAGTTGACTGTGTATACTAGTGGAGGCTGAGTTGACTGTGTATACTAGTGGAGGCTGGTTTGACTGTGTTTTACTAGTGGAGGCTGAGTTGACTGTGTTTTACTAGTGGAGGCTGGTTTGACTGTGTTTTACTAGTGGAGGCTGAGTTGACTGTGTTTTACTAGTGGAGGCTGAGTTGACTGTGTTTTACTAGTGGAGGCTGAGTTGACTGTGTTTTACTAGTGGAGGCTGAGTTGACTGTGTTTTACTAGTGGAGGCTGAGTTGACTGTGTATACTAGTGGAGGCTGAGTTGACTGTGTTTTACTAGTGGAGGCTGAGTTGACTGTGTATACTAGTGGAGGCTGGTTTGACTGTGTTTTACTAGTGGAGGCTGAGTTGACTGTGTTTTACTAGTGGAGGCTGAGTTGACTGTGTTTTACTAGTGGAGGCTGAGTTGACTGTGTTTTACTAGTGGAGGCTGAGTTGACTGTGTTTTACTAGTGGAGGCTGAGTTGACTGTGTTTTACTAGTGGAGGCTGAGTTGACTGTGTATACTAGTGGAGGCTGGTTTGACTGTGTTTTACTAGTGGAGGCTGAGTTGACTGTGTTTTACTAGTGGAGGCTGAGTTGACTGTGTTTTACTAGTGGAGGCTGAGTTGACTGTGTTTTACTAGTGGAGGCTGGTTTGACTGTGTTTTACTAGTGGAGGCTGAGTTGACTAAAAGTCTGCTCAACGTCGTCTAACGTTGTCAGTGAAAATGTGGACGTCTGCGTACCTGCAGTGAAGAGGACAGTTCACACTTGGCCTTCTCAGCAGCCTCTCGGACTCTCTGAAGACCCATATTGTCTTTCATCAGATCCACACCAGACTGAAGACACAAGAATTAACACATTATATCTGAAAAATGATTGAACTACAGGTGAGAGGTTTATCTATAGATAGAAACATCAGTTATTTACCTCTTTCTTGAACTCCTTGACAATGTGTTGGAGGAGGTGCTGGTCAAAATCCTCTCCCCCCAGGAAGGTATCACCGTTGGTAGACTTCACCTCAAAAACTCCCTTTTGGATCTCCAGGACTGAGATATCAAATGTACCTCCACCCAGATCATACACTGCAATACTGGAAACAGACAAATCAGTCGAATAAACCAGGGAAACCAAAATCTGAATAAAATGCCAGGTGCCTTCTGTGTTTCCCTATACAAACCATTTATTATACTGTCTCCTTCTGTGTTTTAATTAAAACAGATTATACTGGCTGTAGCAGTTGTACTGCTGCTACTTACATTTTATCTTGGGTTTTGTCCAAGCCATAAGCCAAAGCAGCAGCTGTTGGCTCATTGATCACACGCAGGACGTTCAGACCAGCGATCTGACCAGCATCCTTGGTAGCCTAAATAGATCACACATTGGGAATGTTAGGAGGTGCTGGCCACCCAATATGGTGTCTACATTTCTAGAAAAGTTACAGGGATTACCAAACAAGAATTATCCAGGCTGGCTGGGTATCGTTAAATGCCTTTGCAACTGTTCAAATGTATGAACTGGTAATCTACTTCATTCAACTCGATTGCAATAAAATGTGTTCAAATTATAAATCAGCGTTCTTTGCCTTAATAACAAGGCCGTGGATAAAGTATTTTCATTTGAATTAATTGAAAATTATTTGGGTAAGCTGACTTTTCATGCATTAACCATGTAACAGCAGTATTCATTCAATTCAATTTTATTTATAGTGTCATATCACAACAGCAGTTATCTCAGGACACCTGAGCAGGACTAGTACACACATGATTTTCAAAGTCCCAACATCACCAGGAGCTAGAGTTACAGTGCCACCTCGTGGCGAGAAAAACATGCCTGAACAGATTTTTAGGCAGATATCTCGAGCAGACCTAAAGTGGGAGTCCAACATCAGATGGTCAGCAAATTATTATTAAATTATGTATTTCCCATGTATTCCTACATGTCAGATCTGTTTACAATGTCATTGTCCTGTGCCGTTCTTCTGTACATAGTTGTCAAATGTTATGTTTACATTTTATTAAGTTTGTTATCCTTGTTTTAGTTGTATGTCTATTTCTGTGCATGTATATTGAGAGTGACATAAAGGCAGAGTGAAATTCCTTGTATGGCCAATAAAGCTGATTCTGATTGTTCTTCAGGATAGGAATTTCAAACCTCTGCCATTATTCAGATTGACAGCCCTTTATCATGTCACACTAGTTTGTAAAGTATTAAAATAAACTAAGCAGGTCAGGGTTTTCAATACAAATCAACCCATTTTACCATAACACCATGTAAGGACACTGTCACACTTTTGCTTTACATAAAGACATTTCCACTAGGGCTGCAACGAATGCAATGAATTCCATTGTCGACAATTGTCGCCAGACGTGTTTTTCCAACGGAGTGAGGCATCTCACTTCATTACAATCTCTGCCGAGAGTCGCACATGCGCAATAGCGTCTCTGCCGAGCGGTAAAGAAGAGAGCCACCATGGACCCCTTTCTGCAAAAGAAGCAGACGTGCAGGGGGAAAGTCAGCACTGGATAACCTGCTTCAGTCTAACACTGACAGTCTGAGTGAGGAAGAGGAGGAAACCCAGGAGGACAAAAAAAATCCAAATGGTGAGGAGGGAAGTTCAGATGTTCTTCACAGAACCAATAGCCAAAAGGATGACCCTCTCAGCTGGTGGAGAGAAAATGAGGGGCGTTTTCCCACACTGTCAAACCTAGCAAGATCTCTTCTGTGCATTCCTGCAACATCCACCCCGGCAGAGCGAATCTTCTCAGCAGCAGGAAATATCTGCTCCCAGAAGAGAGCAAGCCTCACACGAGACCATGTGGATATGCTGACTTTCCTTAGTATGAATAAACTGAACGACATAGCCTGAGCCTGATTTTAAACCTGGTCTGTCCACCATGACAGGTTTGTGTCCAGGTTGTATCACAAAGTCCATGTTTACAACTTGAATTTGGACAACTCTAAATGCTTTATTTTCAGCTGTGTATCTACAAACGTCAGTCGTTAAAACCGTTAAATTTCAGAATTGTAAAGTTCTTTTGCAACAGACTGTGCAGTTGACCACTGAATGTACTTCACAAAATGCACTTAATATTTGTTTTGTTTACTGTTTTACTGCTGCTAATGTGCCTGACCTTGGTTTACAGGAAAAATGTTTACTTGATTTTAATTTATTATTTAATTTTTATAAAACACATTTGCCTGTCCTTAAAAAATGGACAGAGGTTTATTTATTTATGGATTTATGTCTATACTGACCGAGCACTGTGCCTAATTGGTTTTAGATAGGACATTTTTATTTACTTTTTGTATGAACTGAACATCAGCAGCAAAGTTGAATAAAAGATGCATTTTTCATTGAAGTACCCATCTTTCTTGTGTTTATTATCATTTGCCACATAATTAAAGCAACCTCATGCTAAATTTAAGAAAAATTTAATAATTATCCGATTAGTCGACTAATCGTTTCAATAGTCGGTGACTAGTCGACTATTAAAATAGTCGTTAGTTGCAGCCCTAATTTCCATTGTAAATTGATACATAGAAGTGTCACCAGAATGCAGTAAATTAAGTGTCTTGACATTCAAAATGTTGTGGTTATTAGCAACCCCATATCCCCTGCTTAGTGACATCCCACCCTCGAATCAGCTAGCACTACTCCTTTAAACCTGTGAGAAACACTGAGGTCTGCCTGTAGGCGATCAGCAAACAACTTGTGCTTGTTTTCTGAATGGCGTTTGGATGAATCAGAGGTAGGCTAGCTGCTCCATAAACACTTCTAATCACATCATACAGACATAAATGCGGCAGCTACCTTGTTGTTTGTACCCTAGACATTTCTATGGTTTATACACAGTTAGATACGTACAGTCCTGCTGAACACAGACTGCTACAATATGATTCGTCTCCATTTCTGATTCAGCGATGACAGGAGAAGAATCTCAACACTGATACGTTTTTGCGTCACTGTGTCACTCTTAGTTATTCGCTCGAGTTGAAATAGTTCAATTCATGCAAATAAAAAAATGTATACACTCAGTGCATACCTGTCTCTGCGAGTCATTAAAATAGGCTGGTACAGTGACCACAGCGTTCTTCACGGTGGTTCCCAGATAGTTCTCTGCAACACAAATACCAAATAATTACATATCATATGAATTATGTGTCAAAGAAACAAGCAATATTTATTCAGGCAGTTTCAGTCATACCTGCAGTCTCCTTCATCTTCATCAGGACGAATGCCCCAGCCTGGCTGGGGGAGTACATCTTCCCATGAGCCTCCACCCAAGCATCACCGTTAGACGCACGCACAATTTTAAAGGGGACGTTCTTCCTGTTAACAAAAGAAAGGCATTTAACCTACACTTATGAGTATAGCTAATGTATTGTAATTCAAACATTTATGTTAAAGTTTGTGTTATACGGGTGCTGAAATGTGACCCAAAATCAAAATGGTCCAAAGTGTGGCAGTTCTGAAAATTTTTTAATGCAAATATATATTGGCTGCCTGCTTTGCCTCTAACTGAAACCAGGGTAAATGGGTACCACCAGGCCTGAAAAAAAAACTGTAGGTGAAACAATCGCCATTTTCCAGAAAGCAATTATTATACAACGCTTAAGAATGAGTAACTGCAATAATGCAGAATGTTTAAAATCCAAAGATGCACTCACATGTCTTTCTGGACTTCTGCATCATCATAGCGACGTCCAATCAGTCTCTTGGTGGCATACAGCGTGTTGTGAGGGTTGGTGACAGACTGGCGTTTAGCAGGCATGCCCACAAGACGCTCCCCCTCTGCTGTGAATGCGATGACTGAAGGAGTCGTCCTTGCTCCCTCAGCATTCTCCAACACCTGAGAGGCGGGTGAGGGTTCGACTTTATAAATTGCTTACATATATGTAATTTGTGAGAGAAAAAAACAGGGAATCAACTTTGGGAATAAGAAAATACTGCACACTCCTCTGCTCACACTACTGCTGAAAACTAGTTTGTAAAATCAATAGCTGTCACATTTTTTTAATGTCAAAATCAAACCACAATATTTTGTTCAAAAAATTATATGTATTTGTAAGTAACTTCTTACCACTGGTGCTGTAACTCTTGCTACTGGTGATGTTGGGACTTTGAAAATGTATCACCTCTGAAAATCATGAGCGTATTCTAGTCCTGCTCAATGTGTTAAGTGTCCTGAGATGACTTCTGTTATGATATGACCAGGGGCCCGTTACAGAAAGTAGGTTTTCCTGAAACTCTGAGTTTGTTAACCCTGAGAAGAGGGATACTCTGAGTTTTCAGTTCCAGGAAGAGAGGTAACTCAACCTTTAGGACAGTTACCATAGTAACTGACTCTGTGAACCTAACCTGCTCACTGGCAGGTTTGCTTCAACATACCCTGAGGTTCTCCTACATGTCTCCGCCTTTTTCCGGAATCTGAACCAACTCTGAAAAAAATGTGCCGTCCTTTCCTTGTCAATTTTTGATTTGAATTTGAATTTTGATTACTTAGAAGGAAATTACCGTTTTTCCTACCAATCACATATCTAAACAATATTCTCCGACATTTTCGACATTTCATATCGCGGACATAACGCAGATTCTTTGCAGAGCTCTTAAGATTTTTTTGCGAATGGGAGTTTTCTGAAAAAGGACATGTCTTTATTGAAATAGACGCTTATATTTACTGTTTAATATGTGAAATATGATTAAAATCATATGCCTTAGTCTACATATTTGTGCAATATTTTTATGCTTAATTTTCAGCTGAAGCCAGTTTCTTTTTGTGCCTGGGGGATTACACCTACATAAAAATTAATATTTGTTCATTGCGCTTCTTTGAGATCTACAGGAGTCGAATCCCTGTCGCCTGCACCGTAGGCAGCGTTGCTAACCGTTACACCACAGTATCGCTCTGCATGGCAGAAAATAAAGACTTACCACCTTTAGACCAATCAATGTTTCATTCAGTTACACACATTAAGTCGGGCCGTAAATGTCCGCCAAGACAACTGTCTCTAGTTTGCTGCAGTTACGTTGCTCTGCTTTCTAAGGATGAGCTCGTTTTCTACATAAACACTCTAATATATATATTATAATAATATATATGTAATATCTAATAACGCTCTCCAGGTTGCCATGGTGAATCGTAGTATCGGAGCTCCATTGATGATGGCTTTGTAGAGTTGGCAGGCACGCGCGTAACTCACGATTATGACTCAGAGTTCCATCCATCCATCCATCCATCCATCCATCCATCCATCCATCCATTTTCTTCCGGTTATCCGGGACCGGGTCGCGGGGGCAGCTGCCTGAGCAGGGACGCCCAGACTTCCCTCTCCCCGGACACTTCCCCTAGCTCCTCCGGGAGGACCCCAAGGCGTTCCCAGGCCAGCCGGGTGACAGTCACTCCAGCGTGTCCTGGGTCTTCCTCGGGGTCTCCTCCCGGTGGGGCATGCCTGGAACACCTCCCGAGGGAGGCGTCCAGGGGGCATCCGATACAGATGCCGAGCCACCTCAACTGGCTCCTCTCGATGTGGAGGAGCAGCGCCTCTACTCCGAGCTCCTCCCGTGTGACGGAGCTCCTCACCCTGTCTCTAAGGGAGCGCCCCGCCACCCTGCGGAGGAAGCTCATTTTGGCCGCTTGTATCCGGGATCTTATTCTTTCGGTCACGACCCAAAGTTCATGACCATAGGTGAGGGTAGGGACGTAGATTGACCGGTAAATCGAGAGCTTCGCCTTTCGGCTCAGCTCTCTCTTCACCACGAAGGGCCAATACAACAACCGCATTACTGCAGCCGCTACACCGATCCGCCTGTCAATCTCACATTCCATCCTTCCCTCACTCGTGAACAAGATACTTAAACTCCTCCACTTGAGGCAGGAACTCCCCCCCGACCTGGAGGGAGCAAGCCACCTTTTTCCGGTCGAGAACCATGGCCTCAGATTTGGAGGTGCTATAATCCTCATCCCGGCTGCTTCACACTCGGCTGCAAACCACCCCAGGACATGCTGGAGGTCCTGGCTTGAAGGAGCCAACAAGACGCTACTCAGAGTTGATTGAACTAACTCAGAACTGCTGTTATGGAAGCGAAAACTCAGAGTTGCCCATCTTAGAGTTGGTTGACTCAGAGTTCAGGGTTAGGTTCAGAGTTTGTTGAACCTGCTTTCTGGAACGGGCGCCAGAAATAAAATGTTATTGATAACTGAATTGTGTGTGCGCGTGTGTGACTGGATGTGGACCCTTATATAAAGCAACATATGTAGGGCAGAGATTCTGAGCTATACTGAAGCCACATTAACATGGTAAAATGAATTTAAATGCAATTGAGAGAGAAGCCCTTTCAAAACGATTAGACTATCTGACAAGCATTTCTCACGGTGTATACTGGCCTCAACATTTAACCTTACATACATTTTAACATACAGAACTAAAAGTTATCATGTCTACATTCTCGATTATCCAGGACAAAAGTGTGATGCATTTGTTTATCCTCACCTTGGCCTGTTTCCCATCCATGACAGCAACACATGAGTTAGTTGTCCCAAGGTCAATGCCAATGACTGCACCCTTGATGGCCTCTGACCTACAACACAGAAGAGATAGTTGTTTTTGTTGTTATAATTATTATTATACAAGTTTGACTAGAATGACCTAAAAGTGACTAACGGTGACGTATCATTACTTCAAGATCTTAGGTTTTGTGCTGGTACTCACGCATAGTCTCTCCTGACCCAGATGCTCCCCTGGGCTCTGAGAGCATCTGATTGGAATCCGCCACTCCAGCACCCCTGGTCATGAATAAATAAAAATGACATAGCTGTTACATAGGGCTGTATTATTAGAAATAATATCCCAATTTTTTTAGGTAATGCACGATATACATTACAATATGTTTAAATCTCTTCCAAAGCAGTTTTAGTAGCAGTGAGTGAGTGCACACTTAGTCGTTGCAGACACTGATTTGCAACTTGTTAGCTCGCTAGGCTAAGTTATGTTATTGTGTTAAATTTTTTTTGTTGTACTACATTGGACAACTTTATTAAAATGTTTCTACATTCTACATCAAATATGGTATTGAGTATTTTCCTTGGTATCAGTATTGACTTTCAAATTCTAGTATCGTGTAGCTAGGACAACTCATCGATGTAATCGACTACACAAATACGTCAACGTGTTGTCCCAAACAACTAGATTAACTCTTCGTCCCACACTCCAGTCCAGTGGTGGGGGTAATGGGGCCAGGACTGGCCATTGGGAGCACCGAGAAGTTTCCCGTTGGCCTGGCCTGATATTTTTTCTCAAGTAATATTAACAGGCAACCATAGACGTGAGACATGAGCGGCGCTAACAAGCGAACATTAAATAAAGTTCGTAAGCGTGTCTGGCTGTCTCAGCAGCAGCTCCTGCGGGGCGGAGTGACCAGGGTAGTGTTGTCACGATACCAACATTTTGGTACCGGTACCGGTACCAACATGTGTTTCGGTACTTATCGATACTTTTCGATACTTTTTCAAATAAAAAGTGAACGTAAAAAATGTCTGACTTTATTTTAATAGAAAATCTTAGAACAATAACATATTAATCAGCAAATAAAATAAAATACCACAAAGACAAGCTTTTCTAATGCACGCAATTTAAAAAATGTGAAAATATAATATAAAATATAATAATATAAATAAACCAGCTCTATTTTTTTTCTTCCAGAGCTACTTTTGTTAAGAGTGAAGGAGGGTGGCGCTTGCTTTTAGCACTAAATGTGGCTTTTCTTCCTGAGTAAATGACCTGTCGTTCCCTGAGTTCAGTGTGCAGGTCTGGGGGCTTGTCCTTTAAGTGTTTGTCTAGTCGGAGGTGTTTCCGCCGTTAGCCATGCATGTTTTAAACACCGTTTACACAGTGGTGCGTCGGCGTTAACTGCCTCGCTTTGCGCATTTGTTTTAAGCTAAAGTACGGCTATATCGCACTTTGCGGCGCTGGTTTGTCCACAAGTTGCGGCGTGGTGAAGGTTGCAGCAGCCAGTCTCCTCTCCGTGCTTCTCTCGCTCGCGTTCTCTGGTGCTCTCTCGCTCGTGCGCTCTCTCTCTCCAAGCTTCCTCCTGCTCCGTTTGTTGCCCCAGTCCACGCTGCTCGCTAACTTGCTAGCGGTTTCCTCGGCTTGCTTGCTTTTTCTTTTTATCTCTCCAAGCTGCGGCTCGCTCCTCGTCCTCCCAGCTGTAGTTACAACGCGGTGACGTCACGCGGCGAGTTCGCCGCGCTGTTGCGGGCGCTGCCGGCGGCGCTGCAAGTACCGGTCCCGTCCAAATGCAATATAGTACCGTTTTAAATGCCTCAGTACCCCGGTACCATATTAGTACCGGTATACCGTGCAACCCTAGACCAGGGACAGCCGCCCTTCTCCCCTCTGTGTGAGACTCATCACGTCTCAGCAGCAAAGACATTTAAAGTCTCTGTGTTCCGCTCTCAGGACTTTGTAGCTTCTAACTGGAACTCTGTGCTCTGAAGTCTAGTTTCTCCGTTAGTACTTTCACAAAACGTCTATTTTATTTTTACCGTTTCGTGTTCATTCAGCTGAATAGGACTCGTGTTAAGTTACCCAACATTTCTGGTTTCTGCCGCTTCACAATAAAAGCTTTAAAAATAACAAAATAAGGAGTACTTTTATTGTGAATAATTTATAGGTAAGGTAGGTAATCCTTCATAGTCATATGTCATACCTTTTAGGGGTGGGCCGCTCGGTTCTTAAAACTACGCCCAACCGGTCCGCTTGGTTCTTAAAACTACGCCTGACTGGACCGCCCGGTTCACAACACCGGCTCGGACAGAGACAAGACCGGTATCTTATGGTGCGAGGGGAGACAGTGAGACAGAACCTGTATCTTACGGTGCGAGGGGAGACAGTGAGGCAGAACCGGTATCTTACGGTGTGAGGGGAGACAGTGAGACAGGACCGGTATCTTACGGTGTCTTAAATGAGGGGAGACAGGTGTTACGGACAAAGCAACTTTCTGTCCGAAAAAACGATCGACAGTTGTCTTCATTTTTGACGTTCAAGTCCTCACAAACATTCAGCGAAGAAGAGACCGGGGTCAGAGCCAACCAGAGACGAAGGCCCGCCCCTACTCGGCCTCTGATTGGCTCAGACCATTAATCTCATTAATGATTAATCTCTGTATGCTGCAGGGGGGATATTACACTACACATAAACAGATCCACTGAATGTGCGGAGCACCGGTGCGACCAAGGAACATATTTAGCCGCACTTCACTGATTTTTGGTCGCATATGCGCTGGTACACGCTGGAGCCCTGGCTTCCTCCAAAACGGTCCGTGTGGAACAATAATTTTGTAATTTTGTAATCCAGTTACTCGAGTAATCGTTTCAGCCCTAATTAATAATAATAACAACAACAACAACAACAACAACAACAACAGGCCAATAACAAAAATAAGTATCAGAAGAAGAAACTGTTGTCTGTGATGAGGGAGATCTCGCGAGACTTCTCTGACGGTAAGCGCTTTGCGTCATTTCCTGTTTCTCCATGATAGTCGCTACAGGCTGTGTTTTTCTCTCTAGCCTAACTCTGTTAATTTAACGTAGTTTCCCTGTTCAGCGGCTTACTACCGCCAAGTTTAAACTAAGCACACGCTATCCCTGCTTCAGCAGACACATCGCTCAATCTCTGAGTTGCCTCGCTAAATTTGCTGTTTACGCGTTCTCTGCTAGCTACTTTAGCGCAACAGCTAGCCTAGCGGCTACGATGGCTTCTCTCTTTCCCTGTCCTCCTTCTCTTCTCTCCTGCCCGGTGTGTCTGATGTTCAGCTACTACTCTGCCTCCTTTACTGATAACGGTACATGTAATAAATTTAGTTAACTTTTTGCTTTGGAGGCGAGGATAAATGATTTGGAAGCGAGGCTCCGCACCAACAATCCTCTGTCGGCTGCCGCTGTAACCAGCCAGCTGACGCTAGCTGTACACGGTGCGGACCGACATAGTGTAGCAGCTAGCCGTCCCCCGGCAAACCCAGAGCAGCCGGGAGGCTGGGTGAATGTCCGAAGGAGGCATAGTTCTAAACCGACGCCCACGGTTTACCACCATGTTCACGTGTCCAATCGATTTTCCCCACTCAGCGACACACCCGCTGAGAAGCCAACTCTGGTCATTGGTAGCTCCATAGTGAGACACGTGAAAATAACACCAGCGACCATAGTCAAATGTGTCCCAGGGGCCAGAGCGGGCGACATCGAAGCTCAATTGAAACTGCTGGCTAAGGATAAACGTAAATACAGTAAGATTGTTATTCACGTCGGCGTTAATGACACCCGTTTACGCCAATCGGAGGTCACTAAAATTAATGTTGGCTCGGTGTGCGAATATGCAAAAACGATGTCGGACTCCGTAGTTTTCTCCTGGTCTGATCAGGAGAGATGGCATCCACCCCACTTTGGATGGATATAGAAACATCGCTGATCTTATTGGTAGTCCTAGAACATGACAAACCAGTGTTGAGACCAGGAAGCAGAGTTGCAGTCTTACACACTTCTCTGCGCCTCTTTTAGAGCAGTCACCCACCCAAAACCAAAACCACATAAGAACGGTGTCTGTCCCCCGACCGACCAAATTAATTAGGTCAAACAGAAGAGAGATTTCACATGAAAACCTAATAAAAATTAGCACTTCCGATGTAGTAAAACAAAATAAGAGAATTAAATGTGGACTCTTAAACATTAGATCTCTCTCATCCAAAGCAGTATTAGTCAACGACTTAATATCAGATAATCATATTGATTTATTCTGCCTGACTGAAACCTGGCTGCGTGATGAAGTCCTCCCAGCCATATTAATACACGAGGCAGCAGACGTGGAGGAGGAGTTGCAGCCATTTTTGATTCAAGCCTGTCAATCAATCCTAAGCCAAAACTAAATTATAACTCATTTGAGAGTCTGATTCTCAGCCTTTCGCACCCAAACTGGAAAACAATGCAGCCAATTCTGTTTGTTATTGTGTATCGTGCTCCTGGTCCATACTCTGAATTCCTATCTGAATTCTCTGAGTTGCTATCAAGTTTAGTCCTTAAATCAGATAAAGTAATCATTGTGGGGGATTTTAATGTCCATGTGGACATTGTAAATGACAGCCTTAGTGTAGCATTTAATTCATTAATAGATTCTATTGGCTTCAGTCAGAGTGTACAGAAACCAACTCACTGTCATAGCCACACTCTCGACCTCGTCTTATATTATGGCGTTGAAATCGAAAACGTAATAATCTTTCCTCAAAATTCTTCTTTATCTGACCATTACTTGATAACCTTTGAATTATTGTTGCTGGACTTCACTCCTCTAGGAAAAAGCTACTACTCTCTGTGTCTATCGGATAGAGCAGTAGCTAAGTTTAAGGAAGTAATTCCACCAGTCTTGAGTTCACTTCCATGTCTTAATGAAACGGAGGACTTTTATATTAATCTTAATCCCTCCCAGATCGATTCTCTTATAGATGAATCTGGAAGCCTACTGCGAACGAACAGAGTCGAAGTCAGACTCTCGACTCTGTTGCTCCGCTAAAACAGAAAACTATAAAGCATAGGAAGTTAGCTCCCTGGTATAACTCCCAAACTCGTAAATTAAAACAAAAATTGCGTAAACTTGAAACCATCTGGCGCTCCACCAAACTGGAAGAATCCCGCCTAGTTTGGCAGGACTGTCTTAAAATATATAAGAAGGCTATCCGTAATGCCAGAGCAGCCTACAACTCATCTTTAATAGAGGAAAATAAAAACAACCCTAGATTTCTTTTCAGTACTGTAGCCAGGCTGACAAAGAGTCACAGCTCTACTGAGCCATGCATTCCTAGAGATCTTAGTAGTAACGACTTGTAACGACTGATAAAATTCTAGCAAAATGACTTGCATCTTGCCTTCAATTGGAACCGCATTACCCTCAAACTCAGGAGTTTTAGAACTAGCATTAAGACCTGATATATATTTAGACTGCTTTTCTCCAATCAACCTAAACCAACTAACGTCAATGATCTCTTCTTCTAAACCTTCAACCTGTCTCCTAGACCCGATACCAACCAGGCTACTGAAAGAAGTCTTACCCTTAGTTAGCGCGTCGCTATTAGATATGATCAATGTGTCTTTATTAACAGGCTATGTGCCACAGTCATTTAAAGTAGCTGTAATTAAACCTCTTCTTAAGAAGCCTACTCTAGATCCAGGGGTTTTAGCAAACTACAGACCAATATCAAATCTTCCTTTTCTCTCTAAGATCCTTGAGAAAGTAGTCGCCAATCAGCTGTGTGACTTTCTCAACAATAACAGTCTACTTGAGGACTTCCAGTCAGGATTTAGAGTACATCATAGCACAGAGACAGCTCTGGTAAAAATTACAAATGACCTTCTTATTGCTTCTGACAAAGGACTGGTTTCTGTACTTGTTCTGCTAGATCTTAGTGCTGCATTTGACACCATTAACCATGAGATTCTATTATATAGACTGGAAAATTAATTGGCATCAAAGGAACCGCATTAAGCTGGTTTAAGTCCTATTTATCCAATCGATCTCAGTTTGTGCATGTCAATGAAAAATCCTCCAGGCACACTGAAGTTAAATACGGTGTTCCTCAAGGTTCTGTGCTCGGACCAATTCTTTTCAACTTATATATGCTTCCTTTAGGCAACATTATTAGAGGACACTCTATAAACTTCCATTGTTATGCTGATGATACTCAGTTATATCTATTGATCAAGCCTGAAGAAACCAATCAGCTAGTTAAACTCCAGGCTTGTGTTGATGACATAAAATCCTGGATGACCTGCAATTTCCTGATGTTAAACTCCGATAAAACGGAAGTTATTGTACTTGGGCCTAAACTCCTCCAAAGCTCGCTGTCTAAAGATATAGCGACTATTGATGGGATTGCCATCGCCTCAAATGCTACTGTAAGAAACCTTGGAGTTATCTTTGATCAGGACCTGTCCTTTGACTCGCATATTAAACAAACCACGAGGACAGCCTACTTTCACCTGCGTAACATTACTAAAATTAGGCCAATGCTGTCTCAAAAAGATGCAGAAAAACTCATCCATGCATTTGTTACCTCAAGGCTGGACTATTGTAATTCTTTATTATCAGGCTGTTCCAATAAATCTCTTAAATCTCTCCAGCTGGTCCAGAATGCTGCAGCTCGTGTTCTGACTAAAACCAGAAGAAGGGATCAAATTTCTCCTGTATTAGCTTCTCTGCACTGGCTCCCAGTAAAATCCAGAATAGAATTTAAAATCCTTCTCCTCACTTACAAGGCTCTTAATGGACAGGCACCATCATATCTTAAAGAGCTCATTAAACCCTACTGTCCTCCTAGAGCACTACGCTCTCAGAATAAAGGGTTACTTGTAGTTCCTAAAGTCTCCAAAATTAGAACAGGGGCCAGAGCTTTTAGCCATCAAGCTCCTCTTCTGTGGAACCGTCTTCCGGTTCTGGTTCGTGAGGCAGACACTGTTCCCACATTTAAGAGTAGGCTTAAAACATTTCTCTTTGACACGGCTTATAGCTAGGGCTGGCTCAGGTTTGCCCTGAGCCAGCTCTTGGTTAAGCTGCTATAGGCCTCGGGATATCGGATCGGCCTGCACGGGAAAATCCCGATCCAGTTTTTTTTCAAAACTCCGGTCCGTGTTTTCCAGCGGACCGATGTAGGTAATCCATTCCAGTTTTTTTCCGTTTTTCCCCAAATTCCGGTCCGCGTTTTCCAGCACACCTAGCGCACACCTCGCGACCTGTCCAGCATCCCCTAAACAACAAGACGGACTTGTGTGCATGTCCAGTGTTTCCCCTACCATTGTACAGGCCATAAAAACAATATGCCAAAAATAAGCCACCTATCAATTAATTCATAAATCAATAATCATTTACATTAGGAGCGCCTCCGCGCAGCACAGTGTCGACTTGCTCCGCAAGACGCGCAGCCACAACAATTCTCGCCGCGCGCTCCCGCTACGTTCTTCTTCGTGTACTTTACGCGCTTGATGTTGTTCTGATGCCGCTCTGCCTCGTTAAACCACCACGATGTCGCTTTCTACTTTGAAACACGGAGTTGACACTGTATTTTGATAAGCTGTTGCACTCTTCAGACTCGTGGTGTGAGCGGAACCGGACCGGTACCGGAACCGGACCGGCTTCCGCGCTGCCTGCTCGCACAGATCCGCTGATGCAGGTCGAGTGTTGTCGATAAATATATGCACTCCTTCAAAACAGCATCAAGCCATATTGTGTGTGTAGTATTAGGACGTGATGACGTGTGTACGGGCTAAAGCCCCTTTGGGCTGGAGCAGTGTGAATGCAAAGCAAGGGACCCCCTGTGGGGGGAGGATTGTTTTTGATAAGCTGTGGAACTCTGAGTTAACCTATTTCTACCTGAATTTCTATGAACTATTAGGCTGTTGAGTAAACCTATAACTTATATTTTACTTGATAAAATAAGACAATATATGCACTCATGTCGTTGTAGTGTTTTACAGTATCTGTAGCTATTAATGTGATGCTCATCATTTTCCAGCCATATTTTCCCAGCCCCTAATTTTGGATCATTTCCATCAACCGGCATCTTTAATCTTTAATACATGCTTGGATCGGCCGGTATCGGTATCGGCCGATAGTTAAAGCTACAATATCGGTATCGGATCGGAAGTGCAAAAAGCTGGATCGGGACATCCCTAATTGAATTGTTGGTCTCATTAGTTTGTGCCAAGTGCATGTTAAAGAAATGTTTAAATATTGAAATGTTAACAAGAAATGTTTCATATCAATATTGTGTGAATAGTTATATTGATCAAGTAATGTGAAATAATCAATAACTGAATTTATTTTTAGATAGAGAAAATAATCGCTAGAAAAAAAATAATCGTTTGGGACAGCTCTAGTATCATGACAACCCTAGTCTAGAGAGTATAAAGATGCAAGCAGAGGCCAGCATGAGAGGGGGATGCCACTATGGACGTTGTGTTTGTTTACTTGGACTTTTTGAAGATGCGCCACCGGAGAATTAAACAAGCTGAGAACATTGATCTGAAGAAATAAAAAGCCGGTAGTTGCCGGGACAGGGCCACCGTTGTATCACCAATATATGATGCACAGCAACTTCGCTTGCAGTTGAAGAGTCATGTAAAAATGCAAGATGAGCACAGGTTCACCTTTCATAGTTGTTTTGAAGCCTCCAGCTAATCGGATTTCTGACGCTCATTTAACGAGTAACATGACCAGCGGCCTAATAAACAAGCCCTAATATTTAACTCGGGAAGGACTTCTGTGGAAAGTGCCACAAGTTGGTATACCGGTCCAGTCCGGTGTTTGGCTCAATGTCAAATGTTTTGAACATTTTTTAAACCTGCTGCAAACTGGACAACCCGACATCCTGAAGTACACTTGGACTCTATCAGGATAGTTGCACAGCTATTAGATGTCTTTTTGTATGGCAAGTTTTCGCAATAGATTAGGGTTGCACGGTATACCGGTACTAATTTGGTACCGGGGTACTGAGGCATTTAAAATGGTACTATATTGTTTTTGGACGGGACCAGTACTTGCAGCGCCGCCGGCAGCGAACTCGCCATGTGACGTCACCGCGTTGTAAATACAGCTGAGAGGACGAGGAGCGAGTGGGAGCTTCGGGAGATAAAAAGAAAAAGCAAGCAAGCCGGAGGAAACAGCTAGCAAGTTAGCGAGCAGCGTGGACTGTAGCAACAAACTTAGCGGGAGGAAAGCTTGGAGAGAGCAGAGACGTTGGGGGGGGGGAGGGAGGAAGAGAGAGAAGCACGGAGAGGAGAATGGCTGCTGCAACCGTCACCACGCCGCAACTTGTGAACAAACCAGGGGCGCAAAGTGCGATATGGCAGTACCTTAGCTTAAAAACAAATGCGCAAGGCGAGGCAGTTAACGCCGATGCACCACTGTGTAAAAAGTGTTTAAAAACATGCATGGCTAACGGCGGAAACACATCCGACTTAGCCAAACACTTAAAGGACAAGCCCCCAGACCTGCACACTGAGCTCAGGGAACGACAGGTCATTTAAAAAAAAAAAAAAAAGCCACATTCAGTGCTAAAAGCAAGCGCCACCCCCTTCACTCTTAACAGAAGTAGCTCTGGAAGAAAAAAATAACGCTGACAGCCCTAAATATAATATAACAAAACAGCTCTAACGCGTTAATCGCGATGAGATTAATGCAGTCCATAACGCGTTTATTTTTTTTTAAATCGCATTTTAATTTCGCAAGCCTTTTTGTCCCTTCTATTCACCCGTAGACGGCACCTCTAGCTGTAGCAGTGTCATGCTCAGGCAGTGTTTCCCCTAGAATTTTTTTCAGGCCCGGTGGTACCCACCGAAAAAACCCTAAACAGACGAGACGTGTCGGATGGTGTATTGGTGCAGTTGGATTAAGTCAGGTGGCACAGCAAGCAGTCTGCAATTCTGCAATTATTATATTTGCATTCAACATTTTTGTTCAACCAGAGTGTATTCAAGATCACAAGGAGAGAGTGACTTATTAAGGTGCTGGTTGATGGAAATGATCCAAAATTAGGGGCCGGAAAAATATGGCTGGAAAATGATGAGCATCACATTAATAGCTACAGATACTTTAAAACACTACAACGACATATGAGTGCATATATTGTCTTATTTTATCAAGTAAAATATAAGTTATAGGTTTACTCAACAGCAGTTAACTCAAAGTTCCACATCTTATCAAAAACAATCCTCTCCCCCCTCCCGGGGAGGGGGGGCAAACGGGCTTTGGCCGGTTGTACATACGTCATCACGTCCTAATACTACACACACATGGCGTGATGTTGTTTTTAAGGAGCGCCGTCTCTGCTTATATTTCTCGACAACACTCGACCTGCATCAGCGCATGTGCGCACGAGCGGATCTGTGCGAGCAGGCAGCGCGAGCGCAGCGGGTTTTGGACGGAGACACACAGCGGCATTTTTATTATGTAAAAATAAAAAAATGTAATGTAATAAAATAAATATTATGGACCCTATGGACCGGTTCCGCTCACACCACGAGTCTGAAGAGTGCAACAGCTTATCAAAATACAGTGTCAACGTTCCGTGTTTTCAAAGTAGAAAGCGACATCGTGGTGGTTTAACGAGGCGGAGCGGCATCAGAACAACATCAAGCGCGTAAAGTAGGCTACACGAAGAAAAAAGTAGCGGGAGCGCGCTGCGAGGATTGTTGCGGCCGCGCGTCTTGCGGAGCAAGTCTACTGTGCTGCGCGGAGGCGCTCCTAATGTAAATGATTATTGATTTATGAATGAATTGATAGGTGGCTTATTTTTGGTATATTCTCCTTGGCCTGGCGCACCGCCAGGCCTGTACAATGGTAGGGGAAACACTGCTCAGGTCATGCTTTGAAGTGGCCTCCTGCAGTAAACTTACCGCGGTGATGGAAAGAAAGAGTGCTACTGGACTTTTGAACGGCTTGTTTAACTTTAAAAAACTTCCAGACGGTTCAGTTGACAAGTCAAAAGTTCAGTTGACAAGTCAAAAGTAAAATGCAACCCGTGTCAAACGGAGTTTAACTATCACCGGAGTACGTCGAGTTTGAGTTACCACCTCTACGCTAAACACCCAGGTGCAACCGGCGTAGCCCAGCCAAGCGAGCCTCGGCTCCACCAAAGTACCATTTTGGAGTGTGGGAGTCGCCGCAGACCCTTGGATGAAAGTACGTCGAAGAAGTTAACCAAAGCAATCGCGAAATGGGTGGCAATTGACTGCAGACCAGTCAACATCGTAGAAGACTCAGGTCTAAGGGATGTTATCAGGTTGACATGTTCTGACCCGGCGTATACCTTACCGTCCCGGGGAACAATTGTTACACGCATACAGGAGCTTTATGAAACTGAGAAAGAAGCTAAAATGGGCCTCCTGCAAAATGCAAATGCTGTGGCATTAACTGGGGATCATTGGACGTCAGTGAGTAACCAAAATTATCTTGGAGTTACTGCTCACCATATAGACACTGACTGGAAATTGCACTCGTTTGCTTTAACGGTTCAACATACAGAAGAACGGCACTTCGCAGAAACATGGGCCCAACATTTTTCTGAAGTTGCGGAGCAGTGGGATGTTGCGGGTAAGGTGACGACAATTGGCACGATAGTGCCCGGAATTTGACAGCAGCAGCAAGACTCCTGCCATACGAGCACATGCCGTGCATTGCGCACAGTCTACAAAGATCGATCACAATGTCAATCCGTGACAGTGGTCTCGAGAATGTCTTGGCAAAATGCCGGAAACTGGTCGGACATTTTAAGCAGAGTCCAGCAAATGCAGCAGAACTGCGACGACAACAAAAGGAGTCTGGACGGCAACAGGAGCCTCTCATCCAAGATGTTTCCACCAGGTGGAACTCAACTCTCAGCATGATCACCCGGCTTCTCAAAAACAAGGATGCAGTCAGAGCTACACTTCAGCTCCATGAGCAAAGAAGCACACCAGCCATGCTGACTAATGCTGAACTGGAGAAGATAGAAAAACTTGAAGCAGTTCTTGAACCGTGCAGGTAAGCTACTTAAAAAAAAATCACAACAACAAATATTTTGAATTTATTTTGTTGAAAATGAAAGTGATTTATTACTCTTTGATCGCTGGTTATTTATTGCATAAAGTAAATTATGCTGCTGTTGTAGTTTCAACAGGTGTGGTGGTTATAATGAATTTAAAAAAACACTGCAAGATGAAAAGGAGGATGGCCTACACACTGTTAGGCTCTAAATTGTATTTCTCCAGAGCTTAACAATGTGCAGGACTTCCTTATTTGTCTCCCTTTTATAACTGGTAATTAATTGCACTTTATTTTTCATGGCAGGTATGTGACTGAGCTTTTGGGAGGAGAACAGTACATATCCTGCTCCGTGGTCCTGCCTGCACTGTGCTATTTGTTCCGGGTGATGGAGGCTTCTGACGATGATCCAGGCTATGTGCTCCGGTTTAAAGCGGCCTTCACATCTGACCTGTCAAAGCGAAAAGAAAGCACCAATGTCCAGTGGTTGAAAGTGGCATCGGCCCTTGACCCCAGATTTAAGGATCTGAAATGCCTTCCCAGATCTGAAAGGGAGGAAGTCTGGAAGTTCATTAAAGAACAGAATGCCCAGCAGCCTGAGCCTCACAGAGAAACAGAGCCAGATCCACCTAAAAAGAAGATGAACCTCCTGTTAGCTGCATCAGATTCAGATGAAGAAGGGGACCCAGCATCTGACATGTCTGTGGATCGGTACAGAGCTGAGCCCAGCATCTCCATAGAGGACTGTCCATTGAAATGGTGGTCTGGACATGCAGGGGCCTACACAAGCTTGGCACCTCTGGCACAGAAATATCTGGCTACACCTGCAACGACGGTACCGTGTGAAAGACTGTTCTCACTCTCTGGTCACATCGTGCAAAAGAAGAGAGCAGCACTGTCCACTGATAATGTCACCAGACTGGTCTGCCTTAGCAATTGGCTCAAAGAAAATAAATAGGAGTGAAAACTTAGCACTCAGAGAGTTCTGAATCTTATGTCTAATGAGTGCAGTTTTTTTCATTTCACTTTACTGTTATTAGGACATTGTTTGTTCAGCCCTGTGCAGTACAGGTGAATTATGAGGGTTACATTCTTCATTTGAAACTTGAAAATGTTACAGATATCCTACTTTGGCTGTTTGTCATAAGCAAAGTACAAATTTCACACCAGTGTTACATATCACTTGATTGCTGTTATTTCAAGTTAGGATTAGTATGAATGTTTTGCTAATGGTGCTATTTTTATTTATTTTTGAAGTAGCATATATATTGAATGTCTCAAAGTAAGCACTACGTTACTTTATTCCTCTTAATACTTGGATGTTGTTTCCTACCTCTAAGTCATGGTTTCATGACCACACTGTTGTAGCATTTTGTTTAAGATGTATTTTTGAAGTAGACAAGTGGGTCTATATAGCTCTTTTTCTAATTTGAAAACTGTATTTGACATTGACATTGTATAAGTTGGTCTACATGGCACTTTTTTGAAAGAAAATACAAAAGGTCAAAAAGGAAATTCTTTCTTTGTGTTCATTTGATTCCCAATTATGACACTCACAATTATGGTAAGAAATGCTTTACATTAAAATTGCCTTGAAATGTAAAATAACAGAATTTTAAACATGCAATTCAAAATGTGATTAATCGCGATTAACTATGGAAATTCTGCTATTAATCTCGATTAAAAAAATTAATCGTTTGACGGCCCTAATTATATTATTACATTTATATTATTGTATTCATATTTTCACAGTGATTTTAAACTTTTTGCCATACATGTAGCCATGCTGATTTACAATAAATCTGAAGTGGTCCCTTATTTTTTCCAGAGCTGTAAAATGCATACATGCATTATTTTAAAATTGTGTGCATTAGAAAAGCTTGTCTTTGTGGTATTTTATTTTATTTACTGATTAATATGTTATTGTTCTAATATTTTCTATTAAAATAAAGTCAGTAATGACATTTTTTGCATTCTCTTTTTATTTGAATAGAATCGAAAAGTATCGAAATACATGTTGGTACCGGTACCAAAATGTTGGTATCGTGACAACACTACAATAAATATATAAAAAAATGCATCAGACTCGGTGTGCAAGGTTTCTCTGCATAACATTTACATTTAGGGCATTTAGCATATGCTTTTGTCCAAAGCGACTTACAATAAGTACATATGTCGAAGGAAATGAACCACAACATATTGCCAATAAAGTTAGAGCGGAAAAATAGAAATAAGTGTTAGGTCCATATAATAAAATAAAAAATTGTATCAGATGACAGATGAAAAAACGCATGTGAAAAAAAAAAAAAAAAAACTTGTGTGCAAAGGCCATAAGACTATCAAGCTGCACACCGGGAATTTACATTTCATACAAAGACCTGGGTTGCAGTCGAATAGTCAAAATGTGGTCCTAACTCCTATTCCTAACTCCTTTTGCTTGATCTCTGGGGAAAACATCACAGGGTTAAGGAAAGGCGATAGAACTCAAAAGGATTTAGGAAAGGTCGACCGCGGTGCTCAGAGAATCTGACCAGACTTTCACTAAGCTACGTCCTTATAATGCTGCTGATGATTGACAGCTGATGCTCGGCATCGGTGATTGACGTGCATCTATGCTGGAGAAACTACAATAATAGACTACAATATTAAACAGCTGGTTCACTTTTCAGCTAAAGGTTTTTACATTTCATTTGTGGTTTTAGTTTAGTTTCTGTCAAATTTGTAACATGATTTAAATAAATAAAAAATACCATTCAATCATTATCACTATCCACACTCATTTAGTAACACAATTCCAATATGTCTGCATGAAAGTAATTGTTAAATATGCAAATGCACATATCGTTTGTTTTCATGAATGGCCAAAGTGTGCAGCACTTTAAATGTTGCTCTCGCAAAGAATTGTGGGTCGGCGTGATCTCCTTTCCTTTCGTATAGGAAGGTCCGTTGCATCCTATGCTAAAGGAGCTCTGAAAGGACGCATTGGAGCTCCTTTCCTTTGCATTTAGAGAATCCGAACGACTCTTATCATGGCGGCCACTTGTTTACTTCCGGGTCACTTCTTCAGTTAGGAACCTTCCTCAGAAAATAGACTATTTGACTGCACCCCGGAGCTATGTGTAAAAACCAGAGACTGTCTATAGTACAAACAACAAGGTCACTGCCACATTTATGCCTAGATGACGTTATGTTAAGGGTTCCTGGAACAGATACAGTGTTAGCATAGCCTACCTCCGATCGATCCAAACACAATTCAGAAAACAAGCCTTTTAGAAGGAATTTGCTAGGTGTCTTGCGGACAGTCCTAACAAACCCTGACTTAATGATCAATGGGGTGATGTTTTGAACATCAGGGCTCCATTTGATTACCCTGTGTATCTGGAAATTCCACAACATGTAATAAGCAGCAATAATGGTTATTTAAGCCATGATTCATTTCACAACGTTTGTGTCTGCATGGAGTTAAGCCCCGACTCATCGCCAGTGATTTAGGTGACATGAGTGACAGGCAAATTGCTGTCAGTTTTTGTTCTCCTGTCATGAAGAATTCTGTTACACATTACATGATACGGCAAAAAATAAAGTTGAACTTAAAGGGACTTAGGGCAGGATTTGTGAAAAAATAAACATTCACTTTAAGTCTTTTAATGCTAATGGGTGATGAAGCGTTCAAAACCAAAAAGAATGAGACCACACACATATCTCCCCATTGCCTTGAACAGGCTGTGTGCTGCATGATGTACTGCAATTCGTGGTCCGAATTTCCCGCGCAGTCCGGCGGACGTGACGTCAAATGACGCTGAATGCGCGTACTCGACGGCTTGGAGACCAGAAGAAGACAAGCGCGGTGGACTCAAGTACTGTATGTGTAGTAATGGACTCTGCTTCGGCCGGAAAACGACCCACCACCACACAAAGTCCACTAAAAAGTAATACCAAGAAGAAAACGAAGGTTTTATCAGCGGCAATTCGTCATCCTAAAGTTACACTAAAATAAACACTTGTTTACTTACTTCGTGGCTTGACATGATGCGGTTCGCAGATGTATGCTACCAACGTAGTTCCGCGGAGGCATGTGCGGAGGGCTTGTAGTAAACAGTCACGTGAACAGCGAGTAAATAAATAACCGTGTCACAGCATCAGCTGCACTGAAGAGTTCGTGCGCGCTACCGCGCCGGCTTGGCAGATGGCTGCAGTTACCCTAACGGCCGTCGTGTCACTGTTGAGTCTTATTTCTTGATCCTGCCCTAAGTCCCTTTAAGGCCTTCCCATCAGACGATGAAAAAACACAATAGACCACAAACAACATAAATAATGCCATAAAGTTACATGTGTAACTGGTAAAATGTTAAAACATAGTTCATGTGTGCAAATATAATCTCCTAAATGAAATATTAGGAAGCAGCACAACTTATACTGGGGACAATCAATACGTTATGAATGTATTAATTCAATTTAGGAACATGTGAGAAACGTTGCAGCATGTTGGGGGGAGACACCTCATTGAAGGTCACTGGTTTGTTTTCTCCCCCAGTGACGTTCTTTCTTACAACATATGCGGCCTTAAATCCAGTGAATGAGATACCAACAAAGTTATAACTTATACATCATGTTGTGCGTATTTAATTAGATACGTGAGTTACGACCTCAAATGTAGGCTGTTACCTTAGCCCCAGACCTCGGGTATCACCTGATCACTGTAAATGTGAACTCGTATTCTAAGTAACAATGGACAGAGAAGGGTAACATTGTTTAACACGACTTCATATTTATGTTAATTATACCAGGCGAATAACACAGGCCGCTTCTAGGTATCTCTCTACAAATGGCATCGTAACTGTAACGACGTTAAGTAAACTGGCCTCGAGCTAAAACGTTTAGCATGCTAAGCTAGCCGGATGCGTTTCAGGTCTAATAACTATGGTAAAAATTAGCGTAGACATTACTTCTTACACGAATAGGGTTGTAACTCACCTTTTTAATCAAAGTGGATACATTTCTTGAAACGTTACAGTGCCTTGTCGGGAAAGTCCTTGACAATCTTCTGGCGACACTCCACATTTTGACAACTCGGGTAACAGGCTAACGGAATGTAATAAAAGGTGCGTAGCGTCAAAATGTAATGTCCCTGAAATACTGAACAGCGAAAACGAGCTAAGAGATGCAAAATGTCCGGGTGTCTGTCAGCTTCCAGGCGTCTCGAGGAGCACTAACGTTGGAGCTCAGGTCCAGCAGAACCGCTACCGCAAAGGAACTGCGAAGCGTCTTCTAGAAGGAATTATCCAACACATGTTACACCATACACCGCTGAAGGACCCCGAGTTGGGTTGCACATTTACTGCCTGAATGTTTTTTGAACAGGCGAGTACATATTTTAGAGCTACGCATTAAATGAAGCTTTGGATGTTATTACTATTATGATGAGCATCCAGTATTAAAGTATTTGATAATAGAAATAAATGCATTACTGCTCCTTTTGCCATTTTGTGATCATGAACAGAATATGGCAGGTACTAGTCGGTATATGAAGGTCACGGATACGCGTTGGCGACGTCATGTAACGCACAAGAGGTAAGGTAAAAAAAAAAAAAAGAAAAAAAAGTGAACACTTGACGTTTAAAGTCAGAGAAATAACAATTAGACAAGTAAATACATTAAAAAATAACATGGCCAAAGACATCAGTATTATGCATGAGTTCAATGTTTTAATGATTAAAGATAATCTTTCAGAGGAAGAGGAAAGAAGAAGAGGAGTGAGGACTCTTGGGACGTGGTAGGTGATCCATTTAGAGGAACGAAGCTGAGTTTTGCTGTTGGTCTGTCAGGAGGTGATGATGAGATGCTACAGCATGGCTTTGTAGACGAAAATGTGCAATGAAGTTTTCTGCGTATATTTAGTGAGGGCCAGTTGTCTAAACACGGTGGTGAGTATGATGACCAGAATTAGTGATGAAACACAGAGCAGCACTAATACATTATCTGATTTATGGAGAGTACAGGATGTGGTATGCATGTATAGAACATCCCCGTAATCTAAAACTTTAATAAAGTAGCCTGAACAAGTTTTTTCCTGGCTAACATGGTGAAGAAAGCCTTATTTCGATAACAAAATCCTAACCTTGGTTTCAGCTTTTTCACAAGGTTCTCTATGTGAGTTTTATAAGACAGATTCTCATCCAGCCAAAGACCCAGATACTTCAACGATGCCATTTTTTCAATTACATCTCCACTTTGAGTGTAGAGGTTTACGTCACTTTTGCTTTGGAATGGTGTCTTAGTAAAGATCATGAATTTGGTTTTCCTTGCATTTAGAACTAACTTGAGGCCACTGAGTGAGATGGTGAGCTGTTTAAATGCATCCTGAAGCTCCTTAACAGTTTGACACAGGAAGAGGGCATGAGTATATCACAATGCAGTTTGTATGTATTAGATACAACACAAAACTTTGTGTGCAAAATCCAAGAAAAACAATGGATTATTACACTTGTAACAAAACATCCTTGGGTTTGAACGAACATTGAGGAGCACCGGACACCTGTCATCCCAGGATGGCCCGTGCTTTACATGGAACCGGATAATGTCCGGTTAACAGATTTTTCAACTCCCCCCTGGACTTTGAACGGAACCCTGCACTCTGACCCTAACCCTGAACTCCATAACTCTGAACTCTGAACCCAACCCTGAACTCTATAACCCTGAACTCTGACCAACTCTGAGTTGACCAACTCTGAGATGGGCAACTCTGAGTTTTTAGTTCCAGAACAGCAGTTCTGAGTTAGTTCAATCAACTCTGAGTATATAAACTCTGAGTTACACTCGTGCCTGACTCTCCATCATCAATGGAGCTCCGATACTACGATTCACCATGGCAACCGGGAGAGCGTTATTAGATATTACTGAGTGTTTATGTAGAAAACAAGCTCATCCTTAGAAAGCGGACCAACGTAACTGCATCAAAGTAGAGATAGTTGGTGTGGCAGAAATTTACGGCCCAACTTAATGAGTATAACTGAATGAAACAGTCGATTGATCTAAAGATGATAACTTTTTATTTTCAGCTTCACAGAACTAACCAACGGTTAGCAACCCTGACTACGGTGCAGGAGACTGGGGTTCAACTCCCATAGTTCACAAAGTGGCGCAATGAACAAATTATAATTTTCATATAGGTGTAATCCCACAAAAAGAAAGTGGCTTCAGTTGAAAATTAACCATAAGAATATTGCGCAAATACGTAGAGTAAGGCATATGATTTTTTTTTTTTTTTTTTATCAAGGTCTCTTTTATTTTTCAAATATAACAGACAAAAATACACAATTCACACATGAAATAGTCAAGTCTAGTTCCTGACCATACAAACGCACAGACTTCCCAGTTCCCCCCACCCCAGGTACTGGACCCAAACAGATTTCAGTGCATATGTAAGGAGGGGGAGGTGAGATATGGTAATAATTTAAGGCAAGAAGGTTATTTTGAATTGGACACAGGTTCTGGTGAAAATATCGGGGAGAGCACACTAACAGTGATCAAAAGAAAGAAGGACGGAACAATTTATGCCGGTGCACTTACAATAATTTATTACAGGAAATTCTTTCTTTCATAAAAAAAGACCACAGAACATAAAACCCTTAAAAGGCTTTGAAACCAAGTTCTAAACGCAACTACACACATTAAAAATAGTCCTTTGAAACAGGGAGAGAGAGAGAGTCTATTTTGAGGAAGAACGGTTACGACAAGCGGCTCAGGGCTCTGTCGTCACGCCAGGTGCTGTTCAGGTGCCACTCAGGTGCCTCGGCTACTCCCCGCAGTCGGCGTCCGGGAGTCACCTACACACAGAAGACAGACAGCCAGTACGGGTGTCCACTGTTCACACAACATGCAATGCACAGAGCAGAGACTGACCAGAGCGTTACTGGCTCACAAGGGTACTTACCCGCCAGGCAGAGCGCTATGCTCTGCCGCTGCGAGTATGTCGGGTTGCAACGCTCTGGGTCTTTTCCTTCGCCGACCGGGGCTCTCGCTGTCTCGCCTCGTCACCAGCCACTCGGCGTCTTCCGATCTTTCAATATCGTATTGTTTCGTTTCCTCGAGCTGTCCTCTCGTCTCTGTGGCGTCCCTCTTGCGTGGGCTGAGTTAAGGCCTGATTATGCTTCCGCGTAGTGATAACGCAACGGCAACGCAACGGCCACGCAGTTGCTGGGAGACCGTGATGGTTCTGCGTTGGGTTTACGTGTCGAAATGCAATTCAATGCCACACCGGGAAAGGGCGCTATGGTTTTTGTAAAGACTGACCGACCGACCGAGACTCTTGGCGTATATCATCGTAAGCTTCGTTATAGCGTATTTGTTTACTTTCCGGCTTTAAACGTCCACAATTTTTCAGAACTTGGTGTTTTATTTCTTTGTGCAAAAGCGGGAAGGTGCAAACAATAAAACGAGGTGAAAACAATAAAAGTAGCCTTTTAAAAGTTTAAATGGCGGTGTTTATGAGTGGAAACCGGATAGCGGTCTCCAGCGGATGTAGTTAGCGGACCAATCACAGCCAAAGCCGCTGCGTTGGTGTTGCGTTGGTGTTGCGTCGCCTCGACGCGCGTCTAGGATTTTTGGGAGGTACACGTCAGGCCCTTGCGTTGGACGTAAGGGGGTCCGCAAGGACGTAAGGGGTCTGCAAGCCCCCTTGCGTTGTGTCGACGCCGAAGCCTTAAGGTACAGACACACCAACTCCGGCAACTGACGTCAAATCAACGGATCCCATTCATTGTCTATGTAGAGCAGGAGCTCCGCATGATGGATACGGCACGTCGAGTTGACGGCCCAGTCGCCGTATGTGAATTTGCATAAAGTTCGATAGATTGAACTTTGTACTTTTTATTTTTTCAGGACATTCTGAGATGGTCAGGTGGGAGGAATTTGATGAAATGACACGGAATGACCCAAGTGGCTCAAGTGCAATGGCAAACAAAAGTGGTGAAAGAGGACACCCCTGTCTCGTGCCCCGCTTCAGCTCAAAGTAGATGGATAAATTATTATTGGTGCGAACCGCAGCCACTGGGAGCGTGTATAGGATTCTGAATCAGGAAATGAATTTAGGGCCGAAATTAAAGTCTTGAAAAGATAGTCCCACTCCACCCGATCAAACGCCTTTCAGCGTCAAGTGATAGCATCACCTCAATGTGCCCAGGGTCGGGCAGAGTGGGACAATAAAGGATATTAAAAAGGCGCCTTATATTGAAAAATGAGTAACGATTTCTTATAAATCCTGTCTGGTCGGGCGAAATAATAGAGGGGATAATATTTTCAAGGCGACGCGCCAACATCTTGGCAAGAATCTTTGCATTTGTATTCAGCAATGAAACAGGGCGGTATGAACTGCAATTAAGGGGATTTGTATCCTTTTTAAGTAATAGAGAGATGACTGCTTGACGCATGGTTGGGGGCAAAGAATTGGCGGATAGAGATTCTTGAAATACTAACAGTAACAAAGGAGATAACTGATCAGAAAACTTTTTGAAGAATTCGGTTGAGAAACCGTCTGGCCCTGGAGATTTGCCACTTTGCATGGCACCGATTGCTGACACTATCTCCTTGACTGAGAAATCCCTTTCCAGCACGTCGCAGTATCTGGACACAATCTTGGTAATAATGTAGTGTGGCGCCCTCGGGGTTACGAGAAGGCGCTACGTGACCAATTTCAGGGAAAAGAGGGATGTCCACACCAAATTCACAATTACTGTTCTTTATTAAAGACTGTTGCAGGGATGCTGTCGATGCCGCGGAGTGCGGGGCTGGCTTGAGGGGGCTGAGGCTGAGGCGGCGTCGTTGGGCGAGAGCGGGGTTCGGTACACGGGGACGGGCAGTCATACGGTCCGGGGCTCGGCGGGAGGGGCGGCGGTCAGGCAGGCGGGGGTCGAAGCAGAGGCGGGTAGTCAGACGGTCCGGGGGTCGATCAGGGCGCGGGGTTCTCTTCCAGAAGCGGGTCATACACAGGGCTTTTAGTTGTCTCTCTCTCTCTCTCTCTCTCTCAATCATCTCCTTACTCTCCACACGAACGTGTTCTCCGCCGTCTCCTTTTATCCCCTCCTGTCATCTTGCGCTGATTTCCTCCCAGCCGTGTTCCTCCACGCCGGTGATTCCGATGGGTAATCGGAACTCCATATATGTCCCGTTGTCCGTTCCCTGCGCGGTGCCCTGGAGGGATAGAGTGCGGTGGCAACAGCGCCGTGGCTGTCACATGCCACGGCGGTACATACACGTTATTTATTATGCTCCCCGGTTCCCTCCTCCTTACCTCTGTCCCGCGGGCGCCACATACCCCCCCCCTCAGCTCCGACCATGTGGGAGGGGCGATCCAGCCGCTCAGGGCGTCCCGCCGGGACAGGGCATCCGTGTTTCCATGGGCTGAGCCGGACCTGTGGGTGACCTTGAACGAGTACGGCTGGAGAGCCAGGAACCATCGGGTTACTTGGGCATTGGTTTCCTTGTGTCGGGCCAGCCACACCAACGGAGCATGATCCGTCACCAGGGTGAACTGTCTTTCCAGGAGATAATATCTCAACTTCTCCACGGCCCACTTGATCGCCAGACATTCCCGTTCCACGGTTGAATAATTCTTCTCGCTGGGCGTCAGCTTACGGCTGATGTATGTGATGGGATGTTCCTCACCTTCTTGTACTTGGGCCAGTACGGCACCCACCCCGGTTTCCGACGCGTCTGTTTGGACCAGTAGGGGTAGGGAGAAGTCAGGTGTCACCAGCACGGGATCGGAGCAGAGGGCGTCCTTCAGTCCCTGAAACGCTTTCTCTGCCTCCGGGGTCCACCGTATCCGGTCCGGCTGTTGCTTCTTTGTATACTCCGTGAGGGGTCCTGCGAGAGAGGAGAAGTGAGGGACGAAGCAGCGGTAGTAACTGGCTAAGCCTAGGAATGTTCTCACTTGGCGCTTGCTCTGGGGGCGGGGCCACTCGCGGATCGCCTTCCCCACCTGGGGTTTCACACAGCCCCTGCCGATGACGAAGCCGAGGTAATTGGCTTCTTGTAGGCCGAGGCGACATTTCTTGGCGTTGGCGGTGAGCCCCGCCTCCCGCAGCGCCTGGAGTACCGCGCTCAGTTGCTCCAGATGGGTTCCCCACTCCTCCCCATGGATCACGATGTCATCCAGGTACGCCGCCGCGTATTCCCGGTGGGGCCGGAGTACCTGGTCCATCAGGCGCTGGAATGTGGCGGGGGCCCCGTGTAATCCGAACGGGAGTCGGAGGTACTGGAACAGCCCGTCGGGGGTTGCGAAGGCGGTCTTTTCGCGGGCTTCGGGGGAGAGAGGCACCTGCCAGTACCCCTTAGTCAGGTCGAGGGTGGAGATGTACCGGGCCTTTCCCAGGCGTTCGATCAGCTCGTCTACCCACGGCATGGGGTAGGCATCGAACTGGGATATGGCGTTGAGGTGCCGGAATTCGTTGCAGAACCGTAACGAACCATCGGGTTTGGGGACTAGGACGATGGGGCTACACCACTCACTCCGGGACTCTTCTATAACGCCAGCTTGTAGCATTTTCTGAACCTCTTCTCGAATGGCCTGTCTCCTGGCCTCGGGGACCCGGTAGGGTCTTAGTTTTACCTTCCTGCCTGGGGTTGTGTGGATGGGGTGTTCGATGAGGGTGGTGTAGCCCGCCTCGGTGGAAAAAACCCGGTGGTGCCTCTGCACCAACTCCCGGAGGTCCTGGGTCTGTCGGGGCGTGAGCTGCTCTCCCATGGGCACTGCCTCCAGCACTGTCTTGTGCGGCTTCTGTGGGGGAGAGAGAAACAGACACGCCTCGCGGGCCACCCATTTTTTCAGGAGGTTTACGTGATATATCTTGGTGGGGTGTCGTCTACCTGGCTGTCGTACCCTGTAGTTGACTTCGCCCGTCCTCTCGATCACCTCATATGGCCCCTGCCACAGCGCCAGGAACTTGCACTCCACCGTGGGAATTAACACCAGGACTTTGTCCCCCACCTGGAACTCGCGGGGTTGCGCTCCCCGGTTGTAGACCCGTGCCTGTGCCGTTTGGGCCTCGGCCATGTGCTCTCTCACGAGCGGCCACAGCGTCGTCATTCGCTTACGGAGGTCCTCCACATGTTCAACCATCGTTCGGTGGGGAGAGGGTTGCTGCTCCCACGCCTCCTTGGCCAGGTCCAGCAGGCCTCGGGGTCTCCGACCATAGAGAAGCTCAAACGGGGAGAAACCGGTGGATGCCTGGGGAACTTCACGTATTGAAAACATTAGGAAAGGCAGTAGCTGATCCCAGTTTCTCCCGTCCAGTTCCATCACTTTTTTCAACATCTTCTTCAAGGTCTGATTAAACCTTTCCACTAAGCCGTCAGTCTGTGGGTGGTATACGGATGTGCGTAACTGTTTAATGCGTAGTAGTTTGCACATCTCGCGCATCAGTCCAGACATAAAGGGGGTACCTTGATCGGTCAGGATCTCCTCAGGGATGCCGACCCGGGTGAACATCAGTACCAGCTCCTTGGCGATGCCCTTCGTAGCCATGGTGCGGAGGGGAATGGCCTCCGGGTAGCGGGTGGCGTAGTCCAACACGACAAGGATGTATTGGAACCCGCTACTGCTCTTTGGGAGGGGCCCGACCAGGTCCATCCCTATTCGGCTGAACGGGGTAGTTATAATTGGGAGGGGAACTAAGGTGCGGCCGGGGCGCCACCATCTGGCAGTCGGGGCACTGTCGGCAGTGGTCCTCCACCTCCCTCTTCACCCCGATCCAGTAGTTCCCCGAGGCAGGTGAGGGCGTAACGTCAGTCTCTGGTTTAGCTGGGCTCTTGGTAGTACTCTGGATCGGGGAGGTATTGGGCCTTGTTTTGGAGGGCCCAGAATACTTAAATTTCTTCAGCCTCTTGTCCATCAGGGTACCAGCGTTGTTTTGTTCCACTATCCGGTGGAGTTTAGTGAAAGTTTACATTTAGTACACTTTACATTTTTCAGTTTCAGAGGTTTTACGGGAGCGCACGTTGAACACTGCTCACGCCATTGTGGCCAAGCCAGGCATATGATTTTAATCCTGTTTCACATATTAAACAGTAAATCTAAGCGACTATTTCAACACAAAAATGTCCTTAAACATTTCAGAAAAACTTCCGTTCGCAAAAAATCGAAAGAGCTCTGCAAAAAATCTGGTCGCGGATTATGTCCGCGATATGAAATGTTGAAAATGTCAGAGAATATTGTTTGGATAGGTGATCGGTAGGAAAGGTAATCAAAATTCTCTCCCGATGCAAAGCTGCTAGAATCACTTTTATTTCCATATTGATTAGTGTGAGAAAGAGGTATTGCACCCCCAACTCACATACGGGACGGAACTCGACCAGGAGGTGAAAATGATGATGAAATTGTAAGCACTAGCTTTAGCACACTGTGAAATTATTTATGTACAAGTGCTTAATCAAGGTACTTTTCAAGGAGGAAGTAGGGGAATGAAAATACTACGACACCTGCTTAAGATTATTCAAAACATTGCCGCCATTTATTTAACATTAATGATGAACATCAGAGTCTTAGTTCTTTTCACCTTGTAAAATTGAAACGAAAACAGTTCCTGTATAATCCACAATTCACTTAGTCCACTTAAAGGAGAAATCCGGTCATTTTTGACCCCATTGTCGTTGTCCTCAGGGTCATCCCGACTTATTAGAAGCAAAAAACCCGACAAAAATTGACGTTGCCTAGCCCGAGATCTGTACCTGCCTGGCAGCCTTCCAGACTCGCTCCAATGCTAACCCATTGGGGCACGTTATATCTGCTTTCCTGGGCCTCAGAAAACAATTCCAAGACCTATGCAACACAGGTTGGGTCCGTACGAGACACCACGGTGCTCGTTTAGCTCAAATAGTGTGGCAAAACGACATAAATATGTGTGTTTTAGCATGAAGTTACTCACCTCAAATCACCCCGTAGACGTTAGCAGTAGATAGCCGAGCGCCTGTCGTCCCTCCCAGTCACCGCAGAAACGAAAACGTTTTCCTCGTAGTATTGATTTTGTATCCATAAAGAAACGACCGAGCAGTGCAGTCGTCATGTCCGTAATAAATCCATGAAGCTGTTACGTCCATATGTATGACTGTTACAACATAGCAACGATAGCTTCAGCTAGTAACGTGCTGGGAGCTCGTCCGTCCCACTCACCGCAGAAACGAAAACGTTTTCCTCGTAGATTTTGTATCCATAAAGAAACGATCGAGCTGCGTAGTCGTCCTGTCCGTAATAAATCCATGAAGCTGTTATGTCCATATGTGTGACTATGTTACAACATAGCAACGACTGCTTACAGCTAAACAGTAGCCTGGAGCCAAAACAATGCAAGTCTCGCGCAAGTTCCCGTCTGCCGTCCTCACTCTGGAGCTGTTTTCAAGCCAATACAGTGAAAAACTTCTTTCCATCGAGCAGTGCCGTCATGTCCATATGACAGTGTAACTAGCGCTAGCCTACATAGTAAGATTGCTTAGCCTGTGTGACAGTTGAACCTGCTACAAAGACAACAAACCTCGCGCAGTCTCAGTAGGCTAGTTGTGTTGACAGCACGAGTGGGAGTCGCGTGTCGCGTGTGCAGACTGCAGTCTCTCATCAACAGAGTGAGATCAAAGTGACCCTCGCGCGACTGTCCAAGATTTTTCACTGTACTGGCTTGAAAACAGCTCCAGAGTGAGGACGGCAGACGGGAACTTGGGCAAGACTTGCATTGTTTTGGCTCCAGGCTACTGTTTAGCTGTAAGCAGTCGTTGCTATGTTGTAACATAGTCACACATATGGACATAACAGTTTCATGGATTTATTACAGACAGGACGACTGCGCAGCTCGATCGTTTCTTTATGGATACAAAATCTATGAGGAAAACGTTTTCGTTTCTGCGGTGAGTGGGACGGACGAGCGCCCAGCAGGTTACTAGCTGAAGCTATCGTTGCTATGTTGTAACAGTCATACATATGGACGTAACAGCTTCATGGATTTATTACGGACATGACGACTGCACTGCTCGGTCGTTTCTTTATGGATACAAAATCAAAACTACGAGGAAAACGTTTTCTGTGGTGACTGGGACGGACGGACGAGCGCCCGGCACGTTACTAGCTGAAGCTATCGTTGCTATGTGTAACATCGTTGCTATGTGTAACATAGTCATACATATGGACATAACAGCTTCATGGATTTATTACGGACAGGACGACTGCACAGCTCGGTCGTTTCTTTATGGATACAAAATCAAAACTACGAGGAAAACGTTTTCGTTTCTGCGGTGACTGGGAGGGACGACAGGCGCTCGGCTATCTACTGCTAACGTCTACGGGGTGATTTGAGGTGAGTAACTTCATGCTAAAACACACATATTTATGTCGTTTTGCCACACTATTTGAGCTAAACGAGCACCGTGGTGTCTCGTACGGACCCAACCTGTGTTGCATAGGTCTTGGAATTGTTTTCTGAGGCCCAGGAAAGCAGATATAACGTGCCCCAATGGGTTAGCATTGGAGCGAGTCTGGAAGGCTGCCAGGCAGGTAGGCTACAGATCTCGGGCTAGGCAACGTCAATTTTTGTCGGGTTTTTGCTTCTAATAAGTCGGGATGACCCTGAGGACAATGGAAATGGGGTCAAAAATGACCGGATTTCTCCTTTAAGTCAGGTAAGTTTAGTTTGTCAGTCAGATCAACCTTATGTTTTTCCCATATTTGTCCTTTAAGTTGGGAAAAATAAATGAAGAAACGAAATGTTCAGAGCTCTGAGAAAAATAACAAACCAAATCAAATTAAACCAATGTTCATCTACCCGGGTAGTGTGTTTTCCTTTAAAGAAGATGGGGAGATCTCAGTGCTTATCTGTACGATGTGATGAAGAGTAGTATGGAACACATCAGTCGTCTTGGCAACTAGGAAGCTAGCACACTCACCACGTGTCTTCTGCTGTTTCGTACGTCCTCCGCTCTCGTTGTCCTTGGGAGGTTGGTCCAACGAACAATCTTTCCCTCTATCACAAATCACGGGGTGCAAAAAAAACAACCGGAGAATTGAATGCAACCACAATTATCCTTTGCAGAACTTCAACCGGGTATTTCTTGTAACTCTTTGCTCACAGGAATCATTAAACTAGCGATCCGTGTATCTGTATTTATACTTTCTTATCTGCGTGATTAGTTCCCCTTCTTTAGCTTCCTGTAGTGGAGCAAATAAGTGCTACAATCTTTAAATTTGTGATACAAGCGTGAAAATTGGCATGAGCAGTCTCCATGGGTCACTTGACAAGAAAATTGTCCGAGACATTTGAAATTTCAAGATGGCAGCCATTTTTCAAGATGGCCGACACCTTTGTGGCGCAGTTAAGTGATATAATGGTTTATTTGGTGATACAAGCATGAAAATTGGCATGAGCAGTCTCCATGGGTCACTTGACAAGAAAAGTGTCCAAGACATTTGAAATTTCAAGATGGCGGCCATTTTTCAAGATGGCCGACACCTTCGTGGAACAGATAAGTGATATAATGGTTTATTTGGTGATTCAAGCATGAAAATTGGCATGAGCAGTTTCTGTGGGTCACTTGACAATAAGCCACCCACAGCTATTTGAAATTTCGAGATGGCGGCCATTTTTCAAGATGGCCGACACCTTAGTGGAACAGTTAAGTGATATAATGGTTTATTTTGTGATACAAGCATGCACATTGGTATGAGCAGTCTCTAAGGGTTGCTTGACAAGAAAACACTCCCCACACCTTGAAATTTCTATTTTCAAGATGGCCGCACCCTGGATCCTCAAAAGATCAATTTGGATGCAGTAGCCCTGTGTAGTCATGAAGAGGCAGACACACGTATCTTCCTGATTGTAAAGAATCGGCCTGTTCCCAATGATTATCTCCTCGATGCTTCGTTTACATTGGCTTTTTACATGCACTTTCCCCAGTCGTACCAAACAGCGATTTTATTGGCCAGTGTCAGAGTAATTTTTTTTCATATATTTGCATGATGCGCAATCTGATTGGCTGACGGATCCGTTGGCGCCTGAAAAATGCTTTTTTTCATGCAAATGACGCAGCGGAGTGGACCCACAATTCATTTCAGCATAATGTGATGCAAGCCCATGCAAAGTCAATGAGATCTGTCCAGGGAAAGGTGCAGTATGGGCCCTAAACGCTCGCCGAGGCGGAAAGGCGTACAGAATATTACGCCTGATGGCAACGGAAGTCGTCACAGAGCTGCATCAGAGGCGAGACGAGGCGATACGGTGTTCAGTTTAAACGCTCCGAGCACCCGAGGTGGAAAAGATGTGTTAGCAGGGCAACACGCCGCCAGCAGATTTAACGAGCTCAAACCATAGATCCGAAGAAGATAAAATGCCGGTAGTTGCTTGTATGAGGCCGCCATTATACACATCCACATGTCTATGATGCAGCAACTTCGCTTGTTGAAGAGTCGTGTAAATTTGAGATGAGCAACAGTTCACCTTTCGTAGTTGTTTTGATGCATCAAGCTAATCAGATTTCCAACACTCATTGAATACATCACACGACCGACGAGTCCATAGACAAGATGGCGGCCGCGCTGTGGGACGTCTCACTCGTTCTGCAATGCCGGGGTGATAGATAAACGCTACAAACAAAGTTCTATCTAAACTCTCCGGTTCACGGCATATTTTGACTTGCCTTTCTGCCCTTACAGCGGAATGGTCTGTCTGAAAGGGGCTTCCCTTTAGTCCAATTTGGGGACCTAAAAAATATGTATGTGAAGTGAAAATACATAGTTTGATGTATACAAATGGTAAATGGTCCTCATTTATATAGGGCTTTTATCCAAAGCGCTTTACAGTAATGACTGACATTCACCCATTCACTCACACATTCAGAAACCACGCAGGGCGACAGCCAGCTCGTCAGGTGCAATTAGGATGAGGTGTCTTGCTCAGGGACACCAGACACTCAGCTAGGAGGAGCTGGGGATCGAACCGGCAATCTTGGGGTTGCTAGCCAACACGCTCTACCCCCTGAGATACGTGTCTATATTTATGTTTATATTTTTATACTAGTGCTTTTAAAGATGTATTGTATACCTGTTAAGTTGGGGGGGGGGATCTATAGAGAGTGAGCATCAGGGTAGGACCCGATTAGCTTTTGCTTCATCCTACTCCTTTTCAAACTCGAAGTCTGTGTAAATGATATTTTGATAGTTTTTTTTTTTGTATTTTATTGTATCATTGTTTATATGATTACTTGCCATGGGGTTCAAAATAACTGAACTGATATATTGTGCAAACAAGCACCCTAATATAGTTTTAATTATATGAATTCATATTTTACATATTAAACAACGTAAATATTATTATACTATATATATATATATATATATATATATATATATATATACACTCAACAAAAATATAAACGCAACACTTTTGTTTTTGCTCCCATTTTTCATGAGATGGACTTAAAGATCTAAAATTCATTCCAGATACACAATATTACCATTTCTCTCAAACATTGTTCACAAATCAGTCTAAATGTGTGATAGTGAGCACTTCTGCTTTGCTGAGATAATCCATCCCACCTCACAGGTGTGCCACATCAAGATGCTGATCTGACATCATGATTAGTGCACAGGTGTACCTTATACTGCCCACAATAAAAGGCCACTCTGAAATGTGCAGTTTTGTCTCACAGCAAAATGCCACAGATGCCACAAGCATTGAGGGAGCGTGCAATTGGCATGCTGACAGCAGGAATGTCAACCAGATCTGTTGCTCGTGCATTGAATGTTCATTTCTCCACCATAAGCCGTCTCCAAAGGCGTTTCAGAGAATATGGCAGTACATCCAACCGGCCTCACAACCGCAGACCACGTGTAACCACACCAGCCCAGGACCTCCACATCCAGCAGGTTCACCTCCAAGATCGTCTGAGACCAGCCACTCAGACAGCTGCTGAAACAATTGGTTTGCATAACCAAACAATTTCTGCACAAACTGTCAGAAACCGTCTCAGGGAAGCTCAACCGCATGCTCGTCATCCTCATCGGGGTCTTGACCTGACTCCAGCTCGTCGCCGTAACAGACTTGAGTGGGCAAATGCTCACATTCAATGGCGTCTGGCACGTTGGAGAGGTGTTCTCTTCACGGATGAATCTCGGTTTACATTGTTCAGGGCAGATGGCAGACAGCGTGTGTGGCGTCGTGTGGGTGAGCGCTTTGCTGATGTCAATGTTGTGGATCGAGTGGCCCATGGTGGTGGTGGGGTTATGGTATGGGCAGGCATCTGTTATGGACGAAGAACACAGGTGCATTTTATTGATGGCATTTTGAATGCACAGAGATACCGTGATGAGATCCTGAGGCCCATTGTTGTGCCATACATCATGTTTCAGCAAGATAATGCACGGCCCCATGTTGCAAGGATCTGTACACAATTCTTGGAAGCTGAAAATGTCCCAGTTCTTGCATGGCCAGCATACTCACCGGACATGTCACCCATTGAGCATGTTTGGGATGTGCTTGACCGGCGTATACGACAGCGTGTACCAGTTCCCACTAATATCCAGCAACTTCGCACAGCCATTGAAGAGGAGTGGACCAACATTCCACAGGCCACAATTGACAATCTGATAAACTCTATGCGAAGAAGATGTGTTGCACTGCATGAGGCAAATGGTGGTCACACAGATACTGACTGGTTCTGAGTCCCCAGACCCCCAATAAAGCAAAAAAAATGCACATTTCAGGGTGGCCTTTTATTGTGGACAGTCTAAGGCACACCTGTGCACTAATCATGATGTCAGATCAGCATCTTGATGTGGCACACCTGTGAGGTGGGATGGATTATCTCAGCAAAGCAGAAGTGCTCACTATCACACATTTAGACTGATTTGTGAACAATGTTTGAGAGAAATGGTAATATTGTGTATCTGGAACTAATTTTGGATCTTTAAGTCCATCTCATGAAAAATGGGAGCAAAAACAAAAGTGTTGCGTTTATATTTTTGTTGAGTGTATATATATATATTATACTATTTCAACTTGCAGTAGCTTTAACCCCCAACCAAATACTGCTTCAACACACATTAATGTCCTTCAACATTTTGGAGTAATCAAAATTCTCTCCTGACGTGCAGCTGCTAGAATCACTTTTGCTTCTGACTCCTGACATGGGGATGCTTTGAGTACCGTTGTGCATTATGCTTTTCACTGCGATTTGGTTCCACCCAGAGATCCCGCTCTGACGGAAACGAGCGGGGCGGGCTCTGCCTGTACATGACTGGCTGCGTTTCAGATCGCATGCATTTGCGCCGATGCATGAACGAGACTTGAGAGTTTCTGCCGGAACTCGTCATAAACACGCCAAGTTCCCACCACGTCAAGTTGGACATAGGTGCACTTCACGGACTTTTTTTTTTTAATTTAAACTTTATTAATAATTGTATACATAACAAAAACTATCGCGCTAGGGGAAACTTCACAGACTTTGCCCAAAGAATATGGCCTGCCCAGTGGCGCTGGCTTTCTTCGTCGCTGACAAACTCGAGCCGAGGCATTTGAAGTCCCGTTGTTGACGGAGGCTGAGGAATTTTGTCACGTGGGAAATACCACGTGATAATTCTAACCAACTAGGGCAACGTTGAGGGGAGTGTCTTATGTCCGCACTTATTTCAGACCATCTGCAGAGAAAAGCATGCGAAGGGAGGTACCCTGGAGATACCGCGAGTTTTTAAAGTCATGTGACATGTCGCAAAGGGAAGTTATCACCAGCATTTGTGACGTTTTTTTCCCAGAATGCCTTGTTTTGCGAGGCAAATGCATGCGCATGCTTGATTCGAAACAAGCCTAATGACAGGTGGCCCCCAATTTCCACTGCATACGTTTCCGCTGCGGTGCGTCTCCGATCCGGCTTCAGTCCGCCGTCCGCCAATCCCCACAGGATGCGTTTGAGTCCGCCACGGCGCAGTCCGGCAGAACGACTGTGAGACCTCGCGATAATACGTAATCGCGCGAGATTGCAGTTAAAGAACTCTGAAAACTAGGGTGGCCGGGAGGTGCAAAACAAATTTACAATATGAGAAACACTTTTACAAAGCTGGAGACAAAGTTACATTTCAGAAAACAAAATTACATTGCCATAACACATTTACAAGTCCTGAGACAAATTTACATTTGAGAAAACAAATTTACAAGACGTGAAACACTTTTACAAATGCCGAGACAAATTTACAAGTAACTCTTGCAACCGGAAAGGGAATGTACCAACTGGCGAGTTGAACCGGAAGTAATAAGGTGACCCAAGATGGACGGCGGGCAAGCAGTCTTTTGCCCGTTTTGTGGACAAAATATGAGCCGATTAACGCCGTTTTGTTTTTCGTGTGGTCGGTCTTTGGAGTTTTTGAATGCCGCAGCTCAGACGGAAGGACCAGCCGCACAGGGGACGTCAGGGGACGGACCAGATCTGCTGCAGCAGTGCATAAAGTAGTTTAATGAGGGACACTCGTACGCTGTAATCGTGGACATGATGTCAAGTTTACACGGTGTTCACATCAGCTTGAGGTCGCTCAAAAGCAAACTGAATGAAGCTGGGTTATATCGTAGAAAGCATTACTCCTCTACAAACGCCGTAACTAGGGCCATCAGACTGGAACTTCGTGGACCTGGACAACTGTTTGGCTACCGTACGATGTGGCAAGTACTCAAACAAAAGTACAATCTACGAGTGAAGAGGGATCGCGTGATGAAGTTGCTCCAGGAGCTCAATCCTCGAGGGTGCGAGAGGAGAGCACGCAGAAGGTTTGTCAGAAGAACCTACCACTCCATGGGACCGAACTATACATGGTACGCGGATGGTTATGATAAACTTAAGCCATTTGGGTTGGCTCTTTACGGCTGTATTGATGGTTTTTCACGCAAAGTGCTGTGGCTTGCATGTGGACATTCAAATAATGACCCAAGTGTGATCGGTCACTATTTTCTGTCATGTGTGCGAAACCTCTCCGTCATTCCCATGAGACTGAGGACCGATTGCGGTACGGAGAACGGGACCATGGCTGCAATTCAGTGCACCCTCCGCCACCACCACAGAGACCACTACGCTGGAGCGTCCAGCCACATGTATGGCTCATCCACAAACAACCAGAGGATTGAATCCTGGTGGTCCATATTCAGAAAGGGCAGGTAAGTGGCCTTCATCAAGTCATTTACCTTTTTTCATTCATTCACTCAAACATATTGTGGCGCGTCCAGAGCTGCCAGAATAACTGCTTTTCTTTGTTGACATTTGTTTTTGGGTGTCTCAGATTGCTTTTATTTTTCCATTTCCATGTTAAGGCCTAACGGTGAAAATCAGACAGACATGAGTGCCATTTCATTGGTCTCATGGAATGTGCGCGGTCTTGGGCATGCAGTTAAACGGGGTAAGGTCTTTGCGCACTTAAGGGGCTCACACACCGGACCGAAAATCGGCGTCTTTGAGAGAGTCGGCGCCCGTGACATGAGTCTACTTGGTGTGGTCGCTCGAATCGGCCCACGTCGGCGTTCATTTCAGCCGATTCAAATGTGTAATCCGCCATTCGAGTCGGTCATTCTTTTACCATTCTGATTGGTGGAGGCTAGCAGCTTGACTAGCGAATCAGTGGAGCCCGGAAGTGACGATGGTAAACATACCAGATAACCAGTGGAATCGAAGAAGGCGGTCTAGAGAGGACCGCCTACTTCCGGTTTTCGTGTTTTTTGGCCCACAATACAGATTTGCGCCGCCTGTTGTTTTGGAGACATTACATCTCGCGCAAGCGTGGAACGTATGGCATCGGCTGTAATTCCGTAGGTGTGAACCGCCCATGTCGTTGTTCGAGTCGGCCATATTAAGTAGCCAACGCCGAATTTACCGACGCGAGTCGGGCAGTTCTTCCGGTGTGTGCACAGCTTTAAAGTCACTTAAAGCAGACATAGTGTTTCTGCAAGAAACCCATATAAAAGCTACAGAGCAGAGGCGGCTGGGAGCTAATTGGATTTCTCAAGTTTACCAGTCACCGTTTACTTCCAAAGCTAGAGGTGTCGCCATTCTCTTTCGTAAGAGTATCCCATTCCAACTTGCTTCAGTAATCACGGATCCAAATGGCAGGTATATTATGATTACTGGAGGTATTAATTCGTTCCCTGTCACCTTTCTGAATATATACGGTCCAAATATAGACGACCCAAATTATTTTCGCAAAGTATTTGATCTAATTCCAGACCTCAGCACTACTAATTTAATCATGGGCGGTGATTTTAATTGTTAACTTGATCCACATCTTGACAGACTTTCCTCTCGTGCTCCAATCACCATAGCATCTGTTCAAACGTTGAATAATCTACTTAAATCCAGAAACATGATTGATATATGGAGGCTGCAACATCCAACAGATAAAGACTATTCCTATTTTTCCCATGTCCATAAATCATATATGTCATGATCTGTGTTTGTTTTGATCTGTGTTTTCTTGATTTTGATTCCCTGGTTTATTTTGTAATTTTGCCCTTGGTGTGATTCCCTGTCTCGTACTTCCTGGTCTTTGTTGTTTCCGCTGTCTTGACTCCCCCTCCCTCTCGTGTTGATTACCATGCCTGCCCTGATGTGTTTCACCTGTCCCTCGTCAGCTCCCTGCCTCCCTGTGTGTATATAGTCTGTGTGTTTCCCCTGTCTCATGTTGGATCATTGTCGTTGTCGATGTCGCTGTCTGTGTCTGCCACTCTGTCTGCTGCCACTCTGTCTGCTGCCCCACGTCTCGTCCCTGGATTTATTCGTTTCTGCCTCCCGTGTCCTTTTGTGTTTTGGTTCCTGTTTTGTAAGTGTTTCGTTGATGACCGTTTTTGCCCTTGTGGTTTCCTTTGTTTGATACTTTGTTTTAGTCTTAGTTTTTGGTTTGTATTTAGTTAATGATGTGAATAAAACCCTTTTTTTACTGCACTTGGGTCCTCACCTCCTGCTTCCAAGCCCGATCGTGACAGAATGATCCAACCATTTAGGACCCAGCAGAAACTAAACATGGACCCAGCCTTTTTTTTGAATGGACTCAATGAGGTTTTAGACAACCTCCAGTACCTCCAAGTCTGCTTCGAGTGTGCAGACACCAGGGAGGAGAGGATGTCTGTCCGAAAGGAGGCTGGGGAGCTGATTTCCTCCAGGCCGTGGCTCAGGGGCTCTCTGCCTGACTGGGTTACAAACTTTGTTTCCGCCGCTGATACCCGGCCATCACCCTCCCCCGCTAAGCAGCTTCCCAGCTCCGGCCCCAACCCGTTTTGGGGTACTCGCCTGGCCCTGGGAGGGCCAAGGAGCGTCCAGCTGGCTAACCGGCAGTTGGCTCGTCGGTTGCCGGCCTCGAGGAGGGGCGGCACGAGGAAGCGAGCCTCCCCGATGCTGCTCACATCGGTTCTGACAGGGGTCCGTCCGTCACCAGTTCCAGCGGAGGCCCGCCCGTCCAAGATACCAGTCCATGCCACAGTTCCAGCCATGCTACCAGCCCAGGCCACAGCCAAGCATCCAGCCCAGGCCACAGCCAAGCATCCAGCCCAGGCCTTAGCCACAGCCAAGCATCCAGCCCAGGCCTTAGCCACAGCCAAGCATCCAGCCCAGGCCTTAGCCACAGCCAAGCATCTAGCCCATGTCTCGGTCACTGGTCTTCAGTCGGCGGTCCGGTCGACACTCTCCAGTGGTCTTCAGTCGGCGGCCCGTCCGTCACCAGCCCAGACAGGTGACCGTCCCACACCTGCTCCTCGCAGCCTATTGGGGGTTTGCCTGTCACCCATTCATGTTCCGACGGGGGGCCGTCCCACGCCTGCTCCACACAGCCTTCGGGAGGTCCGCTCGTCACCCGTTCCTGTTCCGACGGGGGGCCGTCCCACGCCTGCTCCACGCAGCCTTCGGGAGGTCCGCTCGTCACCAGTTCCTGTTCCGACGGGGGGCCGTCCCACGCCTGCTCCACGCAGCCTTCGGGAGGTCCGCTCGTCACCCGTTCCTGTTCCGACGGGGGGCCGTCCCACGCCTGCTCCACGCAGCCTTCGGGAGGTCCGCTCGTCACCAGTTCCTGTTCCGACGGGGGGCCGTCCTACGCCTGCTCCACGCAGCCTTCGGGAGGTCCGCTCGTCACCCGTTCCTGTTCCGACGGGGGGCCGTCCTACGCCTGCTCCACGTCGCCTTCCTGAGCGGCCCGCTAGGTCGCCCTCATGCCCGGCCTCCTGAGCGGTCCCGCCCGCTAGGTCGCCCTCATGCCCGGCCTCCTGAGTGGTCCCGCCCGCTAGGTCGCCCTCATGCCCGGCCTCCTGAGCCCTGCCCCCAGGCCCCCTCCACCCGCCCTACGTATCATGAATCTTGGGGACGTCTGGGATCCGTCCCTTGAGGGGGGGGGGGTACTGTCATGATCTGTGTTTGTTTTGATCTGTGTTTTCTTGATTTTGATTCCCTGGTTTATTTTGTAATTTTGCCCTTGGTGTGATTCCCTGTCTCGTACTTCCTGGTCCTTGTTGTTTCCGCTGTCTTGACTCCCCCTCCCTCTCGTGTTGATTACCATGCCTGCCCTGATGTGTTTCACCTGTCCCTCGTCAGCTCCCTGCCTCCCTGTGTATATAGTCTGTGTGTTTCCCCTGTCTCATGTTGGATCATTGTCGTTGTCGATGTCGCTGTCTGTTTCTGCCACTCTGTCTGCTGCCCCACGTCTCGTCCCTGGATTTATTCGCTTCTGCCTCCCGTGTCCTTTTGTGTTTTGGTTCCTGTTTTGTAAGTGTTTCGTTGATGACCGTTTTTGCCCTTGTGGTTTCCTTTGTTTGATACTTTGTTTTAGTCTTAGTTTTTGGTTTGTATTTAGTTAATGATTTGAATAAAACCCTTTTTTACTGCACTTGGGTCCTCACCTCCTGCTTCCAAGCCCGATCGTGACAATATACAAGGATTGATTATTTTTTAGTGGATGCAAAATTAATACCTAAAATCGTACAGACTAAATATCATAATATATTGATATCAGATCACAGTCCAGTATCTTTAAAATTGATGCTTTCCCTGCCAAAACAAACTGCTGGCGCTTTAATCCATGGTTGTTGACCACTTGTTGAGCAAGTATTCGTGGATTACATGTCTGCACGATTGGGAGAGTTCCTTGAGACCAATGACACAGGTGACGTGTCAGACTCAACGCTCTGGGAAACCCTCAAAGTAGTTATGAGAGGCCATATAATTTCGTTCGAAGCATCAAAGAAAAGAGAACAGCGCCGTCGTCTGGTCGAAATTGAAAACGAACTTCCAACTCTCGAACAGTCCTATAGGGACTCCCTGTCACAGGAAGATTATAACAAGATTTTGAAGTTGAAATATGAATACAATCGCATTCTCAGTGGAACCATTGGCAAACTCCTACTTAAAAGTAAACAAAAACACTTCGAGTTAGGTGATAGACCAGAGAGGCTGCTGGCCAGACAGTTGAAGGGTGCCCAGGCGAGCCGTGCAATTTATAAAATAAAATCCAAAACAGGAGACTTGCTGGTCAATCCTAAGGAAATAAACACTCGCCTCAAAGACTTTTACTCAGAATTATACACTGCTAAATCTAGAGCAACTAATACAGATCTCGCTAATTTTTTTGACTCCCTCAGCCTGCCAACACTAAATGAGTCATCCAGGTTTGAACTTGATTCAGACTTCACGGAGGATGAGTTAGTTGAGGCAATTAAATAATTTCCCTCTGGTAAAGCAGCTGGCCCAGACGGTTTGGCTGCGAGTTTTATAAAGCATTTCATAAAACACTCGCCCCGCTCCTGCTTAGGATGATCAAGGACTCCGCTGAGAACAATGCATTTCCGGGGTCGACGCGGCCAAGGCATTTGATCAAATAGAGTGCCCTTTTATGTTTGAAGCTCTTAGGAGATTTGGAATTGGGGACTCCTTCATTACCTGGGTCAAGATGTTATACCTCTGCCCAAAATCTTTCATCCTCACCAATAATGATAAATCTGGGCCTTTTGGGTTGCACCGAGGAGTCAGGCAGGGTGACCCGCTGTCGCCCCTGCTCATCGATGTGGCCCTGGAGCCCCTTGCGATAGGGATCAGGAGTCATCCTGGCATCAAGGGCATTAAGATAGGGGAGATAGAAAGCCGGGTGGGCCTTTATGCGGATGATACATTATTATATCTCTCGGATCCAGAGGCGTCTGTCCCCCCTTTGCTTGACTTCATTAACTCATTTGGCAACCTCTCTGGCTATACAATCAATTGGGGTAGGAGTAGGAGTTCATGCCCCTATCAGACAGTCTAGACCCATGTTTTCTTGACGCACCGCCATTTACGCTAGCGAAAGATCATTTCACGTATCTAGGGCTTAAAATATCCCGTGATCCTAAGCAGTTATTTAAACTTAACTATGCTGATATGATCCTGAAGCTAAAATGCAACATAGAGAAATGGAGAACTCTGCCACTGTCTATGGTGGGGCGTATCAATGCAATCAAGATGGTGACCCTCCCTAGGTTTTTATACTTATTTCAGAATCTGCCAATCTTTCTCACCTCAGCATTTTTTAAGAAACTAGACTCATTGAGTGGTTAAACCCTGTGGTTAAACACAGGGTTTAACCTGTGGTTAAACATTGAAGCCACAGCGGTACAGGGCTCCTCCCTCTGCACCTTACTTTTCTCCAAGATAGAGTCTCCTTGTAAACTTATTGGTAACAACTTTATTTTGAGAAACTCCCTTAGGATCTTGAACCAGATAAGAAGCGTTTGCAAGCTGCCGAATACTTCTGTACACACTCCTATATGCCATAACCATTCAATTTTACCATCTCAGGCGGATAGGGTGTTCGCAGACTGGAGAGAGAGTGGACTTGTGGCCCTCGAAGACCTATATGTACACAAACATTTTGCTTCATTTGGTCAGCTGACAACAAAGTTTAATTTGCCGAATTCTCATCACTTTCGATATCTCCAAGTCAGGCACTATGTTAAAGGTGTATTTCCAAACTTTGAAACCATGCCAACAAGTTGCCCATTCTATGATCTCATGCTGCTCCCTCCTGACTCCGGGCACCTAATATCTCGCTTTGTGTCCTTGTTCTCCACCTCCGCATCCACTCATTACCTTAGAGAAGCCTGGTCTAATGAGCTGGAGCTTGAGGTGTCTGACGATACCTGGAACCAAGCTTTGACTAGAATTCATACCTGTTCTATCAATGTTAGATACAAATTGATTCAATTTAAAGTCGTTCATCGACTATACTATTCTAAACTTAAACTGCATAGAATCTATCCATCACTTTCTCCACTGTGTGACCGATGCGGAGGTGCAGAGGGTTCGTTATCGCATCTTTTTTGGTTATGTCCTCAACTGCATAAGTTCTGGTGTGATGTGTTTCAGTGGCTTAGTCTGGTCTATAACTTGTACATTGCCCCTGACCCAGAGCTGGCGCTCTTTGGGTGCTCGGAGAATGCCCTCAGGTACTCGCCTGGGATACAACAAGCACTAATGCTGGGCATGGTTGCTGCAAAGAAAATTATTCTCCTGGACTGGAAATCCCCCACTCCCCCTTGCTTTCGAAAATGGCTCAACGAAATGACTGTGATTATCCAGATGGAAAGGATACGCTTCCACAACTCTAAAACACAAAACCGCTTTCTGAGCATTTGGGGTCCATTCAATGACTATCTTAAAGACGTGTAATCCTTTTCTGCAGAGATGTGCTCTTGACTGCACTGCAACTTGTATCTCTGTAACACCTGGCCATGTAGATAACGGCAATATTATATTCATCTAAGACACATTTTTAATTGTGTCTGGCAGCTCTGTTGTTTTGTGTTATTTTGTTGTTGTTGTCTTTTTTTCTCTCTCTCTTCTGTCGCTGTGTTTTGTCTACATAAAAACTGAAACATTTGAAAATAAAATATTCAAAAAAAAAAAACATAATTGGGCGCCTCCGGGGTTACGAGAAGGCGCTACGTGACCAATTTCAGGGAAAAGAGGGCTGTCCACACCAAATTCACAGTTAATGTTCTTTATTAAATACTGTGGCAGGGATGCTGTCGGTGCCGTGGAGTGCGGGGCTGGCTTGAGGGGGCTGAGGCTGAGGCGACGTCGTTGGGCGAGAGCGGGGTTCGGTACACGGGGACGGGCAGTCATACGGTCCGGGGCTTGGCGGGAGAGGCGGCGGTCAGGCAGGCGGGGGTCGAAGCAGAGGCGGGTAGTCAGACGGTCCGGGGGTCGATCAGGGAGGGGGTCCGGGGGTTCTCTTCCAGAAGCGGGTCATACACAGGGCTTTTAGTTGTGTGTGTGTGTGTGTGTGTGTGTGTCTGTGTCTGTCTCTCTCTGTCTGTCTGTCTGTCTGTCTGTCTGTCTGTCTGTCTGTCTCTGTCTCTGTCTCTGTCTCTCTCTCTCTCTCTCTCTCTCTCTCTCTCATCATCTCCTTACTCTCCACACGAACGTGTTCTCCGTCGTCTCCTTTTATCCCCTCCTGTCATCTTGCACTGATTTCCTCCCAGCCGTGTTCCTCCACGCCGGTGATTCCGATGGGCAATCGGAACTCCATATATGGTCCGCCGTCCGTTCACTGCGCGGTGCCTTGGAGGGATAGAGTGCGGTGGCAACAGGGCCGTGGCTGTCACATGCCACGGCGGTACATACACGTTATTTATTATGCTCCCCGGTTCCCTCCTCCTTACCTCTGTCCCGCGGGCGCCACAATATGTATATGCTTAAAATGATCATTTATTTGATTGATTTCTGTAGGAGTCAGTTCTGGATGGAGCTATTTGCAGACCTTAGAGACGCCGGATACTTCAACGGGAGTCATGAGCATCAGTGTCTACTGAGATACTGCTTTGGTGATGTTATTCAGAAAGACTTGGATGAGTGTGTTGGATTATGGAACAGTCACAGGATCCGACCCTCCAAAACAGCATCATGTCCAGGAGGAGTGCCCAATGAGCTCTACTAACTTACCACACAGGTAATATTTGGTGGTATAGTTTGGTCAAATCGACCAGGCTGAACTGGATGCCTTTCCTGAGGCTCACCTGACAACAGCTCCATGTGGGGATGCAAACATGCAGGAGTACCTGGACTTGGCCATGGAGAGCAATCATTTACAGAAGGCAGATTACTGGCAGTCTGCAACTGAACTGTATCTGAAACTAAAAGAAATTGCTCAGCTATGAGTGGAAGAAACATTTATTATAAAGGTTAGGCATGCCACTCACGATACAATTTGCATCACGATTCAGGGATCACGATGCAATTCAAATCACAATTCGAATAATGTACAACTAGGCATGCCGTGATTTTTTTTTTAAATAGAGTCAAATCTATTTTTTTAAATATGATCTGAATCGATTTAATTAAACCATGTATCGCGATGTGGCTTCCAGGCAGCAAGAATGTTGAACAAGAACTAGTTCTTTTGCTGCGAATTGTAATAAAGATGTAACATGTACACAAAGTGTCTTAATTTGTCACCCACAACGCAACGGACGGTCGAACGCACCGGCGAGTGGGCGGGTCTGTGTTCAAGTGGGCGGGACTTGAGTTTCGCTCTGCCGTTTCCAACATGGCGGACGGCCCACAAACGATCTCATTTTACAGTTAAACTACACGCTAAAGCATGTTTCTGAAAACATTTGAGGCGGGAAATGTGTAGTGCAGTAACAGAATCTGGATTCATATTTGATCAACACTGCCTAGTTTGATAGTTTGAACGAAGTTTCTGGAGCCGGCGGCACTGCGTTTGCATAAAGTTCAATCCATCGACCTTTATGCAAATTCACGTACGGCGACAGGGCCGTCAATTCGAGTGCCGTATCCATCATGTGGAGCTCCTGCTCTACATAGACAATGAATGGGATCCGTTGACTTGACGTCTGCTGCCGGAGTTGGTGTGTCTGTACCTTATGGCGCGTGCCTGCGACTCTTTATAGATAGTGGATACTACGATTCACCATGGCAACGGGGAGAGCGTTATTAGATATTACTGAGTGTTTATGTAGAAAACAAGCTCATCCTGAGAAAGCGGAGCAATGTAACTGCAGCAAAGTAGCGATAGTTGGCGTGGCAGACAATTACTGTCCGAGCTAATGTGTAAAACTGAATGAAACAGTCGATTGATCTAAAGGTAATAAGTCTTTATTTTTGGCCTTGCAGAACAACACTGTGGTGTAATGGTTAACAACGCCGCCCACGGCGCAGGCGACAGGGGTACAACTCCCGTAGTTCACAAAGTAGTGCATCACATAAATTATCATTTTCATTGGGTGTAATCCCCCCAGGCACAGAAAGAAAGTGGTGCCAGTTGAAAATTAAGCATAAGAATATTGCGCAAATACGTTGACTAAGGCATATGATTTTAATCATATTTCACATATTAAACAGTAAATATAAGCAGGTATTTCAACACAGAAATGTACCTAAACATTTTATAAATCTCCCGTTCGCAAAAACACTACCTCCGCAAAGAATCTGGTTGCGGATTATGTCCGCGATATGAAATGTTGAAAATGTGGGAGAATATTGTTTAGATAATATCTAATGTGATTGGAAGGAAAGGTAATCAAAATTCTCTCCCGACGCAAAGCTGCTAGAATCACTTTTATTTCCATATCGATTAGGTTGACGATGAAAGGACAGCACATTTTTTCAGAGTTGGTTCAGATTCCGGAAAAAGGCGGAGACATGTAGGGAGAAACTCAGGGTTTGTTGAAGCAAACCTGCTAGCGAGCCTATCTCCTATCTCTTAGGTAGGAGATAGGTTAATTGGTGACTCTAAATTGCCCGTAGGTGTGAATGTGAGCGTGAATGGTTGTCTGTCTCTACATGTCAGCCCTGCGATAGACTGGCGTCCTGTCCAGGGTGTACCCTGCCTTCGCCCAATGATAGCTGGGATCAGCTCCAGCCCCCCCTGCGACCCTGAATACAGGATAAGCGGTAGACAATGGAGGGATGGATGGATGGATTCAGTCTTCAGCATTGATTCAGGCAGCAGTTGCTTCCCAGACCAACTGTCTCTTCTTGGCTGCAGCTGTGTTGCTCCGCTTTCTAAAGGGGCGTTCACATGTAATTAAACAATTGACATAACCCTATTTCATGCACATTTTTCATGGGACCGAATTACATGTAAAGTCAATGCACAGACGCAAGCTGTTGCAATTTTGCTGAGGTTTGTACCAGTGCACATGTGTTGTAACAGTGGGGTGCCAAAGACATGCCACCATGATAAATCTCCCATTATGATCAACTTGCTGCTTTGACCGTACATCGCACATTTAAAATTCTTACATCTACTTGTTACCTGAACTCTTTTCCTAGGCCAAGAGTACGACAAGCACGAAACTTTGAACAAATAGTCTTTGGGCCCTCATGATCAAAATAGATGCTGATCGGCCACTAGGTGGCTTTGATTAACAAAATACAGCATGTCCAAAGAATAACTCTGATTACAGTTTTTAATTGCTAATAATTGTAATTTAATTGCTAAAACACAATTTTGCAAACTAGGCTGATTTTATCAAAAACACCCAAACTGCACAATACCTCATATATCCTGCAAAATAAAGCATTGCAACCAAACCTACATACAGCATTATCAAAATCAAACTTTTGCTCCAAATGGCACACACATCATTCATATTACCAGATTTGTGTCTAACCAACTACACACATAATGAAAAGCACTCTAATCTTCAGTATGCTTTGCCATAAAACTAACCGATCCCAGCTGTCATTGGGCGAAGGCAGGGTACACCCTGGACAGGTCGCCAGTCTATCAGGGCCAACATGTAGAGACAAACAACCATTCATGCTCACATTCACACCTATGGGCAATTTAGAGTCACCAATTAACCTATGACACTATATATTAAATTGAATTTAAGTTTTTCACAGTGACCCTTTTATTGACCGCGCTGCCGCGCACGTATGCGCGTGCACGTGACCTGGGAAGTCCTGGTGCTCGCCGGAAAATAGGGATCCCCGAGAGCAACGTTTAATTCGACCCCCAGGGCGAGTCGCTGCCAACTGGATATGGCTGGGCCGTAGGCCCGCCCACCGTCAGCATGTTGCCTGCCTGTCGGTCATTTCTCCATTTTGGGGGAGCGCTGCCCGATACAAAGCATGTCCGCGAGACACGCCGCCGCTCCGTGCCTTCGTCTCTTCTCGCTGCTCCTGCTGTTCGCAGCGAGACAGCAGTGTGTCGCGGGCCGTCCGCTGCTCGTGTTGCTGATCGATGGATTCCGATATGACTACATGGATGACCTACAGCATCTACCCGGATTTCGAGAGCTCGTGCGCAACGGAGTGAAAGTGGACTACACGACACCGGACTTCCCGAGTTTGTCGTACCCTAATTACTACTCACTAATGACAGGTACCCTATCTATTTATATGCTTAAAAGCTTTACATGGAGATAACAACGACAATATTGCTATTATTATTAGGAATGACATGATATGGATAGTGTGTAAAATATTTCATAAAGACTATAAAATCTCTGTCAGTGAGTCACAGCTCTGAGTCTGACTGTAGGACAGGCTTCACGCATTCAAAGAGAAATATGTTTGAATGAATTTGAACTAAATGGTAACTAGTGAATTTGTGTATCGTTTATTCTTTGGTTATTTTGTTGAAAAACAAAATCAGATAAACAACCCTTGTTTTTTTGGTTTATCTGATTTTTTATGTTTAAAAAACAACAGAAAAAGGGGAAATGGAAAAACAATTAAACAGGTCTCTTGTTTTCTTTTTCTTTTTTACAACCCAAACAGAAAAACAGTTTTGTTTTCTGTTGAAAGATCTCCTCCACCAAGAAGAACATTCAATTAAATTTTATTTAGAGTTTCATATCATAACAAAAATGATCTCAGGATATTTTACACATAAAGCAGGACTAGAACACGCCGGTTGGGCTTGGAGCAATGTGAGCTCAAGCCGACGGGGGACAATCGTGTCGTGGCACGGTACGAATCAATTTAGTGACTATGGGCCTACACACACTAGGTGACCAGGTTCAGTAGGTGATTGTATTCAGAAACACTTTCTGTTATATTACTTGAAATCCTAGTAACATACGGATAGCAATGAATACATAAAATGCTCTAACATTAAAAACAATCTAAAATGTCATCTGTTGCCGTGGCAGGACTGTAAAAACCCCGTCCAATCAAAAGCAGTCGGGCAGAGAAAATAATTGGACGGCCTTCCTGTCAATGCTTACTTCCTGATTCACTCTGAGCAGAGCTCTGAATGAAGGGGGCGGGGCTTTTCGGTTCGGCGAACACTAGTTAAACAATCTGGACTTTAGGCTCAATCGTGGCTGGGCACGGTACAGTTGGCCTAGTGAGAGTGCACCCTCACTGCATCCTTGGAGTTTGAGGGGGTGTACTGTCATTTACAGTTTTTTATGATCACTAAAAAAATGTTCAATACTGTACAATTTTCCTAAACTCTTAACACACCAACACACCTACCACACACAATTGTCAAAACAGTTAATTTCATGCTCAAAATCACACATTGTTAAATAATCTTCAACATTACTTTTCAAAAATACAATAATACACTTACACAATACTCTGTCTACAACACATATTCTCTTCCAACAGGAACATTTAGTCAATCATATTACAATGTCATTAACACAAGCATCAGATGGAATTACAGAAACTGCATTATTGTATATGTGTCAGGTCTGCCCTTCTACAATAGACACTATATTGTTGAGATCATAGATTGTGTTTTGTTCTGCAGTTTCTTTGGAAGCCTCTCTACATTTGTGTTGGGTTTAGTAAATGCATGCATTTTGTTTATTTTGCTGCAGAAATTCAATACAAAAGATGATTGAATCTCAGAGTAGCTTTATAGAACGTACGGTTTATAAAGAAAAAAGAAGACAGAGACAGAAGTGCTGCAGTAAAGGCTTATTTGCAACAGGACATTACTGCAAGATAACATGGTACTCGTCTTCCTCTCCCTTGTCCTGGTACTCATCTTCCTCTCCCTAGTCCTGGTACTCTTCTTCCTCTCCCCTGTCCTGATACTCTTCTTCCTCTCCCTTGTCCTGGTACTAATTTTCCTCCCCTTTGTCCTGGTACTCGTTTTCCTCTCCCTTGTCCTGGAACTCTTCTTCCTCTCCCTTATCCTGATAATCATCTTCCTCTCCCTTGTCCTGGAACTCTTCTTCCTCTCCCTTATCCTGATAATCATCTTCCTCTCCCTTATCCTGATAATCATCTTCCTCTCCCTTGTCCTGGTACTCGTCTTCCTCTCCGCTGTCCTGGTACTCTTCTTCCTCTCCCTTGTCCTGGAACTCTTCTTCCACTCCCCTGTTCTGGTACTTGTCTTCCTCTCCCCTTTCCTGGTACTCGTCTTCCTCTCTGTTCCAGGTACTCCGTCCTCTTCTCCCCTGTCCTGGTACTAGTGTTGCTTTCGTTAATGAAAATTATGACTGAATATCGTCATCAACAAACCTTTATCAGGAAGGAGGAAAATGAGACGAGACGCTACGAAAATGCTGGTCATGTGACGATAATGATAATTAAGTAGATAATGCAGTATTGTAGACGAATAAAAACGAGACTAAATGTGGTTTAAAAAATTAAATATGCTAAAATGTATCTCCATTTGCATTGACCAAAACGAGGCAAGACGAAATATTAAAATGTTGTTTCGTCTCGCAGTAAGCAGCGGCCAACAAGCAGGGAAGCACCCGTCGTACTCTTGGATTAATCTCACACTGTGAATATGATTTCCTTGGGGGCTGCACGGTGGTGTAGTGGGTGGCACTGTCGCCTCACCTCGTCTTCCTCTCCCTCGTTCTGGTACTCGTCTTCCTCTCCCTCGTTCTGGTACTCGTCTTCCTATCCCTCGTCCTGGTACTCGGCTTCCTCTCTCTTGTCCTAGTCCTCGTCTTCCTCTCCCTTGTCCTGGTACTCGTCTTCCTCTCCCTCGTCCTGGTACTCTTCTTCCTCTCCCTTGTCCTGGTACTCATCTTCCTCTCCCTTGTCCTGGCAGTCATCTTCCTCTCTCTCGTCCTGGTACTCGGCTTCCTCTCTCTTGTCCTAGTACTCCTCTTCCTCTCCCCTGTCCTGATACTCTTCTTCCTCTCCCTTGTCCTGGTACTAGTCTTCCTCTCCCTTGTCCTGGTAATTGTCTTCCTCTCCCAGTGTTTCCCCTACCATTGTACAGGCCTGGCGGGCCGCCAGGCCAAGGAGACCTGCCGCCAGGCCAAAAAAAAAAATCAATATACCAAAAATAAGCCACCTATCAATTCATTCATAAATCAATAATCATTTACATTAGGAGCGCCTCCCCGCAGCACTGCTCCGTAAGACGCGCGGCCGCAACAATCCAGGCCGCGCGCTCCCGCTACGTTCTTCTTCGTGTACTTTTACGCGCTTGATGTTGTTATGATGCCGCTCTGCCTGGTTAAACCACCACGATGTCGCTTTCTACTTTGAAACACGGAGTTGACACTGTATTTTGATAAGCTGTTGCACTCTTCAGACTCGTGGTGTGAGCGGAACCGGACCGGTACCGGACCCGGAACCGGACCGGTGCATTTATAAGAAAAATGCCGCTGTGTGTCTCCGTCCAAAATCCGCTTTCCTCGCGCTGCCTGCTCGCACAGATCTGCTCGTGCGCACATTCGCTGATGCAGGTGAGTGTTGTCGAGAAATAAATGCAGAGACGGCGCTCCTTAAAAACAACATCAAGCCATGCGTGTGAAGTATTAGGACGTGATGACGTATGTACAACCGGCTAACGGGCCAAAGCCCGTTTGTGCTGGAGCCGAGGCACGCTACTGATTTAGGCAGCCTATGTTAATAAAATAAGGATTGTTTTTGATAAGCTGTGGAACTCTGAGTTAACCTATTTCTACCTGAATTTCTATGAACTATTAGGCTGTTGAGTAAACCTATAACTTATATTTTACTTGATAAAATAAGACAATGCACTCATATGTCGTTGTAGTGTTTTACAGTATCTGTAGCTATTATTAATGTTATGCTCCTCATTTTCCAGACATATTTTTCCGGTCCCTAATTTTCCATCAACCAGCACCTTAATAAGTCACTCTCTCCTTGTGATCTTGAATACACTCTGGTTGAACAAAAATGTTGAATGCAAATATAATAATTGCAGAATTGCAGACTGCTTGCTGTGCCACCTGACTTAATCTAACTGCACCAATACACCATCCCACACGTCTCGTCTGTTTAGGGTTTTTTCGGTGGGTACCACCGGGCCTGAAAAAAATTCTAGGGGAAACACTGCTCTCCCTTGTCCTGGTACTCTTCTTCCACTCCCCTGTCCTAGTACTTGTCTTCCTCTTCCCTGTCCTGGTACTTGTCTTCCTCTCCATTGTCCAGGTACTCCGTCTTCTTCTCCCCTGTGCTGGTACTAGTGTTGCTTTCGTTAATGAAAATTATTAAAAAAGAAATAAATAATCGTCGTCAACGAACCTTTATCACGTGAGGAAAACGAGACGAGACGCTACGAAAATGTTGGTCATGTGATGATAACGATAATTAAATATATAATGCAATATTGTAGACGAATAAAAACGAGACTAAATGTGGTTTGCAAAATAAAAACTATGCTTAAATGTTTCTCCATTTGCGCTAACCAAAACGAGGCGAGACGAAATGTTATGTTTAGTCTCGTTTAGTCGTGTTATTATTAGTAGGCTCGTTCGAGATGAACTGCGCCTTGTCTGGAAGGCAGACGAAAGCAGGCAGAGAACAGTCCAGAGAACAGTCCAGTCGGACAGTTTCCATTGGCCTTCGAAGATTTGACAGGAAGTCATAGAAAAAGTTACATCCTGTTAGACGCGATCTGTAGGCTATCTGTAATTTGTGACCACATAGATAGATAGATAGATAGATAGATAGATAGATAGATAGATAGATATACTTTATTGATCCCAAGCTGGGAAATTAAAGCTCACATCGCATTTATTTATATTTGTCCATACATTTCTGTAGAAATCAGAATACTTTAGTAAAACCTCAGGAAATTTTACAGCTGCAGTTGCTACATAAGAGAAAGAGAAGAAAGAAAGAGAAATAATAAAATAATGCCAATAAATATTACTGTGTCTGGAATAAAGATTGATTGTTGATTGACTTATATGTATGGATACTGCGATGGACTGGCGACCTGTCCAGAGTGTACCCTGCCTTCGCCCAATGATAGCTGGGATCGGCTCCAGCCCCCCCGCGACCCTGGATACAGGATAAGCGGTAGACAATGGATGGATGGATGGATAACCTTGTTTGAATTGTAAAATGGGTTTGCTAAATACAATCTTTGACTAAAACTAGACTAAAATGTCATCAGTTTTCGTCCACTAAAACTAGACTAAAACTAGACAAAATGTCATCAGTTTTTGTCGACTAAAACTAGACAAAAATAGTCATGGACAATTCTGACTAAAATAAGAACGTGACTAAAACTAATAAAAACTAAAATGATAGCTTGAGACAAAGACTAGTAAAACAGGCCGCCAAAAAAAACACTACCTGGTACCTGCTTCCTCTCTCTTGTCCTGGTACTCGTCTTTGTCTCCCAGTTTTTGTTGGTAAATTCTGTAGGCCACTTTGAAATTGTTTACTTATACTTGCACTGTTTGATATCAATAAATGTTATTCTTAAATACATTATTTTTATTTATAAAACTATAATATGTTCTAATATACCATTAACAAGAGCGAGCTAGTACAATACAAGGATTTTACAAGCCCATTTATTAGGGATGCAAAATATCATCAATTATCGTTATCGGCAAAATCACCCATAATATTGAGATATTATTTTTTGTCAATATCGCACACCCCTAGTTGTGTCATCTTTATAATTATGTATTTCCACAGTCTTATACTTCAACATCTATATGTAAAAATGATATGCTTTCTTGATGTGCAAAATGATCTTTTTCTTTGGATACTCAGACTCTGCTATTTAATATTATTCATGTTGATTTTTGTCAGGCCGGCACTGTGACATTCATCAGATGACTGGAAACTACATGTGGGATGAAGCCTCCAAGAAGCAGTTTCTAATGGAGACCAACCTTGACAGTCGGTTGCCTCTTTGGTGGGATGGATCAGAGCCATTATGGGTGACCCTGCAGAAACTGGGAAAGAAGGTTTTCATGTACTACTGGCCTGGTGAGACACATGCATGTGCAATCATTAATTGGGAAGTCACAATAAATACATTCTAATTAATAGTTTTTAAATATTCTAATGTCCACTGACCAGTCAGGGTCCCATGCTGACCCCTGTCCACAGACCAGTCAGGGTGCCCATGCTGACCCCTGTCCACAGACCAGTACCCATGCTGACCCCTGGCCACAGACCAATCAGGGTGCCCATGCTGACCCCTGTCCATAGACCAGTCAGGGTGCCCATGCTGACCCCTGGCCACAGACCAATCAGGGTGCCCATGCTGACCCCTGTCCATAGACCAGTCAGGGTGCCCATGCTGACCCCTGTCCACAGACCAGTCAGGGTCCCATGCTGACCCCTGTCCACAGACCAGATAGTGCCAGATACCTCAGCAGACCTTCAGAGGTCTAGTGGCGTCCATGCCACAAAGGGTCAGGGCAGTTTTGGTGGCATAAGTGGGACCATCCCAATATTAGGAAGGTGGTCATAATGTTATGGCTGATTGGTGTACATTCATGGGTGTCGTTCATACAGTCAAGTTACAGTTTTTAAATCATACCCCCCCCCCCCTATTTCAGTTTCACTTTCAGTTGTGAATCACTTCGTTTCTGATGTGAGATTCTGTTTGTAGCTGCTCATCACACGGATTCTTGCGAGTCGACTCATTCTTATGTTGACAAAACTCAGAGAAAACTTATAATAAACGTCTTCGATATGATTATCGATCACTGCGTGTGTGTGTCTCTAAGCCCTGCCCCTCGGTGAAACAGACAGAGAGGATAGACGCTGGATAAAGCGGTGTGCCGTGAATTACAATAAAACACAGTAGAGACTCTCTGCAGTGTTTTTTTTTCTTTTCATTCGGCTGAGGTGTGGTGATAAATGCAGATTTTTAGAAATTGTATCCAGATTTAGCAAATTCAACAAAATTCTGCATTTAACATTCAATTTCATTCTCTTAGTAAAATTCCACCATTCTGTCCACGTTTTCCGCTGACATCATAGGGCCCTACATGAGTCTTCTCTGTCACCCCCTCCTGCCCCCTATCATTTACCTTTCCCATGCTTTTCATTACTATACTGTCCTTTAAAATAAGTTATGACAGAGAAAAAAAACAACAGCAAACAACGTTTGTCAAAAGTTTGTCAAATTCAAGTACAGTCAGTTCCTGCCAATAATCCAGGGCTGGAAAATTGTGGCAGCAGGACAAGCAAGGTAGTCAAGTTGCACACTTTCCAGAACCTGCTGGGGGATGCCGAGGCATTCTCATATATAATATAAGGATATATAATCTCTCCAGCATGTTGTAGCTTTGTTCTGAACTCCTTGGATGTCTGAGCTCCTCACCCCTCCTTTATCTTATTCTTTTGTCACTAACCAAAATTCATAACCATAAGTCAGTTTTGAAATGGAAACCGACTGCTAAATGGCTAACGTTCCATTCTACCATCACTCGTAACATACTTGAATTCCTTTAATTGGGGTAGCAACTCACTTCTAACCCGACGAGAGAGTAATCCCTCGTCTTCAGGCCGAGAACCTCAGACTTGCAGGTGCTGACTGTTATCCTGACTGCTACAAAAACCCCAAAGGGCAAGAGAAGGAAAGCTCCCATGACCCCCAGACAAACCTGCAAGGATCAGTGGAGCGGATGCAATCTGAGTTGAGCACTCAGCGATCATGAGCGGAACGGCCTGGTGTGGCTTTGCGCAGGGGCGGACAGCTCACTGCTCCACTCCACTAATGTACTCTGATGTGTGTGCGTGTGTGTGTGTGTGTGTGTGTGTGTGTGTGTGTGTGTGTGTGTGTGTGTGTGTGTGTGTGAGAAACACGAAAGCAGAGCATATTAAGGATAATGCAGTGTTTCCCCCAGAAAATGTGTTAGTTAAGGTGGTGTCTGTCAGGGGGGGGGGGGGGGGATGATGAGCATCACATTAATAGCTACAGATACTGTAAAACACTACAACGACATATGAGTGCATGTCTTATTTTATGAAGTAAAATATAAGTTATGGGTTTACTCAACAGCTTAATAGTTCATAGAAATTCAGGTAGAAATAGGTTAACTCAGAGTTCCACAGCTTATCAAAAACAATCCTCCCCCCACAGGGGGTGTCTCCCCCCCATGTAAATGATTATTGATTTATGAATGAATTGATAGGTGGCTTATTTTTGGCATATATTAATTTCTTTTTGGCCTGGAGGCAAGGGCGTAACTTTGAGTTGAACATTGGGGGGGTTGAGATTTCCGCCTGTGAAGCAGGTGTATATATATATATATCTTTGGAGACTATGGTGGGGGGATTGCGATCCTGTAGGGGGGTCCGGGGGCATGCCCCCCCGGGAGAAAATTTTAAATAATTTCATTTTAATGCATCAATTTGGTGAATTCTGAGAAACAAAATATGACATATCAATTACTGACCAATTTCTTACAAACTGCTGGTACTGATACAAATGTTGACATACTAAATGGGGTTGATGAGTTTAAGCATTCAAGAAAAGATGAAAACAAAAATGACTAAAACACAATTTGTTTATTATTATTATAATAATAATAATAATAATAATAATAATAATAATAATAATATAAGTGGGTGACTATTCCTCAGCCTTCCTTGATGTTTTGGTTTTGACTAAAGCCTCGTTCACATACGTCGCCACTCGCCCATCTCTGAGAGACAGCTGTCAATTAATGTGAATGTGTTCTAGTGGAATGTGGTCAGGACAGGCGATGCGATGTGGTCGATCGGAGATCAAATTATTTTAACTTTCTGCGATGTGAGTGAAGCGAGTACCAATCACAATGTAGAATAGAGATGATCGACAGTTGACGTCAACAGAGAGTTCCACAGATAGTTGCCGTTTGAAGTCGCCGGCGGCAGTGAATTTTTTTTTGCCAGCGAGTAGAATTCAGCGAGAAAGCGAGTGGCGAGTAGTGGCGTATGTGAACGGGGCTATACGCACACGCACTGTTGAACTCGCCGGCTGGGGGGGGGGGGGGACAAACTAACTTTTGTTCAGTAACATGATTTGACTCGTGAGAGGTGGCACTGGAGCCCTAGCAGTAGCTACCTCCTGTTGGGAAGATACTTTTATTCTTTTGCTTTTTTTCGCGTGCTTTCTTCATACCACCGCTGATGCGGGGAGAGACCGGAGAGACAGTAGAGAAGCGCAGGTCCGGCAAGGTGGGCGAAACCAAATCTCAGAGCGGGAGGGGGCACAGACAAACGTCACTATTTTTTACTGGTAAATTGAGAAAATCTACCGCACTGTTGTGATTATAATGCTTAACATTCAATATCAATAATTATGATATCAAATTGGGTGGGTTGTGGTGGCTGGTTTGGATTATTGGGTGGGTTGCAACCCACCCATCCCCCCCATAAATTACGCCTATGCCTGGAGGCCCTGCCCGGCCTGTACAATGGTAGGGGAAACACTGCGGCGAATAATGCTAGTATATGGATTTTTTTTTTTTTCTTTTTCTTTTTTTTTTAAGACGTTAGTTTAGGCGGCAGCCCTTTGTTGTTAAGGCGGCCGCCTTAACAGGAAAGCGCTGCGGGAAACCCTGAAATATTAGTGGCGGCACATGAATATAGAGGAGACATTGTCCACTATGGATCACATGTTGAAACCTTTCTGATGTTTGCAGGGGAATGTTTGTCTTGTCTCTGCTTTTAAAGGTCCCATATAATGAAAAATTGTTTTTCTCTGGTCTCTACACCTATAAACTGGTCCTCCCTGAGCCTGCCTACTCCCAGAATGAGGAAGACAAGCGACTCCTGCATGGTCTCTGCAGCCCCCCCACTGGTACAACGGAGCTCCTACAGGCTGTTCAGATTCAGCTCCCGTTGTTACGTAACAAAGGGAGTCACCTGAGCCACATAGGCGAGCCATAGTGATACATCCACCGTAAACATTGGCGCCTGCTGCCGCAAGCATAAGCGCCATCCTCTCCATCGCTCTCCAAGTAGGCGATGAGAGACGGAGCTCATTAGCATTTAAAGGTGGTGTTTTCAACGATACCCAGTCGTACTTGTAGAAGTAGGTGAAGGTGAAGCCAAATCTTGTGTGGTCTATAAGATGAAGAGCTATTTGCATCGTACCACTAAGTTGGCCTACTGAGCACAATGATGACGCTTACTGTTGGAGTAAGAACTAACTTCCAGGCCTGTGTGTCTTCAGGCTGTGTGGTGGAGATTCTGGGTGTCCGTCCATCATTCTGTGAGGAAAACATCTACAACCCATCAGAGAACAAACTCACAGAGTCGCTAATGAATGCTCTCGATGTGCTGAGGTAAACAACACAATGATGTCCTGTGATCTATGGCTCACCTTTAGCCCTAACATAGAAAAGAGCTGTCAACTTGAGACATGACTGCCATGAAAACTGGCAAGTGATTAATTAATTTACTCATTTATTTATGTGCAACGATATGAATGTACACCACTGTGCAATACCTATTTCCTATTTCATATGTACAATAATGTGAACTCAACCACTCATCTGTCTACAATTACATTTTTAGATTTACTTTCTTACTGTCTACTTATTTAATATATATGTTTACTAACTTATGTATTTTACTTAATTGATATATATAAAGGATTATCTAATGTTCAAATATAACAAAGTTTTGAGAACAGGGAAAGATCAGCAAATGTTATGCTTTGATTAAATCTATAGAGACCTGAAGTGAAACAGGAATTTCCATGTTCTGCACCAGAAATAAACCTCATTCAGCATCCCATTGACATTTGTAACAATGCTAATAACCAAAGTTCAGTCTAGGGACAGATCCTTCATCAACAGTTTGTTGTGTGGTTTGCTTCACATGTTTAGATAAAGATGATAGTTTTTTGAAAGACAATTTAATACCATAGTTTTGTGTGACCTTAACAAACACTATTTCCCATAAGCCCTTGATATTTTCAGGCTATAAGTGGGGAGGGTTAATTAGGTAGTAGTTCAGACATGTAACAGCATGACAGTGAGGTCACCAACGTTTTAAACAGCAGATATTAGCAGCTTCAACACTGAAAAATTATTTTAAAATAAAGTTTTTGGATACGGAAAAAAACAGGTAACGATGATAGGCGTCCACATGCTGAAAATCAAGTCGATGTCCTCACTATTTCACAATCTTCCGTGAGACTGGATTGAGTATTCTCAAAAATGTATAATTCATAGTTTCTCAAGTCCAGTTTTCATGTGATCGTAACAATAAGATTTTACAATAATGTTACTATTTAGAATTGTAGCAGCAGATACCTAAAGGTGTGTGTGTGTGTGTGTGTGTGTGTGTGTGTGTGTGTGTGCGTGTGCTTGTAGCTCAGGTGAAGCGAGCATGGCAGCAATATATTACGAAAGAATCGATGTGGAGGGCCATCACTTTGGTCCAGACTCTCATCAGGTCAAAACAGCTGTGCAGCAACTGGATCTTGTTATGCAGAAACTCAACAGCAAAATCAAAGTTAGTGATATAACTACTATTGTTCATACAATTACTACATACATGCTGCTTGTTCTGTCATTTAGTTTATTTTCCATCTTTCTGTTGCTTGTGATATTCTTGCAGGAGAAAAACATGGTGAACCAGTTGAACATTATGCTGTTTTCAGACCATGGTATGACAAAGATCCAGTGGATGGAGAAGATCATTGAGCTGGACAAATATATCAATATGTCAGCCATTGTCAAGAAGATGGACAGGGGACCGGTAGTCAGTCTGTGGCCCCAAGTGAACAAGTACCAAGAGGTAAGGCCAGATTTGATGTCTTTGGGATGTATCAACGTAGATACCACATGTTCCAGATATGTCTTTGTCAGTTTAGAAAATCATCAATAAAGTCGCATTTTGTGGTAAAACTGTTGTGTAAATATGTTATTATAAAGAGGACACACCGAAAAGTGTGGTAAATGTCAGATCAGATAATGTTACATATATGATGAAACATGTGCTAACAGCTGTGTTGGTGTTGTACATTGTGTTGTACGAGATGTAGTCCTCTGAGCTTCTTTCCTGTAATTAAAAATATTAAAATATATTTCAATCAGGAAAGACTTAGGGCACACTAGGCCCAGTTGTGCCAAAGCACGATTGTCCCCCCTCCCCTGCCGTCCTGCACTCACACTGCTCCAGCCCAAACGGCCTGAGCATGGTTACCTCTTGTACATACGTCATCACTAGGGCTGCAGCTACGGAATCTTTTTGTAATCGAGTAATCTACCGATTATTCCATCGATTAATAGAGTGATCGAATAAAAAATTAACATTGTATATAGTTCTCATATACACTGTTAATTTCTTTACACATTCGGTCAATCACTATATACAGGAATAAAGATAAGAAAAAAAGAAAGAAAAAAAAGCTAAAGATAAATGAGGATTTTTTTTCTTTATTTAAATCGCAACACAAACAAGCCTGGCTCTGCTTGTACTCTTTGCAGTAAATGTATAATGTTGGCCCGCCCGTGGAGAAAGGGAGACCAAGTTTGCGACACCAGCTCGGACGGAGATGGTGAGACAGGTGTTACGGGAGGGTAGACAGGTGTTACAGGCACAGCAACGAGGAATTTAATGAAGCTTCAAATTTTGCCTCAAGCATTTTTTGTAATCGAGTTACTCAAGTAACTCGAGTAATCGTTTCAGCCCTAGTCGTCACGTCGTAATACGACACGCATTGCTTTACATAGTTAATTAGCAGCCTAGGATTTACATAATGTCCACCTTGCATACGCATGTGTACCATGAGCAACTGTACCGTGCCATAGCATACCTCTTTAACTGTGGTTGAGCACAGTACAGAGCACTCACACTAGTCAAACAAACTGGTGGTGAAGAGTTGAATGATGTGGAGCAGGACTGGGCACTGATGTGATGGAGACTGGAGGTGAACGGGCAGAGGAGGGTCACATTAGTGCGTCTGGCGAAGCAAAGAGGAGAATGATTTAAATGTTAAACAATATCATTGGTTTAGGTTTAAAATCTGGTTAATCTAATTAAAGGTGAATGCTCACAGTCAACTGATGAGAGCAGCAGATGGAATATTCTTAATATTAACAGTATTGGTATCCATGGTAGAAGGTGCAGCTGCGTTGAGATGGATCTATCTCCAACGTCACCGTAGACCAAGGCAGTCCATGCAGCAGCATCACACTACAGCAGGTGGAGCCACTATATGATGCTTGAAAGCCAGCTCTGTCCTGGGCGCTCACTCAGCCAAGTGGAGGTGGGTGGTGACAGGAGGGTGATAGCGAAGCTATCATCCGTGTTGGACAACACGACCCCCCTTTTCATGTTCCCCCTTTTCAACACCCTTTTCAACACTCCCCCCCCTTCATGTTCGACAACACATCCCACCCCCTTTATGTTGGACAACACATCCCCCTCCTTCGTTGTCTCACCCCCTTCATGTTGGACAGCACGTCCCCCCCCTCCTTCATGTTGGACAACATCCCCCCTTCGTGTTGGACAACACTTCCCCCCCTTTCATGTTGGACAACAAGTCCACCCACTTCATATTGGACAACACGCCCCACCTCCTTCATGTTGGACAACAAGTCCACCCCCTTCATGTTGGACAACACGTCCCATCTCCTTCATGTTGGACAACATGTCCCACCTCCTTCATGTTGGACAACACATCCCACCCCCTTAATGTTGGACAACACATCCCCCTCCTTCTTTGTCTCACCCCCTTCATGTTGGACAACATGCCCCCCCTTCATGTTGGACAGCACATCCCCCCCTCCTTCATGTTGGACAACATCCCCCCTTCGTCAGGCCAAAAAAAAAATCAATACGCCAAAAATAAGCCACCTATCAATTCATTCATAAATCAATAATCATTTACATTAGGAGCGCCTCCGCGCAGCACAGTAGACTTGCTCCGCAAGACGCGCGGCCGCAACAATCCTCGCCGCGTGCTCCCGCTACGTTCTTCTTCGCGTACTTTATGCGCTTGATGTTGTTCTGATGCCGTTCTGCCTCGTTAAACCACCACGATGCCGCTTTCTACTTTGAAAACACGGAAAGTTGACACTGTATTTTGATAAGCTGTTGCACTCTTCAGACTCGTGGTGTGAGCGGAACCGGACCGGTACCGGAACCGGACCGGTGCATTTATAAGAAAAATGTCGCTGTGTCTCCGTCCAAAATCCGCTTTCCTCGCGCTGCCTGCTCGCACAGATCCGCTCGTGCGCACAGTCGCTGATGCAGGTCGAGTGTTGTCGAGAAATATATGCAGAGACGGCGCTCCTTAAAAACAACATCAAGCCATAGGCAGCCTAATAAAATAAGGATTGTTTTTTGATAAGCTGTGGAACTCTGAGTTAACCTATTTCTACCTGAATTTCTATGAACTATTAGGCTGTTGAGTAAACCTATAACTTATATTTTACTTGATAAAATAAGACAATATATGCACTCATATGTCGTTATAATGTTTTATAACGTATAAAAGTATCTGTAGCTATTAATGTGATGCTCCTCATTTTCCAGCCATATTTTTCCGGCCCCTAATTTTGGATCATTTCCATCAACCGGCACCTTAATAAGTCACTCTCTCCTTTAATCCTTGAAAACCTTGAATACACTCAGGTTGAACAAAAATGTTGAATGCAAATATAATAATTGCAGAATTGCAGACTGCTTGCTGTGCCACTTGACTTAATCCAACTGCACCAGTACACCATCCCACGCGTCTTGTCTGTTTAGGGTTTTTTCGGTGGGTACCACCGGGCCTGAAAAAAATTCTAGGGGAAACACTGAGAGACTGTTTTGTCTGAGGAAATTCCCGTTTCCATATTGATAGGACCATGATGACACTCTTTTATCATGCTTTTATTGAATCTGTGTTAGCTTTCTCACTTGTGTCATGGTTCGGAAACCTGCCCTTAAAGGAAAGGAACTCGCTCAACCAGATCATCAAATGGTCTGGTCGGCTGATTGGAGAGACACAGCTGAGCCTGGAGTCGCTGTACACCAAACAGTTGCAGCAACTAGCCAGCGCCATCTCCAATGACGTCTCCCATCCTCTTGCGAGTGAGTTCCAGCTCCTGCCATCTGGACGGAGATTCATAGTCCCAAGATCTAGGACCACACGCTTTAGGAACAGCTTTGTCCCTGCTGCTGTTTCCCTTTTAAACAAGTCCTAATGCACTTTGAGGTCTATCCTGTGACTTGTTGTTGCTATTTATCTATTTATTTCTATTTATTGAAAATGGTTTTTAAACCTATTTATTGTCCTTTGTATCATCACCTTGTCGTATCTTATCTGCCTTTAATCCTGCTCAGTGAACATCGGAGGTACCCATGTCTGTTTCATGCTGTGTGTTAACCCGTCTCCTGTTTGTCCTGTCGTCAATGTTTGTGTGACGCCCTCTCCTGCTACTGCACAACAAATCTACCTACGGGTATTAATAAAGTAAACTGAACTGAACTGAACTGAACATGTCCCACCTCCTTCATGTTGGACAACACATCCCACCCCCTTAATGTTGGACAACACGTCCCCCTCCTTCATTGTCTCATCCCCTTCATGTTGGACAACATGCCCCCCCCCCTTCATGTTGGACAGCACGTCCCCCCTCCTTCGTGTTGGACAACACTTCCCCCCCTTCATGTTGGACAACATGTCCCAACCCCTTCATGTTGGACAACACATCCCACCCCTTTTATGTTGAACAACACGTCCCCCTCCTTCGTTGTCTCCCCCCCTTCATGTTGGACAGCACGTCCCCCCTTCGTGTTGGACAACATGCCCCCTTCGTGTTAGACAACACTTCCCCCCCTTTCATGTTGGACAACACGTCCCACCCCCTTCATGTTGGACAACACGTCCACCCCCTTCATGTTGGACAACTACCCCCCCCTTCATGTTGGACAACACATCCCACCTCCTTCATGTTGGACAACACATCCCAACTAGTATTCAGGCATGTTTTCATGTGGGATATTATGATATAAGATAATAATAAAAAAATTCCAACAAAAAACTGTCATTATGTTAGGTGTGTGGTTAGATGCTGTGTAGTGATTTCGGGTGGTTTCATTCAAGCTGATTGGACTGCAAGTAGCGTCTTTTTACGCAGAGAGTGATTTAGTCTACATGTTCTAAATTAATAATCTGCTAAAATAAACTGCACCTGATATTGACAGACACAGACACACCATCATAACCTGAATTTCCCTTCAAGGAGTTAGGAGTAGGTAGTCTATACAAAAGTAATGATCACAATAATCTCCATTTTCTGTCCTGTGCAAACAGCCAATAAGATCATTCCCATTCTCAATGCAGTGCCACGATGCACCCGCATATTTTGGCCTGTGAATCACTGACAGATTATAATTTCATTGCAATTTACAAGAGATCAAAAACATTGAAACAATCTTGTGCTTCACCACGTCCTCAAACAGCAATAGATCTAGCCTACTTCAATGTTTGTCATAGATAGAGGAAGGCTTGGCCCGGCTCATGAACTCTTGTTGACCTCCTCAGCTTCATGAATAATAAATTAGACCCACATGCAGCCCACCAGGTTCTGAAACTACCTCATACTGCTAGAATAATTTCTATTGGATTTGCAATTAAAAATCACGAGGGCAAATACGGCTAACAGTTGAGTTGAGTGAACAATTTCATTATTTTCATTTGAACAGTGCAGTGGCATGTGGAGTGAAGTAGCTAGCTTCATTTTAAACAAACAGACTCAGACACTAAACATAGCCTGCTTATCACAGAGGAGGAAGGTTGAAGGTTTTTTTTTCTATTTTTCTTTCCCGAAGAACGCAACCCGCTGTTCATTTGCCAAACAGAATTGCCTAAACACCGCTTGAAGATTGAGGGAATCTGTCAAGTCCTTGTGAATGTTTAAGAACAGCAAGTGGTTGAGGCGATTCTTGGTCATGGACGACCAGAGGTATGTTTTTATGCGGCGGAGGCAGGAAAAACTTCTCTCCGTGGTAGCATTGCTGAGGGGTATCGTCAGGTAGATTTGAAGTAGCTGGCGGACCTCTGACATGGTAGCGTGCATTGCGGGGTGCTTGCTCAGGATGTGGACAGCAGTAGACATCTGTGTCACCCGCTTTTATTGCCTCGCAGCTGTTGTGCACTGCCAGCTAAGAAGGTAACATCCCAAGCTGAGTGCTCAGCCGCCACAAGTCCAGGTCCTCACCACCGTAGACCTCTGTTACCACCTCAGGGATGCTGACATTGTCGAGAGAGGAAGCTGGAGGATAATCATTGAATACAGAGAGGACCAGCTCCTCGATGGTACTGAGAAGAATCAGAGTGGGCCAACTCAGCATTGATGAGGTCAATCATTTCGAAGGTGCCGCATCTGAAATAATCCTCCGCTTTCTCCCACTGATGAGACTGACCACCATCATCATACTGCACAGGTGCTCTCCGTCTTGTAGGAGCAACTGGGGGCTGCACCATGGCTGGCGCAGCTTGCTGTATCTGCTGAAACAGCTGTGCAAATGCCTCTGAGCTGCAGAAGCTGCAGAGATGGATTTTCAGCATTTTGACAGCAACTGCCACTGCCTCTCATGTGAGGTCTGCAGCACCCATGCCACTTCTTCAGCAGAGGAGAACAGCCGCAAGGAAATCTGCAAGCTGTAGTATAGATCAAATTTGGTCATCTGAGCACAGAGGCCTGGTGCTTTCCGTGCAGCCACTATATCAGAGCTGCCATTTGAAAAAGCCACCTCCTCCAGAGTATCATAGACTACCATTGGTCTGACTGTATTTGGAAGGAACCTCACACCTGATAGCCTAACTAGATAAGATAAGATAGCCTATAGGCTACTGTTAATAACATATAAGCACACAGTGATATGACAACATTGTTTTTATTGAATCAATTAACAATGACATCTCATTCTCTCAAACGGTATACTCTGACATGTACCTTAGCCTTTCGGATCATTGTCTACACATTTGTCTAAGTAGCATTCGTCTGTAGCCCTAAAAACGCACCTAGTGCTTACCTTAGCAGCTATGCTAGAAACTGCTTTCCACGTTGATCAACATTGACCGTAGCCTAGTGTAGCAATGTATTAGTGTATCCAAGATCTGTAGTCCTCCACACCAAGTTTCAAGAACAAATACAAATGAAGGTAGCGTAAAGCAGTAATGCACAGCGATTTGTAAGGTAAGTGTGGTAATGCAGATAACTAAACTGAGCTTCAGTGTCTTAGCCTTGTTGGTCGTAGGATAACCCTTTTCCTGGACCTGGTTTGCCCTAGACGCTGCTGACATCCGAAACTATGGACCTGTATCTCTTCTTTCATTCCTCTCTAAAACCCTGGAACTTGCCACCTACAACCAACTGTCATCCTATCTCTCAAAGAACAACCTCCTTGACCCTAATCAATCAGGATTCAGGACTGCTCACTCCACTGAGACAACCCTCCTCACAGTAACCCTGCAAGACGCCACAGCCTCATCCCACTCCTCCGTTCTCATTCTCCTCGACCTATCTGCTGCACTTGACACAGTCAAAAATCTGTTCTCTGTCCCTCAAGGCTCAGTACTAGGACTGCTTCTGTTCTCACTATACACCGAATCACTATGCTCTGTAATAACATCACATGGATTCTCCTACCATTGTTTCGCAGATGACACCCAGCTGTTCCTCTCTTTCCCCCCAACCTCCGACACCCACATTGCCACTCGCACCTTGGAATGTCTGGCAGACATCTCCGTCTTTACGCATCACCTCATGCTTAACCTGCATAAAACTGAACTCCTCTTCATCCTGGGGAAAGACTCGCATGGACCTGTCTGTCACTGTCAAGGACATCACAGTATTGCCTTCGTCAACTGCGAGTAACCTGAGTATAATCCTCAATGACCGACTATCCTGCTGCCCAAACATCACTGCTGTGGCCAGATCCTCCAGATTTGTCCTCTACAATATCTGCAGTATTTGGACTTTCCTCACAAAGGACGCAACGCAACTCCTGGTCCAAGCACTGGTCATCTTCAGCCTTGATTACTGCAACTCTCTCTTGGTGGGACTCGCGGCCTCGGCGACTAAACCATTGCAGCGTTTCCAGAACGCTGCAGCACGCCTCGTCTTCAATCTACCCAAATTCTCCCATGTGACCCCCGTCCTCTGTGACCTCCACTGGCTCCCTGTTGCAGCCCGCATCCAATTCAAGACGATGGCACTGGCCTTCAAGGCCATCAATGGAACGGCACCCATCTACCTTCAAACACTGGTCAAACCACACGCCCCGACGGGAGCACTTCACTCCTCTACTTCAGCTGGCCGGCTGGAACCACCATCGCTGAAATCAAACAAATGTTCCTCAGCAAAGCAAAAAACGGCTCAAGACTAACCTGTTCAGACTTCACTTCACCTCGACTCTGCATAGCATGACCAGATACACAGAGTGAACAGTACAGGAGACTCCGGTGCTGCAGACCACAGTGTCGGAGATGCAGTCCTTCAGTCTGATGAACTGTGGTTGCCCTGTCAGGTAGTTGGTAATCCAGGATACTAGGTGATCGTCCACCCCCATCTGCATGAGCTTGTCCCCCAGTCTGATGGGTTGAATGTTTTTTAAAGCACTGGAGAAATCAAAGAACATGATTCTCACAGCACTTTTCCCCTTGTCCAGGTGAGAATGTTTCCTGTGCAGTAGGTATGTGATTGCATTGTCCACTGCTATCTTCTCCTAGTATGCAAATTGTAGTGGGTCTAGTGCTTGGCGTACCTGGGGTCTGAGTGTGTGCAGTAGCAGTCTCTCCATGGTTTTCATTATGTGTGATGTGATGGCGACTGGCCAGAAGTCATTGAGTTCACTGGGGTGAGGCTTCTTAGGGACAGGGACAAGGCATGATGTCTTCTAAAGTGTAGGGGCCCTTCGCAGGCGCAGACTAAGGTCAGAGATGTACTGAAGCGGCTCTCCTATTGGTGGCGCAGGTTTTGAGCAGTCTGGGACTCACCCCATCTTGGCCTGAAGCTTTCCTGGAATTGAGTCTCCTCAGCTCAGCTCTTACTTGGTCTTCTGTGATGGTAGGGGGGAGGGGAGGTGGGATGATTGATAATTGTTCCTCAGTGTGTCCACAGCCGGTGGCTGATGGCTGGTGATGGAGGTCGGTGACGCCTTTGATGGTGGGGGGTGGATGGGGAGTGATGTTGGGGGGTGGAGGGTGATGGAGGGATGTGCGGGAGGGGGGTGAGGATGGCCATTCACGCCGACAGAAACAGCTCCTAGGGAGAATTAGGACATTGCCGTTGGACAGTCAAATCTGTTATAAAACAACACTGCTCCTGCTTTTCTTCATATCAGTCATCGTCTTCATCCCCTCCCACACTTCTCGCACATTGTTCTGTTGTAGCTTCCGCTCTATCTTCCTTCTGTAATCCTCCCTTGCCTCCTTCAGTTTGATTTTGAGTTCCCCTTGCACGTGCTTCAGCTTTGCCTGATCCCCCTCCTTGAATGCCCTCTTTTTCCTATTGAGGAGGGCCTTGACATCGCTGGTTATCCAAGGCTTGTTATTAGGAAAGCAACGCACAGTTTTGGTGGGGACAACAATATCCCCACAGAAGTTTAGGTAGTCAGAGTAACAATGTGCAAGCTCATCAACGTCCTCACCAAATTATTGTTGGAAAACATTCCAGTCTGTTGTGCCTATGCAGTTTCTCAAGGCTTCATCCTTCATCGGGGGAGGGCTTTTTGACTGTACATATTGTGTTTCGTTCTCTCCGGACACATGGAATGTACAGTGGTTGTAGGGAGACCAGGTCGTGATCTGATTTCCCCAGTGGTGTTAGTGGCGTGGCTGTGTAGGCATCCTTAATATTGGTGTAGAGGAGATCAATTGTTCTGTTCTGTGTGTGGGGCAGTTGACAATCTGATGAAAGGCAGGCAGTGTTGAGTCCAGTGTGGTGTGGTTAAAGTCGCCTGATATCGCAATGAATGCCTCTGGGGGTTGGGTTTGCAGCCTCGCGATAGCAGAGTGAATGACATCACACTTCAGCCAGACCTCTCAGCGCAACGTAAACAGTGAGAACGATAACATGTGAGAACTCCCTGGGTATGTAGTATGGTCTGAGGCTAACCGCTAGCAGCTCAATGTCTGGGCAGCACGTTACCTCTTTCACAGTCACATGTCCTGGGTTACACCATTTGTTGTTAATGTACAGCGCCAAGCCCCCTCCTTTCTTCTTACCACTGAGCTTCATGTCCCGGTGCGCTCGGACAGTGGTGAACCCTGCTAGCTCCACGTTAGCATCAGGAATGTGTCCATTCAGCCACGTCTCCGTGAAACACATTAGGCTGCATTCCTTGTACAACCTCACGTTATTCACAAGCGCAGCTAACTCGTCCATTTTGTTGATCAGCAAGTTAACATTCCCCATCACGCACGAAGGAATAGACGGTTTAAACCTCCACCGCTTCTTCAGTTGCCCAGCCCTCCTGCTAGCTCCAGCTCTCACTCCACGGTAGGGTCACTTGATTTCCTCCGGGATTGAGTTAATGTGCCCAACTCGACCCATTGTCCGAAGTTCCAATAGTTGATCCCTCAAATACCACCAAAAACAGACACTTAACGAGAGAGCTACTGTGGAGGCTGCCACTTGCTTGGGCGCCGGAAGTACTAACACCCCCCCCCCCCCCCCCCTTAAAAAAACAAAAAAAAAACATCTATAGCACTTTGATCATAGCACTGTTGTACTTAAGATATCCTTGCTGAACAGCTACTACTTTACTCAGACGAGGATCTAATGTTTCTATTTTTTCACTCTTACTTTACCGGCAATGATACGTTGTGGTTTCTTTCTTTTGACAAATGTACATGTTGTAAGTTGCTTTGGACAAAAGCGTCTGCTAAATGCCCTAAATGTAAATGATGAGGAGCAGCTGTGCTGAGTGGTGTGATGAATAGCAGGTGTGTAGGCAGGAGCTCCAGTGACCACACCCACCAGTGGCGGTGGAAAGCCCAGATGAGAGCGACATCCAAAATCCACTGCCTGGGGACCCAGCTCCTCCCCTCAGGACCATAACCCTCCCAGTCAATAAGGTACTGCAGGCCGACAAGTCCAAAATATGGCGCAAAGTGAACGGCTGGCCACGAATGAGCCAGGGAGGTGGAGGGGCTGGAGGAGGAGGTTGCAGTGGGCTGATAAGGACTGGTTTGAGCAGGGAAACATGAAAGGCTGGGTGGACGCTGAGAGTGCGGAGCAGCTGGAGACGGTTACGGGAGTGATAATTTTGTCAACAACAAAGGGGCCAATGTATTTTGGTGACATTTTCTTTGAGACAGCTTTCAACAGGCGATCTCTTGTTGAGAGCCATACCTTGTCTCGGAATAGGTGGGTGCAGGAGTGTGACGGCAGTTGTCCTGATGCTGATACTGGGTTCGAGGTCTTCAGCAGAGCGGCTCGGGCTCGTTGCCAGGTGCGATGACATCCGCAGATGTAAGCCTGGACTGAGGGAACTGCCAACTCTCTCCTGAGTGGGAAACAGCGGGGGTTGAAAACCATAAATACATTGAAAGGGAGATAGACCTGTGGCTGATGTGGGCGTACTCCACCCATGGAAGCTGAGATGACCAGGAAGTGGGGTTGGAGATGCCAAACAGCGCAGGGTGGTCCCAGTTTTTGGTTGGCTCTCTCCGCTTGACCGTTTGCTTGGGGATGGAACCCTGAGGTCAGGCTTACTGTGGTCCCGATGGCATGGCAGAATGACTTCCAAACAGCTGAGGTGAATTGTGGACCTCTGTCGGAGACAATATCCAAGGGCAGACCGTAGACCGTGAATACCACTGAAACCAGGAGCTCAGCAGTTTCCTTGGCTGTGGGGAGTTTAGGCAGAGGCAGGCAAAAGGCAAACTTGCTAAAACGGTCCACCACAGTGAGCACAGCAGTCATACCTTTAGAGGGTGGCAGACCGGAGACATAATCCAGAGACAGGTTTGACCAAGGGTGACGTGGTATGGGCAGAGGCTGTAGGAAACAAGGAGGAAGCCCTTATTCTGAGCACATAAGGGACAGGCCGAAATGAAGGTCTGAACTTCTGTTGGCCACCAGAACCGTCTGCGCAGGAACACCAGAGAGCGGGCCACTCCAGGATGGCACTAGTGGCCCCACTGTAACACAGATGGTCGGACAGAGAGAGTTACAGACAGCCCGGGGGGGCGTTACCCGGGTCACGCTGGAGCGGTCCTCACCTCACTCTCAATCTCCCAGGTGGTTGCCCCCACAATACAGGTTCTGGGTACAATGGTGTCAGGCTCTGCAGTTGTTTCCTTTCTCGAACAATCAAGGTATTGCTCACGTTCCTTGATCCGGGCCTGTAGGTCAGAGCAAAATTAAAACGACCGAAGAACAGAGCCCACCTGGCTTGAAGTGGTGAGGCGCTTTGCTGAGCGGATGTATTCCAGGTTCTTATCGTCGGTCCAAGACACAAACGGCTGATCTGCACCCTCCAGCCACTGTCGCCACTCCTCGAGAGCCAGTTTGACCGCCAGCAGTTTGCGGTTCCTGACATCATAATTCCTTTCTTTGGGAGATAAATGATGGGACAAAAAGGCACAGGGGTGAAGTTTGTTATCCTCGGGGAACCGGTGGGACAGGACGGCTCCGACACCCATGTCCGAGGCGTCAACTTCAACCACAAACTGTCGTGATGAGTCTGGCTGAGTGAGAAAATGAGCTGAGGTGAACCTTTTCTTCAGCTCCGAAAAGGCTCCTTCAGCCTCGGAGGTCCAGTGAAACGGTCTAGCAGGGGTGGTGTGGTTAGTGGTTCAGCAGTGCGGCTGTAATTTCTAATTGAACGTCTATAGAAATGAACAAACCCCAAGAATCTCTGAAGCTGCTTCCTACTCTCTGGCTTGGGCCAATCCAAGACTGCTTTCACCTTCTCAGGGTCCATCCTCACCTGACCCTTGGCTATGATGTGGCCGAGAAACGTGACAGTGGAGGCGGGGAACTCACACTTCTCGGCCGTGACAAATAGCCGGTTCTCTAACAGACACTGGAGGACTTGGTGAACATGCTGGATGTGCTCTGCTTGGTTCTGGGGAAAAATAAGGATATTGTCAAGGTATATATAGCGTATCTCTCAGCACATCAATGACCAAGCACTGAAAAACGTGGATGGTGCGTTGGAGAGGCAAAAGGTCATGACAAGGCAAGGCAAGGCAACTTTATTTGTATAGCACATTTCATACACAAGGCAGACTCAAAGTGCTTCACATCATACAACAAAGAAGAAAAAATAGAAGAATTAAAGAATTAAAAGAAAATGAAGGCAAAATTAAAAATGCATTACAGAAAGAAAAGGAGAATAAAAACATATTTGCAATAATTAAAAACAGTGCAGACATTAAAAGATTTAGCAGAAAGCTATGGTGAACAAAGTTTTCAGTCTAGTTTTAAAAGTGGTCAGAGTTGGGGCAAGTCTTAAGGCCCCCACACACCGCCCAGACGTCCAACTGCCTTATCCGACCACTCTCCGCCCACTCTGTTGCCTCTCGTCTGACCCGTTTGGCAGAAAAGTTGCGTTGTACACACCGCTTCGACGTGCTTCCGACAACACAGCAGCGTGTACGTTCTGCGCTTGCGCGAGATGCAATAAGCCTCCTTAACAGCGGGTGGCGCTAGTCTCGTGCCAGTACTCCAAAACAGGAAAACAGGAAATGACGGAACGGAGTGCAGATAAAAACAATGCACAATCAGCTGCTCTTCCGTCTCTTCGCTCCACGTAGCCATTGCTTCGATAAATGTGCAGAAATAACCAAAAGTGCGAAGCAACGACGAAGTAAAATCTGTACTCCGCGCCATCTCTGTTTATGTGGTTTGTTGTTTACCATCGTCACTTCCGCCCCGCCCACACACCGCCATTGGATACTCTGATTCGCTAGCACACCGCCAATCAGAGTATCCAATGGCTCAGACGTCCAACAGCCCACCTCCTCAGACTTCGTATGCTCAGTCTGATCAGACAACGTCCGTGCGGCTCCGAAAGCTTCCGACGCAGCTGTACACACCAAACATATGTGTTCCCGACCTCGTCCGAGCCTCTCCAAACGCTTCAGACGTCCAACGGTTGGGCCGGTGTGTTCCTGCCTTTACATCTTCAGGAAGTTTATTCCAGTTATTTGTTGCATAGTGACTAAATGATGCTCTCCCGTGATTGTTGTTTACTCTGGGAATCACTAACAGATTGGTCTCAGAAGATCTTAGTGGTCTAGAAGGCTTATGTAGTGGGAGCATATCAGTGATATACTTTGGCCCTAGACCATGTAGTGATTTATATGTGAGCAGGAGGATTTTGAAATGAATCCTCTGACATACAGGGAGCCAATGTAAGGATTTAAGAATTGGTGTAATGTGCTCACATTTTTTGGTCTTTGTAAGAACTCTAGCAGCAGCGTTCTGAACAAGCTGTAGCTGCCTGACAGTTTTTTTCGGAAGACCTGCAAGGAGACCATTACAGTAGTCTAGCCTACTAGTAATAAAGGCATGTACAAGTTTTTCTAAGTCTTGAGCTGACATGAGCCCTCTAAGTCTTGCTACATTTTTGAGGTGATAGTAGGCTGATTTTGTTAGTGATTTAATGTGACTGTCGAAATCTAAATCAGAATCCATAATAACCCCAAGATTTCTGGCTTTGTTTGAGGTTTTCAGGGACAGAGAGTGAAGGTGTTGAATTACTTTAAACCTTTATTTTTTAGCACCAAAAACAATTATCTCAGTTTTGTCCTCATTTAGGACAAGGTACTCAAAGTGCCGAAGGGGAGTTTTAAGGCCGTTTTCCATTCATCCCCCTAACGTATCTGGACTAGATGGTAGGTATTGCGCAGGTCAAGCTTAGTAAAAACCATTGCCCCCTGAAGGGATTCAAAGGCAGAGTGCATGAGGGGAAGTGGATATTTGTTTTTTTACTGTAATGTCATTCAAACCTCTGAAGTCAATGCTCAGCCTGAGTGTTCCATCCTTCTTGCACACCAAGAAAAACTTGTCTCCCAGAGGTGATGAAGAGGGATGGATGATCCCTGCTGCCAGCGAGAAATGTGGAGTGTGAATGTACTCCTCCATACACACTTCAAAGCACTCAACTGTTTGACATGTCACATGTCACCGAGCTCAGCTTCCACTCAAGTACTCTGTACTACCGAGTACTACTAAGGCTCAAGTACTGAGAACTACTAGGTACTATGTATTGCTTGAAAAACTACAACTCCCACTGGCTGCTCCTGTCAGCCAATCAGAGCGCACCTGCTATCACTTCTGAGTGAGACAGAGAGAGATAGACAGACATGTGTCTCCATTTTAAAGTTTAAATGGAGTTTCTAGGTGAAAGTATGCCTGAGCAGAAGATGTTTGACAAAAAAAACTACATTTCCCACTGACTGCTCCTTCCTGTCCACCAATCAGAGCACACCTGCTGTCAGTTCTCAAGATCAGAGCCACAGAGTGCCGTCACCATAGCAACGGCCCTCGGCGCGTGTGTATGACTGCCTTCAAGCCTCTCTCTGCCTCTCTCAATCTCTCCATTCTGGCTTCGCGGAGGGTCCGAACAAAAGCTTGCCACGCTCACACCGAAACTCCTATCGCCAAAATGTTCGCACCGTTAGCGCCACAAGACTCTGCTGAAGACACTGATCACTTTTATTTTTTCCTAGTGTCAATGTGGACGCTAGGGCGAGTTAGAAATGGACCTGGTTTCAGGTTTCTTTGAAAATCTGCTTCTCGATTTGCATTGCAGTCGATTGGGAGAAAAACCGACGTGGCCGCGCTTAGAGGTTGCTAGTTCAAATTCTGTAAATCTCACAGAGTTTTTGAGCACATTGTGAGAGACAGGACAAGTTTGTCTACAAAATTGGAAAATATCACGTGTGTAGAGTGAAAATTGTGGCCGGGAGGAGTTTGTAAAGGAAAAAAATCTGAAGTATTTCGAGGAGCCCTCACACTCTAAGCGATGATGTCACCCAGAAGGTTCCGCGCAATACACACCCATTATAATCTCATGATTTCTCCCAAAACGATCATGGTCATTGAACAGTGATTGATCAGAAACTATATGACCTATTGAAACGTGGATTGACACACCAGGACACAAGACTTGTGTCTACGTTTTAGAGTTTAAATGGAGTTTCTAGGTGAAAGTATGCCTGAGCAGCAGGCGTTTGAGAAACTACAATGAGTGCTCTTTTTTTTCCGCCCGTCCCATTCATTTCAATGGGAAAATTTTGGTGGTTTTTGGCGACTTATGTTGCGAAAAATTCGTGTTCGGCTAAGAAAAGTAATAGCACGCCGATCCCGATCGAACCGGGTATTTGATATATAATTTGTCCTACAACTCTTAAAGCTGTAGGAGTTTTAGGCAATCGAAATTCAGAGGCAAAATAATAATAAGTAGGAAAGTGCTCGGTGCGATTGCCCCGTGGCCCTAATAAAAAGTGCCCGACAGGTCATAGGACCTTTCTTAGTCATGGAATTCACGGAGACCTTGTCTCCCTATGATGTCCTTGAAAACACAGACACCTCTATTGCTCCACAGTGGAAACAAAATTGGCTTCTTCTCAATTTGGTCTCTGCTTGCTGTTACCCCTGTTCTATCAATATCATGAAGCCATACAGCATTGAAGTCACCCCCAATTTAAAGCTGGTATTCTGGAAGATCTGTTAATGTAGAAGCGAGTGAATCATAGAAACGCTGGTCGAAGTAATTTGGGGCATAAACACAAATCAAGGCAATGACATAATATTGATATTATTCATATTTATTCAAAGTGTAGTTTGGCATACAGATATAAAAGGACCGAACAAGAAACAGTTTGGTAGGAGACACACACACACACACACACGCATATACCTCCACACATATACACAAAAGAGAACACAGGGAAAAAAGGGAGGCAAAAGGAAAAAAGGAGGAAGAAAGAGAGGTAAATAAGGAAAGGAAGGGGGAAAAAACGCTCAACTTTGACCATCGAAAGTCCTCTCCAAAAAATAGGAAGAAGACTGCCCACCCCCCCAAAAAATGTACCAGTCATCATGGAGAAACAGTCGCAACCCCTCCACCCTCCATCAAAATAAAATAATGGTTGCCTTTAGGCCTGCTGTCGGTTAGATGTAATGGTCTGAATAGGCTAATAAGATTAGCTGCATTCTATTAACAAATGACAAAAGAGGGAGAAAAAAAGGAAAGGGAGGACAGTGTATGTCATATTATGATCGCTTTATACGGAGCAGTGATGAGGAAAGGGGGAAAAAAAGGAAAAATGGGGAACCCCCTCAGCAGTCTTGGAGATTTTCATGTTTGACACTTCTTAGTTCAGTCTTACCGTTTTTGGTGCGTATTCGCCAACCGACTCTTTTAGTCCTCCTTGAGGGAAGCAATGAACTTTTCAGCCTCGCTCGGCTCCTGAAAAGTGTGGGTGTCACTCCCCCGGGAGAGCTTGATTGTAGCGGGATAGAGAAGAAAAGCCTCAAATCCAAGAATGCGGGCCTCGTACATAAGTTTATAGCACGCTCTCCGACGCCTTGTCATGGCCTCGCTGTAGTCTGCAGTAAACTGTCCTTCTCAGCTATTGTTCACATTTGGTCTATGCTTTCCATATATTGCCCGGACTTCATAATGTACATGGTATATTATGTATATCACTTGGTTATTTCACTTTATGTTCTTGCTACTTCCGTGGATATCATCATATGATGGAGGAAAGTAGCACTTATTTAATATGTATACATTTTATGTATATTCAATGTGACTTCTGTGGATATCATTATATGATGGAGGAATTTAACATTCATTTGACACTTCTATGTCTGAAAGATGAATATGTATGTATGTATGTATGGATGTGTATGTATATGTATGTATGTATGTATGTGTATATGTATGTGTAGGTATATATGTATATGTGTGTATGTATGTATGTATGTATAAATATTTCTGATGTAGTACAGGGGTGTGGGTGTGCTGAAACAACAAAAGAGGTGAAATTAATAGAGGGAAAGCACCCCATAATCAGCACAACCCACATCATAACTTAACATGAATACCATGGCACTATTAACATAATATAAACCTTTAACATAAATTATTAATAACGGTAAACAATATACTGCGTCTTTAAATGCCGGCATAGCGGGCACGTGGTTGCTGCTCCTTCCTCCACCCTGCCTGCGGGTGCGCCGCACTAGCGGCTACGTCTCAGCACATGTAGACACCGGAGAATGTCAGCTACGGCCAAGATCAAAGGCCGAGGAAGAGGAGGACCACACTCACGTTTGATGACGCACACGGGTTAGGTTTGCCGGCCAGGAGACAGGAGAGGTGTTGGATTTCTCGGGCCAGTAATCCGGAGGCAAACGGTGGCGTTTGAAAGACGCACACGGGTAGCGTTTGCCGGCCAGGAGAAGAGGAGACGTGGAATATTCTCGGGCAAGCGTTCCGGAGGCAAACAGCGGCGCACGGCAACAGGTGAATTTATATGGCGTCCAGAATCAGCTGATCGTCACCAGCTGTGTATTCTGTGGGCTGGGCGTAGTCATGCGGGTGCGCTCTAGGCAGGCAGAGTTGGAGCAGCGCGATGACACGCAGGTTATTCATTAAACGAGTGGGGATTTTGCACAGCCGCCCCGGAATTTGTGGCAAATTCCACTCCAGAGGAAGAGCCACGAGGTCCATCCTCCTCCTTCAATTCTGGCAAGGGAATGAGCCTTGCCACGGGCCGGATATAGCTCCTATCTCCCACTCTGACCTCGACGGTCTGGATTCTCCCATCCACCCCAGAGATGACTTGGGTGACTGTTCCAGCAGGTCAGAGCGCACGAGGTGATTGAGGGTCAATGATTAGAACGGTCTGTCCAACAGCCATGTTGGCGGTATCCCTTCTCCATTTCCCCCGTGGCTGTAAGCTGGGGAGGTAATCCCGGACGAATCTGGACCAGAAATGGTCGGCGAGAAGTTGACTGTAGCGCCACCTACGGGTGCCAACAAAGCTGGTGGAGGCGAACATTGCCTGAGGGAGTGAGGCGTCACCTCGGCCCATCAGGAGCATGTTCGGGGTGATCGGGTCAGGATCTGCAGGGTCAGCAGATATGTACCCCAGAGGTTTAGAATTTAAGATGCCCTCCACCTCTATCAGCACCGTGCGGAGAACGGTCTCAGGAATGGACTGACGGCCCAACACCACTCGGAGGGACGCCTTGATGGATTTAATCTCCCTCTCCCACACACCACCAAAATGCGGGGCATGGGGAGGATTGAAGTGGAAGGTGATCTGCTGCTCTGCCAGCTGTTGCCTCAAGGCGGGCTCCATCTTCCAGAAGGCATCACGGAGCATCGCCTCACCCCCTCTGAAGTTGGTGCCTCTGTCGGCTAAGATTTCAAAGGGCTTCCCTCTCCGGGATACGAAGCGGCGGAGGGCCATGAGGAAAGCGTCTGCATCCATACTCTCCAGCAGGTCCAGGTGGTAAGGCACTTAAAGATTATTCCCCACCGTTTCTCCACTCGGCGACCCAATTTGACCTGGAATGGCCCAAAGCAGTCAACTCCCGTGGACCAGAAGGGTGGCTTGAACAGGCGGAGACGAGCAGATGGGAGGTCAGCCATCTTTGGGATAATTGGCTTGGCTCTCCATTTCTGACAATCCTGGCAGGAGGTTTGGTGTTTCCTTATGGCGCGATGTCCCTTCAGCAACCAGTACTTCCTTCGCATCTCTCCATGAACCCGTTCAGGTCCAGGGTGTAGAAGCCGCTCATCGAAGCTCTTGATAAGGAGCTTCGAAAGGGGATGGTCGCCGTCAAGGACAATCGGGTGCAGGACTTCAAGATCCAATTCAGCCCGTCGGAGTCGTCCCCCTACCCTGATGAGGTCCAAAGCAGGGTCCAGCTCAGGGGAGAGAGAGAGAAGGCGGCTGTTCGTTGGTAGGTCTACACCTTTATGCAGGGCCTGGAGCTCTTCCGGGAAACTCTCCGCCTGAGCTTTCTGGACCAGCAGTGTTTCGACTGTAAGATGAGACGACGCCATAGCCGCCCCGTCCGAGATCATCTGGGCTGCCGTCGTGATCAGATCCTCCAGTCTGCTGTACTGCAAAGCATCCGGGAGGATGTATTCAGATGCTTCCTGAGTCAGGTAACAGGCAACAGACTTTCTCATCTCCTCCATATCACTCGGGGGTAGAGGAATGGCTGACGAGGGGAAGGCAGGCCACTGAGCCTCAGGGGTCAGCAAGAACGGCGGCCCTTGACTCCATCTCTGAGGTTGTGCGAGTTCTCGCAGGGTCTTCCCCCTCGTGACATCATCAGCTGGATTCCTCTGGCTATCCACGTATCTCCAGTGGTTCACATCCGTGAGGTCTTGTATCTCCGCGATACGTGTTCCTACAAAGACCTTATACCTGCATGACTCCGATTTCAGCCAGGAGAGCACAGTGGTCGAGTCACTCCAGTATACCACCTTCCGGATGGGCAAGGTAAGTTCAGATTGCAGGGTGGATGAGAGCTGAGCTCCAAGGAGGGCAGCAGAAAGTTTGAGGCGGGGCATAGAGATCTGCTTCCTGGGTGCTACCCTGGATTTGGCCAAGACGAAGGAAAGATGGATATTCCCATCTACTGCCTGTGCCCTGAGGTAAGCTACCGCCCCATAGACTCTCTCCGAGGCATCACAGTAGACATGGAGATCCCATTTGGTGGTCGGGGAATCAGCTGATGCAGGCACATAGCACCGGGGCATCTGGACCTGATGTAGATCTGCCAATTCCTGCTCCCACTGGAGCCATTGATCCATGAGCTCAGGGGGGCCAATGGGGTCGTCCCACTCCTGCTTGGTCCTCCATAGGTCCTGGACGATCACCTTAGCCCTCGTGGTGTAGGGTAATATGTAGCCCAATGGATCATATTGGCTGGCCAAGGTCCGATATACAATCCTTAAGGTGGGTAGAACGGTGGCAGGTTTGGCCCTGTGCCTGTACCCGAGGGTGTCCGGGATACAGGCCCAACAGAGTCCCAAGGCTGGCTCCTGCGGGCCTAACTCCATCTGAGAGAACCACAATTCCGTGCTAGTTGAACGAGCCTCTGGACGGAGGTGCTGGATTACCTCTCGGGCATTACTTGCCAACTGCCTGATCTCAAATCCACCCTTAGCCAACAGGAGGCGCAACTTCTCCAGCATGTTCTTGGCCGCGGTGGATGACGGCAGGCTCTGGAGGCAGTTATCCACATAGAATGAGTTCTCCACCGAGTCTACCACCTCCAGATCACTGCCTTCATAGTCCCTGGCCTGGCATTGTAGTGCATAAATGGCGCAGCATGGACTGCAGGTGGCGCCGAAGGGAAGCACTTGCCATTCGTAGGTGGTGGGTTCCCGCTCTTTCTCCAGGTTCTGCCAAATTAATCGAAGAAGGGCCCGGTCCTGTGGCAGGAGACGGACCTGATGGAACATGGCACGGATATCACCACTAATGGCCACTGAAGGTTGTCGGAAACGGAGCAAAACCCCCAGGAGAGATGGACCCAAGGTGGGTCCAGGGAGTAAGTTATTGTTCAGACTTTGTCCTTGGAAGATGAACGAGCAATTGAAGACTAGCCTATGCTTCCCACTAGCCTGCTTAATGATGTGGTGCGGTAGATACCATGCCTCCGACTGGTGCGGCTTGTCGTCTGAGTCCTCCACCATGGTCACATAACCAGCTTCCAGCAGTTTCTGAATCTCCTTGTGGTGCACCATGGCCAATTCGGGGTCCCTTGCTAGGCGTCTCTCCGTCCCCCGCAATAAGGGCATCACGGCTTGCTTGGAGGCTGAGAGCAAAGGACTATTTGGGGCACGTAGCAAGGGACTCGCATAGCGTGGAATGCCATCGATGGACACAGTGGCAGTTTGGGTCTGCAAGAGCTCTAGGGCATACTTGTCGTGCTTGGAGCGAGTTACGTCCTTTATGCTGCGATGGGGATAGGCCTCCAGCTTCCACAGCAGTTCCACGTTCCTGAACAGCTCGGCGTTGGCGCATGGCAGAGGATCGTGGATAGAGGCAGTGAAGAGGCAGGATAGAAGGGGCTCATCGGGTGAAGTTGCGTTAATCGGTCCCTGCACGGCCCAGCCTAAAGCCGTCTGAACCGCCACAGGTCCGCCCCTTGGACCCATTCGGACAGGCTCAGTTGGAACAATCAGTTCTGGGAAATCTGAGCCGATGAGCACGAGGGGGGCTGCTTTAGAGAAGGGCTGAAGGGGCAACTCTCTAAGGTGAGGATACTGCTTCTGAAGAGCCTCCACCGGGCACGAGTGTTCAGCCAAGCTAAGGCAGGAAGAAGTGAAAGCATTGTGAATGGAATATCTTATCCCGGGGCATTCAACAGGGGATATGGAAAAGGACACCTTCATTCCATGCACAGGGACTATCCGCTGCCGAATCGTCCGAAGGTGAAGCACCTCCGGCTCCCCCTGGAGGTGAAGATGCTGTCTCACAGCGGGTAAGAGGATTGTCCGGCTGGAAGCATCGTCGAGCAGGGCAAACGTCTCCAGGCTATAGTTTCCGGCGTGCAGTTTGACCTTAAGAACTTTCAGCAGGACCCTCGGTGATCGGTTAGGCAGGTCCAGGTAGATGGCTTCATCCCGAGGAGATTGGACCATCATGACGGGGGTTGGATCGATGGAACCGGCGCCACTACTATCATGCAAAATAGTCAAATGGAGCTTGCTACACAGGTTGCAGGGCTTTCTCAGGGTGCATTCGTCTGATGGATGGCGACGAGCGCATTTCCGACATCTGTTGTTATCGGCAATCCACTTTTTTAGCTGGGACGGAGTGAACCTCATCACCGCGGGGCATGAGCCAAAGAAGTGCTCATGATTGTCGTGATAAGGGCAGTAAGGCAGGAATCGGTGAGTGATGCTCCTGGCCCTTGCCTTCGTGTCGAGCCACGTGGACAGATGCTGAATGGTGTATGTCCGGCTGGTTCCATCTTTCAGGAGGCCATACTTGTAGCAGTATTCCACAAATCCGTCCCGGTAGGAGGGAGGCAGTTTCCCCAAAAGCTTGTCTGCATGGGATCCACACTTCAGTTCACTGCCATGCTGGCCTTCTACCGTCTCTAACAGCCCAACAAGAGCTCTGACCGACAAGGTGAATTCTTGAAAGGCGGCATTGTCACCCATCTTGATTGGCGGGGTGTTCAGGATGCTATTGATCTCACCCTGGACCAGCTGGCGCGGTTGTCCGTATCTCGTTTGCAGGGCAGCCAGGGCAGCGCTGTACGGATCTTTAGCATACATGTGTGATTTGGCTAGCTTGTAGGCACTGGGGAGCTTTATATGGTCTAGGAGGATTTGGAACTTGAAATGTTCTGACAGATGGGTATGGACGCTCACCAGATTTCCTAAGGCCATGTCGAGCAAGACGAAATCACTCTCCCTGCCACTCTCGAAGTAAGGCAGCCTTAGTTTGGGAATGCCATATGCTGATGCTACTAACAGCTCCATCATATCAGCTTCTCTATTCGGACCTCTGCTTCCCACGGGCCAGGGAGTTTCACCCCTCGGGATCACTGGTCGCCCTAGGCCTTCAGCTGGGGATGGGTCGTCACCCCCTGGGCTCCCCGGGGGTGGCAGTTGGTGACCAGTTTGACGCTCGGAGAACCCTGGTGGCCCAGGGTGATGCTCCATCCCTGAGGAAGGCAGAGTACGGTCCAGCGGCTCATCATTCGGAGACTCTGAGTCCACTGGAGGCTCGGGGGATGCTCCCCTCCTCCTCACTGATCTCGGACTCGACGGTTCCTCCACTCCAAGTGATGCCGGACATTCCATACCCCTGGCTGCCACTGAGCAGCCTGGTTCCTCGCCTTCCTGAGACCCTGGGTGGTCTGGCCTTCCCCCACCAGCCAACCCTGGATTCACTGGGCCCGGGCCCTCTCCGCCATGTGCTGGTGGGCGTGATGTTCCCCCTCCTCTGCCAGTTTCTAGACGTGTTAGGGGAACGTATGACTCGTCATGCACCATCTCATGCCGTGGGTGCCGCCCTGTCGGTCTCCCAGTTGTTGGGAGGGGACGGTAAGGTGATGGGGTCAGTGTCGTATGCATAGAGATAGGAAGAGGCTGAGAAGTGTGAGTAGAATCTTTCGGAGCGTCTTGGAGGAGGGGGCTTAGCTCCAGGTCACGGTCACTTTGCAACTGTGGTGGCCCATTGGATTGCTGAGGAGCCCATGAGGGGTGGCTGTCCAGTCCTTGTTCTGCCTCAGTCGCCTTGACCAGTACTGCCACGGTGAGCCTGGCCTCCTTCAACTCCCGTCTTGCTTTGCGCAGCCTTCTCTCCTCTGACAGCCTCCTGGTCAGCCCCTCTCTCTCCTTCAGAGCCGCACGGGTCTGTTCATCCAACTGTTGATATCTCGCCTCCATTTCCCTCTCTTCCTTTATCTCGTCCTCTAAGTCTTCCAACGCCAGGAGTTTCCTCCCTGCTTCCAACTTGGCCGCCTGCGCGTTGCTCAGCGAGGTTTGAGAGGGGGATCTACTGGACCAGCTACTCCCAGAACTGTTAGTGTCAGAGGCTCTGCTTCTCTGTAGAGATGGTCTCCTTTGTTCCTTCGACACTGCCTGGCGTGGTGACACATGACCCTCAGGCTGAATTTGAACTCTTTCCTCCGGTGACGCCTTCGGCACATGAGCCTGTGACCCCGCATCACCTGCCGCTCGCCCCCTAAGGGCAGTGCCTGGTTCTTGGGGAACTGATCCAGAGTCCGGCTGGCTGACTTCTCTGGGGGGAGGAGCATTTGAGTCCGGTCCGGCAGTGGGTTCAGCTGATGAGGGTCTGGTTTCACCCTCTCCACGATCCGATGGCCCACGGCGTTCCTCTGCCCGTGTCGGTGGTTGCCCCTGTGAGGATGGGGGAATCAATGTGATGGCCAACATGCGAGGACTGCGGGGTGTCCGCTTAGAGGAGCCCCTTGGGTCAGTGTAGCGGTCTGGTGGTTTCCTCGCTCGGTGAGGCCGCGAACCAGTCATGCGGGTGCGCTCTAGGCAGGCAGAGTTGGAGCAGCGCGATGACACGCAGGTTATTCATTAAACGAGTGGGGATTTTGCACATATATATATATACACTCAACAAAAATATAAACGCAACACTTTTACAAACGCAACACTTTTGTTTTTGCTCCCATTTTTCATGAGATGGACTTAAAGATCTAAAATTCATTCCAGATACACAATATTACCATTTCTCTCAAACATTGTTCACAAATCTGTCTAAATGTGTGATAGTGAGCACTTCTGCTTTGCTGAGATAATCCATCCCACCTCACAGGTGTGCCACATCAAGATGCTGATCTGACATCATGATTAGTGCACAGGTGTACCTTATACTGCCCACAATAAAAGGCCACTCTGAAATGTGCAGTTTTGTCTTACAGCAAAATGCCACAGATGCCACAAGCATTGAGGGAGCGTGCAATTGGCATGCTGACAGCAGGAATGTCAACCAGATCTGTTGCTCGTGCATTGAATGTTCATTTCTCCACCATAAGCCGTCTCCAAAGGCGTTTCAGAGAATATGGCAGTACATCCAACCGGCCTCACAACCGCAGACCACGTGTAACCACACCAGCCCAGGACCTCCACATCCAGCAGGTTCACCTCCAAGATCGTCTGAGACCAGCCACTCAGACAGCTGCTGAAACAATTGGTTTGCATAACCAAACAATTTCTGCACAAACTGTCAGAAACCGTCTCAGGGAAGCTCAACTGCATGCTCGTCGTCCTCATCGGGGTCTTGACCTGACTCCAGCTCGTCGCCGTAACAGACTTGAGTGGGCAAATGCTCACATTCGATGGCGTCTGGCACGTTGGAGAAGTGTTCTCTTCACGGATGAATCTCGGTTTACATTGTTCAGGGCAGATGGCAGACGTGTGGGTGAGCGCTTTGCTGATGTCAATGTTGTGGATCGAGTGGCCCATGGTGGTGGTGGGGTTATGGTATGGGCAGGCATCTGTTATGGACGAAGAACACAGGTGCATTTTATTGATGGCATTTTGAATGCACAGAGATACCGTGATGAGATCCTGAGGCCCATTGTTGTGCCATACATCCATGAACATCACCTCATGTTTCAGCAATATAATGCACGGCCCCATTTTGCAAGGATCTGTACACAATTCTTGGAAGCTGAAAATGTCCCAGTTCTTGCATGGCCAGCATACTCACCGGACATGTCACCCATTGAGCATGTTTGGGATGTGCTTGACCGGTGTACACGACAGCGTGTACCAGTTCCCACTAATATCCAGCAACTTTGCACAGCCATTGAAGAGGAGTGGACCAACATTCCACAGGCCACAATTGACAATCTGATAAACTCTATGCGAAGAAGATGTGTTGCACTGCATGAGGCAAATGGTGGTCACACCAGATACTGACTGGTTCTGAGTCCCCAGACCCCCAATAAAGCAAAAAAATGCAATTTCAGGGTGGCCTTTTATTTTGGACAGTCTAAGGCACACCTGTGCACTAATCATGATGTCAGATCAGCATCTTGATGTGGCACACCTGTGAGGTGGGATGGATTATCTCAGCAAAGCAGAAGTGCTCACTATCACACATTTAGACTGATTTGTGAACAATGTTTGAGAGAAATGGTAATATTGTGTATCTGGAACGAATTTTAGATCTTTAAGTCCATCTCATGAAAAATGGGAGCAAAAACAAAAGTGTTGCGTTTATATTTTTGTTGAGTGTATATAGATTAGGGCCGGGACTTTAACGCGTTAATTAAGATGAAGTTATTGCACAATCGCACTTATTTTTGCACCGCGGAACGTTTCTCACCGGATGAGTTTCAGGCGGACCGATTACGCCTAGTTCACACCGGCCGCGGAAGCGCCGCGAATAGGCGCGTAGTGGAGCCCGCTTCCTTTCGCTGCCCTTGTTAAAGGGATAGTTCGGAATTTTGGACATAAGACCTATTTTCCAACTCAGCCGGTGTGTTCGAGACGTCTGGAGACGTTTTCAAGAAATTTCATTCAGTTCTTCTAGTTGCCGAGTTCGCTTGTGCTATGGCTAGCGCAAGTCAATCGTTCTAGTTAGCAGGGCATTCAATTCAATTCAATTTTATTTATAGTGTCAAATCACAACAGAAGTCAACACAATTTCAAATTCCCAACATCACCCAGGGGCAAGCGTTACAGCGACAGTGGCGAGAAAAAACTGCCTTAATAGGCTTTTAGGCAGAAATCTCGTGCAGCCCAGGCCCTTGGGTTCCAACTGCATTTGGTGTTGGTAGTATGGTAGTAGTAGCATTAACAGTAGTAGTGGTATTAACAGAAGCAATAGTATCAACAGTAGTAGTCCATGGCAGCAGGCACAGCCGAGATGGATCCATCCCAACCACGTCGCCGTAGACCAGAAAGCAGGAGTAGTTGAGCAGTCACACAGCGGGCAGGTGGAGCTACAATGTGGTGTTTCCAGCATCAGGTCAGTTAGCAGTCTGCTAATCGGTCAGGACCTCAGTGGACTCTGCTGGACCAGAAAACATAGCCAGACTCCCGGGAGTGATCCCGGGAGTAGTGAAGTTAGTGACAGTAGAGATGCCGATTTTAGTCAATTACTTTAATTAAAAATACTGGCAGTAAGAGGCAAACAAGACCACAACATCGGTGCAGTCCGGACCAGGTTCCACCACGGTCCAGGGAGACCTGCTAGGCAAGAGAGCACAGGGACTCCGGGGGAACATACACAGAGATAGAGAGAGAGAGGGGCTCAGTGTGTCACTATAATCCCCCAGCAGTCTAGGCCTATAGCAGCTTAACCAAGAGCTGGCTCAGGGCAAACCTGAGCCAGCCCTAGCTATAGGCAGTGTCAAAGAGAAATGTTTTAAGCCTACTCTTAAATGTGGGAACAGTGTCTGCCTCACGAACCAGAACCGGAAGACGGTTCCACAGAAGAGGAGCTTGATGGCTGAAAGCTCTGGCCCCTGTTCTAATTTTAGAGACTTTAGGAACTACAAGTAACCCTTTATTCTGAGAGCGTAGTGCTCTAGGAGGACAGTAGGGTTTAATGAGCTCTTTAAGATATGATGGTGCCTGACCATTAAGAGCCTTGTAAGTGAGGAGAAGGATTTTAAATTCTATTCTGGATTTTACTGGGAGCCAGTGCAGAGAAGCTAATACAGGAGAAATGTGATCCCTTCTTCTGGTTTTAGTCAGAACACGAGCTGCAGCATTCTGGACCAGCTGGAGAGATTTAAGAGATTTATTAATGTGGACAAAACAGAAACACTGGTTATTGCCCCTGATGATTCCATTCCAGGGATTAACCAGTACCTGGGTGACTTGGGCCAGTCTGTCAAACCGAGCCTAAGAAACCTGGGGGTTGTGTTTGACAAAGACATGTCATTAGTGCAGCACTGTAAACAGCTGACCAAAAATTGCTTTTTTCAACTGAGGAAAATTTCGAAACTCAGGAAAATGGTGTCACAAAATGACTTGGAGCTGATCACTCATGCATTTGTGTCTTCGCGTTTAGACTATTGTAATAGTTTGTTTTCTTGTCTAAACAAAAAGGAGCTGTCTCGCCTGCAGTTAGTGCAAAACTCTGCAGCGAGAGTTCTGACTCGCACCAATAGGAGGACTCATATAACCCCTATTCTTAAAGCTCTTCATTGGCTGCCAGTTTCGTCCAGGATCAATTTTAAAATTTTGGTTTTAACGTTCAGAGCTTTGCATGGCCAGGCTCCGCCTTACATCAGTGATCTGATCCAGCCTTACACCCCAACTCGGGCTCTGAGGTCTGTGGATCAGAATCTGCTGATGTTGTCACGCACTCGTTTCCGGACCAGAGGAGACAGATCCTTCCAGGCTGTTGCCCCCAGGCTCTGGAACGATCTTCCGCTCTCTCTGCGTTCAATGGAGTCTGTTGACTCCTTCAAAAAGCAACTAAAGACCTATTTGTTTGCTCATGCTTTTGCTTAGCTGTCTTGGGGCTGCTATGATTGTCACCTAGTTGTCTTGGCCTTTTAAACTTAAATTTGTATGTACTTCTTAACTGTGTATTGTTATTGTTTTTGTTTTAACTGTGAAGCGCTTTGTGACCCTGGTCTGTGAAAGGCGCTGTACAAATAAAGCTTACTTACTTACTTACTTACTAGAGCAGCCTGATAATAAAGAATTACAATAGTCCAGCCTTGAGGTAACAAATGCATGGACGAGTTTTTCTGCATCTTTTTGAGACAGCATTTGCCTAATTTTAGTAATGTTACGCAGGTGAAAGTAGGCTGTCCTCGTGGTTTGTTTAATATGCGAGTCAAAGGACAGGTCCTGATCAAAGATAACTCCAAGGTTTCTTACAGTAGCATTTGAGGCGATGGCAATCCCATCAATAGTTGCTATATCTTTAGACAGCGAGCTTCGGAGGAGTTTAGGCCCAAGTACAATAACTTCCGTTTTATCGGAGTTTAACATCAGGAAATTGCAGGTCATCCAGGATTTTATGTCATCAACACAAGCCTGGAGTTTAACTAGCTGATTGGTTTCTTCAGGCTTGATCAATAGATATAACTGAGTATCATCAGCATAACAATGGAAGTTTATAGAGTGTCCTCTAATAATGTTGCCTAAAGGAAGCATATATAAGTTGAAAAGAATTGGTCCGAGCACAGAACCTTGAGGAACACCATATTTAACTTCAGTGTGCCTGGAGGATTTTTCATTGACATGCACAAACTGAGATCGATTGGATAAATAGGACTTAAACCAGCTTAATGCGGTTCCTTTGATGCCAATTAATTTTTCCAGTCTACATATTAGAATCTCATGGTTAATGGTGTCAAATGCAGCACTAAGATCTAGCAGAACAAGTACAGAAACCAGTCCTTTGTCAGAAGCAATAAGAAGGTCATTTGTAATTTTCACCAGAGCTGTCTCTGTACTATGATGTACTCTAAATCCTGACTGGAATTCCTCAAGTAGACTGTTATTGTTGAGAAAGTCACACAGCTGATTGGCGACTACTTTCTCAAGGATCTTAGAGAGAAAAGGAAGATTTGATATTGGTCTGTAGTTTGCTAAAACCCCTGGATCTAGAGTAGGCTTCTTAAGAAGAGGTTTAATTACAGCTACTTTAAATGACTGTGGCTCATAGCCTGTTAATAAAGACACATTGATCATATCTAATAGCGACGCGCTAACTAAGGGTAAGACTTCTTTCAGTAGCCTGGTTGGTATCGGGTCTAGGAGACAGGTTGAAGGTTTAGAAGAAGAGATCATTGACGTTAGTTGGTTTAGGTTAATTGGAGAAAAGCAGTCTAAATATATATCAGGTCTTAATGCTAGTTCTAAAACTCCTGAGTTTGAGGGTAATGCGGTTCCAATTGAAGGCAAGATGCAAGTAATTTTGTCGCGGATTGCTAGAATTTTATCATTAAAAAAGTTCATAAAGTCGTTACTACTAAGATCTCTAGGAATGCATGGCTCAGTAGAGCTGTGACTCTTTGTCAGCCTGGCTACAGTACTGAAAAGAAATCTAGGGTTGTTTTTATTTTCCTCTATTAAAGATGAGTAGCAGGCTGCTCTGGCATTACGGGGAGCCTTCTTATATATTTTAAGACTTTAAACATTAAGAACACTCATACCGACTCCACAGTGGACCCGAGGCAAATCAATTAAAACACTAGACTGTCGATGTACATATCTGTGTTGATAGAATAATCAACATTCTGCCGCACCCCCACTTCCCACGGCTATGCTCTCGTGCAATTCTTCCTCTGTATATTCAGGCTCGTACGGTTGGGTTTGGGTGGAAAAAAAACTCACTTTCAAAAGTTTCAGTATATTCTCCAAAAGTGACCATTTCTGTGAGATTGAAGAAACTAGCACTGCAGGCTACTCTGCGTCTGTAGCAATGACAGCAGGTAAACAAACTATTATAGAACCGGTAACTTAGTGCTTAGGTGATATCAGTCCGCCGCTGGCATAGCCTACTAGGAAGTATGACACGCTGCTGCTGCTGCTGCTGCTGAGACATAAATCCTTAAAAATGCAAGGTTGGTTTTATATTAAACATTCTATCAACACAGATATGTACATCGATAGTCTGCCGTTACAATTGATTTGCCTCGGGTGCACTGTGGAGTCAGTATGAGTGTTTTTAATGCCACGCTAACTAGAATGATTGACTTGCGCTAGCCATAGCACAAGCGAACTCGGCAACTAGAAGAACTGAATGAAATTTCTTGAAAACGTCTCCGACGTCTCGAACACACCGGCTGAGTTGGGAAATAGGTCTTATGTCCAAAATTCCGAACTATCCCTTTAAGCGATAGTGTAGTTCACAACAGATGCGGAGCGCCGCGAGCGATCGAGTCAATTCTGGCAGGAAATCACACAAAGAAACACGAGACAATCCGGTCAATTTTCAAAATAAAAGCAATTTTCAAAATAAAATACCACGATTGACAAATGCGATATTTGTGTATCTAAACTCGCTGGGAAAACACTGGGAAAAAGGAAGAGACAATACATTTAATAAATGTAAAGAGTAGATAAACAAATATGTGTATTTCAACTGTATATCTACACTACTAATGTCTACTACCCCACATAGCAAAACTGGTCGGGCCCGGTGATGGGCCACACAACCCACTTGCACTCGGACCACATACAGCAATGAATTACGGTCCTTTAGTAGCCCACATCCGGCATCCAAAACTTGGGCCACATAAGGCCCGTAACTCAGCCAAACTGTACAACCAGAACTGGCCCTATTCTGGGCCAAATGATTTGCAGATGTGGTTCCTGATATCTGCCTTAATTAAACCTTAACTCAGCCACTTAATTTATGTGCCATATTTGATTTCATATTCGATCCAGATTTTAAAAAAAAAAGCTTCAACAAGTATGAGTACAAATGTTTATTTATTTTCAAACCCATCACATGCAGTACACATGCATTTTTAAGATTGAACCCATGAACCAGGACTCTTCACATTTAAATACTGCCAGTACATGAACCAGGACTCTGCACATTTAAATTAGGGCTGCAACTAACGACTATTTTAATAGTCGACTAGTCACCGACTATTGAAACGATTAGTCGACTAATCGGATAATTATTAAATTTTTCTTAAATTTAGCATGAGGTTGCTTTAATTATGTGGCAAATGATAATAAACACAAGAAAGATGGGTACTTCAATGAAAAATGCATCTTTTATTCAACTTTGCTGCTGATGTTCAGTTCATACAAAAAGTAAATAAAAATGTCCTATCTAAAACCAATTAGGCACAGTGCTCGGTCAGTATAGACATAAATCCATAAATAAATAAACCTCTGTCCATTTTTTAAGGACAGGCAAATGGGTTTTATAAAAATTAAATAATAAATTAAAATCAAGTAAACATTTTTTCCTGTAAACCAAGGTCAGGTAGGATGGGTGAACCCTGCCTGAACTTCCGGGAAATTTGGATTTCGCTCGGCAGTTTAGGCTGGACACCCTCAGGCTTACTTTCGCTGTTACATTGCCAGAATCTTTGGCTCCAATCAGAAACGGCCATTCTCTCCTGGCACGCTATTGGCCGGTGACGTGACGATGACGAAACATAATGGGCATCGTTCATTTGAACGATGCCCATTGATCCCGCCTCTTGAGCAGTAGAAACAAAGCGCAGCTTCCCCAGACTAATGTTCAATCTTAAAAGATTGACCTTAGTATGGTGAAAACCAGACTAAAGGTCAGGCACATTAGCAGCAGTAAAACAGTAAACAAAACAAATATTAAGTGCATTTTGTGAAGTACATTCAGTGGTCAACTGCACAGTCTGTTGCAAAAGAACTTTACAATTCTGAAATTTAACGGTTTTAACGACTGACGTTTGTAGATACACAGCTGAAAATAAAGCATTTAGAGTTGTCCAAATTCAAGTTGTAAACATGGACTTTGTGATACAACCTGGACACAAACCTGTCATGGTGGACAGACCAGGTTTAAAATCAGGCTCAGGCTATGTCGTTCAGTTTATTCATACTAAGGAAAGTCAGCATATCCACATGGTCTCGTGTGAGGCTTGCTCTCTTCTGGGAGCAGATATTTCCTGCTGCTGAGAAGATTCGCTCTGCCGGGGTGGATGTTGCAGGAATGCACAGAAGAGATCTTGCTAGGTTTGACAGTGTGGGAAAACGCCCCTCATTTTCTCTCCACCAGCTGAGAGGGTCATCCTTTTTGGCTATTGGTTCTGTGAAGATTGAAGAACATCTGAACTTCCCTCCTCACCATTTGGATTTTTTTGTCCTCCTGGGTTTCCCACTCTTCCTCACTCAGACTGTCAGTGTTAGACTGAAGCAGGTTATCCAGTGCTGACTTTCCCCCTGCACGTCTGCTTCTTTTGCAGAAAGGGGTCCATGGTGGCTCTCTTCTTCGGACTGCATGCATTTAATTTAAAATACTTTTGTCAGGCACAGTCAGGCATAACGTTAAAGCTCTCTTTTAAATCGAAAACATGCTTATAAAATGTACAATGTACATCAAAAACAAAACGTATTGGCTTGAATGTTACTTGAATCTTACCGAGGCGAGTCAGACTCCGTTTCGATCAACTGTCCGACGTGCTTTCTCTTTAAATGTTCGTGCATAACCGAGGTGCTGCCGTGATGCGCAAGGTCTGCTTTGCAAACCTTGCAAGTAATCTTTTTTTTCGCCGTATCCAGGCTAAAATGCTCCCAAACTTTAGACGTTTTGGTACGCGTAGCTGCTGTGCAGGACGCCGCCATTTCTGTATGCTTTACCGCTCGGCAGAGACGCTATTGCGCATGTGCGACTCTCGGCAGAGATTGTAATGAAGTGAGATGCCTCACTCCGTTGGAAAAACACGTCTGGCGACAATTGTCGACAATGGAATTCATTGTCGACACTTTCTATTATCGATTTTTGTCGACAACATCGACGAATCGTTGCAGCCCTAATTTAAATACCGTCAGTACATGAACCAGGACTCTACACATTTAGATACTAGTCTATGAACTAGGACTCTGCACATTTAATACTAGTCTATGAACCAGGACTCTGCACATTTAGATACTAGTCCATGAACCAGGACTCTGCACCTTTATGAGCACTGTCAGTGCATGAACAAGGACCAGGAGCGGGGTCACAGTGGCGGAAGTAAAAAAACAGCATCAACACACACAAATACCATTTCAAAATAAAAGTATACAATAAAACCAAGGTGAAAAGAAAAAAATGAATAAACATGCAAAACACAACTGGAATAATGTAAACACAGCAAACCAAAATCAACACAAACATAAAACATGATAAAACAAAACTCTGCCCTGTGACACATGAACCAGTTCTCTGCACATTTAAAGACGGTCAGCGGTTGCTTTGATGGAGGTCACGACTGTCAGCAAGGTGGATATGCCCAGTGATCATTGGAGCATTCGGCAATGAATCCAATCTGTTAAAAAAATCAAATCAAATCTTAGTACTACTATCTGTTGTAACAAAATAGATCATCATTTAAATAGGGATTGATGCCTCTTACCCCTTTCTTGACTGTCAAGTTCCTGATGCCATTCATATCATTCTCATCGTCGTCATCTTCCTCTCCAGGGAATAAAATGTTCTTGCGTCTAAAAACAATTGAATAATTTCATTAAAAATTTGACTATTTTCAAATGTTGTGCACCACAGATTAAAAAACAACAATTGAAATGGCCTACAAGCTTTTTCTTTTGAATGAAATTGGAGAGTCCCCTCCATCACTTCCAAGGTCAGTATGATCGACAGCTTGAGGGAGTTTACGCCAAGCTGCATTTGTAACAGCCAGAGTATAACAGTGCACTACCAGTTAACGCCACACGGTGGCGCCTCCTTTTGTTTGGTCACTTGATATCACCTTTCTCCACTAGTCGACTTCCTTGACTTCAGTAATGTGGACGCTGGTGAAGGCTACAGGTCACGAACTACTTCTTGCTCCGTTTATTGTTTTGCTGAGGGTAATACTTTATGCTGTGAGACCTGGCTTGTATGGTCTGTATCTGTGAATAAATGTACAGTGCGGAAATCCCTCCACTTCGTCTCCGGCCTCACAACTTTCTTTCGTGCTGGAGCTGAGCTATTAGCATCCGTGGCTAAGCTTCTCGCCAACCCTACGTTACACATTGTAGTCATCTAGAAAAAAGAAAGAAAAAAATGATATTTTCAGTAATACTGTACATGGCTGCGCAGACCTCAAACAGTTAAAAACAACATAGTACTGTGTAAACACAATTTGCTTGAAAATTATTTATATAAATACTTCATTGAAACAGAGGCACTGCAACACACTACAGCAACCTTGTGAAAGTTTTCACATTGAAATAAATCAGTGTGAATCTAGTGTTGGGGTTGTAGCAGGAGCAGATTTGGTTATCAACAGTTAATTATTAATGTCAATATGATTATCGATATTAATGATTATATTTAATATATTATCATGATATCATCATGAATAAACGGGGCACCACCCTGGGATCAGGGAAAAGATAACCTAAAACTGTATTCAGTCTCAATATAAAGGTTTTATACTCACATGCCAATCATCGGGATCATTGGCATAGAAGCATAAAAACAATCTAACAATTAAAAAGGCGTGAAATTCAAGCACTAGCCTTCACAACCTGCTGTTATCCAGTGACATATACACAACAAGCACAAGAGACCGCTAGTTATAATATAATAAGATTAATTAAAATCAGTAATAATGATCACAATCAATAATACTGCAATTAACAAAGCCTTATTACCTAACTACCTAACACACAAAACTAAGCTACAGAAGGAGACACACGTGGAGTGTGTGTGTGTGTGTGTGCGTGCGTGTGCGTGTGTGTGCGTGTGTGTAGAGAGAGGGAGAGAGAGATATGGTCGGGCGCGACCACCAGATGGAGCTATTCCTCACAGCGTTCAGGGGCGGAGCCACTGACGTCCGACAGGATCGCGAGAGGGAGAGAGCGAGAGAGAGAGAGAGCGAGAGGTGGAGCTATGTCCTCAACGTTCGTAGCTGGAAACAGCTGGCGGAGGATATGTGCGGGCGGCGAATGTGTGTGTGTGCGTTAGTGGGACACAAACAAAGAGAGGGGGAGAATGTGCGCGCAATACTCTAAGGCTCGGGAGGCGTGTTACTACCACACGGGCGCGTGAATGAACTGGCGTCCATTCAACGGGACCGGTCTCTTAACTGGTAGTAGACGCTTACCGGGCTCGCGAGTATGGCTGAGGTTTAGTCAAAAACACTGTTTACAGAAATCAACCCAGCGGCGTGGGTATACAATCAGCATTCAAATACAACACGGAAAGCACCGGACTCGGCGGTCCGTGATCAAAACTTAAAACACGTTAACAAGAATTACAAGCATATCCTGCACTATCACTTATGTCTCTGCCCAGACTGATAGCCTCTTACTGGTGTCGTTGCATAAGCTGCGAGTCCGTCCTGGCGATGACGGCGTTCCGTAACGCGGCGGTAGTTCATGGGCCCCGGCGTCAGCGGGGGACGTGATGAGTCGGCTCAGTCCAGGCGAGAGCGGAGCGGGTTTCCTCTCGTTGATCAAACTCGTATAAAGAAAACAGTTTGTGTTTCTTTCTTCCGCGGCAGCAATATAATCGCGGCTTGGCGATTTAGTCAGCTTACTTCAGACAGCGTCTGGTAGCTGGAAGGCAGGAACCGGCTTGGTTCCTCTTGTTGCAGCGGTGCGCTGCAGGAGGGGTCGCCTCCCGTTGCAACGTGGTGTTGCGTTGGTTGTAGGAAGAGACGCCAGAGTAAGAGTAAGAGAGCGTTCTCCAGGCGGCTTCGGTTTATAAAGCTCACGGCTGCTGCCGGGGACCCCCTGGGGTACCTGCAGTTGTCAGCCAATAGGGCACCAGTTGTGTGACGTCACATTTCTCACCTGGGTGAGATGTGAAACTAAAATGGCGGTGTAGTTTTTAATCCCCTTTATCCCTTTGTTCTGGCCGCATGTGTAGGCTTTGTAGGCCGCATTGTGTAGTCCTAACGGTTAGGTCCCCAACACTAGGATCATGCAGCTAAAATCACACAGTTCATCCATTCAATAAGTTTATATGACCTGAGCTTTCAAAGACTGCATAACCAACTGCATATCACTAAACTTATATGCACAGTAAACAGGCATGCAAAGACGGCATCTGTACAGCAGGTTAAAACCACGTCCAACCTGCCTGTCGCAGGTTGCTGCACAGAAAGATTTGATGCTCCACTCCCATGTTTGTTTAATAACGCGGGTGGCGACTTGACATAACCGCTCAGTCTCACAATATGTGAAACCAGACACAACAACTGGCACAAGTGACAAATTTAAGATATTATAGCATGCATTTGAATATTCGTATAACTGCGAGTCTTCGACTAAATCCAATTATGTTGGAGTTAAGGCAATTTGTCATTTCCAGGCCAGCCGAAAAGTTTAACAGCTAAACAGTACAGTTAGCCACATAGCTAGACGTTAGCGCCTTGATAAAATTCAAGCTAGACGTTAGCGCCTTGATAACATTCAAGCTAGACTCAGAAATTGTCTTTGTATGCCAACTGCCAATGCACTGTCTCAAAAACAAACGTTATTGGAAACATAAAATAGATGCATTTCACTCACCACGTCTTTGTTGGATGCCTCACCGGCGTGCGTGGGCACAGTCAACAATGCCGGCAGGCGGACTCACTCGACAGCCAGACACGGGATGGTGTTTCCGGTGACGTCTACTGGGCTGTTCTCGCGCTCTCTCTCGCGCTGTCTCTCTCTCTCTCTCTCTCTCTCTCTCTCTCTCTCTCTCTCTCTCTCTCTTTTTGGTTCAATACGTTAGGTGGCATGTTTCACTCTCTCTCTCTCCCGCTCATGCGTCCAGATTTGTTTTTATTTTTCAAGTCTAGCGGAAGGAGCGGGGCTTCGCCACTCTATAGTTAGTGTGTTATGTAGTGTTTGGTGTAATTGTTTTTTTTGTTTTGTGAGTCAATGAGGAGACTGCTGAATGTGGAGCAGCTCTTCATTAATAAAAATGTTTTTCTGGTTTTCACAGTAAAAAAATCTAACCTTTTCCTTCTCTGATTTTATGTTTTTTTGTGATTTTTAGGTCCATTGTGTTCAAATGAAATAACTGTACAGTCACACATATCACGTTGTGCTGAAAATAATGACACCAAAGGTAGGGCAAGGTAAATCGTTTTTAAGGTTAAATATAATGGCAAAATCAGAAATAGTTAAAAAAACGGCCAATTATACCCCAGACCCCAGACGGGGGTAAACAACTCACTCAAAAATATCTCAAACTTCATTTTAAGGGTGGTTGAGTCCACACTCACATTATGTGGCCCAGCGTTCTGATTTGATATGTGGGCCGAATACTACACTCAACAACTGGCCCACATCTTGTCTGCCAGAGTCAAGACAGTGCCACCTTTGCCACACTTGGGCCATGTTTGGTTCACATGCCTTATGCCAGTGCCGACTGAATGCCACCTGTGCCAGCTTCATGCCAAATCTGGGCCAAATGTCACTGCTATGTGGGACCATACACACCCTCTCTGTCTGTGTGTGTGTGTGTGTGTCTCTCTCTCTCTCTCTGAACGGATAAATAAAATGGCAAAAATTGCACTGGTCTGTTGGACTTGGTTGAACAAAAATAAACAATATTTTGTTGCTTAAGCTTATGTATTCAGTCATTATTCAATGGTATACTAAAAATCCATGTGAAAAAAATTACTTCTCACTGTTCTCAGGTCAAATATTTATATGCTATTAAAATGCGATTAATTTGGATTAATTAATTACAAAGCCTCTAATTAATTAGAATCATTTTTTTTATCGAGTCCTGGCCCTAATATATATATATATATTAGGGCTTATATATATATTGTGATGTCACGAGAGGCTGTGTCCTGGAGGGGCGCTATATCCCCCTAAGATGGCTGCAACCCCACACAGCTATGGCTCCATCTGCTGGTGGAGTTGGGAGTTCCACCCCTACCTGCTAACACACCTGAGGCTGATCAGTGCAGGATGAGCTGATGGGCTGTTTTAAGCAGCTGGGTCACAGTGAGTGGAGAGAGGAGTGTGGGGAGACAAGCTCCTAGTTGAGCTCTCTACCAAAGAACACTGGGAGCTTGAAACTGGATATTCTTACCTGGATGACCGACTGCTGACTTGACCACGAGCTACAGCGCTAACTGAAAGTAAGGTTGAAGAGTGGCCGTTTACAGGAGAACACTTACCTGAGCCCATCAGGAATTATGATTTTGTGGCTGAAGAGACTTTTGTTTAGTTAAGACTGTTGAAGAGCAACCTTCCCCTTTGTTAAACCTTTTTTGTTTTTGAAACTGGAACGTTTTGTTGATCCTTCTCACGGACTGTATTAAAATCTTTTTGACTATACTTTAACCTTGTGTCCTCGCACTACTTGAGCTGTCCCGCTGAGAGCCGTGTAGCCTCTCATGATATCACATATGGTGGAGAATGCGGGCAGTGCTCAAACGTTAATAGTGCATGTCAGAGGAGGACACAAAAAATTTGATCACCCAGTTTTCCAAATTGGCCGTAGGTCCCCCACACAACAAAATGGAGGAAATTTTGAAAGCCCTCCTTGCTAGCCAGCAAGCCCAGACGCAAGCAAACGTGGCGCTCTTGGAGGAGCAGAAGAGAGCCAACCACCTGAAGACGGAGGAATTACAGCTGCAAAAACAAATGGCTGTTCGTAATGTGCGCCCAACAAGGGCGAGTGACTTCCTCTCCAAGATGGGGGCTACGGATGACGTTGAGGCGTACCTGCACGCCTTTGAAGCCACAGCCACAAGGGAAATGTGGCCCAAAGCACAGTGGGTTGGACTGTTAGCCCCCTTCCTAGCGGGGGAGTCGCTGAGTGCGGTCCGGGACCTTCCCCCCGACAAGGTGACGGACTATGATGCTCTGAGGACTGAGATCCTCAGCCGAAATGGGCTCACCAAGTTTGGTATGGCCCAACGCTTCCACAACTGGACCTTCAAACCAGACCAGCCTCCCCGGGCGCAGATGCACGAACTTGAAATGGCTGGAGCCAGAGAAAAGTACAGCAGCAGCCGTGGTGGAGACCATTGTGGTGGATCACTACTTGCGGGCCCTGCCGTACGAGGCGAAGCGGTTCATCAGTCAGCAGGCCTTGACCACAGCCGAACTAACCGTGGAAGCTGTAGAAAAATACCAGGCCACGGCGGATATGCTACGTGCTTCCAGAAAGGAACCCAGGAGTGTTTCCCCACCACGGATGGGAGGAGCCCGGCCAAAGAACCCCAAGGTCTTCACCCCAGCCACTTCAGGAGCTGCCCAGGCTCCAGGGGGAGCCCGAGCCCAGCTGGGGCCAGGAAGAGTGCACCGGGAGAGTGAAACCCGACAGTGTTATCGATGTGGGGAGATGGGACACATCTCCTGGCAGTGTGGGAAACCAGCGGATGAGCCGATGCCCACTGCTGAGTCCTCCAGCTCACCGCCCGCCCACCTTTTTGCCTCCCTTGTGGGTGTCGTAGATGGCGCCCCAGAACGACCTCCCACCTGCCCGGTGACGGTGAATCACCACGACGTGGAGGCCTTACTCGACTCAGGTAGCCGGGTCACCCTGGTGCGTAAGGACCTGGTGGATCCATTGTGTCTGACCCCAGGGGAAGTCCTTCCCGTTTCCTGTGTCCACGGAGACACCAGAGACTACCCCACCACGGAACTCACACTGACTACCACCCGGGGAACCATACTCACAGTGGCAGGGGTGGTGGACTCCCTACCCGTACCTGTCCTAATTGGACGAGACTGCCCTGCCTTTCACCCGCTCTGGAGAGAGACTCAGGAGAGGCTAACCCGAGTACCTCGGTGGCGGAGAGGTAAGACTCATCCTGAGAATAATCAAGTTCAACCCTCAGGTCCACTCACTCCAGCCTGTGCTCTTGCAGGAATGGCAGGTGCCCAGGCTAACACAGAGACTGGCCCAGACACAGAGGAAGGGAACATGGCCCCGGAAAGTGCCCTGATTTCCAGTGAGGAAGACGTCCAAGGTGCCAAGGAGCGTCTCCCTCTCACAGGCCAGTATGGTACAGCCCAGTTACAAGATCCCACTCTTGCAAATGCCTTAAGAAATGTGCAGGTGCTAGAAGGAGTAGTGCTAGGAGATAGGGCCGGCCCTACTTATCCCCATTTTGCAGTAAGCCGGGGTTTAGTGTATCAGGTGGTAAAGAAAAATGATGAAGTGCATGAACAGCTCCTTGTACCACAGCCCCACCGAGACACCGTACTCAACCTAGCCCACACGCACCCCCTAGGAGGCCACCTAGGAGTAGAGAAGACTAAGGAAAGGGTCTTGCAACGCTTCTTTTGGCCGGGGCTACATAAAGAGATAGAGAACCACTGTCGTAGTTGTCCTGAATGTCAGCGGGTGGCGCCAAAGCCCACATATAGAAACCCGCTCATCCCCTTGCCCATCATCGAAACTCCTTTTGAGAGGATTGGACTGGACATAGTTGGGCCCTTACCGAAAAGTTCCAGGGGGCATCAGTACATCCTGGTCATCCTGGACTACGCCACACAATACCCAGAGGCCATCCCGCTGAGGAAAGCCACATCCAGACAAATCGCCAAGGAGCTGTTCCTCCTCTCAACCAGTCTGGGGATCCCGAAGGAGATTTTGACGGACCAAGGGAGTCCATTCATGTCCAGGGTGATGAAAGAACTCTGTTCCCTGCTGAGGATCAAACAGCTGAGAACGTCCGTCTACCACCCCCAGACGGACGGGTTGGTTGAACGTTTTAACAAAACGCTAAAGTCCATGCTACGGAAGGCGGTCGGGGAAGATGGCCGCAACTGGGATCAGCTGCTACCATACCTACTGTTTGCGGTGAGAGAGGTACCTCAATCTTCGACTGGTTTTTCACACTTTGAGCTCTTGCTTTCCTACAGACCCAGAGGACTGCTGGACATCGCCAAGGAGGCCTGGGAGGACCAGCCATGCCGTCAGCGGACCCTGATCGAGCATGTGGGAGCCATGAGAGAGAGAATGAAGGCCATCTATCCCATAATACGTGAACACATGGAGACCGCCCAACGGCAACAGCAAGCCTCCTACAACCGGCCTGCTCAACCCAGAGAGTTTAATCCGGGGGACAGAGTGCTGGTCCTGGTGCCAACCGTTGAGTGCAAATTCCTGGCTACCTGGCAAGGACCATATGAGGTCATGGAACGTGTGGGAGAGGTAAACTACAAGGTGAGGCAACCTGATAAAAGAAAACCTGAACAGATTTACCATGTTAACCTCTTAAAGAAGTGGCACGCCAGGGAGGCGCTGTTCAGTCATCTACCCCCCACAGAGTTCAAGGAACCGGTGAGAGAGGAGGTTCAGGTGGGTCCAAGCCTGTCCCCACATCAACGGCAGATGGCCCTGGAGCTGGTGGATCGCAACAGAGATGTGTTTTCCTCCCTCCCCGGGCACACAGAGGTGATCCAACATGAGATCCGCACCAGGCCCGGCCAAACGGTAAACCAACGCCCTTACCGGGTACCAGAGGCTCGTAAAATGGCTATTCAAGAGGAGGTAAGGAAGATGCTGGAGCTGGGCGTAATCGAGGAATCCCAAAGTGCCTGAGCGGGTCCCATTGTCCTGGTTCCCAAACCCGATGGGTCAGTACGGTTCTGTAATGATTATCGGAAGTTGAACGAAGTGTCTGAATTTGATGCATACCCAATGCCTCGTGTCGATGATTTAATAGACTCCTTAGGGCATGCTCGCTTCCTAACCACTCTTGATCTCACAAAAGGCTACTGGCAGGTGCCCCTGACCCTGGCGTCCAAGGAGAAGACGGCCTTTGCCACACCGGAGGGGCTGTACCAGTATACCCGGCTTCCGTTTGGTCTCCACGGGGCGCCTGCCACGTTCCAACGCTTGATGGATCGGGTCCTCGCTCCCCACAGGAGGTACGCAGCGGCATATTTGGATGATGTCGCCATACAAAGTCCAGATTGGGCCAGCCACTTACTCAGAGTCCAAGCTGTGATCGATTCGCTTAGGGAAGCAGGCCTCACCGCGAACCCAAAAAAGTGCAGACTGGCCTTCAGCGAGACAAACTACCTGGGATACACCATTGGGCGGGGGTTGGTCAAGCCTCAGGAAGCCAAGTTGCGGGCCATACAGGATTGGCCACAACCCATCACCAAGAAACAGGTGCGATTGTTTTTAGGCTTAGCCAGCTACTACAGACGTTTCACAATGGATTTTGCTACCATAGCTGCACCTCTAACAGAATTGACAACCAAACGCCATTCACGAATGGTGGGGTGGAGCCCTGCGGCGGAGGCTGCCTTCGTCAACCTAAAACGAGCTCTGTGCTCCAGTCCGATCCTGGTGGCGCCAGACTTCAAGAAAGAGTTCATTGTTTAGGCGGATGCTTCAGAGGTGGGTCTGGGTGCTGTACTCACCCAGCTACACGACGGTGAGGAACATCCCATTCTATACCTAAGCAGGAAGCTACTTCCAAGAGAGAGAAATTATTCCACTGTGGAAAAAGAATGCTTGGCGGTAACCTGGGCCCTGGAGTCCCTGCGCTTCTACCTCCTGGGCAGACATTTCACGGTGGTGTCTGATCATGCCCCTCTGCAGTGGATGGCCAAGAACAGGGAAACTAACAGTAGGATTACCAGATGGTTTCTGAGCCTACAAGCATTTAACTTTTCTGTTGTCCATAGGGCTGGCAAGCGCCACGGCAATGCGGACGCCCTCTCCCGACGCGACGCCCTCTTCACCTCCTTCCCCCCGACGAGGACGTCGGTCTCAAGGGGGAGGATGTGTGATGTCACGAGAGGCTGTGTCCTGGAGGGGCGCTATATCCCCCTAAGATGGCTGCAACCCCACACAGCTATGGCTCCATCTGCTGGTGGAGTTGGGAGTTCCACCCCTACCTGCTAACACACCTGAGGCTGATCAGTGCAGGATGAGCTGATGGGCTGTTTTAAGCAGCTGGGTCACAGTGAGTGGAGAGAGGAGTGTGGGGAGACAAGCTCCTAGTTGAGCTCTCTACCAAAGAACACTGGGAGCTTGAAACTGGATATTCTTACCTGGATGACCGACTGCTGACTTGACCACGAGCTACAGCGCTAACTGAAAGTAAGGTTGAAGAGTGGCCGTTTACAGGAGAACACTTACCTGAGCCCATCAGGAATTATGATTTTGTGGCTGAAGAGACTTTTGTTTAGTTAAGACTGTTGAAGAGCAACCTTCCCCTTTGTTAAACCTTTTTTGTTTTTGAAACTGGAACGTTTTGTTGATCCTTCTCACGGACTGTATTAAAATCTTTTTGACTATACTTTAACCTTGTGTCCTCGCACTACTTGAGCTGTCCCGCTGAGAGTCGTGTAGCCTCTCATGATATCACAATATATATATATAGTGTAGGATGATAAGGGTTAATGCCTAGTGGTACCTACGTAAACTGTGTATGTAAGGAAATTACGATATTAAAATATGTATATCAATGTATATTAATCTACAATTTCAATACCTGCTCTCGTAAAAGGGGCACCATCTGTTGGTCAGACAGAACTTTATAGAATTCACGTTAATGATTCTAATGACCACTTATTCCTTAATTCACAATTAATCAATATCATTTAATAAATCAGTCTCATTCCTTAGATCATAAGTTCTTGAAATAGGGATCTTTGTATTCTGCACAAAAGAGATATCCACGGACAACGACTTTATGCTTTAGGTGAATTTATTGATTAACTAGGGATTAAACAAAAGTGAATAAAACAATAACAGATGTAATAAACAAAACACCAATACAACGCCAGAAATATAACTGGAAATGTGATTAACAGCTTATCTAGCACGTTTGGCGATAAAGGCGAGTGTGTTCTTCCTAAGAATTTGGACTCCTTAGTAAGAGGGAAAAGTGAATAATGGGATAAATGACCTCACAGATATTAGATATTAACAGACGCTATACTTAGTTTCACCCTGCAACTCGGTCATTACTGTTGAATGCGGATTCGGTCTTACTTTTGGACGCTTCTTCTCGGCTTACTGAAACTCCAAGCGGTCGCTGTTCCTGTCGGTGACGTAGACCCGGAGGTATCTTCCTTGCCGTGGACCGAGGGAACCGTTAGCGCCGATCTGCGGTAGTTTCGTAGCGGGCGTCCGTCTTTGCCGTAGTCCGTCTTAGTTCAACAGCTGTCTTCTCCTTGAGTTCGGCCTTGGGTGGCTTAGGTATAAGCGTTAGTTAATATGCCAAATCTTGCGGCCGCCGGTTGAGTTAGCATTGATCAAAAAGGCTTGCGGAAAAAGAAAAGCTAAAAATGCAAAATTGAAGAATCTGACGTTGAACGAACTATTAATAAAAGGAGTAAAAATTGAAGAGGGTAAAAAGAGAGAAGCGAGAGGCGAAGGCCGGATGGCCAGCGCCTGGGGGGGCAAGAAGCGCCTGGACGCAAAAAGCTCCTGGAGGGAAGAACGCTCAACTGGTGTCTCTAACACGCAGCTTTTATGCTGACCGAGGGGGCGTGTCCAAGAGGGACCGGTTCAAGTTACAGTCCGAAATCTTTGTGATTTAAACTGTTAACAAAACGAAATGCAATCCTATGACTAGAACGTTTGAACACCATCTCGCCGTTATGGTCAAAGTTGGCACATGGCATATAGTTCTCACTCAGAATGATAGGTCAAACAAATGAAACATGAACTGTAAACATTTCTCTGTACAAATCATTTTAGGTAGAGTTGAAAGGAACTTTGATCAAACACATACAATGCAAACCTATGAAGCTAGCCCAAACAAGTTTGGTAACTTTTTTTTTTTTTTTTTTTTTTGAACTTTTTATTTAGACATTTTAACCATTTTACAAAACATGTCCTGACATATGACTTTGAAAATGCATGTTAGACTGTACAAGAGAATGAAAGGTAATGTAAATGGGAAAATATACATAGTCATGATATAAACATTAGTAACAACCCTGACATTAATAGGTAGGAAAGCAGATATCTATAGATAGTAGCTGAGCATGGTTCTCCAAAGAGGAACTCCCAAAATTACTCCGTCGCATATTCCCATTATTATACACCCAGGTATCTTGAAATACAAGTCCATCTTTGCATGAAAGTGTCCATTGTGAGCTGGAGAGTAGCTGTCATTCGCTCCATCATATATACATTTTTCAGTCTCTGGGTCCATTGACCTATAGTTGGTGGTTTTACCTCTTTCCAGTTCACTGTAATCATTTTCTTCGCTACCAGTAAGAGAATCCTCAGTGCATATCGTTGGTCTGCATTGTATATATCTTTGGGTATAGCTCCCAGCAAAAATAACGTTGGTTCTAGAGTAACATCTATATCCAGGATAGTATCGATTTCCTTTTTAATATCACCCCAGAATCCTTGCAGTACTGGACAGTCCCAGAAGATGTGTGTGGTGTCACCAATATTTCCACATTTTCGCCAACATAGTGCCAAATTAGAGTTTTTCACATATGAAGAGATAACAAGAGGAGTATTAAAAAATCTTATCTTTACCTTCCAGTCAAACTCTTTCCATAATTGACTATTAATTCCCTTATGGCAGCCTGCCCATATGTCCTCCCATGTAGGATCTTCAATTATAACATTCATTTCCAATTCCCATTTTTCTTTAATGTACTCCGTGTTTTGTAAAGCGCTCGTTGCTAACCTTTTATAAATATTAGATAAGTGTTTTTTTGTTGGGAAGTGTTTCTCTAAAACACTAATAAAGTATTCTAGTTTGGTAACTTTAGTAAGCATTTTGTCCCTGGGTGATGCGGGCAGATTAATGAGCAAACATATTTTCGTCTGACTGCGTGAGTGCAGTAGTTATGTCCATTACAATGACCATGTTAATTTTTAGCAATTTTGGTAACTTCTCTGTTCTTCGTCGTAGAACAACGGGACGTTCGCCAGTATGTTTATAATTCCTCAATGATTATTATGGATGGTTTTAAACTAATATTGAACACATATCTCATCCTTTTCTTGGATTGGTCAAAATGTGAACACGTTTTCCTGCAGAGTTCATGTGACCTCTCTCTGAATGCCAGCAGACCAGGTCATTAGTTTATGACTCCCAGGAGGGGAGGAAGTGGTCTTCACCATGCCTTGGGAGCAAATGGTGAGGAAGAGATATGGTGTTATCCTTTATACTTCAATCGAGGCTCTCTGTCAAACAAAGGTGTTAATCAGTTTCCAGATGTGTTTAGGTGCCTCAAAGTCTGGTGACTCTGAAGGTCTGGTCCTCCTTGTTCGGGGGTGCGTGGAGATCTTGTAGATGCTCTGATTTAAGGGTTCGTAAATACTCTAACCGAGCCATAAAGAGGACTCACACTTCCTCCAAGTGGTCCAGTGAGCTGAAGGAGAATGTTTACTCATCTGCTAGGAGGGGACCTTTGTCTGTATATCTTTTAAAGGTGAATAGTTCATCTTTCGTTCATTGAGAAGTCACATCCAAGAATCTTGGGGCTGTAGCCCCTACAATAGAGAGAGAGAGAGAGCGGTATGTGTGCGTGTGTTTTTTTTTCTCTTCTTCTTTTCCCTTTTCCCCTCTTTTTTTGTCTTTTTGTTGTTGTTTTTTGTTTTTCTGTTCAACATTTTGATTTCATCATGTTAAGGCTTAGAGAGTGGGGACAGATTGGGTGGGTTGGAGGGAATGCGGGGAGGAGAGGGGGAGCAGGTATCAGAACAAGCAATATTTCACTCTGCCTTTATTACTGCTAAGGACGCTCTTATAATTTTGCTTTTCCTTTGTTTCTTTTTGACTGTAAAGATGCTTCCCCCTCCAATATGTGTAAATAATGATTGAATAAATAAATAAAAAATTGATCACAAAAAAATTTTAGGGTTATGTTTAATTAGGGGTTGCTCCAAAACCAGAGGTATGAATGGTGAGTCAATAATAACAAGGAAATTAGTTAAAAATGGTTACCGGACAGCTGGAGCTGGACTGGGCAGGTGCGTGTGGTGACTTGAGTCAACAGTCTCCCGTCGAGTGCGCTAGCCTCCAGCGGTTCTTCTAGTAACTCTGTGGGCAGCCCCAGCTGTTTTGGCATGTAACTGGGTACGAGTACGGGAAGATGTACAGCTGCTTCTCCCTGCGTTGCTCATGACATCGATTGTCTGTACGGATTGTTGATTAATTAAATCATTAAAGTCTTGAGGCACAGGGTGTGATAGTAGTTCATCCTTTAGTACTTCACTTAATCCATTAGTAAACACTAGGGGTGGTTAATTGGCCCAATTTCCCGATTTGATTCGATTTCGATTATTGAAGTCTTGATTCGATTACAGACCGATTTTTGATTATTAACGATTATCGATTTGATTATTAATGATTATTGATCTTCAATTTACTCAACATCAGTCAGTTGCTGAATTATTATTATTATTATTATTATTTACTGAAAACCACAGATTAATTTTCTCTTTTATTGCTTTGATTGCTTGTTGGCTCATTTTTTTATTCTTGGATTTTTTTGTTACAATAAACTTTAACTGATCATGGACCCTTTGTATTTTTGGACACGTCACAAATGAGCTTTAAATTAGTTGAAGTCTATTTTTTTGAAAGACAGACGCAACACACATTTTACTGTAGCCTTATAGCTATAATGTACACAGTTATAAAAACAGAACACAACACACTGTGTACCTTCAGTGATCAAATAACACTGATCAATATTTATTGCTCTGGAACAACCAGCTTGCACACATTTGACTGTAGCCGTAACTATACTGTACACAGTTATAAAAACAGAACACGCTGTGTAACTTCAACTTCAGTGATTAAATATACTGAACAATATTCATTGCTCTGGAACAACCAGATTCTTATGGAGGAAGACCAGCTGGTCCACATGTTGTGGAGTGAGCATACTCCTTTGTGCTGACACAATGTCCCCCGCAGAGGAGAACACTCTTTCGGCAGCAACGCTTGTTCCAGGGATACATAAGTATCGTTTGGCCAGCTTGTCCAGGCAAGGATACACAAGAGCCCTCATGTTGCTAGTATTGCCACAGTACTTCAGCTTAGTGTGGCAAAGCTTGCAGACAACATACACTCTGTCAATATCTTTTGAAGACTTCCCATGAAAACCAAAATGTACCCACACGCTTGCTTTGAACCCAGATGGAGCTGGGTGGATTAGTTGGTCGCCGGTTGTTGTCTTTTCTCCCTCCATTTTTCAGCCGTAGCACCCGCACCTAGCTCACCTCGTTAGCACCACCTGGTTAGCGTTAGCGCCGACACACTTGCTCAGCTCGCTGGCTCAGTTACAGGCGTCTTGTTGTGACAAACAGTTAACAGCTCCACTTTGTGGTTGAATCTTGTATGACAGCCAGTAACAGGAGGACTCGCCATTGTATTACATTTTGAAAAATATAAATAATCGATTTTTGGAAAATTAATAATCGATTCATAATCGGTCATTTCATAATCACAATTAATCGATTATCGATTTTTTCCACCACCCCTAGTAAACATGGCCTGCAGCGACGCCTCATTCCACCCACTCTCTGCTGCCAATGTCCGGAATTCAATGGCATATTCAGCCACGCTCCGAAGCCGTGACAGGCTCAGTGTGTCATTATAAATCCCCCAGCCAGCCCTAACTATAAGCATTGTTAGGAAGTCAGGAAACAAGTGGGTTAAACTGTTCAAGCAATGAAAAGGGAAACAAGAGTTTGGTCCATCTGCTGCTGTGCAGACTGTTAAGAGTTTTACACGTGACTCCAGTTGGGTGTAGTGGTTAGCACTGTCGCCTCACAGCGAGAGGGTCCCAGGTTCGAATCCGATTCGGGTTCCTTTTGTGTGGAGTCTGCATGTTCTCCCCATGTGAGCGTGGGTTCTCTCCAGGTTCTCCGGCTTCCTCCCACAGTCCAAAGTAGGAAGGGGACCTGTCTTTCTCTACATGTCAGCCCTGTGATAGTCTGGATACCTGTCTGTCTCTACATGTCGGCCCTGTGATAGACTGGTTACCTGTCCGTCTCTACATGTCAGCCCTGGGATAGACTGGCGACCTGTCCAGGGGGAACCCTGCCTTCGCCAATGTTAGCTAGGATCGGCTCCAGCCCCCCTGCGACCCTGAATACAGGATAGTCCCACTGTTGTTTAGCAACCGAAAAAAAACTACTGAAAGTGTCAGTGACAGGTTGTGTGTGAACGTGCTCGTCAATCACACAAGAATTATGAATAGGATGAATAATGAGGATGAAAAATGAATATGTCCGGTCTGTGCTGTCTGCTGGGGGAAACCCAACATCTGACTAGTAACATTAAGTGATGTTAGCTAGCTAACATGATCAGTTGTGTAATTTGCGAGATACTGATGTTAGCGAAGCACCAACCAAGAGAACTGTTACCTGCTTTCACTGAATCAGTCGCACTGACCCAAAAATGCATTTTGAGATGAGCTAAGCTACAAACACTGCTAACTGCAGAGAGACAGCTAAAACTGACAGTGGCAGCAAGCGGCTCTCTTCACGTAGAAGGAGTCTCTCACCTGCTGATGTCACTGAGACTCTGATCATTAAAGAACAGCTTCTTTATCAGATTTCTTTAATTTTTTACTTTATTAATTAAGCACTAGGAATACTAAAGGACAGTTTATCAATGGATTAAATGTGCTATACAGTACAATTTTTGAAAAGGTATGAAATGTCACTGTGTGTGTGTGTATTTTATGAGCATCAGATTGTGGTTTAACGATCATATTTCATTCTGCAGGTGTGGACAATTATATGGTATGTTGTGATTCCATGTTACATTCTTTATGAATATGGGTTGCTACCATTCAACTGCTAGGTATGTTTCTGTATGGTGTTTCAAATTCATGCTCCATGTGCCCCCTTTTAACTTTAAGCACCTGCCCCTCCAAAAGTCTCTGCATGGCCCTGCTGTGATTATAGTTTTCAAATAGTCTTTGTGGTGAAAATATCTGTATTTATTGATGGTTTATTCCAGAGGGACAGATAGAGTATAATGTACACTGGAGAGACAGTGTCTCTTGTCCCACCTCACCAGCTCCTCTTCATCACATGAACATGTTGACTGTGTAAATTAGCAAAGTGTGTCAATAAAGGGACACAAACGTCACACTCATACCCTCATTTATGAGTCCTGATCATAATGGAAATGATATCCAGGGGTGGTGACCTCTTTACGGTCACCACCCAGTTATTTGTATGAATTCAACAACATTCATGAAATGCTTTAAATTGACCATTATAATTGGGAGGTTATTATGGGATTGTTGGTTTGTTGATTTATTAAACATTGTGTGTGTGTGTGTGTGTGTGTGTGTGTGTGTGTGTGTGTGTGTGTGTGTGTGTGTGTGTGTGTGTGTGTTATGTCAGGTGTACTCCTTATTGTCCCAGGTTCCTAACATGCATGTCTATAGCAGAGAGGAGATCCCTGAACGTTTCCATTTCAAAGCAGGGAAGTTTGTGGCCCCTCTCACTCTGGTGGCAGATCCTGGCTGGTTCATCACTGAGGTAACTTCACTATCATCATGTTCACTAGGACAACGTGTACTTGTCTTTACCTGCAAAGATGTTAGTGGACACAAGGTCAGACTGTAGCATATTCAGACAGAAGATATGTCTGAACAGGTGGAAAATGTTTCGCCTTGAGGGAAAAAACTTGCTTAATGACTTTTATTAAAAGGACCATACCAGAGTCAATGCCATATGCTAAATGCCATATTCCATTGACAACATCAGCCACCTAGTTTACATAAACCTCGACCATGTTTATCAAAATTAAATGTTTTGTTTGTTTGTTTAAATTTTGTCAATTCACTTCTTGTGAGGAACTATTTTTCCAGGCGTAATCACATTTAGCGCAAAGGCTCTCTTGGCTATTTTGTTATTGACAGCTCAGAGGGCGGAAGCAAAGTATAAAGAAGGCCAACTATACATTTCAGACATGTTAGACACTGATACGACTCAACAGTCACTTCTCCCAGTACATCTTCCTCATATTCATACTGGGAGTGTTGTCATTCTCTGACGGGATCTTCTTCTCTACATTGAATCGTAGATTATAAACCAATGATGAGCGGTATCTCAAACAAGATTGTTTATCTCACCGCTTCCTGGTTACAAAGTGCAATCAGAGCCAGCCAGAGAACTTTTAGCCAATGGGATGCAGCCAAGGGATCATGTGTTCCTTGTGCAGAAAGTAAAAAGAGAGTGTGCTTGTTATTGAGTAAATGAGACTCTCCTGAACTTGATATTAGCGGCTAGCTCCTGACATAAACTGTATCAGATGAAATTAATAACAGGTGAACCTAGAACCTGCTTCTAGCTTCGGACACAGATGGGATCTTATATCAATGCACTTATTTTAAAGGCTTGTAGTGAAACAGTTATTTCAGATCAAATAAACAATGCACTGATTTTCACATGGTTGAGTCACATAAACCTACAGACTTAGCAGTCTAGTGTTTTTACAGCGTTTCAACATGCACATTAGTGAGTGAACGGAGGTTAAAACGGGGAGGCTGAGCTCTACTCAACTAAACACTGATGCTCTCAAGGTGTGTTGAAGACAGGAGGTACATCTGCTGATGGAGAGAAAGTCAGAATAAGACTGGTATGGGCGCGCAGTTGGCGGAGTGGTTTAAGCGCATACCATGTACGAACGTACATACGCAGCCGACCCCGGTTCGAATCCCGGCCGGAGGTCCTTTGCTGCATGTCACATCCCCTCTCTCTCCTCATGTTTCCGATCTATCCACTGCTAATAAAGGGCGTCTATGCCTCAAAAAAAATCTTAAAAAATAAAAAAAGAATAAGACTGGTATGATCCTTCAAGGCATTTCATCATCTGTTTCATCTCCAAACGTATTACGCTGAATGTAACCACAACTTTATTTACAAGAAACTTCTTCTTACTTTGGAAACATCAGTTGACACCTCAAGGTCCATTTAGCAGCTATTCTGGATTACATGGATTAGTATTGTTGCAACCAATAAAACTATAGTACATCTTTTGTTAAAATCATTCCATGCATATCTGTTTGTTTGTGTTTGTCCCTAGAACATGGCAAGCCTCCCCTACTGGAAAAACAACTCTGGAGAGCCCTCAGCATGGCAAAATGGTTGGCATGGTTACGACAATGAGTTCGTTGACATGAGAGGCATTTTCTTGGCGATAGGACCTGGTAACAAACAAGTCATATTTTAATAGCACAACCTTGGCATTATTTTTACCTGTGATCTCTCAAGCAAACAACAGCCTTAGACTGTGTTATATTTCAGGAGGTTCTGAGAAATCTAGACTTGGTCCTGGGTGTTATGGGAGGCAGACGGAGAGTGAAAATCCACATGTTGCTGCTCTGTCAGTATGGTCTTTAGTTTCTGGTGAAGAGATAATATAACAACCAAAAAAAAACTCAAAGTGCTGGAAAAAGTATGTGAACCCTTGAGTTAATGTCCTCAAAAAAGCTAATTGGAGCAGGTTTTAGCACCTTTTTAGCACACCTGGGGTCTGGAGTGTTAAGATAAGGGGCCCTAGTTTCGTGGCGCAGCGCAGGGCGGCGGAGCCGGCGTAATGCAAGTTTCGACACACACGTCGCCGAGACCTCACAGGCAGGTTTCCACAGTTCCAGGCACATTTAAATGCAATAAATAATCACAACAAACACTATTTAATGCAACTAATTGAATCAACACGTGAATTTATATCTATATAGATTGTCCCGTCACATCTGACGTCAGATCAAAGGCGGATTGCACGCGTAACGGAAAATCAGCTTCTCGGACCAAAACATCTCCCTCTCTCTCTCCTGTTTTTTATAATATCGGCATTGTTATTATTATGATACGCACGCACAGCGCGTGATGCGCGTGGTGGGAGCGGCGGCGCTGCTTCTGTCATCGGGTTGTCAAGTGACGGAACTTGCACTGAACCTCCCCTAACGTATTAAAGGTGAGGAGAGGAGCTCATTTGATTGGTGAAGATCTGAATCAGCTGTGTTAATCCCAGTCCACGCCTCGTCTCCCACTCACGCCTTCTTCTCCTCCCTCTTTCCCACTTGCGCTGGTGGGCGAGACGGGAGGTGTGCCTGCACGAGCCTGCGCGGTGCACGAAACTTGCAAAGTCCAGGCGGACACACCCCGTCGGCGTGGCGCAGGTGCGCTGAGTGCTGACTGCGCCTGGTCTACGAAACTAGGGCCCAAGAAGTTTGGAGGTGTGGACTACAGCTACTTTTACTGATAAAAGCCTCTCAAACTTTTGGAGTTTGCTCTGCACAAGAAGAACACAATTATGTCAGCCATGCCTCGCCAAAAAGAGCTTTTAGAGGATCTACGATCAAGAATTGTTGATTTACATAAAGCTGGCCAGGGTTACAAAGTTATTTCAAAGACTTTAGAAATCCACCGGTCTGCAGTTAGGCAAACAATCTACAAATGGAGACACTTTGGGACTTTTGCTACTCTACCAAGAAGTTGGCATCCAGTCAAAATGACACCAAGAGCACAACGAAGACTAATCAATGAGGTAAAGAAACACCCCGAATGACTTAATATTTGTAGGCATCATTGGAACTGGCTAACATCTCTGTTCATGAGTCTACAATACGTAAAACATTGAACAAGCAGGGTATCTACGGCAGGACACCACGAAAAAAGCCACTGCTTACTAAAAAGAACATTGCTGCATGCCAGAAGTTTGCAAAAGAGCACATTGACACTCCACAGCGGTATTGGCAAAATGGTTTGTGGACTGATGAAACTAAGATTGAACTATTTGGAAAAAACACACAGCACTACATCTGGCGTAGAAAGGGCATGGCATGTCATCATGAAAACATCATCCCAACCATAAAGTATGGTGGAGGAAACCTCATGATTTTGGCCTGCTTTGCTGCATCAGGGCCTGGCCAGCTTGGAATCATTGAGGGGAAGATGAATTCGCAAGTATATCAGACAATTCTTAAGGAGAAAGTGACAATGTCTATACGTCAGTTGAAACTGTGTAAAAGGCGGGTGATGCAACAGGACAACAACCAAAAACACCGGAGCAAGTCCACAACAAAATGGGTTCAGAAAAACAAAATCCGTCTTTTAGAGTGGCCAAGTCAGAGCCCAGACCTCAACCCAATAGAGATGCTAGGATTGACTTGAAGAGGGCCAAACACATGAGACGTCCAAAGAATGTGACAGAGCTAAAGCAGTTCTGCCAGGAAGAATGGGCTAAAATTCCTCCCAACCATGTGCAGGTCTGATCCACAGCTACAGGAAGCGCCTGGTTGAGGTTATTGCTGCCGGGGGGGGGAGGGTTCGCTTACTTTTTCCACTGCCATTTTGAATGAATGTGTTCAATAATGACATGACAGATTTTGTATTATTATTTTAGACACATTATGTTTGTCAATACACTTGAAATTCCAAAAGGTTCACATACTTTTTCTTGCCACTGTATAAGAACTGTTATGGGATTATTAAATACTCATATCGGTACTCGGTATCTGCAAGTACCCAAATGTAAGTACTTGTACTTGGTCTGAAAAAAGTGGTATCGGGGCATCCCTAGTTATTTAGGTAATTCAGTTCAGCTTTCAGCTCTGCCAGTTTACAATAGAAACATGTTCTGCTTAAAACTTTCTGTAGAGGATCTGACCTGTAGGTCTAACTAGTGTTTGTTCATTTCATCCAGACTTCAAGAGGAATGTTCGGGCACCTCCGATACGAGTGGTAGACATCTATAATGTGATGTGTTGGACTTTGGGAGTGAAACCGTTGCCCAATAATGGATCCTGGTCTCGGGTGGAGTACTTCCTGAATGGCTCGGATGGTCCATCCCATCCCATAACCCTCTGTGTGGGTTTGTTAGGAATACTGTTCATACTGTGGGACTAAAGCAAAAAAACTATGGTTTATGGCCTCTGGTGGTATCTAGAAAGTATCTGCTAGAAAGAGTTAGAATAGTAATGTAACCATAAGTAAGGTGAAATAAATAAAACAGGCTGGAAAATCTGCCTTGAAATTGAAGAATTCTTAAGGTCCAAGAACTTGAAGCCTAAAAGGGACTGGAGAGAGCCTTTTCTTTGAAGGATTTCCTTCATGATCACAATGTCCATTGTCAACCCTGAAGAACCCTAAACCCACACTGTCTCTTTTTCCATGTCTTTTTCCAAAATGTGTTGATATCTGATTTGGTAACTTCACTGTAAAAAATGTACTGTGATTTTTACAGTAACTAACTGGCAGCAATTAATAAGTAACTTATTGTATTGACTGTGTATTAACAGTAGAACTACTGTATTTGTCTTTTTAACTGTAAAATAAAAAATAATTAAACAATGATTTGGAATGGTGATGTATATGGCATTACAGTACAGTAGACAGTGCTGTTAATTTGAAGTTAATCACTTTAAATATATCTTCTTCTGTAAAAGTCTCAGCTATGAGGAGTTTAGTGTTATCAATGAACCTATCCCCATCCTGCATGTCTTTGGACTGTGGGAGGAAGCTGAAGAACCCAGAGAGAACCCACGCTTACACAGGGAGAACATGCAAATTCCACACAGATGGAATGCGAACCCGAACTGGGATCCCACATTCAAAATCTTGCAGATCGTCATTCTTGCATACATACCCATGTTCAACTTGTGCATATTGAACATCTTTCCATGTTTTACATTAAGTAGCTTACACAGATGGCTTGGGAAACCATCGTAGCTTCCAAAATCAAAGCAGAGCTTGCCAACTTAGATATATCTGCGTCAAAATCATCTGTTGCCTTAAAGCAAAGCCCTCATAACAGTGCTAAGGCAGGTGGCAAGAAAGCATGTGGCAAGAGATGGCATGGGGACACTGAGCATCACTGCCGTGTCCACCAACTGTGTCGAGATGGGAATCCACACAGAAGCAGTAGGAAGCCATAATATGAAATTCCGACTCAGTGAAAGCGTCTCTGATACTTCCGTTGTTTCTGGCTACATGGAGCATTACAGCCCTGAGCCACAACGTAGTAGGCATGTAAGGCACAAGAACTCTAAAGTTCACTTCCCACAGTATTAAGTGACAGCCCAGTCCCTGTGCCTGCCGAGCAGTAATTACGCCAATTAGTTTTATAGCAATCATAATAACATCTAATTCTAGACTCAGTAGTAGCCAAACACCCGCCTATTACTTGAGAAATCCTAAATTCTGATTGGACACAGACACCACTATTAACGACCAGTTCTTTGTTGGAAGCCCAAGGATAAACCGGAGAAATCATTGGTTCACAGATATATTTATTCAGGTCACAGGTAAAGTATGGCAGTGCTGGGCTCGGAATGGCAGAGCTCCCGCAGGATCTCAGTCAGAGCGAGCCCCGTTTCCGGTGCTGGTCACATTTTATCTTCTTGGGCTGGGACTGCCCCGTACAGAGGTTGGACTTTCACGCAACCAAGTCCTTTTGGTCAGTTATCTGAAGTGAACTCACGGAAATGTAATATGAAACATGTATGGTTGTTGTACTTGAGGCGTGTATCTATTCTAGCAAACCTAGCTAGCAAAGAGGGCCTTGAAGATTCTACGGGTTCCTGCTTATCAGGTTAAAATGTCACACTGTTCTAATGAGCACAACCAGTGATTTATATGAGTTCAGTGAAAAAGTAAAAGCCAATTCTAACAATCCCCCCTTTTGACATAATTTTATTATGTCACTAAAATCAAGAATCCAGGTGGGAACGTTATTCCTGTATTGTGTTCCAAACCCCTTTTGATACAATTCTATTATAACAACACAAATAAACATCTCATAATCGTATAGTGGGTATGTAAGCATGTCTTCATTGCGTTGAGCATCCTATACTGTATGTATGCCAGTATGTGTAAGCTGTTCTTCATTGCAGTTACTCGCAACAAGCAGTTCTTCATTGCACATGCATATGGGAATAGTAAACAGAGCAATGTTGATCAAATAAAAACAATCATCATATTAAAAGCATAAGCTAAACAATTCATATCAGGAGTAGCCATCATGGTACCAGGAACAGAACATAACCTTCCATAACTCTACTGATAACATGTCTGCTATGAGCACAATAATCATAAGAGAAAAACTCTCACGCCTCTACACAGTTAAAAACCGAGCAGCATGTTAAAAGAGTAAAAAAAGTGGTGAGGACAGACTTATGCCTTCATGTCCTCTGAGGAAGGGAGGCTGCTGTCCATGACTTTTTGTGCAGATTCAAGCCCTAATTGCAGCACCTTCCTGTCAGCCACAGAACAGTTCCCATACCAGACAGTGATGGAGGATGTCAGTATGCTCTCCACCACACACCGAGGTCAGGACAGCAGGACTGAGGCCAGTCCTCTTCAGCCTCCTCAAAAAGTGCAGGCATTGGCGGGCCTTCCTTTTGATGCTGGCTGTGTTGGGTGCCCATGTGAGGTCACAGAGATGTGCAGGCCCAGATATTTAAAGGCAGACACCATCTCCACAGCTGCTCTTCTGATAAAGAGGAGAGGGGGTGTGGCCTCCCTTACCAGACCTGTCAGTCTTGAATACATACCTCCCAACAACCCACCACCATGTACACTCCACTGTTGCCGACCCACCAGTGAGATACCATGATACATAATATACACATAATATACTTCACCAATCAAGATTTATTGTCAGAACTGCTGGAAAAGTGTTTAGGTCATAAAGAAAAGAGTTTACATTTAAGCTGTTTTAGCTGTTTAAATTGTAGAGCATTTTTTCCATAAAAAAAATCCAAATTAAGACATATACTGAAGAAACATTCTAGTAGTTCTAATTATAATTCCTTGTCATTCAGAGACCATACAAATGTGCATAAATATGTAAGTGTATGTGCAATCATTTATGGAGGAGTCACAATATACCACCCTCTTTTTTTCATGCGGCTGAGGTGACAAACTTATAATGTTAGAGAAAACAACAACAATTCCACGTTTTACAGTTGATTCCACTTTCATTGTCAAAAATACGCAATTCCATCCGCGTGGAAATCATAGAGCCCTATGAACGGTAACTCTGACGAGTGGTTGACAACACCGTTGGGGAAACTCAACATCTTACTTTTACCTTTTCAGTGCTGTTTGCATTGGCTGAGAACTATCCTGATGCAGGCGAATGGCAGTGATGACAGCAAGCGGCCGAAGAGGGATCGGTTATCCGGCCAGCCTGGTTTGCCTGAGGCACTGCATTGAACTGAATGCTCGAAGCATTTGGCGAGGAGAGGCAGCTGGGCGAGTGGGTTAAAATGCAGCGCTCTGATTGGCCGAAAGCTTTCACTCCACAGCAATAACCCTGAAACTGGCGAAATGCGACATGCAACAAAATGTGTACCTGGAGAGCAGCGAATCGTACAAGCATACTTAATGATCAAAATGTGTGCCGAGTACGAAAAATGCCTACATGTTGGCAGGTCTGCCCTCTTAAAGTCCACAACCATCTCCTTAGTCTTTCCCACATTGATGCAGAGATCGTTTCCTCTGCATCAGTCCACGTCTCCCCCGTCCTGCCTCTTCAGGTACTCCTTGTTGATGGAGATCAGCCCAATCAGTCCACAAGCAAGAGCTTGTTAATAAGAACTTTGAAACTAAGAACGACGGCTGACAAGATTTGGTCATATCTGTCACCAGAGTCTCAGCCTGCAGCCTGAGCTTGCTGAACAAGGCTTTCACTGCCTACTGGACAGCAAGCAGCTACCAATGAGTGACACTCACAGGCGTGACCCGTTGGACCTGTTGGACCCGTTCATAGACGGCTTCACGAGCCCGACATAGCTGAGGAGAAAAGCGATGGTATGGAGTTCTGAAAAAGAGACCGGACCGGTACCACAGAATCTAAGTGAAAGAAAGCAGTGCTGTTTCCTTTGAGCATTGTTGACAAGAGCTGATGTTAAGGTGACAGAACTATACTTTTTAAACTTATTTGATACTTGGTGGTCAAATCCCAATCATATTTCAAAGGATAAGAACATACAATCGCAACTATCACCGAATTCCCAACCCTTTATTGTTGATCATTTGACTCCAGTCATGCATCTTCTGTGATTGTGTTCTTTCCAAGTTAATTTATGCTCATTTATTCACTTTTAGAGTTAAATCATTAGGCTAGTTCAATAAATATTAATTAACTTAATATGAATAAACTTACAATTAAGTTTGAGATTGATTCATTGATATCTTAACTAATTAATAGTGGTCGTCAGATTCATTAAATTGAACTCTGTTAATTCCTGTTGAACAGCAGATGGTGCCCCGATTTGTTGACAAGTGGAGATATTAATATATGAATATGAAAATCATCCATAAGGCCCTCCACCGTTTTCCCATAGAAGGATCAAGCTGATTGATCTCTGTGGGAACAACTGCCGAGGGATCCGCAGTGCCCTCTACTAGAGACACTCTCACCCTCTGCCCAAAACATGGCACAAAAACGTAAAAAGGAAGCAAAGGCCTTCAAACTAAGGTGAGTTGTTGCTGCTCTTGTCATTCACAAGCTTGTAGCTTTGAGTGTTCTGAGCAGCTCAGTCATAAAAGCCAGACTTGAATCCAATTGAGCTAAAGAGAGTAGTTCACCCTCAGCTGGAAACTGTTTATCAGGTATTTTATGAAGACCATTTAAAGACAAGTTCCAGTTACACATAAAACACCATATACACATAAAAATAACACTTTATCAGGAAGTAATGATGATGAAATTCTGCATTTAATTCAGGAGTATAAAAATAGGTTTGCTGACAAGTCGTACAACAAATATTTTTGTTAATTAATACAAATATTTTCAACAATAAGAAATACATCCATTTTACATCATTCACAAGGAGCCTCCACAAAAATGTACACTGTCTTACTTACAAGGATAAAAGGTTTCCTGAACATTTATTTCACACTTTGTTTGTTGACACCAAAGCAAAGAATCAGAGAACTTCATGAAACTTGAGTGTGTGTGTGTGTGTGTGTGTGTGTGTGTGTGTGTGTGTGTGTGTGTGTTAGGGTTCAGACTTGGAGAGACACTGCAGTCCCGGCAGCCTCCAGCGACGAGTGTTGCTGTGGATCCTCAGGTCCAACCATTCCCGCTGAGCAGCACCCAGAGCCAGACTGCAGCACAAGGTAAAAACACTACTGAACTGCATTACAACACCTCGTACAACTTATTTTCTAAGAAAGCAGAACCTTTAGAGGTACTTTAAAAGGTGCAACGTGTAATACCTGGCTACTTGCTCTGAACAAATAGCACTGGGTGCATACTATCAGAATGTCAGGGAGTCAGGGTGAAGGGCTCAAGCAAATGGCTGCGATTTGGCCAAAGTGTGGCTTCACTTTTCTAAAAACAACGAAATCTCGGCAAAATGCAACATTTGCGACAAGATTATTTCGTGCATAGGAGGGTGCATGACGAAACATGAAAAAGCACCTCCTCCGAGTTCACGGAGTAGAAATAAATGTGTGCCCCGTCTTTGACGCGCTGCGCCGACTGTCCTCCGCTGCCTCTTCCTCTGGCTTTCGGTCCGGGTCCGGCTCCGACCCCCAGCGTGGCACCGCAGTGACTGCACTGCAGTCCGAATCCGGAGAGTTAAACAATTAATAATATGTCTTGCGCCAACATTGAGGCAGCTAACCAATTAGCCCACGTATTTTTTCATAAACAATTTACAACCTGAGATCGCTAACGTAAGCCAGGCTGGTGACTACACAACTCCGCGATGTGCTGAGCCTACTCCGTTCACCATAGAGTTCACGCAAAGGGGAAGATGACGGTGCAACAAAAGGAAGGTTTTACAAGTTGTTTCTTATTGTTTATTTGCTGTTCTGCACCAGGTTAGCCCATCAGTGGGAGCACGGTAACATGTTAAAGTATCTGCAGCATCATACACGTGTGTAAATGTGTTTTCATGAGGTTTTCAAAAATAAAGCTCTCTTGAGGAAAGTGTACCCCTGTGAAAATGTATTCATAATTTATAATATTTATATTCAAGTTCATAGATTTGATATTGTAGTTGAAAACAGCCCTGTGAGAAATTCATAGTAAAGTTCATAAAAAGTAAAAAGTTAATAGAATTAAAATTGATGGAGAATGTCAGATTATTTCATTCAGAAAGACCGTTGGTTAGCTTGCTCATTTAAAATATCCTAAACTATCCTTTGTTTACCCTGCCTCTTAAAGGAAAACACCACCGCATTTCCATACTGAACTATGTTCTGCTCTGATCTTAGACGAGGTGATACATACCTCCCTCTCCTCTGTGCGTGCACTCAATGGCTCTTGCGCGCACTCCGCGCAGCGCTAATTTGCTAGCATGTAGCATGTCCTTAGGATCCAAAGGGGGGTGAAGTTAGAAGCGACCAAGCACTTCCACGTTGTCCCTATTTAAATACGGTTACGTGAGTAGTTACACGACCCAAGTTTGGTTACACAAAATGAAACATGCCAATTTTTCTAAGCGGATAACAAGGATAACTATATAGTATGGCGGAATAACAACTGGAAGCACTTCGACGTCGGCGCAGTAATATCATCACTCCGCTCCCCCTCTTACTTCCGTCAATAGAACCTACGTGACCTGCACGCCGCCGCCTGCACTACCTGTAGTAGTTTGTGCAAAGTTGAGGAAGTATCAGGTTGTAGTAAGATAGTTTGTGAACAATCAAACATCATGGTTATAACGTGCATCGTACAGGGTTGTGAAAACAAGCAGAAGGTATATAGTCCCGTCATGTTTTGAGTGATGATATTACTGCGCCGACGTCGAAGTGCTTCCAGTTGTTATTCCGCCATACTATATAGTTATCCTTGTTATCCGCTTAGAAAAATTGGCATGTTTCATTTTGTGTAACCAAACTTGGGTCGTGTAACTACTCACGTAACCGTATTTAAATAGGGACAACGTGGAAGTGCTTGGTCGCTTCTAACTTCACCCCCCTTTGGATCCTAAGGAATATACTGGGACAAGCTACATGCTAGCAAATTAGCGCTGCGCGGAGTGCGCGCAAGAGCCATTGAGTGCACGCACAGAGGAGAGGGAGGTATGTATCACCTCGTCTAAGATCAGAGCAGAACATAGTCCAGTATGGAAATGCGGTGGTGTTTTCCTTTAAGAGAATCGGAATTGAGAATCGTTTGGAACCGGAATCGAAACAAGAAATTGGAATCGGAATTGGAATCATTCAAATTCAAACGATACCCAACCCTAGGCAAGGGTGAGGTGAGGGTGAGGCAAAAGTGAGGCGAGGGCGAGGCAAGGGTGAGGGGAGGGCGAGGCAAGGGTGAGGCGAGGGTGAGGCAAGGTTGAGGGGAGAGCGAGGTGAGGGTGAGGCAAGGGTGAGGCGAGGGCGAGGCAAGGGTGAGGGGAGGGTGAGGTGAGGGTGAGGCAAGGGCAAGGCAAGGGTGAGGGGAAGGCAAGGCAAGGGTGAGGCAAGCGTGAGGGGAGGGCGAGGTGAGGGTTTGGCAAGGGCGCCAGTCATTTTCTTGTTTCTGCGACTTTGGCTTCTATCCAATAAACAAGCCATCACAACGTAATGGGACCCTGTCCCTTCACCATGATTGACAAGTCCTCGGAGGCAGACTGGATGCTATCGTGACTCACTAATGCCTCACGAGGTACATGTAGAATTATAAGGCAGGGCAGGGTTAGTAGGTTAGCATGCTCATGCCAGTCATGTGTCTCTAACACAACACATAGACGTCACTTCCTCACATTCTGCTGATAATGTACGTTCCATTTTTAATGTCTTAACCTCAAAGTCTGAACATATCTTATACATTGCAATGCATTTTATGGATTTTAAGGACAGCAAGTCTGATACAAAGCCATCACTGAGCAGTCCTGGAATACCTTGGAGCGAGGTAGGGCTGTCCGGGGCTGGATGGGTTCACTGGAGGGGTGTCAGACTGAGTCAGGTCCTCGCCCTCCATACAATTCAGGTTGGTTATACTGCTCCCCACTGCTGCATCCATGCTGTCTCTGCTGCTGTTAGTTGGACCTGAGGGTGACACACACACACACACACACACACACACACACACACACACACACACACACACACACACACACACACACCCATTCAAATGCATTTTTTCTCACTGCTGACATTAAAGTTTTTAAAGAATAATGTTATGATCTATCTGCTTTCTCTAGAAGGACATCACAGATTGGGGAGCCTAACCCTAACCCATAAAACAGTGATGAACATTTTAATTTCTTATATTCTTCACAATAAAAGTCTACTTAGCTGCTTACTCTTCCTCCCTACAACATTAGTACACTTGTTTTACTAAGCAAAGCAACTCTAGATTTGTAATAACGTCTCATTTCCTGTAAATTCTTCATAATAAAAGTCCCACATTCATTTCTAAATGACGAGAGAGCATTCAGGTCTCCCGACACCACCAGAGGGAATTCAAACATTTTTAATAGTTTTAGACTTTTCTTCGGAACTTGCTTAAGAACAAATTTAAGAAAAAACATAGGACGATATTGGTGAATGAGGCCCAATGTCCTCAAATCCACTACTACTTGAAATGATCACCATTATTAAGATATGCTTTGACTGGTGTCTACTCACAGCAGCGGCTGAAAGGCTCCCAGGCTCGGGTCTGCAGGTATGGTTTGGTCTGCGGCTGCTGGAGCAGACACACCACTGCAGAGTCCACTTGTTGAAAAACCCTGCAGACAGAGAGAAGGATGACTACCTTCACCTTGGTCTTTAAATATTAGAAACATCGTTTTTAGAGTACAATTTCTGAGAAATATATCTTGGATAATATGCGTGCTTCAGTATGCTTCAGCTCTTGAACAGAGCTCTCTAATTATCACAGAGAATCAATGCTTTGTTGATGTGTAATGCTGGTATGCTAATGATATCATCCACTGGGGCAGCATTATGAATATGTAATGGTGAATCTTCTTTATGGCAGTATTACACACAGCATCTCTGTGTCCAATAAAACAGTTAGAAACACCAAGAAAGGTGATCCTCTCTCTGGCTGTTTTATATTTGGACTTGTTAAGTGACAACCCGATGCATATGTAAACATGGGGCCAACAGGCCATTTGAACTGCTGCCATGTTGACTTGTCATTGTAGGGTAAACACAGAAGTAATTAATAATATTGAATATGGCCCTGTTCCATTTACTGTAGGTGTGGCTGTGACACACTAAATATAATGGGACCATAGTTTATCTGATCAATTACACCTGTCATGACATGTCAAAACAGCTTCAGGTCTGGAGTGAGATACAGGGCAGCACTTCTATCATCAAGAAGGGTCTGTCTGGTGTAGATTAACACAAACTGCATTCTGACTAGTTAGTTTAAGGCAGGATGTATATTTAAGATGGTCAGTCTCTTTTATTGGACCCTTCTGAACAATACCTACACCTACTCTGGGAATGTCCCATGATTCATAGCTACAGGCTCATGAACATTGTTCAAGTGTTGCCATTACATAGTTTTGCCAGCAGAGTGCACTGCCACATACACTAGCTCACAACTTGTAGCGTTGTTTTAACACAACAAACCTGAGCCCTGTCTTTGAAGCAAAATACAGCTGTAGTGATGAACTGTAACAGCCACCTTACAAACTGGCAAAAATATTAACCTGCACAAAAATCACAATTACCAACATTAACCACTATATGACACATTTTACATTATAAACTAACAAAAGAAATATGCATTTTGGAACCTAAGGGACTGTACGTTATTTACTTTAAGACCCATCGGAGGGATTTTCGGACCTCTAAACAGTTTATGCAGTAACAGTATCGTGTGACGAACATCTGCTCCGTAAGTTAATAAGTAAGTAAGTAAGCCCATCCTAAGAGCACTACTAGATCGTATGATAGTATATATATATATATACAGTATATACACACACACACACACAGTATATAGGGATATTTTACTCCATAATACTGGAAAAGCCCATATCGGTCGGGCTCTAACACAGCACACAATATATTTATGTATAATATATTTATCTTTTTCTCTTATTGTTATTATTTTGCATATAGGTGTCATTTGATTATTTGACATTGTCAAAACATGTAATAAAAGACTAATAAAAGAAGGCAGGACATGATACCGGAGGCTGAGCAGTCGCTGGTGGAGCTCAGCTGACAGACCGTATTTGTCTGACTGGATCAAGTCTCTGATAGAATCAAAGTCCTGCTTCAGCTGGAGAGCTCCCTGCACACTGAGGAGGAGCAACACACACACACACACACACACACACACACACACACACACACACACACACACACACACACACACACACACACACACACACACACACACACACACACACACACATACATTTACCATGTATGAGGGTTGACACAATAGAAACAGACATTGATTTTCAGATAAAATTATATTGTATATTTTAATTTTATTCTAGATTGTAATGCTGTCACATTGGGCCTCATGCAGGAAGCAATACAATATATGCCCTCCTTTATTTTTGTTTGTATCAACAATCTGTTCTGATTTAGTTTTTGTTTTCTGGGATTCACCAATGCTTTCTAATGTTTGTTCTTCTCTTAGGTAAGAGTAACGTTGAAAGCACTCTGAGCGAGATAAGAAGAAGTTCAACAAAGCTTTACATTTGAAGAAGATTTAAGCATGGATATCATATAAATACATTTAGATTAATATTCTCTACATGTCAGCCCTGTGAACCTCTAACGCTAGTTAATCATGTGCTAACGTGCTCTGCTAAGATTAGCGCAACCGTTTTTAAGGTAGAAATGTGATGTTTTAGAAACATATATCTGTGAGTAATACTATTACACAACGTTTAACCAGGACGAGCTCCTACTCCTCAAATCCAGCCTGAGCATGAGGAAAATGCCAGAAATAACAGCATGAGACTCTGTGGCAGAGCTGGAGAGTTGTGGAACCTCAATCAGAACTGGCCGATGCTATGTTATCATTGGCCAGTCTGTATTGAGGGGCAGGACTTAGCTAAGGTTCAATTAAGACTAAAATATCTTTGGTGATATCAGGTGTGTTCAGCACACAGAATGGCTGATGTAGTGCTCTTCGATGTTTTCTGAGTTTCATGTGACACCAGTACTGACTCACACATTTACATTGAAGTTTATTTATTGCCGTAGTTCTTCTTTTTGGTAGCATCTCTCCAACTCTTGGAAAGGTGTCAGGGTATTCCCACAACAGCTTAAATAGTGTTTAGAGGGCGTTACCTTTGTAAATAATAAACGATCGACTCACACCTCCAATTAATATTGAAGTGTGAATCAGCAGGCAACACACCAGGTGGAGCAGATATGGATGGTTAAAAACGTTCTCTTATTTTTTCTCTTTTAGGAGAAAATATGAGAGAAATTCAGGAATGTTGCTCATAAGGCCCTGTACCTCCTGCTGATAGATGATAAGGCAGGAGGGGAATGGCATGATACAGTTTTTTTCAGTCGCTAACAAGCATTTGTCCAACCAGTGGTCACATTTTCAAAACTCTAAACACAATTAGCACAGCATCGGTCTTTTGTGGCCATACCATTCACACATGTCATGTTGTGTCATGTTTATTTCCACAATGCTTACATTTTCTTAACAGACAAGCTATACCTCCCAACAAAATTATGGATTGTTTTTGTATTATTTACGAATGTTAACACACAACATCCCACAATAACAAAAACAATATTCCAAACCTTAGATACAGTATCAAAACCTCTGCTTCTGCAATGATATCAGTTCAAAAACAATATTTCTCAGCTGATAATAAACAAGTGAATAATTGACACACAGCTGATTTATGTTGGGTAAATTGGGCCAACCACAGCTGATTCCAGTCTGGCTTAGACTCAGTGGCAGGGGTTATTTTTTTCTATTACATTGATACTTATACAGTAAAAGGAAGACTTTGAGGAGTGATGTTTTTGGAAACAGAAACATTAAAAGACAAACTTTTTATCTGGGCTTTTTGCTGTTTTTTTGTTCAGAATGCTCTTGTGTGTTTCATGGATATTTTGTTGTAAGCAATACTGTAAAACTTTTTCTGTTCCATCATACTGTAAACAGTATTTCTACTGTACCTCCTGTAGTAAACCGTAAAGGAAAAACACTGATTTGCTTTTTACTGGAATGCTTTTGAATGTGAACATTACATACAGACTATAGACATACACCAAGAAATTTAGTGTAAAAACGGTGGATTGTATGTTTTGCATGCAAATACCTGTAAAACTGAAACATAAAAGTCTATGCAGTTCTTGTAATGTCAACAATAGCCAGTATTTTGAAACCTGGTATACTTTGATTAACAAGTGTTATTCTTTGACAGAATCATTTCATTTTGAGTCAGATTTCCAGTGTTTTGGTAAAGTTAGTGTGTGCAGAGAAAGATGTGTTCTATTTTAGAGTTAGTTTATATTGAACAAAATGTGTTTTTGAGAAGAAAATGATCGATTTGGCCAATTGTGCTTTGAAGGTGTGAGTCTGTGTTAAGAGTTTCGAAAAAGTATCTTAAGTATGGGTAAGCGCTTGTTAGCGATTGAAAAAAACTGTAATCTCTGTTTTTTCATGGGTTTGGAAGATAACACGGTAGTATTGGTAATGTATGATAGTAAATGGACCTGCAAATACACAGCGCTTTTCTAGTATTTTCGACCACTCAAGGCGCATTGCACTACATTCAGTCTACATTTACTTATTCACACACATTCATACACTGATGGCTAATCTTCTGATTGGAGAATGACTCCCTCTACACCAGACACTTACCTAAATTTGATCCTCTGTTTGAGGATGTGTTCCATCCACGCCTCCATGAAAGCCGTCATAGTTATACTCAGAGCTTGGACACGGGCATCATCAGACAACGGTGCCACACCCTCTAAGACCTGACCAATCACAGTCTGAGCGGCCACATATGCATACTCACTGGGACTGCTGGGAAAACCTGTGCACCGACAAAGAAACACACAATAATCAATGCACAGTAATATGTACAAGTTCGATCAACGTTCCCCTGGAAAACCAGTATCTGTGTGTTGTAAAACACTTTGTTTTGAAAAGTGCTATAGAAGTGTGGTATTATGAACTTCTCATGAATTGTGTTGGTGAATGTGCTTAATTGCAGATCAGCTAAAAAAACTTAGCCGACTCAACCTCAACGACTATATTATGAAACACCACATGAAACAAATCCATCTCTCTCTCGACTCACACCGTCTCTACAGTCAGTCACCAGGGCAACACTGTTGTTGATGATCAGAGCAATGTTGGAATAAATATTTTTGTTTAATGTTTTAGAAGGATTTTTATGATGGTCACTAATGTGTATTTTGACTGTAAACGGTACGAGCATGTATCCTGAAAGTTACAGATATAGAAGCTGGCTGCAGGTGTGTTAACACTGCAGGTGCACTTAGCTACGGCTGCTGTGCTAACGTTAGCTACGACTGCTGTGCTGTAGGTAGCTACAGCTGCTGTGCTAACATTGGCTACGGCTGCTGTGCTAACGTTAGCTACAGCTGCTGTGCTAACATTGGCTACGGCTTCTGTGCTAACGTTAGCTACAGCTGCTGTGGGGATTTCGCTTTCAGGCTCTGATGAACGGTGACCTCTTTAGCCTGTACCTCCACAGTATTCTGTGTGTTCTAGATGTGTTGACATCTCCAGCTTTACATTTCACATTACAAACACTACAGCAGTGATGACCGTGTTTTCTAATGTGAAATGGAAAAGCCACAAAGCAATAGCCACCTTTACATTTGCAGGCACTAGACATCATCCCCCTCTATTGACTTATTATTTATTGACTGTTGTTTATTTGTGCCTATGAGTCACAGACAAACAGAATCACATCTTGTTTCTCTCCTGGCATCCACTGAGTTTACATTGAAGAGCTTACTCTCAGTGGCTGATGCTAGACTCTTCAGCATTTGGTTGTGTCTCTGGCTGTGTCTCCCCTGTGAAGCTACACCATAGAAATAAAACAGGAGTAGAACAGACAGAGATGGGTCCAACAGTCCCTCCACCTCATATGGAGAAGGACAAGATATCTAGCTACCTAGTTACTCCCCAGGCATCCAGAGCTGCTCTCTTCATGCTGAACTGTATACCATAACAACAATCACCATCTTCTTTTGTACTAGTCACATGACCACTGAAAACAGTTACATGTCTGTTATACTCCTGTTCTATTTCAATGAGCTATACCTATAAACAAAGAATATGTCGTGTCCTGCCTATCTCTATGACCCACACTTCCCTGGATCTCTTTTTGTACATTTCCCACTGACTGACTGACCTGCTTTGTCTGAAAGACTGCTCTTAGACATCAGGCAACATAAGGGTTTTATCTTTCAGATTCTACTTCCACTTTCCATCCTTTTATGTATAAATGACCCTAGTCAGAAGCCAAGCTTACAGTATGAGTTTCATCAGCAAATATCTGCTGTAGTTCATTCACAGACTGTGCATTACTAGACATACCTGTCCTGAGGTTTGGTCTCCAGTGGACAGCAGAAGGCATGGTCTGTTCAAAGATCTCCCCTGACATCCTCTTGCAGTCGCACGAGAAGGTCTTCAGCATCAGAGAGGAGAAGGTCTAGTGGGAAGAGTGATTGAAATTGATCACATTACATGAACATACTTTGGTTTGCACAATGCAGAATGCAAGAAAGGAAAACATCTTTTCTTGTGAGAAGCCTTTACACCTTATTCCAAAGGTTTTGCTGTCCTGTCATATCAATGTATTTCATATGTCTCACCTGTTTTTGAAGGTGGTATAAACTAACTATCTGTGGATTAGTCTTTCTGATTGTATTAGTGCTTAATATTGTAGTTTATTTATTGGTTTATTTTGTATTTGATAATAGTTCTGCATTTCTTTCCCCCTGAATGCAGAAAACCGTAGCAGGCAGAAGATCTTGATTTCTCCTTCTCAGAATTACAATAACAGGAGGCTGACGTGAACTATTGTACCTTCTCTGGTTTTACAGTCCGAAAACAATATGTTTCTAGATCAGTGTGGTCACACAGAGCTCTACGAAAGTAGCTCATAGTAGTATATAGGCTAGAACAAAATATGTGTACAATGTATGTGTATAAACTATGGCATGGTACAAAGAACAAGGTCTCTGTGGTATTTATGTCTAGATGACATTTTGAGTGTTGATGGAGAAGCTACAATGTCAGCATGGCCAAGCAGCCATCTTGCAGACAGACATAACAAACATCTATCATCTGGTTATTGCTATTAAACTATACTATACTAACTATACTATTAAACCACAGCTAAATAGTTTAGTCCCAGCCATATTAATACTCATAGATCTCGAGGCAGCAGACGTGGAGGAGGAGTTGCAGTCATTTTTGATTCAAGCCTATCAATCAATCCGAAACCAAAACTAAATTATAACTCATTTGAGAGCATGATTCTCAGCCTTTCACACCCAAACTGGAAAACAATGCAGCCAATTCTGTTTGTTATAGTGTATTGTGCTCCTGGTCCATATTCTGAATTCTTATCTGAATTCTCTGAGTTTCTATCAAGTTTAGTCCTTAAATCAGATAAAGTTATTATTGTGGGGGATTTTGATGTCCGGCCCTGCGATGGACTGGCGACCTGTCCAGGGTGTACCCTGCCTTTGCCCAATGACAGCTGGGATCGGCTCCAGCCCCCCTCGACCCTGAATACAGGATAAGCGGTATAGACAATGGATGGATGGATGGATTTTGATGTCCATGTGGACGTTGTAAATGACAGCCTTAGTGTAGCATTTACTTCATTAATAGATTCTATTGGCTTCAGTCAGAGTGTACATAAACCAATTCACTGTCAGAACTGTAGTATATTGATACTGTAACTGCTTAGCTGCGAAATGCTATATCATTTTTGGTTAAACACCGCCATCTAGTGGTCACTTAGTTATGCTGCAATGCTAGGATATTGACTGTGTTTGGTAGTCTGAGTGTTACAATAAAGGAGTGCAGACGTGTACAAGTTGGTCTCTGTGTTCCTCAACTGTTATGGATATATTAGCACTGTCATATTAGTACAAAGTTATTACAAGAACCACACTCTAGACCTCGTCTTATCTAATGGCGTTTTTTTTCTAATTTCCTCAAAATTCTTCTTTATTCGACCATTACTTACATTTTGAATGATTGCGGCTGGACTTCGCTCCTCTAGGAAAAAGCTACTACTCTCGGTGTCTATCGGAGAGAGCTGTAGCTAAGTTTAAGGAAGTGATTCCACCAGTCTTGAGGTTACTTCCATGTCCTAATGAAACAGAGGACTTCTATGTTCGTTTTAGTCCCTCCCAGATCGATTCTCTTATAGATGAATCTGGAAGCTTACTGAGAACGACTCTTGACTCTGTTGCTCCGCTAAAACAGAAAACTATAAAACAAAGGAACTTAGCTCCCTGGTATAACTCCCAAACTCGTAAATTATAACAACAATTGCGTAATCTTGAAATCTTCTGGCGCTCCACCAAATGGGAAGAATCCTGCCTAGTCTGGCAAGACAGTCTTAAAACTTATAAGAAGGCTCTCCGTAATGCCAGAGCAGCCTACTACTCATCTTAAATAGAGGAAAATAAAAACAACCTTAGATTTCGTTTCAGTGTCAGTGTTTCAAGAGTCACAGCTCTACTGGGCCATGTATTCCTAGAGAAGTTAGTAGTAAAGACTTTATGAACTTTTTTAATGATAAAATTTTAGCTATCAGAGACAAAATTACTCACGTCAATTGGAACCACGTTTCCCTCAAAGTCAGGAATCTTAGAAATAAAAACAGCATTAAGACCTGATATATATTTACCAACCAACTAATGTCAAAGATCTCTTCTTCTAAACCTTCAACCTGTCTCCTAGACCCGATACCAACCAGGAAGAAGTCTTACCCTTAGTTAGCACGTCCTTACTAGATATGATCAATGTGTCTTTATTAACAGGCTATGTGCCACAGTCATTTAAAGTAGCTGTAATTAAACCTCTTCTTAAGAAGCCTACTCTAGATCCAGGGGTTTTAGCAAAACTCTCTCTAAGATCCTTGAGAAAGTAGTCGCCAATCAGCTGTGTGACTTTCTCAACAATAACAGTCTACTTGAGGACTTCCAGTCAGGATTTAGAGTACATCATCGTACAGAGACAGCTCTGGTGAAAATTACAAATGACCTTCTAATTGCTTCTGACAAAGGACTGGTTTCTGTACTTGTCCTGCTAGATCTTAGTGCTGCGTTCAACACCATTAACCATGAGATTCTAATATGTAGACTGGGAAAATTCATTGGCATCAAAGGAACCGCACTAAGCTGGTTTAAGTCCTATTCATCCAATTGATCTCAGTTTGTGCATGTCAATGAAAAATCCTCTAGGCACACTGAAGTTAAATATGGTGATCCTCAAGGTTCTATGCTCGAAACCAATTCTATTCCACATATATATGCTTCCTTTAGGCAACATTATTAGAAGACACTCTATAAACTTCCATTGTTATGCAGATGATACTCAATTATATCTATCAATCAAGCCGGAAGAAACCAATCAGCTAGTTAAACTCCAGGCATGTGTTGATGACATAAAATCTTGGATGACCTACAATTTCCTGATGTTAAACTCAGATAAAACGGAAGTCATTCTACTCGGGCCTAAACTATTGATGGGATTGCCATTATAGTTAGCTCTTTTACTCATTACTCCTGGGAGTCTGGCTATGCTTTCAGGTCCAGCAGAGTCCACTGAGGTCCTGACCGATGCAGACTGCTAACTGGCCTGACGCTGGAAACACCATACTGTAGCTCCACCTGCCCGCTGTGTGACTGCTCAACTACTCCTGCTTTTTGGTCTACGCCGAGATGGATCCATCCCAACCATGTCGCATGGCTGTGCCTGCTGCCATGGACTACTACTGTTGATACTATTGCTTCTGTAAATACTACCACTACTGCTAATGCTACTACTGCTATACTACTACCAACACCAAATGCAGTTTGAACCCAAGGGCCTAGGCTGCATGAGATTTCTGCCCAAAAGCCTATTAAGGCAGTATTTTTCTCGCCACTGTCGCTGTAACGCTTGTCCCTGGGTGATGTTGGGACTTGTATTGCCTCTGAAAATCATGAGCGTATTCTAGTCCTGTTTCCCGTTTGGTTTTCCTGGTGTATCTGGTGCTTATTTCAGCAATGATGATGAAATATTGTTGGGCTACATCATGGAGGTTAAGCCCCCCCTATCTTTTCCGTAGTTGTTTTTTCCCAATTTTGTTTATAGTGTCATATCACAACAAAAGTTACCTCAGGACAATTTACACATAGAGCAGGACTAGGACAGGTTCAATATTTTCAAACTCAATGAATTTAAATTGTTGTTTGTTTTGTAGTATCTCTATACTGCTCTTCAAAATCAGTAAGTAGATCAAGATCATGTGTTTCCTTAGTTGACACACAGCCGATGTGTTGCTGTTCTTGTTCTCTCATCCACACAGTCCTAAACATTGGGATACACTTCTCTTCTATTAAATCAGAAGAGGAGTCAGCTTTCAAATGTTGCTGTGAAACGTGTAGAACCAAGAAGAGAGGTCACCTGCAGCTCACACACAGCCATGTCAAGTGCCTCTAGTTGCTGCCTCAGTAGAAGGTGGTGGTGGTTATGAAGAGTGGAATGATGATTACTATCTGAATTAATCATCAGGGACTTCGTCTGATGCAGCACCAGCTCTAATGACTCCCTCAGCACCTGCAGTGAGAGAACACAACACAAACAGCCTTTATCAAACTGATTCTGATGCTTTCAGGGCTTAAAGGCAAAACATGCTCTAAACGGCAAGTGAATATAAGCCTGGTGGCCAGAAATATAACATAAATATCCATAATCACTGAAAGCTCCAGTTTAATAAAAAAACAGGATCTGGCCACAGCAGTGATGTTGGGGGTGCAGGATAGTTGGTCATCGAGGATTACACCTAGGTTCCTTGCAGTTGAGGAAGGCAATACTATGGTGCCCTCGACAGTGCGAGGGCAGTCTTTCCCCGGGATGAAGAGGAGTTTGGTTTTATTCAGGTTAAGTTTGAGGTGATGTGCAGTTGTCCAGACAGAGATGTCTGCCAGACAGTCCGAGATGCGAGTTGCAATGTGAGTGTCAGAGGTTGGGGGAAAAGAGAGGAATAGCTGGGTGTCATCTGCATAACAATGGTAGGAGAATAAGTAAGTTGCAAAGTCATCAACAGTAAGGGAGGAAGGAGAGGGAGGGGTGAGGAGGAAGGAGAACATGGAGAAGAGTTTCCTGGGGTTGGAGGCGGAAGAGTTGATCTTTGCCAGGTAGAAGGCAGATTAAGCTGCCGAAACAGTTGAGGTGAAGTCAGAGAGGAGGTGGTGGAGCAAGGTCCTCGTCCTGGCCCGATTTCTTCCATTTTCTCTCTGCTGCTCGCAACAATGATCTGTTGGTTCACAGAGGTTCGGACAGCCAGGGAGGGGAGGGAGATGAGGTGGGGGGACAGAGAGAGTCCAAAGAAGAGGAGAGTTAGGAGATCAGGATGGAGGAGGCTTCCTCAGTAGGCATTAGGGAGAATTGTTCTGTGGATGGTAGTGAGGAAAGAACAGTTGAGGAGAGAGTGGAGGGAGTGAGGGATTTCAGGTTGCGGTGGCTGGTGACAGTTCGAGGCATAGACGGGAGGGATGTGGTGGACTTCATGGGGAGGGAGAAAGTCACAAATTGGTGGTCGGACACGATGAGCGGGGTAAAAGCTAATGCGGAGACGTCACAGGATCTTGTGAAGACAAGGTCAAGTTGGTAACAGGCCCGATGAGTGGGTGGAGGGGGGAGAGTGCAAGGTCAAATGTGGAGAAGAAGTCATTGAATTCAGATGAGTGCAGCTTTCCCGGGTGGATGTTAAAGTCACAGAGGACAACGAGTGGTGTGCCATCATCAGGGGAGCAGCTCAGGAGGGCATCCATCTCATCTAAAAAGTCACAGAGAGGACCGGGTGGGCGATAGATCACTATGATGTTGAGCTTGAAAGGAAGGGTGACAGAGACGGCGTGGAATTCAAGTGCAGATTGGGATAGGTGGTCCAGAGGAAGGACCTGAGTGAGATGAGGAGCCCAGTTCCTCCTCCTAGCCCTGTTCGTCTTGGGGAGTGTGAAAACGAGTAGGCAGTTGAAAGAGCAGCTGGGGTGGCAGTGTTTTCTGGGGTGATCCAGTACTCCGTAGGGGCCAGGAAGTGGAGAGTCTGCAGGGAGGCATACACTGAGATGGTGTCCGCCTTCTGAAGACTGGCAGTTCCATAGTCCCCCTAGTACTTCAAGTTCCGTACCGGTGGAGAATGGTGGGTGGCAGAGATTGGATGGGTTACAGCCTCGAGCGATGGTCTCTGGCAACATCTTCTCTGGTTTGATGTCCTGACTGGAATAGGACACATGGCTGTGATGGGAGGTGGTTGAGATGTTATGCCTACCTCAATGGACTTCCTCGATGGACTCCCACTAGGGTTGCACATCTCTTTGTGATAAACTGTTCGATATGCATCTAGATACACAGGTTACGATTTGATTCAAAAATGATATCCTTTTATTACAGACCAATTCAATTTGAATCGATTCCATACAGTGTAAGAACGATACGATTCGATTCTATGGTTAATATTTGTTGTAGATATTTTATAAAATAAAGAAGCCGATTCTATGAAAGTGACAATAGTTTCTTTTCAAATATGTAAAATACCACATATCCCCAAACATTGTGGATGTATGGCACTGGCAACAACAACAACAAAATCACATGTCAATGTATTTATTTTTAGACGTGGACCAAAAAAAAGTCTGGCTGAATCGTTGGATGGTGGTCACAGGACAGTGTCGTGGACGCTACCCATGCTGCGGCCGCCTCTTGTGGCGCAAGTTGAGACACAAGCGATTCAAAGCCATCCGTCTCTCACATGCGGTCGTGGAGTGCCTGCGGTCACACGGCAGCGTCGCAGCCGCCTACCTGTGCTTCGCCCGCCTCTCCACATCCACCTCCTCCATGTTCCATGTTGTCCCTTGTTTATAACTCATACAAGCTAGCCAGCTACGGCGTTTTGCGGGCAGCTTCAGCTCTCGCGTTGTTTTAGAGACGCTGGTGTAATGCCGCCATCCGCTTCAAAGTCTTGCGATACCCGATCCATGATTCTGTAACCGATTCATCTAGGAATTCATTGATAATTCGTATCGATTGAGGAGGCTGCTACCGATGCAGCCGTATCTCTCACTTGTTGAACTGAATATCCGGTCGCATCGGTTTATCGTTTACAACCCTAACTCCCACAGATAGACTCCCTGTCTTCGTTTGGCTGTCCTGATGCTGCAGCTGACGCTGTAGTGACAAGCTCTTAAGTGCTCAGTTTACCTGATGCGCAGACTGAGGCCCCTCCCTCCAATCAAGTCTATTGACTAGAGCTGAGCTGGCTGAAACTAGGTAATTGCCCACTAAGTAAGATCAGCTTCACAAGGATTTAAACAACAAGCTATCTAGACAAGACTAAATGTTACAACTAGCTCTACTCACAGAACGCCTAAACCCAAATCTACAATTAGTTTCTGACTTACCAACAAGATACAAAGCAGCTTCCTTCTTTTCTCCAGACAAAAATGTAGTATATAGCGTAACTATATTTAGTTTGTGTGGAACCGCTCAGTGAACTACATTTCAGGTCTCACACTAACACGGCAATACGCTTGGCTTGCTAGCTTGCTAATTTAGCCATGTTTCATCACAAATACAACGTTATCTTCCCTGATTTGTTTTGTCCAGCTTTTTAATTGAAAAACATCATGGTAGCTTCATACAATTAGAGATGCACATCATCAGTGATAGTACCAGAGATCATCAGGGGTTTCCGGTCTTTCAACTTCAGACTAGGGCTGTCAAAATTGCTCAAAAATGACGTTTGAATATTCCCTTTAAAAATATACATATATTCAAACATTTCTGGTTGCGCATTAGGCACGTCTATAACAGGACAAATTAATACAACAAGACATAACTACTTGTATAGGTAATTTATATAAGTTTAAACATATTCAACAACATATTACCTACACAAAAATAAGTAAATGAACTAATGGCCAAGACCGCAGACCTTGCTCTCGCTCTCTCTCTCTCTCTCTCCCTCTCTCCCTCCCGCACCCTCACACTCTCTGCGCATAGCGGTTTAAATGAACGACAACAATAAAATAAATGCTAATAAATGCTGAGTGCTGATCAAGAGTTTTGTGCAAGCAATTTAAGGTTGTTGATTCTTGTCCCATATATGGCAGGCTTCATTCAGTGATTGAAACAAATATTATAAACATTAATTGGAGTTTTACAATAGAACCGACATTGAACACTCCGAGCGAGCTGTGCTGTGGTAAACATGGAACTTTTCCTTGGCATGAAACGGCAACTAATCAAACCAGTGCATGAAGCTGTTGTAGCCTATCTAGTCTATTTTATTCATGCAATATACAGTCAGTACAGGACCTGACCTCAGGTGCGCGCCCACCCACAAAGTAGACAGTCGCGCTGCTGCTGCCGCTGTTGTGTTTTTTTTTTTTTTTTTACATATGATTTGAATATTAATTTTCACATTGAAATTCTGTTTGTAAGAACTATTCGAATATATATACAAATTTAGAATATTTGTTGACAGCCCTACCTCACTCTGGCAACCGACCAGGTGTCATCAATTGTCCAAGCAGCATTTGACCATGGCTTGTCCCTCCTGATCTACAGCCATTGTGATGCAGTCTCTGCAGCTCTGCTGATGACTTGTCTTTAACATGCCCCAGTAATGCCCAGGAGGTTATAGGCCTTGCAGACTTACCCCTACCCCTTCACTTCAATGAGCACACACCTAGCACGCCACACCCACCTATGACATTCCTCCACCAGTTCTGTATATTTCCCCGTTTTCTGCTCACTGACCTCCTCCACCTGCTCCTCACAGGGCACCATTTGCTTGAGTATGATCACTTGTTTTGATGTTTCTGAGAACAGAACAATATCCGATCTAAGAGTGTAATAGGGAATGTGAGTTGTTTCGCTAGGTCCACCCTCATTTGCCAGTCATGTGATGTTCGACCTGCCTGGGCTTTTGTTTCAGGCTTTGGTTCTGCTCTCACCAATGTGACCAGTGTCTGGTCGGACATGTTTGACCTGGTCAATGGCACTGCAGATGGATTCAGCAACTACCTTCTGCACATGGCGCCAGCGTTAGAAACCCTCCCCCAGTGCTTTAAGACAGCTGCTGAGAATGTGCTCCAGTGTTCCTCTTCCCTGGAACAAGGAACATGATGGTGTTTCAGCCTTCCCTGAACAGAAGAGGCATGGGCTGGGCAGAACGTCATGTACCGACTGGATATGACAGATTCTGCCTTCCACATCTCAGTCCACGAGATATTTTGGTCCATCGCTTGTTCCCATCATCAACCATCCTTCCAGTTCTTGGTTCGTTTATGGGTTTCTCTATGCCTGATGGAATGCAGTTACCTTCAAGAGAGAAGTGGAGTCTATCACATTCCCTCTCCTTGGTACCAAGGACCTGGATTTTGCTGGCTTGAAATATATATAATCCATATGTAGGGGGCACTAGGACCATGCGAAAAGCTCATGGTCAACCAGCAGAGAAACTGTTGGCTCCTCCTAGCTGAGTGCCTGGTGTCCCTGAGCAAGACATCTCACCCTAATTTCTCCTGATGAGCTGGCTGTCATCCTGCGTGGTTGACTCCGCCATCGGTGTGTGAATGTGTGTATGAATGGGTGAATGTCAGTCATTACTGTAAAGCGCTTTGGATAAGAAATCGGGCCAGCACGAGGACCTTGCTCATTACCACCACCTCCTCTCTGACTTCACCTCAACTGTTTCGGCAGCCAAATCTGCCTGCTACCTGGCAAAGATCAACTCTTCTGCCTCCAACCCCAGGAAACTCTTCTCTGTGTTCTCCTCCCTCCTCACCCCTCCTACCCCTCCCCCCCCCTTCCTCCCTTACTGCCGATGACTTTGCAACTTACTTTACCAAGAAAGTAAATAACATCAGCTCCTCATTCACGCCTATTCCCTCCCAGAAGACATCTCCCCCAACTCTAAACTCGGATGGTCTTACCAGCTTTACCCCCCTCACCTCTGAAGACGTTCACGCACTTGTTACATCTAACCGTGCCACCACCTGCTCCCTCGACACGATTCCCTCCTCTCTTCTCCAGGACATATCACACGACATCTTGCCATTCCTCACCACCCTGATCAACTCCTCCCTCACCTCAGGTGTCATTCCAGCGGATTTTAAGACAGCTACCGTGAAGCCTTTTCCTTAAAAAACCCACCCTAGAAGCTACTGACATCCAAAGCTACAGACCTGTATCTCTTCTTTCATTCCTCTCTAAAACCTTGGAACGTGCCGCCTACAACCAACTGTCATCCTATCTCTCGCTGAACAACCTCCTAGACCCTAATCAATCAAGATTCAGGACTGCTCACTCCACTAAGACGGCCCTCCTCACAGTGACCGAGTCCCTGCGAGACGCCAGGGCCTAATCCCACTCCTCCGTTCTCATTCTCCTCGACCTATCTACTGCATTCGACACAGTCAACCACCAAATCCTCCTCTCCACTCTGGCTGAACTTGGCATAACTGACTCTGCTCTCACCTGGTTTACATCATACCTGACAAATCGCACCTTTCAGGTCACATGGAATGGCTCTATGTCCAAACCCTGCTCTCTGGACACGGGTGTCCCTCAAGGCTCAGTATTAGGACCGCTTCTGTTCTCACTATACACCAGATCACTAGGTTCTGTTATCACATCGCATGGATTCTCCTACCATTGCTACGCAGATGACACCCAGCTGTTCCTCTGTTTTCCCCCGTCCTCTGACACTCACATTGCAACTCGCATCTCGGACTGTCTGGCTGACATCTCTGTCTGGACAACTGCACATCACCTCAAGCTTAACCTGAATAAAACCGAACTCCTCTTCATCCCAGGGAAAGACTGCCCTCACATGGACCTGTCGGTCACTGTCGAGGGCATCACAGTATTGCCGTCGTCAACTGCGAGGAACCTGGGTGTAATCCTCGATGACCAACTATCCTGCACCCCCAACATCACTGCTGTGGCCCAATCCTGCAGATTTGCCCTCTACAATATCCGCAGGATTCGGACCTTCCTCACAAAGGATGCAACGCAACTCTTGGTCCAAGCACTGGTCATCTCTCGCCTTGACTACTGCAACTCTCTCCTGGCCGGACTCCCGGCCTCTGCGATTAAACCATTGCAGCGTATCCAGAATGCTGCAGCACGCCTTATCTTCAATCTACCCAAATTCTCCCATGTGACCCCCCTCCTCCGTGACCTCCACTGGCTCCCTGTTGCAGCACGCATCCAATTCAAGACGATGACACTGGCCTTCAGGGCCATCAATGGAACGGCACCCGTCTACCTTCAAACACTGGTCAAACCTCATGCCCCGAAGCGAGCACTTCGCTCCTCTACTTCAGCTGGCCGGCTGGTACCGCCATCGCTGAAATCAAACAAATGTCGCTCAGCAAAGTCCAGACTCTTCTCTGTTCTGGCGCCTCAGTGGTGGAACGAACTCCCGACTAATGTCAGGACAGCAGAGTCATTTGCCATTTTCCGAAAAAGGCTCAAGACTCACCTGTTCAGACTTCACCTCGACTCTACATAGCATGACCCACTAACCAAAAGTTTTTCCATTGTCCAGACCATTTACTCACACTCTTCCTCTTAGAGACCTTTCAGGGCACATTGACAACCATTAAAAAAAACTTATTTTCATTCTACTGCCATTGCAATACAGAAATGTGAAATCCTGTTAATTCTTCTGTAAAAAAATGCAAGAGAGATGAGATCTGTAAAATCCATGGTTCTCACAGCATTTTCTTTGATTCAAGTGTCTGAAGTAAAAGATTAAAAGGTGAACAAAGCCCCCCTATGTCAACCTGAGAAGTTTGGGAATAAACGAGCAGTGAATCTGAATGTAAACAAGGCAGCTAGGCGCCTCAATTTGTTTGCAGGTGCACCTGAGACTAACTTATCTGTTACCCTCCGCTTCTCTCAGGCGTGAGTACCAGATAAGTTATAAATATAGCCCGGGCCATTATTCTACATTTCTACCTGTCTGCCAACATGGAGCGACATTTCCAGCCGTGTTTCAACCTGGAGCAAGCAATTGATATAATCACAGCTGCTGTGATGTTCACAGCTGACTTCCAGGCCCGCTCTCTGTCTCTGTATTCATATATTTAGGGCCACGGTGCAATCGCACCGAGCACTATTGTTATTCATAGGATTTTTTCCTACTTATTATTATTTTGCCTCCGAATTTCGATTGCCTAAAACTCCTACAGCTTTAAGAGTTGTAGGACAAATTATATATCAAAACATGTGGTTCGATCGGGATCGGCGTGCCATTACTTTTCTTAGCCGAACACGAATTTTTCGCGACGTAAGTCGCGAAAAACCACTGAAATTTTCCCATTGACTTGAATGGGACGAGCGAAAAAAAAAGAAGCAGAAATCGTAGCTTTTCAAACGCCTGCTGCTCAGGCATACTTTCACCTAGAAACTCCATTTAAACTTTAAAACGTAGACACAAGTCTTGTGTCCTGGTGTGTCAATCCACGTTTCAATAGGTCATAGAGTTTTTGATCAATCACTGTTCAATGACCATGATCGTTTTGGGAGAAATCATGAGATTACAATGGGTGTGTATTGCGCGGAACCTTCTGGGCTAGAGTGGGTGACATCATCGCTTAGAGTGTGAGGGCTTCTCAGATTTTTTTCCTTTCCAAACTCCTCCCGGCCACAATCTTCACTCTACAGATGTGATATTTTCCAATTTTGTAGACAAACTTGTCCTGTCTCTCACAATGTGCTCAAAAACTCTGTGAGATTTATAGAATTTGAACTAGCAACCTCTAAGCGCGGCCAAGTCTGTTTTTCTCCTCATCCGCTCCAATGTAAATCCATCCATCCATCCATCCATTTTCTTCCGCTTATCCAGTACCGGGTCGCGGGGGCAGCTGCCTGAGCAGGGACGCCCAGACTTCCCTCTCCCCGGACACTTCCCCTAGCTCCTCCGGGAGGACCCCAAGGCGTTCCCAGGCCAGCCGGGTGACATAGTCACTCCAGCGTGTCCTGGGTCTTCCTCGGGGTCTCCTCCCGGTGGGGCATGCCTGGAACACCTCCCGAGGGAGGCGTCCAGGGGGCATCCGATGCAGATGCCCGAGCCACCTCGACTGGCTCCTCTCGATGTGGAGGAGCAGCGGCTCTACTCCGAGCTCCCCCCGTGTGACGGAGCTCCTCACCCTATCTCTAAGGGAGCGCCCCGCCACCCTGCGGAGGAAGCTCATTTCGGCCGCTTGTATCCGGGATCTTATTCTTTCGGTCATGACCCAAAGTTCATGACCATAGGTGAGGGTAGGAACGTAGATTGACCGGTAAACCGAGAGCTTCGCCTTTCGGCTTAGCTCTCTCTTTACCACGACGGACCGATACAGCGACCGCATTACTGCAGCCGCTGCACCGATCCGCCTGTCAATCTCGCGTTCCATCCTTCCCTCACTCGTGAACAAGACCCCAAGATACTTAAACTCCTCCACTTGAGGCAGGAACTCCCCCCCGACCTGGAGGGAGCAAGCCACCTTTTTCCGGTCGAGAACCATGGCCTCAGATCGAGAAGCAGATTTTCAAAGAAACCTGAAAGCAACTCCATTTCTAACTCGCCCTAGCGTCCACATTTCTGACACTAGGAAAAAATAAAAGTCATCAGTGTCTTCATCAGAGTCTCGTGGCGCTAACGGTGCGAAAATCTTGGCGATAGGAGTTTCGATGTGAGCGTGGCAAGCTTTTGTTCGGAGCGACCGCAAAGCCGGAATGGAGCGATAGTGAGAGGCAGAGAGAGGCTTAAAGACAGTTACACACACGCACCAAGGGCCGTTGCTATGGTGACAGCACTCTGGAGCTCTAATCTTCATAACTGACAGCAGGTGTGCTCTGATTGGTGGACAGGAATGTACTAAAAACTACATTTAGTAGTGGGAAATGTAGTTTTTTTAGTCAAACGTCTTCAGCTCAGCCATACTTTCACCTAGAAACTCCATTTAAACTTTAAAATGGAGACACGAGTGGTGTGCTCTGATTGGTGGACAGGAATGTACTAAAAACTACATTTAGTAGTGGGAAATGTAGTTTTTTTAGTCAAACGTCTTCTGCTCGGGCAGACTTTCACCTAGAAACTCCATTTAAACTTTAAAATGGAGAGACGAGTGGTGTGCTCTGATTGGTGGACAGGAATGTACTAAAAACTACATTTAGTAGTGGGAAATGTAGTTTTTTTAGTCAAACGTCTTCTGCTCGGGCAGACTTTCACCTAGAAACTCCATTTAAACTTTAAAATGGAGACACGAGTGGTGTGCTCTGATTGGTGGACAGTTTTTGAAGTACATCACAATACTCAAAACGGACTACTCTGACAGCTCAGTCAGCAAGCAGTCTCTGTATTTGCCTCTAAAACAACTCCGTCTCGTTTGAAATCTCAAAGAATCTCATCGTAATGTATATACACTCCGGCAGTAGCCCCCGTGGCCCTTTCAAAATTTCCCGGCGGGGGCATTTTCTAGTTATTTATTCTTCTCCCTCCATCAGGTTGTCGGGATCTACAGCTGCCGACGCAAGACCCGGAGGTGGCCGCTGAAATTGTTCTATAACATCCTGGATGTCTCTGCATACAACGCGTTTGTGATATGGACGTGTGGTGATCGACTGTGGAGGGAGAGGGACACACATAAGTGGTGCTTGTTTTTGGAGGAGCTGGGAAGAGCGATGGTGGCCCCACTCATGAAGCAGGGACAATGGCTACCCCCGATCCAAGCCGCCGGTAATGGACTGGCGAAGGCAACAGTGCCATTCCTGCAACAAAAGGATCTGCAACACCTGCTGCAGATGTGGAGAGTTAATTTGAAGAGACCCCGCCTCAATGATCTGCAGCATCTGCTGTCCCTGAAACCCAGACTGAGTGCCTAATGGTTGTACTGTTCGGTTTATTAAGTTCATGTTGTTGGTATTTTGTTTTGTTTTATGTTTTTATAAAATACTTTATTATTTACATGTTTGAAATAAATTTCATTTCAAAGTTCAAAATGTTTTATTCGCTTTTCAAGTTTGAAATGCTATTTATTTATGGTATCCCTTTTAGGGCTTCTAGAGGGAAAGTGTGATTTTTATGTAATAACTCAAAAAGTAAAATTCTATCAAAATGATAATCCCCGCAGAAAAACCCCCCACTTGCATTCATCAAATAAAAAATTATTCATTTTTTGGGTAAAAAATTAGTGCCATTATGTAAATAAACTGGCATTTAGAGGGTTAAAATTATGAAAATGAACTCACATTTGATATGCATGATGAGAAAAGGAGTTAATGACAAAAATGTTTTCATGTTTAATATTTTTAGATATGCACTGACCTTAAGGGGAAGAGTGTGATTTTTTTAAAGGAGATCTCCATATGCATTGGCTATGTCCAGCCATCACATCTCTTGTGGTGTTGGTTTCTTGTTCAATTTTGTAGTCCTTCTGTCTTGTCTGTTTTTACCCGTGTGGCCTCCTGAACTGTGTTTTTGTTAGTTTCAACTTGTTTAAATCAACCTTTTCCATTAAATCTGCATTTGGGTGCAATACCTCTGTACTCAACAAAACCTGAGATATATATTCATGCCTGTATTGGCACAAACAGGCCTTTTCTGTAATGTGATTGTTTGATTTCCACTCTAATTGATGGATATTAATGATCAATGAGGAACTTACTTTGAGGTCTCCTTGTGTGATAAGCATGAACTTGTTGAGGCTCCATGAGGACAGGTACTGGTACGCCTTGGACACGACCCAGACTGTAGACAGCTGTACTGTGGCTAATGCTAAGCTAACTGTATGTCTCTGGAGACTGAGATTGGAGTTGGAGAGGCTAAAAGAACCTAGAGGAAGAGAGAGACAGAGATAAATTGTAATCAGTGCCTTTAAACAGTGACATACTGGATGCAATTTGTTCACTGAAAGAAGATTTTGCTGAACTCAGTCGATATGTTGGAAGCAATTTATGGCATTAAAGGAGCATACCAGTCGAATACTAACTTCTTTAACACATGTTGTGTGCATCAATGTACGCAGTGTTTACTTTAGCAGAGGTCCGCCTACCTGCTTCAACAGCATTCACTGCATTTGTGTTGAAGTGATGTGTAAAAATACTGTACGAGACTGGTCGTTGGGTTTAGGTCATTCAACCTTGTGAAAATCTCTGCATTATTTATTTGGATCTAAAATTACTGTATTACTTGAATAAAAGCCACTAAAAATGGCAAATTGAAATCAAATGTCTTCTGCATTCCAAGCTAGCAGCAGGTTCTGGGTACACTGGTTATTAATGTCCAGCTGCTTCCAGTTACGTGGCCCGGGTGGACTTCAATAACAAGCACACTCTCGGCACAAGGAACACATGATCCCTCGGCTGCATCCCATTGGCCAAAAGTTCTCTGGCTTGCTCTGATTGGACTTTCTTACCAGGAAGCGGTGAGATAAACAAGCTTGTTTGCAATACCGCTCAACATTGGTTTACAATCCACGATTCAATGTAGAGAAGAAGATGTTGGTCAGAGAACGACTTCCCAACACTCCCAGTATGAATATGAGGAAGATGTACTGGGAGAAGTTGGACATCATTAATTTATGGCGACTGTTGAGTCGTATCACTACGAGCCAAGAATAAACATGAGCCCGTGGTGGAACTTTCAGCTTATCATTGACCTCCTACACTTGGGTTCCACCCTCTGAGCTGTCAATCACAACAAAGCCAAGAGAGCCGTTGGGCCGAATGTAATTACGCCTGGAAAAATAGTTCCTTACAAGAATTGTATTTGGAACTGGAATTTAAGCTAGAAAGAGGGTTTTAACAACAAGGTGACTTTTAACAAACTGTATGGTGGGATGAAATTGGACATGTTGGATTTGTAGCGGTAGAGGCATATTTTGGTTTCAGTTTTCAATTATTATTATTTATTTGTTTACTTTTGTTTTTGCGTTGTATATCTATATACTATGGCTGTCAATTGATTAAATATTTAAATCAGATTAATCACAAGGTAACTTTGGATTATTCACCATTCATAAATAAATATGAACAATTCCCATTTTCTCTGTATATTGAAGAGGGAACTGAAAGAAAAATAACAGAAGGCGTACAGTTAGGGCCAGAAATATTTGGACAGTGACACAAGTTTTGTTATTTTAGCTGTTTACAAAAAACATATTCAGAATACAATTATATAATTAATATGGGCTTAAAGTGCACACTCTCAGCTGCGATTTGAGAGTGTCCACATCCAAATCGGACACAGGGTTTAGGAATTATGGCTCTTTAAAACATAGCCACCTCCTTTTCAAGGGACCAAAAGTAATTGGACAATTGACTCAGAAGGCTGCATGGGCTTCTCCCTCGTTAACCGGTCATCAATTAAGTAGTGAAACTAATTGACTTGACTTGAAAAGGTCTGGGGTTGATTCCAGGTGTGTGGTTTTGCATTTGGAAGCTGTTGCTGTGACCATACAACATGCGGTCAAAGGAGCTCTCAATGGAGATGAAGCAGAAGATCCTGAGGCTGAAAAAAAAGAAAAAGTCAATCAGAGAAATAGCAGAACTGCTTGGAGTAGCCAAATCGACAGTTTGGTACATTCTAAGAAAAAAAGAGTGCACTGGTGAGCTTGGGAACTCAAAAAGGCCTGGACGTCCACGGAAGACAACAGTGGTGGATGATCGAAGAATACTGTCCATGGTGAAGAAAAACCCATTCACAACATCCACTGAAGTGAAGAACACTCTCCAAGAAGTAGGTGTAGCTGTCTCTAGCTCTACTATAAAGAGAAGACTTCATGAGTGTAAATACAGAAGATTCACCACAAGGTGCAAACCATTTATAAGTACAAAAAATAGAAAGGCCAGAATTGACTTTGCCAAAGCATTCCTCAAGAAGCCAGCCCAGTTCTGGAACAGTGTTCTATGGACAGATGAGACAAAGATAAACCTGTACCAGAATGATGGGAAGAGGAAGGTTTGGAGAAGAAAGGGAACAGCACATGATCCAAAGCACACCACATCTTCTGTAAAACATGGTGGAGGCAGTGTTATGGCATGGGCATGCATGGCTTCCAGTGGCACTGGGTCACTTGTGTTTATTGATGATGTGACAACAGACAAAAGTAGTCGGATGAATTCTGAAGTGTACAGGGATATACTTTCTGCCCAGATTCAACCAAATTCAGCAAAGTTGATTGGACGGCGCTTCACAATACAGATGGACAATGATCCAAAACACACAGCAAAAGCAACCCAGGCGTTTATTAAAGCAAAGAAGTGGAATGTTCTGCAATGGCCAAGTCAGTCACCGGATCTCAACCCAATTGAGCATGCATTTCACTTGCTCAAGACAAGACTTAAGGCAGAAAGACCCACAAACAAACAAGAACTGAAGGCTGCTGCTGTAAAGGCCTGGCAAAGCATCAAGAAGGAGGAAACCCAGCGTTTGGTGATGTCCATGGGTTCCAGACTTCAGGCAGTGATTGCCTCCAAAGGATTCGCAACAAAATATTGAAAAAAAAAACATTTTGTGTAGGTTATGCTTATGTGTCCAATTACTTTTGAGCCCCTAAAATGTGAAGTGTCTGTATAAAAATGTGTACAATTCCTTAATTTTCAATAAGATATTTTCGTTCAACCCCTTGAATTAAACGTTACAGTCTGCACTTCAATTCTGTTGTGGATATTTCATTTCAAATCCAATGTGGTGGCATGTAGAGCCCAACTCATGAAAATTGTGTCACTGTCCAATTATTTCCGGGCCTAACTGTATATGCACTAGAATGTGACGCCTCTACTAATAGGGATTACCTGAGGCCCTGCTGTTCGCATGATGGCAGCATAGAGATGACAGGAGAGGAAGGGACAACAGGAAATGTTCCATGGTCGCTGACGTCATCACATTCCCATCTTGCTTAGATGATGGTGTCACAGAGTCGCTGCCCTGATCCACATCAGTGAGGCACTTATCTTTCAGAGCTGAACCTAAACTTCTGCATACTACTGTAGAAAGAGACAGTGTGAGAGAGACAAGTCAATGCAATGGAAAGATTCAGTCAATGGTGCAGTACAGTGTGCCTCAAGTTCAAGTCTTGAGCCCGTTTTGAGGTCATCCTTTTTCCATTGTTATGTGAATGACCCTCAGTTGTAACTCCAGTTAAACCCACTGATCCCAGTACTGACATAAAACTGGATGTCTTTATATTTTCCCCAGCTTAATTCTAAGTGCGTGGGAACTAGCAGGAGCAGAATTGGAATATGGACTATTTGAAGGAATTAAAGCTGTATTCTAAGATTTGAAAGGTTTGAACCCCCCCCCCACACACACCCCTCCCCTCTGTGCTCCTCCGAGCTCTATCGTTCTCCCCTCGCAGCCACCTCCCTCTTATTTTACGAAAGTAGTTCACCGAAATGTGTTTCTGAAAACATTTTAGGCGAGAAATAAGCTATGCAGTTGCTGAATCTGTCCTTATTTTAGATCGACAACGCTCAGTTTGAAAGATTATCGAGAGTTTGCGGGCGGCGCCGCTGTCTCTCAAAACTCGCCGCTCCGCGCCGGCATTACACGGCTTCTTACATAGACCGCTATGAACTCAGGCAGGACGCCGTTTAGTTTCCCGGTGTGTCTGGGACTTCCACATGTACAAAGCAGTAATAGTGTTTATTACGGCCACGAATGATGAAACATTATCGGTGTAAATGCAGCGGGTGCTGGTCGGATTTCTCTCTCACCCCGACTGCAGAACGTCCCCGATCCCAAACTGCTCGGCGATCGCTCACCACAATCCCCCCCCTCCTCCCCGCTGACGCTGCAGCCTCAGCCAGTGAGAGCCCTGCTCCATACCTGAACTGCTCAGGGCAACAAGCGTCTTGTCCGCTCGTAGTTTCAAACGCGGAAGTGAGTCGGGACGAGACGTGAGAAGGAGCAGGAGAGTGAGCGAGGATTGATCGGAACATTTAGCCAATAGTAGCCATGAGCCATGCGGACCGGATGGCTACTATTGGCTAAAGTTTGGCTCAAGTGAAAAATCGTAGACTCCATCTTTAATAATTAAAAATTAATTTAATTTGTATTAAATCAATCGAGTCACCATTACTTAAAAAGGAAAAATAGCCAAGTCACAAATTAGTTCAATATAATTTGATATACTAACTATAAATAAGGGAACTTGTGTCACGCCGGGGTGAGGTTTGTCTTGTCTGGGTTTTTTGTCTTGTAAAATTTCCTGTTTTATTTTGAAAGAGTAACTCCCCTCTTGTTTCAGGTCACTTGCCCTTCCTCATGTGTCCCTGGTCTGATCTCATCCCTGATTCCTGATTGTTTCCACCTGTTGCCCATTATCCCTCTGTGTATTTAAGTCCGCGTCTCCCCTTGTCTTGTGCCAGAGCTTCTCGTCTCTTTGTCCTGTCCACAACCTCCAGCCATCATCCATAGCCTTGCCACGGATTCTCCATCACGTTTGTATTTTTTCCTTCTTTTGTTCAATACATTTAATTTCATAGCCATGTTGTTTTTCCTCCCTGTGGAGCGATCTTTTGTTTAATTAGCGCAGTTTAAGTTTGTAGCCAAGTTGTTTTTTGACACTTTTTTTTTCAATAAAAGCCTGTTCAACCCGTTCCTGTTGCGTGACAACTTGGATAAATAATTAATTGTATAATTATTAAATTACCAGCTAGTACATCAGAAGGAATTTGGAAATATTTGCAGAGCAGAGGTTGATAGCATTTGTTGTTATGCAAAATTAATAAACACAACAGTATGTTCAGAGAGGTTTATTAACAATAAACAAATTAACATAAATATTGCCAAAAGTATTCACTTACCCATCCAAATAATATAAATCAGGTGTTCAATCACTTCCATGGCCACAGGTGTATAAAAGCAAGCATAGGCATGCAGACATTTGTGAAAGAATGGGTCGCTCTCAGGAGCTCAGTGAATTCCAGCATGGTACTGTGATAGGATGCCACCTGTGCAACAAGTCCAGTCGTGAAATGTCCTCACAAATATTCCACAGTCAACTGTCAGTGGGATCGTAATTTCCCCTGCACTTTTTACCATCCAAAAACAATGTTACGCTGTAGTAAACAGAGACCCGTCAAGCACTAGGACCAAGCGGACAACGGCCGCTCAAGCTGAAGACTGTTTCCTTTAGTTTAGACCGCCCACAAGCTCCTTGATTGGCTCTGCCGTTTTTTGTGTGATTGGCCGTCCCCGCTGTCATTCCATCTTGCTTGCACACCGGTCTGCTAGTCTGCGGTCAGGAGTCCTACAGGAGTCCGCTACTGTAAGTTGGGAGTTTGTTCTGCCTGACGTCAGAGAGAAGGATTGTAATATCAGAGGTTTCATTTACATTAATGTTTGAATCGGTGTCCATGTGCGTGCGTGCGTGTGTATGTGTTTGGTAATTAGACGTAGCCAGGATGTCTAAAAAAAGAACATAAGAGACTTCTTTAGAAGTGTAAGTTACTCAAAGAAATGCGTTACACCCATCCTGCAACACCTTCACTGGCTCCCAATAAAGCAGCATATCCACTTCAAGATCCTCCTCATCATTTACAAAGCTCTTAATAATCTGATAAATACAATTTATTATTATTGTTGTTATTATTACTATTGGATTCGAATTGGGTGATAATGTTTTGCTACATGCTTTACAACCAGTCAAACCAAAAAAGGGAATAGTAAACTTAAAAGTAGCAATAGAAAACTAGAAGAAGTACTAGAAAACACAGTGAACTGAAAGAGTTAGTTTTATTCAAAATACTTGTTCTTTGGAGTGACCAATCATGCTTCTCCATCTGATGGACGAGTCTGGGTTTGGCGGGAACAGTACTTGTCTGACTGCATTGTGCCACGTGTAAAGTTTGGTGGAGGGGAGGATTGTGGTGTGGGGTTGTTTTTCAGGATATATATATATATATATATATATATATAAAGAAACCTGTTCTCCAGGCAGGGCCACATGACCTCTATGTTAGCAACGTTTGGTTAATGGGCATGCAAACTGTTTCTACATCACTAACACCTGAGCTACGGATAAACAATCTTAATGTTCCAGTGTGATTATCTGATGTGCTTATGGTCATTCATTTCCTTGCTTTTGTGCCCAGAAGGTTACTAAGCCTTGGGGAAATGTTGATTCTTGCTTGTTCTTTCTGAAGAAAGGTTGCTGTCGTTAAAGTGCCTGTTGCTTGGATGGAGGAGTTTCTAGTGAGCTCTGTATCGACTGGGTGATCTTGTGTGTTGGGAAAGAAGCTTAAAGGCCAGGGTGGGTTGTGCCTTGCCTTGCTTTGCCTTGGCTTGGTTTCCAGGAGAGAAGGGGATAACTTCTCTCACGTTGAAGTCCAGGAGAAAGAGAGGGAGAAGAGACCTCTTTTAAGCTCAAAATCCCAGGAGAAAGAAAGAGATGATACCTCTGTTCAAGTTGAGGTCCCAGGAGAAAGAGAACGATTCACAGTAGATCTGCTCAGTAGAAAGGAGCAGAAATCATCTCAGCCAATTGCAACTTCTGAGTTCTACTGCAGTTGGACCAATCACAGTGGAATATGGAGCATCTTAATGTTCTGAAACACAATTCAATCTTCATCTATGTGTTGTTTCAAAGACACAAAATGTGAGGTCCCAACATCCCCCCTTGAAGCGAAAATCCAACAATGAGTTTGAATAGTAACACAATTCAAAATGTTCTATATTTAAACATCATAAGAAATCTGTGGGGAACAGACCGGGTTGTAAAATCTGTAAAGTCTGTCACTGCACAGGGTGTTTCCGGTATTTCACCAGTAAAGAAACATGAAGATATGCAAGTCCAACAAGGTAGCTCAGCCTGCTGCTGTTTAACTCTCAGGCGTCACTTTAATGTACTACCCTCTTGTGCCTTTAGGGACAAAAAGTCCTGATCAAAACTATCAAATATTGAATCATTATCAAAATGTTAACCCATTTAAATGCCAGTTTGATTACATTATGTTAATATTTTTTTTATGAAAAAACACAAATTAGTCATTTTTGTTGGGGCAGTAGCAGGAGCAGATTTGGTTATTAATAGATAATTATTAATATCAATAGAATTATTGATATTAATAGGATTATTCATATAATTAATAATCTACGGGGCACCACCCTGCAATCAGGGAAAAGATAACCAAACCTGTATTCAGTCTCATATAAAAGGCTTTGTACTCAAATGCCAATAATTAATAACTATAAGCATATGAGTACAAACAGTTGAAGGATTTGTGAATTCTTTACAGAGAAGAGGTTGATATCCCTCACAATTATACAACATTAATAACACAGCAGTATGCTTAAAAGGGGTTTAGTAACAATAAACAAATAAGCATACACTAAGTCTAAGTGGCCTATCTAACTAAATACTATACATGTGTGTGTGTGTGTGTGTGTGTGTGTGTGTGTGTGTGTGTGTGTGTGTGTGTGTGTGTGTGTGTGTGTGTGTGTGTGTGTGTGTGTGTGTGTGTTACAAGATGGCCGCTGTGGGTTTCAACCAGTCAGCCATGTGGTGTGGGGGTGTTCTTTGTGGGAGGCCGAGTGGTCCTGCCTGGAGAACAGGTTCCTATATATGTGTATAATTAGTTTAATGTATGTGCCGTTAGGAAAGTTGGATTAGTGAGCGTGCAAACTGTCTGTTCTAGATCACTAACAACTGAACTAAGGTTACACACTTAACTCAACAATACATCAAATAGAAAATCACTTTGAAACATTAGTGTCATCACATTCAGCTTCTGTCCTAAGCTATGCCCAGATTGTTACCAGTCCTTGAAGAAGGGTTGGTTGTTCCTCTGAAGAAAGGTTGCTGTCTTCAGGTTCCTGTGAGGAAAGTTGTTGTCCTTGAAGTTGTGGATGGAGGAATTTCTCGACTAGGAATTCTTGTCTTTGTTGCAGAAGCAGGCTCCAACAGCCAGCTTGTTGGCTGTTTTGAGGGCGCTGCTTGGGGACTTGAGACCTGTAGTCCAAATCCCAGGAGAAAGAGGAGACCTCTGTTCAGGTCAAGTTTGCAGGAGGAAGAGAGGATGAGACCTCTGTTCAGGTTGAGGTCCCAGTGGAAAGAGGGAGATTCCAACTTGGTCTGCTTGGTAAAAAGCCAGCTTCCACTGCAGTTGACCAATCAGAATGGAATCTGGAGTTTAAAGGTATCACTTTCAGTGACACAGGCCTGCAGGCAGATGGGGGGAGGGGGAAAGACCCCCTGTAGAGGTGCGTGGCTGTTTCCACACAGAGGACGCTCCAATCTGAATGTTCAGAAACAATTCAATCTGCATCCATGAATTGTTTCATAGACACAAACCCTGAGGTTTGTGTCTATGAACTTCGGAACGAGCTACCATTTTACATTAGACAAGCCTCCTCACTGTCCATTTTTAAAACCAGTCTTAAAACCCATTTTTACTCCCTGGCTTTCAACTCCACATGAGACTTTACTCCTGTTTTAGTGTTATTTTTCTTATTGCCCTGCTTTGATTTATTGTTTTATTGTTTCTAATTGTTTTTAAAACAATTTAACACCTGTTTTATTCATTTTAGTGTTTTTAAATTGTTTTATGTCTCTGTACAGCACTTTGTTTTCAACTACGGTTGTTGTAAAGTGCTATATAAATAAAGTTGAGTTGAGTTGAGGTCCCAACATTTTCCATAAAACTAATTTTTGGTGGCTGGGGCATTTATTTCAAATCAGTCATGGATAGGTCAAAGCTTATCCAAAATAATGACTTTTATGCATAATTAGTTTTTGTGTAGCATCAGATTTAAATGTACTGCCCTCTTTGTCCCATTGAGTTCCATTCAAACCACATGTTTTTAATCTCATAGCCATTACAACAAATACGCATGCATTCTGTAATGTGAGGGTTTCATTCTTTAGAAAATCCAGTTCAAATATACTTGAATTCTAACACGTTAACACATAGTCATTAACGTGTTGTTACGTGTTGTCTACGTGTTGTCTTCATGTTGTCTACGTGTTGTTAACGTGTGAGAATGCATGTAAATTTGAACTGGATGGCCTTCCATCTGCCTGTGGACATGTACCTTCACTGTTAGATGTTTTCTTTCACGCGATTACACGCGTATGTTTAGATTCTTCGCAACCGGAAGTAGATATTGACGACGTGCACCACACCGTGTACATGAACGTGTAACCTACTTTTCGCTGTGTTCCATTTTCATCCAGTAGATGAAAAAGAAGAAGAAAGCAGCCGTTCAAATGACGCTGTTGATTTTTCTGTTTAAAAATGTGTCTGACTTCTGTTATTTATGAAAATAGAAATCTTGAAATGAAGGCTAAATTTTGAACAATTTTGATCAATATTCTCCTGCTCCTCTGACATTGCTACACTGAATGATGTTTCCTGCAATGATTTAATATACAAGACTAACGTTTTGTTTTCTCCAGATCTCAAATTCAATCAGTTCCACAGAGAGCGGTTATAGCTCACTGGTTAGGGTGCTAGGATTAGAGTTTAAACACTATAAGATCGAATCCCACCATTGCCATGTATTTTTGTGTATATTAGATCAAACTGCAAAAGAAGAACAGAAAGTCTGAAGCCTAATTTTGTATTTTCTTCAATATCAGCCAATTTTGGAACAAAAAATATTTGACTGGAATAAATGATGGTAAAGCTCACAAGGCAAGGCGAGTTTCTTTGTATAGCACATTTCAACAACAAGACAATTGTAAGACAAGTAAAACAATAGGCAACATAAAATGACATGAATCACATTAATATAACTACAATTAAGTTAGACTTAAAACCTAGATAGGAAACAGAAATACAATCTAAACAGAAGACAGATAAAACAGAATAAAGGTTACAGTGCAGTGTGAAAAGAAGAAAGCTCAGATTTGATTTAATCAAAGTCAGTAGCAAACAGAGTTGCAGCAGAACTGCAGTTTTCTGGGAGTTTGTTCCACATATGTGGAGCATAAAAATTAAATGCTGCTTCTCCATGTTTAAAGTGATGGTTCGGAGTGCAATGCACCCTAGGTAATTTCCACCATGACATCCAGCCAAATACCCCCTCAGAAGCATTTTTAGCGATGGTCAACATTGGTCAAGATAGGGCTATCAGCCGAATGGCTTAGTACTAGCGCAAATGGTACATTAGGTATATATATGTATTTAAAAGAACACTTGCCTGATAGCTTCTATCCTCGGCTGCTAACGCTACCCCAGCGTAGACGCCACTTCCGTGTGCATGACCTGATAATACAAGCATTTATAAAAATTCTGCGAAACTTTTTCATACTCTCGCGTGAAACTCGCGTGACGGCATTGGCTGGGTAAACACGGAAGTGGCGTCTACGCTGCGGAAGCGCTAGCAGCTGAGGATAGAAGCTATCAGGCAAGTGTTCTTTTAAATAAACTCCTGGTGTACTTACAAACTGTCAAATGCCTCGTTTTGTGAGTACAGACGCTATGTGTACTACTGCAGAAGTTTGGTAACATTCCATGCATTATTAGTGGGGTAATTTACGAGATATACATAATGTACTATTCGCGCCAGTACTAAGCCATTCGGCTGATAGCCCTATCTTGACCAATGCTGACCATCGCTAAAAATGCTTCTGAGGGGGTATTTGGCTGGATGTCATGGTGCATTTTACTCCGAACCGTCGCGTTAATTTTGACTCTGGGGACAGAAAGCAGACCAGACCCAGATGACCTTAGAGGTCTGGATGGTTCATAACGTACCAGCAGATCAGAAATGTGTTTTGGCACTAAGCCGTTCAATGCCATGTAGTGTAGCACATGAAGTAGCCACATGCTTTCTCTGACCCAACGAAGGAAGCTAGCTTTCTTTCTTTCTTCATTTAAAGCTCTAGTCTACAAAGGTTTGAAAAAAGCATCCCCCCCCCCCCCCCCCCCACACACACCCCTCACCTCGGTGCTCCTCCGAGCTCATATCGTTCTCACCTCGCAGCCTCCCTGTTATTTTACAAAATAGTTCACCAAAATGTGTTTCTGAAAACATTTTAGGCGAGAAATAAGCTATGCAGTTGCTGAATCTGTCTTTATTTTAGATCGACAATGGTCAGTTTAAAAGATTTTCGAGAGCTTGCGGGCGGTGCCGCCGTCTCTCGAAACTCGCCGCTCCGCGACGGCATTACACAGCTTCTTACATAGACAATGAATGGGAGCATCCCTCCGCTTATGAACTCAGGCAGGACGGCGTTTAATTTCCCAGTGTGTCTGGGACTTCCACAACATGTACAAAGCAGTAATAGTGTTTATTACGGCCACGAATGGTGAGACATTATCGGTGTAAATTCAGCGGGTGCCGGTCGGATTTCTCTCTGACCCTGACTGCAGTACGTCCCCGATCCCAAACTGCTCGCCGATCGCTTGCCACAACCCCCCCCCCCCCCCCCCCCCCCAACAACACAACAACACGGAACATGGAGGAGGTGGAGAGGCGGGCGCAGCCACAGGTAGGCGGCTGCCGTGTGACTGCAGGCACTCCACGACCGCACGTGAGAGACGGATGGCTTTGAATGTCAATCGCTTGTGTCTCAACTTGCGCCTCAAGAGGCAGCCACAGCACGGGTAGCGTCCACGACACTGTCCGGTGACCGCCATCCAACGATTCAGCCAGACTTTTTTTTGGTCTATGTCTAAAAATAAATACATTGACATGTGATTTTGTTGTTCTGGTTTTTTTTTTTGCCAGTGCCATACAGCCACAATGTTTGGGGATATGTATCGTAACCTGTGTATCTAGATGCATATCGAACCGTTTATCACAAAGAGATGTGCAACCCTAGTGACCGTTATAAGTCAATGGGGTAACTACATTACATGTCACCCGCTGCTTTGCTGCACAGGCGTCAACGCATGCGGGAGTGACGCGCCGAGTCGTTAGCTGCGCACTTATTATGAGACGTATGGAACCCCATAGTGTGTGTGCGTGTGTTTGCATGTATGTGTGTGTGTGTGTGTACTAACCATAGTCCCACTGAGCATGTGCTGTAATGACTAACAGATAGAGACAGAAGTCCTCCAGCATCGTTCTACACTCCACAGGAACCAGATCTACAACAAACAGCACAAACCCACGGGTGTCACATAGACCAGTCACTCTGCTGGTTGGGTACATTTGAATCTTCGCTACACTGTTAATTGACTGGACATTGTATTCTTACTGGTAATTGAAGTTTGACTGATCCGGTGCAGGATGTGAAAGCCCCTGTGTGCATCTTGGAGGTTGATGCTTCCTGCAGTGTTTCCTGCTTGTGGCACATGCAGCTGCAGCCACAGGGCTTTGCAGCACAGAGTGCACAGCAGCCTGCGGTACTGTGCAAACAGATCGGCAAACACCAGTGACTGACCCAGGTCCAACCACTGCACCGAGGGAGGCCAATGAAGACCGCCTGGCTCCCTCTCTGCTCCCCTGGTCTCCTTCTCTGGGTTTCCATCCCTTCCAGAACCTGAGCTGAAGGACACAAATACTGCAGTTATCACATGTGGACTGGGTAACTGTGGGTGTCTCACCTGAAGATCAACAAAACACACCACGTTACAGGTGGATCTGGCAAGGTGGCGCATGTTCATGCTGCAGCTGGTAACACCCATGAATTTCATTACTTTATTTTGTTCTTTTGATGGGTTTATTACTCGAGCACATATGATGATGAATAGCCATGAACATCAGTAAATGGAGTGTGGTTGTTGGATTAAGGGCAGTGGACCTTGAGATGATCATCATCCAGCATCACCAGCAGCAAGAGTTACGGCACCACACAGTGGTGAGAAAAAACTGCCTTGACAGACTTTAAGGCAGAAAAAGTAGTAGCATTAACAGTAGTAGTATTAACACTCGTAGTAGTAGCATTAACAGTAGTAATAGTATTAATAGTAGTAGTCGTATTAACAGTAGTAGTAGTAATACCAGTAGTAGCATTAACAGTAGTAGTAGTATTAACAGTAGTAGTAGTAGACATTTTGTCTGGAGAAAGGAAGGAAGCTGCTTTGTCTCTTGTTGGTAAGTCAGAAACTAATTGTAGATTCGGGTTTAGGCATTCTGTGAGTAAAGCTAGTTGTAACATTTAGTCTTGTGTTGATAGCTTGTTGTATAAATTCTTGTGAAGCTGTCTATACTGAGTGGGCAATTAGCTAGTTTCAGCCAGCTCAGCTGTAGTCAATAGACTTGATTGGAGGGAGGGGCCCCAGCCTGTGCATGAGGTAAACTGAGCACTTAAAAGGCTGTCACTACAGCGTCAGCTGCAGCGTTAGGACAGCAGAACGAAAACAGCTGAACAAAGACAAGGGAGTCTATCTGCGGGAGTCAAGACAGCTGAACAAAGACAAGGGAGTCTATCTGCGGGAGTCAAGACAGCTGAACAAAGACAAGGGAGTCCACTGCGGGAGTCAAGACAGCTGAACAAAGACAAGGGAGTCTATCTGCGGGAGTCCATCGAGGAAGTCCATTGAGGTAGGCATAACATCTCAACCCCCTCCCATCGCAGCCATGTGTCTTATCCCAGTCAGGATATCACACTGGAGAAGATTTTACCAGACACCCTTCGCTCGAGGCTGTAACCCATCCAATTTCTGCTACCCACCATTCTCCACCGGTACGGAACTTGAAGTACTAGTGGGGCTGTGGAACTGCCAGTCTGCAGTCAAGAAGGCGGACACCATTTCAGCGTATGCCTCCCTGCAGACTCTCCACTTCCTGGCCCTTACGGAGACCTGGATCACCCCAGAAAACACTGGAACTGGGCTCCCTAATCTCACCCAGGTGGTCCTACCAGGTCCTTCCTCTGGACCACCTACCCCTACCAATTCTCCCATGTGACCCCCCTCCTCCGTGACCTCCACTGCTCTCTGTTGCAGCACGCATCCAATTCAGGCATTGGCGCTGGCCTTCAGGGTACAATGGAACAGCACCCATCTACCTTCAAACACTGGTCAAACCTCACGCCCCGAAGCGAGCACTTCGCTCCTCTACTTCAGCTGGCTGGCTGGTACCACCATCGCTGAAATCAAACAAATGACGCTCAACAAAGTCCAGACTCTTCTCTGTTCTGGCGCCTCAGTGGTGGAACGAACTCCCGACCAATGTCAGGACAGCAGAGTCATTTGCCATCTTCAGAAAAAGGCTCAAGACTCACCTGTTCAGACTTCACCTCGACTCTACATAGCATGACCCCCCCCCCAAAAAAAACCTTACCTATAGCACTCTGATCATAGCACTGTTGCTCTTAAGGTACTACTTTACTCAGATGAGGACCTAACACTTGTTCTATTTTTAGCTCTTACTTTATCGGCAATGATACGTTGTGGTTTCTTTGTTTCCTTCTTTTGACAAATGTACTTATTATAAGTCGCTTTGGACAAAAGCGTCTGCTAAATGACCTAAATGTAAATGTATTAACAGTAGTTGTAGTAGTATTTACAGTAGTAGTAGTAGTAGTAGTATTAACAGTAGTAGTTGTATTAACAGTAATAGTAGTATTGTTTGGGTGAAGGTTTCAGGCGGTCTGACAAGGTCTCGGTAGCCTTTTGTAAAGTGCTTAACAACAGTACATCAACCATCAACACCACTGTCAGTGGCTGGTTCATCTTCACATTACCTGACAGAAGCTTCTTGCCTGGTTGTCATTTTCACTTGGGCCGGTTCCTGCTGAGTTCCTTCCACATGTTGGTCCTTGTTCAGTTCTGTACTCAGACTATACCAGTCCACTGAATCAGCTGGATTTATGACTGGAGCACTTAAAATAATCAGGTCAGTCTTTCCATCTTTCATAGTATGTGGGAGCAAGTGTTCAGGCGGTGCCTCTGGAGTAGGTGTATGTGGCACTAGTGGAGCTAGCAGGTCGTTGGAGGAAACTAGCAGCTGAAAAAGGAGCTCTACTGAGGAATGGTCCCATTGGCAGACCCCTGACAGAGGCTGGGCTGAGACATGCTGGATGCTGGTCTGCAATACTTTTAAACTACTCTGTCTTTTTAGATTTGGCTGGACTGAGTCCAAAGCTTTTACACTGGTCTGGGCTTGACCCTTCTGGGATATGTATGGTTGGTCTCTATTAGAGCCCCCTAGTCCATGTGGGAAAAGGAGCGGCTTAGCAAACACTGGATGGTGGCTTTCAAAGACGGTACTGTCAAACTGAAGGTGAGGGACGTAAACAGGAGGAGTTTTAGTTTGCTGGTCCCAGGTCCACTCAGGTCTCAGTGCAGAGGTCCCATAGCTGGACCTGGACTCCTGCCTAACTGAGTTATCAGAAGATGCACTGTACCTGCTGTGGACCTGACACATGTGATCACTCTGCTCAGACGGGCAGCAGTGCAGCTGCGTCGCACACACATCTGCTTGATGCACTGCTAAAATCCTCATCAGCTGTTTGACGGAGAAGGCAGCAGGGTGATGCTGTTTACCATTTGGGAAACCTGAATTCAGTGAAGAATAATGTGCCTGCTGTAATACTGCAGTCCTCAACTGGGTGGTGCTGTGCTGCGCTCTCTGCTCTCCCACTGTCTGGTTATACTGATCTGTTCCTGCTAAAACATCCTCCAGGACTTCTCTGGGTACAGAGTCAAGCTCAGGCTGGCCTACAGCAGACAAAACAACATACACATAACGCTCCATCAGAACCAGCGCCTGCAGGCCAAGTAAGTCCAGAGTCTGTTTGATTTGCACCATCAGCCTGCTGTGCTGGACCACAGCAGGTCTCAGATGGGAGTCAGAGTGGACTCTGGAGAACAGACAAGACCAGTGGTTGAGATGGACACGGAGCTCCTGACTCAGGGAGTTGAGACCAACCCAAGTTGAAAACCAGCTGGACGGGATCTGGAAAGGAAAGGAGAACGCTTGGGTTAGTGAATAAGCACCAAGGACACCCCTTGTGTGCTGACAGTGTTCGGATTGACTTGGATAAATTAATGTTGCAGCTCCCCAAGACAGCTGTAGTACACTTTCATCTCAGTATTACAAATGTGCTTACTGAAGTGTGATGATTGTTGTTTCCAAAAGGTGATGTAGGTTCTTAATTTAAGGAAAAACTTAGGCTATTTAGAGCACAGCTTTCTGTTGTCGGTTTTGTTTCCAGAGCCACATTGGATTTATACTCCATTGCATTCTGAAGTATTAAGTCTGACCACCTCCAGTCTTTTCAACGTGACACCTGTAGCTATTCATTTTGGTTGTAGGTTAAGTGTTGATGAATGGTCCAGAGTCAGACTCTGGCCCTGACCTGGACTTCTGATCTCAAACATAAATTGACAAGTCAGCCAGGAGAGAAAGAGCTCTAAGGGTTTCAAACTGGATTAACCTGCATCTCAGCACACCAGACAAATTCAGGCATTAGCAGAGCCTTTTCTTTTTTTCATGCAAAATAGGAGTGTGCATGAGTGCAGGATTCTACCCAGGTGAGAAACATCAGACTGTCTCCTCTCTAATGAACCTACCCAGGTCGGAGGACATATTCTGGGGACTTTGTGTAATGTTCCCTTAGAGTTCTCCCAAGGTGACAAACGTCCCGGACCTTTACAGAACTAATAAACAACGAAGAGAACGTTCCCATATGGTCCTGTTGGTCATATGACAATGTTTTGTTGAGGACATAATCAAAACATTCTGATATGGGTCTAAATTGGCTGCATAATAATGTTCCTTATCTAAGTTTATCTAAGGACATTACAGTTTTGCTATTTTATAGTCAGATTGCAACAAAAGGAGCACTTTTGGGATGTAAACATAATGTTCTCATATGGTCCTGTTGGCAGTGCATGAACGAGTTCAAAAGAACACGTTCATTGAACACGTTAATTTTTCGGTGAACTTTGAACTGAACGCAACGCATTTGTAAATAAAGAACTTGAACGTGAATTAGTTCAGATTGTGTGAAATGAACGACGAATGTCAATGTTGCGGTCCAATTAAAGGGATAGTTCAGAATTTTGGACATAAGACCTATTTTCCAAGTGAGCCGGTGTGTTCGAGACGTCTGGAGACGTTTTCAAGAAATTTCATTCAGTTCTTCTAGTTGCCAAGTTCGCTTATGCTATAGCTAGCGAGAGTCAATGGTTCTTAGCTAGACAAGCATTAAAAACAGTCTTGCCCACTCCACAGTGCACCCGAGGCAAATCCATTAAAACACTAGACTGTCGATGTACATATGTGTGTTGATAGAATAATATTTGAAACAAAACTAACCTCGCATCGCATGAATCATCCATTTTTTGAGGAACTAGTTTCTCAGCAGCAGCGGAACTTTACTTTGCTCCGTCGGACTCAAAACTCAAAACGTGCAGCCCGAAATACTGCCCGTAAATAGGCAATCGAACCGGGCCAAACTGTCGGCACTTATACCCCCAAGGCTGTCTGAAAAGCCCTCGGAGCTCACTCAAACACCGGGCAGCCCACGGCCACGCGAAGCCACAATTACGCACCGCGAACCTGGTCCATCCGGAGAACCGTAAACCCTTGGACGCGTTGCGGGGATTCCCTCCGGTAAATAGACACATGAACACCGCCGAATATTCGGGCCTCGTGCCCTCAGAGCTGGGTGAAAAGCCCTTGGTCCTCACTCAAACACCGGGCAGCCCACGGCCACGCAAATCCACACATGCGGACTCTCCGTCGGACTTAAAACTCTAAGACGCGCCGCTTGCAATCCAGCCGGTAAACACGCGGCTCAACACCTCCGAAATCTCGGCACTTGTGCCCCCTAGGCTGTCTGAAAAGCCCTTGGAGCTCACTCAAACACCGGGCAGCTCACAGCCGTGCGAAGCCACAATTACGCACCGCGACGCCGGACCACTGCTCCGTCCATAGGACCGTAAACCCTTGGACGCGTTGCGGGGAATCCCTCCGGTAAATAGACACAAAAACACCGCCGAACTCTCGGCCCTTATGCCCCCAGACCTGGGTGAAAAGCGCTTGGACCTCACTCAAACACCGGGCAGCCCACGGCCACGCGAAGCCACAATTACGCACCGCGAACCCAGACCTCTGCTCCGTCCGTAGACCCGTAAACCCTCGGACGCGTTGCGGGGGATTCCCTCTTGGCACCACCAGTCTCCGTTTGTTCGATCCTGGTTCTCAGCTCCAGCGGGGGCTATCTCGGTCTCCACAGACGCTCGTTCACGTTCTGCCCTTTGAGCATCCCTCTCGCGCAATTCTTCCTCTGTATATTCAGGCTCGTACAGGCACGGTTTGGTTTGGGTGGAAAAAAACTCATCATCATTGTCTTCAAAAGTTTCACTATATTCTCCAAAAGTGTCCATTTCTGTGAGATTGAAGAAACTAGCACTGCAGGCTACTCTGCGTCTGTAGCAATGACAGCAGGTAAACAAACTATTATAGAACCGGTAACTTACAAGTGCTAGGTGATATCACTCCGCCGCTGCCATAGCCTACTAGGAAGTATGACATGCTGCTGCTGCTGCTGCTGAGACATAAATCCTTAAAAATGCAAGGTTGGTTTTATTTCAAACATTCTATCAACACATATGTACATCGATAGTCTGCCGTTACAATGGATTTGCCTCGGGTGCACTGTGGAGTGGGCAAGACTGTTTTTAATGCCATGCTAGCTAAGAACGATTGACTTGCGCTAGCCATAGCATAAGCGAACTCGGCAACTAGAAGAACTGAATGAAATTTCTTGAAAACGTCTCCTTACGTCTCAAACACACTGGCTCACTTGGAAAATAGGTCTTATGTCCAAAATTCTGAACTATCCCTTTAAACGTTACAGATTTTTTTTCTCCTGATGAGTCGAGTGACACGACCTGCACGACACGACTTTAGAAACAGCAAAGTATCTGTTCTATAAGTTCAGCAAATCACTCGGATTTCTTCACAGAGTTTGTGTGCGCGCACGCCGGGCTTGCGCAGCGCTCCTCTCCACATCTCGGGTTCACACCGGCCGCTGAAGCGGCGCGCCCACGAAAATCGGGCACGATCCGCTGCCCCCCTGTTCAGACCAGACGCGTATTTCTCTGCGACGGTCGACGAGCGCTTCTGCTCAGCTGTTGTTCATTCAGAGCTATTTTTTCCATCATGGGCAAGTAAATAACCTCCTAAAATTAATACGCCATGTTTCTGTAACCAAGAAGTTTGTACACTTTGTTTATTTATCCAGACACAGACACACACACACACACACACACACACAGACAGAGATAATGTGGTAGTAGTGTAGATATAACGTGTGTGTGTGTGTGTTTGTTTGTTTTCATCGCTCTACTCTGTTTAGATACACAAATATGATCGCATTTGGGTCATTCCGTGTCATTTCATCAAATGCCTCCCACCTGACCATCTCAGAATGTCCTGAAAAAATTTGAGTACAAAGACACACTTGTTACTAGGACAAATCCAAAATATTACCAAAAACGGCCACAAAAACCCCACCAATGTCAGGATTTTAAAAAATCACTGCGACAAATTGAGGCAAAACACCCTCCCGATTTTTTAATATGATTTCAACAAGAATATGATCTTTCAAAATAAGTAAGTTTGGACCTGATGCGTGTTGTCAGTTTTTTGGAATATGACTCTGAAGTTGGGCAAAGATGTGTTTACTTCCATTTTTGAGCCTTAATATCTGTGAAACTAATAATCTAAGAGAAACCATATTTTGTAGAATGTTTAAGCTAACACCAGAGATAGAGGCAGAAATGATAGAAGTCTTTTATCTGCAAAAATGGGAGCTCAGCCACTCTTCAAATGTACTACTTTATTTCAAAAAGCCTAATTTTAAGTACCTACCATACTAGGTTATCATTGAGCTACACCCCTGATATTTCATGTCTGGAGGCATTAGTAACAGATATACACTGTAGAAAATTTGAAGGCCACAGGTGAGATAGTTTTCCAGATATTGCTGTTTAAAAATGGCTTTTCAGAGCATGATGCCAAAAACCGTCTAAACTACCCTTCATTCAATGATGTTTCATGAGAAAAGTATTGACAGTAGAGACCTAATATTTTGGATTTGTCCTAGTAACAAGTGTGTCTTTGTACTTGAATTTTTTCAGGACATTCTGAGATGGTCAGGTGGGAAGATTTTCTGAAATTTGATGAAATGACACGGAATGACCCATTTGTCAATCGCGAAAATTGCTTTTATTTTGAAAATTGACCGGATTGTCTCGTGTTTCTTTGTGACTTCCTGCCAGAATTGACGCGGTCGCTCACGGCTCACGCACAAAATAGACCAGACGCCGAAAAAAAAAATGAACTGAACTTTGAACTAATTCAGAATTGAAATGGTGAACTGTGAACGTGAACAGTTCACTTTGAACATGTGTGAACTGAACTTTGAACTAGTTCATGAAAAGTGTGAACTTGCACAACACTGCCTGTTGGTCATATGAGAGGAATTTGTTGAGGACTTAATCAAAACGTTTGCATATGGGTGTATAAGGGGATGTTCCAGTTTGGTTATTTTATTGTCACGTTGCAATGTTACAAATACACGCTCAGGATTTTAGGTGGGTTATTAAAGAGTATTCAAGGCAAAAGTAGGAAAAGCCCGAAAATAGATCAAATATGACTGAAAATCCACTAAATAGTGAAATTTTTTTGTGTAAAACTAAAAGCACGGACTGGACAGAGTTGAATGCAAATATATACGTGTCTTGATGATAGTGGTGTATCAAATTCAAGTATGTGAAGTTGTCAATGTGTGAGCTTGTTGTAACTAATGGGTTAGTTGGTATTAGTTAGTTAATATAATAAAGTATTGATGCAGCCACAGCCACCCACCACTGCTGCAGTATGTCAGCTGCATGCATGGGTGCTGCAGGGGGAAGGGGACTGAACTGGCAGGAGATGTCTATGGAGATGTCTCTCCAATACTGTAGTATCTGACCTGCATGCAGGAATGCAACAAATCCAACAGGGCTGGCTCGAGTGCTGGAGCAGTTGCAAGAATCCTGGTGCAACAGCCATGATCCCTAATTGAGCCCAGCATTCAAATTTACCAACACAGGGGGATAACAGGATGAGGTCAGGGAACAGCAAACCCTATGTATCTCTGTTGCCCCCAGAAGAGTTTGTTAGGAGACAGGTAAGTTTGGCTACATTGTTAAAACCCCTGACGACCACATGTCAGAAAAGCTAGACATGAACCCCATTAAGAGCAGAGCAGTCTAGCCTTCAGTGTATTGGTACAGAGTGATGCCAGAGTCGAGACTTAGACAGAAAAAATGGAAGCTGTGGGCACGGAGTCAAATAGGGGATGCTGGCCGACGGCAATTGCCACTTCATGGCATGAGAGTGCTTTGTCCAAATAAGCTGAGGCAATCCTTTGTTCATTCCCAAAGTGCTCTTCCAACAAAGCCTTTGCCTTTCTGTATCCTCTGTTTGCAGGCATTTGTTGACAGCTTCGCACAAGCTCTCGTGGTTCTCCTCTTGTATACTGTGCTAGACAGTAGACAGTCAGTGCAGACAGTCTCCAGCATCACCTGTCGTTTCTTCTATGTTGCGCACGAAGGCTCTTATAAAGGTGTGATAGTGAAGGGGATCTCCATCAAACACCTGGATCTCTCTTTTCGGCAAATGATATACATTATGATGTTGCGCCAGCTGAGCAGAAATTTCAGTTTGATTGGCCATAATGGATAGCAAATTGTTACTGTTGTCAACGACTGGCACCTGAGTATGTGGCCTGACTGCAAATTGAGAAGCTGAAACACCATTGTTCACGTTAGGAGCCATCAGGAACCCAGGCAGCCTCTGCTGGACTATTTGAGATCCAGAATTTTCCCTTCATTTGCTTTTGTCAGATAAGGCTTAGATGAGATCTGAATGTCACCAGGCACAAATGAATCAGCCTCAGCATCAAGAGCATAAGCCCCTCTGGCCATGTAGGATTCCATGCCATCCGATTCTTTACATCTTCTGCCTCTCACACTGCTTCCTGAGACTTTTAGGACATCCATCCTCGCCTGGGCAGCTGCTATCTCCACTTCAAGCTCAAATCTCTCTTTTCATTTCTTTATTTCCTCTTCTTGCTGGTCCAGCTCTTGTTTTTGTTTGAGTAACTTCTGACGAGTGAGAAGAGCAGCCATTTCAGCCTGTGCTTTGACGCGAGAAGAAGAAACAGAGGAGCTTGAAGTTCTTGAAGTCCCAGTTTTTAATCCATATTTTCTACTTCCAACATTTGAGATACTGTCGTTTGGCTGAATGTCATCCTGGTCCATATCATGACCTTTTCCAGCCATCTCCTCCTGTCCCATGTCTGGGGATATTTTACTTTCCAAATGTGGCTTATGCAGTGGCAAGATAGGAGGATTTTCACATTCTTTGTCGTTTGGATGTCTCTCCACATTGTCATTTGTTGCATGTCTTGAGGCTGGTCTCTTCGTTTCAGAGAGCCAGGATTTCACATCCTCAACAAATCCTTTGTTGTATTTATTGATGCTTGCAAACCAGACTGTTTGTTTTTCTTTTTCAACATCAGGTATTATTTCCATCAGTGAGGCATGCAGGGAAGTTGCCTCACCATGCAAATGCATCAACATGTCCAGTTGAGTTTGCACTTGTGAAACATTGTCATCATTCTCCATTAGCTCCTTTAAAACAATGATGACACCTTTAATTTTATTCACTCTTGCTTGTCATTCCTTTTGAAACATCTCAATTTTACACACCAAAGCCTTTTCAGTGAGAATGATTTCCCTTTTGACATTTTCATTGTTATCAGTTTAATTTGCATTCGAACCAAACTTTGATCCACTCACATGTGAACCAGCCTTTGAGCCACTCATATTGACATCCAGCACAGTATGCAGCATAAGACATTTAAAGAACAAACGCCATAATCCACATCAGCGTCATCAATCCACATCCAACTTGGTTTTGGCACAAAAACAATCCAATATTGTCTTGAAGTCCACACTTATTCCAGCTTGAGCATCAGCAGTCAAGCATGAAACATCCACATCCAACTTCACTCCTTAAATGTGCACAAAACAAGCGATCCACTTCTTCCACAGGTTATTCAATCTTGAGCAACAGGGCAAGAATGACATCAAACAGCAGCCACAGCATACGTGTACATCCAATATTCAGTAAAAACCAGCATCAACTGCGTCCAGGCAAGGCATAAACTTCTCAGTATAATATAAGCTGAGTTCATCATACCGTGGCTTGTGTTGCGCTCCGTCACTTCATTCACATTTTACTCACGGTCACCTTCAAAAGTGGCTGAGTGGTCCATTGTTTTACGTGCATTAATCCAGCGAAGCGGATCTGTAGCCAATATTTCTGTTGACTTTGTAGTGTGATTATCCAGACCAAAGTAGTGATGTGACTTCCGAAACGGGCGTGTCGGCGCGTCTCTGAAGTCCCGGATCGAAACGTTTCGAAACGTTGTGCCGAAAAGTGGTTCTGAAACGCCCATGTCACGTGACTGTAGTTCAGTGATTGAAGGAACGCCTCTATGTTTCGAAACGGCTATTCCAAGACGGGCAGATCCTTTGAAATACTAGCAAGAGCGATGTGCTGTCTTCCCTAATTTGTACCAACTGACTAAGACATTTTTAAGTGTCCCTGCAACAAGTGTACCCTGTGAAAGGATTTTTTCAAAAACAGGGGAAGTGTTATCGAAAAAAAGAAACAGACTCAGCTCAAAAAGAGCTGAACAAATATTATTTTTGAATAAAAATCTTTGATTATTGTATTGCATATAACAATGTGTCATTTATTTATTTTTAATAATGTTTCTTTAATTCAACCTGTATTCTACTTAAAAAAATGAAGGAAACCTAAGACCAGCTCATTTCATAGTGGCACATAATTAGGAGTTTTCTTTGGCCAGAGCATGTAGTTCACATAAGTGGCCACTAGATGCCACTGTATGGTCAGGTTTCATATTCGTTTCAAGGCTTCAACACATACTGAAACATCGCTTCGAACTGTTTCGAAGCTTCCCTTTGCCCATCACTAGACCAAAGTAATCCTTTCACTGACACTGGCTATTCACATCTCCCCTCTGGACGCCAAACTGTAACTATGTTCTGTTGCTACTGTAGTGTGATTATCCAGACCAAGTAATCACTGAGAGGGTAATACGGGGGTTCTGTCCGACGCGCTTTATCCAGAAAGGAGCCATTACTTCAGTTGAAGGTGTTTATTTTATCCTTTCACTGACACTGGCTTTGTACATAACTTTTATGCAGATGGAATTGCAGAACTGGGCTTGGTGGTATAATAATTGTTAGCATTGCTTTGATTAGCGGTGGTTAGCGTGTATTAGCGTTGATTTAGCGGTCAACAGAAATATATGCACCCTGCTTCTCCTCTCTCTACATAAGGCAAACAATTCCCACTTGGACTCAGGTGGCATTCATCAGGCAATCAGTGACACCCACACACACACCCACACAAACTCCGCCCACACATAGACATACCTCCAGACACACACAGATTACCTCTAGTGACAGGCAAAAAACACATCCATGCCGCTACAGTTACAATAAATATTTCACACATGAATTGTCTGTCTGAACTGAAATTCAGTATGGGGATGACTAGTTCATTTGTAGTCCCAGCAAACAAAACTGTGAAAAAGACTATTGCAGTACTTGGAGAGTAGCAATGGGAGGAAACAATGCCAGTAGAGACAAATTGCAATTCTGCCAAGCAAAGGTTGAATAATTCAAACCCACAAACAGTGGGATAGATGCTGTCTTTTCTGGGAGCTTTGCGAGCCCTAGTACGGGCAGCATGGCAGATAAATAAGTCAGCCCAAATGCAGTGGAGAGAGGAGGCAGAAGCAGCCTTTCAGGCACCGTTGAGGAACAGAACTAAAAGGAGATTTTCAATCTGCCCCAGCACCCAGACTACTCCAAAATATTTAATTTGTACATTTCAGAAAGATCGGGATATGCAAGAGCAATATTGATGCAGGGAAGACACTATCAGCTCAGCCAAGTGACAATACTTTGTAGCACAAGCAGTCAAGATAACATGTTTACTCATGTTTACAATATTTACTGAGATAATAAATCAGGTAAGAAGTTGGCTCATGGAACAGGAGTCGCCCCCTGATGGCAAGTGTACAGAATGACACAGCACACAGAGTACAGCACACAGTGCACACTGGACATGTACCATGTTACTGTCGCTACAGGTCCCTGAGCAAGTGAATTCTGCTCTCAGGAAATGTATTATATTATATTGCATCAATGAACCACATTTACCATCAGCAGTGGTTGGACACCCACAGAAAAGGTGAAAAAAGCTGCCCAATGTTTCCTTCAAGAGCTGCAAAGAGCTACACGGTTGTGTGACACAAAATGTTCTGATAAAATGTTCATATCACTAACAGGTTTGCCCAACCTGATGAAGTTTCGGCTGTGACTTCTTCAGCTGATCCTCCAGCAGGTGGCTCACTCTGGATATGTAGGCTGCTGTCAGGCGAGCCCTCCTGGTGTACTCGTGTATGAAGAGCAGCAGGGATCGCTGCTCCAGCAGCCTCCACAGAGCTGCATAGTGCCCCTGCAGGAAGGAGGAGGAGGGGGGTAGGAGGGGGACACCCCCCTCTGCTGGGATGCCTTTAACACAGACCTGATGGGGGAGAGTAGTGCCTTAAAATAATGTTTCCAAAATCGTTTCAGAATCACCTCAAAACCGGGTGAACGGCACTTCCGCATTCGCTCTGCGGCCGTCTATCGGCTGTAACCGCACTATGTAACTTTGCCTCATCGGGTAGTGGTTTTGTAGTTCTGATGAGACTACAAATTTGACCTGCTTTACGGCAAGCATTACAAAAGCCGGTAGGTGGAGGCTCTGAGTGGAGATCAGTGGGAGAACACCCGGCAGGTGCATGGAAGATACCTTGCAGCTAGGTGGTTTTTAAATTGGCGTCATGGCAGAGCCTGCAAAGAAAAGGAGGAGTATAATGTCCGATGAGGCGAAGAAAAGAAAACGGGAGCATGCCAAAGAAAGAGCTCTTACGAGAGTGAATATCGGACCGGCTCACACTCGTTGGCGAGAGCTGAAGGAGGCTTCAAAATGCAAGACGGATGGTGACTTGGCTTTGTTGCTGCTGGACTTGTAAATAATACCGGTATTCATTTTTTTTCCAACAGTGTGCATCTGTGTACAATACATTGTCGATTATTTTATTGGCTCATGTTAGCTAAGGCGTTAGCTATTGTGCTAATATATATGTAACTATCGCTATGGCTCATGTTAGCTAATCTTAGCTAAGGCGTTAGCTACTCTACCTTGTCACTGGACATCGTTCAAATCATTCATCGTTTCGAGAGCCGGTCGTGCATACAAACAAATAACGTGCGTGCGGCGGTAGGCTGCGATAAGCTAAATTATTTATGATGGCAGTAATGGACAATTCCGCTTCCAACCTGTAGGGGGACTGAAGAGGAAAACTTCTTAAAGGGATAGTTCGGAATTTTGGACATAAGACCTATTTTCCAAGTAAGCCGGTGTGTTCGAGACGTCTGGAGATGTTTTCAAGAAATTTCATTCAGTTCTTCTAGTTGCCGAGTTCGCTTATGCTATGGCAAGTGCAAGTCAATGGTTCTAGCTAGACAGGCATTAAAAAAGTCTTGCCCACTCCACAGTGCACCCGAGGCAAATCAATTAAAACACTAGACTGTCGATGTACATATCTGTGTTGATAGAATAATATTTGAAACAAAACTGATTTATGTCTCAGCAGCAGCAGCAGCGTGTCATACTTCCTAGTAGGCTATGGCAGCAGTGAATCATCCATTTTGAGGAACTAGTTTCTCAGCAGCAGCGGAATTTTGCTTTGCTCCGTCGGACTCAAAACTCTAAGACGCGCCGCCCGAAATACTGCCCGTAAATAGGCAATCGAACCGGGCCAAACTGTCGGCACTTATACCCCCAAGGCTGTCTGAAAAGCCCTCGGAGCTCACTCAAACACCGGGCAGCCCTCGGCCACGCGAAGCCACAATTACGCACCGCGAACCCGTACAGCTGCTCCGTCCGGAGAACAGTAAACCCTCGGACGCGTTGCGGGGATTCCCTCTGGTAAATAGACACATGAACACCGCCGAATATTCGGGCCTCGTGCCCTCAGAGCTGGGTGAAAAGCCCTTGGACCGCAGACCAACACCGGGCAGCGGGTGGCTCCGCGAATCCACACATGCGGACTCTCCGTCGGATTCAAAACTCTAAGACGCGCCGCCCGAAATACTGCCCGTAAATAGGCAATCGAACCGGGACGAATTGTCGGGACTCATGCCCTCAGACCTGGGTGAAAAGCCCCCCACGCAAACACCGGGCAGCCCACGGCCACGCGAACCCACAATTACGCACCGCGAACCCGGACCTCTGCTCCGTCCGTAGACCCGTAAACCCTCGGACGCGTTGCGGGGGATTCCCTCCTGGCACCACCAGTCTCCGTTTGTTCGGTCCCGGTTCTCAGCTCCAGCGGGGACTATCTCGGTCTCCACAGATGCTCGCGTTCTGCCCTTTGAGCATCCCTCTCGCGCAATTCTTCCTCTGTATATTCAGGCTCGTACAGGTACCGTTGGGTTTGGGTGGAAAAAAAACTCATCATTGTCTTCAAAAGTTTCACTATATTCTCCAAAAGTGTCCATTTCTGTGAGATTGAAGAAACTAGCACTGCAGGCTACTCTGCATCTGTAGCAATGACAGCAAGTAAACAAACTATTATAGAACCGGTAACTTATAAGTGGTAGGTGATATCACTCCGCCGCTGCCATAGCCTACTAGGAAGTATGACACGCTGCTGCTGCTGCTGAGACATAAATCCTTAAAAATGCAAGGTTGGTTTTATTTCAAACATTCTATCAACACATATGTACATCGATAGTCTGCCGTTACAATGGATTTGCCTCGGGTGCACTGTGGAGTGGGCAAAACTGTTCATAAGCGAACTCGGCAACTAGAAGAACTGAATGAAATTTCTTGAAAACGTCTCCAGACGTCTCAAACACACCCGCTCACTTGGAAAATAGGTCTTATGTCCAAAATTCTGAACTATCCCTTTAAGTGTTGCTTTAAAGGTCCCATATGTTAGGTAGGTTTTAGATAGATAGGTTTTCTCTGGTCTGGACATCTCGTCACCGTGTCGTGCACTACCCTGGATGTCAGGCCTAGAGTGGGTTTGAAACTGGTGCACAAAGCAACATGTGCAACATGATGTTCCATCCCGTTTAGGTGTTCATGCTGCTCCTCTTCCTGTAGGCATCTTCTGGTCTGATCATCAGTCACGTGATTGGCCATGACAGCTTAACACTAGGTTGCAGCTTTAGTCTGATTGGACAATGATATTTTTGGCAGATCAAACATCTAGAACACTGATAACGTCTGTTGCTGTGATAGAATTGGTTAGAAAAAAAACCCCTCCTTTTCCCCGTTGGTAGTGCGTCGCCCAAATCGCCCCAATACACAAACCGCCCCTGGACAACACACATCTACACCTGTGGACATTCAGCTTCCCTTGGATCCCTGGAACTCACCTGAGGAGACCCCGTCTGTGGCCTGCAGACCTGCTGCCACTGGGGCGCGAAAGCCACAAGAGCTTGTTGCAGACGCAGGAGACGTGCAGAGGACCGGGACACCAGATTGGGAGCGATTACAAAATTGCCCTCCACCTCCTCCTCATCGATGTCTTGACTGCGGCTGTGGAACAGCCACTTCAGATTGGGATTAAAGGTGCTTCTGAGTAAAGTCTCAGCTCGCTGCAGGGAACGGGAGATGGATCTCTGGGACAAGGACCCTGGGAGGACAAGGTTTGAAGACTTTGAGCACACTGGAGCGACTAAAGCTTTGCTTATTATACACATGCACGGCTCCATGAGCTAGTAACACATTCATGCTCACTGCACTGTCAGTTAAAGCAGGGGTTCCCAAAGTGGGGGTCTGGTCTGATCATCATTCACGTGATTAGCCATGACAGCTTGAAACTACGTTGCGTTTCTGGTTCAATATTTCACCACAAGCCTCTTTTCTATTCTTTTTTAACATAGCCTGTGGTCAGCAACGCTGCAGAATAAACACATTACCCACAACCAGATGCTGCAAGGGATGTACAAGTCAAAAGAAGACTGAGTGGGTTGTTGTGTTTACTGTTAAAGTAAAGGAGGGCGACAGGTTAAACACCTGAGGTATGGAAGTAATTCTGTCAGAGTTTGAATATGAATTTCTAAGATTGAAATTTTTTAGTATCAAAATCAGACTTTGAATTTTAAAAAACATCCAATTTCTAGCACTGAATTTTTTTTTGCCTCTGAATTTGAAAAAAATTCAGTGTAAAAAAATCTACATCTAAAAAAAAATCAGTGTAAAAAATGCAACGTCAAAAAAATCAGTCTGAACAAATTCAACATCTCAAAAAATTCAACATCAAAAAATTCACTGTAAAAAGAACCAGACTCAACATCCGGGTCACCAGGGAGAAGCAATCGATCCCTGTCTCAAATCAGCCAACGTCCAGCCAATCATGTTACGCTCCATTGGTCATGTGACACCCACCCAGGTAGGACAGACCGGTCAGGCCATGGCCACAAACGCAGGTGATGGTGCGTGTGTTCGAAATGCCGTACTAACGTACTGCCTACTACATACTCAACATGTATGTACTGCATACTGCCTACTAAATGAACGTTTGAGTATGCTGTTACCCTCAGACTGTTCACATGGAAATATACACATCTCATACTACATTTTCTTTTGAACTTTATTGACATCTCATCCTCATCTTCTCTCACGTAACTGAATCGATTACGTTAGCGGTTCTAGCCCCCTTTTAATGGAAATTACTTATCAAAATAGAAAGCATGATTACTATTACACTTAATTAAATATTGCTAAATATTTATTAAGTCAAACTACCATTGTCAAATGTTTTCTAGTTTATTATATATGTTCTTCATCTTACCCGAGTAGCTGCTTTCACTCACCATCAATCGCGACTATTAAGCAGCTTTTATTGATCATTAATCGTCCGTTCATAGATCGTATTATACCTCTGACCATGGAACACCAGCACCTTCACGGGAGGCAATCGGCCCGTCGGAGGAGCTAAATTACATCCCTCTGAAGTAAGTAATATTGACTTATGTGGTTTAAATAAGTTCCTTTATTATTTGATCATCAATAGACATGCATATGCATGCATAAACAAAATCAACAGACATGTAGGCTAATATACTGTAAGTCATTTAATAATATCATGTATGAGTTTGGTGGGATAAAAAAAAAGTAGTGGCCTATTAGTGAATAATTTATTAGACAAATAATCCATGTTATATATACAGGTTGCAATACGTGAACGATAAGAAGAAATAAGTAGTTTATCAACAAATGAATAGGAAAACATTCAGAATAAATATAATATCTCATGTTTTCTGTTACAGGTTGGTGCCAGAGGGCCGTACTGCAGGTCAATCCTCATGTTCCCCCGCTGGGCCTCTACTTTGGGTAACAGGATTTAAGGAAAGACCTCCGTCTTTCAAGGCATTCCATAGAGAACCTCGTCCACTGCTTACTAACAGAACAGATGGGTTCCATGTCCATAGTTCCTCGGTGGTGATGGGGATGACAGCGACGAAGCCAACGAGCCACTCCAGCAGTCCTAGGACATCCTCAGAGACTCCAGCAGTCCTGGGACATCCTCAGAGAGACGCCAGCAGTCCTGGGTCATCCTCAGAGACTCCAGCAATCCTGGGACATCCTCAGAGGCTTGTAGCTGCAGTGTCTGCTCCAAATGTCCAGATCCCTGTGTTGCAGGAACATGATTTTTGTTGAGGTTATATTTTTTGTTTATCAGTAGTGCAGTTTATAAGTAATAGCACACAGTATAAGCTGTATCAAATGTTTACTGTTAAATGTTTTACGATTATATCTGATGTGCTGTACAAATCTAAATAATAAATATCTGAATATATATTATTGTTGACTCATGTTTCCTCTCATGGCCTGCAGGTCTATTTCCCTCCTGCTCTGGAGGAGAGACCCTGCTGCAGTGGTTGGCATCATGGCTGAGGAGATGGGGTGCAGCAGTGACCTCTCCTCCCTCAGTGCTGACACCTTCAGTTCATACAGACATAAACAAACACTTCTCATAATCATTGTTTGGATCAACTATTCACCACTAGTCATATATTATAATGTACTGTAATACTGTACCACATGGGATCAACTTAATGGACTCTGATGTTTTAACACATTGTAGATATTACCCAGCACCGACTTTGCCTGATTATTTATAAGAAAGACAACTTCATCTTGTTTCTTTTATGCTGTAGTGTTCAACACTTTAAACTGCTTCCAACTCACCTTGTATTTCTGCATCAGGGTCTCCCACTTCTTTGACCATCCGGGCTCCACCTTCCCTCCATCCCAAATTTTTTAATAAACATCCTGTATGAAGAAGCACCTAGAAACAGAAACGTTTCAGGTAGACATCTCAGGAGAGCAGTACATCTCCCATCTATATACGCTGGTGTTCAAACTTATATCATTGAGAAGCTAAATACACAACAGTAGAACTTAAATGTAGCCCTGCATATGAGAATTACAACATTAAAATACATTTTCTTACGTGAAGCCTCTCACTGCAGCATTCCTCCTGCCGGTGAACTTTTCCTCGTTCCCTCCACCGAATGAGGCGCTCTTGTGTTTTCATCTGTCCCGTAACGAACAACGGTGCACCGCGTTATTAATGACCATTAATATAACCACGTTTTAAGATAAGCACTATCTTCTTAGTTAACATCGGTAAAAACGGCACATTTGCCGCTTCGGTTACGCTCGCTAACCTCTATGGTAAATTAGCGTCTGTAGGCTAGTCGGCTAGCAGGACCTTCATAACGTTAACATACAATTCCAACAACAATGAAGTAACGTTCATTATGAATAGTCAGCTGAAATCATAAAAATCATGTTACAGCATACTTACATTTGTACGCGGTTTGTTGCTGGCTGTCGCCAGGATCACCGCATTCGTCTGCCATTATCCAAAACGTTTCAGAAGTCAGACGACCAATGGAGCGTAACATGATTGTCTGGACGTTGGCTGAATTGAGACAGGGATCGATTGCTTCTCCCTGGTTACCCCGGATGTGGCAAAAAAAAAATTCAGGGCTAGAAAGTTGATGGTTTTTAAAATTCAAAGTCTGATTTTGATAGTAAAAAATTTCAATCGTAGAAATTCATATTCAAACTCTGATGGCACAGAATTACTTCCATACTGAGGATGCATGGAGGCGGCTGGGAACATTTCATCTCTTTGGCTTTGGATCCCCGACATTAGCAACAGCCTCAGGGATAACCAGCAGGAGCAGCTAAGCTGACATAAATCAAATTAATTGCAATAAATCATCGTTTAAAGAGGGACATTTGGGACATCTATCCATCTATGAGATTTAGTTTGCAGTGACACTCACAGTCACAGCTGGCTGCTCATCACATCGGGATTTGTTTTTTGTAACAACAGCTAAAACAGTATACTGTGACATGAGCATGTCGTGTAGGGGTGGGGGGGGAATCGATTCTGCCGCGATGCGGACGTGGATGATTCTGAATCAATTCACAAATGTCAAAAAATGTATTATTTTTATTCCGTATTGTTTACGGAGCGCAAAAGGCGGAAATCGGAAATGCAGTGCCCGGACAGTCTGTGGCGTTGCACATAACAGAGACGTGGTTTTGTTCCTGATAAGAGATCAATGTGGAGAAAAACACCGCCTACTGACCAATCAGCTCTTTTGGTGCATGGATAATTAAAAAAAAAGAAGTTTGGTGGATCGTGGATCAGGTCTCTTAGGAGAACTAGAGTGTTGTGAGACAGGCAAAACCCCTTTTCTTTCCCTGACAGTGTTTTATATGAGAGATCCAGATTCTCGGAGGGAATGATTTATCTGTGTTAGCGTACAGCCTACTTACCACTTTGAATTATGTTTTATATTTATTTTATTTGCTCCCAAGTCTGTTTTACACCGCCGGGATTGGAGCTGAAAGAATGAAGCTGATATTGTCATCCACCACGTTATAAGAATACATCTAAGCAACACATTTATTTGTCAAAGTTATTTTTTCAGATTTTTTTTGCGGGAGGACAGCGTGAGAGTTAAAGGGGTGAGAGAGAGAGGGACGACATGCTTTGAAAGAGGACTGCAGGGTGGATACGAACCCGGGAACGCTGCAGGGAGCCTCGGTACATGGGGCGGTACCTCTACCACTGAGCTATCAGCGGGTTAACACATTGAACTGATCAATCAGATCTATTAGTGCTCTTATGATGGGGGTCATATTATACGACTATTAATACTATTAATACGAGTTACGCATTCACACAGTCGGTGAGTTTTTGCCAGCTGTCCTGCCTGCATTTGGCAGATGAAACTGTTGCTTTTTACCTGTATTATATGTTTAACTTCTCTTCGTATTTCTGTAAGATAATGATTAGCTCCTCGTACGTGAAATATGCCGCTCTGCTGCCCGTAGACTGATCCATGTTTGTGATTGGTCAAATGCTGCAAACGGCGCCTCTTTCATGTGCACGCGCTCATAGCTCGACAGGGAAACCCTGGTTGACTAAACAAGTTGATAACCAGCGTCGTGTGACCGCTCATCTCTGATTGCCTTTGTTAGGGTTACTTAAGCTGGATAACTGGAAGATACCCTGGTATGTTGAACTCACTGAGGGGTATAGGCCCCAGGAAACTAAACGGCGTCCTGTCTGAGTTTCTACCTTTATTCACAGCAGCGGTCGCTATCATAAAAAAAAAAACATGTTGTGATTTAACTACAATTTACAGATGAAGAGAATGCCTAAGTGCACGGGGGTGTAGTGGGTAGCACTGTCGCCTCACAGCGAGAGGGAAATTGCCCGTAGGTGTGAATGTGAGCGTGAATGGTTGTTTGTCTCTACATGTCAGCCCTGTGATAGACTGGCGACCTGTCCAGGTCGCCAGTCTATCACAGACTGTCTTCGCCCAATTACAACTGGGATCGGCTCCAGCCCCCCGCGACCCTGAATACAGGATAAGCGGTAGACAATGGATGGATGGATGGAGAATGCCTAAGTAACGGCGATTAGTAAAAAATCATGGTTTGTCAAGTCTGTTCGTCAAGACGATATGTAAATAACTTTAGAAATGCTTGTTTTGGCGTTCGGCTCGCTCACAGCTAAACTAGGCTAACACCGTAGCGGCTACGTAAACACTGAACGTAACGTCTTCTCGGCATAAATACGGCAGCGACCTTGTTGTTTGTCCCACGGACAGTCTCTGGTTTTACTCCTAGTTTGTTCATCTCTGTATGAAAAGTAATATACTATCCCACGGACCGCTACGCTGTGATGTGTTGAAATGCAGCTGCATTGATTATTGCATTGAAAGCTTTTTATTTGTATATAGGCTATATAGGCTTTCTGTCAGGGATATGCTCATCGCCTGTAACAGGACCACTTTGTGTTCATAGTAAGTCATATCTACTTGTGACAAAGAAAAGCCTCTTCTTTCATAAATATTATTATTATTTAATATTAGAGAAAGTAATTAACCTGGTGATTTTCTTTAATGATCACCACAAAAGTAGGAAGTGACTAGCAAATGCAGTGAGGCTGAGTCCTCACTGCAGCGGCCCCGGGTTCCATCCCACCAGCAGCCATATCTGCATGTCACCCCCCTCTCTCTTTCCCACTCTCGCCCTCTTTCACTCTGATGCTGTCCTATCTGAATAAAGGCAAAAATATAAAAATGTTGTATTGCTTTGGACAGAGGTAGGAGCTTGCTGCAGTAGGGTACATGGCGACTGCTCTATCTGCTGCTGACACACACACACACACACACACAGACACACACTACCAGTAGTGGTCAGATCCTCGGTCACCAAGCAGGAGCTGCATCCCCTCTGAAAGACACAAAGGGCAAATTATAATACATCTTAGGAGTTAAGAGTTCATTTGTGATGACTGCTACACAGGTGATATTCCATTAGACATGCATGCTTCAAGGAATACCTCACCTATTTGCATAAAGCTTTGTATGGTCAGAAACCTGGTAGTATGTTTGAATGGTCGTGCATCATTCCCTCATTTTCCCAGAGACAGAGATCTCCATGTTTCTATTCTGAAAAAGAGCCTCCGTTGACGCAAATATCCTCATGTTGGGCACTCTGGAAGGGGTTTTCTTCCAGGATATCTCTGTACTTGGCCATTCATCTTTCCTTCAATTGCAACCAGTCGTCCTGTCCCTGTAGCTGAAAAACACCCCCATAGCATGATGCTGCCACCACCATGTTTCACTGTTGGGATGTATTGGGCAGGTGATGAGCAGTGCCTGGTTTCCTCCACACATACCGCTTAGAATTAACGCCAAAAAGTTCTATCTTGGTCTCATCAGACCAGAGAATCTTATTTCTCATAGTCTGGGAGTCCTTCATGTGTTTTTTGGCAAACTCTATGCGGGCTTTCATATGTCTTGCACTGAGGAGAGGCTTCCGTCAGGCCACTCTGCCATAAAGCCCCGACTGATGGAGGGCTGCAATGATAGTTGACTTTGTGGAACTTTCTCCCATCTCCCTACTGCATCTCTGGAGCTCAGCCACAGTGATCTTTGGGTTCTTCTTTACCTCTCTCACCAAGGCTCTTCTCCCACGATTGCTCTGTTTGGCTGGACGGCCAGGTCTAGGAAGAAATCTGGTCATCCCAAACTTCTTCCATTTAAGGATTATGGAGGCCACTGTGCTCTTAGGAACCTTGAGTGCTGCAGAAATTCTTTTGTAACCTTGGCCAGATCTGTGCCTTGCCACAATTCTGTCTCTGAGCTCCTTGGGCAGTTCCTTCGACCTCATGATTCTCATTTGCTCTGACATGCACTGAGAGCTGTAAGGTCTTATATAGACAGGTGTGTGCCTTTCCTAATCAAGTCCAATCAGTTTAATTAAACACAGCTGGACTCCAATGAAGGCTCAGGACCATCTCAAGGAGGATCAGAAGAAATGGACAGCATGCGAGTTAAATATGAGTGTCACAGCAAAGGGTCTGAAGACTTATGACCATGTGATATAAATTTGCAAAAATGTCTACATTTCTGGGTTTTTTTCAGTCAAGATGGGGTGCTGAGTGTACATTAATTAGAAATATAATAAACTTTTTTGATTTTAGCAAATGGCTGCAATGAAACAAAGAATGAAAAATTTAAAGGGGTCTGAATACTTTCCGTACCCACTGTACATATATGTATATGTATGTATGATGGGGAACACTAAAACAACATAATGTAACTGCAAGACAATCATATTTCAGCCTGTCCAATTAGGAAGCAGCACTGATTGGGAATCAATTTCACCTGCTGTTGTGCAAATGGAACATACCACAGGTGGAAACGAGTGGCAATTAGCAAGACATCCCTATATGGTTCTGGTGACCACAGACCATGTCTCTGTTCTCGGCCTTTCTGGCAGATTTTTTTCTTTTTTGAATTTTGGCAGTGTTTGCACCACTAGAGGTAGCATGAGGCGGTTTCTCCACCCCACAGAAGTTGCCCAGTTAGTGCAACTCATCCAGGATGGCACATTAATGTGCACTGTGGCAAGAAGGTTTGCTGTGTCCCCCAGCACAGTGTCAAGAGCATAGAGGAGATTCCAGGAGACAGGCCAGTACACCAGGACTCAATTAAAGCTCTATAAAACAGTGTCATCAATGTTTTGTCCACCTGGAACTTAGCCAGTTTCCCAAGTGCAGAGAGTCATGCCCTCTCTTGCACACAGAGATAGTGTTCAGGTCAAATTTAAGCCGGTCATCAATCAAGGTGCCTAGATACTTGTAAGATGATACAGCTTCAACATCTTGGCCATTGAGTCACATGACTGGCTGGATAAGATGGCGGCTTAGGCTTTTTGCGCTTCCCCTATTCTCCCCATTTTTGTCTAGTCTATCCCTTCAAATTCATTTTTATGCTGTTATTTGTGGTGCTTCTAATCACTTGGGGCAAAGATGACTGAATCTGGGAAAAAGAACAGTGCAGGCGGTGCCTCCGCGAAGTCCAACAAAGGAACTCGTGCTACTGAACTGGATGCTATTGCAGACACGCTAATGGAGAGACAACGTGAATATCTCTAACCTCGGTTCGTTCAACTTCACGAAATGGGTAAAGGCACAGAGGACAAATTGAACGCAATTCAGTCTGATCTGGCCTCGCTCTCAGCGAGTATTGGTGTGGTGAAAGCAGATATTTCAGCTCTGAAGAGCACGGTCAAAGAAAACTCGAGAGCAGTGGCTAACCACGAGACGGTGCTGCATACGCTTGAACTTAAACTGGAGGACATGGAGGACAGGAGCAGACGTTGCAACGTTCGTGTCATCGGTTTGAAAGAGGGGGTCGAGGGATCGAACAGTGTGCAGTATCTAAACCGAGCATTGCCGGAGTGGTTCCCTTCTCTCCAGGCTGAGCAGCCAGAGATAATGCGGGCCCACCGGATCTACAATGGACGCCCTGGCCGAGACAGGCCCCGCACTCTCATTTTTAACGTCCTCCGCTACACGACGCGGCAGGCGATCCTCCGAGCTGCGAAGAAGGATCCGGTCACTGTTGACGGCAAGAGAGTGAGATTCGCCGCTGATTATAGTAACCACACAGTCAAGCGCCGCCAGGCTTTCACCCAGGCGATGGACACCGCGCGAGAAAGAGGAGTTGAAAACTCCCGACCGACGATGACGCAGGAGGGGTCCCCGCGGGCTCTGGCTATGGAGGCGGTCAGCCGGCACACCCGGGCTAACACCTTACAGGTAGCAGCGGAGGACGCATAAACAGCCCGGATGGTCGTCCTGATGCAAACCGCAGTTTGTGGATTTATACAAGCCTCATCACTCATAATCTTTCTGGAACAAGTTAGTCCGTGGACTGATTAAGATGACAATTTCCCCTTCATCCCTGAAGTCATCACGGACTTTCTTCACACCTGGCACTCAGCTGCTTTTCCTTTTTGACGTGGTGGATGCCACAACGGACTACGGTGGATGATCTTTCCTTTTTCTTCTACATTCATTATTGTTTCTGACTTTAAGCACCTGTTCGAGTTGTGACCGTTACAGTGAATGCTGAAACAAGGTAACATGCACATTACACTTTACTGCCTTTTTTGGGGGCGTTTTATGACCTTATATTAAAATTAGTGGTGCACAATATATCGGCCACCGATATATCGGCCGATATGGTCATTTTTTTACACATCGGTATCGTTCCGATGTCAAAATAGGGCCGATGTGAATCATTCCTGTGTATTTGACGTGTGTGTAGGCTTAGATGTTCGCTCGCGGCACGCGCAAAAAATAGAGCAGACGCCGAAACGATCGCTTCACGGCGCGGGACGGCCGCGCCTATTCGCGGTGCTCCGCGTCTGGTGTGAACTACACTATCGCTTGAAGGAAAACACCACCGCATTTCCATACTGAACTATGTTCTGCTCTGATCTTAGACGAGGTGATACATACCTCCCTCTCCTCTGTGCGTGCACTCAATGGCTCTTGCGCGCACTCCGCGCAGCGCTAATTTGCTAGCATGTAGCTTGTCCTTAGGATCCAAAGGGGGGTGAAGTTAGAAGCGACCAAGCACTTCCACGTTGTCCCTATTTAAATACGGTTACGTGAGTAGTTACACGACCCAAGTTTGGTTACACAAAATGAAACATGCCAATTTTTCTAAGCGGATAACAAGGATAACTATATAATGTATGGCGGAATAACAACTGGAAGCACTTCGACGTCGGCGCAGTAATATCATCACTCCGCTCCCCCTCTTACTTCCGTCAATAGAACCTACGTGACCTGCACGCCGCCGCCTGCGCTACCTGTAGTAGTTTGTGCACAGTTGAGGAAGCATCAGGTTGTAGTAAGATAGTTTGTGAACAATCAAACATCATGGTTATAACGTGCATCGTACAGGGTTGTGAAAACAAGCAGAAGGTATATAGTCCCGTCATGTTTTGAGTGATGATATTACTGCGCCGACGTCGAAGTGCTTCCAGTTGTTATTCCGCCATACTATATAGTTATCCTTGTTATCCGCTTAGAAGAATTGGCATGTTTCATTTTGTGTAACCAAACTTGGGTCGTGTAACTACTCACGTAACCGTATTTAAATAGGGACAACGTGGAAGTGCTTGGTCGCTTCTAACTTCACCCCCCTTTGGATCCTAAGGACAAGCTACATGCTAGCAAATTAGCGCTGCGCGGAGTGCGCGCAAGAGCCATTGAGTGCACGCACAGAGGAGAGGGAGGTATGTATCACCTCGTCTAACATCAGAGCAGAACATAGTTCAGTATGGAAATGCGGTGGTGTTTTCCTTTAACAGGGGCGCCGAATGGAAGCGGGCTCCGCTACGCGCCTATTTGCGGCGCTTCCGCGGCCAGTGTGAACCCGGCCTTACTGGGTCACACTACTGGGTCATATACTATAACTCTGAAGTGGAATTATTCCTTGATAACAGGGCGTTTCCTTTTAAATTGAATCCAAATTGATATTTAATTTGTCTCATATTTGACACTTTGACGGGCTTTTATTCTGAAACTATACATCAGAATGTCTTGATACTTACTGGGTCACAATATGGGGTCATATACTATTATCCTGAAGTAGAATTATTCTTTGATAACAGGGCGTTTCCTTTTAAATTGAATCCCAAATCATATGTAATTTGTCTCATATTTGACAGGTTTTTATTCTGAAACTATACATCAGAATGTTTTGATACTTACTGGGTCCCACTACGGGGTCATATACTATAACTCTGAAGGAGGTTATTGGCTCTGTTGGCCCCAGCCTGGTCTCTATCATCAACACCTCACTGCAATCAGGTTGTGTTCCCTCCTCCTTCAAACAAGCTGTCGTCAACCCACTTCTCAAAAAACCCAATCTAGACCCATCACTGCCTAAAAACTATAGGCCCATCTCCAAATTGCCATTCATCTCCAAAATTCTTGAAAAAGTTGTTACCAACCAACTCTCCTCCTTCCTGGCCAATCATGACATCCTAGATAAATTTCAATCCGGTTTCCGTCAGAAGCACTCCACTGAGACAGCCCTCCTCAGAGTCTCTAACGACATCATGATGGCATCTGATGCTGGGGAATGCTCCATTCTGGTACTGCTGGATCTGAGCTCAGCCTTTGACACTGTGGACCACCATATCATGTTGGACAGGCTTAAAGACTGGGTAGGTGTCTCTGGGAACGCCCTGAAATGGTTTACCTCATACCTATCTGAGAGAAGCTCTACTGTGGCTGCCGGCCCTCACACATCTGTGCCCGCAGCCTTACATTGCGGCCTGCCCCAAGGCTCTGTGTTGGCTCCAATCCTTTGGGCTCTCTACCTGCTCCCCTTAGGCCCCCTAATCAATAGTTTCAAATGTATTTCCTATCATTGCTATGCAATGCTTAGCTGCCATTAAGAACTGGATGGCAGGCAACTCCCTCCAGCTAAACCCAGAAAAAACTGAGGTTCTCATTGTTGCTGCTGATCCCATCATAGCCAAGGTGACTGCCCACATGGGGGCCTTAAGCTGTAACATCCGCTCCAGCCTGAGAAACCTCTGCGTTTTATTTGATCAAAACATGCTCCTAGACAAACACATCAAAACCCTATCCCGCACCTGCTTCTTCCATCTCAGAAATATTGCTAAACTCAGAACCATGGTATCCCACTCAGAACTCGAACTGGCCGTCCACGCTTTCATCTCATCCAGACTCGATTACTGTAACTCACTGTTTACCTGCCTCAATAAATCATCTCTGGACCGTCTACAACCAATACAGAACGCTGCCGCTAGGCTGCTAACTCGCTCACAGAAGTCCTGCCATATCACTCCTATCCTCCGCACCCTACATTGGCTCCCCATAGCTTTTAGATTCCAATTTAAAATACTGGTAACCACCTTCAATGCCCTGCATGGGTCTGCCCCGACCTACATCTCCGACCTCCTCCAGCCCTACTCCACTAGCCGGTCCCTAAGGTCCTCCGACCAGGGGCTCCTCGCTCTTCCCCGAACCAACCTCAAAACGAAAGCGGACCGAGCCTTTCGTTCGGTGGCCCCCAGATTCTGGAACGCTCTTCCCTCAGACTTAAGAGCCTCTGCGTCGATTGAAGCTTTCAAGGCGCAGTTAAAAACCTACCTGTTTCGACAGGCCTTTTAATTACTGTTGTTGTTTTATTCTTTGCTGCTCTTCATCTTTGTATATACTGTGTTGTCTTATTATGTTTTGTGAAAGCACTTTGTTGTGTTGTTTTATTATGTTTTGTGAAGCACTTTGTGACTTTGTGCTGTGAAAAGTGCTATATAAATAAAGAATTATTATTATTATTAAGTTGAATTATTCCTTGATTACAGGGCGTTTCCTTTTAAATTGAATCCATAATCATATGTAATTTGTTTAATATTTGACAATTTGACGGGCTTTTATTCTGAAACTATACATCAGAATGTTTTGATACTTACTGGGTCCCACTACGGGGTCATATACTACAACTCTGAAGTGGAATTATTCCTTGATAACAGGGCGTTTCCTTTTAAATTGAATCCAAATTTATATTTAATTTGTCTCATATTTGACACTTTGACAGGCTTTTATTCTGAACCTATACATCAGAATGTCTTGATACTTACTGGGTCACACAACGGGGTCTTGTACTATTACCCTGAAGTGGGATTATTCTTTGATAACAGGGCGTTTCCTTTTAAATTGAATCCCAAATCATATGTAATTTGTCTCATATTTGACAGGCTTTTATTCTGAAACTATACATCAGAATGTTTTGATACTTACTGGGTCACACTACGGGGTCATATACTATAACCCTGAAGTGGAATTAGTCAGTGATAACAGGGCGTTTCCTTTTAAATTGAATCCAAAATCATATGTAATTTGTCTCATATTTGACACTTTGACGGGCTTTTAGTTTGAAACTATACACCGGAAAGACTTGAAACTTCCTGGGTGGCAATATGAGGCAGTGTACGTCTACAATAAACTTAAGTGAAATTAGCATGTGGAAACATGGCCTTGTTAGAAATTCCATTAAAAAACTATTGGCTTAAGATTACAATTGTCAATTATTTGAGCCTTTAATTTGAAAGTACATATCACAACGTCCGTACATTTCCGTTGACAGTATTTGATTTTGAAACCAGTTCTGAGACGCTATTACCGTAAAGATACTACAATCACGTACAGCAAAAAACCGGGTCGGCTGGCTTGACTGTCGTTCACGATGTGTCGGCTGGCTTGACCGCAATCGTCAACATTTGTATCAGTACCAGTAGTTTGTAAGAAATTGGTCAGGAAACGATATGTCATATTTTGGTTCTCAAAATTCACCAAATTGATGCATTAAAATGGAATTATTCAATATATGATTTGCATTTTTCTTTATATTATAAGATAACATTTTATGTTACGTATACAGTAAATAGAACCTATTCTGAGGGAAATTCAGCTTCTCAGAAGAATTGCCGCTTATCAATTAATTGATCATCGATCGATAAGATGAAACAACTATCGATTAATGAATTACTCCATAATTTGCATCCCTAATATGACTAGTGGTGAATAGTTGATCTAATCAATGATTATGAGAAGTGTTTGTATACGTTGTTTATAGGAACTGAAGGTGTCAGCACTCAGGGAGGAGAGGTCACTGCTGCACACTGGAAGTGTTTGTTGTCATGGATGAGGTGATGGAGCAAAGACCTGCTATTACCCCTGTACACCCCATCTCCTCATGCCATGATGCCAACCACTGCAAAGTGCTGGTGGTCCGTGGTGTTGGGACCTCACTAGAAGGACTACACAATGCGGCCTACAAAAGCCTACACATGCGGCCAGGACAAAGGGACACAGGGGATTAAAAACTACACCGCCATTTTAGTTTCACATATCACCCAGGTGAGAAATGTGACGTCACACAACTGGTGCCCTATTGGCTGACAATCTTCAGGGAACCCCGGGGGGTCCCCTGGAGCGGCCTAAGCTATATAATCCGGCGCCGCCGGAGGAACGCTCTCTTTTCATCGTAACTCGCTTTACAACAGGAGGTGAAGATTACGTCTGCAGCGATTGTTCATCGTTCCCTGCAGAAGGAAGAATAACTAACAGTTTTCTTCAACCAATTGGATCCGGCGCTGAACGAGCACCCACGAACTACCGTCCGTTGCCGGCGTCAAGGAACGCCATCACCGCACGGGACGAAACCCTCACATCGACGCATCTCACATCGACAAAAGTAAGAGGCTATTTGTCTGGGCAGAAGCAGAGATTCGATAGTGTAGGACGTGCTTGTAATTCTTGTTAATGTGTTTTAAGTTCTGATTGCGGACCGCCAAGTCCGTTTGTTCATGTGCTCCTGTATTTGAATGCTGATCGTGTACCCACGCAACTGGGTTGATTTCTGTAACAGTGTTTTCGACTAACCTCCGCCATATTCGCAAGCTCAGAAAGCCTCTACTATCAGTTAAAAGACCGGTCTCGCGGAATAAACGCCAGTTCATTCACGCGCGCCCGTGTGATAGCGGCACGCCTTCTGAGCCTCAGAATATCGCTCGCGCATTCTCCCTCTCTTTGTTTGTGTCCCGCTAACACACACACACATATACGCCGCACACACGAGTCCTAAGCCAGCTGTTCCCGGCGGACGCTAGGGACATAGCTACATCTGGTGGCTGCATACGGCCATCTCTCTCTCTCTCTCTCTCTCTCTCTCTCTCTCTCTCGCCACTCCATCGGACGTCAGTGGCTCCGCCCCTGAACGCTGCGAGGAATAGCTCCATTTGGTGGCCGCACATAGCCATCCCTCTCTCTCTCTCTCTCTCTCGACACACACACACACACGCACATGCTCACGCACGCACACACATACGCACACACACACACTACACGTGTGTCTCTCCTTCTGTTTAGCTTAGTTTTGTGTGTTAGGTAGTTAGGTAATAAGGCTTTGTTAATTGCAGTGTTATTGATTGTGATCATTATTACTGATTTTAATAAATCTTATTATATTATAACTAGCGGTCTCTTGTGCTTGTTGTCACTGGATAACAGCAGGTTGTGAAGGCTAGTGCTTGAATTTCACGCCCTTCTTAATTGTTAGATTGTTTTTATGCTTCCATGCCAATGATCACGATGATTGGCATGTGAGTATAAAACCTTTATATTGAGACTGAATACAGTTTTAGGTTATCTTTTCCCTGATCCCAGGGTGGTGCCCCGTTTATTCATGATTATATCATGATAATATATTAAATATAATTATTAATACCGATAATCATATTGATATTAATAATTAACTGTTGATAACCAAATCTGCTCCTGCTACAACCCCAACAGTGGTCAGAGGTATAAATCGCTCTATGAACGGACGATTAATGATCGATAAAAGCTGCTTAATAGTTGCAATCGATGGCGAGTGAAACAGCTACTCAGGTAAAGAGGATGAAAGAGGGAAAGCGTGGGAACGTGCATATATGATAAAATGTAGAAAACATGTAACAGTGGTAATTTGACTTAAAAAATATTTTGAAATATGTGTAATGGTAACCATACATAATATTTTGATAAGTCATTTCAATTAAACGGGAGCTAGAACTGCTAACATAATCAATTCAGTTACGAGAGAGAAGATGAGGACGAGATAAAGTTTAAAAACAAAAAAATGTAGTACGACATGTGAACATTACTTACTCACCTACCTACCTACCTACCTACCTACCTACCTTCTGTAAAAGAAAATGTGTTACCTTACAATTCTTATTTGTATCTCATATAATCTTCCTTTCTCTCGGAACATCAAATGTCCTGCTGAGCTGTTTTTATTGAGTTTAACCCTTGCCGTCTTGATCAAAAGACTCTTTGATCTTTCCCTCTTCCTGAACTGTCTCCGTAACATTTGTCTCACATACATTGATCAAGGCCCGGAGGGTGACCCCTGTAGTGACATTGTCTAGCTCTCTTGAGAACAGTCACACCTTGTAGACATCCACAGATGTCTCTTCCTCTGCAGAGAGACATGTGTTGATTCAATGCAAATCCACTCATGACGCCTTCCCCTTTTGTTCTCCCGAATGTTCTGCATAAATCCACCTCGGCCAGGCCATTCGGGAGACTGGATCTTCATGGATACACTGTGAATTTCTTTTCTCCACTGTCAGTGATTAAACCTCATTTGAACCAGCCACAGAATTGGACCTGAGGAGTTTTTCTTCCACACTTCCTTCCTACCTACCTACCTACTTATCTCAAAATCAAAGTCAACCTCAAAGCCTGTCAATAAAACCATCAGGATGGGTCTGCTAAGGTCTCTTAATAACAAATAATTTTTTGTCAATGATTTTATTACCACTTCTAAACTTGATTTTATGTTTTTAACTGAAACATGGCTAGAACAAAATAACAGTGCAAGCATTCTGATCGAGTCAGCACCCCCCAACTATAATTTTATTGATGTATGTAGATCTGGGAAAAAGAGGTGGAGGGGTTGCTGCTATATTTAAAAATACATTTCAGGGGAAACAGATGTCACTTGGTGTTTTTCCATCATTCGAATATCTTTGTGCTGTGTTGAAATGCTCTTCCAGAGTTCTCCTGTTAATTATTTACAGGCCACCTAAATATTCATCAAATTGTTTCGATGATTTTACTGAATTATTGTCTAGCATCTCCACTGACTTTGACTGGCTTGTTACAACTGGTGACTTTAATTTTCATATTGGCGATTTGAATGACAAGTGTGCAAAAGAACTTTTGACTATTCTAGACACATTTGAACTTTCTCAACATGTGAAAGAGGCTATTCATTGTAAGGGACACACCCTGGACCTGATTATCACAAAGGGCCTCAATGTTTCTGATGTTTTTGTGACTGATTGTTCATTGTTTGACTACTTCTGTGTTTTCTTTAATATTTCTTTCATTCCTAACACACAAACAGAATCAAATAAGGTCAAAAAGCGGTACATCAATGAACATGCCAATGTACTCTTTAAAAACGCCATCTCCTCGATACCACCTCTAAACCCATGTCATGCTGGTGAGCTTGTCAACATCTTTAATTCCAAGATTCTGAATGTCATAGATGTCATTGCACCTGCTACGGTTAAAACGATTTCTGGTAAACAAAAGGCACCCTGGAGAAAAGCTGCTGTTGTAACAGCCCAGAGAAGAGAGTGCAGCAAGGCTGAACGAATCTGGCGGAGTACTAAACTTCATATTCACCATGATATCTATAAAGAGAGCCTCCGGGCCTACAATTTAGTCTTAAAAAGTGCATTTTTCTCCAATATCATAAACAACAACACTAATTAAAACTGCGAGCAGTATCGTGACGGGCCCTCGCTCTTATGCGGTCGTGGAGTGCCTGCGGTCACAGGGCAGTGTCGTGGACGCTGCCCTTGGCGCGGCCGCCTCTCCTGGCGCAAGTCGAGACACAAGCGATGGACACCGAAAGGCATCCGTCTGTCACGTGCGGTCGTGGAGTGCCTGCATTCACACGCGTGGCAGCCGCCTACCTGTGCAGCAGCCACCTCCTCGTGGCGTGAGTTTAGACACAAGCGATTGACATTCAAAGCCATCTGTCTGTCACATACACACATGTTCATTCCTTCCTGACATCTCTCCTCCTCCCCCTAGTGTGACCTCTCCTCCTCCCCCTGTGTCCTCCTTGCAAGCTGAAATGAGAGGAATTAGTTATAAAAAAAATCAGGTGTGGCTTTAACTTGGAAAAAGTGACTAAATCAATGACATTTCCTGTCACCAGTAGGTGGCGCTCTGATCGTGAGTGAATATCAAAGTGCAGATGTGTTCAGAAGAAACACTGAAGTTATAATAGTTTGGATGTTTATGGCAGAGTTCAACTGACAGCTGTGTGTGGTGCATGTGAAGTGTGCCATCTCTCCTCCTCCCTTTGTGTCCAGGCTGAAATGAGAGGAATTTAAAAAAAGGAATTAAAAGTGGCATGACTGTTGATCTGGTGTGAGGCAGATTGTAAGCTGCATGTGAGATTCACAGTTCTCCATGTGTCACTGATAGATCTCTGACTCCATCTGGTGGTTGCTGTGCGCCTGTGTCTCTCCACCCTATGCTCCCTAAGTGAAGATTGAGTGAAAACCTGGCTGAATTACACACTTGGCTAAAAACATTTTTTTTACCTACTTTATCATGACTTGAGGCGGTGGGTCCAAGAGGCTTTTTTGTACAGCTTCACTTGGGCTATCTAGGAAAAAATATTTCATGCGTCTATGCCCTACCTAGAGGGGGGGCTGTTGCTCAGAAAAAGGGCCTAAAATCAGTCACATTTCCTGTCGCCATTAGGTGGCGCTCTACCTGAGAGTTAAAATTGCAAACAGTGCAGTTATGTTCAGGACGTGATTGTTAACAAGCATGAATATTTTGGAGCAGATCGGAGAAGAAACGGTGAAGTTATAACAGCTTTAATGCCAATGGCGAAGGATGAAAATAGTAGCGCAGTCATGGCGTCGGCGTGGCCACACCCCTAGACTTTTGGAGCATCTTTGACCAACTTTTTGTTCTTAAGGCCTTTCCAACCACATATCCAATTTTGGTATCAATCGGATCAACGGTATAGGACAAGTTCGATTTTGTACGACCCCTGTGAAAGGCCAAAAACAGGCAAAAACGGCCAAAAATGGCACTTTTTGGAAATTTGTGGCAGCGCCAAACATTACCCAATTTTGATGAAACGTGACATGCATGTTCTTTGAAGCTATTGCAACGTAGATTTCGAGTTTCGTAATTTTTGGGGCAAAGTTTATAGAGTTATGCTAATTTAATTTTGGTAGCCCCACCCTCTAATGTTCATTGGCTGATATCTTCTGATAAAATGCATATTTTCGAAACCTTTTTTCAGACCAACGGTGTCCGAGAAATGCGCAACTTCCTTTTTTTCATAAAATCCAAGATGGCGGAACATTTTTCCAGGCGGACTTTGGTACTCCAAGAGGCTTTTTTGTAGAGGAGACATGTTTGCACATGTGTGCAAAGTTTCATGTCAATCGGAGTTACGGTGCGGCGGGGCTGGCGAATCTCCACGCTAGGTGGCGCTAGTGAGCAACTTTTTCGTGACCGAATGCGAAGACGCCAAATTCTCAAATTTTTCGCCAGGCCCTATAGACACTCCAATTTTGGTTAGTTTTTTTTCACGCTCAGACCCCCAAAACGCAGGTCGAACTCGTGAAAAAATAATAAGAAAAAAACATTCGAATAACAATAGAATAAGAAAAAACATTCGAATAACAATAGGGCTTCGCAGCCCGACGTTGTCGGCGCTCGGGCCCTAATAAGGCGAAAACCCTATTTGCAACTGTTGACAGACTGACCAACCCCCCAACACAAATACCAGCTAAATTCCATTCCACGCAAAAATGCTATGAGTTTGCATTCTTTTATACTGATAAAATTGAAGGCATCAGACGCGCCATCAATATCTCAAACAAAAAAGTTGGATCACCACCCTGTTTAGGCAAAAGTAACAGAGCAATGATGGCAAGCTTTAATGCCATAGACTCTAAAACTCTAGAGGAAACGGTGACAAATCTACAATCATCCACCTGCTGCCTTGATGCTTTACCTACCAACTTTTTTAAGACTGTTTTTGACTGCCTATTAGGGTTGCACGGTATACCGGTACTAATTTGGTACCGGGGTACTGAGGAATTTAAAACGGTACTATATTGCATTTGGATGGGACCGGTACTTGCAGCGCCGCCGGCAGCGCCCGCAACAGCGCGGCGAACTCGCCACGTGACGTCACCGCGTTGTAACTACAGCTGAGAGGACGAGGAGCGAGCCGCAGCTTGGGGAGATAAAAGGAAAAAGCAAGCAAGCCGAAGGAAACCGCTAGCAAGTTAGCGAGCAGCGTGGGCTGGAGCAACAAACGCTCCAGCCGGAGGAAAGCTTGGAGAGAGCGCGAGAGAGCGAAGCACGGAGAGGAGAATGGCTGCTGCAACCGTCACCACGCCGCAACTTGCGGACAAACCAGCGCCGCAAAGTCCGATATGGCCGTACTTTAGCTTAAAAACAAATGCGCAAAGCGAGGCAGTTAACGCCGAAGCACCACTGTGTAAACGGTGTTTAAAACATGCATGGCTAACGGCGGAAACACCTCCGACTTAGCCAAACACTTAAAGGACAAGCACCCAGACCTGCACACTGAGCTCAGGGAACGACAGGTCATTTACTCAGGGAAAAAAAGTCACATTCAGTGCTAAAAGCAAGCGCCACCCCCCTTCACTCTTGACAAAAGTAGCTCTGGAAGAAAAAAAATAGAGCTGGTTTATTTATATTATTATATTTTATATTATATTATTGTATTTATATTTTAACATTTTTAAAATTGTGTGCATTAGAAAAGCTTGTCTTTGTGGTATTTTATTTTATTTGCTGATTAATATGTTATTGTTCTAAGATTTTCTATTAAAATAAAGTCAGTAATGACATTTTTTGCGTTCACTTTTTATTTGAAAAAGTATCGAAAAGTATCGAAAAGTACCGAAACACATGTTGGTACCGGTACCAATATGTTGGTATCGTGACAACACTACTGCCTATCAATAGACGTATTGCAAATAGTTAATAACGCTATTCAATCAGGCAATTTCCCAAAGCCCTTCAAAACTGCAGTCATTAAACCTCTTCTAAAAAAGCGGAGCCTAGATGCCTCTATTATCAGCAACTACAGACCAATTTAAAATCTACCCTTCATAAGTAAAATAATTGAGAAAGTTGTCCTCCAACAACTAAATCACTTCCTGGCTTCAACTGGCTGCCTCAACAACTTCCAGTCAGGATTTCGACCTTTTCATAGCACCGAGATGGCCCTTATTAAAGTTGTAAATGACATCCGTCTTAACAGAGACTCTGGCAAAACTTCCATATTAATACTATTAGACCTCAATGCTGCATTTGACACTGTCGACCACTCAATACTTTTTGACAGGTTGTAAATCTGGGTGGGGCTCAAGCTGGTTCAAGTTTTATCTACAAGATAGGAACTATTTTGTTTCCATTGGCAACTTTGTATCAGAACCTACCAATGTAACATGTGGAGTCCCCCAAGGTTCAACCTTGGGTCCGACTTTATTCAACATCTATGCTCCCACTCGGACAAATCATGCAAAATAATAATATTGACCACCATTGCTATGCCGATGACACCCAAATCTATGTAGCGCTATCACCAAACGACTATCGCACCATAGATCTTCTGTGCCAGTGCATTGAGCAAGTCAAAGACTGGATGTGCCAAAACTTCCTACAACTAAATGAGGACAAAACTGAGATAATTGTTTTTTGTGCTAAAAAAGAAAGGTTTAAAGTAATTCAACAGCTTCACTCTCTGTCCCTGAAAACCTCAAATAAAGCCAGAAATCTTGGGGTTATTATGGATTCTGATTTACATTTCGACAGTCACATCAAATCAGTAACAAAATCGGCCTACTATCACCTCAAAGACTTAGAGGGCTCATGTCAGCTCAAGACTTAGAAAAACTTGTACATGCCTTTATTACTAGTAGGCTAGAGTACTGTAATGGTCTCTTGCAGGTCGTCCGAAAAAAATCTGTCAGGCAGCTACAGCTTGTTCAGAACACTGCTATTAGAGTTCTTACAAAGAACAAAAAATGTGAGCACATTACACCAATTCTTAAATCCTTACATTGGCTCCCTGTATGTCAGAGAATTGATTTCAAAATCCTCCTGCTCACATATAAATCACTACATGGTCTAGGGCCGAAGTATATCACTGATATGCTCCCACTACATCAGCCTTCTAGACCACTAAGATCTTCTGAGACCAATCTGTTAGTGATTCCCAGAGTAAACTCAAATCACGGGAGAGCATCATTTAGTCACTATGCAACAAAAAGCTGAAATAAACTTCCTGAAGATGTAAGACTTGCCCCAACTCCGACCACTTTTAATACTAGACTGAAAACTTTTATGTTCACCATAGCTTTCTGCTAAATCTTTAAATGTCTGCACTGTTTTTTTTTCTTTATTATTGCAAATATGTTTTTATTCTCTTTGTCTTTCTGTAATGCATTTTAATTTTGCCTTAATTTTCTTTTAATTCTTCTATTTTTTTTTTCACTTTATTGTATGACACTGCATGAAAAGTGGGATTTTCGTCAGTTAGCGGCCCTGTAAATTGACGTGGAAGTTCAGGTTTACGACTGCAAACGGCAATTTGCAGGAAACACCGAAAACCGACGTAAATTGCCGGGAATTGACGTGGGCCTTGCTTGGCAGTTGTCCCCCCATGACCCCCCTCCCCGTAATCCTAGGGGAGGCTTTAACATGTAAATGAAAATGCTGTGAGCTATACAAATGCAAATCAGGGTAGCAGGGGGAGTTTTCCCCCTGGTGACATTTTTCTGAAAGGTGTTAACTTCATTTTCAAACAATTTGCTTCAACAATTACTTTTAATCAGGCTTTGCCACAAAGGTAAAATGTACATTCATGCAAACAACATCACAGTCTCCTAGAGCTCAACCACCGTGCATAGTGGCATGACTACAGTGACCCTTTCTTTGGTCTTGCTTAAATGCACAGTGGATGTGTTAACCACACATCTCCCAGCAATGCGCTCAACAGGCAGAAATGATGCTGGGTATGACGTGTCTGTTCCCTGCAAGCTCCAAACTTCTATTGGCTTTCCATAAAAATGTCTGTCCAGATGGGGATGAAGCCAGGAAACTTGCGCAATAACATGTTTAAATGCAGTACCTTTTGACACAACATTAACAACTATAAACTGCTTTATAATGGCTGGTTGTAGTTCTGCTAGAGGGTCAAGGATGGCTTCATAGATCATAGATCTCGGCTGTGTTCGAAATGCCATACTAACGTCCTACTCGTACTTAATTGTGACGTAAATTTGAGTACGTAGTGCGTTCACATACAATAGTATGTGAATTTGTGTACGCGAGAAATGCCCGGATGTATACTGCATTGGCAAGAATTTCTGAGTATACAGCGGACCTTGCTAAATCTACTCAACTTCCCAAAATGCATTGCGGCTCGTCTGACTTCACAAGTTTTGGATAATGGCGGACGACTGCGGTGATTCTGGCGAGGAGCCCGACACAAACCGCGTACACATGTAAGTATACTGTAACATGACTTTTATGTTTCCAGCTGACTTTTAAATCGTATTGATAATGAACGTTACTTTATTGTTGTTGGCATTGTACGTTAACGTTACGAATCGAAGGTCCTGCCAGCCGGCTAGCCTACTGACGGTAATTCACCATAGGGGTTAGCGAGCGCAAGCGAAGCGGAAAATGTGCCGTTTTTACCGACGTTAACTAATAATATAGTGCCTATGTTAAACCGTGGTTATATATTTACTAACGGTGATTAATAACGCCGTGCACCGTTGTCCGTTAAAGGGACGGATGCAGACACCGGGCGCCTCATTCAGTGGAGGGAACGATGAGGAGACGTTCACGTTCACCGGCAGGAGGGATGCTGCTCTGAGAGGCTTCACTTAAGAAAATGTGGTTTAAATGTTATAATTCTTATATCCAGGACTGCTGGAGACTCTGAGGATGATTGCGGTAAGAATATGTTCGGTGACTGCTAGCTAAGCTAAAATTAGCAAAGCAAGCCCAAGCTAAAAGTAGCTTAAAAGCTAATAGTCCAAGCTAAAAGTAGCATAGTAGCCTTGTAAAAGAACAAGAGAGAGGAACCCGTGTAACGTTAAGTTGCTTTGTTAAGTGTATGTTGTTGGTCTTTTACAGGAAGCAGTACGCCGTCTTCACAACTCGGAGACGAATTGTAGGCGCTCCGAACCGGAGCAAGGGTACGATTTAAAGAATATGCTTTCATTCTGCTGTATAAGGAAATAGATGTGTTAACAGTAGATACCAATCTTAACTGTTCATTTTGTTTTCACAGACAAACCTCGCCTCATAACGAAGCTGTGACCTCTTACTTGCTCGGAGCTTTGTCCGCAAGTCCGGATTTCTATGATGCTGATAGTGACGCCATTGTGTGTAAGTAACTTTTACTGTTTTCTTCTTCCTTGTTTTAATTTTACTGTGACTTAAGTTTTCTTATTCATACCACTCATTTAATTGTTTTCCAGCTGCCTGTAAGACATACTATGAAACGGTACGCAGGAGCTTCAGACACACACAGCCTGATCTCGCATCGCAGGCGGAAGCTGTGAAGAGGTCAGCTCGGAGTCGTTCCAGGAGAAAGAGGGTAAGACTTATTAGATTTATTAGATCCGTTTTTGGTCAATGTGACCAAACCTACCTAAACCTATTTTTCAGGTGCATTAATAGATGTGTTGTGTCCATGCGCAGTGCATCGCACAGTACTGATTGTCTTTATTGATTGTTTTACAGCTGCTGGAAGCGAGACGGAGTGTGCTTGCTGGCGATGAGGTGGACCGTTGGAAGTGCGCCACCACAGACATGATGTCTGATGAGGAGGACGGCGTCGTTGGTGGGGTGTCTGGATGGATTGTGCGACCTCCATCCTCTCGTAGCCAGGAGCTCACCGAGCTCTGTGCGACTCTACAGTCGCGATTAGAGAAGACTCCCAAGTACAGGGCCACGCACAGCAGGCGGCTGTAAAATTGACCAAATTCGTTTGTTGTGTGGGCAAATTTGTACAGTTGTGTTGTCAATAAAGCTCTTTCTTTGAATACTTCCTCCTGGCAATTTTTCCTTTCCTCAATAAATTCATTCATATTTATATTTATAAATATATAAATAAATAAAAATAAATATATGTGTGTGTATATATATATATATATATATATATATATAAACATATATGTATATATATATATATATATATATATATATATATATGTGTATATATATATATATATGTATATATATATATATAGTGATAGATCTGCTAACCAATCACTAGTGATTATTCTTGTTTAAAAGACCCAGTGTGACCAATAGTAACACATCTGCCAACGGGGGTGGGGTTTACATTTATAATGACTCATCAGGTTGACCAATAGTGACAGATCTGCCAACGTGGGTTGGCTTTACATTTATAATGACCAGATCTGCCAACCAATCACGAGCGATTATACTTGTTTAAAACTAGTGGTTTCATCCAATCCTGAGTGAGGATATTCAAGCCATCTCTGGCCAGGCGCGGTTTCGCTGCTATTCATATGCTAATTAGAGCCTTCGCTGTGGTTCGTTTTCGACAATTTTCGGCACAGACGAACGCGGCGTTCGCAGCCTGTAAATTGTCGTTAACTCCCGAAAATTAGGGAGATTTCCGGGCGTTTACAGGGACGAAAATCCGACTTTTCATGCAGTGTGACATGCTATGATGTGAAGCACTTTGAGTCTGCCTTGTGTATGAAATGTGCTATACAAATAAAGTTGCCTTGCCTTGCCTATAATGCTTCAATGCTCCATTTGAGTTCTGGGTTCCCTAATGGAAGCAACTCTTTCTACATTACACAATCTATTTCCATAATAACCATTATTTATAAAGATTCAAATATATTTGAAACTAACCTCCTTTTCTGGACAGAATGACTCCAACTTCTCGCGGTCTAAAAGAGAGACAAACAAAGCCACAGTCATCAGAAAACATCAAACAACATAGCAAATGACACTTCTGTTGTCATCTGTGGTGTCCTTATTGTACATGTCAACATGGAGAACCTTCGAGTGATCGAGACTTGATCTTGTGTTATTGAAACTAATGGAAGGGATGTTTGATGAAAGGTCCTTCCATTTATCGTGAACGATAAAAATGTCTCAAATCGCTCCGCGATCTGCCATTACAGAGAGAGCATTAGTATCGTGCTACAGTGCACATTCCCTGTCCACACAAGTTTTTTGTGTGTAAACGCAGAAGTCTTGCACATTTGGGCCGTTTGATCGTGCTGCAGCAGATATTCTGCTCCTCTGTACGACGGCGTATTAGGGCCACTGTATGAAAAAAATGGAGCCGAGAGAGGGGGGCAATATTCAGAGAAAAAAGTTGCAGATATGCTTCTTTATTACGACGCTAACAAACAACCGGCATTTATGCTAGCTAACGTCCCATGAATGTACGTACATTTATCCTTCTACTTAATCCATCACAACTTGTGACAACGCCTCGTTAAGGTCCTTAGGGTGATGATGATGATGGTTATTATTGGTTTTATTTATATGAGGACAAATTGTCATTGTCATCACAATTGCTACTTTATAAATTTGCGACTTTTTTCTCTGAATATTGCACACCTCTCTCGGCTCCGTTTTTTTTTTTTTTTTTAACTACAGTGGCCCTTATACGCCGTCGCACCTCTGCCACTACGCTGAGGGATTACAGACAGCTTGTATACAGTGCACAAGCATGGAGGACAACACGGAGGAGTTGGTCCCTAAAAATATATTTTTTTATAATATAATAACTTTTTTCAATAAGCTAATTTTATAGCATTGTTTTACCATTTGAAATTCTTATTGAATGTTCATACTTTGCAGAATTGCACTTGCAAATTTGATTAAAATCTGTTCGAAAAGATACTTTGGCCTAAATGGTCTGTTATTCTTTCAGTTTTGTGACCTTGCAGGGCTATATTTTTTTACATAGGGAAATAAGTTTGGTTTTACTGTTCAGTAACTTGCAAAATAGTCTAACATGAAATGAGTGCAGTTTGTGGAGTGGTTAGAGCGCATGCTATGTACGGACGTACATACGCAGCAGACCCTGGTTCAAATCCCGGCCGGAGGTCCTTTCCTGCATGTCACACCCCCCTTTCTGTCCTATGTTTCCTATTTCTCCACTGCTAATAAAAAGGTGTCTATGCCTAAAAAAAATCTTTAAAAAAAAACATGAAAAAGAATCGTGATAAGATCGTGGATCGTGATCCTGCCTGAAAAAAATTGTGATATGATATTTTTGCCATATTGCCCACCCCTACTTCCATTCCTTGGTGGGAACCAGAGCCAGAACCAGTCTTTATGTTGGTAGGAGTTTATAGTCCACCACTGAAGATATTCACTGTGTCCCCTCACCACATCACACAATTCACACCACTTTTGCTAAGTAGTGAGCCTACGTCAAATGCAAATGACATCAAAAAAACTCCTCTGATTGTTTGATTTTTAGGTTATCAAAATGTGATCACCTTTAATGTACCACCTAAAACTGTTAAGCCAGTGGATTCATGGGTTTACGGAGCTAGCTTACAGGCTACATAGCAGAGTAAGGAGCACCAAGGTGACCTTAAAGACTTCAGTATGGTGTGGAATTATACTGTATATGACATGGATGTAAACAACCTCACGCACAATTGTTTCAGTTCAAATCCAATGTGCTGGAATACAGAGACAACACAAGCAGGGGTGTATTCCAGAAAGCAGGCTCAACCAACTCTGAACCTAACCCTGAACTCTGTACCTAACCCTGAACTCTTAACCTAACCCTGAATGAATTGCGGTAAGGCAGTCAAATGCCCCTTTTAGACTGACTTTTCAAGTGTTCCGGCATTATTCCGCCTCGTCTCAGTCTAAACGCTCGCCGAGGCGGAAAGGCGTAACAGAATATCACGCCTCTGAGACGACAATGGAGGTCGTCACAGAGCTGCATCAGAGGCAAGACGCGGCGATCTAAATGCTCCTAGCACCCAAGGAGGAAAAGACGTGACGTGGGGTTTAGCTCAGGAGGTAGAGCTGGCAACCGCAAAAGTGCCGGTTCGATCCCCCGGCTCCTCCTAGCTGAGTGCCTGGTGTCCCTGAGCAAGACACCTCACCCTAATTTCTCCTGACGAGCTGGCTGTCGCCCTGCGTGGTTGACTCCGCCGTCGGTGCGTGAATGGGTGAATGTCAGTCATTACTGTAAAGCGCTTTGGATAATAGTGCTATATAAATGAGGACCATTTACCATTTACATGTTGAATATATGTTACCAGGGCGACAGGCCGCAAGCAGATTTAACAAGCTCAAAGCATAGATCCGAAGAAGATAAACGCCGGTAGTTGTTCGTACGAGGCTGCCGTTATACACATCGACATGTTTGTGATGCAGCAACTTCGCTTGTTGAAGAGTCGTGTAAATATGCGAGACGAGCAAAAGTTAATTCGTAGTTGTTTTGATGTATCGAGCTAATCAGTTTTCATTGAATACGTCACAGCCGTGTATAGACAAGATGCAGCAGCGCTGTGGGACGTTTCACTCGTTCTGCAACGCCGGGGTTTGAGGCATATTTTGACCGATTCACCGACCAGACCAGAAGAGAGGAGGACTCGCTGTATAGATCACTCACTGATTCACCCGACCAGACCAGAAGAGAGGAGGACTCACTGCATGGATCACTCAGTGAAAGCTCCATAACAACAGACCATACTCTCATAGCTGACATATTGAGTGAATCTGCTTCCTGGAAACTTAATATTTAAGGAGCAGAATAGACTTCAACAGCATAAATCATCCTTTGGAAATAAAATACAATTTAGTTTTAATGAAAATACTTTTTTTTTTACTTTGTACACATTTATAATGACAAAAAAACATGAATATAATTAGTCAAAATAAATATCCTTATTTTCCCCAAACGACAGCTTGTTCGGTTTATTACAGTATATATATATTGCGTTTTACACAGGGCCAGCCCGTGGCATAGGCCGTATAGGCAAATGCTAAGGGCGCCGTCCATCGGGGGGCGCCACGCCAGTGCCACAAATGGTAAAAAAAAAAAAAAAAGTCTGACAAAAAATAATCCCTTGTTAATTAAAATGCAAAGCAAAGCCTATTTAATAGAAATAATATTTGTAACAACATTACAACCCCCCGCCCCCTCCCATGCACGGTGCGCCACCTCCCTTCCCGTATCATGATTCTTTTTGGACGTCATCACCACATCAAAAAATCAACACAAGATGTCAAAACGGCCAAAACTGTCCGGTGCCCAGGGAAGAAAAAAAATTAAAAGAAGAGGAGGAGAAACGAGAAAAAGAGGTAACGTTACATGAAATTATTTATCTGTTACAGATAGACACCTGGCTTTTTAGCATTAGGATAACGTTACATGATTCGCTAATTGCTAATCAATAAATAGCTAACGTGAGTTGACTGTTTTAACGTCAGTTAATGTTGTGGAGGGGGCTAAGTTGTTATGGAAAGTAATAATGTAACGTTAGGTAACAGTACTCCCACCTTACATTCCTCAGGGACATTTGTATTAGATCTTTTAAGCAGGTGTTTACATTTGTTTACATTTGTATTGCCTTCTGGTTAGCTAACGTTTGCCCTGCTGGTAATAGTCACTTTTCCACCCCTTTATATATTATAGTTGTAAGCCTAGTTGTTAAAGTGCACATCATTAATGTTAATTAAGCAATATCACATGAGAGAGAATGCTGTTTTGAGTATGAGCACTGCTGTGATTCGGTCAAAGATAATCATAACATAACATTCTCATATATATTACTGCTACTTTACATTCTGCTATTCAGCATTTCACTGTAATGATGACAATAAATTGAATCTATTCTAATTTGCATATCAGTTAACATCATACATATATCTCTTTGGTTTTTCATTTATATTATATCATTTCATTTTATTCCTGGAATCATATGTTTTTATTATTAGACTGTAATACTCAATGGCGTCCCATACTCCTCTCTTCAGATGCACTGTTGAAGTTTCTAAATCCCACCCCTGGGCCATCTACCACATCTACCACTGCTGCCTCCACCTCAGCAGCACAACCCACCAGTGATGCAGCATCAGCAGCACAACCCAGCCATGATGCAGCAGCATCAAGCAGTCTTCCTGTTGCCCCCACCTTTAATATCTTGTTTTGTGCAGTGCCTTATTTATATTGCATTTTTTTTTGTTTAAACATTTTATTAAAGAAAATGATGACAAAGTATGATGTACATTCGGAGACAGTTACAAAGGCATTTTCAGTTTTTTCAAATTAATATTTCTTCTTAACCCCTCCCATACCCACCCCCAGCTTCCTCAACATAAGAAAAACTAAATAAAAAGAAAAATTATATATAAAAGAAAAAGACAGACAAGAGCAAACAGACATGGACAGGATAGGACAAAAGACATGTATGCAAATAATTAAGCAAGTAAATGAATATGATATAAAACAAAACCTTTAACAAAAAAGATACAAAGATGAATTATAATATTAAAGTATCTTTATATCTATATATATATAAAAAAATAAATAAATAAATAAAAAATAAATTAAAAAAAGGGGGAAAAAAATAAATAAATCTGTCTCAATATTGTGTTATGCAAATAATGGAATTGTTGCAGTACTTATAATACCAGCTATAGAAGGCAGAGTTGTTTTTTAAACATGTTTTAAAACCACAGTGTTCATATATACGTCACTCCTACAGAAGAGGGCAGGGTGGTGGACAGGCAGCAGCGCACAGATAATAAATTAATTGCCAGTGACAATGGAATTTATCCGAGCAGCCTCTCAAAGCAAATTTAATTTTTTCCAATTTTAGAAAGGACATGATGTCACAAAGCCAAGATTTAAGTGATGGAGGGAGGCGGGATTTCCATAAGAGCAAAATGCTCCTTCGAGCGATCAGAGAGGAGAAAGCAATTACAATGGATTGAGCATTTGTTGCAACATTTTCATCTGGAAGTCTTCCAAAAATAGCTACATGAGGAGATGGTGGGATATGGATCTGCGTTATTTCAGAAATAACCTTAAAGAATGAATCCCAGAAAGTAAACAACTTAGGGCATGTCCAAAACATATGTGTAAGGTCACACGGTGAGAGCGAGCATCTATTACATTTATCTTCAACTGTATCTGGGTAGATTTTAGAAAGCCTGGACATGCTATAATGAATCCTGTGGAGCACTTTAAATTGAATGAGGCTAAGCCGCATACATGAAGAGGAAAGTTTGATATTTGCAAGGGCTTTACTCCAGAACCGATCAGAAAGGGTCACTTGCAGTTCGTCTTCCCAGTTCGATTTGATTTTTTCAATAGTTAATTCATTGGCTGGCAACAGTAGATCATATAGGTAGGAGACATGTCCTTTAGGGGTGGTGTTAGCTAAGAGAACGTGGTCCATACCAGTTACGGTTGGGATAAGTGGGAATGTAGGTGAATGAGTTCTTGCAAAATCCCGTAGTTGAAAATATCTAAGGAAATCCGAACTGGTTAATCCAAATATGGCTTGTAGCTGGTTGAAACTTGCAAATGACCCTTCCACATACAAATCTTTTAATGAACGCAGACCCCCTCTGATATTGCATTTTTAATTTATTTTATGCAACTTGTTGACACGTTTTATTTTGTGTTTAGTTAGATCCTATACTTAAGACTATTTATGAATGTATGTAAAAATGATTGTATTTCATATATTCATTTTATTTTTTGTATTCATTTATTTATTCATAATTTATCTTGTTAACTATTCTGATTGTGAATTTGCTTTCTTTAAATAAAAAAAAGGTCAAAGACAAAGCTATTCGGTTTCTTGTGAGTATATACACTACACTGCCGATGCAAGGGGGGCGCCACCTAAAATCTAATCTAGGGCTCCAGATTGGTTAGGGCCGGGCCTGGTTTTACAAATAGGATTTCTATACTCTGGGGGCAGTGACTCAAGTGACTCAAGTCACCCGGATCAGTTTGGTGACTCGGATTTGAAGCATAATGTGTCCCCACCCAGGGCTGTAAACTAACTTTTTGGCTCACCTGCCAAGGGGACCGGTAGATGAAAGAATCTACCGGCCAAATAATAAATTGCCTCTTTTTGTTGCATATACATCTGTTTCAGTACTTTTCATTGAGATAACAGTATTATAGAGCAGTACATGCTTAGAAAAGAGGCCAAAGTATTATTTAAAAATAGGCAGACGGAGCAAAACATGACACCTGTCGAGTCGTTGTACTGAAGCCATTCTCTGTCAGTCTTCCACTTCTCACTGAACTTTCTCACTTTTGCTTTTTTCGTCGATGTTTCGCCTTCTTTGTCACCTTCCTTTCCACCTATCTCCTCTGTATTTTTCCTCTTTGGTTCGGTCACACCGGGAATATGCCGCCACATTGCTGCGCTCGAGTCTCACTAACTGCGCCAAACTTTTAAAGAGCGGTGACGCGCACGCTACGTTGCTTCGGGGGAACTATTTTCTACAGCGGTGACGTTGCGGGAGCTACTTCAGTGTTACACAACAAATCACCGGTTTAGCTTGACGTTTGCTACCGTCATAATTTATCAGTTTACAGCTACTACAATGTTTTGTTATATCATGCATAATTTATTGCAAGAGCACGACCATCGGGACAAACATTTACCCGCCCCAGTGGCATGTATCCCTCCAAAATTAAGTCACCAGGGGAATATTTTAGTCGCATTTGGCGAGTGGCGGCCGCTAGTTTACAGCCCTGTCCCCCCCCCCCCCCCCAGCATACAGAGAAGAACCCACCCTAGATGCTGCTGACATCCAAAAGCTACAGACGTGTATCTCTTCTTTCATTCCTCTTTAAAACCCTGGAACGTGCCGCCTACAAGCAACTGCATCCTATCTCTCGCAGAACAACCTCCTTGACCCTAATTAATCAGGATTCAGAACTGCCCTCCTCACAGTGACTGAGTCCCTGCGAGATGCCAGAGCCTCATCCCACTCCTCCGTTCTCATTCTCCTCGATCTGCTGCATTTGACACAGTCAACCACCAAATCCTCCTCTCCACCCTGGCTGAACTTGGCATCACTGACTCTGCTCTAACCTGGTTCACATCGTACCTGACAAATCGCACCTTTCAGGTCACATGGAATGGCTCTATGTCCAAACCCTATTCTCTGGACACGGGGGTCCCTCAAGGCTCAGTATTAGGACTGCTTCTGTTCTCAATATACACCAGATAACTAGGCTCTGTAATCACATTGCATGGATTCTCCTACCATTGTTACGCAGATGACACCCAGCTATTCCTCTCTTTTCCCCCAAGCTCCAACACTCACATTGCAACTCGCATCTCGGACTGTCTGGCAGACATCTCCGTCTGGACAACTGCACATCACCTCAAGCTTAACCTGAATAAAACCAAACTCCTCTTCATCCCGGGGAAAGGCTGCCCTCGCATGGACCTGTTTGTCACCGTCGAGGGCATCACAGTTTTGCCGTCGTCAACTGCGAAGAACCTGGGTGTAATCCTCGATGACCAACTATCCTGCACCCTCAACATCACTGCTGTGGCCCGATCCTGCAGATTTGCCCTCTACAAAATGCAATGCAACTCCTGGTCCAAGCACTGGTCATCTCCTGCCTTGACTACTGCAACTCTCTCCTGGCTGGACTACCGGCCTCGGCGACTAAACCATTGCAGCGTATCCAGAACGCTGCAGTACGCCTCGTCTTCAATCTACCCAAATTCTCCCATGTGACCCCCCTCCTCCGTGACCTCCACTGGCTCCCTGTTGCATCTAATTCAAGATGATGGCACTCGCCTTCGAGGCCATCAATGGAGCGGCACCCATCTACCTTCAAACACTGGTCAAACCACACGCCCCAAAGCGAGCACTTTGCTCCTCTACTTCAGCTGGCCGGCTGGTACCACCATCGCTGAAATCAAACAAATGTCGCTCAGCAAAGTCCAGACTCTTCTCTGTTCTGGCACCTCAGTGGTGGAACGAACTCCTGACCAATGTCAGGACAGCAGAGTCATTTGCCACCTTCCGAAAAAGGCTTAAGATTCACCTGTTCAGACTTCACCTCGACTCTGTATAGCATGACCCACTAACACGATGAGGACCTAACACTTGTTCTATTTTTTAGCTCTTACTTTATCGGCAATGATATGTTGTGGTTTCTTTCTTTCTTTCTTTTTTTCTTTTGAGAAATGTACTTATTGTAAGTGTCTTTGGACAAAAGCGTCTGCTAAATGACCTAAATGTAAATGTAAATGTAAGAAGAAATACCAGGGTCAGAGCCAATCAGAGACAACCTCTGATTGGCTCTGGCCCTGGTCTCTTCTTCGCTGAATGTTGGTGGGGAAAAATTAATCAGGCAAAGTGTATAAGCCTTAATATACTACGTGTGAAACATGTGTAGTTATCCTGCTCCTCCTTGAGTGACATAAATTAAGAGAAATTTTGTTTTTCTGTAAAGAAATGTGCTGTTCCCATAACACTGTTTTTACTGTTGGGGCGTCATCGTTCTGAATCGAACCGTTAAAAAAAGCACCCAAACCGTGACGTGTACCGTGACAGGTGGGTGGAGGGCCCAGCAGCCCCCCTCCCCTCACTGCAACCACAAACCGAGCAGTGAGGAGTCAGAAATTATAATGACATATAACACTGCTTATAATATATATTAGTGCTGTCAAAATTAACGTGTTAATCTTTGCGTTAATTATGAAATATTTACCGCAGCTGTGTTTTGTTTACTTCCCGTGGCGGCTAACGTAAGACCTATGACGACGTGTGCCGCAAAGCCGTTAGCCATTAGTTTTTTAACATATAAATGAAGAAAAAACATTTATTAAAAAAAAATGTAATGACCAGTGTATATAGGAACTATAAAGAAAATGTATAATATGTGTATTATTGCGGTGCCATAAGATGCAGTGAGAGATTTGAGTGCACCAAAATGATGTGCTGTTGCAGCTAAATGAAGTTAGCTGCACCAGTGCAACCAATATAAAACTTTAGTCTGAAGCCCTGACAATGCAAACATGTGTCACTGTCCTCTCAGTCTGTTAATACCTATGTGTATCTGTGCATCACCTGCTGTCAGACCAGGCTCTCCACCAGGATCCTGCGGTATGTCAGGGTTGCTGTGATCCATCCTGAACAATGCTGCAAAGCTGTGAAAAGACAGTTTGGACAATATTAGCTGTCCTCAAAGGACACTTTAATGGTGAGGTTGTCTGTGAGCGTGTTGTCTCATTTATCACCAAATACCAGGGCTGTAACGACACACGTATCGAAACTGAAATCGCGACACTCTGATCCACGAACCTGTCTCGTGGTGTGAGAAGGCCGAATCACGACACAACTTCCAGCTATCAAGGTACGTGTCTGTTAAAATAATTACCCGTTGGTATAGAACTGGAGGAAGGAGATCGGAGTCAGCTCAAGGTCCAAACAGGGATTTAATCTTGATCAAGAGGAGAATTCACAGAGCAACATGCTGGTCTGTTACAATGTGAAGACTCAAAATGTTGTGAGACGAACATGATATTTATCCATCTTCTTGTGGGTGTGTTTTCACTCAGTTCACAGGGATGGAAGTCATAAACTCCGATGTTTATCTAAACCTTGCATGGGTCGCAAACCCCACCTGGGTCATAAACCACACCCATGTCGCAAAACACCCATGGGTTGCAAAACACACACAAATGGCCACAGGCCACACGTCACAGGTCACAGGACACATTTACATTCACCAAACCTTCTCATGTGTAAGTCTTCAGTTCAGATATCTCTCATCAAGAAGTACAAAATTTCCATATCATTGTCCACAGGCAGCGGTGTTTCCCTGCGTCCCATTCATTGTCTATGTGAAAAGCAGTGCAATGCATTCTGGTAGCGCCGCGGCAAAAGTCGAGAGACGGCGCGCTAGTTGGCCGCTCCTCATTTGCATGAAGTTGAAGTGAATCGCCGGGCTCGACTCAAGGTACGTGTCCACAGCAGGGCTCCAGAGTGCGACCATTTTTCAAAATTTTTATGAGTGCGACTGAAAAAAATTGTAGGTCGCACTGGTGCACCTAACGCTGCTCGGGTGAAAAAAAAAATCATAAGCGCAGCATCTCTTTATGTTCTCCTGACGGTATCGTGGTCTAAACCAATAAGAGACAGAGCTCGGGCGGGTCCTTGCCTCTGATTGGCTGTGGTCCTTTTCACTGCTGTAAATTGTGTCAGTTCGAAAATGCGAGCGAGCAGAGCAGGTACTCTGAGCGCTTCGACGCTGAGCGCTTCGATTTTCTTTGAAAATGAAGAGAGGCAGAAAGCCTCGCCCCGAGACTAATTAAAAAGCCCAAAAATATGCCTTCAGACAGGACTGGTTGAAGGGAAATTGTCCCTGGCTGATGTATGATGAAGAAAGGGACTCAATGCACTGCATTTATTGTCGGGAGTGCGGTCAGCATTTGGCCGGTAATAGTGCGTTTGTGGAGGAGTCAACAACATTTCGCATCGAGACATTGAAAAAGCGCAATATGTCCAAAAAGCATACTACATGCCGTGATAAGTGTGTTAATAAAGTGGCCCCTCATCCAGCTGCATTTCAGCGTCAGGCTGTATCGATCAGGTCCGCTGAGGAATCTGAAATGATTATAAAATTCAACGTCGCATACAATATTGCAAAGGAGGAGTTGCCGTTCACTAAATTTAAGTCCGAAATTATTCTGATGAAAAAAATGCCGACACACTAAAGAACAAGACAGCTGCGGAGGTTGGAAACGCCACGTACACGTCAACACGGCGACACAGACGTCTCTACGAAGGAGTGCGTTATTGTCTACTGCTGCATTTTGCATAAAGGGAGTCCGGTCAACATGTTAATTGGACATGTCGAGGTGGAGCATGGACACGCACAGTGTTTGAAGGCCCACATTACAGCATGAGAGATCATGAATAGGAAATTGTATAGTAGCCTATTCCTAATATTATTATTAAAAATGAATAACCTAAGTAAAATATAAGTAGGCTAGGCTAAGATCACATAAACAGTTTTCCATTTGCAATCTATAGTCTAGTGACCTGTATGATCTTTTTATTCTTGAGGAATTTATGCTGCCACAAAGCAAGCATTTATTGCGCTTGGGCATCAATGTGCAGATTGGCTGGAGAAAACGGTTCCTCTGGGTGCTGATGGTGCTGCAGTTAACCTAGGCCATAAGGGGGTGTCATTATGTAAAAGGAGAGCGATAAAAAGGTGACTTTTTGGCGTTAAAGGCGACGCGATGAAAAATGTGGGTGCACCTAAATTTTGTGCTGGTGCACCTAAAAAAAAAAGTTAGGCGCACCAGTGCAACCAATGCAAAAAGTTAGTCTGGAGCCCTGCACAGGCAGCGGTGTTTCCCCGCGTCCCATTCATTGTCTATGTGAAAAGCCGTGCAATGCATTCTGGTAGCGTTGCGGCGAATGTCGAGAGACGGCGCGCGAGTTGGCCGCTCCTCATTTGCATAAAGTTGAAGTCGAATCTACTTTATGCTAATCAGAGGCGCCGGGCTCGACTCGCCGCCTCGGGAACGCTCGCGAACGCTTGCGAAAATCTTCTAAACTGAATGTTGTCGATCTAAAATAAAGACAGATTCAGCAACTGCATAGCTTATTTCTCGCTTAAAATGTTTTCAGAAACACCTTTCGGTGAACTATTTTCGTAAAATAAGAGAAAGTATCCAAACGAGCCGCCATGTTGGTCTGCGTGAACTCCGGAGCAGACAGGACAGCTGTGAAAGCGATCGTCCAATCAGGTGCAGCCATGAAGTGTACGGTGATTGTTTGAAGGAGAGCGCCTGTCAATCAGGGCTCAAAAGATTACACGGGCAATTGCAACATTCATGGCTCTGGACATGCGCCCCTTTTCGGTGGTGGAAAATGATGGGTTCAATTTTTTTTGCTCATGTTATTGAGACCTTACTTGAGACCATAATACTGTTCTTAATCTTAAGTGTTCAAATCTGTCCAGTTTATAAAGATTTTAAAATGTTCTATTTTTATAGTATTTTATTTGTATGTTATATTTTATATTTATAACCATACTTGAGACAATAATATTGTTCTTAATCTTTAGAAAGGTTTTCAACTGTTCTATTCTTCTAGTGTTCCAAGTTATTGAAATGTTACATAAATAAAATGTTTAATTTAAAAAGAAAAAAATCTCTCTTCTTATCACCCCCCCCCCCCCCCCACTAACAAAAAAATCTAGGTTTGTATCGAACCGTGGGTCAAAAAGCGTGATACAAACCGAATCGTGAGTTTGGGGTATCGTTACAGCCCTACCAAATACAGCAACAGGTCACAGCTAGCCAACCTGCTTAAAACAGTATTGTATGTACATAATAGTTATGTGGTATGATGATCAACAGTGGTCTGTTTGTTCATTAATTCTAGAGGTGTATTTTTTTGGTCATATTTCATCATCACTACATCATAAACCATCATCTGTGAAAAAATTCTGGTTACTCTGCCTCTAAGCAGAATCCACTGCAACATTCAGAGCTGAGAAGTCTTGAACGCAGCTTTCAATCGCTGCTAGTGAACATAAAATATGAATTGATTGTGTTACCGCATTGCCTATTTACCTGCTCAATTGTTTTCATAGACCCATTTTCATGTATTGTGTGTAAAAAGTGGACGTCATCATGACGCTACCTATTGGTTTGTGGACTATGGTTTTGAAGCCTTGAATTGGGCACACTTAAGTTGTATTATATATTTGCTTTCAATCGTACATTCTAATACGTCAATAAGATTAGTCATGAATTGTCTTCTGTTATCTGTTATTCAATAAATATGTCAATATGTTAAATAATATTCTCCATCATATTCTTTTGAAATGGTAATTCTTCGCCATCCATTATCAATCACCGCTTATCCTGTATTCAGGGTTGCATGGGGGCTGGAGCCGATCCCTGCTGTCATTGGGCGAAGGCAGGGTTCACCTGGACAGGTCACCAGTCTATCACAGGGCTAACATGTAGAGACAGACAGGTAACCAATCTATCACAGGGCTGACATGTAGAGACAGACAGGTAACCAGTCTATCACACGGCTGACATGTAGAGACAAGACAGGTAACCAGTCTATCACAGGGCTGACATGTAGAGACGGACAGGTAACCAGTCTATCACAGGGCTGACATGTAGAGACAGACAGGTAACCAGTCTATCACAAGGCTGACATGTAGAGACAGACAGGTAACCAGTCTACCACAGGGCTGTCATGATCCGCGTCTGTCGGTTAAGTTACCATTTTTTGTCCTGTCTTCGTTGTCGTCTCGTCTTTTATTTTGAAGTAACTGTGTTCCCTCTCGTTTCAGGCATGTTTACTTCCTGCCCCTCCGTTTCCGCTGTCTGTGACGTCCCGCCCTCTCCCTGATTGTTTCACCTGTTCCCCATTACCTTGTGTGTGTATATATTGTCAGCGTCTCCCCTTGTCCTGTGCCAGTTCGTTATGTCTCGTCATTTCAACCAGCATCCTTCTTGTTCCCTTGATACCTCGTTCACGACTCCAGCTGATGGTTTGTTTCGTTGTTACTTTGTTTATAGATCCGTTTTGCTTGTTTGCTACTTTGTCAGGTCAGCCTTGTTTAGTTTCCCCCTCGTGCTCGTTTTCTAACTTAGCTCTTTGATTTGGTACTTTGTATTTAGCCTCTTTTTCCTGTAACATTGTTTAGACTTCGTTTTCCCCTTGTTTGTACATATAGTGATAGCCAGATTAGGCCAGTGTTTTTCAGTTATTTTTTCCTCCCTCCCTTTTGGAGGCGCTTTATTTTCTGCCCATACGTTTGTAGCTTCTGCTCCCCTTTGTTTTCTGAAATAAAGATTATTGATTTGAAACTTTTCCGAGTTGTGCGATTGGGTTTTGAGGCCTTGCCGGCCTCAGGTCGTTACAGGCTGACATGTATAGACAGACAGGTAACCTGTCAAGACTGAACAAGGGGTTGGACCCAAAAGCAGGCAGGAGACAAAAGGTAACGGCAAAACATTTTTTTTTACCAACATTCTTTTTATTGTTTTCACAACATAATAGAGGAACACAAAGAAATACAATTACATGTCTTGAACAAACACGTCTACACCCCCCCACCCCAAATATATAGATATATATATTATATAGAAAAAAATAAGACAAGAATATTTCTGCAATCTTAGGTACTTAGGTGCTTTTTGCAAAAAGCCACTGTTTACATGTCCCCAGGCTCTTCCATCACATGTGACAAATCTGTTCTCAATACATAGCAGATGAAGGTGTCCCAGATCTGGTAGAAATTAAGTTGTTGAATTTTTATTGTATACGTAATTTTCTCCAAGGGGAGAGTTGTAGATCGCTCAGACAACCACCTGCTTACACTTGGACTTCTGGTGTTTTTCCATAAGAGGGCTACTACTTTCTTTGCCACACACTTAAGTCTACAAACATTTGTTGATATTTCTTAATCTTCAAATTATCTGGATATAGACCCAATATAAACAACTGTGGGGCTAAGGGTAATTGAATCTGTAAAATTCTTTGAATACATAGTTTTATTTCTTGCCAGAACTTTTGTATTTCTGAGAACTTTCCGTCTTGTCATACTTTTGTGTATTGCCCTATAAAATTATCTTTTTTTTTTACAGTATCATCAAGTTATACACATCCCCAGAATCAGCACAACCTCAGCTAACTGTGTGTATCACTCTATAAATACTTATATACACTACAATAGAGGATTTTAGCCCATAAATTAAAAATTAATAAAAAACGCACCTTGAATTTTTACATATTTTATTAAAAAAGCACTGTAACCATTATAACGAAAGAAAAGCTTAACATAGAAAGTTGCACACACTTGTTTGGATTATGCTAGAAGTTATTTGAAGCTTCTAGCTGCTTTTGTCTATGAAATATGGATATTGTTTTGGGTAGTGTCTATCGTTTTTTTTTTGCCAGGAATGGTCCTTTCCTCTCCCTGCCCTAAATACGGTGTATATAGTGTACTTCTTCTGTGCCATTTATGTTTTTAACTTTCTCTATCACTGCAATAACTATTTCACCGTCCTTTTCTCTGATTTGAACTCCTCCGTGTCTCCCGTTTGGGCAAACACAACCACTCACGGTCAAGCGTAAATCAGGCTTTCCGGTTGGCTGTAAAAGCCGCTACGAGAGCCAATACGAATGTCCGATGCAACGTAACTCCATACGTCACTAGCAAGACGGCGGATGAGAAGTTGATCGATATGTAAACAAAACGGAGAAATGCACCACAGAGACGAGGAGACATCTAGTCACATATTTTACTACTTTACGCATTTGTTGTCAGAAATAAATCGCTCACATGGGCAAGCAGGGTACCGTTGTTTAGCCCCGTTTCTCTAGTTTAAGAGGAAAAAATGCATGTTTCTAGCGCAAACCATTACGGAGTTATGACGCTCTAAAGCTACAATGGGTCTCAGAGGGTTAATACAAACATCAGGTATAGCACTGTTATATCTGTTAAGTTTTTCTGGAGTGATATACATTCGCATCAACCAGTTGTATTGTAGTAATTTCAGGCAAGTGTTAGTAGATCTCGATTGTGCTTTAGAGCATGCCTCCTCCCACTTTTCTATATGTATTGCCTCCTGTAGGTCCTCTCTCCATGCCTCCAGCCGTCTTGCAGACATTTCTGTACTTCCGTCTACTAGGCTTCTGTACATTTTGGATATAAAACCCCTCCCTAAACAATTCACGGTCATTCATTTTTCTATGGTAGACATGTCGGGGATGCAAAATGTTTGATTTTGGTGTGTTCTAATGAAATTTCTCAAATGTAGGTATTTAAAAAAATGATTACGGGGTATCTTAAATTTATCAACCATTTCTCCAAATGTCATCAGCACCTTTTGGGAGTTGTAAAGGTCTCCTACTGTTCCCTGCCCCTTAGTAGCCCAAGATTGAAATCCCCCATCTGTTTTACCTAGAGGGAAGGAGTCATTTCCCCATATTGGGCTAAAGACAGAGAGAGAGGGCGTTTCCCTCAAATAGTTTTTAACTTGATGCCAAACTACAATCATATTTTTCACAATAGGGTTTTTAAGTATTCTTTTTAAGGATTTTTGTTCTTGCTGAGTACAGGTATACTGGGAGGGGCAAACTTAGCTGGAGTTCCTCCATTTCCTTCCAGGGAGGAGCATCTCTTTCTGTGAAGTAAAACAACAGTGTTCTTAATTGAGCTGCCCAATTGTACCAGAGAGGACTGGGACACTTGAGTCCCCCTCTGTCTTAAGGTACAATAGTGACAGTCGTGTCCGGGGATGTCTGTTATTCCACAAAAATCTAACAAACAATCTTTAAATTGAGTGAACAGGTAACTTGGAGGAGGAAGTCGAAGATATTGAAATAGATATAATAGTTTGGGCAGTATATTCATCTTGAGGACGTTTATTTTCCCTATTAGTGACATTGGTATGGGTGTCCACCTTTCCAGTAGCTTTGAAATTTCTTGCAGTAATGGTTAATAATTACTGACTACAATATATTTAAATTGTGGAATAATTTGAATGCCTAGATACGTAAAGCAATCCACCGTTTTAAACTGTGTGGCTATTTTAGGAGGACTTTTACATTATCGACGATTTTGATTTGTTTAATTTATATCCTGAGATTTTTCCAAATACATCAAGAAGTTCTAATAATTCAGGAATGGATTTTTCCATCTTTTTAAGAAATATTATTATGTAATCCGCAAATAGAGCTAGACGATGTTCTTGTTGTCCAATTGATATGCCTGTTATATTTTGGTGTGTTCTTACCGCTATTGCCAGTGGTTCTATAGCCATAATGAACAGCAGGGGGGATAGGGGATCCCCGTGTCTACATCCTCTTTGTATCTTAATAGTTTTGGATATATTACGGTTAGTCATGATTTCAGCATATGGTTCTGTGTAAAGTAGATTATTTGACACAAAATGTTTAAATCCACATTTAGGAGACTAATTGGCCTGAAGTTTTCACATTTGTTATTCGGTTTGCCCGGTTTTGGCAACAAAGTAATTAGTGCTCCCCTTAAAGATGTTGGAAGGATTCCATTGAGAAAAGATTCCTTAAACATTTCTAATAATGCTGGCATCAGTCTATGCTTGAACATTTTATAAACCTCAATGGGTATCCCATCTGGCCCAGGGGTTTTCCCTCCTTTGATACTGTCGATAGCCATAGATAGTTCCACTAAAGTTATATCTTTCTCTAGTTCTTCCTTTATAACTTCTGATATCTTGGGAATGTGGATGTTGTCCAGGAAATTATTCATTTCAAATGTATTGAGACATATTTCTGAGCTATAAAGCTTTTCGTACATTTTTTGGAAGTTTTCATTTATTTCAATAGGGTTGACAATATCTTTGTCATTATCGTTTTGTAATGAGGATATAAGTCTTTCATTTTGAAGTTGTTTGAGGCGCCATGCCAGCACTCTACCAGGCTTTTCTCCTTGATCATAAAATGTCTGTTTAAGCCGTAATAAGCTTGACAAAGCTCTTGTTGTAGATATTTCATTATATTGCGTTCTCAACAGGAGTAATCTTTGGTGGGCATCTTGAGAACCTGACTGGTAGTATTCATCTTCTAATTTCTTTATTTCTGCTTCTAATGATTTTGTCTTCTTGTAGGTTTCTTTGGCTTTAGATCTAGTAATGTTTCAGGTATCGACCGAAACAACCCGGTATCAAGTAGTATCGAAACTACGCCTGTCAAACGATACCTGCATTCGGTTCTTTTTGTACCCAGATCAAGAAAAAACTGCTGTTTCTACGGTTTTGCTCACAGCCAATCACCGCTAGCGTTCTTCGATTCAATGCGGCGTGTGATTGGTCAATGCTCCACCACCACAACAACAATAATTGTATGGCGGTAACCCCTCCCCTCTGTGCTCCTCCGAGCTCTATCGTTCTCCCTCGCAGCCTCCCATCTCCCTCTTATTTTACAAAAATAGTTCAGTGAAAAGTGTTTCTGAAAACATTTTAGGTGAAAAATGACCTATGTAGTTGCTGAATCTGTCTTTATTTTAGATCGACAACGCTCAGTTTGAAAGATTTCCGAGAGTTTTCTGGCGGCGCTGTCTCTGGAAACTTGCCGCTCCGCGCCGGCATAACACAGCTTCTTACATAGACAATGAATGGGAACATTCCCTCCGCTATGAATGGCAGGACGCCGTTTAGTTTCCCGGTGTGTCCGGGACTTCCACAACATGTATAAAGCAGTAATAGTGTTTATGTTGGGACCTCACCATTAGTACTACACAATGCGGCAGCCCTCACATGCGGTCAGGACAAAGGAACAAAGGAGAAAAAAAACTACACCCACCATTTTAGTTCCACTTCTCACCTGGGTGCGAAGTGCAACGTCACACAACTGGTGCCCTATTGGCTGACAACCACAGGTACCCCAGGGGGTCCCCGGGAGCAGCCGTGAGCTATATAATCCGGAGCCGCCTGAAGAACTTCCTCTCTCCACCGTAACACACGTTACAACGGGAGGTGAACATTACGTCTGCAGCATTTTCCTTTGTCCTAGGCCGCAGTCTTTCCCCCAAACTCGCTGGACGAGCAACAGACTGTTTGACCTCTCTTTTTCTCTACTCGCTTTATTTTTCTTTTCGTTTATCATTTTGGATCCTGAGGAGACCGCCGCGACAGCGCGACTCTCCTGTTTACCCGCGGAAGGAAGAAAAACACTTTCTTCGTCCCAGCTGCCAGCAGAACGGATAAATATGACCCGTTTTTGTCTGAAATCAGCTGACTAAATCGCCGAGCCCCGCAATTTTATTGTTGCCTGCAGAAGGGAGAAATACTATTTTCTTCAACTAATTTAATCCGGCGCTGAACGAGCGCTCGCGAACCACCGTCCATTGCCGGCGTCAAGAAACGCCATCACCGCACGGGACGGAAACCTCACATCGACGCATCTCACATCGACAAAAGTAAGAGGCTATTTGTCTGGGCAGAAGCAGAGATTGTGTGTAGGACATGCTTGTAATTCTTGGTAATGTGTTTTAAGTTTTGATCACGGACTGCCGAGTCCGTTGTTTATGTGCTGTTGTATTTGAATGCTGATTGTGTACCCACGCCGCTGGGTTGATTTGTTTTTGACTAACCTCAGCCATATTCGCGAGCTCAGTAAGCGTCTACTATCTGTTAAAAGACCGCGGTCTCGCTGAATGAACGCTAGTTCATTCACGAGCTCCCGTGTGATTGTAACACGCCTCCTGAGCCTTAGAATATTGCGCGCGCATTCTCCCCCTCTCTTTGTTTGCGTCCCGCTAACAAACACACGCACACATACCCCGCCCCACACGTATCCTCCGCCAGCTGTTTCCGGCTCCGGACGCTAAGGACATAGCTCCATCCGGTGGCTGTACCTGGCCATCTCTCCCTCTCTCGCTACTCTATCTGACGTCAGTGGCTCCGCCCCTGAACGCTGTGAGGGATAGCTCCATCTGGTGGCCGCGCCCGGCCATATCTCTCTCGCTCTCTCTCTCTCTACACACACGCACACACACACACACGCACATACACACACTCCACATGTGCCTCTCCCTTTGTTTAGCTTAGCTTTGTGTGTTAGGTAGTTAGGTAATAAGGCTTTGTTAATTGCAGTGTTATTGATTGTGATCATTATTACTGATTTTAATAAATCTTATTATATTATAACTAGCGGTCTCTTGTGCTTGTTGTGTATATGTCACTGGGTAACAGCAGGTTGTGAAGGCTAGTGCTCCAATTTCACGCCTTTTTAATTGTTCGATTGGTTTGTACTTCTATGCCAATGATCACGATGATTGGCATGTGAGTATAAAACCTTTATATTGAGACTGAATACAGTTTTAGGTTATCTTTACCCTGGTCCCAGGGTGGTGCCCCGTTTATTCATGATTTTATCATGATGATATATTAAATATAATTATTAATATTGATAATCATATTGACATTAATAATTAACTGTTGATAACCAAATCTGCTCCTGCTACATCCCCATCATTTATTACGGCCACGAATGATGAAACATTATCGGTGTAAATGCAGTCGGGGTTCTCTCTCACCCCGACTGCAGCACGTCCCCGATCCCAAACTGCTCGGCGATCACTCGCCCCACCTCCCTCCCTCCCATGTTTTGTTAGGTTACCGGTAGTTTTAGCTTCTGTAGCTTAGTTGAAAAAAGTATCGAATTAAGTACTCAAGTGGTATCGGTATCGTTTTAAGGGTTTAAACAATACCCAGCCCTAATCATAATAGACTAAAGAGTTTGGGGCATGGTCTGACAGGAGTATGGCGTTATAGAAAACCTCCTTTATTTTATATTTTAGTAATGTTGAAACCAGAAAGAAATGTATGCGATTTATCAGAATTAATTGTTCCCTGAGAATCCTCCCCTGAATAATCAAGTATCGCCCTGCCTTATCTGTGATAACGTTATGAATTTGTAGTGGAATAGAGTCATGGAGCACTCCACGCACGCACACACACGCTTGGACACACACGCACAGTATGGTATGATAACTCTCCCGGCCCGGGGAGAGAGACATGCATAGGCTCGGCCCACAGTGCTCAGCAGCAGAGAGGTGACGAGACTAGAGCCGAGCTGTATTGTGTAGTGGAGAGGGGCCAACACACGCTATGCGCAATTCTTTCTATGTGAGAGAAAGAAAAGCTCCGACTTGCTTGGGCAGACGTTGTTTGGTGTCACCCGCTGATTTGCATAATCTAAATATCTAGCCCGCTGAAAAAAATAAATAAAAATTGCTTCAATTTTTTTTTTTCACCTTCAAAAAAAGTATGCACAGTGCGTACAGGATTCCGGCTGGCGGCGCCACTGTTCCCCACCTACATATATTGGACCTCCAGAAAGCAAAAGGCTGGTCCACACAGCGTGAGGATCAGTATAGCTATACTGATGTAAGAATCAAAAATAAAAACAACCAACAGAATAAGCGTAACTACTCTACTGTGATTCCGAAAATTCTTTAAAAGTAACCCAGCAACGAAAAACGCTTCCACATTTGCTTAATTAAACAGTGCATATTAAACCAGAGAATTGTTCCTTATCATAGATCGGGGATGGAGAGCGATCAAAACTCAGTGTAACAACTAACTTTCACTGTACTCTCCACTCCCATCTACATTGTATCAAAATATCAGTAGTTTTAGATTACGTTTCCAACGGTGTCATCTGCACATCAATACTTCCGTCCGGATGATTATCCGACTGGATCTTCTTAAAGATGGAGTCTACGATTTTTAACTTGAGCCAAACTTTAGCCAATAGTAGCTCACGTCTCATCCCGACTCACTTCCGCGTTTGAAACTACGAGCGGACAAGACACTTGTTGCCCTGAGCAGTTCAGGTATGGAGCAGGGCTCTCACGTGATTTTGGCTGAGGCTGCAGCGTCAGCGGGGAGGGGAGGAGGGGATTGTCGATTGTCAATCGAAAATAAAGACAGATTCAGCAACTGCATAGCTTATTTCTCACCTAAAATGTTTTCAGAAACATCTTTCGCTGAACTATTTTCGTAAAATAAGAGGGAGGTGGGAGGCTGCGAGGGGAGAATGATAGAGCTTGGAGGAGCACAGAGGGGAGGGGTGTGTGTGTGGGGGTTTCAAATCGTAGAATACAACTTTAATGAACCGTTCAGCTTCGTCGGCACTGTTGAAGAAGTGTGAACGTTCCTTATAGGTGAGGCAGGAGAGATCATACCATACCAGAGCCCCAGTGACTGGAGTTGTCGCCTCACCTCCTCAAACTCTTTTAGCTTCTTGTGCGTCTCCGCCGTCATGTCTTGGTAGAACCTCACCGGCTGATTCTTGTAGAGGACCTGCCTTTTCGCCCGCGCCGCTCTCATCACCGCTTCTTTGTCTTTATATTTCAGAAACTTCATTATGAGGGTTCTGGCTGCAGAGCCCATCTTATGTTGTCTTCTTGGTCCAAGCCTTTGTGCTCTTTCCACCGTAATTTTCCCCCGGAGCGGCCCTAGATAGCCTCCGGTATCCAGCTCTCCAGGAATCCACAGGTGTCTTCACCTTCCGCGCCCTCGGGTAGATTCACCAGCCGTACATTGGAGCGAAGTGAACGAGTTTCCAGGTCCAGCACTTTCTCTTCCAAGTCTTTATTTTTCCCCTCTAGATTTTTCACCTTCTCTCGGTTGTTGAGATTCTCGTCTCCGCCTGTGTGAGTCTTTCCGAGCAGTCTGTAATGTCTACATTTTCAATCGCGGACATGATGTTATCGAATTTGGACTAGACTTCAGTCTTCATGGTGTTAATAGCTGCCAGTATTGTTGTCAAATAGCGGTTACACACTGGCACGGTTCTGGTTCTGGCACTGGTTCAGTTCTGGAGTCTCAGAACCTTGGTGCTGTCTGGCGAACCAGCGCATTTTCACACCAGTTTAAGTGGAACCAAAGTGGGAGGACGTCATTCCGCGTCACACAGGCGGAAGTAAACACAGCAACGGCAAAATGGCAGGTCGTGTGGAGTATTTACGAGCGTTTGTTCTGTCACTGCAGCTATTTGCTCACATCCAACACACCAACATGCACCAACTGATGATGATAAGGGGTAGAAGACAATTACGTATAAGGCAAATGGTATGTAAAAAGTATAACGGTTACAACAGTTATGCAGACATAGCTAACGTTAGCTAACTGTATCTAACAAAGCATGGGAAGAAAACATACATTTAATGGAACTTTTGACTCTAGAGGCAATCATAAATGCCATGAGAAGAAGACAGAGGGTGTGGGCACATCCCCGTTCACAGGAGTGGTGGGATGGTGTTGTTCCTGGCTTCAACAGTGACATGTTCATTAGGAACTTTAGAGTGTCGCGGGAGTCTTTCAACTACATCTGCCGTCGTCTAAAGCCTCGGTTATGCTTCCGCATAGTGATCACGCAGTTGCTTGGACGCAGTCGTGAGACCGTGATGGTTCTGCGTGGGGTTTACGTGTTGAAATGCAATTAAATGCCAGATAGAGGGCGCTATGTTTTTTTGTAAAGACTGACCGACCGACCGAGACTCTTGTGACGTATATCGTCGTTAGCCTTGTTATAGCCTATTTGTTTAGCTTCCGGCTTTAAACATCCACAATTTTTCAGAACTTGGTGTTTTATTTCTTTGTGCAAAAGTGACAAGGTGCAAACAATAAAACAAGGTGCAAACAATAAAAGTAGCCTATTAAAAGTTTAAATGGTGGTGTTTATGAGTGGAAACCGCAAAAGCGGTCTCCAGCGGATGTAGTTAGCGGACCAATCACAGCCAATGCCGCTGCATTGGTGTTGCGTCGCCTCGACGCACGTCTAGGATTTTTGGGAGGTGCACGTCAGGCCCTTGCGGTGGACGTAAGGGGGTTCCCGCAAGGACGTAAGGGGTCCATAAACCCCCTTGCGTTGTGTCAACGCAGAAGCATAACTTGGGCTTAAGCCTGAGGCCAGACATCGCATCTTGTCCACTAGAAGCTTGGCTGACTCAGTTGTTGACAGGCTCTGAAGACAATTGTACACGTAGAAAGACTGTTCGATGGACTGCAGAAAGTCTTCATTTCCTGCAGCACTTTCTTTGATGTTTTTACAGAGCAAATGTTGCACAACACGGGCTGCTCGTGGTACCAAATGGCAAAACCTGCCATTAGTAGACATCAGGCAGTTTCTCCCTTTGCAGGTTTCTCCAAACAAACCTCAGCAACGGCCGGTCCTCAGGTAGAAGCCGAACCTGGTGGAACATGGCTCGGATGTCTCCACTGATGGCGACAGCGTGCTGGCGGAACCACAGGACAACCCCAATGAGAGATGATCCGAGGGTTGGACCCGGGAGCAGCTGCTCATTGAGGGAGAGATCACCATGATTAAAGGAGCAGTCAAAGACCAGGCGATGTTTGCCATTGTGATGAACTGGTGATGAGGTATGAACCATGACTCACTGGAGCTGTCTCCCTCTCCCTCCTGGAGCTTTGTGACACACCCACCATCTATAAGCTTCTGGATCTCTGCTTCATATATTTTAGCTTTGACAGGGTCTTCAAGTAGTCGTCTCTCTGTACTGCGTAGCTTTGGCATTACTGCTTCAACATCTGCTTTCAGTGGTGGCGCACCCTTTACCCGGAGCAGAGGTGTGGCGTAGCAAAGTGTGTCACCAACCTTCACTCTTAGTGCGTGCTTCCAAGACGCTCACCGTTTCCTGATCCAGGCGGGACCGCACTTCTAACCGCTCACTACGGAATGGAAGCACATCGTCGTCTGGTGTTGGCTTGAAGGCGGTGTAGTAGCATGATGCATGCAGGGGACTGTGAACCATCTGGACCCTGGAGTGTCCATCCGACTGCTGTATGGATAGCTACAGGTCCTCTCTTTGGGCCAAACCTCACAGGTACTGTGGCAGTGATCAGGTGAGTATAATCTGCACCGATGAGCAGCAGTGGTTGCACCTTATTGAAGCTCTGCAGTTGTAACCCTCTCGGGTGGTTACAACTGATGTGGCTGCCCGTATTGTACTCTGCAAAGCCTGCATAGCGGTGGTGTAGGGTTGAGCATAATGTCTGCAAGACTGAGCTATTAGCTTAGCTTCATCCAGGACCAAGTGTTCCGCAAGCACACGGTATTTGTAATGTTCAGAAAGTTCAGTGGGCGGATTGAGCAGATGGTCCAGCACCAAGTCAGCAAACTCTCTCTCACTGTCTTGTACTAACTTAGGCAGTTCAGGTACTGGAACTGGCTGTCTGGGGGACTGGACAGTGTACGGTACCTGCAGTGGTGTATACTGGGACTGGGGGCTGTACTGAACCTGTAGAGCTGACGCAGGCTGCTGCTGGGTGAAACCAGCGAGGGCAGACACCAGTTGATAGGCTGGCTGAGTTGGAGGGGGAGACAGAGGCTAGTAGAATTGCAGATGTTGGTTCTGTGGTGGCAGTGGAGACTGGTATATTGGCTGTGTAGAGATGGTTGATGGAGGCTGATAGACGTTCCCCAGGGGAATGACAGGGCTGTAGGGCGGTGGATTGATAACTGGCTGAGTGGCAGCTGCAACAGGTAACTGTGGTGCAGAATATGGAGCTGTTGCTATCTGTGGGGGTTGATACGCTGGCTGTGCAGACATAAGTGGAGTGTGTTGCTCTACCGGTGCTGCAGACATGAATGGAGTGTGTTGCTGCACTGGCTATGCACCGGAGTGGGATGTATCGCTGCACTGATGCTGGATTAACTGGTGTTGTCTGCATGGGCAGGTATTGCAGCTGTGCAGCTGGTGGGATGCTCATATTGCAGGGCTCCAGAGTGCGACCATTTTGGTCGCATATGCGGCCAAAATTTTTATGAGTGCGACTGAAAAAAATTGTAGGTCGCACTGGTGCACCTAACGCTGCTCGGGTGAAAAAAAAAATCATAAGCGCAGCATCTCTTTGTGTTCTCCTAACGGTATCGTGGTCTAAACCAATAAGAGACGGAGCTCGGGCGGGTCCTTGCCTCTGATTGGCTGTGGTCCTTTTCACTGCTGTAAATTGGGTCAGTTTGAAAAATGCGAGCGAGCTGAGCAGGTACTCCTGAGCGCTTCGATTCTCTTTGAAAATGAAGAGAGGCAGAAAGCCTCGCCCCGAGACTAATTAAAAAGCCCAAAAATACGCCTTCAGACAGGACTGGTTGAAGCAATTTCCCTGGCTGATGTACGATAAAGAAAGGGACTCAATGCACTGCATTTATTGTCGGGAGTGCGGTCAGAATTTGGCCGGTAATAGTGCGTTTGTGGAGGAGTCAACAACATTTCGCATCGAGACGTTGAAAAAGCGCAATATGTCCAAAAAGCATACTACATGCCGTGAAAAGTGTGTTAATAAAGTGGCCCCTCATCCAGCTGCATTTCAGCGTCAGGCTGTATCGATCAGGTCCGCTGAGGAATCTGAAATTATTATAAAATTCAACGTCGCATACAATATTGCAACGGAGGGGTTGCCGTTCACTAAATTTAAGTCAGAAATTATTCTGATGAAAAAAATGCCGACACACTGAAGAACAAGACAGCTGCGGAGGTTGGAAACGCCATGTACACGTCATTCATGACTGACAGCGACACAGACGTTTCTACGAAGGAGTGCGTTATTGTCTACTGAAGCATTTTGCGGAAAGGGAGTCCGGTCAACATGTTTATTGGACATGTCGAGCTGGAGCATGGACACGCACAGTGTTTGAAGGCCCACATTACAGCATGAGACATCATGAATGGGAAATTGTATAGTAGCCTATTCCTAATATTATTATTAAAAATGAATAGCCTAAGTAAAAATATAAGTAGGCTAGGCTAAGATCACATAAACAGTTTTCCATTTGCAATCTATAGGCTAGTGACCTGTATGATCTTTTTATTGTGCCACAAAGCAAGCATTTACTGCGCTTGGGCATCAGTGTGCAGATTGGCTGGAGAAAACGGTTGCTCTGGGTGCTGATGGTGCTGCAGTTAAGCTAGGCCATAAGGGGGAGTCATTATGTAAAAGGGGAGCAATAAAAAGGTGACTTTTTGGCATTAAAGGCGACACGATGAAAAATGTGGGTCCACCTAAATTTTGTGCTGGTGCACCTAAAAAAAAAAGTTAGGCGCACCAGTGCTACCAATGCAAAAAGTTAGTCTGGAGCCCTGTATTGAGATTGGCTGGTGGCCATAGGACAGGAGAACTGCTTCGATAGCTCCGCGCTGCGGGCGCCACTGATGGGGGGCTCATATGACCTGTGAGCTGGCTGGGCAAGTCTCTACCAAGCATCGCCATGTTCCACTCGCTCGCCTTGTCGGCTGCTCCCGGCAATAAAGGACGATCGGGGATAACGTGCGCTCCGTGCAGCTGGTCCGCGATACACACTGACTCGGTCTGTAGGCTGAGTGACTGCAGCTGCTGTGCGCCGACGCTTCTCTTCAGTCTTTAGCGCGGGCACCGTGAGGAATGAGGGACTGTGGAAGGCTAACCTGGTAGCTTTCTAGCTGTAAGCTGTCGCTGTCTTGCTCCGAGTGCGCCGCTGTCCGCGGCCGTTACTATCGGTGTGTCCATTTCTCTGTTGCGAGTGAAGAACTTCGGCTCGAAGGACCAATATAAGGACCTGTAAGCTGCCTGACTAAAATTATTCACATATTTAGATCAACATTATATTTAACAAATTAACATATTAATAGGGTGTCTTTGCTTACTCACAAAGGGAATTTATAACAGAAAGGATCTCTCAAAAATTTTTACCAAAAGTTGGAAAACCAAAACCATTTTTAACTGTTGGTTGCAAAGAGACCTGACCGTTTTCGGCTGTGTTTTACTTTCTAAGGCGGAAGGTTTATCCAGATTGGTATATCCAGCTTTATCTTTATATGTTAACCAGAAAACATGTGCAGCTATTGACTCTTATTCAAATTTATTTGGAAAAATAAGAGAGTATGTAAAGAGGAAAACACTTTTGGATTTTCAAACCAATGTTTTGGATTTTCAAACCAATAATAGAATATTTAAGATTAATTGGCTAAACATTGTTTAGTTCATAATAATTCCCCATGGTTTTTTATAGTGTTCATTCATCTAAACTTCTAAATTATAGGGGGGACTTCTACCTATGAGGAAATTATCCATCAGAGAGGATTAGACATTTCTCAACTCAACATTCCAGAGTACTCAAAAGTATATCCACCAATTTGCTGACTCTCATTAAAGCTTCACTACTATATGATCCTTTAGTAGGGAGGATTCCAGATTGTGGCAGGGTGTAAAGGTTCTCGAGGAACGTTCATGTAATAATGCTCATGAAGGGGTCTCCAAAGTTTGATATTGAATAACAGTTTGTCTCTATGCTCACTAGAGTCTAACTGTTTTTTTTCATTTCATTTCAACAAGCCACATTTTGGCTAACACCAGAGATAGAGGCAGAAGTGATAGAAGTCTTCTTTCTGCAAAAATGGGAGCTCAACCACTCTTCAAATTTGCTACTTCATTTCAACAAGCCACATTTTGGGAGAAGTTAAAGTACCTCCCATACTAGGTTATCATTGAGCTACACCCCTGATATTCCATGTCTGGAGGCTATTAGTAACAGATATACACTGTAGAAATTTTGAAGGCCACAGGTGAGACAGTTTTCCAGATATTGCTGTTTAAAATGGCTTTTCAGAGTATGATGCCAAAAACCGTCTAAACTACCCTTCACTCAATGATGTTTCATGAGAAAACGGTTGACAGTAGAGACCCAATATTTTGGATTTTCCCTATTAACAAGTGTGTCTTTGTACTAGAATTTTTACAGGACATTCTGAGATGGTCAGGTGGGAGGCATTTGATGAAATGACACGGAATGACCCCGTCGGGAAATAGTGTTTCCTAACATTAGCAGGAATATTTGGAATGAATTCAATAGATTATTTGTCCCCAATGAGGTTAGAGAAAATCATATTAAAATTTTACACAGACATTACCCATGCAATGACTTTATTCATAAATTTAGACCTGATGTTTCCCCTGTATGTTCCTTCTGTAAAGAGGAAGTCGAGTCCTTGTCTCATTTATTTTATGCTTGTACTCATTCATGTAACTTTTGGACTCAAATCTCTTTATTAATCTGGGAAACTCATAAGGTCTTGGTCCCTATAACAGAATGGTCTTGTTTTTGAATGTAGAGTCTGACAACAAGGAAGTTGATAACGTGATAAAATTTCTGTCTTTTGGGCAAATATCATATTCACAAGACCAGATTTCGTCAGTTTCTTCCAAGCACAAACTTGTTTTATTGTGCACTTCAGACATTCTATGACTCTGTATGTAAAGTATTTAAAAACAAATAAGCTTTAAAGACTTCTGACATCTTGAAGAACACTATGGATTACATTGCCAGGTGATTTTAGTCGTTTTTGTTGTTGTTGTTATGAAATCAAACTCTATATTTATGTACTTTGTAAAACTCCTCCCTGTACTTTTATTTATTTTGTAATGTCGTAATATTATTGATAATAAAGTTTGTTAAAAACATTTTTTAATATGCATAGCAATTTTTTTCGCCTGCGCAAAAGATGTGTACCGAAACCATAACCCAAGAACCGAGGTACATATTGAACTGTGGGATAACTGTATCGTTGCATTCCTAGATTACACACAAGTCCACTCTATTTACTAATCAGTTGACTTCTGAAGGCAATTGGTTACACTGGATTTTATTGAGGGGTTTCAGAGGGGGGATCAGAGCTGGCTGCGTCACATTATGCCGAAATTAATTGTGGGTCCGCTGCTGTGAATGCACCCTCAAACTACACACATGTACGTTGACGGACCGTTGCCGGATGAGGGAAGGCATGGCTGGTGCATGGGGGAGTTACATAATGCGATCTGATTGGCTGACGGATCCGTCAGCGCCCAAACAGTTCAATATTTTCAACACAACGGTGCGGACAACAACAAGACAAGCGAGAAGCGGGACACTGGGTGCAGTCAAATAGTCTTTTTTGCTTAGGAAGGTTCCTAACTGAAGAAGTGACCCGGAAGTAAACAAGTGGCCGCCATGATAAGAGCCGTTCGGATTCTCTAAATGCAAAGGAAAGGGGTCATTCCGTGTCATTTCATCAAATGCCTCCCACCTGACCATCTCAGAATGTCCTGAAAAAATTCAAGTACAAAGACACACTTGTTAATAGGACAAATCCAAAATATTAGGTCTCTACTGTCAACAGTTTTCTCATGAAACATCATTGAATGAAGGGTAGTTTTTCGGTTTTTGGCATCATACTCTGAAAAGCCATTTTTAAACAGCAATATCTGGAAAACTATCTCACCTGTGGCCTTCAAAATTTCTACAGTGTATATCTGTTACTAATAGCCTCCAGGCCTGGAATCTCGGGGGTGTAGCTCAATGATAACCTAGTATGGTAGGTACTTAAAATGTGGCTTGTTAAAAAAAAGTAGTACATTTGAAGAGTGGCTGAGCCCCCATTTTTGCAGATAAAAGACTTCTATCACTTCTGCCTCTATCTCTGGTGTTAGCTTAAACATTCTACAAAATATGGTCTCTCTCAGATGATTAGTTTCACAGATATTAAGGATAAAAAAAAATGGAAGTAAACACATCTTTGCCCAACTTCAGAGTCCTATTCCAAAAAACTGACAACAAGTATCAGGTCCAAACTTACTTTTTTTGAAAGATCATATTCTTGTTAAAATCATATTAAAAAACCAGGAGGGTGTTTTGCCTCAATTTGTCGCAGTGATTTTTTAAAATCCTGATATTGGTGGGGTTTTTGTGGCCGGTTTTGGTACTGCATGTCCTAACAGCCTACCAGTAAACATCACAGGAGGGCAATTCAATTGTGTTTTTTACCATTTACCAAAGACTTACATGTGACTAAATGCTACTGATTAATTTAGCCTTACGAAAACATTAAAATGTAGCACAGTTGTAGTTACAGAGACACCAGTCCTTGAATGTGAGAAAACATGCTGAAAGCAGCTTTTAATGTCTTAAACCATGAACAAACATAGCATAATATTGAAGAGTGTACATTTTGTCATACTTTAAGTATATAAATTACACAACCAAATCAAATAATGATCTTAATTTGATAGGGGTGTGAATCTTTGGCTTCACTTGGATTCGATTAACGATACAGTAGGGCGATTCGATTCAAGGACGATTTTTTTTTGTCTAACGATTCGATTCTGTAAACCACGATTCAATTCAGTAACTTGTAAACAACATTCTATATCCATTAAATAAACATGCAATAATGCGAGTGAGACTATCTGTAATCTTCTGAAAGGTGAAAAATAACATATTTATTCTATAAAAAAAATAGTTCTGCATAATATTTTATGCTGAATACAAAAATGTAATTAAACATTGCTCAGTTATTTTTTAACATTTTCAGTAGACTACATGTGGCAGGGGAGAGAGTGTCTTAAACGTATTAAAACATTAATCATAATTAATAGGGGTGTGACGATATACTCCGCTCACGAGACGAGACGAGACACGATATTGGGTTCACGAGAACGAGACGAGACGAGATTTTAAGAAAACTACAATGACAAAATATATGACTAGACCAACAGACTTTAATTTAACAGAGTTGCACGTGCATTTTGAAATATTACTAAAATTTATAAAAGTTAAAATAAAATTAAATATTTCTTTTTCCCCAAGTGTATATATGTGCAAAACCAAATCAAAGTTCTACTTTGTCAATACAGGGTGCAAATAGTGCAAACGGAGCCTGACCAAGTATGTCATTAACAACATGCTGCAACTACAGCATCTTCAGCATCTCTGACATCGCAGCTGTCAAGTGTATCAATGCTTCGGGAGTTTTGTCTTAACTCAGGGCTGGTGATGCTGCTGCTATGGCAGCTTGCTACTCAAGGTAACGAGCCAGCATATCCAACGTGCCCGTCATTAACTTGTGTGATGGTAATTGTAGCCGTTTCTGCTTGGACATTTTCACCGCGGTAGCCGCTGAACTACGATGAAAAAAAGCAGTCACACGTCTCACCCGCCCGAGTAAACGAGCGACGCGGGGAACACCGAGGCAAGCTTGGGTTGCAATATTTATTGTGTGCAAAACAGATGTTCAATCCCGCGTCGCGCACGGCCACGTCCATATTACGTGCATTGTCGGTAACAATAAGCGATGCCGTGGTTGGGTTTTTTAAGCTCCCAGTCAGTAACAGCTGTCTGTAAAACCTCAGCTATGTATAGCTCACAAATCTTGCGAGACAGATTTTTAACACAACGAGAAATATCACACCCCTAATAATTAAGAATCACGATTCATCCGATTAAATGCATTTATATCGATTATTGGTGAAGCTAAAGCTGATCGATTTAGTTGAATCTATAGGACTGACAATCGATTCATCGATTAATTGAATGAATCATTACACCTCTATAATTTGAGCATAAAGATTTTACATTACAGTAGAAAATTCTCCTAAGTTTGATATTGAATAACAGTTTGTCTCTATGCTCACTATGAGGGATCACACATTTTTCATCTTTTAGATCCAATTCCTTCATCACATTCATTAATTTGGCAGTCACTTTACAAATTGTCTAATGTACATCTCTGCTCTGTTGTGCTCATCTTTTTTGATGGCATACATCGCCCAGTTTCTGTAGAGGGAACGTCAATCCTTGCAATTCTAGCCTGCAGTGCACATTGCACGTCTTCTCTTCTTGGCCAGTAGAAACTCTTGGCAGGGCCATGTGGGTGCATGAACTGAACCTAGGGGTGGGCGATATACATCGTTTACGATAATATCGTCATTGTTGTTTTAACGATGTGCAAATTTACGTTATCGAGTATGCAAATGACTTCACTAAAACAACTAAAAACACGTTGAAACCCCACACATTCACTGAACAAGAGTTACGTAACTTGCGTAAAGCAGCACGCCGCAGCAGGTCACATGATCTCTCACTGGCGTGTTCCCGGCAGCTTAGCGTGCCTCTAAACATAAACATTTGAAAGACAACATGGACACACCGCCCGCGGATGCTCCAACTTCAGAAGATTTAATTCCAAGACGTGGATCGACTTCAGTTGCATGGAAGTACTTTGGCTTTGAAAAGACTGATGTTACCCAAAAGACCGTAATCTGCAAAGTTTGTCGAAAAGCCGTTGCCGCTAAAAGCAGCTCGACAACCAACCTGTTTCACCACTCGCGGACTAACCACCCGAAGGAATACGAAGAATGTCAAAAGCTAGCTGCCAAAGAAAAACCTAAGTCGGCGAAGGTAACGTTACCTGCTGCACAACACAGCCAACAAACGTTAGCGGACTCGTTAGCAGAAAACTGCCTTATGACAAAAAAAGCACCCGATGGCGAGACGTAACAAATGCGATCACCAATTATATAGCAAAAGAAATGGTGCCGATTCAGGTGGTGGAGAGAGAAGGCTTTAAACAGCTTGTGAATACGCTGGACCCGAGATATACAGTGCCTGGTCGGAAATATTTCAGCGAAACTGCTCTGCCCAACCTGTATGATTCATGTCGCCAAACTCTGATGAATGAAGTTCCAGCATCGGTTCATGCAAGTGTAATAATAATGACTCTTTTTTTATTTGTCTGAAAATCACATTTGTTTTATTACATTTGTTTACAAATCTCTCTCTCGTTTTTGTACAGTATTTAAGAATCTGATTTGAAGTGAACATTTTTGACAAATATTCCTCTTTTGTTTTTTGATTTTTGTGCAATACTGGACAGAACTTGAAGTTAGTCATTGTTCTATATGACTATAAGCTAGATTTGTTTGTGTGCAATATTTTGCAGAACATGCTGGAGCACTTTGAACTTGAAGTCATTGTTCTATATGACTGTAAGTTAGATTTGTTTATGTGGAATATTTTGGTATGGTATACCAATGGTGTTTATTGCTTTTGTTTGCTCTTGCAGACAAATACAAACAAAAAGGAGCATTTTTCCTTTAAAACGTTGTGTCCATTAATATCATCCACTAGAAACAATTAATGAGCTATAACTCAGGCTGTAAAAAACACACATTTAAAGAATATCGTCTAATTATCGTTATCGTCAAAATCCCCCAAAATATCGAGATATTATTTTTTGTCCATATCGCACACCCCTAACTGAACCAGTACATCTTCATCTGAAACATCTCTGATACTTCCTATCCACCATTTCTGATCATACACACAACTCACATATTGTCTCATAGTGAGCATAGAGACAAACCGTTTGGAGACATTTGGCCTGTAATGTAAAATCTTTATGCTCAAATTAAGATTATTATTTTATTTGGTTGTGTAATTTATATACTTAAAGTATGACAAAATGTACAGTCTTCAATATTATGCTATCATGTTTGTTCATGGTTTAAGACATTAAAAGCTGCTTTCACCATGTTTAACTCACATTCAAGGACTTATTGCCTCTACAACTGTGCTACATTTTAATGTTTTTGTGAGGCTAAATTTTTCAGTAGCATTTAGTCACATATAAGTCTTTGGCAAATGGTAAAAAACACAATTGAATAGCCCTCCCTCCGCTCTCTCCTCAACTGTTATCTCCTCGCTCCCATCCTCGGAACAGTTCTCCTTAATGCCTACTGAGGAAGCCTCCTCTATCCTGATGTCCTCACTCGCCTCTTCTTTGGACACTCTCTGTCCCCCAATCTCACTACCGGCGCGATCATCTCCCCCCCCTCCCTGGCTGTCTGAACCTCTGCGAACCAACAGATCATTGTTGCGAGCGTCAGAGAGAAAATGGAAGAAATCGGGACAGCACGAGGACCTTGCTCACTACCACCTCCTCCTCTCTGACTTCACCTCAACTGTTTCGGCAGCTAAATCTGCCTTCTACCTGGCAAAGATCAACTCTTCTGCCTCCAACCCCAGGAAACTCTTCTCCATGTTCTCTTCCCTCCTCACCCCTCCTACCCCTCTCCCTCCCTCCTCCCTTACTGCCGATGACTTTGCAACTTACTTTACCAAGAAAGTAAATGACATCAGCTCCTCATTCACGCCTATTCCCTCCCAGAAGACATCTCCCCCAACTCTCAACTCGGATGGTCTTACCAGCTTTAGCCCCCTCACCTCTGAAGACGTTCACGCACTTGTTACATCTAACCGTGCCACCACCTGCTCCCTTTACCCGATTCCCTCCTCTCTTCTCCAGGACATCTCACACGACATCTTGCCATTCCTCACCACCCTGATCAACTCCTCCCTCACCTCAGGTGTCATTCCAGCGGATTTTAAGACAGCTACCGTGAAGCCTCTCCTGAAAAAACCCACCCTTGACGCTACTGACATCCAAAGCTACAGACCTGTATCTCTTCTTTCATTCCTCTCTAAAACCTTGGAACGTGCTGCCTACAACAAACTGTCATCCTATCTCTTGCGGAAGAACCTCCTAGACCCTAACCAATCAGGATTCAGGACTGCCCACTCCACTGAGACGGCCCTCCTCACGGTGACCGAGTCCCTGCGAGACGCCAAAACATCATCCAACTCCTCCGTTCTCATTCTCCTTGACCTATCTGCTGCATTCGACACAGTCAACCACCAAATTCTTCTCTCCACTCTGGCTTAACTTGGCATAACCGACTCTGCTCTCACCTGGTTTACATCATACCTGACAAACCGCACCTTTCAGGTCACATGGAATGGCTCTATGTCCAAACCCTGCTCTCTGGACACGGGTGTCCCTCAAGGCTCAGTATTAGGACCGCTTCTGTTCTCACTATACACCAGATCACTAGGTTCTGTTATCACATCGCATGGATTCTCCTACCATTGCTACGCTGATGACACCCAGCTGTTCCTCTCTTTTCCCCCGTCCTCTGACGCTCACATTGCAACTCGCATCTCGGACTGTCTGGCTGACATCTCTGTCTGGACAACTGCACATCACCTCAAGCTTAACCTGAATAAAAACGAACTCCTTTTCATCCCAGGGAAAGACTGCCCTCGCATGGACCTGTCGGTCACTGTTGAGGGCATCACAGTATTTCCTTCCTCAACTGCGAGGAACCTGGGTGTAATCCTCGATGACCAACTATCCTGCACCCCCAACATCACTGCTGTGGCCCGATCCTGCAGATTTGCCCTCTACAATATCCGCAGGATTCGGACCTTCCTCACAAAGGATGCAACGCAGCTCTTGGGTCCAAGCACTGGTCATCTCCCGCCTTGACTACTGCAACTCTCTCCTGGCCGGACTCCCGGCCTATGCGATTAAACCATTGCAGCGTATCCAGAACGCTGCAGCACGCCTTATCTTCAATCTACCCAAATTCTCCCACGTGACCCCCCTCCTCCGTGACCTCCACTGGCTCCCTGTTGCAGCACGCATCCAATTCAAGACGATGACACTGGCCTTCAGGGCCATCAATGGAACGGCACCTGCCTACCTTCAAACACTGGTCAAACCTCATGCACCGAAGCGAGCACTTCGCTCCTCTACTTCAGCTGGCCGGCTGGTACCACCATCGCTGAAATCAAACAAATGTCGCTCAGCAAAGTCCAGACTCTTCTCTGTTCTGGTGCCTCAGTGGTGGAACGAACTCCCGACTAATGTCAGGACAGCAGAGTCATTTGCCATCTTACGAAAAAGGCTCAAGACTCACCTGTTCAGACTTCACCTCGACTCTACATAGCATGACCCACTAACACCCTCCCTCGACACCCCCCCCCCCGCAAAAAACAAAAAAAAACTTACCTATAGCACTCAGATCGTAGCACTGTTGCTCTTGAAGTACTACTTTACTCAGATGAGGACCTAACACTTGTTCTATTTTTAGCTCTTACTGCATCGGCAATGATACGTCGTGGTTTCTTTGTTTCCTTCTTTTGACAAATGTACTTATTGTAAGTCGCTTTGGACAAAAGCGTCTGCTAAATGACCTAAATGTAAATGTAAATGTGTTTACTTCCATTTTTTAGCCTTAATATCTGTGAAACTAATCATCTGAGAGAGACCATATTTTGTAGAATGTTTAAGCTAACACCAGAGATAGAGGCAGAAGTGATAGAAGTCTTTTATCTGCAAAAATGGGGGCTCAGCCACTCTTCAAATGTACTACTTTATTTGAACAAGCCACATTTTAAGTACCTACCATACTAGGTTATCATTGAGCTACACCCCCAAGATTCAATGTCTGGAGGCTATTAGTAACAGATATACACTGTAGAAATTTTGAAGGCCACAGGTGAGATAGTTTTCCAGATATTTCCAGAAATAACAAAAAATGGAGCAGTCTAAGTTGGGAGGGGCCATTTGCATCCCCCCCTCTAATTGACAGTATTAAACTGGCCCAGAATGAGGACACGTTCACACTACACCTTTCCTGGAAAGTAGACGAGAGCAGGCGGAGCAGCAAGAGGCGGAGCCTAAAAACTGCTCCAGTCGGACAGTTTCCATCGGCCTTCAAGATTTGACAGGAAGTCACAGATAAAGTTACATCCTGTTAGAAGCGATCTGTAGGCGATCTGTTTGTGACCACATTCGCATTTCTTTATATTTGTTCATAAATATTTGTGGAAATCATAATAATAATAATTTAGTAATCCCTCAGGAAGTTATACAGCTGCAGTTATAAAAGAGAGGAGAGAAAGAGTCAAATAACTATAAAAATATAAAGTATAAAATAATACCACTATATATGTATGAAAATAATGTATGAATATAAAACACTATACAGTATAGTTGTGTATCATAGTATCATAGTGCAAGTAAAGTTTGACAGTTACCGGTATACTGTATTAAATTTGAATCTGGTGGGTTTTTTTCATGTCTGCCTCTTAAAGCACACCGTAGGGTAATTGCTCGTTTTGATAAGGTCTGTATAAATAACCTATTTTATTGTCGTTAGTATGATTATGGTTGTTATTATCAACCACATGAGATATGTTTGTTAAAAGATTTAACTTTAATTGCACAACATGTGACTAACAGCCCACGATCTAGCGTCAAATATTAGACTCACACAGGAAATCTGCATTTTCTTCTAAACGTGGTGTTTGTTGTTAAAACTAAGAGCCAATCAGCTCTTAGATGAGGCGAGAGCCAGGCGTTTCCTATCATGTCCCGGGGCTTGCAGTCTGTTGAGAGCAACTGCGGCACCTGGCTCTAAAAACTACGGCCGCCTTGATTTCGTGGGATTATCTTTGCCCATGTGTGCATGACGTCAGAGCAAGTCGGGATCAAACTTACCGGCATGCATTGTGCGGCGATCGCCAGCGAACAATTCTGCACAGGCCTGGCTCATCTGCAACGAGCCTATTGACTTGACATGGGCTTGCGTCACATTTGCCGAAATGAATTGTGGGTCCGCACCGTTGCGTTGAAAAAAATCAACTTTTCGGGCACCGACGGATCTGTCAGCCAGCCACGCCTTCCCTCGTCCGGCAACGTACGTATGTAGTGTGAACGCAGCCTTGCTGTCTGCGGATTACTATAACAGCAGTGTTGCTGCTGATGGCCGTACCGTCACCTGTTTTAATGTCAGTTCCATGATTGGAACTGACATCTGAAATTGAAATATGACCGATGTCCAGTCCACCCCTGTTCCGCCCTGTTGGAGCGGCGGAGGAAAAGTTTTCTGTCCCGGATCAAACTTGACCAGATTTTCACAAGCAAGCTGGATATCAAAAAGTGCTTGGCAATCATAAACCAGTAGAGAGTTGACATTTTTCGTGACGGACCAGCACAAACACAATCAAGACTGACATCACTTCCCTGTTAATTTATAAGGGACATAGACGATATTTTTGTACTTAATGTGAATAAAATAAAATTCATATAAATATATTAGCTTTCAATAATATACACTTTGTTTAGCTTTTATATTGAAACCGTAAGTTGTCACATTTGGATCCTTCCGCTAACTTTGTAAAGTTCGACGTTGCATTTACCGTGAATGTGAGTATATGGGTGCATTGCAATTTTAGTGTCGGCTGATTTGACCACGGAGATTTAAAGTCCCAGTCGGCAAGTCCAGCGGATCGAGGGCACTCTGTCAGATTTTGAATGTTTACAACTCTCATACTCCTCCCCCATGACCACGAGCTCATTCCCGATGACTCTGTGCCCTTTGAAATCCCTTAGATCACGCAACCTTTGAAACGCGGGTCGATGTTTTATCACAGGCACCATCGCAATCTTTCTTTTTTTCCCTATTTTCCACTGGTGTTTTCTTTTCCTTGGTTGTTTTGGACCTCTTGTTTTGGTTTTTAACGAGGAATTAGAAGCTTGTTGCTACTTCCCTCCTGTGATAGTGGAACGACCCGAGGGGGGAGGGGCTCTGTGTGTGCACGAACACAGCCCTGCGTGCTGCTGATTGGACAGGATGATCTGGGCCGCTGTCGATCTTTGCAAAACAAACAACAGGCTCTAGTGCACGGAGAGGAACGCTTTTTTCTAAAACCGGATGATTTATGTTGTTCTATCGGAGCATAGTGTCGTCTTCAGTGAATATGATAAAAAAAAATGTAGCCGACTGGGACTTTAAGTGTCGACTGGCTTGACCAGTTTAAAGGACCAGGACAGTGTTATTAACGTCCGACTAAGATAGAACAGGTGAAAGGGGACTCTCCCGCTGAAGTTCAGTCTCAAAGCATTATAAAGAAACTCTTACTTCACATCAGAAACAGCGTCCAGACGTCCAGACCCGCTGCATCCCGACGGCTCAACAGGAGAAGCTGGTAGCTTTGTGATTCATTGTGTGTTATATAGAGGTCGCAACTAACGGATTTGTATGCACGTCATCAAATTCCTTCACTGAAATGGCCGCCGAAAGCCAAGTATCTTATTATTCACTTACTCCTTTTCTAAGGTCTACTTGTTAATCCACTGCTCACGAAGGACGTATGGTTTAAAATAGCATCTGTGACGGAGCCTGAACTCAGTAAACACAGGATGTAGAAGCAGCCTATCAGGCGAAAGTGTGCTTCTTCTTCTCTTGATTTACAGCAGACTAGACGCCTTGCAGCACATTGCTGCCCCTCACTGGTCGATACTAGCCTGCAACTCATCGGCTTTCCATCTAGTTCGACATAGAGGCCTACTGTATACATTTGTAAATCATTTTCAATGATACAAAGTACAAGGCTTTCTGGCTTTTGAGTCCTTGCAATGTTGCAAATAAGATTTCATTATATTTTTGTTTGGCTTCTTTCTGGTCCACTTGAATGTATCAATGTAAACTTTTCCAGATAAAATAAGAAGATTTAAAATGAAAATATTATTTATGTCAATGTTTTTTTTCAAATAATAATATACAATATCTCTTTTTGTAAACAAATCCTAATTCCACCATACAACGGCATATCAATTTAATGTTTGACTTCAATCCAAAAATAGTTTAGATAAATACATGAATTTAATATAAAATCGTTTCTTCGCCATTATTACAAAATATATAGGGCCCAGAAATTGTATTTCTATATTTTAAGAGTGTTTGTTGGATAAATTACATGTATAATTTTAAACACATTTTTTAATATCATTTTTGGAACAAGGGGTTGTGTCACGCCATGGTGAGGGGTGTCTCGTCATGGGTTTCTTGTCTTGTTAATTTCCTGGTTTATTTTGAAAAGTAACTCTCCTCTCGTTTCAGGTCATTTGTGTTTCCGGTCTGACGTCTCCCCTGATCCCTGATTGTTTCCACCTGTTGCCCATTATCCTCATGTGCCTTATAGTCTGCGTCTCCCTTTGTCCTGTGCCCGAGTATATCGTTTGTATATGTATCTCCAGTCCTGTTTTCGTCCACAGCCCACGCTAGTGATGGTGAGATGAAGCCTCATGAAACATCGAAGCCTCCCAGCCAGATGAACCACGAAAGTGGTTTGACCCCAAATCTTCAAATAAGTACGCTAGGGACACCTAGTGGTGAATGAAATTATGAAGAAAGTAAAAGAGTTTCCAGTCAACCTAACATGTCTGCCACCTGATCTGTTGTTTGTCATTGTTTTGTCATAGTTTTTTTTAGTGATGGCGAGATGAAGCCTCATGAGGCATCGAACCACTTGAGCCAATTGGTTCGAGAAAGGGTTCATTTCTCGAAGCTTCATGTGCACATGAAACCACCTACTGGCCAAGTGTATAATCACAGGCAGCTGTATCTGAACCACATAGAAACGAGTAAGGAGCGGACATCCAGCAGGATGCTTGGCGCAGGATGGTCTCCCATCGGGACAGGAACAGGCGACAAGTGGACCCCCCGCAGCATGCGTGGCTCAGGCATCGGACGGTTCCCCGTCGGGACAGGAACAGGCAACAAGCAGGATGCGTGTAATGGGTGTCAGGACAGGAACAGAAAAAGGTGAACCCCTGGCAGGATGTGTGGCGCAGGCGTCGGACCCCCCCGTCAGGACAGCAGACGGGAGGACCCCAGTCTGGACTGGTGACAGACAGACCTTCGTCTGGACCGGTGACAGACAGACCTTCGTCTGGACCGGTGACGGACGGACCCCGTCGGGACTGGTGACAGACGGACCTCCGTCAGGACTGGTGACGGATGGACCTCCGTCGGGACTGGTGACGGATGGACCTCTGTTGGGACTAGTGACGGACGGACCTCCGCTGGGACTGGTGACGGACAGACCCCCGTGGGGACTGGTGGCAGACAGACCCCCGACAGGATGCTTGGAGCGTGCGTCGGACAGTCCCCTGTCGGAACAGGAACTGGCGATGAACGGGCCCCTGGCAGACTGCTTGAGGCAGGTGACGGACAGACCTCGGTCAGGACCGGTGCTGACAGACCTCGGAACAGCATCGGGGAGGCTCGCCTCCTCGAGCCTTGCCTTCTCCTTCCAGCCAGTGGCAGGCTAGCCAGCTGGATGCTCCTTGGCCCTCCCACGGCCAGGCAAGTCCCCCGAAACGAGTTAAGACAGGAACTGGAAGGCTGCTTAACTGGGGAGGGTGATGGCCGGGAATCAGGGGCTGAGACAAAGTCCTTAAAAGATGTGACGTAGTGAAGACCATGGTGACAGGCCGCCTGTGGATTTAACGAGCTTAAAGCATAGGTCCGAAGAAGATAAACGCTGGGAGTTACAAGGCCGCATATGCATCGACATGTTTATGATGCACAGAAACTTCACTTGCGGTTGAAGAGTCAATATGCGAGACAAGCAAAAGTTCACCTTTGGTAGTTGTTTTGATGCAGCGACCTAATCAGATTTCCAACGCTCATTGCACACGTCACGTGGCTCACGTGTCCATAGACAAGAGGCCGGCTGCACAGTTGGACGCCTCACTAGTTCCGCAAAGCCGGGTTGCTATCTAAACGCAGACGTTAGGCCGCAAGCAAAGTTCTATCTAAACACAACGGTTCGCGGCATATTTTCACTCACCTTCCCACCATTACGGCGGAACCGTCTGTCTAAAAGAGGCTAATGAGACACAGCTGGGAGACAAAAAAGGAGGGAAAACAAGACAGGAAGCAAAGCACATGACAACACAAGACAGAAGGACTACAAGATAAAACAGGAAACCAAAACTACAAAATAAAACAGGAAGTCAACCATTTAAAAACACAGATCATGACATTTTTGCTTGACTTCATTTTTCCAGACTAAAGAAGTTAGAGGAGTTTTTCCCCTTCTTTAATCCAACAAGCTACACAATAAAAGAGACAACGAGATAGTTCCTGATCTCCGGTTAGACAGTCTTCCATCAAGAGGTCAGTGTCATGATTATGATCAAACCATAGCGCAAGACGCCTCACCCTAATTGCTCCTGACGAGCTGGCTGTCGCCCTGCGTGGTTGACTCCGCCGTCGGTGTGTGAATGTGTGCGTGAATGGGTCAGTCATTACTGTAAAGCGCTTTGGATAAAAGCGCTATATAAATGAGGACCATTTACCATAGCTGAATTTGTTTCAAAAGTAAGTTTGACTGATTATTGGAGGCTAAAATATCCCACTAAACGACAATATATCTGGTTTAATGCATCCAATAATGGGCAATGTTCATGGATAGATTTTTGACTGATCTCAAACAATTTGGTCAATGATGTTTCTGCGTGTGAAATCTCAGCATCAACTTAAACTGATCACTAGTATCCCTTTTGTGGTTAAATACATTATCAGGGAACCCGTTAAACAATATCATTACACCAGCCGAGTGTGATGTTCCATGACTAAAGTAAACTGACTTCCCCATTGCAGTTTCCAAAATGTTGTATCAGCCTCAACTGAATGAGTCTTGCAAGAAAACAGAATTAGCTTTATGTTCCTTACAGAAAAGAAAAGTGGCCTTACGTTTTCCGTTATTTTTTAACCCCCTAACATTAAAGAGATAAAAGACAACTTTTAACTGGTTAATACTCTCCCAAGTATGCACAAAAGTAACAATGAGCAGGAATGAGTAACTTAATTCTTAACATACATGTGTAGTGAAACAACCCTCAAAATACCTGAACAAGAGGAGAAACGTTGTATTTCAGCAAACCTGTCAGGAACAAATGCAACTAAATTATGCTGGTTTATTCAGGGTCCACTCTTCGGTTGTCAATCAGTGCGTATCCTTCCTTCAGGAATGCTGTCTGTCCCTTTCTCCTCGCCTCCTGGACCAGGTTCCGGTCTTCTTTGGAGTCTTCACAGAAACACATCTCGCTGCAGACTCTTGCATCTCTTACCTCTTCCAGACCTCATCCGAACAGTTCAGAGTTGGATTATGACAGCCCTCGGTGTGTTTGTAGTAGCAGCGCTTCCCTTTTTTCTCCGGCAGTGGACAGTATTCACCGTCTCCCGCAGCCGATCCACAGCTCCAACTTTTGTCTTCTCCATCCTTTTCTGGGAGACTGGTCAGCCTCAGATTCCATCTTCTTTTGTTGCGGGCTTGATTCTCACATGAATTTCTCAGTGAGATGTTTTCTTTCTGAAAATCACTGAGTTTTTTCTAAAGGACAGCAATGTCTTCCTTATTCTGTTTGACTGCTGTTGTGTTGGCTTCAATGCATTTTTTATCCATCTTTTGGGTCAAAATCTATACTGTGTGAAGAATCGCTGTGCCGGTACTGTCCGCCCCCTCTTTTTTGTTGTTGTTGTCATTTTTTGGGGATTGAGGCTTTTTAGAGGCGAATGGGTCCAATTTATCTTCTGTTCTTTTGATGACTTTTCATCCACTTCAATTTCTCCAAAATTGCCATCATCACACGCCTCATGGTGAGCTACCAGGTCAAAGTCTAGGTCCGTCATCCGTCCGATATAACAAATATATATATATATATATTAAGCCCTGTGATAGACTGGCGACCTGTCCAGGGTGTACCCCGCCTTCGCCCAATTTTAAATGGAGCCTGCAGAAATGTTACCACTCAATCCGCGATCTTGAAAACCTTGGGCCGCAAATTTTAGAGCCAGGCGCTGCAGTTGCTCTCAATCAACAGCAAGGCCTGGGCATGATGGGAAATCATCTAAGAGCTGATTGGCTCTTAGTTACAACAACAAACACCACGTTTAGTATAAAATGCAAGTTTCCTGTGTGAGTCTAATATTTAACGCTAGATAGTGGGCTGTTAGTCTCCATCCATCCATTGTCTACTGCTTATCCTATAAGCTTATCCTATTATTCAGGGTCTTAATTCACACCTACGGGCAATTAAGAGTAATCAATTAACCTATCCCCATCCTGCATGTCTTTGGACTGTGGGAGGAAGCCAGAGAACCCGGAGAAAACCCACGCTCACACGGGGAGAACATGAAAACTCCACACAGAAGGAACCCAGGCCTGACCCGGAAATCCAAAGCGGGACCCTCTCGCTGTGAGGCGACAGTGCTACCCACTACACCACCGTGCAGCCCTGCTGTTAGTCTCATGTTGTGCAATAAAAGTTCAATCTGTTAACAAACATATCTCATGTGGTTGATAACAATCATAATCATTATAACGACAGTAATAGAGGTTATTTATACAGACCTTATCAAAACAAGCAATTAGCCAACAGTGTGCTTTAAGAGGCGGACATAAAAAAAAAAAACAGATACACATTTAAAACATATATATACATAACGGTCAAACTTTACTTATGTGCACTATGATACTATGATACACTACTATACTGTATAGTGTTTTATATTCATACATTATGTTCATACATATATAGTGGTATTATTTTATACTTTATATTTTTATACTTATTTGACTGTTTCTTTCCTGACTCTTATGAAGCAACTGCAGCTGTAAAACTTCCCGAGGGATTACTAAATTATTCTGATTTCCACAGATATGTATGAACAAATATAAATAAATGCGAATATGGTCACAAACTACAGATAGCCTACAGATCGCGTCTAACAGGATGTAACTTTTTCTATGACCTTCTGTCAAATCTTCGAAGGCTGATGGAAACTGGAGCGCAGTTTTAGGCTCCGCCTCCTGCTGCTCCGCCTGCTCTCGTCTACTTTCCAGGCGAGGCGCAGTTCATCTCGAACGAGCCTAATCATTTCAATAGAAAAGGTTATATCCGCCCTTTCCGGTCATGTGACTTGTTGGATCGTTTTGGGACCGCGCGTCCTTCAGTTCTTTGGCGCGTATCTGTAGACTGGGACCTAACCGGCTGGCAACAGATATATTTTACTGCTCCAGATACGCATAGAAGTGAGGAAAATGTCCGACTGGACCAGAGGCAGACGGCGTGATTCTCACGACAGTGAACACGACAATAGGTAACGTGACGTTTTGTTTTGTCATGTCAATGTGACGGTTTCATCCTCTTAAAACAGCGTTATTACGAGCGCCCATTGTGTCTTTGTCCACTACACAGGAAGCACTGTGTTAAGTTAGCTAGAATTCTGGTTAAGCAGGCAACTTACTCGGGATAACTTGCCAGTTTACGAACGTGACATAGCATATTTGCTGGAACTGTTATTGTATGAATAGATGTACTAAAGCGAACACTGTAACATTATCTGTTCATGTAACAATACAGGTCCGCCTTCCTCTTTCCTGTGCTAGCTTGTGCGATTAGCTTTACCCTGTGTCGGACGTTAGCACGTTAGCCTTGAAGTAGCATTAACGTTAGCAAGTTATACGCGTTTGGGTTGCGTTTCGTAACTCTGTGACGTTAATAACGATAGCACCGTCCCCTGCTCGGTGGTTGGTGGCGTGTGAAGAGGTGATGGGCACGAGGCGGTAAACGCTCGCCTCGAGCTGGAACCCACGTTGACAGGAGGACGATACGTAGCACGAGCAGTTGCTTGGGAGACGGCGGTCTTTTTGCTCACTGTAATGTTAGTTCCACATATCAACTAAATGATCTGCCTGATGACTATCAGTCCACTGTGTTCCCAGCCCACTGAGGTGATAGGCTTCTGCCACTCAACAGGCTCGTACTTTAACGGATGAATGAATAGACGGTCAGAACATATGTGAATGGAAGCAGCGTTATGATGGCGGGAGAAGCTTCCGAATCCAAACTAAGGCTTTCTATCTTACGACACAACAGAAAGCTGATTTAAGCACGGCTCCAAGTGTGTGAATATTTTTTATCAGCATAAGTTGTCTTGCTTTTCGGATCACAGAGGTAACTATCGCATTCTTTAAAAGACCGGCGATGTTTAAAAAGCCAGAAGCTCATTTAAGATAAGTAAGTGCTGTTATGACGACATGAACAACCACCTGGATGAAAAAATATCTTCACCCGTATTCCAAATCGCAACTCCCTTTCTTATGTCGATCATGTGAGCCGGATTGTTTGGATTGGGAAACATTAGCATAGTTACCATAGCTTGCTATAATTGATATTTCAAAACTACGCTGCATATAGCCTGCAAGCATTACTTTCTGTTGAGATGTATTGGTTTTGGACAGGATACAAATATTTATTCCTGTTTGTAAGGAAGACCTATTCAAATGGAGTTTAATTTGCTAGTATGCTTAAATAAAATGCTGTCTCATGTCTTTCGTCTGTAGGAGCTATGGCCCATCTCGGTGGTCCAACTGCAGGAAACGAGGGATCGATGGAAGCCTGCGGGCCAACAGAGAGACAGATGGGAAAGTTAGTAGTGAGCAAACCGGTGGGCACACTGACAGCAGCTACAGACACTCTGACCACAGACATGCTAGGTAAGAGTATCCTGCTACAATACCAGTACATAATACGATTACATTCCAAATCATTCTCAGAGTACAGACAACAAAGTGCACTTTAACATCCAACCAGATGTGCAAAAAGCAGGGCAAAGTATGTTCAAACGTATAGCTACATTAAAGCTGGGGTATGTAATGTTGGAAAGCCTCCCGTCAGCGAGTCCGTCCAAGCTGATTCTTCCGGCATCAGCGAGACGTGAAGGCTGTGCACTCGCGCTTAGGCGGGGAGGGCGGGTGCAGAACTAGACATGAAGGCATCTGATTGTTTTTTTACTCGGACCAATCCGCGTCCTTCGGTGCGAGGGACGAGTGCACAGCCTTCACGTCTCGCTGATGCCGGAAGAATCAGCTTGGACGGACTCACTGACGGAAGGGGGGGGGGACACTCTGTTGCTAGCTTTCCAACATTACATACCCCAGCTTTAAGTGCAAGATGAATATGCTTACTTTATACAGTGTGAGCAGTGTTAAAGGTTGTGCAGGCTTCAACGAGGTTACAGTTGATGGGAGGAAGCTGTGATTATCATTTGAGTGTACATTGTTATCTTTTCCAATTATTTTTAATCTCTTTATCCTTGCAATGTACTTAAAAGCAGGTTTTTACTGCAAAAATGTCAAACTGATTGAAGCACCAGCAAAATGTGGAACTTAGGATGTCTGACTGTTGACACTGTGGTAACGAGAACTTACGTTCCCCTCGGTGTGTGAATGCGTGTGCTTCCTCCTCAGTTTCACCACTCCAGAGATCACAGGCCCAGTGTCTCGCTGTAGTAGACAGGTTGACTGGGGAAGCCAGGTGGAGGATGATGAAATGAGGAAGGATGTACACAGAGACATGCAACGGTAACGGAACTCTGCTTCCATTTCGGTGGTTTATCTCCAATTTATTTAAATTGTGCTCTTATTTCATGCCAAACTTCACTGACTGTGTGCCCTCCCTTCAGTTATAGGAGGAGGATACTGGGTGCAGAGGTCGCTCAGAGAGAGAGAAAGACCTCCTCTGGCTCTTCGGGCAGGTATGTCACAGTTGCTCTCTCAGGTTGTCTCTACTTGACTGTTGCATCGGATCACAGGCCATTACATGTATGTTTGTCCATATTGAATTTACTCTTATTTTAAAGGAACTTAGGGCAGGATTTGTGAAAAAATAAACATTCACTTTAAGTCTTTTAATGCTAATGGATGATGAAGCGTTCAAAACCAAAAAGAATGAGACCACACACATATCTCCCCATTGCCTTGAACAAGGCTGTGTGCTGCATGATGTACTGCAATTCGTGGTCCGAATTTCCCGCGCAGTCCTGCGGACGTGATGTCAAATGACGCTGAATGCGCGTACTCGACGGCTTGGAGACCGGAAGAAGACAAGCGCGGTGGACTCAAGTACCGTATGTGTAGTGATGGACTCTGCTTCGGCCGGAAAACGACCCACCACCACACAAAGTCCACTAAAAAGTAATACCAAGAAGAAAACGAAGGTTTTATCAGCGGCAAGTCGTGAGTCCAAACGAAGTTATGACCAAAGCCGGGCTGGCACCCGGATGAACATTGGATATGCGTTCGACTCATGGAGATGCTGACATGGCTAATTTCCTAGTAACCAGGTAAGAATACATTACAGGTCATGTTTACGGCTTGATTTGAAAATCTTATGAGATCACAGAGGACTCGGAATGAGCTAAAGTGCAAAGTAGCGTTAGCTGCTAACGTAGCGTTAGCTGCTAACATGTAACTTAGTCCAACGCTGTGTAACACTGAATAATTACAGACTGCGCATTGTCCACGGTCCTTTAGTCTGAAACCAAATAGTTATAAATATGTCCCTTTATATATGGGACCGAAAGCCCAACTGTTATCCGGGAGGTGACGTTAGCAGCTGGCTGTAGCAACAGGCTAACGATTTGTTCGTGTCTGTGTAGTTATATTAGCCGCTAGCTACACACAGCGAGCCGGCTCCCCGGCTGCTTCGTGAGTGTAGGGGATAAAGCTATATCATACACACAGCACCGGCTCCCGTCTCGTTCCCGTCCCCGGGAAATACAGTATTTAGGGGGTACAGTAACGGTATTTACAGGCTGTGTGTTAGGGGCTATTGTTTTAACGTGTTGATGATACTGTTGTGATGTAGCTGAATAAAAGGCATTTAGAGCTAACCGTGAAGTGCACAATCGCATGTAAACAAGCTCAGAGAGAGAGCTTTTAGCATTTATTGTTTTTGACTTGTGTTGTACCTTCCACACAAGATTGCTCCAGACATTATACATTGCGTTGTATGTAAAGCAGAAGAAATTGTTTGTAAAAGTGAAGCGCACAATATTACCGAACGACTGAGACGCGTATTATTATTGTTGCAGGCAAACATTGTATGGCCATAGTTGTTCTGGCCAAAGAGAAAAGACACCAAGGTAGCAAAGTCACAGCCAGCTTGCTGACTCAGACTGTAACTTTTTAAAATATTGCTGTTTTCCAGCTACCAGAAGAAGCAAACTCCTGAAGCAGCTACTCAGGGAAGTAAGGAGATGAGAACATCAACACCCAGCAAGCGGACAGCTGCTAAAATCTCTCATCGATTATCACCAATCGAACCAGTGTCTGAGGGGTTAGTATGTTTTCAGGAATTTCAATCTTTTCAGAATATAGACAAAACATTGAAAAATATTATAATATAAAATAACATGAAGTGCTGACATGTATTTATCCACACTTCACGTTAGAACTGCGTGTTCTAACGCTACTGTTCTCTTCGCTCCATAAAGGCCTCAGCTACATGATCCAGAGATGTGAGCAAGAGAAGAGAGAAGACAAGACCGTCTTGTTTACCAGACATTTATTTTATTATAAACATATAAAAAATAAATACAAAATAAAACTATGTACATACTGCAAATTTGAAAAATACTTGGTTTTTCTGTAAACTTTGAAAATAAATATAAAAATATAGACTGTACATAAATGGTTTTTATTTTTCCCTTTTCCTTTCCCTCTGCCGCCTTTGCCTTTACCCCCTGGTCTTGCACTTTCCCATGACTCATCAGAGTCTGGGGCAGGCTGAGGCACATACTCCTCCTCTGAAGTTTCCTCCATGTGTGCCACTCCTTCCAGAGTCAATTCCAAATCCTGAAACAAAAACATTGAGAACAATAATAATAAGAATAACTTTAGTAATGCTCAAAGGGATGTTATGATTTTATTTGATGTTATTTTTATTCTGATTCAACTTAATATAATACCAGTTATGACATATTGACATTTCTGTTTTTCTTGTATTTACTTTGTTTTCATCAGTGCTATTCATACCATTTATATTGTCTTATAATGGAAATGGTTTCACAAATTATCTCAGTGACACTGGCACATAACACTTGGCTTGAGACATTGAATCATACTACTGCTGTTATATGATAATGACTGTACACTTATGTCAGCTTGTTAGCAAGCTTTATCCAATGTTATAAATATTAGCTATGTTGGTAATTACCACAGTCAGAAATTAGCTGCAGCCACAAAGCCAAATGCTCTTTAAATACCATAACGTTGGTGGCAGGCACATTAGCTTCACTCACCAGTCACAAAACAATGGTTATCTCTAGCTCGTTATTCACCGTGGCTGGTGAAGTTTGAACTTTAGCAACCATTTGGCCAGTGTAAGGTAAACGTACTTTACATTACAACTGTCATTTTGCTGAATGAATGCGCTAATGTTGTCAAACATCCTAAAGTTACACTAAAATAAACACTTGTTTACTTACTTCGTCGCTTGACATGATGCTGTTCGCAGATGTATGCTACCAACGTAGTTCCGCGGAGGCATGTGCGGAGGTCTTGTAGTAAACAGTCACGTGAACAGCGAGTAAATAAACAACCGTGTAACAGCATCAGCTGCACTGAAGAGTTCATGCGCGCTCCCGCGCCGGCTTGGCAGATGGCTGCAGTTACCCTAACGGCCGTCGTGTCGCTGTTGAGTCTTATTTCTTGATCCTGCCCTAAGTTCCTTTAAACTCATTACTATGTTTTGATCATACCACGTGTTTACTTCTCAAAAGTGGTGTTGAATTGTTTTTTCAATAAAACTTATTTTAAGATGTCATATCATACAGTTTACTACTTTTGCAGTATGTATACCACACCTGCTTTATGTGAATTTTCAGGGAAGTTTGCTCTTATGTAGAATTTTAATGGACTCTTATTTCTTATTTTATTGAAATGCCTCATCAGAATATCCTGACTTTCACTGAACGACACTTAGAGGTTGTCTGCTATCAATCAGAAGTGAAATTAGCGTGCACTATGTGCCATTTCTTTTCAAATCGAATCTGAATTCAGAGGGGCGTTGGATCATATGAGAATTTAAAGTCATTTTTAAGGTCTGATTGGTCTTTGGAAATGTATTCTTTATTGGAAGTTTCAGTAAATATTCTCCAATTAGAGTTTCACCTTTTTCTGAAATACAGTTTGCGGGCACTAATAATCGTTTTTGAGTTATCACATTTTAATGTATTATTTCCTATTTATCCATTCTGTTTCAATTATTTAACTTCTTTGTTTGTTTACCCGTGTCTTTGGTCATTCATTATTGACAGACTTATTGACTGACTGGAAAAAAAATTACAGGCTGGTTTGACAAAGTGTGTGGTATATTGTGACTCCTCCATAAATGATTGAACATACACTTACATATTTATGCACATATGTATGGTCTATGAATGACAAGGAATTAAATAGAATGGAACTACTGTATATGTCTTAATTTTGATTAATCAACCACACTTAAAATGGATTTCATAGAGCCCTAAATAGCTGGATGCATTCCATATAATGCATGGTGAGATATATATAGATGACAAATCAGTAAGCAGACATGCTTAGTTGGAGATGGATTTTGGTGTTTTTAATTACTGGGAAACACTGGTGTGTGTGTGTATATATGTATAAAAGTTTAACCTGTCTGCTGCAGCTGTGACTCAAGAGAGGGAGAAAACATTGAGACGGATGAGGCTGTGTTGCTACGGCGACAGAAACAGATCAACTATGGCAAGAACACACTGGCCTATGACCGATATATCAAAGAAGTTCCGAAGTAGGTTTATTCAAACATACACACACCCTCAATCAAGACATCACTGCAACTATATATTGAATAATAATGTTTTGGAAAGTTTTTCACTATTTTTTGCATTTTTATTATTAGAATTATATGATTGATATTGTTATTTTTATGTGTAAACCTACATGGTTATAAAACATAATCTGTTTCCATATCGTTTTTTTTTTTTTCTAGACACATGCGTCAGCCAGGTGTTCACCCAAAGACTCCCAATAAGTTCAGGAAGTACAGCCGTCGCTCCTGGGACCAGCAGATCAAACTGTGGAAGGTCAAACTGCATGCCTGGGACCCCCCAACGGAGGATGGCCAAGACAAAGTCCTTGATAACATGTAAGAAGACATTTAGCCTTCAGCAAAGACACACAGACTGAATCGTGTACATGTCCTGTAGTCTCAACGAGGTGTTGGTCATGTCTGTTCTTCTAGTGAGGAGTTGGGTCTTGGTGATGTAATGGACATTGAGCTGGACTTCCCAACCTTGCCAGACTCCCATAATGCCCCAACGACACACAGCATTTCACTGGACGTGAGTTTGATTCAGTCACTTATGTTTCGTAGAATTCTAGCAAATCTGAATAATTTCAAGACATTTACATTGTAGCTGAAATTATAATCAATGTTAATGGAAAAATGTAGTTAGATTTAATTTGATCGGTCCATGATTTCCTGACAATTTGCAACAATCCCCCAGGCTGTTTTCAGGAAAGAACTAACCTGACCTGTAACGATTTGAGGAAAGTATCTAATTACAATTTTCTAAAGGAAAACGCCATTTGAATTGTGATTTAGCTGATATATATATATATATATATATATATATATATATATATATATTTACTAGTATGGGCTTAAGTATCACTGTAACTGGACTTTTTTGTCATGCACTCATCGTGTAATTGCCTGTGGTGTAGGGCTGAACGATTTATCGTTTTCTGACCGAAATTGCGATTTCAGACAACGCGACCATGTGATCGCCAAAGCTGCGGTTTTTGCACGCTAACCAATCAGTATTAACCTGCTCCGTATTTGTAATTAGTCAGAAATTACTTCAACTGGACCAGAAGCGGAGTTAGGGGATTTAATCGCCAAGAAAAACAGCACGTCCGTCATTTGGGAGTATTTCGGGTTTGAGGCTGCAGACGTGCACCAGAAACAGGTACTGTGCAAAACCTGTCGCGCTAAAGTTGCAACATCCAGCGGAAACACCCAATATATACCGGTGATATAATCTCCCGCGAGAGGGTGCATTTCACGGCAGGGGCGCTGATTACGGCACAACACTGGCACTTGAAAAATCACCACAGTCATTTGCATGACGCAGTGTTTCCCCCACGTTCGCTGCAATAAAAATCCGTTATAAATTTTTTTTTTTTTTTTTTTTTTTTTTTTTTTTACGTAGCTCCTTTTAGAAAATGTACAGCGCGTAACGTCGGGTGGCAGTTGTTGGCAGTAGGCTACCCTACACGGTTGCAAAGTTACATTGATTCTAGCAGTAGCGAGTGAAGCGGAAGATCGAAGAAAGAAGGAAAGAGTGAGACAGACAGAGAGAGAGAGAGAGAGAGAGAGAAAGTAAGTTGCTAAAATGTGTCGCTACATGACCACCAGTGTTAAAAACCCTCTGAGCCCAATCATTTTATTGTATCTATAAACCGCAACCTCCGTGCCGTTTTTCCTCTAGTATTGTGTGTGTGTGTGTGTAGGCCTATGTGTGTGTGTGCGTGTTGTCGCTCTTTTTGGGATCACTCATAGCCTTTACAGGAGCTTATATCCAGTCAGGAATTTATAGCCTAGGTATTTTCGGGAACTTTGAAAAATGAATCCATACTGTTGGATCCGATTTTGTTCTTTATTGCCATATAAAATCCGTTTTCATCGCGTATTTTAGTTAGGGATTTATGCTAACCGCCTGTAAGCATGTGGTCATTAGCATAAATGCAGGGAAAAAACCTAAGGACTTCTTAAAAGATCATGAATAGTTTCTATTATGTATAACTTATATTTATTTTATAATTTTCTCATCACTTTTTGACTCCCAAGACTAAGAAGAAGTGTTTTAAGCAATAACAAGCTTAATCAATTTGCCTTTTTTGTGTCATATCAATAAATAATTGTGAGATATTATTTGCTTTTTTTTTTTACACTGTCTAATTGATAATTTCCTACATTCAAACGACATCACTGCAGCACACATATTCTGATAGTCCAGGTTGTGACCCAAATAAATGATAGCTTGACAGCTATGCATTATAAGGGTGATGAATGCAATCTTAATAAGAGAATAAATCCAGGCGAACCAAAACATCTCAAAAATGGCTTAGGGCTCAGAGGTTAAAAGGCTGGTACAACACACAGTAATACACAGGACTGTTTGAATAGGATTTAAGTGCATATTCTCCTCTCAAAGTGCACCAGATTCATGCATTCCAATGTAAAGGGTACAAAAAAATTAACGCCGGGGGGGCATGCCCCCGGACCTCCCTAGAGGGTTCGGGGACCACACCACCGCTGCTGAAAAATATCCTGCGGGAAACACTGTGACGCGTGCATGACGAAAAAGTCAGGTAAAAAGTCTGGTGACTATGATGATCAGGCCCACTGTAGCAAACAGACTACAATTACAGCATCTTTTGCCAGTGTAACTCCGTACGATAAGAGCAGCGGAAGACACCGGAAAGACGGATTTAAAAACCTCCTCCGCACGCTGGACAGATACACGATTCCCTCCCGCACCGACTTCTAACAGGTTGCCGTCCCACAGCTATACGCAGAGTGTAAAGAAAAAGTGGTAACCAATAAATTAATGACCCACCTATTTTAATATCTGACATATTTTTTAGAAGGGTCATTTTATTTCAATAACAGTTTTTGTATTTGATTTACAATAAAAGTATTACAGTTAAGGATTTTTGCACATTTTAAGACGGTCAAAGATGGCTCTTTTAGTTCATTTGTAATAACTGCCATTGGTCAAGGACTTTAAAGAATGAATATGCATGTTTCTTGTTCTTGTAAATTCATTTGGAAGCAATTTTTAACTTTAGTCCTTGCATTAGAGTAATAGCATTCAATGTTTTAATGTTACTGTACATTGTGAATATTGCACTGAAGCTTGATTTGAAGGAAATCGTGAATCAAATCGAAATCGCAATATCTGTCAGAAAAATTGCAATTAGATCTTTTCCCAAAATCGTTCAGCCCTACTGTGGTGCTTCAAGTGCTGATATATGTTTGTTGTGTTGCCTCGCGCTGTTGCAACTCTAACATGGCATCTCAAAGTCGGCACATATTCTATATCTAGTAAACACTCAACTTCTTCATCAGAGCATATGAGTGCGAGCGGGCAGCGCAATACGAAGTGAATTTTGGACAGAGCACAGAGCGACATTTTTATTCTAAAAGGACCGGTCCAGTTCCTCTCTGGTACCGCTCACACCACAATTCTGAAGCCCAAGCCCGACCCAGAATCTATCTGTGTCCTACACAGTCATCAACTGTAGTTTCATTAATTTCATTTTTTAAATCGGTTCAATAGCAGGGGAGCTGAGCGATAATAAGTGGGATGGCCTATCCATTAAAGTCTACAGCATATTAGGTAAGGTTAGCAGAGATGGGAGTAAGTCACACATATGCAAGTCTCAAGTCATTTTTGTGAGAGTCAAGTCAAGTCATAGCTTAGGTCAAGCAAGTCACAAGTCAAGTCATAGAAATATAATAAGCTGGAAGACAACCATCTTAAAACTTTAAGCCTACTGCAGCCTAAGTTTTATGTAGCCCTCCTTTGCACAAAAGGGCTAACAAATAGAGGAAGGGGATATAAGGCTAAAGAATAATTATAAATACTCACTAGGAACAGCAGGATCAGAATTACTAGGAACGAGTACAGGGCCAGGTGTACCAAACAATAATTACCAGACAGAGTCAACACAGTAGTTTATCTTTGGAAGCCAAACCACTTCATTTTATTTACAATTACAACAAACGTTAGATTAAAAATGGTGAAGTTAGCTAGAGACATTTCTTAATTTTCTTTGTGTAGTCAGAAATGGCAGATGAAATTTAGGGCTATTCAATAAGTTTTGAATGAGGGCCGGTTGATGGAAATGAAAATGAAAAATGATGAGCATCACATTAATAGCTACAGATACTGTAAAACACTAAGACATATGAGTGCATACATTGTCTTATTTGATCAAGTAAAATATAAGTTAAAAGGTTTGCTCAGCAGCTTAATAGTTCATAGAAATTCAGGTAGAAATAGGTTAACTCAGAGTTCCACAGCTCATCAAAAACAATTCTTATTTGATGTTGTTTTGAAGGAGCGCCGTCTCTGCGAGTAAGCACTTGACCTGCATCAGCGCATGTGAGCACGAGCGCAGCTGATTTTGGACGGAGACACACAGCCGCGTTTTACCGGTCCGGTACCGGTCCCGCTCACACCACGAGTCTGACGAGTGCAACAGCTTATCAAAATACAGTGTCAACGTTTCAAAGTAGAAAGAGACATTGTGGTGGTTCAAGGAGGCGGAACGGTCATCAGAACAACATCAAGCTCGTAAAGTACACGAAGAACTTAGCGGGGCTCGCGGTGAGGATTGTTGCGGAGCAAGACTACACTGCTGCACGGAGATGAGAGAGGGCAGCTCATAACGGCCACTATACGGCCAGCATTTTTTTGTTTTCTCCACTGAAAGGGCCATTAAATATTCCTTCGCAGGCCGGATTCCTGTGAAAAGTGGCACCGGTGCCTCCGGCGCACCTGCTGTGACAGCAGCAGAACCGGTAGCAGCGCCTCCTTCCATGCTTCAAACCCCGGCCGCTCTGCTGTTAGATGGGCGGGCGCATCACGTAGTAGATAGATTACCGGTTGCCAGGTTCGCCTTCATGCAACAGGAAACATCAAATTGATTTTTTTTTATTATTATTATTCACCAATTAACCAAGACAGCAATGACTTGTCGAGTCATTTCATGCAAGTCTAAGTCAAGTCTCAAGTCATGGATAGCAAGTCCAAGTCAAGTCTTTTCTCACTGTTGATCAAGCAAGTCACAAGTCCTCAATCTGGCGACTTAAGTCCGACTCGAGTCAAGTCACTAGACTCGAGTCCCCCATCTCTGAAGGTTAGGTTTCTTTATAAGTACCCGGGGCCGAGGAAGCACACCGTTAAGTACGGAACGGAGCATCACACTAGTCCAACAATCCGGACTTTAGGCTCCATCGTGCCTAGGCGCGGTACGGATGGCCTAGTGGGAGTGCCCTTAAGTGTCCCAGTGTTTGTGGTTCGGCTGAAGCCATTTTCCATACACCTGCCCGCTTTGTTGCTGGTGGGCATAAATACAGTTGCTTTGAGCCGTGATTGGTGCGTGTCACTTGTACACGAGGAGCAAGGCACTCCTGATTGGTTAGCAGGACTGAGTACGACTATCACAAATGGGGGAAAGCATGAACATCTGTCAGACAGAAACTGCAAATTTTGCGATTGCGTAATTGCAGTGTTCTAAATTGCAATTTTGATTAGAAAACTATGAATCATTCAGCACTAGTGTTCAGCTAATACACAGAGCCAGTCGTTAGAGCAAAGCGGGTCTGCTGAATATGCAAAAATCTAATCTGTGCATGGATTTGTGTACCTGATCTAGTATTTTAGGCTGTGTTGTTAATGGAGAAGCTCTATATTCTACATGCCAGTGTGTCCTGGCTTATATGGGAGTTTCTCAAAGCTACAATCCAGAGATAGCAGGTTTCTAGAATCTGTAGTGTTTAAATGTGAAACACAACAGGGGAACAACCAACATCAGCGTGAACTTTTTTTCTCATCTATTGTATCCCGTTTATGTTGAAAGCTTTAAAAATGTTTTAACCTTGATTGCTTTTGCTCTCTTGATCAGGGTGAAGACTGTTTGGGTACTCCCGTTAAAGTACAGAAGACTGAAAGCAAAGTGGAGCCTGACATGTCATAGTTAATAATGGAAAAGAAAATACATGCCCCCCTAACATATTTTGTTTATATTCTGTTTCCATTCATATCGGTGCTTCTTGATCCGTAGGTTGGGACCTTTCACAGACTACTAATCTGCTCAGGGAGTCTTCTTTTTAAGGCAAAATTTTACAGTTGCATGTTGAATCAAGCTTTGGTCTGTTTAAATGATTTTGGATTCAATGTACACCAAAACACTTGTAGCACTGATATGTACGTGGCCTGTTAGAGCAGACATCTTGGCTTCTTTATGTGTAAAAATCACATCCTGCTTCAACTTGCTCAATAGAATGCAAGAATACATAGAAACTGAGTGAACTCAAAATGTTCTTTCAATCATTTAAAGGAGACAAACTAAAGTATTTTCCTTTTTAATGATCCATATTGACTGGGTTGATTCCCCAAGTATGTACAGTTTTAGATACTCGTGAGCATTACTTCAGTTACAATGGGCTGTGATTTGTTTTTATAGTGGTTGTTTTTTAATACAAATGTTGCTGTGTTCATTGCTGATTCCTTCATGGTGAAGACTTTCAAATAATAATAAAAAACAACTTAAATGTGTCATTGTCTTGCATGAGCAGAACTATTAAAGCATTGTTCCTCATCCAGGACTGACTGACTGACTGATAGTTAGTTGGTAAAGGAACCATATTAGCTGCTGAGTTGATTCAGTGTCGGCTTTGTTCACTCATTGTCAGATTTGATCAAAGTGAGATTGTAAAATGGTATACTAGGATCCTCTAAGTGACTGAAATATTTATTTATGTCTCCAGTTGGTAAAGTTACCTCACACAAGTCTTGTGCGCTGTCTTAACTGGATGAATCTCAGCAGTAGGGAAAGGAGTAATTAATTACCACTATTGGGATACTTGGACATACAGCTGTCTAGCTGCTATCATGGTAGTTTTTTGAAAAATAGAGCCTGATTTAAAAAAAATACAGGATTCGAAAATACATTAAAAAAAATGTGTGGGGGGGATCATCCATCCATCCACCGCTTATCCTGTATTCAGGGTCCTGGGGGGGGGGGGGGCTGTAGCCGATCCCAGCTGTCACTGGGCGAAGGCAGTGTACACCCTGGACAGGTAACCAGTCTATCACAGGGAGCCATGTAGAGACATACAGGTAACCAGTCTCACAGGGCTGACATGTAGAGACAGACCGGTAACCAGTCTATCACAGTGCCGACAAGTAGAGACAGACAGGTTACCAGTCTATCACAGGGCTGACCTGTAGAGACAGACAGGTAACCAGTCTATCACATCCTGCATGTCTTTGGACTGTAGGAGGAACCCATGCTTACACGGCAAACATTCAAAATCCACACAGAAGGAACCCGAGCCCAAACCGGGAATCGAACCCCGGACCCTGTGAGGCGACCGTGCTGCCCACTACACCACTGTGCAGCCTGGGAAGATCTTTTTTATGATTATTTGATTGTTTAATCAAAATGTTTTTGTGCATTAGTGCCATCTGAAGAGTTTGTATATTTTGATGATTATTGAATCACAATTATTTATGCCAGAATGATCGTGCTTCATACCTACTGTACAGGTAATATTGTTTTCCATTTGTGAACCATTAGTTAAAGTTAGCTATGTTTGAATGACTTTACAGCGCCTGAGAGAAGCGTTAAGCTCGTATCCTGACTACGGGGGCAGTGTTGCGCACACACGCGTTTAAACGACCTCAAATCCAAAAAAGAACGGGGAAGAAGTCAACGAAAGGACGAGGGGAGAAAGTAGTGACTGCTACAGTGCGGGATAAATTGCTAATCATTTGAGAGAAAGGGTGATTGTGGACCATGCTGAGGGCCTGTCTGAGAGGAGCTAATGCCACAGCCCAGGTAAGACTCGTACCGGCGCAGCTACCCTTTACTCGCATGAGCTAGCATGCTGGCGTTAGCATTCTGTCACTCAGTGACCCACAGACTGTCCAAGGTGGCAGGGTGGGTTTGACTGTATACAAGGTTGCATTGTTAACATTAACATGTTATCCAACGTTACAATTTAGAATAAACACAGCGTTTTATTTTCGACCAGACGGCGCATACTGTTAGTGCTAGCTGGTTCGCTTCGAGTGACATGTTAATGACGTTCGCTCCCAATAAGCTAACGCGTTGAGCTAGCTAAGGTTCCCTGCAGGAGGCCATGATCTCGCTAAGACACATTGGAAATACGTCTCTTAAGTTAGATTGAGTCGTCATTTCGTGTCAGTAAAAGAGAAAACGTCATGTTTTATAACAACTTACTTTAACGTTTATGTTTTGTAAATATTCCTAACTTAAACTATTTTTTTGCTGATTGTAATGTTAACATTTATTTTAAAACGTCTGGTCCAGTTTATAGCATAAAGGCAGATGTTGTGTTTCCCTTAGTGATGGGCAAATGATACCGAGGCTTTGGAGCTTGTGTCGCTCTTCTGAAGCGGAGTGGTTCGAACCACTGTGTCGGAGCTTGTATCAAACACCAGCGTCACGTGACCGAAGCACTAAAGTGCTTCATTGCTTCGAAATGTTTCTAAGCGTTTCATTGACTCATAGTGTACCGGTGCGTTTCATTGGCTCGTAGTGTTTATGCGTCGTGAGCCAGAAGAGGAGAAGAAGCCTGCCACAGTGGAAAAAATTATATTTCTGAATAAAAACCTGTGAAGACCAAAAACCTGTCTGTTCTGTGCATAAACATTCCTCCTCGACCATACAACTTCTCCTATGACAAACTATTACAGTAGGGGCAAGCGCAAATCGTGGCAGAGGCAGCTAGCTGTGGCACTTCCGGTGGCACCGCGAGGTGCCGCGGCAGCTGTCGCTGTTTGGTGGCATCTTCAGGTGGCATCTTCAGGCCACCGACATGCCACGGCACCTGAGGCTATTTGAGGCACTTACCACTGACCTGCCGCGGCATTTACCGACATGCCACGGCAACTACAGCTTTTTGAAGCAGCTGCCACAGGATGAAGTGGCTGTGGGATATTTTTTAATAAAAAAATAATGATGATAAAAATGTAACCGTAAATTCTTGGCAGATAAGACTGTAGCATTATCAGAGCACTAAATATTTGTTGAATGCCAAAATCGGCCTGCCACTCACCTACCACGGCATTTACCGACAGCTACAGCTGTTTGAGGCAGTTGCCACTCACCTGCCGCAGAAATGAAGTTACTGTCAGTCAAACTATGTCAAATCTGCCTGTATTTGTCTTCAAGACACTGACACTGCTTTCATATATGAAATATATGTTTTACATGATTAATCTCCAGTGTGTGTGTGTGTATGGGGTCAGTTCAGTCTCATTAATAATGAATGCACAGAGAAGGATTCACAAGTGTATTTTCTGATTTATATATAAATGACTCTCTTCTCACAAAGACTTTTCTTTGTCAGCGTACAGCCTACTTTCCACTTTGAATTATGTTTTTATATTTATTTGATTTGCTCCCATAAGAGACATCATAAGAGTTAAAGGGACTAGAGAGAGCGACGACATGATTTAAAAGACAGCCGAAGAGCGGATTCGAACCGGAGCCGCTGCAAGGAGCTTCATTACATAGGGCGGTAACTCCACCACTAAGCTATCAGCAAAGTTAAAGTGACCATGTAATCAGTCAGATCTTGTAGTGTTCTTATGGTGGGGCAGTCATATTATACTACTAATACTATTAATACGACTTCCGCATTCACACAGTCGGCGAGTTTTTGCCAGCTGTCCTTCCTGCATGTTACAGATGAAACGGTTCCCTTTTGCCTGCATTATATGTTAAACTTCTTCGTATTTCTGTATGATTATGGTTCGCTCCTCGTACGTGAAATACGCCGCTCCGCTGCCGTAGACTGATCCATGTTTGTGATTGGTCAAATGCTGCAAACGCCGCCTCTTTCATGTGCACGCGCTCATAGCTGGACAGGTAAACCCTGGGTTGAGTTAAGGAGTTGATAACCAGCTTCGTGTGACCGCTTATCTCCGATTGCCTTTGTTAGGGTAACTTATGCTGGATCTCTGAAAGATACCCTGGGTATGTTGAACTCGCTTCGTAGTACAGGCCCCAGGAGAGTCTCAAAAATCCACAAATAAATACAGACCAGTTCACGAACAAATGCAAACAAGTTCACAAATGAAAAGCGTTTTGTAAATTCAAGTTTAACAGTTTGTATATAAATGTAACAACATACAAATACATTTTTGATGAAAATTGCAAATATTTTTTTATTCATATATTTATGGATTTCTATTACATTTATTGAAAACGAAATGTATTTGTGAGCAGAAAGTCATTTATATATAAATCACAAATACATTTGTGAATCCTTCTCTGTGCATTCATTATTAATGAGACTGAACTGACCCCATAGTGTGTGTGTGTGAGAGAGAGAGCGCGAGAGAAAAGATACATCGCCCCCCCACCCCCGTGATTTTGGCATTCATAAATTCAACAAATATTTAGTGCTCTGATAATGCTACAGTCTTATGTGCCAAGTCTTTATGGTTAAATCACTTTTTATTATCATTATTATTATTTTTTAATATCATTTAACAGCCACTTCATCCTGTGGCAGCTGCTTCAAAAAGCTGTAGTTGCCGTGGCATGTCGGTAAATGTCGCGGCATGTCAGTGGTAAGTGCCTCAAATAGCCTCAGCTGCCGTGGCAGGTCGGTGGCACCTGAAGATGCCACCTGAAGATGCCACCAAACAGCGACAGCTGCCGCGGCACCTCGCGGTGCCACCGGAAGTGCCACGGCTAGCTGCCGCTGCCACGATTTGCGCTTGCTCTTACTCAACTATTATCTGGACTCTGGTGTAAAACACTTAATACAAAACGATCTTTCTGAGTTCACATACCATGATCAAATAAATAAACCCTTAACCAACATTTAACCCTTCATATCATTTAGATTTAACCATTGGCTTAATCTGGGATGTTTTACAGTATGGGCGAGTATCAATGAACAAAACACGTAAATGACCACACAGTCTTTTCTAAACTTTTATTGCTGACATGGGATTGAAACGGTGTCAGAGCGTCAGTCACGCTCTTGAGAGGTTGCTATGGCTTCAGTTGTCCACCAGGTGTCACCATCACTGAAGCGTTGAAGCTTTGAATCTTTTTCAACACAATTGCTAGGAAAGCCTCAGTGCTTCATAAGGCTTCACTTGCCCACCACTAGTTTCCCTCCTACCTGAACCCTCCGCTGTGCCTCACCCTCACGGACGAGGGGGCGCTGTCATTAGGGTCCTTCATATCAACGGCGCCTCTCCTGTAAAGTTTTTTTTTTTGTTAAATCAACTTTATTTGAAAGTTTCAACATATTTTACAGTTGCAAACTAATTTATATAAATCAATTGGTTTCAGTCACGTGATTGTGATGACGCATTACGGGGGCGCGATTTCCAAATGGCTGTCCGGAAGTAAAAATGCCGACTACGTCTATGGAGGAAACCGTTCCAGAGAGTCCGTATTGTAGGGATTTAGAGCCAGTTTCTAGAATACGATACAAACAATTAGTTAGTAACCCTTGGCATCGGGTACCCCGAGGCGGAGGAGGAGGGTCTGCCGAACCCCGACCGTCGATGCTGCCCTCGTTTCCCCCGCTAGAACGGCACCGTCGGACTTGTGTACGCGCAAAGCCCAAGTTATGTTTCCGCGCCGACACAACGCAAGGGGGCTTGCGCACCCCTTACGTCCTTGCGGACCCCCCTAAAGGCCTGATTATGCTTCCACGTAGTGATCACACAACGGCCACGCAACGGCCACGCAGTTGCTTGGAGACCGTGATGTTTCTGCGTTGGGTTTACGTGTCGAAATGCAATTCAATGCCACACCAGTAAAGGGCGCTGTGTTTTTTGTAAAGACTGACCGACCGACCGTTGGTGTTGCGTTGGTGTTGCATCGCCTCGACGCGCGTCTAAGATTTTTGGGAGGTGCACGTCAGGCCCTTGCGTTGGACATAAGGGGGGTCCGCAAGGATGTAAGGGGTCCGCAAGCCCCCTTGCGTTGTGTCGACGCGGAGGCATAACTTGGCCTTTACGTCCAACGCAAGGGCCTGACGTGCACCTCCCAAAAATCCTAGATGCGCGTCGAGGCGACGCAACACCAACGCAGCGGCATTGGCTGTGATTGGTCCGCTAACTACATCCGCTGGAGACCGCTATCCGGTTTCCAATCATAAACACCGCCATTTAAACTTTTAAAAGGCTACTTTTATTGTTTGCACCTCGTTTTATTGTTTGCACCTTGTCGCTTTTGCACAAAGAAATAAAACACCAAGTTCTGAAAAATAGTGGATGTTTAAAGCCGGAAAGTAAACAAATAGGCTAACGACGATAAACATCAAGAGTCTCGGTCGGTCGGTCAGTCTTTACAAAAAACATAGCGCCCTTTACCGGTGTGGCATTGAATTGCATTTCGACACGTAAACCTAACGCAGAACCATCACGGTCTCCAAGCAACTGCGTGGCCATTGCGTGATCACTACGCGGAAGCATAATCAGGGCTTAATGCAGTCAGCACGGACACGGGTAGTCAAGGGCGTAACTTTGAGTTGAACATTGGGGGGGTTGAGATTTCCGCCTGATCCAAATGTTGACATACTAAATGGGGTTGAGGAGTTTAAGCATTCAAGAAAAGATGAGAACAAAAATGACTAAAACACAATTAGTTTATTATTCATATTATTATTAATATTATTATTATTATTATTATTATTATTATAATAATAATAATTATTATTATTATAATAATAACGGAGACTGGCTGCTGCAACCGTCACCACGCCGCAACTTGTGGACAAACCAGGGGCGCGAAGTGCGATATGGCCATACTTTAGCTTAAAAACAAATGCGCAAGGCGAGGCAGTTAACGCCGATGCGCCACTGTGTAAACGGTGTTTAAAAACATGCATGGCTAACGGCGGAAACACCTCCGACTTAGCCAAACACTTAAAGGACAAGCACCCAGACCTGCACACTGAGCTCAGGGAACGACAGGTCATTTACTCATGAAGAAAAGCCGCATTCAGTGCTAAAAGCAAGTGCCATCCCCCTTCACTCTTAACAAAAAGTAGCTCTGGAAGAGAAAAATAGAGCTGGTTTATTTATATTATTATATTTGATATTATATTATTGTATTTATATTTTCACAGTGATTTTTAAACTGTTTGCCATACATGTAGCCATGCAGATTTACAATAAATCTGAAGTGGTCCCTTAATTTTTTTTCCAGAGCTGTAAAATGCATACATGCATTATTTTAAAATTGTGTGCATTAGAAAAGCTTGTCTTTGTGGTATTTTATTTACTGATAAATATGTTATTGTTCGAAGATTTTCTATTAAATTAAAGTCAGTAATGACATTATTTGCATTCTCTTTTTATTTGAAAAAGTATCGAAAAGTACCGAAATACATGTTGGTACCGGTAACAAAATGTTGGTATCGTGACAACACTAATGGGTCATTCCGTGTCATTTCATCAAATGCCTCCCACCTGACCATCTTAGAATGTCCTGAAAAAATTTGAGTACAAAGACACACTTGTTAATAGGACAAATCCAAAATATTAGGTCTCTACTGTCAACAGTTTTCTCATGAAACATCATTGAATGAAGGGTAGTTTAGACGGTTTTTGGCATCATACTCTGAAAAGCCATTTTTAAACGGCATTATCTAGAAAACTATCTCACCTGTGGCCTTCAAAATTTCTACAGTGTATATCTGTTACTAATAGCCTCCAGACATGAAATATCAGGGGTGTAGCTTAATGATAACCTAGTATGGTAGGTACTTAAAATGAGGCTTGTTGAAATAAAGTAGTACATTTGAAGAGTGGCTGAGCTCCCATTTTTACAGATAAAAGACTTCTATCACTTCTGCCTCTATCTCTGGGGTTAGCTTAAACATTCTACAAAATATGGTCTCTCTTAGATTATTAGTTTCACAGATATTAAGGCTCAAAAATGGAAGTAAACACATCTTTGCCCAACTTCAGAGTCATATTCCAAAAAACTGACAACACGTATCAGGTCCAAACTTACTTTTTTTGAAAGATCATATTCTTGTTAAAATCATATAAAAAAATCAGGAGGGTGTTTTGCCTCATTTTGTCGCAGTGATTTTTTAAAGATCCTGATATTGGTGGGGTTTTTGTGGCTGGTTTTGGTACTGCATGTCCTAATAGCCTACCAGTAAACATCACAGGAGGGCAATTCAAATGTGTTTTTTACCATTTACCAAAGACTTACATGTGCCTAAATGCTACTGATAAATTTAGCCTTACGAAAACATTCAAATGTAGCACAGTTGTAGTTACAGAGGCAATAAGTCCTTGAATGTGAGTTAAACATGGTGAAAGCAGCTTTTAATGTCTTAAACCATGAACAAAAATAGCATAATATTGAAGACTGTACATTTTGTCATACTTTAAGTATATAAATACCACAACCAAATCAAATAATAATCTTATTTTGAGCATAAGATTTTACATTACAGTACAAAAGTCTCCAAAGTTTGATATTGAATAACAGTTTGTCTCTATGCTCACTATGAGGGATCACACATGTTTCATCTTTTAGATCCAATTCCTTTGTCACATTCATTAATTTGGCAGTCAGTTTAGAAATTGTCTAATGTACATCTCTGCTCTGTTGTGCTCATCTTTTTTAATGGCATAGATGCGCCCAGTTTCTGTAGAGGGAACGTCAAATCTTGCAATTCTATGCTGCAGTGGAACATTGCACATCTTCTCTTCTTGGCCAGTAGAAACTCTTGGCAGGGCCATGTGGGTGCATGAACTGAACCAGTACATCTTCATCTTGATCTGAAACATCTCTGATACTTCCTATCCACCATTTCTGATCATAACTCACATATTGTCTCATGAAGAGATGAAGATGTACTGGTTCAGTTCATGCACCCACATGGCCCTGCCAAGAGTTTCTACTGGCCAAGAAGAGAAGATGTGCAATGTTCCACTGCAGCATAGAATTGCAAGATTTGACGTTCCCTCTACAGAAACTGGGCGCATCTATGCCATCAAAAAAGATGAGCACAACAGAGCAGAGATGTACATTAGACAATTTCTAAACTGACTGCCAAATTAATGAATGTGACAAAGGAATTGGATCTAAAAGATGAAAAATGTGTGATCCCTCATAGTGAGCATAGAGACAAACTGTTATTCAATATCAAACTTTGGAGACTTTTGTACTGTAATGTAAAATCTTATGCTCAAATTAAGATTATTATTTGATTTAGTTGTGTAATTTATATACTTAAAGTATGACAAAATGTACAGTCTTCAATATTATGCTATTTTTGTTCATGGTTTAAGACATTAAAAGCTGCTTTCACCATGTTTAACTCACATTCAAGGACTTATTGCCTCTGTAACTACAACTGTGCTACATTTGAATGTTTTCGTAAGGCTAAATTTATCAGTAGCATTTAGGCACATGTAAGTCTTTGGTAAATGGTAAAAAACACAATTGAAATGCCCTGCTGTGATGTTTACTTGTAGGATATTAAGACATGCAGTACCAAAAACGGACACAAAAACCCCACCAATATCAGGATTTTAAAAAATCACTGCGACAAATTGAGGCAAAACACCCTCCCAATTTTTAAATATGATTTTAACAAGAATATGATCTTTCAAAAAAAGTAAGTTTGGACCTGATACGTGTTGTCAGTTTTTTGGAATATGACTCTGAAGTTGGGCAAAGATGTGTTTACTTCCATTTTTGAGCCTTAATATCTGCGAAACTAATAATCTAAGAGAAACCATATTTTGTAGAATGTTTAAGCTAACACCAGAGATAGAGGCAGAAGTGATAGAAGTCTTTTATCTGCAAAAATGGGAGCTCAGCCACTCTTCAAATGTACTACTTTATTTCAAAAAGCCTAATTTTAAGTACCTACCATACTAGGTTATCATTGAGCTACATCCCTGATATTAAATGTCTGGAGGCTATTAGTAACAGATATACTCTGTAAACATTTTGAAGGCCACAGGTGAGATAGTTTTCCAGATATTGCTGTTTAAAAATGGCTTTTCAGAGCATGATGCCAAAAACCGTCTAAACTACCCTTCATTCAATGATGTTTCATGAGAAAACTATTGACAGTAGAGACCTAATATTTTGGATTTGTCCTATTAACAAGTGTGTCTTTGTACTTGAATTTTTTCAGGACATTCTGAGATGGTCAGGTGGGAAGATTTTCAGAAATTTGATGAAATGACACGGAATGACCCTAATGTTATGCGAGGCGTGTCCCAGCCTGACGACATAAAGAGGGCTAGGGCTACGCCGTGGTGCGGGGGGAGAGAGCGCCTTTGATTTGTGTTTCGATTTGTTTCTTTTAAGTTGAATCTTGGTTATGTAAACCTTGGCGTTACACAATAAACCCTTGGACATTTGGACACTCAGGAGAGCGCATTTGAAGTAAGACGTCTGACAGCTGTGTGGAATTGATGAAAAACAGTATAATATGGCACCTTTAATCGATAGGCCGTCCCTCTCATTATCTCTGAGGGGGGGGGCTGGCTGCCAGTGGCCTCAAGAAGTTAATTAATGCTCCTCTGATACTGTCATTCACCTTTCAAATTCATGTCATCATGCAGTTTTATACATCTCACAGGTGCATAATAGAAGATGTATAGCTGTTCATGTTTCTGACTTTAAAGGTCAAGCAGGCCTGTATGAACTGTCCGTCCCATAGTAATTTTCTCTGTCCATCTTTCTGTCCCTCTAGAAACACTGCAGGAGACCCCCTCTAACCAATCTGCAACACTACCGGCACTACACAGCAGGAGAGACCAGGTAACACGCTGCGAGAGAGAGGAATTGTGCGAAATTACAGGACAAAATCAATCCACCTCTTCTTGAAAGTGTAGGTCTAAATACAGCAGCAAGCTTGAGGAAGAATAAATAACTGTGTGTGTGTGTGTGTGTACATATGAACTATGAACTTAACCGTTCTGGACCCTTTCAACTGTGACTTGGAGGACAAAAATGTCTGTCAAAAAAGTGACATAAAATCATTATATATCTTTTTTTTTTAGTCAATGTTGTTAATTAGCATCAGTCCTGATTAGAGTTCCCCCCCCCCTTCTGCTTTTTTCTCTCATACACGTATTATCATGACCAGAAAACGCCGACAGTGAATTGAGTTTACTTTTCACCAAATCCATCTAGGCCTACTTCTCCAGGCTAAAGGCGTGCACGCAGCGGCCTCAGGTCTGCCCCCGCCCCTCAGTTTTGAAGTCTTGACTTCAGAATGAAAGCCTAAAAAGAGAGATTGCATGATTTTATGCTGTAATGGCAGTGGGATCAAACATTGTAGTTTTTCCTGGTTTCAGTGGGATATTGTTCTCCTACATTTCTGAGTGTGATTTGTGTTTACAAATCTAAAACTGCATGAAAAATACAAATTCATCACAGATTTCGGGCGGTCTCTCTCAGATGATTAGTTTCACAGATATTATGGCTCAAAAATGGAAGTAAACACATCTTTGCCCAACTTCAGAGTCATATTCCAAAAAACTGACAAGTATCAGGTCCAAACTTACTTTTTTTGAAAGATCATATTCTTGTTAAAATCATATTAAAAAATCGGGAGGGTGTTTTGACTCAATTTGTCGCAGTGATTTTTAAAAATCCTGATATTGGTGGGGTTTTTGTGGCCGGTTTTGGTACTGCATGTCCTAACAGCCTACCAGTAAACATCACAGGAGGGCAATTCAATTGTGTTTTTTACCATTTACCAAAGACTTATATGTGACTAAATGCTACTGATAAATTTAGCCTCACAAAAACATTAAAATGTAGCACAGTTGTAGAGGCAATAAGTCCTTGAATGTGAATTAAACATGGTGAAAGCAGCTTTTAATGTCTTAAACCATGAACAAACATGATAGCATAATATTGAAAACTGTACATTTTGTCATACTTTAAGTATATTGTCTCGGCTGTTCTTCGTTCAGCCGTGGGTATAAGGCGAGGATCAGCTCGACTCGCTTCCAAACAATTCAAAGCACTCGCGATTTCAAAAAATGATTATATTTATTTTAACAGCCCAAAAAAGAACACAACTTTCATCTAAATAAAGGAAAATATGCTGGCAAATGAATAAATCACTGAAAGCTACGAGTGAACTAAAATAAGCGGTCGAAAGACTTTTTTACACCGCCGCCTCTTTCCCATGACACTTAGTTTTTCTCATCAAGACAACACACACACCTGTCCTAAGTACCTGAGCAGTGCCTAAGACCCGCCCACAGACCTCTACAGGTAATCACAAAACAAATCAGCCTAGGCATAAACAGTATTTATATGCTAAACTAATTCAAAATGTAGCTTTCATTTAAAACATTCCTATTTCCATAAACAATAAACATGTCAGACATATGTGAACAGAAAATCAATAGCCTCATTAAAACGGCTGCAATATATATAAATGACACAACCAAATCAAATAATAATCTTAATTTGAGCATAAAGATTTTACATTACAGTACAAAAGTCTCCAAAGTTTGATATTGAATAACAGTTTGTCTCTATGCTCACTATGAGACAATATGTGAGTTGTGTGTATGATCAGAAATGGTGGATAGGAAGTATCAGAGATGTTTCAGATGAAGATGTACTGGTTCAGTTCATGCACCCACATGGCCCTGCCAAGAGTTTCTACTGGCCAAGAAGATAAGACGTGCAATGTGCACTGCAGGCTAGAATTGCAAGGATTGACGTTCCCTCTACAGAGACTGGCATGTATGCCATCAAAAAAGATGAGCACAACAGAGCAGAGATGTACATTAGACAATTTGTAAAGTGACTGCCAAATTAATGAATGTGATGAAGGAATTGGATCTAAAAGATGAAAAATGTGTGATCCCTCATAGTGAGCATAGAGACAAACTGTTATTCAATATCAAACTTTGGAGAATTTTCTACTGTAATGTAAAATCTTTATGGTCAAATTAAGATTATTATTTGATTTGGTTGTGTAATTTATATACTTAAAGTATGACAAAATGTACACTCTTCAATATTATGCTTTGTTTGTTCATGGTTTAAGACATTAAAAGCTGCTTTCAGCATGTTTAACTCACATTCAAGGACTTATTACTTATGGATTGGATTTGTATGGCACTTTTTTCCAGGAGACTCAAAGCGCTTTGACAGGGTTCCAGGTTCCATTCATTCACACACAGTCATACCGGTGGTGGTAAACTACCATAGTAGCCACAGCTGCCCTGGGGCAGACTGACGGAAGCGGGCTGCCATTCTGCGCCTACAGCCCCTCCGACCACCACCTCAAACATACAGCACTCACACACATTCACACGAGACAAGCTATCATGTTTGTTCATGGTTTAAGACATTAAAAGCTGCTTTCAGCATGTTCAACTCACATTCAAGGACTTATTGCCTCTGTAACTACAACTGTGGTACATTTTAATGTTTTCGTAAGGCTAAATTTATCAGAAGCATTTAGTCACATGTAAGTCTTTGGTAAATGGTAAAAACACAATTGAGGGGTGCCGTTTAGCTCAGTTGGTAGAGCTGGCGTCCCATGTGCAGAGGCTTTGTCCTCGCTGCGGCGGCCCCAGGTTCGATTCCCGGCCTGGGCGCCCTTTGCCACGTGTCACTCCCCCTCTCTCAACCTGTTTCCTATCATATCTTCAGCTGTTTTATTAATAAAGCCAATAAAAGGCCAAAAAAAAAAAAAAAAAAAAAAACACAATTGAATTGCCCTGCAGTGATGTTTACTAGTAGGCTATTAGGACATGTAGTACCAAAAACGGCCACAAAAAACCCCACCAATATCAGAATTTAAAAAAATCACTGCTACAAAATGAGGCAAAACAAGTTTGGACCTGATACTTGTCAGTTTTTTTGCAATATGACTTCATTGTTTTAGCCTTAATATCTGTGAAACTAATCATCTAAGAGAAACCATATTTTGTAGAATGTTTAAGCTATCACCAGAGATAGAGGCAGAAGTGATAGAAGTCTTTTATCTGCAAAAATGGGAGCTCAGCCACTCTTCAAATGTACTACTTTATTTCAACAAGCCACATTTGAAGTACCTACCATACTAGGTTATCATTGAGCTACACCCCTGATATTCCATGTCTGGAGGCTATTAGTAACAGATATACACTGTAGAAATTCACAGGTGAGATAGTTTTCCAGATATTGATGTTTAAAAATGGCTTTTCAGAGCATGATGCCAAAAAGCGTCTAAACTACCCTTCATTCAATGATGTTTCATGAGAAAACTGTTGACAATAGAGACCTAATATTTTGGATTTGTCCTATTAACAAGTGTGTCTTTGTACTTGTGTACATGTACTTTTTCAGGACATTCTGAGATGGTCAGGTGTGAGGCATTTGATGAAATGACACGGAATGACCCCACACAAAAACGTTTTTAGTGCGTAAACGCAGAAGTCTTGTGCGTTTTGCCCTGCCATCCATACGGATCCGGCGTTTTCGTGGCGTGAAAACGCACTTTTTTGAAACCAGCTCTCAGGGTGGAAAAGAAAAAAACGGCGAAAACGAATACGCTGACGTCATCGCCCCGCTCCTCGACCCTCGAGCCTGACTTCTTCCCCCGCAACGTCTCACAACAACAACAATAACGGCGGCCTCCGTGCTCGTAGCAGATATTCTGCTCGTCTGTACGTCGGCGTATCAGGGCCACTGTATGGAGAAAAAAAAACAAAAAAAGCAGAGCCGAGAGAGGGGGGCGATATTCCGGGAAAAAAGTCGCAGATATGCTACTTTATTACGATGCTAACAAACAACCGCTAGCTAACCATGAATGTAGGCATTTATTTGTCTAATGAATCCATCCCAACGTTTGACAACGCCTCGTCAGGGTCATTAGGGTGACGGCTGCTGATGTTTATTGTTGGTTTTATTTATATGGGCCAAATTGTCATCTTATGGGTGTTTATTGATCGGGTGGTCGGGCGAAGATTAGCTGTAACTCTCACGTGTTGCCATAGCAATGGCAAACATCCAGTCAAGCTCCGTCTCTTCTTCTGCGTTTTTGTAGCAGAAACATCGGCGCATAAGGGCCTGGAATATGTACTACAGCGCGCTGAGTCGTTTTCAGTGGATTCGTCTGGATGCGGATTTTCTTGAAACGACGCCAAGGCAAAACGGAGAAAAAAAGTTTGTTTTGCTTTGTATGGACGGCCTCTCAGTGCTAAAAGCAAGCGCCACCCCCCTTCACTCTTAACAAAAGTAGCTCTGGAAGAAAAAAAATAGAGCTGGTTTATTTATATTATATTATTATTATTAGGGCCGGGACTCGATTTAAAAAAAATCAAATTAGAGGCTTTGTAATTAATTAATCAAAATGAATCGCATTTTAATCGCATATAAATTTGACCTGAGAACAGTGAGAAGTAATTTTTTTCACATGGATTTTTAGTATACCATTGAATGACTGAATACATAAGCTTAAGCAACAAAACAAAATATTGTTTATTTTTGTTCAACCAAGTCCAACAGACTAGTGCAATTTTTGCCTTGTAGCATTAGCATCTGGTGGAGTTTGGGTTGGGTGTGGGTCCTTGTACTCGGAGTCAGGCTAACGTCCACGCTAGGGTCCACGCTAGCTGCTATATGTTTTGCATTGAGGTGATACTTGAGGCTCGATGTGCTGCGGTGATATGCGAATTCCTTGTTGCATAGCTTGCACACAACCATGCTCTTATCGACGCTTCCATCCGTTCGTTTTTTATAACAAAATTTCCCATCCACGGGGCCAACCAAAGCGGTCTCATCAGCTTCTTCCTCGTTCATGTTCACTGTGGTTTGTTGTTGTCTGAAGTCACGAACGCTAGTGAGAAACGTTCCGCGGTGCAAAAATAAGTGCGATTAAAATGCGTTAATTCCCCCCCAAAATACACCCCTTGCCATAATGTTATGCCATATGCATTAACACAGCCAACACGATTATAAAAACAAAATTAATAGGACAAAAATGTCCTCAAGTGTCCTTAAAGGGTTAAGTGATGAAACAATCTTAATCCATTGGGTTTAATATGACGTTGGTCCACCCTTTGCAGCTACAATAGCTTCAACTCTTCTGGAAGGTTTTCCGCAAGGTTAAGAAGTGTGTTTATGGGACTTTTTGACCATTCTTCCGGAAGTGTCACACACTGATGTGACCTGATAGAACACCTTTGGGATGAATTAGAGTCCAACATCCAACATCAGTGTGTGACACTTCCGGACTTAAAGTGTAAGTTTGGCGGAAATTGAAAATAAAGCTATTTTCTGAATGAAAATACATCAACTAAGCCGTGGAGGAAGTAATTTTCGCTCATCACGCAGTTCAGAGCTAGCACGGGCGGGAGCTAGAGTCCAAAATCGCAAACAGTGGGTTAGCATGGGGCCTACAGCCACACGCTTTCAAAATCGCATTTTTAAACCACTAACATTGCTCAAAACAGCGCCAAACCTCGTCAGCAGCTTGCTCTGGGTGTCTACACATAAAACGAAGCACCAACAACTCAGTTCATGAACCCGAAGTTTATAACAGAAGACAGTTAAGAACACTCACCAATTCTACCCCTGCCAGCTCCTCGCGAAGGATAGTCCGTAAGTGTCGATTACCGAACGAGTTCCCGTGTGAGATCTCGTGTGACATGTATGTGCTTCAGATAAGGCTGCTGTCTTGAACTGATTGGAAGTGTATACAAACTATCCCGACGTTTTTACCCACCATTATTAACTTATATTTGGCCAAACTGCCACTAATTTAAAAGTATACTCGTTTTATTCTGGGCGAAATCTTCAGTGGTCTCCCTCGTTTTGCATTGCGTTCGGTAATCGACACTTACGGACTATCCTTCGCGAGGAGCTGGCAGGGGTAGAATTGGTGAGTGTTCTTAACTGTCTTCTGTTATAAACTTCGGGTTCATGAACTGAGTTGTTGGTGCTTCGTTTTATGTGTAGACACCCAGAGCAAGCTGCTGACGAGGTTTGGCGCTGTTTTGAGCAATGTTAGTGGTTTAAAAATGCGATTTTGAAAGCGTGTGGCTGTAGGCCCCATGCTAACCCACTGTTTGCGATTTTGGACTCTAGCTCCCGCCCGTGCTAGCTCTGAACTGCGTGATGAGCGAAAATTACTTCCTCCACGGCTTAGTTGATGTATTTTCATTCAGAAAATAGCTTTATTTTCAATTTCCGCCAAACTTACACTTTAAGGACACTTGAGGACTCTGTGCAGGCCAGTCAAGCTCTGTAATTTTACGTGGTCTTCCACTTCTTGGCTGAGTTGCTGTCGTTCCCAATCACTTCCACTTTGTTATAATCCCACTGACAGTTGACTGTGGAATATTTAGGAGTGTGGACATTTCAGGACTGGACTTGCTGCACAGGTGGCATCCTATCACAGTACCACGCTGGAATTCACTGAGTTCCTGAGAGCGACCCATTCTTTCACACGTTTGTAGAAACAGTCTGCATGCCTAGGTGCTTGCTTTTATACACCTGTGGCCATGGAAGTGATTGAACACCTGATTTATATTATTTGGATGGGTGAGTGAATACTTTTGGCAATAGTGTGTGTGTGTGTGTGTGTGTGTGTGCGTGCGTGTGTTTATGTGTGTGTATGTGTGTGTGTGTGTATATATATATATATAATATTGACGGTATATCCATGTCTATCCTTTGCTTCCACCACAGTGGTGCTGCTAAAGTGGTTGCTGCTGGCTTGCTGACAGTAGGCGGTGGCATCGGAGGTACAATACTCTATGCCAAATGGGACCACAAGTTCAGAGCAACCATGGAGAACAATGTTCCATACTCAGACTGGCTGCTGGGTCTGGCATTGGGACCCACTTCTCCCGATGGCATCAAGAAACAGGTCAGGATGGATTCACAGCATGTTTGGGCAATTTGCTAAGGCTCGCTGGAATCTCTCTAAATTACATTACTATTTCAACTATACGATGGGGTGTAAAAGAGAAATGGAGCCTGCGAAATAAATGCTTAAAATTACATGATTGTGACAATAACACAATTGACTCTGACACACAGGTTGGCAAAATTCACTTAGCTTCCACAGTGACAAATGTGTTTCCTCTCCTCCAAATGTGTCCAAAACATTCAGGTAGCAGCTTCTCATATTAACATGATGCTGACTGATAATTTAGCAGGTTAAAATGGTAATAATAACTTTAACTGTATAGCTCATTTTATACAGAGATGCAGCTCAAAGTGCTTAACAAAACAGCAGAGTAAAAAACATTGCAATACAATTTCAATACAACTACTCATACCAATGATACCAATAAAGTTAACCCTAGTTAAAAGCCAAACTAAAAAGATTGGTATTTCATTTATTTTGAACAATTCTAAGGGAGTTTGCTGTAAACCTCATGAAAAAAAAAAACACAAACCGACAAAACAACTTTCAGTAACACTTCCTTTAAAGAGAGCACACATAAGCACTCAGCATAAAACAACATTTTAATGTCTATGGTAGCATCAGACTAGTTAACAATGGTTCATTTAACTTATGATGCTACCATAGACATTACAACGTTGTTTTATTCTAAAATTGTTTCTTGAGAGGAACATGCAAAATGACCATGTCAGTTGTCATGAAGTTCTGTCATTTTATCTTGATTTATACAAGTGAAAGTGATATATTTATGAGTGGATATGTATGTTTATGTCAGGTGTCATGTAACGTGCATGTAGGTGAATGCTTATGTATGCTCTCTTCAAATGAAGACTTACTGAAACTAACTAAAAGTTGTATCAGGCTGTGCCGCAGCAGCTATTCTCAGCTTCTCTCTGAAACACTCTGGCTGCGGTGGAATAGTCTATTTTCTTCGGATGCAAAGGACCTTCCTATACGAAAGGAAAGGAGATCACGCCGACCCACAATTCCATCCATCCATCCATTTTCTACCGCTTATCCTGTATTCAGGGTCGCGGGGGGGGGGCTGGAGCCGATCCCAGCTGACCCACAATTCCTTGCAAGAGAAACAAGTACCCACACCTCGGTCGTTCATGAAAACAAAAAATATGCTTATTTGCATATTTAACAATGACTTTCATGCAGACATATAGTAATTGGAATTGTGTTGATAAATGTGTATGGACAGTGATAATAATTGAATGGTATTTTCTTATTTATTTCAATCATGTTACAAACTTGACAAAAACGAAACTAAAACCACAAATAAAATGTAAATATAGCAAACGGTCAAACAGGAAGGAGGAGCTGCTGGACCTGAAGTTGGTCAATGAACCAGCTGTTTATAGAACCTGGGGAGAAGTGGACGATGTGCTTTTTGTAGTCCATTATTGTAGTTTCTCCAGCGCAGACGCACGTCAATCACCGGTGCCGATCATCAGCTGTCAATCATCGTCAGCATTATGACGTAGCTTAGTGAAAGTCCGGTCGGATTATCTGAGCACAGTGGTCGTCTTTTCCTAAATCCTTTTGAGTTCTTCTACTGCCTTTCCTTAACCCTGTGACGAGTTCCCCAGAGGTCAAGGAATAGGAGTAAGGACCTTATTTTTGGACTATTTGACCGCAGCCCATGTATGAGCTCCTGCCCCAAAAAGCCCAGTCTGCTGTGATTGGTCAGCTGGCCCACTGTGTTGTGATTGGTCAACCTCTTAGTGTGTTGGTCAGAAATGTCCAGCCCCTTACAGGGCTCCAGACCTACTTTTTACATGGATCACACTGGTGCTATACACTGATTAATTAACACATTTTATAAAGGACAAAAACAGGAACAAAGGTGCAAATAAATGTTTTTTCTTTATTTAAATCTCAACACACAAAAAAAATCACGATAACCTCAATTGTTTAAAAATAAACTTTAAGGATATTATGCTCATGTGTTACTTAGTGACCTCATCACTTTTAGTTGAGTTGTTAGAAGCAGTTCAGGAGCAGAGTTCCCTTTGGACAGATGTGAGGCTTGATTCCAAACCTGTTGGCCTCAGTTAAAATGGCTGCTGTCCCTGCTTTTTACATGCAGGTTACCCAGCCTCACTCTATGATGGAGAAACAGGCAAAGGCGCCCAAAGCTATATCAGAGAAGAAGCTGAAGGAGGCATCAGAGAGTTCAGCCAAGGACACGAGTCCGGTCCAGACAGGGCCTGCACAGAGCATAGAAGGTAAGCCTCTGATCTGGTTCAGACTCCTATATTATGTACTGGCAGTTAGTGTCATTCTGACACCTTGCTGCAGTCAAGCACTTTGTACCAAGTAAGTGTGGGGGAGGGGGGATACTGTGGATCCCTAATAGAAGCATAATGCGATTCATCAATTAATTTGCTTCTGAATCAGTGTCTGTTCAGCTCAGATTTTATATTTTACTTGCTCATGAATTGAAGAATAATAATTTGGGGTTTTCACAAGCCATAGTCTGTTTGACTAGTGTGAATGCTTTTCATTTCTGTTCTATGTAGCCTGGTTCGGTTTCCCAGTGCACAAATGAAAGCACGCCAAATAAGACATAATGAAGCTGAGGGGTGTATTAAGGAGCAGGGTCAACATTTTTTCACTTTGGACCTGATCTGCTTTATGCATGAATCCGTTCTTTCTCTTTCTAAACCTATAACCATCAATATTTTTTGTAAACTCTTAGAAAGTCTTATATAGACTGTTAAATATTCCGTATGTTTCCTTGGGTCCAGATGTCAACAAACATCAGATTTCTGCAGAAGGCCACTACAGTCCTCTCTAGTGCTGCATGATTGGAACAAAACTGACATAGCAATATTGTTTTTATTATTATTTTTCTACGATATGAAAAATCCAGGAATTTTCACCCAAACTTTTGTACATTTTAAAGTAAAATGTGTCAAGTTCAGCCCCCCCCCCCCCCCCACTCTGGACAGTCTTTCCCAGTTGACAGTTCGCCAGCAGCCCTGTTTGTCCCCACAGCGAGAGAGGGAGAGGCGAGTACAAAGGTGCTGTAAAGCTCACGGTCAGATCCACAAGCCACCTTAGACACGGGCCTTTCCAAGATCACCTAATATATCCGGTCTACGGCAAATTTATCTGGCTAGGTATATAGAGTTTATCATTAACCTGTGGTGGGCCAACCTAGACTGTAGGTTATTAATCACTAATACTGCATTAGTCATGGAAAATGATTTTCCTTTGTATCAAGCAGCAAAATCGTTTGAGCGTGATGTGTTTGACTTAATTTGCTGACATTGATCATCTTGCAATGTAACTATTGCGCACATCGAAATGTCGATGCTGCAACAATATATGGCGCAGCCCTGTGTCCATCTCAGTAACTTCCCAAACTAGCCGCACCAGGGGTTGAACCGCACCAGGGGTTGAACCACACCAGGGGTTAAACCGCCCTAGATTAAATAAGTCATAAAAAACCTTGATTTCATTACTTTTTAAGTATTATATTTGGAAAGAATGAAAAAAAAAAAAAAAAAAAAAAAAAAAAAATATTTCCACTGTAACAACAACTACAGCATACACTGGGCACATCTGGGCGAGACCCCAGGGAGGCTTCCCCTGAGAGGGTGCTCTTTGGGTGTTGTTTACCTCTGTTCCCAAGTCAACAACGTCCATCTACATTTGGAATTTGTATGCTCCCTGTCCACGTGAAACTCTTGACTTGATTTATTACCTTTTGAACAGGAGGAGTTGGGGGCCCAATGTGATTTGTAAGCTGCTAACTGTAGTTTTAGTCACATATTCGGTAGATTTCTTTTTACAGCACAAAACAGCAGCAGCAGCAATCTACAGGTAATGGGCCCATGTGAGAGGAAGACTGAGCCATAATGCTAGATCCAACATTCTGTTGTTATTGTATCAGTGATTTAATTTGAGTTAAGTTAAAATCCAAGTGTTTAATGTGCTTTCTGTTGTTTCTCTGCACCCACAGAGTTCTGTGAGGGTGAGCTGACTTTCCTACTAGCTGTAGAATACTGTAGAATACTGCAGAGTTCTGTAGAATACTGTAGAATATTCAGAATACTGTAGAATACTTTAGAATACGGCGAGTTGACGCTACATTTAAACGCACACTTTCTGCTTCTCACTCTTTCTATCTCTTAGTTTCCTTCTTGCTAAATTCCAGTTGTTTACACGCTATCTCGGTTAGCTACTTTAGCTTAACAGTTAGCTTAGCAGCTGCGATGGCTTCTCTCTTTCATTTACTTCTGTTCTGTCCTGTTTAGCTACTTCCCCGTCTCCAAATGTAGCTCACTTGTTGCATGTCGTAAACCACCTCCTCTATAGGTCTTTATTTTATAGAATACTGTCATTGAAGAAACCCTTTGAAACAAAAGGAACTCACTGGACTGATGAAATCATCCTGAATGCTCGTCTCCACTGTTTTATCACACACAATGGCAAAGTCATTTAGACATTTTCCGTCACACAAATCTCAGTACTGAATGTCCTGGACATGACAGCGGTGTTGAGCTTCAAGAGATTCTGCTCCATTCAGATGGATCCGTATAGTGAGTTAATGTTAGACAGCCGGTCTTCTACTGGAAAACCAGTAAACAATCACAGAAGGGTCTACATGATCCAAATTCTTTGTGATTGTTGCGCTCACATGTTACAGAACTGTCACTTTCTGACACCAGTTTGGCTCCATCCACAAAATACGTCAACCCTGTTTACAGACACAAAAAAGGTTTATTTCACGATAGAATAATAATAATAATAATAATAATATCCAAAGCGTTTCCTGAATAGCTTGGTTTCAGTCACGTGATTGTGATGACGCGTTACGGGGGCGCGATTTCCAAATGGCTGTCCGGAAGTAAAAATGCCGACTACGTCTATGGAGGAAACTGTTCCAGAGAGTCCGTATTGTAGGGATTTAGAGCCAGTTTCTAGAATACGATACAAAAAATTAGTTAGTAAATATGTTGGGCGTGACCCGTACCTCCATGAAGATGAGTGAGTTTTCTGGAGCGAAGGACGTGGCTCCCGGAGGAGGCTCACGGACTGAGGCATCGGGTACCCCGAGGCAGAGGAGGAGGGTCCGCCGACGCAACCTGCCGAACCCCGACTGTCAACGCTGCCCTCGTTTCCCCCGCTAGAACGGCACCGTTGGACTTGCGTAACGCGGTCAGCACGGAGACGGGTAGTCCACTGGCAGCCGCGCCCGTCTCATGTGGGCCCGACGGGCGCCCATCGCCGGCCCGAGGGTCGGGGAAGGAGGGAAGGAGGGGGCAGCGTGGCAAACGGACAGGCAGGCGAGCCCGAGATGGGCCCACGCACCCACCGGGCATCCCGAAGTCTGAACTTAGGGGGACGAAGGCAACTGGTGCCTGCGACTGCCCCAGCAGCGGAGAACGCGAGCGTTCCCGATTGATGGCAAAGTGACTCTCAGACCTGCAGACGTAGGTTTAAAATCCACTTTTTACGGCGTTATTCTGTGAGCTTTTTACAATTCTCACCTTTATGGACGACAACCTTTGGTACTCTAAAAAAAAACCTTTCCTATTCACGGGTAGAATGATTGGAGCAGCCGTAAACTACACAAAACATGGGCATCTTGCCTTTTTCACACGGCAGTTCTATGGGCAGACTTCACTTCCTGCCCTCCATCTGGATTTAGCGCGTTTGCGATGCAGCTCTGTGACGTCACGTGAAACCAACCTATTGTTTATCATTTTTAAAATCAAAATTCCAGAATTCACTACCTCTTGACTTGACTTCTCAAATAGGAATATGTTGATGAAAATCGGCATTAGTGTCACCCTTTTAAACTTTCACAGTGTACGAATGGAGTCAGTAGCCTAGACGAAGTCCTTTTATAGCTTGTAGGACACACTGTAATGAAATCCAGAGTTAAATACTGCTGTACAAATGAACGGTGCAGAAAATGGATGTAGTTTTATTTGGTGTAGTCCAGCTGTGACAGTGACGCTGTGTTGAAGTCATCATGATAAAACGTGGTCCTGCAGAAACCGACAGCAACGGGAACTACCGCAGAAGAGGTTGAAGTCCTTTGCTTGGTGTTTCCTGTTTGTCTGGACAGACTTGTCACCATGATAGTGTCCCACCGAGTCAGTCATGAGACTTAACAGGTGTTAGGTTGAGATCACATGAAGGCAAAGTTAGAACATGGGTGTGTTGGTCTGAGCAAGTGAGCCAAAGAGTTCATTGGCCCTCACTTCTGCATCACAAAGGTGTTAGGTTGAGATCACATGAAGGCAAAGTTAGAACATGGGTGTGTTGGTCTGAGCAAGTGAGCCAAAGAGTTCATTGGCCCTCACTTCTGCATCACAAGATGGTTGATTTTATGATTGCTGTCTTTTAGTCCTCAGTTGAGTAGAACTCAATAATCCCAAACTATTGTAGATGTCAAAAAATACTGTTTATGCAACATGATAAATAAACATCTTCAGGCTAAATCATTGTTATGTAATTTCAGACATTCAATTTTTAAACGGATTCACTTTACAGTAGGTGCACAGCTTCCAGCTCTGGGTGATGTGGAGAAAATATGATACAATATTTTTGACCAAATAACTTCCATCCATCCATCCATCGTCTACCGCTTATCCTGTATTCAGGGTTGCGGGGGGGCTGGAGCCGATCCCAGCTGTCATTGGGTGAAGGCGGGGTACACCCTGGAGAGGACACCAGTCCATCACAGGGCCAACATGTAGAGACAGACAACCATTCACACTCATATTCACACCTACGGGCAATTTAGAGTTATCAATTAACCTATCCCCATCCTGCATGTCTTTGGACTGTGGGAGGAAGCCGGAACCCGGAGATAATCCAAATAACTTGACATCAATATTGTACGGTTGAATTATGGTTCTAAATAATCATTAGTAATGTGGATATAATGTCTACGTGGGTAAAGGCAAACAGAAAAGCTGGAAAGTGTGGTAAGTTCAGAACATGACATCGCTCACTATAATGCAACCTTTAAAACCAGGAAAAGAAAACACTGTTGTCACAATGCTCACATACCTCTTTGTGTCCCACCAGAGGCTTCAGCAGAGGCCACGCATATCATCTCAGCCATCAGTGAGATCCCATCAGTCCCTGCTCCATGTGACACAGAGGCATTCAATGGTAACGCTCCATCTTCAAGCTACACTTGGTGATGTGGACAAAGCTAGATTCTTTATAAATCCAATTCATTATTTTCTTTCTGCATTTGCTTTATTGATTGCTGTCAGGATGTAAAGAGACGTTTTTAAGAACATTTTCATCCCTAGCTTTAAAGTGAAAGCACATACTAATTTAAATCGATGTCTAAATGTTCGCTGGTAATCACAGGATCAATGCGGACACTGAGGGCCCACTCACACTAGAATAAGCGTTAATTAGAAAAGGACAAAGCCTCGCCCTATGTCCCGGTCCCATTTTGCTCCAGTACCGCTCACTCCACAAGTCCACATGAGCGACTGTCCCAGCATGGATGAAGCTCGGCATTAAGCACTCACACTAACGAAGCAGACTTGGGGGTCAGATTAGTGCTGTGTGAGTGTTGACACCAGAGATGGGAGTAAGGCCCCGTCCACAAACTTTTTTTTTCCGTTTTGCCTTTGCGTCGTTTCAAGAAAATCCGTGTCCAGACGAATCCACTGAAAACGACTCAGCGCGCTGTAGTACATATTCCAGGCCCTTATGCTGCGCTGTTTCTGCTACAAAAACGCAGAAGAAGAGACGGAGCTTGACCGGATGTTTGCCATTGCTATGGCAACACGTGAGAGTTACAGCTAATCTTCGCCCGACCACCCGATCATTAAACACCCATAAGATGACAATTTGGCCCGTATAAATAAAACCAACAATAAGCATCAACAGCCGTCACCCTAAGGACCTTGACGAGGCGTTCTCACACTTTTGGATGGATTAATTAGACAAATAAATGCCTACATTCATGGGAAGTTAGCTAGCGGTTGTTTGTTAGCATCGTAATAAAGTAGCATATCTGCGACTTTTTTCCCGGAATATCGCCCCCGTCTCGGCTCCGTTTTTTTTCATACAGTGGCCCTGATACGCTGACGTACAGACGAGCAGAATATCTTCTACGAGCACGGAGACCGCCGTTCTTGTTGTTACGAGACGTCGCGGGGGAACAAGTCAGGCTCGAGGGTCGAGGAGCGGGGCGATGACGTCAGCGTATTCGTTTTCGCCGTCCACACGAAACGGAGGCGTGTCGTTTTTTTCTTTTCCACCCTGAGAGCTGGTTTCAAAAAAGTGAGTTTTCAGGACACGAAAATGCCGGATCTGTATGGACGGCAGGGCGAAACGCACAAGAGTTCTGCGTTTACGCACTGAAAACATTTTCGTGTGGACAGGCCCTAAGTCACACATATGCAAGTCTCAAGTCTCAAGCAAGTCCCAAGTCATTTTTTGTGAGAGTCAAGTCAAGTCATAGCTTAGGTCAAGCAAGTCACAAGTCAAGTCATAGAAATATAATAAGCTGGAAGACAACCATCTTAAAACTTTAAGCCTACTGCAGCCTAAGTTTTATGTAGCCCTCCTTTGCACCAAGGGCTAACAAATAGAGGAAGGGCATATAAGGCTAAAGAATAATTATAAATACTCACTAGGACCAGCAGGATCAGAATTACTAGGAACGAGTACAGGGACAGGTGTACCAAACAATAATTACCAGACAGAGTCAACACAGTAGTTTATCTTGGGAAGGGCAGCAAACCACTTCCTTTTATTTACAACAAACGATAGATTAAAGAGAATGATGAAGTTAGCTAGAGACATTTCTTAATTTTCTTTGTGTAGTCGGAAATGGCGGATGAAATTTGACGTGGCGCTGGATGTGTCGGATATTTTTGCGCTGCACACGGCAAATCGTTTCTTTTGTTGAGTTGAATATCTTTAAATCCAAATTTGATCATTTTAAGAACACAGTGGCGCCGGAACGAGTTTGAAAGTGGGGGTGCAAAAAAAAAAAAAAAAAAAACTCACACCTGATAGCCTAACTAGATAAGATAAGATGTCCTATAGCAGGGCTATTCAATTAGTTTTGAATGAGGGCCGGTTGATGGAAATGAAAATGAAAATATGTCTGGAAAATGATGAACATCACGTTAATAGCTCCAGATACTGTAAAACACTACGATATACGAGTACATATATTCTCTTATTTTATCAAGTAAAATATAAGTTAAAAGGTTTACTCAACAGCTTAATAGTTCATAGAAATTCAGGTAGAAATAGGTTAACTCAGAGTTCCACAGCTTATCAAAAACAATCCTTATTTGATGTTGTTTTGAAGGAGTAAACACTCGACCTGCATCAGCGCATGTGAGCACGAGCGCAGCGGATTTTGGACGGAGACACACAGCCGCATTTTACTGGTCCGGTTCCGCTCACACCACGAGTCTGACGAGTTCAACAGCTTATCAAAATACAATGTCAACTTTTCAAAGTAGAAAGCGACATTGTGGTGGTTCAACGAGGCGGAACTTTAAATCCAAATTTTATAATTTTGGGAGCACTGGCTGTGACACAGTGGCGTCGGAACGAGTTTGAAAAAAAAACCCTCACACCTGATAGCCTAACTAGATAAGATAAGATGGCCTATAGCAGGGCTATTCAATTAGTTTTGAATGAGGGCCGGTTGATGGAATTTTTTTTCACTGTTATTTTCTATCACAGTGAAAATGAGCCAAACACACAGACTGTTCAGTGCATCTGCATCACATAATAGTGTCTGTTCTCTAGAGGAGTGCAAAGAGTGCCACGAACACCAGGACCCCCCAGTGACAGCAGTGATCCCCCCCGACACCGAGGACGCAGTGCTCAAAGAAAGACCAGAAGAAGAAGTGGCAGCTAGACTGGCTCAACAAGACCAGGAGGACCAGGACACCCAAGCATGTAGGCTGGTACACACAACACACACACACACACACACACACACACACACACACACACACCACATTACACACATACTCACACATACGCACACACATACACAGTACACACACAAACACACACACACACACACACACACAGTACACACAACACACACACACACATTACACACACTACACACACATTACACACACACCACACATACACGCACACTCAAACACACACCGCACTACACACACACTGAAACACACACACACACAGTACACACACAGTACACAGTACACACACACACACACACACAACACACCACACACTTGTTGGTACAAATTGTGCTTTAAATGAAATAATTGTACTCTGTACATTGTGATAACATGATTTTGGTGAATAACACTTCAACAGGTGACTGAGTCATGCCGTTATGTGTATTGGCTGATGCCATTATTCTTTGCAACAATTATTTTATTGATAATGACAAAGCTTGTGATGTCACAAATAATCCTAAACTGTTGGACTTGAGTTGATTGGAGTACTTTTACTAACGTGTATCTAGTTCTGTTTTCTTTTAGAAGAATGAGCTATGGTCATTCCACTGCCTCTCATGTTTCCTGTCTGTCTGACTGTTTCCTGTCTGTCTGCAGCTGTGTCAGCCCGTCTTGAAGACTCACTAGCCAGCTCAGCTAAAGCGACACTGCAAGCCATTGGAGCTCAGGAAGCAGCCCTGCAGGCCATCACACAGCACACACTCAAACTGAAGGAGGCTATGGAAGCAGAGGTACAGACACAGCCACACAGGATGTGGGGGTTACATAGACTGGTACAGGTGTGTTTTAGTGTCAAATGCATATGAATCAGGGCTGGGGGGAGTCAGTGACTGTCCACCCTGATGGCAGATGAGGATCAAACATCATTAGGCTTGGGCCGATTTTAAACATTTTCAAACCAGTCTGATACTAAGCCAAAGACCGGACCGAACTGGTTATCCCAACCTTTCCCACCAGGCATCGCACTCGCCATAGCAGACCCTCCCAAGTGATACATTCGTTTTTTTAGACAGAAGATTACGCCATGATCACGGAAAGGAGAGTGAAAAATATGCCGTGATCACAGTTTATGAAGAAACCGGAAATCGGCCCAACCCTACTCACCATTGCACATTTTCTACTGCATATCTGAGAGCTGGGTCTACCCAGCGGTGTCTTACCAGTTGGACATGCCTGGAAAATATCTAATGGGAGGCATCCAGGAAGCATCCTGAATCCCTGAAACCCCTCAGCAGGTCCCTTTTGGATGCGAGGGAGCCCAGGTGTCTGAGTCCTCACTCTCTAAGGGCCACTCCCACTACACAATCCGTACCGTGCCCAGGCACGATGGAGCCCGGATTGGTGGACTAGTGTGAGCGCTCGATTCCGTTCTTAAGAACGGTACGCTTTCCTCGGCCTGGCATGCTTGGAAGAGGTGGATTTTGGCACAGAGCGACATGGACATGATGTAGGCTTTAATCGATAGACCATTCCAATACTGTTGATGACTGTGCAAGACACAGATGGGTTCTGGGTCAGGCTTGGGCATGCTTCGAGTGTGCCTCTAGTGTGTGCACTCCTCGCACTGCCCGCCTGCCCACTCTGCCCCACTCACATGCTCTGATGCAGATATGGAATGTTTACTAGAAATACCTGGTACAGATCAAATGGCCCTGGTGTGCGTGGGCCCTCAGGCTGAGCCCAGAGACCCTTCAAAGGAATCTCATTTTGGTCGCTTGCATGTTGGATTTCCTTCTTTTGGGCACCACCCCAAGCACACGACTATGAGGTCTGGAATGTAGACTACACACTCAAGATAGTTTGTACTTTACTTTCATAGGTCATCACCAGGTTGGAGTTTCAACCAAGACACGCTGCTGCAAAACTTTTAGCTAACTCCGGTTTGGTGAAGAAAATTCCTCAATCCACAGCTTGTTTCATTTCAAAAGTTCTGCTGCAACTAACGATTATTTTAATAATCGATTATTCGGTTGAATATTTTTTCGATTAATCGATGAATCGGATAAAAAAAGAAACATTAATAATTGCTGCATCTTTATTCAAAAACAGAACATTATTTCAAATTCACAGTGCAGACTGAAGTGTAAAAACATCATGTTATTGCTCCAAAGTCCGTGAGCTATTTAAAGTTATATTAAATTATAAAAAAAAATATTAAAACATAACTGGAACAACACACACTACATACACTTCTTTTATTTATTTATTTAGAGAGACACACACACACACACAGACAGACAGACAGACAGACAGACAGACAGACAGACAGACAGAGAGTGTGTGTATGGTAGTAGACAGTAGTATATACTGTTGAAATACACATTTGTTTATTTACTCTTCGCATTTATTAAATGTATTTTCTCTTCCTGTTTCCCAGTGCAAGTTTAGATACACAAATATGATCGCATTTGTCAATCGCGGTATTTTATTTTGAAAATTGTTTTTATTTTGAAAATTGACCGGATTGTCTCGTGTTTCTTTGTGTGATTTCCTGCCAGAATTAACGCGTTCGCTCGCGGCACATGCAAAAAATAGAGCAGACGCCGAAAAGATCGCTTCACAGCACGGGATGGCCGCGCCTATTAGTGGCTTTTGGCGTCTGGTGTGAACTACACTATCGCTTAACAAGGGCGCCGAAAGGAAACGGGCTCCGCTCCACGCCTATTCGTGGCCGGTGTGAACAAGGCGTCAGTGTGGGCGCGCATCAACCATGGACCATGCGCCGGCTTCTTCTTTCTTTTTTCTTTTTTTTTTTTAAATATAACTTTATTGTTCAGAATGTTTTACAACAAAATCATGTACAAACATGGCTTACATTTTTTTTTTGCATTCAAAAGGAGCAGGTGTATAGAGGGATGCAAAATAGAGACTCTACATGAGAACATAAAATACACAATAAATAAATAAAATCTAATAAAATAAAACAAACGAGTAACGAATAAAAAGTTAGCTAGGGCTTTTCTCGCAGAGTGTATTTTTCAAATAAATTGAAAAGTGTCATATTTACTTTACATTATGTTAAGGGATTTGGTGAAAGAGAGAAACTCGTTATGAAACACACAGAACCTAGGTTTCACTTTCATATATTTACATTTGTGTATGTAAAATTTTCCGAGGATGAGAATATTGTTTACCAGAAAGTCCCATTCATTAATCGTCCATAACAACTCCATAAATAATGTCTTTTTGAGAAAAGGTGTGCAGCCAAAGCCAATCTTTGTGTGCAGCCAGTCATGAATATCAGTCCAGAGTGCTTCAGAAAACATACATTGAAAAAATAAATGATCAGAGGTTTCAATATCATCACAAAATTCACATTTGTTTGTTTCAAATCCAAATCTCTGTCGTTAAAGTTCACCAGATGGGTACACACCATTTAAAATTTTGAAGTGGATTTCTTTTGCTTTCGGATTTATGGGAAATTTTAAGTATTTAGAGCGTAAAGTATATATAACATCTTTGGGGAAGATTTGTTTAATGGAGTTTCGAAAAGACAATAAAGGAACTTTCTAATTGTTTTATTAGGAATTTTAATACTCTCGAAATCACAGTTTCCAACTAGGAGATGCGGAAGATTAGGAGAAATGTGAGTCGAGTTCGAAACAATTCCTTGAATTAAATTTAAAGTAGGAATAGGGATAGCTCTCATTATGGAAGCAAAGGAATTACGATCCACTGCTAGATCATATTTAAGACAAAAATTTTTATATGTCATCACACGCCCTTCATCGTCAGTCAAATGAAGTAAGGACCAAATACCTTTATCCATCCAGTCCTTTTTATACAGCAACTTGTTTTTAACTGTAATGTATCTATTGTTCCATATCGGTGTGTTGTGCGGGGTAAAATTATGATTGTACAAAAGTTTCCAATATAAAAGGACTTGCTGATGAAACAGGGATAATTTGACTGGAAGTTTCTGAATATTGAAATCACATTTTAACAGAAAATCAATGCCTCCAAGCTTCTTGAAGATTTCTCTGGCGATATGATACCAAAAGCTCTTATTGTTAAGGAAAGATTTTAACCAATTCATTTTCAGTGTTCCATTGATGAAATCACAATCAATAGCCTGTAGACCCCCTTCTTTGTATTCTTTGGTCATCTCTGTTCTCTTAATATAGTGCATCTTTTTCCTCCAAATATAATCAAAATTAATTTGGTTGGCCTTCTTGATGGCTCTGTTGGGAAGGGCCAGAGAATACGCTGGATAAATACATCTTTATATGCTTTCCATCTTAGTAAGAAAGACTCACCCCAGTAAACTGATGTCTCTCAATAACCAGGAGTTAAGTTTAGTTTGACATTCAGTTATCATTCTCCACACATTCATATTTTCTCTTTCAGTTGGGTTTTTAGATATGTGTATTCCTAAATATTTGACAACTGATCTTATAGGAATGTTGTATGCTTCTGTTAAATCACTTTGATGAATTGGCATCAACTCACATTTGTTCAAATTAAGTTTAAGCCCGGAGGCATTGGAAAATGTATTAATTGCTTGTATTATCTTGGGGGTCTCAGTTAGGTGTTTCATAAAGATGGTAGTGCTGTCTGCAAGCTGGCTAATGACAACAGGTAGCCCCATAACGTTTAAAGGAGCAATGTCTGAATTTTTAATAAAAATAGAAAGCATTTCTGTGGCAAATTTTAATGTTGGGGTTGTAGCAGGAGCAGATTTGGTTATCAACAGTTAATTATTAATGTCAATATGATTATCGATATTAATGATTATATTTAATATATTATCATGATATAATCATGAATAAACGGGGCACCACCCTGGGATCAGGGAAAAGATAACCTAAAACTGTATTCAGTCTCAATATAAAGGTTTTATACTCACATGCCAATCATCGTGATCATTGGCATAGAAGCATAAAAACAATCTAACAATTAAAAAGGGCGTGAAATTCAAGCACTAGCCTTCACAACCTGCTGTTATCCAGTGACATATACACAACAAGCACAAGAGACCGCTAGTTATAATATAATAAGATTTATTAAAATCAGTAATAATGATCACAATCAATAACACTGCAATTAACAAAGCCTTATTACCTAACTACCTAACACACAAAACTAAGCTAAACAGAAGGAGAGACACGTGGTGTGTGTGTGTGTGTGTGTGTGTGTGTGTGTGTGTGTGTGTGTGTGTGTGTGTGTGTGTGTGTGTGTGTGTGTGTGTGTGTGTGTGTGTGTGTGTGTGTGTGTGTGTGTAGAGGGAGAGATGGCTATGTGCGGCCACCAGATGGAGCTATTCCTCACAGCGTTCAGGGGCGGAGCCACTGACGTCCGATGGGGTAGCGAGAGAGGGAGAGAGAGAGCTATGGCCGGGCGCGACCACCCGATGTAGCTATGTCCTTAGCGTCCGCCGGGAACAGCTGGCGTAGGACACGTGTGTGCGGTGTGTGTGTGTGTGGGTTAGCGGGACACAAACAAAGAGAGAGAGAATGCGCGAACGATATTCTGAGGCTCAGAAGGCGTGCCGCTATCACACGGGCGCGCGTGAATGAACTGGCGTTGGCGGAGGTTAGTCGAAAACACTGTTACAGAAATCAACCCAGCGGCGTGGGTACACGATCAGCATTCAAATACAGCAGCACATGAACAAACGGACTCGGCGGTCCGCGATCAGAACTTAAAACACGTTAACAAGAATTACAAGCACATCCTACACTATCAACTTATGTCTCTGCCCAGACTGATAGCCTCTTACTGGTGTCGTTGCGTAAGCTGCAAGTCCGTCCTGGCGATGACGGCGTTCCGTAACGCGGTGGTAGTTCGTGGGCCCCGGCGTCAGCGGGGGACGTGATGAGTCGGCTTCGTCCAGACGAGAGCGGAGCGGGTTTCCTCTCGTTGATCAAACTCAAATAAAGAAAACAGTTGGTGTTTCCTCCTTCCACGAGCGGCGATATAATCGCGGCTTGGTGATTTAGTCAGCTTACTTCAGACAGCGTCTGGTAGCTGGAAGGCAGGAACCGGCTTGGTTCCTCTTGTTGCAGCGGTGCGCTGCAGGAGGGGTCGCCTCCCGTTGCAACGTGGTGTTGCGTCGGTTGTAGGAAGAGACGCCAGAGTAAGAGTAAGAGAGCGTTCTCCAGGCGGCTTCGGTTTATAAAGCTCACGGCTGCTGCCGGGGACCCCCTGGGGTACCTGCAGTTGTCAGCCAATAGGGCACCAGTTGTGTGATGTCACATTTCTCACCTGGGTGAGATGTGAAACTAAAATGGCGGTGTAGTTTTTAATCCCCTTTGTCCCTTTGTTCTGGCCGCATGTGTAGGCTTTGTAGGCCGCATTGTGTAGTCCTAACGGTTAGGTCCCCAACAATAAAGAGAGATGGAGAGATAGGGCAGCCTTGTTTGACCCCAAGTTTGATAGCAAATCTTGGTGATGTGCCTCCTGGTAATGAAATGGAGCTATTTGCATTATCATAAAGAGACTCTATGGTGGCTCGAAATTTGCTCCCAAAGCCTAAAAGTTTTAAACACTGAAAAATAAAGGGATGTTCGATGGAGTCAAAGGCTTTATAAAAATCAAGAAATAAAATAAAGCCATCATCATCTATTAAATGTTTATAATCTAGGAGATCAATCACCAAATGGATGTTGTTGTGGATGGATCTATCTTTTGTTGGGGTTGTAGCAGGAGCAGATTTGGTTATCAACAGTTAACTATCAATATCAATATGATTATCGGTATTAATAATTATATTTAATATATTATCATGATATAATCATGAATAAACGGGGCACCACCCTGGGATCAGGGAAAAGATAACCTAAAACTGTATTCAGTCTCAATATAAAGGTTTTATACTCGCATGCCAATCATCGTGATCATTGGCATGGAAGCATAAAAACAATTTAACAATTAAGAAGGGCGTGAAATTCAAGCACTAGCCAGTAATAATGATCACAATCAATAACACTGCAATTAACAAAGCCTTATTACCTAACTACCTAACACACAAAGCTAAGCTAAACAAAGGGAGATACACACGTGGAGTGTGTGTGTGTGCGTATGTGTGTGCATGTGCGTGTGTGTGCGTGCGTGTCGAGAGAGAGAGAGGGAGAGATGGCTATGTGCGGCCACCAGATGGAGCTATTCCTCGCAGCGTTCAGGGGCGGAGCCACTGACGTCCGATGGAGTAGCGAGAGAGAGAGAGAGATATAGCCGTATGTAGCCACCAGATGTAGCTATGTCCCTAGCGTCCGCCGGGAACAGCTGGCTTAGGACACGTGTGTGCGGCGTGTATGTGTGTGTGTGTGTTAGCGGGACACAAACAAAGAGAGAGAGAATGCGCGAGCGATATTCTGAGGCACAGAAAGCGTGCCGCTATCACACAGGCTCGCGTGAATGAACTGGCGTTTATTCCGCGAGACCGGTCTTTTAACTGATAGTAGAGGCTTTCTGAGCTCGCGAATATGGCGGAGGTTAGCGAAAACACTGTTACAGAAATCAACCCAGCTGCGTGGGTACACGATCAGCATTCGAATACAGCAGCACATGAACAAACGGACTCGGCGGTCCGCGATCAGAACTTAAAACACATTAACAAGAATTACAAGCATGTCCTACACTATCGAATCTCTGCTTCTGCCCAGACAAATAGCCTCTTACTTTTGTCGATGTGAGATGCGTCGATGTGAGGGTTTCGTCCCGTGCGGTGATGGCGTTCCTTGACGCCGGCAACGGACGGTAGTTCGTGGGCGCTCGTTCAGCGCCGGATGGTCCGGGGGACCCCCTGGAGTCCCATGCAGTTGTCAGCCAATAGGGCCCCAGTTGTGTGACGTCAGATCTCGCGACCAGGTGGAGGTGACACTAAAATGGTGGTTGTAGTTTTTTATCTCCTTTGTCCCTTTGTCTGGCCGCATTGTGTAGGCTTTGTAGGCCGCATTGTGTAGTCCTAACGGTTAGGTCCCAACACTTTCATAAATCCAGATTGGGAGTCGCATATAATTGTATCTAGTTTACTCTTTAATCTATTGGCATAAGCAAGGGTTACAATTTTATAATCAGTATTCAATAACGTGATAGGTCTAAGATTATCCAATATTTTGGAGTCTTTACCAGGTTTGGGAATTAAAGTTATTATACCTTGTTTCATAGTGGGAGGAAAAGACAGATTATCAGTTGCTTCCTTTAACATGAGAATAAAAGGATTTTTTAAATAGATCCCGAAAGTGTCGGTAGAAATTAGATGTCAGGCCATCACAGCTGGGAGATTTATTTAAAGACAGCTGGTCTACAGCTTTATCCAGCTCAAAAAATAGTAATATCAGCTTCACATAACTCTGCAAAATCATCATCAATACAGGGGATAAGATCCTTGATATGGTTGAAAAAAGAGTCTGAATCAATTGCAGAGAAGGCAGACGAGTATAACTTACTGTAAAAGGAAGTCAATTCCTTTGTAATCAAGGTTGTATCTGTACATAGTTGGTTTTGAATCAATAAGGTTTTAATAGAATTTCTCTCTTGCCTTCTTTTTTCTAATTGACAGAAATAAGCTGTACTTCTTTCACCATCTTCGATCCATTTAGCTCTGGATCTTATGTAAGCCCCTTCTGCTTTTTTGAGATACATCTCATCAAGTTTTGTTTGTTTGAGTTAGTAATTTCTGTTTATCATTGTCAGTTGGTGATGTCTTATTACAATAAATGTTTATTTCTTTAATTAAATTAAGTTCTGCTAGTTTATTTGCGTGAAATGATTTCCTGAAATGAATTTTAAAAACTCCCACTTTGAAACATAGGATATTATAGTGTTGTCAGCCATCACTTCAGCAATTTAGAGATTTTATACCATCACAATATGCTTGACAATTTAATAAAGATGAATTGAATTTCCAATAGCCCTGGTTTCTGCCGCAGCCACCAGGGGTTTTAAAACTCAACTTAATAACTGAGTGATCAGATAGGGGAGCTGCTGACATACAGCAGTCTGAGACAGAATGCATCATTGAAGCAGAAATTAACCAGAAGTCGATTCTGGATTTTAATGTATTATTTGGTTTGAACCAGGAGTATTGTTTAGTGTCGGGGTGTACAAGGCGCCAGGGGTCTACTAAGTTATGACTGCCATAGAAATTAGATAAGGCAGGGTTATGCGAGCTGTGTTGACCTTTAGAAGGGTGTCTATCCAGATATTCATCATAAACCATGTTGTAATCTCCTCCCACAATTACATTTGCAAGTGGGTAGGTGAGATTCAGATTTTTAATTTTATCAGAAAGCTCTGTAAGTAATAGTTTATTTTGAGCTGGGTTGTTAAAGCCATAGATATTAGCGAGAATACTATACTGTTCATCAATATTCAAAACACAGATTAGCCAGTGACCATTGTTACTAGATTTAGAGGCCACCAATTTACCAGGACAGTTACAGAACAGAATGGCCAGTCCAGCTGATTTCGTGGAGCCATGGTCAAAAATGATTTTATCCCCCCATTGATTAATCCAGAATTTTTCATCATCCGGTTTTGAGTGTTTCTTGTAATAAAATAAAGTTTACTTTCTCACCCTTACAAAATAAAAAAATAGATTTTCTCTTAGTGATATCTCTTGCCCCTAGCATTCAAGGAAATACAAGAAAAAATAACATTCATATTAAACCACAACTAGCAACCGCTAGTAAACAGTAATAAGTCCAAATGAGTGAATAGAAGTCAAAAAAGAGAAAAAGCCTGCAAAGATAGTAGGCAATGTCCCTTCAATATCGGAAAGACTTTAACTTAACCATCCAACCTTTTTATCACAGGGAAGATTAAGACCCTGTTTAATGTTTATGTATTTATAGGTTTTAACTACCAGTATACCTCAAGTGTTTTTATTAAGTGATTCTGTGTCCATCGATGTAACCGACTCCTCCTCTGTAGTAAGCTCGTTTTCCAGCCGCCCGTGCTTGCTGTATCTTCGGCCACAGCGCCACTCGAGCCTCCCTGTCAGCCTTGCAGAGGTCTTCGATGAATCCTATCCCCCGTTCTTTGCAGATGGAGGAATCCTTGGTCATCTTCCATAGCTCGTCCCGGTGTATTCTCTGTGTGGATTGGACGATGACCTGTCTGGTCCTGTTGTCCTCTCGTCTTCCCATTAGATGAGCCGAGTCCACGATGTGGTCGATGTTTGGAGCCCATGCAGGGGAGATTTTTATCAGCAAGTTAGCAACCATTTCTCGTGTATTTTCTCCTTCATTTTCCTTTATCCCTCGGATTCTGAGGTTTCAACAGCGTTTGTACCGTTCAATCTCCAAGACTCTTTCCATTAACTCAGCGACATCTCCCGCTCCGTGGTTTGTAGCTGAGTCTTTGATCTCCGCCGTGTTAAACTCAACCGCTTTAGCCATGTTAGCTAGCATAACTGAGTTCTGTTTAATTTGGGTGCCGAGACTAGGGCCCGACCGATATGGTTTTTTCAGGGCCGATACCGATACCGATATTTATGAAAATGGGAGGCCGATAACCGATATGTGCAACCGATAAATAAAAGAAAAAAATTCTCGAATAAATTAAAAATGGCACACACTGACTCGAACTTCCATTAAGTGTTTTTAATAGTACACTACAACGACATGAGTGCATATATTGTCTTATTTTATCAAGTAAAATATAAGTTATAGGTTTACTCAACAGCCTGGTAGTTCATAGAAATTCAGGTAGAAATAGGTTAACTCAGAGTTCCACAGCTTATCAAAAACAATCCTTATTTTATTAACATAGGCTGCCTAAGGGCGCGATCAGTAGCGTGCCTCGGCACGATTGCCCCAGGGGGGTCCCCAGCGGCTTTGCATTCACACTGCTCCAGCCCAAACGGGCTTTGGCCCGTTAGCCCGGTTGTACAAACGTCATCACGTCCTAATACTACACATGCATGGCTTGATGTTGTTTTGAAGGAAAGCCGTCTCTGCATATATTTATATTAAAAATGGCCTCATTTATATATATAGCGCTTTTCTCCAAAGACACTCGACCTGTCCTGCATCAGCGAATGTGCGCACGAGCGGATCTGTGCGAGCAGGCAGCGCGAGGAAAGCGGATTTTGGACGGAGAAACACAGCGGCATTTTTCTTATAAATGCACCGGTCCGGTTCCGGTACCGGTCCGGTTCCGCTCACACCACGAGTCTAAAGAGTGCAACAGCTTGTCAAAATACAGTGTCAACTCCGTGTTTTCAAAGTAGAAAGCGACATCGTGGTGGTTTAACGAGGCGGAACGGCATCAGAACAACATCAAGCGTGTAAAGTACACGAAAAACGTAGCGGGAGCGCGCGGCGAGGATTGTTGCGGCCGCGCATCTTGCGGAGCAAGTCTACTGTGCTGCGCGGAGGCGCTCCTAATGTAAATGATTATTGATTTATGAATTAATTGATAGGTAGCTTATTTTTGGAGTATTGATTTATTTTTTTTGGCCTGGCGGCAGGTCTCCTTGGCCTGGCGACCCGCCAGGCCTGTACAATGGTAGGGGAAACACTGCTTACCTCGAAGGAAATGTGTTTTCTCTGCTTTAAGTTGTATCCACACGCAGCACCGTCCTTAGCCCCACGTGGCCGTCTAGAAACCGCTCACGAGTCACAGGGAGCGTGAAGGCACCCCGCCCCGCTTGCAGCCTTGCGTGTTGATTGGTTGTATTCCGTGTGCCAAACCAATCAGATGCTGTGACGGGCGAGGCAACTTGGCAAGGCTCATGAATTCCAAGTGGCAAGAGCGGAAGGCGCGTTCAGAACGAAACGGCTGCAAAATTGGTTGTGAAAATTATATGAACTTATCGGTGGGAATTTATGGAAAGTATGGCCGATACCGATATCCCTAAAATGTTAAATATCGGCCCGATATATCGGTGCGGCCGATAATCGGTCGGGCCCTAGCCGAGACTTTCCACTTTATCAGTGAGCTGTTTTATGGCTTCTAGGATGACCTTCGTCAGTAGTCGTGTCTCTCATTTTGTCTGCCGGTTGTTTTTTTACCCGAGAGAATGGGTCTTTTCTTTTGAGGCTCTCGGTCGATGTTTCCATCTTTTCTGCGTAGTTGTGGTGGGTAGCAGCCGTGTTTCGTCGGGCTGGAGACAGTTTCATGGCTCAATTCTTTGTCAAAAATGAATGTCGAGATAGTCTAAAGCTTAAAAGGTCTAGTAAAGGCAGTTGGACGGTAAAGTTATTGAAAAATGGGACAAGCAGACAGCGCTCAGAAGTTATGATGCACCCAGTCCGCCATCTTGCCGGAAGCGCCCGTCGGCGCCGGCTTCTGTTAACACACTAAGAGTGACGTATTAATAATCGCGCGACTCAACGAATCGACGACTAAATCCGTTGCCTTTTAGTAATTGATTTTATCGATTCGTTGTTGCAGCCCCACATAACATAACTTCAGAATACATAAAAACAGGTATAATGCATTCATTAGTTTCTGATTCTGGGAAAGTGGAATAACAGTAAAGTGATTATGTCTGAGCTGTCTCTTAAGCATATCACACATATGCTAGCTTTTCTATGTGATCTTCCTTTAATAACTAGTGTAATATTTTTCACTAGGATTCATTGAGCCTCACCTGTTTAGAACAACACTGTAACAGACAGCATCATCATTTTGCAGTGGAGTGATCCAGTTCTTATTAAATCCAGGTACCCCCTCAGGAGAAGTCAGCCCAGTGGAAGGATCTGGAAGCTGCTCTTGCTGACAGAACCTGTGCTGTGAATGATGCTGGAGCTGCTCTGTTGAATGCAAAGTAAGTCATATTGCAAAACACACACAATGTAAAGAGGGATTTTTGTGTCTGGTCACCTGCTAAACTCAATCAGACCTGATCCTTCTACATCTCATTATCTGTTATTTATCCATGTAGTTACTAGATTTAAACCGCCTTCTCCTTCTTGAGATATGGATATAATACACATATTAATATGTATCTATTAAAACCTGTCATTTGTATGTTTTTTTAAAATTATATGACATATCGGACCAAGCCACTACACCTGTCCTGTGTCTTTTTGTTACATTCAAAGCTTCTTTTGAGGTTTTTGAATTAAGCTTTTAATGTCTGTTAATCCAGCTGTGTGCCACAGCAAGAGAGCAAACCATTGGAGACCAAAGTGACATTTTTTGTCAGCAGGATATTTAATGAGTTTGACATGTTGTGGATTATGGAAATGAAAAATGCATTTTTGAGTTTTGGGTTGAGGATTGAGTTTGGGCACAGCCAGCGTACTGTATATAGCTGAGGCATTTATCATATATCAAGTTCATGGAGAGAACAGATTAATGGAAACATGTAACTATGGGGTCAGTTCAGTCTCATTAATAATGAATGCACAGAGAAGGATTCACAAATGTATTTTGTGATTTATATATAAATGACTCTTCTCAAAAATACATTTCAATACAAACACAAATGTGTCTTGTTTTAAATAAATGTAATATAAAACTATACATTATGTATTAAAAAATATTTGCAATTTTCATCAAAAATGTATTTGTATGTTGTTACATTTATATACAAACTGTTAAACTTGAATTTACAAGACGCTTTTCATATGTGAACTTGTTTGCATTTGTGTGTGGATGTTTGAGACTCTCCTGACTGGCTGGATTCACAAATGCATTTTTTTCATCAAGGAAAGCCAATCAGATGCCTCCCTCGTTTTCAGCCAATCACATGACTGCATTCCCACGAGTGGTACCTCACCATGACCAAAGCACAGCTTTTTTCTGCGCATTATGCATTGCTTTTCGGTAAAAGAAAAAAGAACATTAGGATTTACCAACTCTGAAAGCACTCACTTCACTGGGAGGAAGTCCTGCAGCAGTGGCACAGACACTCCAGTCCATCAAAAGAACAGACAGTCTTCAGATTTTCCATTTCAATTTATTTTTTAATCTGTAAAAGAGGGAAAACATTCTAAATTAAACACAACCACTATTCTCATCAGCAACATTACCATTGTGATTGATTAACTTTACATCTTGCACCAGTTTTCATCTCAAACTGTCTCACCCCATCCCTCACATCCCTCTCATCCCTCCCTTCTCTCCCATCTCTTCTATCCCTCCCATCCCTCCCATCTCTCCTATTTCTCTCATCCCTCCCATCTCTCCTATCCCTCCTATCCCTCTCATCCCTCCCATCTCTCCCATCCCTCCCTTCTCTCCCATCTCTCCCATCCCTCCCTTCTCTCCCATCTCTCCCATCCCTCCCATCCCTCCCTTCTCTCCCATCTCTCCTATCCCTCCCATCCCTCCTATCCCTCTCATCCCTCCCATCTCTCCTATCCCTCCCATCTCTCCCATCCCTCTTATCCCTCCCATCCCTCCCATCTCTCCCATCTCTCCTATCCCACCCATCTCTCCCATCCCTCCCATCTCTCCTATCCCTCTCATCCCTCCTATCCCTCCCATCCCTCTCATCTCTCCCATCCCTCCCTTCTCTCCCATCCCTCCAATCCCTACCATCCCTCCCATCTCTCTCCCTGTAGTGAAGCATTGGACAGTCTCAGGTCAGTCATTGACAAGTCTAAAGGGCTGAAGGTCTCTGCTGTCCGCCCGCTGGTTTTAGCAGCAGAGGAGAACCTCCATAACATGGTGGTGGACTTGGAAAAAGCGGTGACCACGGTAAGGAAATTTGTACATTAAGGACAACCAGATGAAGACTTTGAAGAGATAATTCAACATTTTAGCTTACTCACTTTCTTACCCAATCACATTGAATGATAGCCCTGAATCTCTACACTGATTGGCTGAAAGAGAAAGTCAGCTATAGACAATTCCCCTAATGTGTATGTGTATGTGTGTGTGTGTGTGTGTGTGTGTGTGTGTGTGTGTGTGTGTGTGTGTGTGCGCTGTAGGTGCAGTCTGCAGAGTCAGAATCTAAGATTGTCTCCCGGTACAGTGAACTGGTTAATGAAGCCAAACTACAGTTTCAGAGGGAAGTAAGCAGCCTTACTCCAGATGTCCAGGCCAACTGGAAGGGTCTCAGTAAGACGACACACACACACACACAGCAGTAGTAGTAGTACAGTGAATCAATATGATGACAGTATAACGGGTGACAACATGGTCCAGTCCAAAACGGTAGCGAGAAGAACCATCTGGAATGAACTACTTCACTTTGTGCAGCGCCCTGGTGGTCTGGCTGACGACCATCTCTCTCTCCTATAGAAAATGTGTGGGAATGCTGAAAGCTGAAATTAATTGCAAGGCTTTGCGATGAATTCAGAAATATTAAACGGCACGCCTGAAAAATGTTGAAGGCCAAAGTCCTGAAGAAAAGATGTGTAATTTGTGTGGATCAAGTTTCAAAATGACCCTCCCCATGTGTCTTTTTGCTCAGAGCTGTTGAGTTGAAAACACATTAGTCTATGAGAGAAGTGCAGGGCTCCTTTGGTCCTGCTGCTTGAAGGGCCCATCTTCTGAAAGGGGACCAAACACACACCATATTGCCAAAAGTATTCACTCACCCATCCTAATAATATAAATCAGGTGTTCCAATCACTTCCATGGCCACAGGTGTATAAAAGCAAGCATAGGCATGCAGACTGTTTCTACAAACGTGTGAAAGAATGGGTCGCTCTCAGAAGCTCAGTGAATTCCAGCGTGGTACTGTGATAGGATGCCACCTGTGCAACAAGTCCAGTCGTGAAATGTCCTCACTCCTAAATATTCCACAGTCAACTGTCAGTGGGATTATAACAAAGTGGAAGTGATTGGGAACGACAGCAACTCAGTGGTAGGCCACATAAAATGACGGAGCGGGGTCAGCGGATGCTGAGGCACATAGGATGGGATGAGGTCACCAACTTTCTGCAGAGTCAATCGCTACAGACCTCCAAACTTCATGTGGCCTTCAGATTACCTCAAGAACAGCATAGAGAGCTTCATGGAATGGGTTTCCATGGCGATCAGCTGCATCCAAGCCATACATCAGCAAGTGCAATGCAAAGCGTCAGATGCAGTGGTGTAAAGCACGCCGCCACTGGACTCTAGAGCAGTGGTATACAGGTATATACTGTGTGTGTGTATATATATATATATCACAAACACGCACTTTTGGCAGTATAATCTATCTATGTAATGTATTTTAATGCACCCATGACAGAAGATATGATAGAATTGCAACAGCCTGGTCCTCTCCTCATCAAGATAAACACCTGAAATTGAGTTATTTAGGTTTAAGAAACAGATTTGTTAACACAACTTGTGTGTTGTGTGTAAGCTGGGAAACTGTCAGCGGATGACCTCAACGCCCTTATCGCCCACGCTCACCGTCGCATTGACCAGCTGAACCGAGAGCTGGCTGAGCAAAGAGTCAGAGAGCAGATCCACATTAATGCATCGCTGGAGCAGCAGAAGTTGGAGGACCAGAGAGCCCAGGAGAAGGCTGTTAACACGGCCGTGCAGCATGTGAAGGAGGACGCCCGGCTGGAGCAGGAGAGGAAGGTACGGAGTTACAAGCGCTCAGGGTTTGCTGATCGAGATATTCCTTTGGAGCCACCGTCATTTAACAGTGAAATGCCACATGCATACAGTCTGCTTCCTCACAGACAGCCATGCATTAGCTACGAGGCTTTCTCTGTTATCTGTGTAATGAGACTGTGTGTGTGTGTGTGTGTGTGTGTGTGTGTGTGTGTGTGTGCGTACGCAGCTGTCTGAATTAAGGGATGTGATGGAGGCAGAGATGAGGACTCAGCTCCGACGTCAGGCAGCTGCTCACACAGACCATGTCCAAGATGTCCTCAAAGTCCAGGAGCAGGAGCTGAGAGCTGATGCTGAGCAGGTCTCCGCACTTCATCCTTCACACACATTCCCATCAAATATTACACAAGGAATTACAATAGTCCAGCCTTGAGGTAACAAATGCATGGACGAGTTTTTCTGCATCTTTTTGGGACATCATTGGCCTAATTTTAGTAATGTTACGCAGGTGAAAGTAGGCTGTCCTTGTAGTTTGTTAAATATGCGAGTCAAAGGACCATCAATAGTAGCTATATCTTTAGACAGCGAGCTTCGGAGGAGTTTAGGCCCGAGTACAATCACTTCCATTTTAACTGACATCAGGAAATTGCAGGTCATCCAGGTTTTTATATCATCAACAACACCACATTCTAAATAATTTAAGCAAGGATCCACTCATACACTATAACAGGTGAGTACATTCAGCCAGCTTGTATTGTTGTACGGTACCAATACTGGAAAAGTAACGCCATACCTGCCATTAAAAAAAGTCCATCCCCCATTTTATTAGTAGCTGTACTTGAACTCCATTAAAACAGGGAAAGAATTGAGATTCTAATTACCGACCAAATGTTCTGATATTAGACTCACTATCTTTTCAGATTTTTTTCAAGCATCTCCTGTAATTCATCCAACCCATAATCCACCAAAAAGCATGTGTTAAAGTCTTATTTGACCATGTTTCTCAGTACTGTAAAGTGGACAGAAAGGAAAAGAGAGAAACATTCTCTTAAGCATCACTTCAATACAACCAGAGCTTTCTACACTTACTAGTCTCCTCCCTCTGACAGCCCAGCTACCTGCAATCATCCCTTACATGCTCTGCTGTGGATTGTGTTTAGGTCCTGAACAGTAAAATGCTGGAACAGGAGACCGTCTACCGTCAGCTGAGCCAGGAACAGCTGGACAACTTCACTCTGGATATGAACACGGCCTACGCAAGACTGAAGGGGATGGAGGAGGCCATAGACAGTAAGATACTTCCACATGTGGATGAAGCCCATTGTAAATGTTTGACCCATACTGTCTCATAAAGAGTAAGTAACTGCAGCCTGTCATCTGATGACCACATGCCCTGTGTTTAAACTATTTTAGTAATTGGTAGTTTAATCTATGAACTCAAGCAAATCATGTGTTTTCTTTGTAAGATCTTAACACCCCTTATATATCCACATTCCAACACTGGAAGACAGAAACCCTTTTGAGTAGCAGAAACTCTCCCAAATCCGCAAACTATAGTGCTAAAATATGTGATGTCGTCAAGTGTAAAAAGGGGAGCTGACTTGTAAAGACTTCCAGGAGAAGTCCACGCCTTTACTTAACAGATGTTATGAAGGATAGGATATCAACATAGGGTCATTCTGTGCCAACTCGGCCACCCATGTACATGGTACCTCTCAGATTTTGCTGAAAAGCGGTGAAAATATGCTTTATGTTACCAAACGAGGGAATCTGAAGTTTCAGGTCAATATATCAAAGGTTTGAATTTCAAGTGCCACGCCCCTATTTGACACATTGGAATTTTGCATTTCATTTGTTGGCATTTTTGCAGGCCCATCACTTCTGTTCTAAAAGTGATAGAAGGCTGAAAATCGGTCCGTTAGTTCATTGTGGTTTGTACTACACAATTCTGAAGGCAATCAACATTCCTTACTGTTTGGGTGAGAGGTGGGTCACCAAAGTCAGACCCACCTCTCACCCAAACAGTAAGGAATGTTGATTCTGCCTTCAGAATTGTGTAGTACACACCACAATGAACTAACAGACCAATTTTCAATGCGAAATTCCAATGTGTCAAAAAGGGGTGTGGCACTTGAAATTCAAATGGACGCCACGGGCAAACCGTTTAAGATATTGACCTGAAACTTCAGATTCCCTCGTTTGGTAACATAAGACATATTTTCACTGCTTTTCAGCAAAATCTGAGAGGTGTCATGTACATGGTACCCCGATATTGGCTGTTTTCACATGGAGTGACCCCATACTACTTTGTGTGTCCCTGGACCCACATTAATAATATTTATTAATATTAGGGTCCACACTTCACTTGATAATGTTTATTGTTGTCAAGTTTGAAATGCTTTTATTAATATGGACCTTTATTCCGCTGCTTTGTTGTCTCTGAACGAAGTGGCTGACGTTAGTCTGCAGTATCTGTGTTGAGACATCCTACAGTGATCCTTGTGAAGGTGTTAAAGAACAGACAGGGAGATGATGGTGAAGGTTAAAGCCTCTCTAGCTGAATCATTGTCATGACTTATATGTGCTAGCTTGTAATAATTAAGTTGAGCGTATTCTAGTACTGCTCAATGTGTTAAGTGTCCTGAGATGACTTCTGTTGTGATATGACACTATAAATAAAAATTTAATTGAATTAAGACTGGGAGACTAGCTCAAATGGCATTGTAGCCTATGGTATGCTTTGCTCAGTCTGGGGTGAATCACACAGATAGGATGGGATGTAGTGCAATGATGAATGAAAATTATTTATTTAAAGGATGTAATGGTGTGGACCTATGTACAGCCTCAGCGGTTCTCAGCGATGCCATCTGGAGCTCATGTTAACTCATGTTAGCTCAGGTTAACTCATGTTAACTCATGTTAGTTCAGGTTAGCTCAGGTTAACTCATGTTAGCTCATGTTAGCTCACGTTAGCCCATTCCTGTGTCTTGACTGCAGGTCATGTGGTGGCAGAGAAGGAGGCCCGTAAAGCTCACCAGCTCTGGCTCTCAGTGGAAGATCTCAACTACATGTTGAAGACTGCTGACGCTGATATACCCACCATGCCTCTAGAGGGCGCTGCTCAGGTGGTGCGAGACAGCTGCCACGACAATGACTTCGCTTTGGCTTTGGCGTCGGCCCTGCCAGATGAAGGTCTGCACCGCGGTGTGTACAGCGAGGCCTCCCTCCGCGCCCGCTTCAACTCCCTGCGCTCGCTGGCTCGCCGGGTCGCCCTCATCGACGAAACTCACAACTCCTTGTACCAGTATTTCTTGTCCTACCTTCAAGCTGCCCTGGTGTTTGAAGATAAACAGGAAGCCCCACCCACCCAGCTGAGCAGTGAGGATTTAGACCCTTTCAAGCTTCTGTCATATGCTAGCTTCTGCTTAGAGCATGGCGATTTGGAGCTAGCAGCTAAACTGGTGAACCAGTTGAGAGGAGAGGCCAGGAGAGTGGTGGAGGACTGGTTGACTGAAGCCAGACTCACACTGGAAACTAGGCAGGTAGTCAGTCTGTTGTCTGCTTATGCAAATGCTGTGGGGTTGGGAACCACCCAGTCTCCATAGGCCGTCCATAGTCCACGGAAGATCACCATTATCAAGTATCCCTGCTGCAGGCTTGAAAGGTTGCTAAGCGTTCACGAGAGAAACACAGTGGTGGTAACTGAAGTTAAGTGATTCATGTTAAGATGTTACTTAAATTAATCTGTTTTGAAGTCACTGTGGGTAAATATTTGCAACATTTAAAGAAATCACCCTCTATCTGTCTGTCTAGTCTATTTGGCCCTTCAGGTTTGATTCAGGCATTTATACGTGGCTGATCAACCCTTCCCTCCCCTGAATGAACCCTTGCACCCCGTGAACAATACGTGATGCTGCATTTCACTTGGTCAATACTGCACATGTACCAATAAATTGTGATCAACAAAGTGGTCTGTTAAATGTTTTATTTCCTCCCTCACAACTGTTTAACATAACATGTCATAAGTGCTAGAAAACAATGACAGGCAACCACTTATCACTGTCTGTCCACTGCTCAAAAGAATTAAGACAACACTTAAATCCCATATCAGATCAGAAAGTCTACAGATGTACACTATTTATGTCTCTGCTGACATTGTATCCGAACTTATTACTTCCTCTGTTACTCCACTGGGTTTTGAGTCAATCTTCATTAAAATTGTTTTACATACAAACAAGTGTTTACATATAGGCAGCATTTACAGACCACCCTCTTCTCCAGTGGACTCTTTTAAAAATCTGATCGCAACTATCACATCCATATCTGCCATGAATTAATTAATTTTACTAGGAGATTTCAATAGAAATTGGCTAGACAAGTCATCTGACACAATTAAAAGAAAATTAATTGGCATAAATCTTACCCAGCTAATAAAAGAACCAACGCGTGTCACTAAAAAAACAAATACTCTGCTGGATTGGATACTGGTCTCTCATCCTGACAGGATTATTAAATATGGAGTTATGTCTGATTGCTTTAGCGATCACTCAATCATTTACTGTGTATGGAAAATTAAGCTCCCCAAATCACCACCAAAGTTGATTAAGATCAGGCAGCATAGGAAAATGGATCCAGATTTATTTTGTAATGATTTAATTAATATAAATTGGGACCGTTTTCAGTTGATAACCAATGTTCAAGATGCCTGGGACTATTTTTTTACTGAGTATAACGATGTGCTTGACAGACAGATGGTTAAGGTCAGGGGTCAACATCTTCCCTGGATCACCCCAGAACGTATTAGTCTTTTCAGGCAGAGAGATAAAGCATGGTCAGTTTACCGGAGAACGAGAAGTAATGCTGACTGGGAAGTGTACAGACAACTGAGAAATCAGAGTAAAATCAAAACTCGTAATGCTAAGGCTAATTATTATTATGAAAGTCTGAACTCTGACTTAAAAAATCCAAAACAATTCAGGTGGAAGGTTAAATCAATTACGAGCAATAAAGAAAAGTATATAATTAACAAACTAAGAATTTATGGTAATATTTTACATGACTCTTCTTCTGTTGCCCAAGCACTTAATCAGCATTTTTCCTCGGTCTGTTCTACTCCTCTTCCTGTCTCAAACACCAACATATGGCGTGGCTACACTCCACCTCCTGTCAGCTCATTTTTTTCATTTAGAAAAATCATGCCAGCCGAAGTGCAGAATGCGATTAAAGAATCCAATGGAAACAGTAGTGCTGGACTTGATGGCCTGGAAAATAGATACATCAAATTAGCTGTCAATGTTCTCATGTATCCTCTTGCAGATCTATTCAATCTCTCACTTTCAACAAATGAATTACCTACTATCTGGAAATTGGCACGAATCACACCACTCCATAAAACAGGTGATGTTCTCGACTGTAATAACTATAGACCCATATCTATTATTTGTTCAATTGGCGGGTGGCTTTCAGATCCAATCACTCAACAACCACTGCACTACTGAAAATAACAAATTACATTTTCACTGCTGCAGGTAATGGCGAAGTCACCGGTGCAATATTTATTGATTTAAGTTAAATGCAAGGGATGCAAACAGCTCACTTTTTAAGTGAGACTCACTTTTTTGACGGCCAAATGGGTCACTTGTGTGGTTCATGCAGATCCGAGGAGTTTTTGTTTTTGAGGGGGGGGGGGGGGTCTAATTTGCGCATGCGCATGCGCACTCCTCATTCCCGTAACTAACCGTTTCTGCTATCTAGATCATTCAAAAACTATCAAGCGGAGAAATAGAGCTTGCGCCCGTATATTAATCATTACGGTAGCCCACACCACTTCTGCAGAATTACCGTCCAATCACAGAGACAAGAAAGATTCACCAGCACCTGAAGTATTTGTAACGTGAGCTTCTATGTACCGTTACCCCTGAATGGCTCGGGAATTTCAACATTTTCGACCGGTTTCTGAAAGTAAACAATGAGAGCTTAAGGTAAGGTTGCAGTCTTTTGCTGAAAGTTTAACATGAATATTAATTGTCTTGGAAGTATCCATGATGGAGTGACCAGACGTCCCCGGTTTCAGGGGACAGTCGCAGCTTTTGGTTGCCTGTCCCCGGGAAAATAAAATGAAAACTCTGTCCCCGTTTTTTAAATAAATACATAAATAAAGATAAAAAATTAAGGAAGGCCGATATCAATCAAACTGATGGCCACACAGGAAATCTCCCCGTTTCTCTCCGCCTTTTCGGGATTTATGTCCTGGTATTGAACATCGGACGAATGGTCATTTTCATCCATGCTAACGTGTTAAGATGCTAAGATGTTAACTGATATTATCAGTTAACTTGAGCTGATGTTAGCTAGCGCATAGACCTGCATAGTTAGAGATAACACTATCCGCGTTTACATGGCACATCTGATCCGCATAGATTTCTATGCGGCATAGATCTGTTCCTAAAATGTGTTCCGAATGTACTGTATACTAGAGTCCTTAAAGGAAAACACCACCGCATTTCCATACTGAACTATGTTCTGCTCTGATCTTAGACGAGGTGATACATACCTCCCTCTCCTCTGTGCGTGCACTCAATGGCTCTTGCGCGCACTCCGCGCAGCGCTAATTTGCTAGCATGTAGCTTGTCCTTAGGATCCAAAGGGGGGTGAAGTTAGAAGCAACCAAGCACTTCCACGTTGTCCCTATTTAAATACGGTTACGCGAGTAGTTACACGACCCAAGTTTGGTTACACAAAATTTTTCTAAGCGGATAACAAGGATAACTATATAGTATGGCGGAATAACAACTGGAAGCACTTCGACGTCGGCGCAGTAATATCATCACTCCGCTCCCCCTCTTACTTCCGTCAATAGAACATACGTGACCTGCACGCCGTCGCCTGCACTACCTGTAGTAGTTTGTGCACAGTTGAGGAAGCATCAGGTTGGAGTAAAATAGTTTGTGAACAATCAAACATCATGGTTATAACGTGCATCGTACAGGGTTGTGAAAACAAGCAGAAGGTATATAGTCCCGTCATGTTTTGAGTGATGATATTACTGCGCCGACGTCGAAGTGCTTCCAGTTGTTATTCCGCCATACTATATAGTTATCCTTGTTATCCGCTTAGAAAAATTGGCATGTTTCATTTTGTGTAACCAAACTTGGGTCGTGTAACTACTCACGTAACCGTATTTAAATAGGGACAACGTGGAAGTGCTTGGTCGCTTCTAACTTCACCCCCCTTTGGATCCTAAGGAATATACTGGGACAAGCTACATGCTAGCAAATTAGCGCTGCGCGGAGTGCGCGCAAGAGCCATTGAGTGCACGCACAGAGGAGAGGGAGGTATGTATCACCTCGTCTAACATCAGAGCAGAACATAGTTCAGTATGGAAATGCGGTGGTGTTTTCCTTTAAGAGAGAGAGTGGCGCCACCTACGTTTACTGCAATGGTTAATTTTTTTCACAGCAATGGCGGAGCATGGAGACCCTCAAAAGTTCCCGGAAGTTAGCAAAACTAACTTCCGCCCAACGTAATTCTTATGGAGCACACGGTCGGAGCAACACTTGATCAAGGTAAAATGTTTAAAGAATGACATTTTCACATCAGTAGTTCATTGGAATTAAATTGACATGAGTAATTAGCTATATTAAATATGTTGGCGGATTGTCCCCGTCTAGATTAGAAGATTAGAGAATATTAACGGATAAAAGTTTAAGCTAGCACGCTGGATAACGATAGCAACACATGCAACAGGCGGACGCATGTAAATTCTGTTCACTAAATATAACTTAATCGAACACTGTCAATTTATACCAATAGCCAGCTTAATGTGCAGGGAGTGTGATTGTAGATAAACATCAATTTAATATAATTGAGGCTATATTTATATATATATATAGGTTTGAGTGCGGGGTGAAAAAGTTCACATTTGAATATTAAATTCAAACTGAGCTGCATCCGCCGATCCTGATGGTGGTAAACTTTCTTGCAAATAATAATAATTAAAAAAAAACCGGGGTGATTCTGGTTGTGTTAATATAATTACCGTGTGTGTATTGGGCAACTTGATTTATTTTTATTTTTATTTATTTATTTATTTATTTTTCAAAAAGCTGATAGGAGTATAGTGTATATTATAAAGCTGGTGTGTCTACTGTTGTGATTTTGGACGGTGAGAACACAAACTGGGTTTATACCGGCATGGTTATATTTTTCATGCAAATGTATCATGTTACTAATTCTCCTTGTGAATATTGTGGAGACTGTATTATGTTGACTCCTGACGTGATCATTCATTGTGCACGCGGCTTTCCTCTCCACTCAATCCTTCGCCACGATTAGCTGCTGACTACTGGCCGATGCACAAAGATGGTGGGTATCGCATCTTCTCTCAGCCTAGTCTTGCCCTTGCTGGTCTTCAAAAACTGGTCAGCCTCAAAATGTGCCTGCAGAGTGACTTCACCTTAGTTCTCACACTCAACAACTCACTTGTATCCGGCACTATGAACATGTCTAGCATATATCCCATAGTGGTTGAATACACACTATCAGATGGCACATTACACTTAGTAGATATGTTTCAAATCTTTGCACACATAAAACACATCCAGTTCCTGAGGCAACTTGACAAAATGTGTAACACATCAGTGGCTGATTATACTTAATTAACCATGAGCAGGAAAAGCTGTTGATGATTAGAAAATGTGAATCTCTATAACTGAAAGTGATTGGGTTGTTGTATGAGGTCCCTCTGCCTTGCATTTCCTGCACTAGACTGCACCCTCCCAGGTTGCAGGAGGAAGGCAGAGTGCAGACACAGAAAAAGAGAGAATTTGAAGTGGGACTTCTTTTAGGAGCTAAAATATTTTTTGTTGTCTCTGTGCTCAGCTCTACCCTTGTCCAGCACTGTCCTGAAGCACCTTCAGCTGTTCTTGGGTTGCCCGATGTTCACCTTCTTGGTTTGGGTCTTGTTTCCAAGATGGCCTTCAAGTGTTTTTTCCTGTCATTTTCTTTTTCTTCCCGTTATATTTACAACGTAACTTCCCTTGGTTTTTGCATTGTTTTTCCTGTTCTCTGTTCTGTTTTTAATTAAAAACATCTTAAACTTCCCAGTGGTGTGGTATTTGAAAGTGTGCGAAAGTGCAAATGCATTGTTTGAATATGATTACCTCGCATATTTTTTTGTTAGTAGTGTCTTTGTAGGTGGTTAAATGGCTCCTTCCAACTTTAACCACCCATGCTTTTCGCCTGTCCCTGTCTTTGGGGAAGCCATACATGCGGACACCCCTCTCAGAGCGATTGGAGCATCCCCACGCAGCACAGCACACCATCGTGAAGACTGTCAAGGACTACATAGTGAAAAGGACACAAACAGCTTAACATGCTGATCTGTTTCACTTCTTTACATACTGTTTTAAGGAATTTATTGTGGTATTAAGTGCTTTTGGGAAAAACAAGACTGTGATTTATTGTGCTACTGATTTATTGTGCATCACTGAGTAGAGTAAGTTTGAGATGAGGAAGAATAGTTAACACATAGTGATAGAAATAGTGATTTATAGTGAATTCAAATCAAAGTGTAATTTATTTGCCATGGATTTCATATTAGAATACAGTTATCATAATGTTGTTACGAGTCCAGACCTAATGTGCAGTCAATGGGCAAATCTTTGTTAGTCACCTTTCTCCTCACTCAAATCTGAAAGTTAAGAAAAAGAGAAAATATTATGACTTTTCAACGACTGTACAGTAAAGTTAAGTTGATAAACTTAACGGAGTTCAAATCAATTAACACAAGAATATACATGTTGCAACGCAAAGCATTTATTGACCATTATTTACCGATCGTCGTGGTTTTCCTAGTGTTTTTCAATTGCCCGCCAAGCACTTCCGGGAACTTTTGGAGGCTACATGGACCACGTGATCGGCCGGCGTTTTGAACTTCCGTTGTCGCCACTCTCTCTCTTAAGTCACTCAAGTCATGGTGACCACTCTCTACTGTATACATGGCAGTAACAAAAGTGTCCGTTATGTCTCTCGCGCACACCTGACACATCTCTGGACCGGCGGCGACATAATGGATGGATGCACTTGTCACTATCGGGGATTTTAAATTTGATTTTAATGAAAGCCAAGCAGGAGAGAGCTTTTCTCTGCCTGCTCCTGGACAGCGCAGCAACGTCAATTTCTCGTCAGATCTTTATATTTACCCTAAGCTCTAAGCTTATAGTATATTATATACTACATATAATAGTATATAATATAATATAATTGTATTTATAATATTACGGCCAAAAGCTCTGTGCACCTCCGGATGGCCATAGCGCGGGGAGCTCACAGGGATTGGGGTTTGTTTACCGGCGTTGCTATGGTTTCCGGTCTTGTGTGTTACATAATACATTTAATTTTAATTTAGAGGCGCCTTTCAAGACACCCAAGGTCAATGATGAATGAAACAGGCGGTCGAAACTGTTGTGCATTAAGCTTTATTGTTTAGTGACTCTTTTAGTCAGATTCCATCTAATATAGGTAAAGTAAAAACCATTCAGGTAGTAAATGTTGAATGAAATTAACTAGGACTTAAAATTTGCAATTTGGTTCATCATGGACTAGGCCCACATGTTTCAGACCTTATCAATAATTTATAATTATATATAAGTAAAAGTAATGTTACAATTCAAATCGTATGATGTTTTTTTGTTTCCTCTTCTGTTATTTTCAGAATGAGGGAATTAAATGAGGATGAGGCTTTGTCTGTGAAGCAGGTGGATTTAGGGTGCAAGTGCAGCTGGAACTGGAACTGGCTGAAGTTGGAAATCTCAACCACTATTGAAACAAAGACACACATTTTCCCATTGTCTCATTGTATCAAAAAAATTGACAAGAAAGGCCATGGCAGGTGTACACTATGCATGAGGGAGATCAATTATTCGAACAGAGGGTCCCAAGCACTAGTGGCACACTGCAAGACTGAATGCCATGTTCGAAAATTACGTGACATTATCACAACACGTAGTGTGGCACCGGTCCTTACAGAAGAAAGGCCAGCACCAGCACAAGGACCTGAAAGGATAAGGGAGCAGATTCTGACCCCTGTGCCCACATCTGATCGCATAGCTAACGCAGAGGTAGGCAAGGTTGTTAAGGAAGCATAAAGGGAAAGTGTTGTAGGCCTATGCAAAAGTGTAGAAGACAACTTTTAAGTATATTATTTTCTTGAAGCAAAAGCGTATTGGTCTCTGAGAATGTGTTTAGTGTAATTTACTCCATTGTTTCCCTTTTTAGGCTATGGTTCTGGGAGTCATTGCAGAGCAGTCCCTTCCATTATCAATTGCTCCCGTCCTTGTTAATTTGGCCCAGACTCTTGCACTTGACAAGATGGCTTTAGCACAGTTAAAACTGTCACGCACAGCAGCCACATACAAAATGGTTAATGGCCTTGCACGTACTTTCTCTGAAAGGACAGTTTATCAGCTAAATAGATGTCCCTTTTCTCTTAACATAGATGAAAGCACCTGTAACAGCAACAAGAAAGTACTTGCAATGTTGGTTAGCTACTACCATGAGGATAAGGAGAAGGTGGTCGTAGAGCATCTTGGCTCTCTTGAAGTCCAGAAAGTGACTGCTGCCAGCTTGGAAAAGTCTCTCACTGACTTCTTCATTGAAATTGGCATTCCGTGGCAAAATCTGGTGAGCATCATGATGGATTCGTGCAGTGTCATGCGAGGGAGCAAGTCAGGTCTGGAGACCAGGATCCGCCATTCACTCTGCCCAACTTTGCTGGACATAGATGGGGACAGTTGCCATCACATCCACAATGCAGCCAAAAAATTTGCGGAGCCTTTTAACCTCTTCCTTGAGAAGCTATTTTCAGATCTGCACACAGATCATCAGTGGTCTCCAGATCAGGTATGCATTTTGTAGTTGTACAGGCGATGTATACATTGTAGTTGTACAGGCGAGTCATTTTTTATTTTTAACTTTCGTAGGTGATGTACCTCAAGGAAGTGTGTCAGTTCATGCATATCCCTGCCACCAATCCTCAGAGGTTTGTGCAGCATCGCTGGCTCTCTGCATATAATGTGAGCATCGCCACAAAGAGAATGCTGCCTGCATATAAGGTGCTATATTATGGCTTCCTGAGTGCAGAGGACAAGGCGCTTTACAGGGACCCTCTGGAGGCGCTCTTCAGACAACACAACGTAAGCGAGAAGGCACAACAGCGGATCTTTTCTCTGCATGGGGACCTTAACAAGAAAGGTAGGGTTCTCCTGAGCATGCATTAGTTTGAACACATTGGAAAAGTACTTTTAATTCAATTTATCTGAATTGTGAAACTATAGTTTCTCCATGGTCTTGGAAGGAAAATGAAGGTATAAACTGTTGAATGTGAAAGATACAATATTAGGTAGAAACACTATGTGTAATCAATCAATCTATAAGTATCAAGTATGTTAACATGTCATAAAACAGTCCTCCTGTACAGTATTGCTGACACATCTTGACATTTTTAATTGGATTTGTGCCAAAAGCTAATTTTACTTTACCATTTTACCTATTCTATTCTCTTTTAGCTATGACACAATTAGGGAAAGACAGAAAGACAAGGGTGAACTCTAAGATTTGGTTTGAGGACACAAAAACTGAGCTACAGCTGAGTGTGTATCAGGGTGTGCTCGCCATCCTGAAGGAGTATGTCATGGTTTTCCAGGTTGGTATTGGTAGCATTTGGTCAAACTAATATAAATAGCTGCTCTAAAGTCAGAGAAATTAAAGTAATCCTTTCCAGTCTACATGTTGTAAGCACATACAGTGTGTTATGTAGGCGTGCCAAGTCATGGTGACCAACACTGAAATATGTTTAGAATAAATTCATAGATTTAAGAAGCCCAGAATTTGTGTGTCTCTACATGTCCACATGTCAGTGTATTTTAGGCCTACTTGGGATATCTGCATAATATACTGGCAAAAGACAATATTAACACTGTTTCAAAAAGTGGTTATTCTTGTCTGGGGTTCACTTGCTTTGGAACAGGACAGCATGACTGAAAGCCACATTTAGCTTTTTGAAATATCAGGGGAGCAAAATGTTGGCGCATAACCTAACATGATATTTGTTGAAATATTTTCCAGGGGAGCCAAACCTTGGTGCACAAGCTTCACGATAGGCAGCTAGAGTTGTTCAAACTCTTCATGAGTTGTTTTATCAGAGCTGAGCACCTAAAGGATGCAACTCCTAAAGAGATGGCAAACCTCGTGATTGAGGGAAAGATGCTCCCTTTCGCCCAGCTTTATGTTGGAAGAGAGGCGGATTCATTCAGAACCAAGAGTCCTCGACATCCTGTTAGTATACTCTCAAAATGACCTCTTACATTGCATTAACAACAGTTCGGACATGATATTGGCCTATTCTTTCAATATATGGTCAATGTTAATGCATTGGTTTTGTTCACTTTAGCTCCTCAAGACATTCCTGGAGTCGGTCTCGCAGGCCTACATCACAACTGGCCTATATCTACAAAAGAAACTACCTTTGGAGAACCCCATCCTACAATCCCTCTCTGCTGTAGACCCCATCCTCAGAGGTCACTCGCAAGCTGTGATCCATTTGAAGAAGCTGGCCACCAACCTTCAACACTTCACAGACCCTGAAAGTGATGTCCACCTAGAAATAATGGGGTACAGTGTGTCTCCAGATTTGGCCTCATTCAGTGAGGGAGAGGACATGGTCACTTGGTGGGCCAAGGTCTTCAATTCTCAAAAGTTCCCTGCATTGAGCAAAGTCATGAAAGCCGCCCTCTCCATCTTTCATGGCCCATTGGTGGAGGCCTCCTTCAACCTTATGGGGGACATTATTGACCCAAAGAGCAGCAACATGGCTATCCCTACATTTAATGCATTCCAAACTGTTAAATACACACTAAAATCAGGCAACATGTCCGCCACTCAAATTTTTAAGAGGGACGATCCCAAATATGGGAAATTGGATCAAAGGCTGTGTCAAAACATCAAGTCTGCTGGGGCAAGGGATGCGGCTAGACGCCAAAAGAACCGGATTTCAGCAATGGAGAGGGCTAAAGAATATGGGTACGAGAAAGCACAAACTGCTGAGGACAGTAAAAGGGCTGCACTTGAAGCCGAAAAGAGGGCAAGAATGAAGCATGCGGCCAAACAAAGGCGTCGGGCACTCGAGATCCTGGTGGCAAAAAAAAATAAGTAATTCTGTCAAAATGACAATGAAAATGTTCTTTTGTTTGTTGTATTAATCGTTACTCTAGCTATTGCTAATATGTTTACAATTCAATAAAGAATGGAATAGAAATCTTTAGCCCTTTTCATCATTGCGCCCCTTCCATGGTCTCACGTGGGATCGGCGCACGCACCCAACAAGTCGCCGGTATGTACTCACTTTTTTGACCCTTCACCTGTTTGCATCCCTGATTTTGTTGACCGTTATTTGTTATTAGATAAACTCTACAACATAGGTCTTTCGAAAAATGCAATTTTGTGGTTCAGTTCATTTCTCCATAATAGAAAACAATGTGTTGTTTTAGATGGCAATTTTTTTTCTGACTGTCTGATCCAGGAAAGAGGAGTGCCACAAGGTTCTACCTTGGGACCCCTTCTTTTTTCTATATACGTAAATGACTTGCCATCCATCTTCACTAATTCCTCTGTGCAACTATATGCCGATGACACTGTCATTTATATTTCAAAATCTGACCTATCTGAAGTGCAAACCATCCTTCAATCCGACTTCAATATTCTGCAAGACTGGCTTTTGTACAACAAATTACTTCTTAACAAAAACAAATCTGTCACTAACCTTTGGCACTAACTCGAAATTGAAAACTATATCAAGTTCTCTCACTATATCCTGCAATGATGGCACACCTCTACAGAAGGTAGACAAATTAAAATATCTTGGTGTATGGATGGACCCCACCATGTCATTTAATACGCACATTGACAGTATTGTACGTAAAGTGAATTGTCGGATAAAAATGTTATACAGGTCCAAGAAATGTTTCACTAATCGTGTCAGAAAGAGACTTGTTGTGCAACTGATCCTGCCAATATTTGATTACTGTGATGTTGTGTACATGTCTTCCTCCAAACGTGTTCTAGCTCCTCTTAACAAAGTTTACAATAGAATCTGCAGATTTATACTGGATTGTCCTTATCATACTCACCACTGTTCAATGTACCAGTCTCTTCACTTGTCTTCTGTACATACCCGACGACAGATACACTGGTTCCAATTTATATTTAAATGTATTCATCTTAATTACCCGCCTTATCTAAAACAGTATTTTGTTCAACTTACATCCAACTATCAAACCAGGCAATCTATTTATCCTTATTTTTCAGTGCCTCACAATATCAAATTAACAGGTAGAAAAGCATTCATGTTCAAAGGACCAAATGACTGGAATCATTTACCTGTGGGTATTAGATCATCGCAATCACTAAGCTGTTTTAATCAAGTTCTATCCTCCTATTTTGAAACATCTTGTTCATGCTTTCATTAACTCTGTCACCATATCCCATTTAATATTTGTACAAACTTTGGTTGCAATTTTGTCCAAGTGATTTTTGCAGATGTCTGTCTTGTCTTTTATTTTCTATTGTCTGTATTGTACTGTATTGTCTTGTTTCTTTTCATTGTATTGTGCTAAGTTGTGTTATGTGTGTAGGACCCCCTCGTAAATGAGTTGTGACAACTCAAGGGGCTTATCCTACGAAAAATAAACTTCAACTGCACTGTATAATTTGTTCAGAACAAATTGATATGACAATAGTCAATGGAAACCAAAATCATCAACCCATCAAGGGCTAGATTCAAAATTGACCCTGCAGTACGGCTGAAAATCAAAGTAAAACGTTCTCAACACCTTTATTAAACCACATCCTAAACCCACCATCTGCTCTCCCTGGTGTAAAACTAGTATTACCCATATAGAGGTGTTAGAATTGGCTTTTACTTTGTTCACTTTAGACTTGTATTTTTTCACTGAACTCGTATAAATCACTGGTTGTGCTCATTAGAACAGTGTGACATGTTAACCTGATAAGCAGGAACCCGTTGAATCTTCAAGGCCCTCTTTGATCTGACAGTTAGGTTTGCTAGAATAGATACACCTCTCAAGGACAACACCCATACATGTTTCATATTACATTTCTCTAGGTTCACGTCAGAGATAACTGACCAGGTAGACTCGGTTGCGTGAGTCCAACGTCTGTACGGGGCAGTCTCAACCCAAGAAAATAAAATGTGACCAGCACCCGGAAACGGGGCTCGCTCTGACTGAAATCCTGTGGGAGCTCTGCCATTCCGAGCCCAGCGCTGCCATACTTTACCTGTGACCTGAATAAATACTACATCTATGAACTGAAGATTTCTCCGGTTTATCCAACAAAAGAACTGGGGGTTAATAGAGGAAAAATGTGATAGAGCTGGTGTGTCTCCAACATGGCGGTGTGCAGAGTACCACACTGAGATGTTTTTTAGAAGAAAATGATTTTTTTACCTTGGTAAATAGAGTTTGAGAGGAAGCGCTGATGTTAATGTCTGCTGTTACCCAAGCTGGAACAGGAGCCATTGAAAAATAAAACATTGCTGACCTTAGTTGGGGGGCCCAGTAATATACAGTTTTAAATTGGGGAATTGAAGCCCCCCCCTCTTTCATATGGTAAATATAATAGCCTTAATTGTGGTCTGGCCTTTTATTATTCAAGATAAATAGACTCAACAAATAATGAATACTGTGGAAAAAGGTGTTGGGTAAGGGAAGCGGAAGTGACTGAAAAAGTTACAAAAATGTCGGCAGGACAAGTATTTTAATTATGTTTAAACGACCAGTCATAGATATAGGCATTTGGGTCCATCGGATTAGCATCTCCCCCACCCTGTCCACCAAGGGGTCATAATTTAAAGAAACTATTTCACATCAAGACTAATTTTATGTAAAACCTTTCAAGCAACTAAGGGTGTGTCTTTAACAGGCTGCAGTCTTTCATTTTCTTGCGCGTGCCTCAGAGCGGGGACACGCTTCAATGGTGAGGACAAGAATTGCATGCAGGCCGGTACAAACAAAAACGATATGCATGGGAAAAAACAGCATTTTGCCAATATTTTAGAGACCCCCCCAAAATTTCACAAATCATGTTTTCAGGGGAGCTCATGTCTCATTAAGGGGGGCTGAGACCCCCCCTGGCTCCCCCGTAGTTCGCACCCTGTTTGATTCTCTCCTCAGTGAATTTTATATACTCTGCATCCTGCAGCAGCTCAACAGGAAATCTCCATCTCTTAGGGTTAGAGTTCTTGCCAATGCAGTATAGATCTTAGGCATCACACACTCTCACACACACCCTCGATTTGTCACGCTGAAGTGTCCAGACAGCAACAAAACAAATCTATTCTGTTATCTCGGGCCGAGAGCATCGGGGTTTTCTCCAACATAATAAGTGTTTGCCACCGCACCTAAGCCGAAAGAAGAGAAAAACACGTAGTCGAGAGTCTCTACTGTGTTTTAGTGTAATTAACGGGCACACCGCTTCATCCAGCATCTCTCCTCTCTGTCTGTTTCACACACACACAAAGACGTGCAGAACTTTATTCTGAGTTTTGTCAACATAATAATGAATGTTCTCCTATTTTCAAACATGTTATTTCGTCTCCTCCTATTTTATATTGTTGTGAGTTTATAGCGCCCACTAGCGGCAGCAGTCCACCTTGTATTTTTACTTCGGTGATTATTCTTATTTGCTGTGCCTCGGTTTGACTGGTGAAGCTGAGCTGGTGAGTTAATATGTATACAACGTGGTTGTAACTTGTGTTAAGTATCATAAATATGTCCGTGCCATTAACGTAGGAATGTTGTTTATATTTTGTGTTTTTCAGTTGATTACCAGGGGCCCGTTGCACAAAACTAGGATTAAGACATCCAGGATAAATGACTGAGCTGAGGGGTATTGGCGAAGATTTGGTGGATGAGAGTGGACCGAAAGAACACCCGGTCCTCATGATGTTGGTGGAGGTCACGACCAAGAGAGGAGATTGGTTCGGAGCCCTAATCCCAAAAGGCTCTGGTCCGACCAGGGCACTTACTTCGTGGGGGCCAGACCTGCGCTGGTGAATCTCTACAGCTTCCTGGCGGTTATGGACGAAGAGAAAGTCCAAAGGAGAGCAGTTGTGGCTGGAACTGACTGGGTGTGGGAGTTTAGTCCAGCGGACTAGGAGGATCAAGGTGAGGATTTGTCATAGTCTTCCCATCAGCCTGTCCCAAGCCAGGAAGGACAAGGAGCTGTGTCCTTCCACGATACTACACAGAGACGTCAGAAAACTTGAGGTGTTGCTACCAGTAGAGGAGCAGGAGGAGGTTTAACTTACTCCCCTAAATACTTGAAACTATATCTCCTATCATCAGAGGAGTTCGGCCTATCAGGACACACCTAACTTCATCTCGGTGATGAACGCCCCCTCTCTGATATCTCCCATCATCAGAGGAGTTCGGCCTATGCAAATGACTCCCTTCATTACGTAACAACAGGAGCTGAATCTGAACAGCCTGTAGGAGTGCCGTTGTACCAGTGGGGGGGCTGCAGAGACCATGCAGGAGTCGCTTGTTTTTCTCATTCTGGGAGTTGACAGGCTCAGGGAGGACCAATTTATAGGTGTAGAGACCAGAGAAAACCTGTTTTTCATAATATGGGACCCTTAAGGACTTGCAAGAGAAGCTGTTACCTCCTGAAGTTCTGGTGACGTCAGCACATCGAATGGCTGCTTGAGAGCGTAACTCCTCCAAGAATCAATATATTTCGCCCCAAACAGTATTCAAGTAATATTTGTTTTTACCTATACTCGGTCAAAATGTCTGGAAAAAAAGGTACTGAACAGCAAACTGAGTCAGTTGGCCGAGGTAATTCTAGCTCACCTCGTGGAGATGATAGCTCAAACCAAGCCTAGATAAAGTGCTAAAGGAGATTCTGGACTTTCGTCAAGATATGAGTAAGCAGTTGAGCTATCGCTCAAGCGATAACAGGGCTTTCAACAGTAGGCAGTTGAGCTATCGCTATCGCTCAACTGCCTACTCATAAACTTTTGCAAGTCTTAACTTGCAAAAGTTGACCAAAAAATTGAGGAAGTGGATAATCGCGTTGGTGAGGTAGAAGACCGTGCCCAGACTGTGGAACAAGTGACAACAAAAACTGATAAAAGAAATAGCCCAGCTCGACAGTAAAGTGCTCGACCTCGAAGGTAGGTCCAGAAGGAAAAATCTCTGAATATTCAATATAGCAGAAGATGCAGAGGGAACATCAATGGTGGAGTTCGTGGAAAAGCTACTGCGTGATAAACTTGAAATACCTGCAGCAACGGATATAGACATCGGGAGAGCGCACAGGGCACTTGTTCCTAAACCTACTGGGGAAGACAAGCCACGATCAATAGTGATTTGATTCTTGAGACACAAAACTAAAGAAGAAATCCTACGGAAAGCACGGGGAAAGAAAACTGTGCTTATGGACGGTGAAACACAGATTTATTTCAACCAGGACTACGCCCCAGCAGTTGTGCAGAGGCAAAAGGAATACTCCGAGGCAAAACGAGTTCTGAAAAATAACAGTATTCGCTTCCAGACTCCATTCCTAGCCAAACTACGAGTGTTCTACAAGAACAAGACGCGGCTCTATCAATCAGCAGAGGAAGCAACGACAGATATGAAGAACAGAGGGCTCCCCGTCAAAGTATTCAGGGCTGAACCGAAGGAGGATTTAGCCACGCAGCTGTCTCGCACTGCATGGGAGAGAGTGGAGATCCGAGGGCGGAGACAGGCGTAAACACAGCAAGAGCCGAAGGAAAAGTCATGGTGCCACGTTGTGTTTTAGGGAGTAGATCACTTGAAATCTGTTTAGGCATAACAATGCATAGACATAATTGGCTAGTGACAAAGTTAAAATAATTTCTTACAATGTTAACGGGCTGTTAAATCCAATCAAACGCTCTAAAATTCTAACTAAAAGGAAGAAAGAGAGGGCACATGTATACTTACAAGAAACCCACCAAAATGATAAGGAACATGAAAAATTGAAGAGAATGGGCCCTAGTTTCGTAGACCAGGCGCAGTCAGCACTCAGCGCACCTGCGCCACGCCGACGGGGTGTGTCCGCCTGGACTTTGCAAGTTTCGTGCACCGCGCAGGCTCGCGCAGGCACACCTCCCGTCTCGCCCACCCGCGCAAGTGGGAAAGAGGAAGGAGAAGAAGGCGTGAGTGGGAGACGAGGAGGAGACGAGGCGTGGACTGGGATTAATACAGCCGATTCAGATCTTCACCAATCAAATGAGCTCCTTTTATGCTCACCTTTAATGCGTTAGGGGAGGTTCAGTGCAAGTTCCGTCACTTGACAACCCGATGACAGAAACAGCGCCGCCGCTCCCACCACGCGCTGTGCGTGCGTATCATAATAATAACAAAGCCGATATTATAAAAAACAGGAGGGAGAGAGGGAGATGTTTTGGTCCGAGAGGCTGAGTTTCCGTTACGCGTGCAATCCGCCTTTGATCTGACGTCAGATGTGACGGGACAATCTATATAGATATAAATTCACGTGTTGATTCAATTAGTTGCATTAAATAGTGTTTGTTGTGATTATTTATTGCATTTAAATGTGCCTGGAACTGTGGAAACCTGCCTGTGAGGTCTCGGTGACGTGTGCGCACTGCGCGCCATCAGCCAAACTTCCACTCCGCCAGCTGTAATTCGCCTTGAATGAATGGACTTTATTTGCGCCTTGCGCCGAAAGTAGACCAGGTTGGAGCTGGCGGGCTTTCGGCGAAGTCTCGGCGAGGCTTTTTGCCACGAAACTTCCGCTACGCCAAGCTGAATCTGTGACGCCTCCCCCTGCTGCTCGGCCACACCCATCTTGGCGCAGGCGATCCACCAAACTGCCAAACTGACCGTGCGCAAGGCTGCGCGGGTCGAAACTTGCATTACACCGGCTCCGCCACCCTGTGCAGCCGTGCGCTGCGCCACGAAACTAGGGCCCAATGGGTTTAGCTAACTTGTTCTTTTCATCGTATAAGCCAGGACATAGAAGAGGAGTAGCCAGTCTTATTTCTAAACAGGTCAATTTTGAAAAGATATATGAAATAAAAGATAAGGAGGGTAGGTATGTTCTCATAAAGGGAAATATAGATGGAAATATAATAACTTTATTCAATATCTATGCACCCCCAGGAAGTGATAATTGATATCATAATAACAGAAACAGAAGGCCTGCTAATATATGGGGGTATTTCAATATCCATCTACAACCACAACTCCTCAAGTGGTAAAACCGAAACAAAGTCTCTATACAGAAAAGTTAATACACTTTTCAAGGAAGTGGGACTCCTCATCCCATTTACACAAGAATAGATTATTTCATAATGTAGCTGCCGCCGAAATACGGCAATGTGTTACTGTGGCAAAACCGGAAGTTAGAGAGTGAAGATCTTATATTTGATTTCTTATTATTTTATTATGTTTACATACATTTTTGATGAAACCTAAATGCAGTTAATTCATAGTTCTGCTGTCAAAATTCATTGAAATGTTTCACTTAAAATCGTTCGTGAGGTCACTTCCTGTCCAAGTAATGTCAGACGAGAGCGTAAGTTGTCAGTGAGGAAAAGAGAGACGAAAGAGGACTGTCTACTACTGGCTAAGCAGGCATACACTGTAATTATTCTGAATATTGAAACTTGTGTACCCATGTTTTAAGAAAATAGTCTGTGAAAATAATGTATGTAAAATGTGTTTTATTTTGTTACAGTTTTCACGGTGTTCCGTAACTTTGTGGAGAGAATAAAGTAGTTGTGGACATCAGTAAGAAGCGTGAATCATTTAAACCAGGGTAGATAGTGAAAATGTGTCCTTTTCGTAGCTTCAGAGTGCAACGTTGCTTCACATCCCCGCAACAAGCTACGAGCTACAACGAGCGGCAGTGTCTTCATCCTGCAACAAGCTACAGGCTATGAGCTACAACGAGCGGCTGTGTCTTAGTACTGCAACAAGCTACGAGCGTCAATGAGCGGCGGTCTCTTCATCCTGCAACAAGCTACGGGCTACGAGCTACATCGAGCGGTGGTGTCTTCATCCTGCAACAAGATACGAGCTACATCGAGCGGCGGTGTCTACATCCTGCAACAAGCTACGAGCTACATCGAGCGGCGGTGTCTTCATCTTGCAACAAGCTACGGGCTACGAGCTACATCGAGAGGCGGTGTCTTCATCCTGCAACAAGCTATGGGCTACGAGCTACATCAAGCGGCGGTGTTTACATCCTGCAGCAAGCTACAGGTCTCAGTGGACACTCCGTGGAGCAGCTTCAGGTCACAACATGGTCCACGGGTTAGACTGTGTAATTATTATGCCTCAGGAAGTTGATGGATAGAACTTAAGTTACTGTTTAATCATAGCAACCAAGACATTAAAGGGATTCTGAACATTCAAAATAATCTATTGAATGCTCTGATAACTGCTATTATTTGTTGTTTTGCTGAAGGGACTGTTGCTTGACAATGTTTGATTTCAATAGGTTGGAAAATTAATCTCAGGTCCTAACTAAGGAATAAGGGTGTCATTCTGTGTTATTTGGTTACTCACTGCTAATTATAGCCATCATAACTTACCTTGCTTTTTCCATATGGTAATTCTAAAAGGTTCAAGATGTCTCAAAATGGTGATAATCAGTCTGATGTCATGTCACAAGGGCAAGATGCAGGGGAGCTCGATGAGGGAAAAATTAGAAAATCCTCTTGTGAAAGACGATTAACACCTAAAATGCAAGAACTGAAAGAGCAAGAGCTAATTCAAAAGGAGAAGAAGTTTAAAGCAACATATGAGAAATGGAAAGGTGATGTAAGAGACATTCGTACAAGGTTGAAGCAAAATGTATGACATGATGGATGAAGCTGAGAAGCTTGACTCAGAGTTAAAGGAGCTGTATGATAGTATCCGACTCCAAGTCGCACCAAGTCAAGAAATTCTGAGAAAAGTTGATGCATGCTCAGCTGTGACAGCAGACTAACTGCAATTGATGAGAGTGCGCCTCACTGATGGAGGAGGTGAGTTTGATGCTGAGGCAGAGAGAGCAAGGTTACGCATGCTACTTGATAATGAATACGCTAGATCCATATACGGATCCGCTGCCTCCAGAGTTACTGCACGCAGCTGCCACCATTCAGAGCATCTCTCAGAATCACCTAGCATTTCGGCTAAGAGGGCAGAAACAGCTGCTCAGCTGGCTGCTAAGAGAGCTGAAATCGACATGGAAGATGCTATTGAAGCTCAACGTCAGCAGCTGAAAAAATTTGAAAATCGAAGAGACATCGATGTTATTCAAGCAAAGCTAAATGTTTACACTGAAGAAGAAAATAAAGGAATGGATGGATCATGCAGTCCTGTATGCAGCAGAGTTGATGATACAAACCCATTCAAACACTCCATCTCAGGTCAAGAACGGCAAGTTGTAAAAAATGAAGCATCCTTAGTCCAGGCATTACAAGAATTATTAACTCTCACTCGCCTTCCAACCCCAGAACCTACCGTATTCTCAGGTGATCCTCTGAAGTTCACAGAATGGAGCACAAGCTTTAAAGCTCTTGTAGAGAGACGATGCTCCAACCCTGCAGATAGGCTGTTCTACCTGCAAAGGTACATAGGAGAAGAGGCTAAATCCTTTCTTGAAGGCAGCTTCTACAGAACCGATGAGGATGCCTATTAACAAGCATGGGATAGGTTGAACGCAAGATATGGCCATTCCTTTGTAGTGCAACAAGCTTTCAGAGAGAAACTTTCCTGCAAACATGTAGTAATACCATGTCTCATATAAAGGGTTTACAGGGTCTAAATGACTGCGAGGAGAACCAGAAAATACTGGTCTAGCTTCCTGAATGGGTGACATCCAGGTGGAACCGCTACGTCACGGAGCAGCTGGATCGAAGCCAGGAATATCCAAGCTTTCATGAGTTTGCTGCATTCATCGCCAAAGAGACACGTATTGCATGTAATCCAGTGTCATCCTTACATGCTTTAAGGCACTCCGCAGAGACACCAGTAAGAGAGGTAAAGCGCTCTAAAGCAAACGCGTTTGCTACAAATGTGAAAGCTACAGTTCCATTGAGCTCCACATCCAAACCAGACCTTGGTGAAATCCAGTCGAGAGATACGGAAAAACCAAAGAAATGGAGCACACCACTACAAAACCCAAACATAAGCAAGTGTATTTGTTGTGGAGAAAACCACTCCATACATAGATGTAAAAACAGGAACAGCTGTGTGGGAGCTGTCTTCCTGGATCTTAAAAGGGCCTTTGACACCGTTGACCACCGAGTACTGTTAACTAAGCTGTCAAAATGTAATTTTTCTACACAGGCCCTCAATTGGTTTAGATCATATCTTGCAGATAGAAAGCAGTGTGTGGTGGTCAGCGGTGTCAAATCCCCTTACCTGGACTGTCCAGTAGGGGTCCCTCAAGGTTCCATACTTGGACCTATTTTGTTTTCATTTTACATTAATGATTTCTTTGATGTCTGTAAGGGTGTAAATGCACAGTTGTACGCGGATAATGCGGTGATTTTCACCCCTGCGAAAAACACGACAGAGGCTGCTCAAATACTCACGACAGCAATGGCTCATGTTCAGGGCTGGCTCACTGATTCATGCCTTTCTTTAAATGTTAAAAAAAAAGTGTCTGTATGTATTTTGCTAAAAGGCCGCCAAATACTGATCATTCTGGTGTCTTTCTGGGAGGGGAGGAGCTCGCTTTGGTGAGCGAGTTCAGATACTTGGGAGTTATTCTGGACTCGACACTCTCATTCAGGAAACACATCAAAAAAGTGTCTAACTCTGTCAAATACAACCTGGCAAATTTCAAACAGATTAGGAATTCATTAACCAGCAGTGCAGCTTTGATGTTTTTACATTGTATGATCTTCTCACATATAGACTACTGCTTAACGAGCTGGTCACTGGCAGCACTCAAACCAATAGACTCTCTCTATAAAAGAGCCCTAAAGACTCTGGATAAAAAACCCTTCTCCTACCACATCTGCAAGACTCTTGCATTAAGTTTCCATAATTTTAAAACATTTAGATTTGCTTGTTGTGTGTATAAAAGTATCCATGGTCTTGCTCCAGCACCACTGAATGAATTCATAAAGAAAAGGACTCTGGAAGGTATGAGCACCAGGGCTTGTGTTAGAGGAGACTGTGAGATCCCCCACAGGCGCACTGCATTTGGGAAGAATGTGTTGTCTGTTGTAGGGGGGGAAATCTGGAATAGTCTTCCCTCTACAATAAGGAAACGCCCCACATATTCCTCTTTTAAAGGACAACTGAAACAGTGGCTTTAATCAAATCAAAAGTGCGACCACTGACTCGACTTGAATGAAATTACACATTACTTTTTATTTAATTGTTATATCCTGTCTGGGTCTGGTGTCCTGAGTATGTAATTGTATTGTGTCTTGTCTCTTCTATTTGTATTTTATCTATTTATTTAGTAGGGACTACGGATGCAAATTAGCATCTTTGCTATAATCCGGCATATTTACAGAGATATGTAATTATCGATGTTCATTAATGTGCACTGTCCCTATCCAAAAATAAAGCATTGACATTGACATTGACATTGAAAAAACTAATAGAAATGTCGGTAGAAGAAAATAAAAAATGCATACATGAAAATAAACTGTGTTTTGCATGGAAAGGTCACAATTCTAAAGACTGTAGAAACAGAGCCATGTGTGGCATATGCAGAAAGAATCACCCAACTCCACTGCATGAAGATCGTTTCTCAGCTGAATCAAAGCAAAGTGCAGTTGAAGAAAGTACATCCTCACTACCATGCTGCGTGCATGGAGAAGGTGGGAGCACATTTATGATTGTTCCGGTGTGGATTTCAGCACCTAATGCTCCTGATAATGAAACCCTAGCATACGCCTTACTGGACACACAAAGCAGTCACACATCTGTTGATCAAGAGGTGTGTGAAAAGCTTCAGGCAGCAATGGAACCAGTAATGCTGAAGCTCTCCACCATGATGGGGAAAGATTCAGTTGTGAAGAGTCAGAGAGTATGTGATCTCAAAGTCAGAGGTCTCTCCTCAAACATTTCCATTGAGTTACCTCCAGCCTACACGAGAGACGTCATTCCTCTTGACCGTGCACATATCCCCACTTGTCAAACAGCCAAAAAATGGAAAAACCTTGTCAACATGGCCCAGGAGCTACCCCCATTAATGGACTGTGGTGTCGGATTATTGATTGGCTATGACTGCTCCAGAGTGCTAATCCCAAGAAAGGTCATCACTGGGGTTGACTACGAGCCCTATGCCATTAAAACTGACCTCGGTTGGAGCATTGTGGGAAGCGCGTCACAGGGTGTGAATGCTAAAGATGTGACTGGTCTTTGTCATCGGGTATCCGTCAGAGCTACCACCTGTAACACCATCTTCTGTCATTAAGGCTCTTGAGTCCGACTTTGCAGACACCAAATTAGGCGACAAAAGCATATCTCAAGAAGATATTTGCTTCCTGCAGATCTTGAAGGGAGGAATCCAGCAAAACGAGCTTGGTCACCTTGAGATGCCTCTTCCGTTTAAAGTACGTCCTCACCTCCCAGACAATAAGAAGTTGGCTTTGGCTCGACTGAAGCACCTCAAAAGGAAGCTGGACAGAGATCCCAAGTTCAAAAATGACTATGTGAGGTTTATGGAAGGTGTTTTCAAGGATGGTGATGCAGAGAAAGTGGTGTAACCCACATGGTTACGAAGCCCATATATGTCATCTGAATGTAGTTCCCGTGTCCCGTCACTAGGTGGCGTATGAGCCCCGCATTCATTTTTATTGCCGTTGAGCATGCTCTGAGCACGCACTGCTCACGCCCATACACAAAGCCACAGTCATTCCCGATCCACTGATCCCAGAGCAACACACCGGCTGAGTGAGCTGCCGGACGTAGGTATGAGAAGTGATGAAAAAGTTTTTTTAGTCAAACGTCTTCAGCTCGGCCATACTTTCACCTAGAAACTCCATTTAAACTTTAAAATGGAGACACAAGTGGTGTGCTCTGATTGGTGGACAGGAATGTACTAAAATCTACATTTAGTAGTGGGAAATGTAGTTTTTTTAGTCAAACGCCTTCAGCTCGGGCATACTTTCACCTAGAAACTCCATTTAAACTTTAAAATGGAGACACGAGTGGTGCGCTCTGATTGGTGGACAGGAATGTACTAAAAACTACATTTAGTAGTGGGAAATGTAGTTTTTTTTTGTCAAACGTCGTCTGCTCGGGCATACTTTCACCTAGAAACTCCGTTTAAACTTTAAAATGGAGACACGAGTGGTGTGCTCTGATTGGTGGACAGGAAGGAGCAGTCAGTGGGAAATGTAGTTCTTTTTTAGTCAAACGTCTTCTACTCAGTCACACTTTCACCTAGAAAGGTTGTGCCAGCCTCAGTGTCACTCAAGCTCTGGCATGTACTGGCAAATGTTTGACAATACAAAGTACCTAGTAGTTCTCAGTACTTGAGTCTCAGTAGTACTCGGTAGTACTCGGTAGTACTTGAGTGACAGCTGAGTTCGGTGACATGTACTGGCAAACAGTTGAGTGCGAAGTATTTGTAGTTGTATTTGCCTCTAAAACAACTCCGTCTCGTTTGAAATCTCGAAGAATCTCATCGTAATGTATATACACTCCGGCAGTAGCCCCCGTGGCGCTTTCAAAATTTCCCGGCGGGGGAATTTTCTAGTTTTTTTATTCTTATTAAAGAGCTCTATTTTGTTTTGGGGTTTTTTCTATTCCATGTGCAGTGAAATAGGTTTTCTGTGCAATAAATGATCACTGTTCAACTTCTACATCAAGTCCAGCTTTCTGAACCTAGAGAATGTGGGTTTCCTTCAAATATTGAGATTAAAGGCGCTACATAAAACTTGGCGAGCCAGCCAGGAGTTGGTTTAATTCTTGAAAGTGAAGTTGAGCAGTGTGATATTTTGTTGCATTTTTTCTGTGAACATTGATACCACTTAATTTACATAACTTTCCATTTTGGCCAACGCCTCTGCCTTACCTGGTGGTGTGTTTGTGGAGTGCTGCCTCGTCACCTTGCCCCGCCACCGTCCTCACAAGCTATCTGTATGGATGAGAAATGAGAATGAGCACGATGTCACTCTTCCCTCAAACTGTGTCATTGCTGAGCTTCACACACCCAAAGAGATCCATGACAACTTACCTGACTCAAACAAAACCGCTGACCCTGTGAAGTGCTGTGCTGGCATTCCCAAACCAGCCAAGCTTCACCATTAACTTTGGTGACTCACCCCTTTCAAAAGAGTGGAAGGACAGAGTAACATGTAGTTTGTACGAATATCGTGATGTTTTTGCCTGTAGTGAGACTGATTTTGGGCATGCAACCAAAGTAAAACACCACATAAATCTGAAAGACGACACACCATTCAAACAAAGACCCCGACCAATCCACCCACATGACTACGAAGCTGTGAGAAAGCATTTGCGTACACTGCTAGACGCAAGAGTGATTCGTGAGTCTGAGTCCCCTTACACTTCCCCAATTGTAGTAGTTCGTAAAAAAAATGGAGAGGTCCGTCTTCGCATCGATTATCCTAAACTAAATTCATTGACAATCAGAGACGCATACGCATTGCCCAATCTTGAGGAAGCCTTTTCAGTTCTTGCCGGATCTAAATGGTTTTCCGTAATGGATCTAAAATCCGGATATTACCAAATAGAGATGGAGGAACGTGATAAGCCAAAGACCGCTTTTGTTTGCCCATTGGGGTTTTACGAATTCAATCGCATGCTCCAAGGCATCACAAATGCCCCCAGTACTGATGAAGAGGGTCATGGGTTCCATCAATCTGAAGGAAGTACTGGTATTCTTAGATGACATCATTGTGTTTTCTAGCACATTAGAGGAGCATGAAATCAGGCTGGAGCATGTCCTCCAGCAGCTGAGAGAAAATGGCCTGAAACTCTTGCCGAAGAAATGCCATTTCTTCCAGAGCTCAGTGCGGTGTCTAGGCCACATTGTTTCAAGCAGAGGGGTAGAGACTGACCCAGACAAAGTCAGTGCTCTCCGCACTTGGCCTAGACCTCAAACCCTCGGCGAGCTCAAGTCCTTCTTAGGCTTCGCGGGGTATTACCGCCGCTTTGTCTGTAACTATTCAAAAATAGTCAAACCCTTGAATGATCTCACTGTCGGCTACCCACCTTGTCGTAAGGGCCCCAGAACACCTAGCCCCGGAGGGTACTTCAACCCCAAAGAACCCTTCAACGAACGATGGACATGAGGTGAGGCATGCGTACCGGTACGCACATTCTGGAGACTGGAAGGGAATCAGCAGTAAACCTGAGAAGAACTATATATTTTTGATGACTCGCACACATTTAATTATACTCCATATCATACGTTAGATCTGCGTTATCATGATGAACTCCAGCAATGTTTTTGACGCTTTTAATGAGTGATAGTTTTTTTCATATTAACACCTTCTTTTAAAATCTGACTTGTATCTTAAATCAAAATCATTTTGAAATATTGAATCAGCGCTGTCACCGCAGGAGGAGGAGACGGTCCAATTGCATGTAATACCTTCCATTAGATCACTGTAGAACACAGCGGGAATAACTAAATATTCTCCTTATTTATGTGCATATATCATCAACACACATACATACAGCCATTAAGCCATCGTATAATTGTTACACTTTATCCTCGTTTTTAAACCACCAGAGCGCAGAGGAAATGCTATAATGAGTGCCACGCTCGTGCGCGCTCAGTCGTGGAGCGTGGAGAGCGCAACTTTACCGAACTTCAGGAGGCAGAATCTACCACCCGGCAAAGGTGGTAGAGACCCCAGCATGATGAGCCTCGGCCCCCTGCCCGACTGGAGGGGTATCCTCAGGGCGCAAGAATCCGTGAGGATGTCATGCTGCGTTTGTAAAATAAGGAAGACAACAATCAATGTTCATTGTAAACGTATTATTTTATTAATCACAGTGCGCGTTTGCCGTAGCTCATCTGCAACGTTGTTGATGGCGGTGATTGTGTCTCGCTGAAGTTGCAGGACGGCATCAGTGAGCACCCGACCGCTTGATGTGCCATTCGTCCGGGGTGCGCTGCTGCTTTGCGCCGGACCCGGACGCTGTGCCGAGGGCCCGTCACCTTCACCCTCCTCACATCACCCTCCTCACATCACCCTCCTCACCGTCACCCTCCTCTGAGCCCAACGCTGCAGACTCTGGAAGGACAGAAACGATTTAACGTTTTGTTTTATATACAATAAAAGTTTAAAATCTATTCACCCTTATACCTCTGGTCTCAGTCGCGTCTGTGTCTCCCTCCTTTTCAGACACAATCCCCGTCAAAGTCACATCAAAATCAAACTTCCTCAAATACTCTAGCAATACATTAAATCCATGTTAGGAGCGGAAAGATGTCATTTACCTTCAGATCACCGTCCGCTCCGTCCAGCTGACGCCGTTGACTGCAGCAGCAATGTGTTGTCACTCGCACTGCGTCTTTTTCTTCGTGATCCCGCTGCTGTGGCCACTAAATTAAATTGTATATACAGATAGCCAGTATGCATTCTCGACACTTCACGTGTTTGCACAACAGTGGAAAAATAGAGGCATGGTAACATCTACAGGGAAACCTATTACACATAAAGATCTCATTTTGCAGCTACTGGATGCCATTCAACTGCTAAGAAAAGTTGCAATATGCAAGTGTGCTGCACATACTACAGGTAAAGACTTTATTTCAATGGGGAATAAAAAAAGCGGACGAGGAAGCAAAACTAACGGCTGCTACTCAGAAAAATGTAGATGACATTTATACTACTGAGACTACGCTTACACATATAGATCATGACATTTTGAGAGACATGCAAAACAGTTCACCTGAGACTGAGAAAAACATGTGGCGAAATAAAGGAGCCACACAGACAGAAACGGGGATTTGGGAGAGCCTCGACGGAAAGCCTATACTACCAAAAAATGTATTTAGATTTGCTGCGATATTGAGTCATGGGATTACCCATGTCTCAACAGGAGGGATGGTATCCACAATAGAGAACATTTTTACTACATATGGATTTCACAATTACACAAAAAAAAATTTGTGCCTCATGATTGATATGCTCTAAGCATAATGCTCAAGGTAGACTACGTCCTAAACCAGGTAAATTCCCAGAAGCAACATACCCATTTCAATGTATCTGTATGGATTTTATTCAATTAAACAGAGCTGAAGGAAAGAAATACTGTTTAGTAATAGTGGATATGTTCTCCAAATGGGTAGAAATTACACCAACAGTGAACAATGTTGGGGTTGTAGCAGGAGCAGATTTGGTTATCAACAGTTAATTATTAATATCAATATGATTATCGGTATTAATAATTATATTTAATATATTATCATGATATAATCATATATAAACGGGGCACCACCCTGGGATCAGGGAAAAGATAACCTAAAACTGTATTCAGTCTCAATATGAAGGTTTTATACTCACATGCCAATCATCGTGATCATTGGCATAGGAGTACAAAACCAATCGAACAATTAAAAAGGCGTGAAATTCAAGCACTAGCCTTCACAACCTGCTGTTATCCAGTGACATATACACAACAAGCACAAGAGACCGCTAGTTATAATATAATAAGATTTATTAAAATCAGTACTAATGATCACAATCAATAACACTGCAATTAACAAAGCCTTATTACCTAACTACCTAACACACAAAGCTAAGCTTAAACAAAGGGAGATACACACGTGGAGTGTGTGTGTGCGTATGTGTCTGTGTGCGTGCGTGTACGTGTGTGTGTGTGCGTGCGTGCGTGTCGAGAGAGAGAGAGAGAGAGAGAGAGAGAGGGAGAGATGGCTATGGGCGGCCACCGGATGGAGCTATTCCTCGCAGCGTTCAGGGGCAGAGCCACTGAGGTTCGATGGGGTAGCGAGAGAGAGAGAGAGGTGGAGCTATTCCTCGCAGCAGTCAGGGGCGGAGCCACTGAGGTCTGACGGAGTAGCGAGAGAGAGAGATAGCCGTATGTAGCCACCAGATGTAGCTATGTCCCTAGCGCCCGCCGGGAACAGCTGGCTTAGGACACGTGTGTGCGGCGTGTATGTGTGTGTGTGTTAGCGGGACACAAACAAAGAGAGAGAGGATGCGCGAGCGATATTCGGAGGGACAGAAAGCGTGCCGTTATCACACGGGCTCGCGTGAATGAACTGGCTTTTATTCCGCGAGACCGGTCTTTTAACTGATAGTAGAGGCTTTCTGAGCTCGCGAATATGGCGGAGGTTAGTCGCAAACACTGTTACAGAAATCAACCCAGCTGCGTGGTACACAATCAGTATTCAAATACAGCAGCACATGAACCAACGGACTCGGCGGTCCGCAATCAGAACTTAAAACACATTAACAAGAATTACAAGCATATCCTACACTATCACTTGTGTCTCTGCCCAGACTGATAGCCTCTTACTGGTATCGTTGCGTAAGACGATGACGGCGTTCCGTAACGGCGGTGGTTCGTGAGTCCCCGGCGTCAGCGGGGGACGTGATGAGTCGGCTTCGTCCAGACGAGAGCGGAGCGGGTTTCCTCTCGTTGATCAAACTCAAATAAAGGAAACAGTTGGTGTTTCCTCCTTCCACGAGCGGCGATATAATCGCGGCTTGGCGATTTAATCAGCTTACTTCAGACAGCGTCTGGTAGCTGGACGGCAGGAACCGGCTTGGTTCCTCTTGTTGCAACGGTGCGCTGCGGGGCCGTGTCCACCTCCTGTTGGTGGAGGGGTCGCCTCCCGTGGCAACGTGGTGTTGCGATGGAAGCGCTGGAACCAGCGCCCGGGTAGGAGTGGGAGCCAGAGAGTAAGAGTGAATAAGAGAGCGTTCTCCGGGCGGCTTCGGTTTATAAAGCTCAGGCCGCTCCAGGGGGGACCCCCTGGGGTGCCCGTTGTGACGTCACATTCCTCACCTGGGTGAGAAGTGAAACTAAAATGGCGGTGTAGTTTTAATTCCCCTTTGTCCCTTTGTCCTGGCCACATGTGTAGGCTTCTGTAGGCCGCATTGTGTAGTCCTTCTAGTGAGGTCCCAACAACAATGATGCAATAACTGTGGCCAAAATTCTAGCTACAGTCATAGCTCCAAGGTATGGTTTTCCAGAGAAGATTTATTGTGATAATGGTCCTCATTTTAGGAATCAAGTAATACAAAAGCTATCGGAAATATTTTCAATCCAACTCAGGTTCCATCGTCCACAGTCAGCAGGACTGGTGGAAAGAAACAATGGAACTATTAAAGCAAAACTGAGGAAGGCTATGGAAGAAACAGGGAAGAGTTGGGTAACATGTCTACCAGTTGTAGCATTAAGCTTACACATTCAACCTAACAGTACAGGTTTATCACCATTTGAAATATTATATGGAAGGCCATTTAGGGTACCGCTAATAGATACAAAGGGAGATGATACAAGATTGACTGAAACAATCGTTGACTACATGTCAAAAATGATGAAGAACAAAAGTATTATGTCTACAGTATCTCCTCCTACAGATCCAGCACCAACAGGAGGGCCAATAAAACCAGGAGATTGGGTGTTTATCAAAGTCCTGAGGCGAAAGAATTGGTCAGCTCCCCGCTGGGAAGGACCCTATCAAGTGTTACTGTCTACACCCACAGCAGTCCGCATAGCTGAAAGACAGACTTGGATCCATCTCACACACTGCAAAAGAGCACAAATACCACTGTCAGATAAGTAGAAACATTCACCATGCCGGATTTAAAGCTATGCTTGATAACTGTTTTATGTGTGACCACAATTGCATTCCTTATTTCAAATATAGTGACACAAGGCCAGGTATACGATAAAATGAGGGAAAGAGCTATAGGAATACAATCCAGGGGGGACACTAGTAGAGGTGTAGTGATAATAAAATGTACTGAAGGGATGAATTGCATTGCTCAGATTGATGTATGTCCGGTTTTCCCCTGTTCAGGACAACACTTTCACTGGCCGGAGACAGAAAATTATATCTGTGTCACCACGGAGGTATGCAGCACATATAGAAAAGCGTGGGGTAGAGCTGTTCATATAGGTGGGTGTGCGTGCGAGAAGTGGAGTTGGGTAATTGTTAATACAGGACCACGGGATTGGGGATACAACCCAAATTCTAACTTGAAAAACCGACAATTATCAAGATATTTGTAAAACAAAATATTTGCAAAACAAACAATTGCATGCCTGTAATAATAACACTTAAGACTCCTAAACGCACTGATAACGGAACATATGTGTTGGGAGCATGGGGGAGTGGAATAAACAAGGTTGGGATATTCCATATAATAGTGTCCCCAAGCCCGAGAAATCAGACAACATCTGTAACAGCCACACCAACCAAACCGACTTCGATGAAAAATAATCCTGTAAAATATATAGACATAAGAAATATGAAGGAAACGTATGCCCTAGAAACAGGATTCACAGACTCAAATGTATGGCTACAATGGATCGTTCACACAGCCCGAAACAGCAAGTTATCCTCTTCCAATTGTCTAGCATGTGCAGCAGCCAGGCCGGGGTTAGGCACAGTGCCTTTTCCCCTTAATCCAGATAATGATCCAAAAGGTTTTCGTTGCATGCTAGAATTATACAAATCAGAGAGTGATACAAACTGCACCACTTTGAAACTTCTGTTCCCCCCAGTGTCATCACAGATTAAACCACCTTGGTTTACGCCATACACCGGGAATTATACCTGCTTGACACGAAGCAGAGGTACTGTGTCAGTAGGAGTATTGACAACCTGTAAAACCATCATTGATGTAATTAAGGGCGAGAGCAATGTCACTGATGACATAGTGAATGATCAAACCATGGCCAGAGCTGATGTATGGTGGTTCTGTGGAGGTAAGATACTCAGAGCAAAATTACCAACTGATTGGAAGGGAACTTGTGCTATGGTACAATTATTAATGCCGACATATATTTTACCATATGACACAATGGCATTAGAAAAAGTGACGATACATAATTCACGAAAAAAAATAAATGCACCAGCAGGATCTTTTGACAACAGAGTTTATATAGATGCAATTGGTGTTCCTCGAGGTGTTCCTGATGAGTTTAAAGCCAGAAATCAGGTTGCTGCAGGGTTTGAATCACTCCTGGCTTGGTGGGTAACCGTTAATAAAAATGTGGATTGGATAAATTACGTCTATTATAACCAACAAAGATTTTTAAATTACACTAAGGAAGCAATTGGGGGCATACATCAACAGTTAGATAAGACTAGTTTAATGGCATGGCAGAATAGGATGGCGTTAGATATGTTGTTGGCTGAAAAAGGAGGAGTATGTAAAATGTTTGGAGATATGTGTTGTACGTTTATTCCTAACAATACAGCACCTGATGGCAGCATCACTAAGGCGTTGAATGGATTAACCTCCCTATCTGCAGAGTTAGCTGAAAACTCTGGTTTTGAAGATCCTCTGACAGGATGGCTCCAGGACATTTTTGGAAAATGGGCAGGTTCTATAAAAACTATGATGTTATCTGTAACCGTAATGATTACCATTCTAATCGTTTGTGGATGTTGTTGTATCCCCTGTTTGAGAGGACTGTTACAGAGACTCATTGACACCGCTGTGACTAAAACAACTATGCTGTATGAAAGGATCCCCATCACCGATGATCACCGAGGGGACTATGAGAATGCAGCACAAGAAAATGTTACTTCTGATCTGACAGATGATGATTTATATGGTAACCTCTTTGATGAGGATAAGGACACTACGGACTAAGAGATAATTGCTGTTATATGTTTATTCTACTGATTATGATGAGACTACAGAAAATCTAACTGAAGTTGTAGTTTTCTGAATTGACCAACTAGAGCCACTTAGGAGAAAAATATTCACAGCATTTGTACATATTGAAGGTGACCCCAATTCTTTTGTTCTTTTTACGTGCAAGGGATAGTTTAACTAGGTAGGGATAGGTCCGTAGCCAAGCCTGATAGGTTGACTAGCTTGGCGAGGACATTTATGTTTTGTTTTTGGGGGCAACAATGTAATCAAAATGCTTTTGAATTTATGCTTATTTTTATATAATTTCTGTGCCTTGTTAAATGGAGTACCTGCGGGTGGTTGCCGGGGCAGCGGGACCGTGAGAGAGTTTCCCTTTCTAGAAGGATAATGGATAATAAAGAATGTTTTGAACTGCCTGATAGGGTTTTCGCTCTCACACTTCACAAAATGTATGTTATGATTACGCTTAGAATCAGCATAAACAGGAGGGATATGATATGGAAATTTTGTACTTCTTGATGAGAGATATCTGAACTGAAGACTTACACATGAGAAGGTTTGGTGAGAATGTAAATGTGTCCTGTGACCTGTGACCTGTGGCCTGTGGCCATTTGTGTGTATTTTGCAACCCATGTGTGCCTTGCGACATAGTTGTGGTTTATGACCCAGGTAGGGTTTGTGAACCATGCAAGGTTTAGTTAAACATTTGAGTTTACGACTTCCATCCCTGTGAACTGAGTGAAAACACGCCCACAAGAAGATGGATAAATATCATGTTTGTCTCACAATACGTGGAGTCTACACTTAGTAACAGACCAGCATGTTGCTCTGTGAATTCTCCTCTTGATCAAGATTAAATCCCTGTTTGGACCTTGAGCTGACTCAGATCTCCTTCCTCCAGTTCTATACCAACGGGTAATTATTTTAACACCTGGGACATTCCAACACCTCATGGAGCGAATGTTTGGAGCGCAGCACTGTCAGACTCTTTTGTTGTATTTGGATGATATCATTGTCTTCTCTTCCTCTGTAGAGGAGCACCTGAGCCGGATGGATGTTGTGCTGAGCCGTCTGGGCCAGGAAGGGCTCAAAGTGAAACTGGAGAAATGTAGGTTCTTCAAGGAGGTACAGTACCTGGGCCACCTCATCTCTCGAGAGGGAGTCTCCACAGAACCCAGTAAGGTCTCCGCTGTGGCTGACTGGCCACGTCCCACCACCGTCACTGAACTGAAGTCGTTTATCGGCTTTGCCAGTCACTATCGACGTTTTATTGAAGGTTTTGCCAAGCTGGCTGCCCCATTGCACAGGCTGGTTGCGGAGTTGGCTGGGAGTAAGTCACGAAGAGGGCAGAGCCCGCTGTGTGGAGAAGCATGGTCAGGGGACTGTGAGAGGAGTTCCACCGAATTAAAGGCTTGCCTAGTAAGTGCACCCACCTTGGCATTTGCTAACTTCTCCCTGCCTTTCATTTTAGAAGTCGATGCCAGTCACATTGGGCTGGGAGCGGTCCTGTCACAGGAGCAGGAGGGACGAGTGAGGCCAGTTGCTTATACCAGCCGCAGCCTGCACCCAGCTGAGAAGAACTATAGCTCCATGAACCTGGAGTTCCTCGCCATGAAGTGGGCGATGGTGGAGAAGTTCAGGGACTATCTGTGCGGTCACAAATGTGTGGTGTGGACTGATAATAACCCCCTGAGCCATCTAGAGACAGCTAAGCTGGGTGCTACGGAGCAGCGTTGGGTGGCTGAGCTATCATCCTTTGATTACAGCGTCCGGTACCGACCAGGAACCGACAGAAATGCCGACGCCCTTTCCAGGCAGCCAGCCACTGGGGCCCGGAGCCTGGAACAGATGCTGCCGGGCACCGCGGTACCACCAGACATCCAGGGGGCTGCTGCAGAGCATCAGCATATAGGGGTGCAGGCAGTGGTCGTTGCCCTCCCATCCCGGTCTCCAGCTGATCTCCAGGCGCTCCAAGCAGGCGATGCAGCTATTGGGGCCTTCCACCATTTCTGGCGGGACAAGCGGGTGCCGAGTCGGGCAGAAAAGGAACGTCTAAGCCCTCAGGTGTGTGGCCTGGTACGGCAGTGGGACCGTATTGTGCAGAGTGATGGGTTGCTGTATCGCCGGCTTTTCCGTCCTGATGGTGGGGATGAGATCCTTCAACTTCTTCTGCCTGAGTGCCTGAAAGAGGAGATTCTCCACCAGCTTCATCAAAGCCATGGGCACCAGGGTATTGAGCGGACCTCACAGCTGGTGAGGCAGCGATGTTACTGGCCAAGGATGGATCGAGACATCAGGGACTGGTGTCAACGCTGCGAGCGCTGTATCCTGGCTAAGTGTACCCAGCCTCAGGCCCGTGCTCCCATCGGTCATCTTTTAGCCGCAGAGCCCAACCAGGTCCTCGCCATCGATTTTACTCTGCTGGAACCGGCCCAGGATGGACGGGAACTCGTCATGGTGATGACGGATGTGTTTTCGAAGTTCACCCAAGCTGTGCCAACCCGAGACCAGAAGGCTACTACTGTGGCCGAGGTATTGGTGAGAGAGTGGTTTCATCGCTATGGAGTCCCAGCACGCCTCCACTCCGACCAGGGGAGAAGTTTCGAGAGTGCTTTGGTTCAACAGCTGTGTGAACTGTATGGGATAAAGAAGACCCGAACCACCCCTTACCATCCCCAGGGCAACAGGCAGTGTGAGAGGTTAAATCGGACACTGCATAACCTGCTGCGTACCCTCCCATCTGACCAGAAACGCCACTGGCCCAACCATCTTCCCCAGTTGATGTTCCATTACAACACCACCCCTCATCAGTCAACGGGCGAGTCTCCCCATTTTCTTATGTTTGGTCAAGAACCTCACTTACCTGTCAATTTCCTGCTGGGCCATCTCCCCGAGCTGACAGCAGGGAAAGTGTGTGACTGGGTGGCAGAGCATCAACGTCGGCTCCACCTGGCCTTCGACTGCGCCAGGGGACAGTTGGAAACTGCAGCAAGACGGAGGAAGGAGCGGCATGATCAAGGAGCACGGAGTGAGCTACTGGAAATTGGTCAAAGAGTCTACCTGTGGGACCATGGCGTTAGAGGGCGCCATAAGATCCAGGATGTGTGGAGTTCTACAACCTATCAAGTGGTCCGAGCGCCAGAGCCGGGTGGAGTGGTCTATTCCATTGCTCCAGTGCATGACTTGACTCGGGTGCGGCGTGTGCACCGGACGCTGTTGAAGCCGGCCTTGACCTTCCCTCCTGAGCATCCTGAGGAGGAGCTACAAGATTCCTCAGGTAGTGTGTCTGAGGTCAGTGAGGATGATGGACTGTGGGTGGTTCTGAGGGGACCAGGATGGCGTTCACCCACTTCAGTGCAGCCAAGCTCCCCACCAAGAGCGCATAATTCCACCTCCAGTGGCACGGGAGGCCTCTGTTCCTTCCCCAGTGCCAATAAGGCCATCCAGCCGCGGTTCCACTGCCCTCAGGAAGTCTTCCCGGACCACTGCAGGCCAACACTCAAACCTTCACCGCCTTCCAGGGCCTGTAAGGGGTGAGGCAGACAGGGCTACTGCCTCTCAGGTAGTGGGTTCTAGTAGTATGGCTGCAGCAATTTTTAGACCGTGATCTTAATGCAAGTTTGTGTGTGTATTTTATCAGTGGGCCACTGATACAATAAAGGGGGGGAGGAATGTAACCGGATGATATATGGTATCTATTCATTTCGGTTCTTTGGTGTCCTTGTTAGTCTGTTTTGCGACAGGTATGGCGATTGCGGCAGGTGTGACACGTCCCTTTCCGGCACCTGTAGTGCCGCCGTGGCCTCGGCCGCTAATGCGGGGTGGTTTTTATACCCCCCGGTTTATTCAGTCTCTCTCTCTCCCTTCTGCCGAAGCGGCTGCTGCGTGTTGGCAGCTCCGCCGAGCCATCGTATCCCGGCATCTGTGCAGTGTTCCGCAGGTATGTAGCGCAGTCTCATGACGTGACGAGGTAATAAGATGCTGCGCTGACGGTCCTTTGTTGTAGGTTGGCGCGTTGGGCCGGGATGGTGTGTGTGCGTGTGTGTACCCCCCTGTCCGGTTAGCTGCCGCTGCTGCCGCCGTAGCTGCTAACAGCTATTAGCGCTGATACGGGCTCGACGCAGGTAACCCGTGCTATGAGCTAAGTGCTATTTTGGTCTGCTAAGTGTGTTTAGGTGTTGTCACTAACGAATCCTTTTGTTTTTGAAGCTTGTCTGGCGTTGGGCTGCTGTGTGCCCTGTCTTGCCTCCAAACTTTATGCCTAGCCTCTCCTTTTACTAGCCTTGCTCTGTGTATTTAGCCTCTGTTTTATTAGCCTCGCTTTGTTTAATTAGCGTTGCTCTGTTTAGTTGTAACCAGTCGCGTTGCTCTGCGTACTTGGCGTAACCAGTCGCGCTGCTCTTGTCGCGTAGACAAGCTTTGAAGCTACTGGAGTTCAATCTTGTCCGCTCAGATCAGACCGTGAGTTGTCAGTGGGGGGTAGAGGGAAAATATTGCAGCAGTGACAGTGAAGGACCTGCTAAATATATATATGTTGCATGGTTTATCTTGGTTTTCTCGTTTGAGTTTCTAGTTGATTTGTTTCTTTGTTTTTTGAGTTTATTTAAGAGCAGTGACTGCTGCTGGAGCTAGCTGTTTATTGGCCCCCTTCCTCTTAGCTGGACCACTACGGATGGGTGTAAGTGGAACACCATATTTTGCCTGCACCCAGCTGAAAAGAACTATATAAATGTTTTAGAGCTAACTTAAAATTGTTTACTGCAAGAAATAAAGATTGTTAACTTATACATCATACGTGCCTGTATTCATTTGTGGGCGGACCTGTGTATGGGATGTTTTTGGGAAACCCCCTCTGAGATATTAAAGTTAAAGGAGTATACTCTTAGGTGAAAGTCCTAAGGTGGCGTTGTCGGTGTTATTAGATTCTCTAGATCTGCTGCTCACAGTTAGACTGGCCACACAGAGCAGAACTCGACCAGGCTCTGCCCTGCCACACTAGCTTTTGGGTTTTTTATTTTTATTTTAATGTTTCTTGCAACATGTTGCATATCTGTTTAGTATTTAAATGACTTTATTTTTTAATAATCATAACATGAATCCCAAAGTAAACGTGCACAGAATGAGCCATGCTGTGTCTTGTATCTTACTGTCAGTGTTGGGCAAGTTACTTCAAAAGCGTAATGCTGTGGGGGGACACTAGAAGGGGGTTTCTCTCATCAGAGGGACAGGTGAGGGGGAGGGGCGTTGGTGTTGGTGACAACGCGTCCGCTGTTCCGGCTCCCGGGGTTTCTGCTGTGACCATCCAACTGCCTGAATTTTGGCAACATGATCCGGACCCGTGGTTCCAGCACATCAAGGCACAGTTTCATCTTCGGGGAATCACGGCGGAGGATACGAAGTACTACCACGTTGTCGCTGCTTTGGATTCCTCCACCACCCGCCGTGTGATGGGACTGTTGAGGGACCCTCCGGTTAATGGAAAGTACAAAGCGCTCAAGGCACAGCTACTGCGGTTGTTCCAGCTGTCCGACACAGAACGGGCTGAGCGACTGTTGTCATTGAACGGTTTGGGGGACAGTAAGCCCACCGAGCTAATGGAGAACATGTTAGCGTTGCTCGGCGCCTGTGACGCATCTTTTCTGTTTGTCCAACTGTTCCTGCGTCAGCTCCCGTCTCCCGTGCGCACGGCTCTGGCCAGCTCGCCCCTCGTGCCAACTCTCTGCCATTTCGGAATTTACCACCAACATAAAGCATGTGGCGGGCAAAGAAAATCTGGTGGCTGATTGCCTCTCTCGGGCACAGATCAACGCTGTGCACTTAGGGGTGGACTATGCAGCTGTTGGGGACCTAACCGTTAGGACTACACAATGCGGCCTACAAAAGCCTACACATGCGGCCAGGACAAAGGAACAAAGGAGATAAAAACTACAACCACCATTTTAGGGTCGCGAGGTGCGACGTCACACAACTGGTGCCCTATTTGCTGACAATCTTCAGGGAACCCCGGGGGGTCCCCTGGAGCGGCCTAAGCTATATAATCCGGCGCCGCCGGAAGAACTTTCTCTTTCCACCGTAACTCGCGTTACAACAGGAGGTGAACATTACGTCTGCAGCGTTTTCCTTTGTCCTAGGCCGCAGTCTTTCCCCCAAACTCGCTGGACGAGCAACAGACTGTTTTACCCCTCTTTTCCTCTACTTGTTTTATTTTTCTTTTGTTTATCATTTTGGATCCCGAGGAGACCGCCGCGACAGCGCGACTCTCCTGTTCCCCGCGGTAAGAAGAAAACCTTCTTCGTCCCAGCTGCCAGCAGAACGGATAACTCGACCCGTCTTTGTCTGAAATCAGCTGACTAAATCGCCAAGCCCCGCGATTGTTCATCGTTCCCTGCAGAAGGAAGAATTACTAACGGTTTTCTTCAACCAATTGGATCCGGCGCTGAACGAGCGCCCACGAACTGCCGTCCGTTGCCTGCGTCAAGGAACGCCATCACCGCACGGGACGGAACCCTCACATCGAAGCATCTCACATCGACAAAAGTAAGAGGCTATTTGTCTGGGCAGAAGCAGAGATTCGATAGTGTAGGACATGCTTGTAATTCTTGTTAATGTGTTTTAAGTTCTGATCGCGGACCGCCGAGTCCGTTTGTTCATGTGCTGCTGTATTTGAATGCTGATCGTGTACCCACGCCGCTGGGTTGATTTCTGTAACAGTGTTTTCGACTAACCTCCACCATATTCGCGAGCTCAGAGAGCCTCTACTATCAGTTAAAAGACCGGTCTCGCGGAATAAACGCCAGTTCATTCCAGCGCACCTGTGTGATAGCGGCACGCCTTCTGAGCCTTAGAATATCGCTCGCGCATTATCTCTCTCTTTGTTTGTGTCCCGCTAACACACACACACACATATACGCCGCACACACGTGTCCTAAGCCAGCTGTTCCCTGCGGACGCTAGGGACATAGCTACATCTGGTGGCTGCATCCGGCCATCTCTCGCTCTCTCTCTCTCTCTCCCTCTCTCGCTACTCCATCGGACGTCAGTGGCTCCGCCCCTGAACGCTGTGAGGAATAGCTCCATCTGGTGGCCGCACATAGCCATCCCTCTCTCTCTCGCTCTCTCTCTCTCGACACACACGCACGCACATGCGCACGCACGCACACACATACGCACACACACACACTCCACATGTGTCTCTCCTTCTGTTTAGCTTAGTTTTGTGTGTTAGGTAGTTAGGTAATAAGGCTTTGTTAATTGCAGTGTTATTGATTGTGATCATTATTACTGATTTTAATCAATCTTATTATGTTATAACTAGCGGTCTCTTGTGCTTGTTGTGTATATGTCACTGGATAACAGCAGGTTGTGAAGGCTAGTGCTTGAATTTCACACCCTTTTTAATTGTTAGATTGTTTTTATGCTTCTATGCCAATGATCACGATGATTGGCATGTGAGTATAAAACCTTTATATTGAGACTGAATACAGTTTTAGGTTATCTTTTCCCTGATCCCAGGGTGGTGCCCCGTTTATTCATGATTATATCATGATAATATATTAAATATAATTATTAATACCGATAATCATATTGATATTAATAATTAACTGTTGATAACCAAATCTGCTCCTGCTACAACCCCAACACAGCCATGGCAGAGGACCAGCTTGCAGACTCTGACATTCAAGCTTTTAGGTCGGCTGCTACAGGACTCTGACTGGAGGATGTGGTTTTTCAGGATGGGGAGTCAACACTCCTCTGTGACGTCTCCACAGGCTGCCCCCGCCCTATGGTCCCCACTAGCTGGCGCCGTAGAGTTTTTGATGCTATTCATGCCCTTTCACAGCCCGGCGTCAAAGCATCGGTTAAGCTGGTTGGCGCCAAATTCGTTTGGGCAGGGCTCAGAAAGGACATTAAAAGTTGGGCGACTTCCTGCTTAGCATGCCAGCGGGCTAAGATACATCGGCACACTAAGGCCCCGCTGGAGCCCTTTCTCATTCCTGAGAGGCGGTTTGACCATGTTAACGTGGACCTTGTGGGGCCCCTGCCCCCCTCCCAGGGGTTCACCCATATTTTGACAATGGTAGATAGAACCACCAGATGGCCGGAGGCTGTGCCCTTGTCCTCTACCACATCTGCCGAGGTGTGGCCAGATTCGGTACGCCATCGGACTTAACTTCAGACAGGGGCCCGCAATTCACGTCTGGGCTGTGGAGCGCCGTGGCAGAGAGTCTGGGGGTGAGGCTCCACCGCACCACGGCATATAACCCGCAGGCCAATGGGCTGTGTGAGCACTTTCACCGCACTATGAAGGCTGCTCTCCGGGCAGCTCTTACTGACGGTAGCTGGATCGACCGTTTGCCGTGGGTTATGTTGGGTCTGCGTTCTGCCCCAAAGTAGTGTTGTCACGATACCAACATTTTGGTACCGGTACCGGTACCAACATGTGTTTCGGTACTTTTCGATACTTTTCGATACTTTTTCAAATAAAAAGTGAACGTAAGAAATGTCATTACTGACTTTATTTTAATAGAAAATCTTAGAACAATAACATATTAATCAGCAAATAAAATAAAATACCACAAAGACAAGCTTTTCTAATGCACACAATTTTAAGAATGTGAAAATATAAATACAATAATATAATATAAAATATAATAATATAAATAAACCAGCTCTATTTTTTTTCTTCCAGAGCTACTTTTGTTAAGAGTGAAGGGCGGTGGCGCTTGCTTTTAGCACTGAATGTGGCTTTTTTTCATGAGTTTAAATGACCTGTCATTCCCTGAGCTCAGTGTCCAGGTCTGGGTGCTTGTCCTTTAAGTCGGAGGTGTTTCCGCCGTTAGCTAGCATGTTTTTAAACACCGTTTACACAGTGGTGCATCGGCGTTAACTGCCTCGCTTTGCGCATTTGTTTTTAGCTAAAGTACGGCTATATCGCACTTCGCGGCGCTGGTTTGTCCACAAGTTGCGGCGTGGTGACGGGTGCAGCAGCCATTCTCCTCTCCGTACTCCTCTCTCTCTCTCTCTCCCTCTCTCTCCAACGTCTCTCTCTTTCCAAGCTTTGCTTCGTTTGTTGCTCCAGTCCACGCTGCTTGCTAACTTGCTAACTGTTTCCTCCGGCTTGCTTGCTTTTTCTTTTTATCTCCCCAAGCTGCGGCTCGCTCCTCGTCCTCTCAGCTGTAGTTACAACGCGGTGACGTCACGCGGCGAGTTCGCCACGCTGTTGCGGCCGCTGCCGGCGGCGCTGCAAGTACCGGTCCCGTCCAAATGCAATATAGTACCGTTTTAAATGCCTCAGTACCCCGGTACCAAATTAGTACCGGTATACCGTGCAACCCTACCCCAAAGGAGGACCTGCAGTCTTCTGCTGCAGAGCTGGTGTTTGGCCAGCCATTAAGAGTCCCGGGGGAGTTCCTGCCACGGTACACTGCCCCCTGGTCTGCTGCAGCTCACCGGTCTGCTGGCCATGACGACGTCAGCACCTTCACCCCTATGCCGGTACACCATTGCATTCCGGAGTCCTACATCCCGAAGGACTTGATGTCAGCCAATTATGTGTTCATCCGCCATGATGCTCACCGTTCTCCCCTCCAGCCTCCGTATGATGGGCCCTTCCGCGTCCTGAAGGCAGGACTTAAGTACTTTGAGGTGCACATGAGAGGGCGTAAGGAGCGGGTTTCAGTGGACCGTCTGAAGCCTGCGCATGTGGCCCCAGATGGACCAGTGGAGCTGGCTCAGCCCCGACGACGTGGGTGTCCGCCTAGATCGGCCGCTACCTCGGGCCCTCGCTCCTTTTTTACCTCGGCCCCAGCAGCAACCCCTGCCTTTCCGCCGGGCCAGCCTCGCCACTGGCAGGGTCGATCACCGGCCCATGCCCCTACCCCTGTGACTTTGAAGCACAGTCGTTGTGGTCGAGTTGTCAGACCTCCAAAACGGGACTAAATGGGGAGGGGGTTGATTGGATGTTTCGTATTGTGTGTCCATTCTGACTGTTCGGGGGGGGCCTGTGTGGGGGGACACTAGAAGGGGGTTTCTCTCATCAGAGGGACAGGTGAGGGGGAGGGGTTTAGGTGTTAAGTACGGTGATTGATTTCCTGTTGGTGTTAGTTGAACGCAACGAGTAAAGTTGAAGCAAACCAAGATCCATGTCTGAGTCTCCTTCTTGCCGGCTTCCACAATGCATTATTTATTACTTGTTACTGTCATTTCAAAGTAATTAGTTACATTACAATATTACTGTCTTTGAATTGTAAGGCATTACACTACTTTTACATTACTTTGTATTACTTTTCGCCAAAATAAAAGGAAATATGGATTTTTTGTTCTCAATAGATCTTCTTGTGTTCAATGCAGCTCATTACACAGCAGGATGTGATGTTTTTCGCTTCAAAATAAAAGAACGAAAAACGGAAAATGACTCGTATCCCGTTATTCGTTTTAAAAATGGAAAACGAGAAACGGAAAACGACTCGTTAACTGATATTAGATATTGTGTTCATGAATGGGATTCGGGGATGAAATAACAGTGCCATTTTTCATTCCAGATTTGCCGTTCGTCTTTTTTAATGACCTTGAAGGCGCTGTGTTATGCTGTGAAATTACCTGAAAGCCTACCTGAGACATTTAGGGGGAGTTCTAAAACACTGTTCATAAACGCTCTGACAGCGTCTGACGCTCGCGTTTTGAAGTAAACCTACTGTTTTAAACTCGCACCAAAAGCGGTATGACGCAGACATAAAAGCAGCTAAAGACAGACGGGGAGAATCGGAGCCTCCGCCTTTTCACCGCCGCCCCTCAGCTGTTGATCCACGGTGTGCCAGGTCGGCTGCAATCTGACCCACTCCGTGAGTCGGTGTCCAGCTCATGGAGCCTGCTAACAACAGCGATTTATTAACATAGTGTAGAGTTACACGGACCGGCTTTCACACTTTTCCAAAAGTGGAGCGTATGCCCATCTCTCGATCGCGAATGTAGAGTCAATTGATTTCGGGTTTAAAACGCATTGTAACGCGCGTTACTGAGATTTGTACCGAGTAAAATATTACCAGTTTTTTTTTTGTAATGCCTTACATTACCGCGTTACAGCAAAACGTAATGCATTACAGTAATGCACTGCATACTGTTGGGTTGATAGGTTCTATTTGTACACTCTGAGTTAGGCTAATACATTGTGAACCACTGATAAACTATTAAAACATTTTTTACTGTTAGTAATGATGCTGAAAATCTCACTCTAAAGTTGTTTGAAAAGTTGGCAGCCCCGTGTTTAGTATGTTCCGACACGTCCTGTTGAACTTTAGCCACCTTGCCCTCTAGCGGTTTTATCGCACCGGCCATATCTCCAAGACGGTTGTTAATTCCATCCAATTTGAGTCCAAACTCTGACTGGAGCAGCTTTAGATCTGTTAGCACATCTGCTATGTCGGCCATTTTGCGTTGAGGCTTTGAGGCTTTCTGGCTTTCGTGTCACGTGACCTCGCCAACGTCAAACATAATTAGACATTGGCTGTGTTGGTAATGCCATACTAATGTACTGCCTACTACATACTATATGTGTACGTATTGCATACTGACTACTAAATCAATGACTGAGTATGCTGAGTAGTCTGAGGGTAACTCAGACTATTCACACTGTTAGTAGTTTTTTTTTTTTTACTTTATTGACATCTCGTCCTCATCTTCTCTCGTGTAACTTAATCAATTACGTTTGCAGTCCTAGCTCCTGTTTAATGGAAAATACTTGTGACATGAAAATATAAAGCACTTAATTAAATATTTCTAAATCTCCCATGTGACCCCCCTCCTCCATGACCTCCACTGGCTCGCTGTTGCAGCACGCATCCAATTCAAGACGATGGCACTGGCCTTCAAGGCCATCAATGGAACGGCACCCATCTACCTTCAAACACTGGTCAAACCTCACGCCCCGACGCGAGCACTTCGCTCCTCTACTTCAGCTGGCCGGCTGGTACCACCATCGCTGAAATCAAACAAACGTCGCTCCGCAAAGTCCAGACTCGTCTCTGTTCTGGCGCCTCACTGTTGGAACGAACTCCTGACCAATGTCAGGACAGCAGAATCATTTGCCATCTTCCAAAAAAGGCTCAAGACTCACCTGTTCAAACTTCACCTTGTCACCTTGACTCTGCATAGCATGACCCACTAACAACACCCCCCCCCCCCCCCCCCCCCCAAAAAAAAAGCACTTCTATGTTCTTACCTTTAGCACTACACCATAGCTACTACTTTACTCAGACGAGGACCTAACACTTGTTCCATTTTTTAGCTCTCACTTTATTGGCAATGATATGTTGTGGTTTCTTTGTTTCTTTCTTTTGACAAATGTACTTATTGTAAGTCGCTTCGGACAAAAGCGTCTGCTAAATGCCCTAAATGTAAATGTTAATGTAATAGTAATTTAAGTCAATTTACCACTGTTAATTTATTTCTCAGTTTATTATATATGCGCACTTCCATGCTTTCCCTCTTTCTTCCTCTTACCTGAGTAGCTGCTTCACTCGCCATCGATTGTGAATACGCAGCTTTTATCGATCATTAATCGTCCGTTCATATATCGTATTATACCTCTGACCATGGAACACCAGCACTTTCACCGCGGAGAAGACGGAGTCAATCAGCCCATCGGAGGAGCTACATTATTCACATGTACATGGAATTTGGATTTCCCTCTGAAGTAAGTAATATCACTTATCTGGTTTAAATTAGTACCTTTATTATTTGATCATCAATAAACAGGCATATGCATGCATAAACAAAACCAACATACATGTACAATATGTCTTTTTAATAATATCATGTATGAGTTTGGTGGGATAAATAAACAAGTAGTGGCCTATTAGTGAATAATTTTTTAGACAAATAATCAATTTTATATATACAGGTTGCAATATGTGTATGATAAGAAATAAGTAGTTTATCAACAAATTAATAGGAAAACATTCAGAATAAATGTAACATCTGATGTTTTCTGTTACAGGTTGGCGCCAGAGGGCCGTATTGCAGGTCAATCCTCATGTTCCCCCGCTGGACGTCTGCTTTCGGTAACGCCATTTACGGAAGGACCTCCATCTTTTAAGGCGTTCCATGGAGAACCTCGTCCACTGCATACTAGGGGAGCATAGATGGGTTCCATGTCCATAGTTCCATGGAGAACCTCGTCCACTGCATATTAGGGGAGCATAGATGGGTTCCATGTCCATAGTTCCATAGATCCTCGTCCACTGCATATTAGGGGAGCATAGATGGGTTACATGTCCATAGTTCCAAGGAGAAGCTCATCCACTGTTTACTAGTGTCACAGTCTGCTCGCTCTCATACACCTCATCTCCCAGTACTTTTCCACTGCCTGCCACTCCTTCCTCATTAGTCCAACTCTCCACACCTGTTGCGCTCAGCTGCCTCTGATCACCAATCAACCCAGTATATAAACTCTGCTAACTGTTCACTCTCTGCCAGATTGTTCTCAGCTCACATGCCAGACTCTCCAGCGTTTACCGGACTGCCTACACGGATTCAACCCTGCCTTCCCTTGACCAACCCATCCCGTCATCTTCCTGGAAATCACCTCAGCCTTCTGTCCCCGACCACCGCCTTCGTCCTGCCCTTCCTGGTTTCCTTCTGCCTCTCTCCTGAGCTGCTTGGTAAATCCCTGCATCGGCTCCTTGACTCCCTGCCTGGCTTAGACTCTCCTTTTGCCTGTCACTCTTTGACAAATAAAAGTCATTACCAACTGAAACTGTCTGATTCTGTGCTGCAATTGGGTCCAAACCTATACCCGTTACAACTAGGGGAGCATAAATGTCATGATCTGTGTTTTTTTCCTAGTTTGATTTCCCGTTTTATTTTGTGATTTTTGTCCTCTGTGATTTCCTGTTTTGTACTTCCTGGTCCTTGTTTCCGCTGTCTTGACTCCCCCACCCTCTCGTGTTGATTACCAAACCTGCCCTAATATGTTTCACCTGTCCCTCGTCAGCCCCCTCGCTCCTTGTGTGTATATAATCTGTGCGTTTCCCCTGTCTCACTGTCGGTACATTGTTGTGTGTCGCTCCCTGCATGCTGCACCACCCCGTGTCTTTGGATTACTCGTTCTTACGTCCTGTGTCCCTTTGTGTTTTGGTTAATTTTGTAAGTGTTTCTTTTTGACTGTCGTTTTTGCCTTTTTGTGGTCTTCCTTAGTTGATACTTTGTTTTAGTTTTAGATTTTGTTTTGTATTTAGTTTATAATTTAAAATAAATCCTTTAACTGCATTTGGGTCCTTATCTCCTTTTCCCAAGTCCCCCCCGTGACAGAATGAACTGACCAAAGATGGACCCAGCAGTTAATGGTCTTGACACGATACTATATCAGGATTTTGTCACCAATCCTGCAAGTTGCAGAGCTCTGCTCTAGTTGCTGCTAGCAACTTTTTTTTTTTTTTCATGCCTCAGCCACAGCTAGGCTACCAGCCCATGCCTCAGTCACAGCCAAGCTACCGGCCTCAGACCATGCGTCAGCCACAGCACAACTTTCAGCTCCTACCCTAACCCGTTTCGGGGTACTCGCCTAGCCCTGGGAGGGCCAAGGAGTGTCCAGTTGGCTAGTCGGCCGCCGGCCTCGAGGTGAAGGGGTGGCTCCAGGAAGCCAGCCTCCCCAATGCTCTCAGGTGCCCAGCCCGCACCAGTTCCAGCGGAGGCCCGTCCGTCACCAGTTCTGTCAGACGCCTGCTCCACGCAGCCTTCCTGGGGTCCGCTCGTCGCCCGTTCCTGTCCCGACAGGGTACTGTCCAATGACTGTCCAATGCCTGCAACGCTGTATCTTCCTCTCTCCACTTTCGGTGATTAAATTTCATCTGAACCAGCCACAGAATTAGACCTGAAGAGTTTTTCTTCCACAGGCTCCAGCAGTCCTGGGACATCATCAGAGGCTCCAGCAGTCCTCGGACACTCCTCGGAGACTCCAGCTGCAGTTTCTGCTCCAAATGCTCCAGGAACATGATTATTGTTGGTTTTATTTTTGTTAATCAGTGGTGGAGTTTATCAGCTAAATGTACAGTCAAATGTTTCCTGTTAAATGTTTTACGATTATATCTGATGTTCTGTATACATCTAAATAATTAATATCTAAATATATATTTTTGTTGACTCATGTTTCCTCTTTTGGCCTGCAGGTTTATTTCCCTCCTGCTCTGGAGGAGAAACCCTGCTGCAGTGGTTGGCATCATGGCTGAGGAGATGGGGTGTAGTGGGGTAATAGCAAAGATGGGAGTAAGTCACACATGCAAGTCTCAAGCAAGTCCCAAGTCATTTTTGTGAGAGTCAAGTCAAGTCATAGCTTAGGTCAAGCAAGTCACAAGTCAAGTCATAGAAATATAATAAGCTGGAAGACAACCATTTTAAAACTTTAAGAGACTGTAGCCCAAGTTTTATGTAGCCCTCCTTTGCACAAAAGGGCTAACAAATAGAGGAAGGGGAAATAAGGCTAAAGAATAATTTTAAATACTCACTAGGACCAGCAGGATCAGAATTATTAGGAACGAGTACAGGGCCAGGTGTACCAAACAATAATTACCAGACAGAGTCAACACAGTAGTTTATCTTGGGAAGGGCAGCAAACCACTTCCTTTTATTTACAACAAACGATAGATTAAAAAGACTGGTGAAGTTAGCTAGAGACATTTCTTAATTTTCTTTGTGTAGTCGTAAATGGCGGATGAAATTTGACGTGGTGCTGGATGTGTCGGATATTTTTGCGCTGCACACGGCAAATCGTTTCTTTTGTTGAGTTGAATATCTTTAAATCCAAATTTGATCATTTTAGGAACACAGTGGCACCGGAACGAGTTTGAAAGTGGGGGTGCAAAAAAAAAAAAACCCTCACACCTGATAGCCTAACTAGATAAGATAAGATGGCCTATAGCAGGGCTATTCAATTAGTTTTGAATGAGGGCCGGTTGATGAAAATGAAAATATGGCTGGAAAATGATGAACATCACGTTAATAGCTCCAGATACTGTAAAACACTACGACATATGAGTACATATATTCTCTTATTTTATCAAGTAAAATATAAGTTAAAAGGTTTACTCAACAGCTTAATAGTTCATAGAAATTCAGGTAGAAATAGGTTAACTCAGAGTTCCACAGCTTATCAAAAACAATCCTTATTTGATGTTGTTTTGAAGGAGTAAACACTCGACCTGCATCAGCGCATGTGAGCACGAGCGCAGCGGATTTTGGACGGAGACACACAGCCGTAGCTGGGGCGCGCGCCGCGCGGTGAGGATTGTTGTGGCCTCACATCTTGCGGAGCAAGTCTACACTGCTACTCGGAGATGAGAGAGGGCAGCTCATAACGGCCACTATACGGCCAGCATTTTTTAATGTTTTCTCCACTGAAAGGGCCAGTAAATATTCCTTCGATGGGCGGGCGCATCACGTAGTAGATAGATTACCAGTTGCCAGGTTCGCCCACATGCAACAGGAAACATTCAATCGAAAATATTTGTTTTATTATTATTCACCAATTAACCAAGACAGCAATGACTTGTCAAGTCATTTCATGCAAGTCTAAGTCAAGTCTCAAGTCATGGATAGCAAGTCCAAGTCAAGTCTTTTCTCACTGTTGATCAAGCAAGTCACAAGTCCTCAATCTGGCGACTTAAGTCTGACTCGAGTCAAGTCACTACACTCGAGTCCCCCATCTCTGGGTAATAGCAGGTCTTTGCTCCATCACCTCATCCATGACAACAAACACTTCCAGTGTGCAGCAGTGACCTCTCCTCCCTCAGTGCTGAAAACCTTCAGTTCCTATAAACAACATATGCAAACACTTCTCATTATCATCGTTTAGATCAACTATTCACAATTAGTCATATATTATAATATGTACTCTAATACTGTACCACATGGGATCAACTTAATGGACTTTGATGTTTTAACACATTGTAGATATTACCCAGCACTGACGTTGCCTGGTTATTTATAAGAAAGACAACTTCATCTTGTTTCTTTTATGCTTCACATCAAGAATGTAGTGTTCAATACGTTAAACTGCTTCCAACTCACCTTGTATTTCTGCTTCATGTTCTCCCCCCTCTTCTTTGTCTATCCGGCTCCACCTTTCCTCCATCCCTGTTCTTTAATAAACATCCTGTATGAAGATCAGCACGTAGAAAAGTGTTACAGCTCATTAATGATTTCTTGCCGACTAAAATAAGTGTTCAACAGAACGTTAGACATCTCAGGAGAGCAGTAGATCTCCCATCTATATACGCTGGTTTTCAACTTTATATCATTGAGTAGCTAATTATGCAACAGTACAACTTAAACGGAGCCCTGCATATGATAATTACAACATTTAATAACACATTCCTCCTGCCGGTGAACTTCTCCTCATCGTTCCCTCCACCGAATGAGGCGCTCGGTGTCTTCATCCGTCCCTTTAACGAACAATGATGCACAGCGTTATTAATCGACATGAGTTATTATATAACCGCGTTTTAAGATAAGCACGATCTTCTTAGTTAACGTCGGTAAAAACTGCACATTTGCCGCTTTGCTAACGCTCGCTAACCTCTGTGGTAGGACCTATTCGTAAGCTTAATGTACAATTCCAACAACAATAAAGTAACTTTCATTATCAATACAACTTAAAAGTCAGCTGAAAACATAAATATCGTGTTACAGTATACTTACATCTGTATGTGGTTTGTTGCTGGCTGTCCCTAGGATCGCCGCGTACGTCAGCCATTATCCAAAAAGTTTCAGAAGGCAGAAGAGTCGCAATGCATTTTGGGGAAGATGAGTATAAAGTATTCCTGCCTTGACTCGCATATGAACATAAGTGACATCCCATTCTTAATCCATAGGGTTTAATATGAAGTCGGTCCACCCAGCTATAACAGCTATACAACTCTTCTGGAAGGCTTTCCACAAGGTTTAGGAGTGTTTATGGGACTTTTTGACCATTCTTCCAAAAGCGTATTTGTGAGGTCACACTGATGTTGGACGGGAAGGCCTGGCTCTCAGTCTCCACTCTAATTCATCCCAAAGTTGTTCTATCGGGTTGAGGTCAGGACTCTGTGCAGGCCAGTCAAGTTCATCCACACCAAACTCTCATCCATGTCTTTATGGACCTTGCTTTGTGCACTGGTGCACAGTCATGTTGGAACAGGAAGGGGCCATCCCCAAACTGTTCCACAAAGTTGGGAGCATGGAATTGTCCAACATCTCTTGGTATGCTGAAGCATTCAGAGTTGCTTTCACTGGAACTAAGGGGCCAAGCCCAGCTCCTGAAAAACAACCCCACACCACAATCCCCCCCCCCCCCCCCCCCACCGAACTTTACACGTGGCACAATGCAGTCAGACAAGTACCATTGTCCTGGCAACCGCCAAACCCAGACTCGTCCATCAGATTGCCAGATGGAGAAGCGTGATTGGTCACTCCAGAGAACGTCTCCACTGCTCTAGAATCCAGTGGCGGCGTGCTTTACACCACTGCATCTGACGCTTTGCATTGCACTTGCTGATGTATGGCTTGGATGCAGCTTATCGCCATGGAAACCCATTCCTTGAAGCTCTCTTCACTGTTCTTGAGCTAATCTGAAGGCCACATGAAGTTTGGAGGTCTGTAGCGATTAACTCTGTGCACTATGTGCCTCAGCATCTGCTGACCCTGCTCCGTCATTTTACGTGGTCTACCACTTCTTGGCTGAGTTGCTGTCGTTCCCAATCACTTCCACTTTGTTATAATCCCACTGACAGTTGACTGTGGAATATTTAGGAGTGAGGACATTTCAGGACTGGACTTGTTGCACAGGTGGCATCCTATCACAGTACCACGCTGGAATTCACTGAGCTCCTGAGAGCGACCCATTCTTTCACAAATGTTTGTAGAAACAGTCTGCATGCCTAGGTGCTTGCTTTCGTTTGTGCAATAATACCATGGGCAAAGAAAGGAATATATTTGGCACTTTGCTGTTAATTCAGTATGTCATGTGTGAAAGTCATTGTGATGAAAGCGTCCATGTTTGAGAGAGGATGTCGAGGAGGAGAGGGGAAGAGAGCAAGGAAGAGGAGAGGGGAAGAGAGGATTCTATTCAACAATACACCCCTGCATCGACCCCAGGCTGATTCTGAGAAGAAGTGGGTGAATGTGTGGGCCCTTCTGCGAGAGAGGGACCGACAGCGTGGCGGCGGGGGACGTAAAAGAGCTGCTGGACAGTTGAAAGGTGGCCCTCTGAAGAAGTGCTGATTAAGTCTAGTTATAGTACTAAAGTACTAAATAGTGTATTGTAGTCCGATATGCTATGATGTAATATTTAGAGTCACTTATAACAAGGACCATAGTGCATGGGACCATAACCGGCCCTGTCCTGTGATGTCCTGTGTCATAGCCTGGCTCCTGGGGCTATGACAAATATGGCATAGGACACAATAGATGGCAAGAAATGTGTGAATTTATTCTATTAACTTAAACAACTGAGGTATAAGTACAAATGTGAAGTGTTTCAGTCAGTAACATCAGTGATGTAAATGTGGATGTGTGAGGAATATGAAGTTTAAATGTTGTAAAGTGAAAACAAAGCAGAAACCAAACAAAGAGAATGTGCTGCTGCTGCTGGCAGGGATGCAGCCGAATGCGAGAGAGAGAGACGAACCCCGAGCAGAGTTGAGACTGAGGGTGCGGTCGAATAGTCTATTTTCTGAGGAAGGTTCCTAACTGAAGAAGTGACCCGGAAGCAAACAAGTGGCTGCCATGATAAGAGCCATTCGGGTTCTCTAGATGCAAAGGAAAGGAGCTCCTGTGCTTCCTTTCAGAGCTCCTTTAGCATAGGATGCAAAGGACCTTCCTATACAAAAGGAAAGGAGATTACATGGACCCACAATTCTTTGCGAGAGCAACATTTAAAGTGCCCACACCTCGGTCGTTCATGAAAACAAACTATATATGCATTTGCATATTTAACAATTACTTTCATGCAGACATAGTAATTGGAATTGTGTTGATAAATGTGTGTGGACAGTGATAATAATTTAATGGTATATTTATTTATTTCAATCATGTTACAAATTTGACAAAAACAAAATCAAAACCACAAATTAAATGTAAATACAGCAAACGGTCAAACAGGAAGGAGGAGCTGCTGGACCTGGGGCCGGTCAGTGAACAAGCTGCTTATAAAACAAACAACATGGGGAGAAGTGGACGATGCCCTTTTTGTAGTCCATTATTGTAGTTTCTGACGGTGCAGACGCACGTCAATGACCGGTGCCGATCATCGGCTGTCAATCATCAGCAGCATTATAATGACATAGCTTAGTGAAAGTCTTAGTCAAAACCTTTTGAATTCTCCTATCGCCTTTCCTTAACCCCGTGATGAGTTCCCTAGAAGTCAAGGCATAGGACTTAGGAATAGGAGTTAGGAATAGGAGTTAGGACCTTATTTTTTCACTATTCGACTGCACCCTGGGTTTTTATCCTTTTAGGAGCACCTGAAACAGGACAAATGAGGTAAGTAAGATTCTAAGTTGGGGTTCATTCAACAGGTAATAGTGTCCTCTGGATGTTAATCGGATTAATAAACCATCCACAACTGGACAACATGGAGAGGAGTCACAGGCCAGAGTCTCCTCACTCCAGGTAAAATAACACTCATGTCCAGATCACTGGACTGACATGAAAGGAAGGTGAAAGGCCTCTTTACGGCCTCAAAACCTTCCTGATTAGAAATTCATGAACTCCTAAATCTAAGCCTCAGCAACATCTCCACGCATCTCCAAGTGTGAGAAGGACACAGACCTTCAGAAACACCAGACTTAAAAGCATCACAAACACGGCTTGGGACTGATTCACACCTTTTTTTCACAGGTTAAAGATTATGCCCTTCTTCTTCCTCTCAGGACCTTTCCCAAGGATATAACCGAAACAAATCACTGAAAAAGCCAGTCAAGACCACTTTTGGAGCAAAGCTGAGAAAATGATCATTTCTATATCAAAATATAGTTTAGATATGTTATTATTACAGAGTACATGATAATTATGACATTCTGTTTAAATCCTGTGCATCTGTGAAGTACGAAGTTAAAGGAGTCATAACCTGGTTTTATACGTATCCAGCCCCCCTTGGATCGCTTTGGATCAATTCGTAAAACTTATTAGAAAAAAAAAAAAAAATTTTAATCAAACATTGAGCTTGTTCTGACCCTTTTTCGTACCGCGATTTTATCACGCGAGATTACGCGCGAGGTTTTGACTGGTCCGGATGTGCATTGTATAATATGTAATGAGGCGCGCGTTGATTCGCCGCAGGAAGGACAGAGCCGGGGGGGCTTGCCTGCATGCAGACTCCAAAACATAATGGCGGCGCTTCGGCGATTTCAGGTAGCGGACGGGGCGGGGTTGGGTGGTGAAAGAGGGGTGGGCTTATGCAAGTAGCCGCCACGGTGACGTCACCGAAGGCGCAGAATCAAAATCTCGTGCTTTAGGAATGCACACCCTTGTGTGCTATTCCTGTTCGGAAAAAGAGCAGAAGCGAAAAAACGGCGCCACTTTCAAACTCCAGCCTTTCAGGCAAGTTTCAACTGAGGTCAAACACAGATATGCATGTTTTAACAAGAGAAATTGCGATTTCCTGGTGATGACTCCTTTAAGAAAAAGTGATCCGTCCACAAAAGTTACGTAGATCTCTACTGCCCTCAAGTGGCCAGAGGTAAAATAATCATCTCGTAGTCGTCTCGATATATCATAAGAGAAACCAATAGATATCGAGTCAGACGTACATAGCCATATAAAAAGTTTTTGCCAGCTGTCCTTCCTGCATTTATCAGATGAAACTGTTGCTTTTTGCCTGTATTATATGTTTAACTTCTTTGTATTTCTGTAAGACTATGGTTTTCTCCTCGTACGTGAAATATGCTGCTCTGCTGCCCGTAGACTGATCCTTGTTTGTGATTGGTCAAATGCTGCTAACCCCGCCTATTTCATGTGCACGCACTCATAGCTGGAAAGGGAAACCCTGGGTTGACTTACCGAGTTGATAACCAGCTTCGTGTGACCACTTATCCTTTGTTAGGGTTACTTTAGCTGGATAACTGGAAGATACCTGGTATGTTGAACTAGAGAGGGATTTAAATCAAATCCTTCACTTTTCATTGGATCAATAAAAAGTGGGTGTAGATAGAATGTAGCATAATACGGAGCGGAGCTACAGAGGACTGTAGTTGCATCCAAACTCTGACTGGCAGCCAATCTATAGAGTCATTACACCAAAGTGTAAAATATATCCATCCTTGTCCATGTGTGACATCTAGCCTGATTGAAATGAAATTGCGTGTTTGAATGTCAAACGGCTGAAACATCCATGTTTGAACTTTTCTTTGTTCCAGAGCAGAGTGGAGCTGACAGAAAGCAGATCTACCTGGACAATGGTGTCATTCTGGATCCACTAATCTCTGCTCTTCCTGCTTTGACAAGTTGTAGTGGAATACAGCAAGATGGAGTTGCATGCGCGCGCGCGCACACACACACACACACACACACACACACACATACACACACTCCTCTGCTGCTGTCAGTCAGTGTAAACACAGTGAGTGAAACTGCCCACAGCCTCCTGCTGTTCAACTGGACTTCCTGTGACACTAAACAGCTGGTCAGTCCTCACACTGTTTCTCTTACTGTATCTGATGTTTACAGAGTGTTCGTATTAGTCATAGGATCATTTATATAACAACCGTTGTCATGTATTGATCGAGGCACAGTTGAACGTCAGCAGCCTCTGTGGTAAACAGAATACTAGAACACCATACAGCATGTTTCATCACCATTTCTCCTCTACTTCTTGCCTTCCTCTGTGGCTGAACAAGCTTGTGCCCACAGTTTATTTTCCGCTGCACAAACAGACCATCAATATCATTTACATTTAGGTCATTAAGCAGACGCTTTTGTCCAAAGCGACTTACAATAAGTACATTTGTCAAAAGAAAGAAACAAAGAAACCACAACATATCATTGCCGATAAAGTAAGAGCTAAAAATAGAACAAGTGTTAGATCCTCGTCTGAGTATAGTAGCTGTTCAGCAAACATACCTTAAGAACAACTGTAGCACTTACCTTGGGTTGTAGGTAAATGATAAGTTAGGATAGGACCAGTGACTAGGCACGTAGGGAGCAGTAGTAGTTAAAACAGTAGCAATAATAGCAAAATAATAAGACACCACAGACCATCAAATGAGTTTAAATGCCGGCTTGTTTATCTAAAGTTTTGTAGACAAATAGGAAGAAGAGTGGTTTCTAAAAAGATGGCGACAGGTGTGTGTCATGGCTTTGCAGGTGCTAATGGCTTGGCTTCACCTTCCCAAATACCATCTAGGGAAACGCCATCCGCATGTATCGGTAAAGTTAAAACACCATCAGTGTGGTCTAATTTGATTAACATCAGATCGAAAGAACTATCAAACACTCTCTCGCTGGTAATGTATCTTATGATTGTGATCATCCTACCTCTGTGGGGAAGCTGGCAGGCGGCCTGCTTGAGATCCTGCATGGAGACAGGCAGCGAGTCTCACCTAACGCACGATTCACGGAACCTTTTCACCTTGTACTCCAGCGTGTTGACAAACGGGCACGTAGATATCGTGCGCTGTCGTCCAGGGCACGCAAAAGTGAGGACATCCCCTGGTGATCGGAGGTTTGCGACCATGCTGTGTACCATCCTTCTCCTCTGCGGTGACATCCATCTCAACCCTGGGCCGGGAAACAGTAGGCTTCCTCAAGACGAATTCGATCTAACTCCGCTGGGACTTGGAGATGGCCAGCACGGCTACACTACACCTGGCGGCCTTGGGCCTGCTGCGGAAGCCGTGATTCACCTCTCCAACGGCGAGCGACTTGAGTACACCAAAGAACAAGGTAACACTGAAATCGATGCTCTTAAACTGGATAATACGAAATGCGGACTGCTTACCTCAACGTCGATATCCACACAACTGTGCAACAGCATCGCGGCCACAAAACAACAGAAAACTAAGATGTTTCAGACTGTTAATCATGCTTAAAGTTCTATGGGATCCGAAGCTAAAACCCAAAGGGATCTTTGGTGGACATCTAAATATAAGGAGCTTAGTATCCAAAACGGAACAACTCGAACATTTGCTGACAGACTCTAACGTTGATTATCTGTGTTTGTCCGAAACGTGGTTAAATCCATCCACTCCATCAGGCGTTTATAATATCCCAGGATACCGCGTCTTCAGACGGGACCGTGGGCATGGCAAAGGGGGTGGTGTCATGATCTATGTCAAAGAACCAATTCAGTGTAAACTGCTTGATCTGCCAAATTATATTGAATGTGTTGGTGTCACCATTAATCTCTCTCCTGAAATGTCTTTCAATGTTATTGTTCTATATCGACCACGATCTGAAAATGGTATGTTCTTAGTTAAACTGTCTGCTATACTTAAAACATGTAAAGGTAAAGAAGTGCTACTAATGGGCGATTTCAATCTGAATTGGCTAGATAAAACAAGAAGGCCCCGCGACCCTGAATACATGATAAGTGGTAGACAATGGATGGATGGATGGACAAATAAAACAGAACGCATATCAAAAACATAACTTAATTACTGGGTTATCAGACCACAATCTCACCCTGGTCAAAAGGCAGCTGTCAAAGTAGCGACTCAGAAATAAGAATACATCAGAAGGGAAAAATTATATCTCACTTATCCCAAAGAAAGAAATGCAGCACTTTGAAAATGAATTTAGACAAACAAATTGGGTTAATGTTGTGAAGGATAAGAATAAGAAACAGGCCTGCAAAAAATTATTGGATACTATTAAATATCTTGTATCTAAATACACAAAAAAACATTCATCTTAAACATCGAAAACAAACGTTGCCCTGGTTTAACACCACATTATGGCAACTCATTAAGGAAAGGGATGCAGCACTGAAAAAATCCCTAAAGTCAGGACTCGATATTGACCGCTTCAGAAACAAGACTACATCACAATTTAGAAAGGCCAAAGCAAACTATTTCCTTGAAATTATAACACAAAAGGCAACTCAAAATTATTGTACATTGTAAACAGTTTTAATTATTATTTTATTAATTCTGTATTAGAATGTAGAAATTCATTAGATTGAAGGTTGTAGACAATAAAACTACCTTCCTGAATTTTAATCATATAGATGATGTCAAAATAAATCTAATTTTATCAACAGTATCCAACTCCAAAGCAAAATACATTTGGGGTTTTGATACGTTTCTTCTTAAAAATTTCAAGGATGTCTTATCCACTCCCATAACACACATTGTAAATAGATCATTGGAGGAAAATGTTTTCCCTAATGCTCTCAAAACAGCAATAGTAACTCCTATCTTTAAAGCAGGGGATAGACAGGATGTCAGCGGTGTCAAAGAGAAATGTTTTAAGTCTACTCTTAAATGTGGGAACAGTGTCTGCCTCACGAACCAGAACCGGAAGACGGTTCCACAGAAGAGGAGCTTGATGGCTGAAAGCTCTGGCCCCTGTTCTAATTTTGGAGACTTTAGGAACTACAAGTAACCCTTTATAATTATAGGCCAATTAGTATACTGCCAGCCATCTCTAAGGTGGTTGAAAAAACAGTGTCAGAGAAGTTAATAGCGCACTTTAACGCAAAAAATCTAATGCATCCCATGCAGTTTGGCTTTAGATCTAACCACTCTAATGACACTGCATGCTGCTATCTTACTGAACACATTAAGGCTAGTCTTGACAAGGGAGGAGTAGTGGGTGCTGTGTTCTTAGACCTACATAAGGCTTTTCACACTGTGAACCAGCCAGTACTCCTCTCCAAGTTATCTAGCTTTCAGTTGTCCCCTAGTGTACTAGACTGGATCGAGTCGTATTTGTTAAATCGTGCCCAATGGGTTAGGATAAAGGATAAAACATCCTCCTTAAGAGCATGTTCCATGGGGGTACCGCAAGGTTCCATCTTGGGGCCGCTTTTGTTCGGCACATACATCAACGATCTCCCATCAGTATGTGACGGTGTGGAGATATTGATGTATGATGACAAAGTCTGTTTACACATGGCAAATAGCCAGGACAGGTTGCCACCAAATTGACACAAACACTTACTAAAGTCACAAAGTGGATGAACAATTCTTGTCTCACATTAAATACTGATAAAACTGTCACCATGTTCTTTTGAAATAGATTTAAACAAAGTACTATTCCAAACATATACGTAGATGGAAAAAAGTTAAAAAATGTTGATGAGGTTAAATACCTGGGAGTGACTTTAGACTCTAGACTCAACTTTAAAAAACACATTAAAAAGCTGGGTAATACTGTGAAGTATAGCATAGCTAATCTAAGACACATTCGTAATTCATTAACTGTTGATGCTGCAGACCTATGTAAATGCTATGATTATGTCTCACTTACATTACTGTATGTCAAGCTGGTCCCAGGCTAACAAGACTGCCTAGAAATCCATTAGATCACTTTACAAACAAGCTCTGAAAATACTAGACAAAAGATCAATTCATTACCACTTGTGCCATACTGGGCAAGTATAACATGCTTAGCCTCGAAAACCTCATACTATATTCTGACATGCGCCTAATACATAAAATAATTCACAATGCCGCTCCACCACCACTGAAAACATTTGTCCAACCTGCTCTGAACAAATAGGCAGAGCCACCAGATCAATCACTAGGGGAGATTGTAGCCTCCCAAATCGAAGCACTGCATTTACGCAGTCAGCTTTCTCTTTTAGAGCTACCAAAGCATGGAACACTCTCCCCAGAAATCTAAAAAGTGTTACAGATTTCCATGCTTTCTCACGTGAGCTGAAAAAATGGATTTAAAGTAATCAGTCTTGTCAGCACTAATCATTATTCTGTACTCTCTGCATATGTCTATTTTCAATATTAATGATTGACTGTGTGTGTGTGTATGTGTGTGTGTGTGCGCGTGTGTGTGTGTGCATGCTTGTTGTTTTTATCCTATTTTATTCTTCTTACCTGCCCAGGGACTGCAGATGGAAATTAGCTTTTAGCTATAATCTGGTACAAGCCATCTTTTTACCAAAGCACTTTACAGGAAATGACTGACATTCACCCATTCATACACACATACACACACCTACGGCGGAGTCAACCACGCAGGGCGAGCTCGTCAGAAGCAATTAGGATGAGGTGTCTTGCTCAGGGACACCAGGCACTCAGCTAGGAGGAGCTGGGGATCGAACTAGCAATCTTGCGGTTACCAGCCAACCTGCTCTACCTCCTGAGCTAAACCTGAGCTAGTTTTGACAGGCCTATTTAGAATCAAGTGTCAAGGATATCAATTCTCTATTTGAAGGCTAACAAATAAACCAGTGAGCTTTAGGTTAGTTTAGCACAGTTCAATACAATTGCATTGCATTACCAGTAGGCTAACGGCAAAGCATGAAAACAAAAATTAACATCCAAATCTAAGATCAAACGTCACATTCAGGGAATAACATTCACAGAGTAACATTTTCATATAACAATCAACACTTCAGGCTATGCAACCGTAGCGAAAGATTGAAGCGTGATGAAGTTAAATGTTCAAAGTTCAAGTCAGCTAATCAGCCTTTCGTCCAACTTAGCTTTGCTAGCAACCACGTTGTCTGTGCGTGTTGAGTGAAGCGAACGTTACCGGGTGAGTCTGTAGCAGCGATTCACTGAAGAAATCCACTTGCAGCCAATAATCCAAAAGCGCTGCGAAGTCCTACCACAGCCTCGATGGAAAACGTTGGTGTTGGTGAAGTGTGTGGATGTACGCGAGTGTTCGTGGTCCTGGTCCTAGTGGGGTTGGCTCGCCATCTTGCTCGTCTGTCGGGTGCAGCGTTGCTTCCAAGTGGTCGACTGCTCTACGATTCTCATACAACAACTACCGTTCAACAAAACAAAACTCTAACTCCGTAGATGTAGTCAACGGCGTAACTTTGAGTTGAACATTGGGGGGGTTGAGATTTCCGAAAAAATCCTGCCTTGTATCAACGGTTCAGGCTGGTGGTGGTGGTGTAATGGTGTGGGGGATATTTTCTTGGCACACTTTGGGCCCATTAGTACCAATTGAGCATCGTGTCAACGCCACAGCCTACCTGAGTACTGTTGCTGACCATGTCCATCCCTTTATTACCACAGTGTACCCATCTTCTAATGGCTACTTCCAGCAGGATAACGCACCATGTCATAAAGCGCAAATCATCTCAGACTGGTTCCTTGAACATGACATGAGTTCACTGTACTCAAATGGCCTCCACAGTCACCAGATCTCAATCCAATAGAGCACCTCTGGGATGTGGTGGAACGGGAGATTCGCATCATGGATGTGCAGCCGACAAATCTGCAGCAACTGCGTGATGCTATCATGTCAATATGGACCAAACTCTCTGAGGAATGTTTCCAGTACCTTGTTGAATCTATGCCAAGGATTAAGGCAGTTCTGAAGGCAAAAGGGGGTCCAACCCGGTACTAGCAAGATGTACCTAATAAAGTGGCCAGTGAGTGTATAACAAACTAATAAGAATGAAATACTAATGTTTATACTATTTATCTGATTAAATTATTAACTTTGTAACTAAGATCATGAGATTTACTTTGCAGTATTTTGTTACTATTTATTATAGTATTTATTTACTTTACATATTTTCACCTAGGTTACACAACAGTGCTATGATCAAAGTGCTATAGGTATTATGGTGGCTCGTGGACCAAATAAATATGGTATTATTTATAAATTATTTTTTAAAGGGATAGTTCGGAATTTTGGACATAAGACCTATTTTCCCACCCAGCCGGTGTGTTCGAGACGTCTGGAGACGTTTTCAAGAAATTTCATTCAGTTCTTCTAGTTGCAGAGTTCGCTTGTGTTATGGCTAGCGCAAGTCAATCGTTCTAGTTAGCATGGCATTAAAAACCACAGTGCACCCGAGGCAAATCAATTGTAACGGCAGACTATCGATGTATATATCTGTGTTGATAGAATGTTTGAAATAAAACCAACTAGGAAAATAGAAATAGAAAATAGGTCTTATGTCCAAAATTCCGAACTATTAAATACCATGACATAATAATACATATTGTAAGCACATTTGTTTTCATTTAAGATTCCCTGGTAAGCAGTGATGCCAGGTTTATGTTGAGGGCTTTTATTGTGAACGTTATGAAGGAAATGAAGGGGAAACAATTGTGTTGTCAATGTGGAGGCAATAAAAATATTTTCCCAAATGAATAAATAAATTCAAAGTAGTAGTAGTTTATTAATAATTATTTTCATGCCACATCTTGTGGAATTTTCCCAATCACGGGACTCTCATTTGTCCTTCTTCTGTTAATGACCATCGGTTGTACACTACTTTCCAAGATAAATTGTGAGATGCTTTGATACAGCTATATATGGTAAAATAATGCTCACTAAACATTTGGACAGTACTACAACATGGCAAACTCACTATAGTGTAATCTCTAATCACTGACAGCCTGTCGCCCTCAGGCCTCTCTCCAAAGCCACGATGCCTCAAATCATCATCATTATATATATACTTATATATATAAGTAAAAAAAACAACATGGCTGTTGTTAGTACTCAGAGCTGTCAAGGTAGCAGCTTGTGGAGGAAGATTTCAGTAGTGATGTCCAAATGAAGCTTCATGAAGCATTTTCTTTATTTTCTGAGCCCAATAGATGGCGGTCTCTGTTCAACAAAGGGTTGAAAGCAATGGAAATATATCGGCCTTCGACCCTTTGTTGAACAGAGAGCGCCCTTTATTGGGCTCAGAAAATAAAGAAAATGCTTCACAAAGCTTAATTTGGACATCACTAGATTTCAGTGACCTGCAATAAGGTAGACAGGCATATAGGCCTGAATCCGGGTTTAGGCCAGGCTCCTGTGTGGAGCTGGTTCTCCAGAAGCTACAGTCCAGGGTAACTGATGACTCTAAATTGCCTGTATCACCCATGTGAATGGTTATCTGTCTCTATGGGCCCTAGTTTCGTAGACCAGGCGCAGTCAGCTTTCAGCGCACCTGCGCCGCGCCGACGGGGTGTGTCCGCCTGGACTTTGCAAGTTTCGTGCACCGCGCAGGCTCGCGCAGGCACACCTCCCGTCTCGCCCACCTGCGCAAGTGGGAAAGAGGGAGGAGAAGAAGGCGTGAGTGGGAGACGAGGAGGAGACGAGGCGTGGACTGGGATTAATACAGCCGATTCAGATCTTCACCAATCAAATGAGCTCCTCTCCTCACCTTTAATGCGTTAGGGGAGGTTCAGTGCAAGTTCCGTCATTTGACAACCCGATGACAGAAGCAGCGCCGCCGCTCCCACCACGCGCATCACGCGCTGTGCGCGCGTATCATAATAATAACAATGCCGATATTATAAAAAACAGGAGAGAGAGAGGGAGATGTTTTGGTCCGAGAGGCTGAGTTTCCGTTACGCGTGCCATCCGCCTTTGATCTGACGTCAGATGTGACGGGACAATCTATATAGATATAAATTCACGTGTTGATTCAATTAGTTGCATTAAATAGTGTTTGTTGTGATTATTTATTGCATTTAAATGTGCCTGGAACTGTGGAAACCTGCCTGTGAGGTCTCGGTGACCACCAAACTGCCAAACTGACGGTGCGCAAGGCTGCGCGGGTCGAAACTTGCATTGCGCCGGCTGCGCCACCCTGCGCCGCCCTGCGCTGCGCCACGAAACTAGGGCCCAATGTGTCAAACTGGCAACCTTCACCCATGTCAGAGAGACTACGAAACAGGGGCGGTCGGTGGCGCAGTGGATAAGGCAGCCGCCCCATGTACGGAGGCTCAGCCTCGACGCGGAGATCAGTGGTTCGACTCCTGGCCCGGCAATCTCTTTCGCGCATGTCTTCCCCCTCTATCTCCCCTTTCTACACTGTCTCTCCATAATAAAAATAAAAAAGGCTTGCATGGCACTCCAGCCATAAAAAAAAAAAAAAAGTTAAAAAAAGAGAGACTATGAAACAAGTGCACAGTATGCCACGCTGTCACTGACAAGTGATAAAGTGATGCTAGAGGGAAACATAGTTTGAACTCTGCAGCCTGGACCAAGCTGTGTTTTTTGATGCTTTCAAGTGAGAACGAGTTGAAGCAACATGTATTCAACTATCTCCATTTTAAACCCATTTTTGTCATTATTAGACATGTCACAATTATGCAATGAAGATTGGGCCAAAACACACAGACCAAGAGGTGAAAGAAATAAACTTTCTCAACGGAGTCCACAAAAAAGGCAGGTAACAAACAAAAAGAATCAACAAACCGCGTACAAATGTAAGTATACTGTAACATGATTTTTATGTTTCCAGCTGACTTTTAAATTGTATTGATAATGAACGTTACTTTATTATTGTTGGAATTGTACGTAAACGTTACGAATCGAAGGTCCTGCTAGCCGGCTAGCCTACTGACGGTAATTTACCTGAGAGGTTAGCGAGCGTAAGCGAAGCGGCAAATGTGCAGTTTTTACCAATGTTAACTAAGAAGATAGTGCCCATCTTAAAACGTGGTTATATATTGACAAACTGTGATTAATAACGGTGTGCATCGTTGTTCATTAAAGGACGGATGCAGACACCGAACGCCTCATTCGGTGGAGGGAACGATGAGGAGAAGTTCACCGGCAGGAGGAATGCTGCTATGAGAGGCTTCACATAAGAAAAATTGGTATTAAATGTTGTAATTCTCATATGCAGGGCTCCGTTTAAAGTCCCAGTCGGCAACATTTTTTTGGTCATATTCACTGAAGCTGACACTATGCTCCGATAGAACAACATAAATCATCCGGTTTTAGAAAAAAAAGCACGGCTCTACGCGCACGTAGATCCTGTTTGTTTTGCAAAAAATCGACACAGCCCGGATCATCCTCTCCAATCAGCACGCAGGGCTGTGTTTGTGCACACACAGAGCCCATCCCCCCTTGTGTCGTTCCACTTTCACGGGGGGAGGCGGAGGGAAGTAGCAACATGCTTCCGATTCCTCGGTTAAAACCCAAAAAGGGGAGGTCCAAAACAACCCAGGAAAAGAAAACACCGGTGGAAAAGAAGGAAAACAAGAAAGATTGCGACGGTGCCCGTGATAAAACCAGAGTCAACATCGGACCCGCGTTTCAAAGGTGGCGTGATCTAAGGGATTTCGAAGTCGAGGGGAAGGAGCTCGGTGGTCGTCGGGGAGGAGCGTTAGAGTTGTAAACATTCAAAATCTGACAGAGTGCCCTCGATCCGCCGGACTTGCCGACTGGGACTTTAAGTTCTACTGTTGTATATTTAGCTACTCAATGATATAAGGTTGAAAACCAGCGTATATAAATGGGAGATGTACTGCTCTCCTGAGATGTCTACCTGAAACGTTCTGTACAGTTATTTTAGTCGGCAAGAAATCATCAATGAGCTGTAACATTTTCTATGTGCTGATCTTCATATAGGATGTTTATTTAAGAACAGGGATGGATAGAAGGTGGAGCCGGATGAGTTAAGAAGAAGTGAGAGAACATGAAGCAGAAATACAAGGTGAGTTGGAAGCAGTTTAAAGTATTGAACTCTACATTCTTGATGTGAAGCGTAAAAGAAACAAGATGATTTTGTCTTTCTTCTAAATAACCAGACAAAGTAAGTGCTGGGTAATATCCACAATGTGTTAAAACATCAGAGTCCATTAGGTTGATCCCATGTGGTACAGTATTATAGTACTGTGGAGGTGGGCGTGGTGCAGCATCTGGCTGCAGTGACGCCTGAACAGGAGCAGTTAAAGTGAGATGACGGATGTGCAGCAACCTGAGTCGCTCCTCGGCCAAATGCTGGCATAGATCGTGGCAATGCACTGGGAACAGGAGGGTGCCAACTGGCAGCACCTGGAGCTCCTCCATGCCCAGGTGGAGAGACAGACTCGGCTGCTGGAGAGCCTGGCAACCCAGTCGGGGGCGGCCTTGGCGGCTCTTCCACATCGGCACATGACCCTCAGGCATTCCTCCGAGGCAACGGCGGTGGCATGTGACTGGCCAGAGACAGAGTGGCCTTGTGCGGCTGCCAGTGTTGTGCATGAACGAGTTCAAAAGAACGCGTTTATTGAACTGGTTCATTTTTCTGTGAACTTTGAACTGAACGCAACACATTTGTAAATAAAGAACTTGAATGGGAATTAGTTCAGATTGTGTGAAATGAACGATGAACGTCAATGTTGCGGTCCAATTAAACGTTACAGTTTTTTTTTTCTCCTGATGAGTCGAGTGACGCGACCTGCTCACACTTTAGAAACAGCATAGCATCTCTTCTATAAGTTCAGCAAATCATTCAGATTTCTTCACAGAGTTTGTGTGTGCACGCCGGGTTTGCGCAGCGCTCCTCTCCACATCTCGGGTTCACACCGGCCGCCGAAGCAGCGCTAAAATCGCGCACGATCCACTGCCCCCCTGTTCAGACCAGATGCGTATTTCTCCGCGACGGTCGACAAGTGCTTCTGCTCAGCTGTTGTTCATTCAGAGCTATTTTTTCCATCATGGGCAAGTAAATAATCTCATAAAATTAATACGCCATGTTTCTGTTACCAAGAAGTTTGTACACTTCGTTTATTTATCCAGACACACACACACACAGACAGAGAGAGTGTGGTAGTAGTGTAGATATAACGTGTGTGTGTGTGTGTGTGTGTCTGTTTGTTTTACTCTCTACTCTGTTTAGATACACAAATATGATCGCATTTGTCAATCGCGAAAATTGTTTTAATTTAGAAAATTGACCGGATTGTCTCTGTTTCTTTTGTGTGACTTCCTGCCAGAATTGATGCGATCGCTTGCGGCTCGGGCACAAAATAGACCAGACGCCGAAAAAAAATGAACTGAACTTTGAACTAGTTCATGAAAAGTGTGAACTTGCACAACACTGGCGGCTCTCCCTCTGCCAACCAGGGAGGCACAAATGGCAGCTCTCAGTCTGCCACCGTCCACCAGGGAAGGTTTCGGGGACTGTCTGCTGGAGATGGTGGTGCTGGAGCAGTTTGTGGAAGGGTATCCCGGCCGGACATCGAGTTGGGTTCGCTAAAGTGTTGCCAACTTATATAACTTATATATTTAGCAAGTATTCAGACGCCTCTCTTTTTCAAAAAAGCAACTAGCAACAAATCAAGCAACTTTTTCTGGTGTTATTAGAGACTTTTGGAGACTCTGACTTGAAAGCACGTATCGACTTCCGGTGACGCCATGTTCTGAGACACGAACCAGAGGATGGAGAAATTAGAAAAGAGAACCGAGGAGGCGGAGACGAGAGTCGGCGTGGCGGAGGCCAGCGTCATGAGAGGATGCTGCGGCACCTGTTGAAACGCGAGGCGGCTCTGACGAATATGTGTGATGATTTGCAGAACCGAATGCGTCGCAACATTCTGAGAATTTATCAAGTCCCTGAAGAAAGCGAGAAAAATGACACAGCTGGTTTTGTAAAGAATTTAATTGAGACTGCGCTACAACTCCCGCCCGAGGTAAATATAAAGATTGAGAGGGCACACAGATCGCTGGGACTAAAGCCCGCCAGATCCGCACCTCCACGCTCCATTATCGTGAGGTTTCTGGACTACACAGTAAAGGAAGCAGTGCTGCGGCAAGCATGGGCCCAAAGACAAGTTAAGTTTCAAGGAGAAGTGATTTACTTCGACCAGGATTACTCTCCAGAAGTGCAGAGGAAGAGAGCGTGGAGTGATTAAGCAACTTAAGGAGAAGGGGATCCAGGCCAAGTGCCGCTTCCCGGCGCAGCTCAGAGTCAACTTGGAGTCGGGAGTGAAAACTTTCCCTACGTTGGTGGAGGCTGCGCCAACATTGACGGAGCTGGGCATCGCGGTGCAGGTGACCGGGAGAGAGAGTCTGGAACGGGAGCTCTCAAGGGAGACATGGCAAAGACAGGACGGCGGGAGGAGAGAAAGAAAGGACTCGTCACTGTCTGCCGCAGATCTGCGGACCGTTTTGCGGGATTAAAATGATGAGTGCTGTGCTCAGGTAACATATTTTGATGCGGTTGCCCTGTTACATTGTGACAAATTGTCACATTATCACCGACAATAGTAAGGTGTATGTGTATCACTGTCTATACTGAAACAGCTGAACCTGCTGAAGATAAGTGAAACTTATAGAAATGTTAGAAAATAGGGGAGTTAACTGTTCGTATTTTTTATTTTTATGATGAGACCCAAGACGGGATCACCACAAGGATTTAGTCTTTTTCTTTGGTCTGTGGTTGGGTCAGCACTTAGTGCATGTTGCCCAGAGGGAATTAAAAGTCACAACCCTCTGCCTGCATTACAACAGGGGCTGGACACATTTCTGTACTCAGCTGGACTTTTGGAGGTCACATGTGCTTATTTTATTTTTTCTGTTCTGTGTGTTAAGAGTTCCTATAACCTTGACAGGTTGGTTAAGTCCACACAAGTGATTTTTGTAAATATTATGGTAAGGTCAATTACTTTATGCAAAGGTGAATTTGGGGAAAGTAAAATGATAACAAGGAATGTCGATTTATGGCTGATTTAGGGGTTGTCAGTTATAATGTGAAAGGAATAAATAATCCTATAAAAAGAAAGAAGATTTTAACTCAGTTGAAGAAACTTAATTGCTCAATAGGGTTGTTACAGGAAACTCACTTAAATGATGTAGAACACAAGAAATTGAGAAGAGACTGGGTCACACAGGTATTCTATGCTTTTTGTTTGAATAGCAGAAAGAGAGGAGTGGCGATTTTGATTAGTCAGTCCGTTAGTATTGCATTTCAGAGAGAAGTAAAGGATAAAGAGGGCAGATACATACTTATTATAGGAACAGTAGGTGGAGTAGAGCTAACCATCATGAATATTTATGCTCCTAATGAAGATGACCCTACCTTTTTTAAAGAAGTGGCATCTGTGATGGCAAGGGAAGCCAGAGGTACCATAATTTTAGGGGGAGACTTTAATTGTGTTTTAAATGTGAAAATGGATAAATTACCTTCTGATTATGGACCCCCTAGCAGCAAATCCAAAGCAGCAAAACACATAAAGTTAGAGAATGCGTTATTGAACCTAGTACTTTATCTGATCATGGTCCTGTAAAACTGAAATTAAATTTAGGCTTTGAGTGGCACTTCAAATACTGGAGACTGAATATTTCATTGATAACAGACCGAAATATAAAAGAATAAATAAAACAAACTATAGACGAATACTTCACAATTAATGATAATGGATCAGTATCCCCCTCAACTCTTTGGGATGGGGCGAAGGCGGTGCTAAGAGGGAAGTGTATTGAGATTGCTGTCAAACTAAACAAACAGAGAATGGAAAGGGAAAAACAGTTGGAAAGTGATATAAAAAGACTAGGACATGAACACAAAGTGACCAGAGATGAAAATGTATTGAAGCAATTACAAGACAGTAGAACTTCCTTGGATGAACTCCTCACACGAAACGCTGAAGGAGCGCTTCGAAACACAAGCCAAAGATACTATGAGATGGGAAATCGAGCGAGCCGGCTACTTGCCTTTCAACTGAGAAAAGAGCAGTCAAGCCGCATTGTTCCTAAGATAAAACACCCAACATCATTGACTGAGGTCTCACACCCAGAAGAAGTAGCTGAGGCATTTCAATTTTTTTATAAAAAGCTTTATGATACACCAGAAGAAATACAAAACAAAAGGAAATTGGATGTTATGTTCAAAAATCTTCATTTAACAAAACTTTCTGTGTCTGAGGCGGATGAATTAGTGGTTCCTATTCGAGAAAGTGAGATACAAGACGTTATCAAGTCATTGAAAAACAACAAATCCCCTGGTACAGATGGTCTACCAGGTGAATTTTATAAGACCTTTATGGAGGAGCTTGTGCCAAAACTTTGTCAGGTTTTTAATTACGCTTTACAGGAAAGTGACCCACCAAAGAGCTGTTCAGAGGCCGTAATAACAGTTTTACATAAGGAGGGGAAAGACCCACTGGACTGTGGTGCCTACATGCCAATCAGTTTGCTGGGGAATGACGTAAAAATTATCAGTGCCATATTGGCGAATGGGATGCAGAAATTAGGTAAATTGATTAACCCTGACCAGACCGGTTTTATACCGGGTCGTCAGGGAGCAAACAATATAAGAAGAGCTTTAAATGTACAATCATTAGCAAGGCATTCTACCTGCCCGTCAATGCTTCTCAGTCTTGATGCTGAGAAGGCATTTGACAGGGTGGATTGGTCATATTTGAATTATACTATGGAACAAATGGGATTCAATTTGAAATTTATAAGATGGATTAATACCCGAATAAAGACCCAATATCAAGGGTTAGGGTTAATGGGTACTGCTCCAAATGTTTTGATCTTAAAAGAGGTGTTAGGCAGGGAAGCCTGGTCTCTCCTCTTTTGTTTGCACTGTGTATCAAACCGCTTGCTGAGTTAATAAGGGAAAATGATCAGATTGAGGGAATAGTGGTCTAGAGTGAGAGTCAAAGTCCTCTGTGCACGCAAGGATAAGGGTGGATCAGCCTTGCCGCATTTCAGAAGTTATTACTGGGCAGCACAACTTGGAAAATTGGTTTCATGGATGAGATTAGATATGGACACAAAATGGGTACATATAGAGCAAGGTTCAGTAAAAAATATATCGCTCTCAACCCTTCCCTTTCTAAATTCAAAAGTAAGGTATAAACTTAGGATACAAAACGAATGTGTTAATTATACATTAAAGGTTTGGGAGAAGAAAAGACGATTGTTGAATTTACCTCTATCTTTATCAAGGGCAGCAAAAATAACCACTGCCTGTGATTTCCTGCCAGCAAAAATGGGCAGTGGTTTCATTAGATCACAATAAATCAATTATTCGAAGGAATGACTCTCAGGGCTTTCTCACAACTTCAAGCAAAGTATGGCATTGATTCTAAGGATTTATTCAGATATTTTCAAATTCGGCATTGCCTGATGACACACAAAGAGTGGGACAAAATTAAAGAAGTTCCATCTAATTTTGAACAATATTGGATTGAGATAGCTGAGAATAAGATGAATACTAAAAACATGATATCATGTATATATGGCAGGATCCGTATGGATACATCAGTGGATATACTTGATGTGAAAGCTAAATGGGAATTGGAAGCTAATGCCATAATTTCTGATGAGGAGTGGGAGAGTTCTTGGGTGCCCTGGCAGAAGTGTTTAAGTAGCCCAATTTGGAGGGAATTTGGCTGGAAGTTGAGAGCAAGATATTTCAAAACTCCTTTGGTAATAGCTAGTTATGATAATAACTGTTCCCCCCTGTGTTGGAGGGGTTGCGGTATAACAGGGGACTTTTCCCACATCTTCTGGGATTGCCCTAAATTGCAAAAATTCTGGGAGAATGTGAAGAGAAAAATACGTGAGATTTTGAATTTAAATAGACCATTTGAACCACAGCAATTAATTTTGAGTACTGTATCTTTAACGGATTTAGGGAAAAATAGTGTGTTTATGCTCAGGGTTCTTTTATTGATTGCACATGAAATAATCACAGTAAACTGGCTTAAGTCCCATCCGCCCACACTGGACCAGTGGTCTCAAAGGCTTAAGGATGTAAATTGCATGGAACACATAACGGCAAACCTTCAAATCCAGACGGACTTGTATCTTGAAAAATGGTCACCTGTTATAATGTACTTGGAAAGTCGAGAATACTGTCTCTGTTCAACTGGGCTAGATGGTGTTTTTATTTTTTATTTTATTTGAATATATTTTTTCTTTCTCTTTTTGATTTATTATTACCATTACTAATTAGACCTACAAAGAATATTCTTTCACCTCTTTGCTATTTGATTGTCCTTGTATTTTGTATTTTGTCAGTTTGATACCAATATGAGTATTGATACTTGTCATAATGTGTGAGACTCTGTCAAGGAACTTGTTCTTATAAATGTAAAAAAAAAAAAAAAAAGAAAGCGCGTGTCGTTCTTACTCTTCTCAATGAGCAGCGAGTGCTACTGTGGACCCATCCCAAAGCACTCACAGTTGGCCCAGTGCAGCGCAGCAGTCCCCCCCAGCTGAAGTCAGACCAGGAGATGACGTTCACCCCCTCTGCATCAAGACTGCCAATGAATTGCGCATGAGCAAAGCCGCAGCTGATCCCGCTCTGTCTGTAAACCAGGAATGTGTTTGTAAATGTAAATATAGATATTTTTTGTCTCTTTTGTGTCATTTTGAGGAGGGTCGGAATTGTGACCTTAAAAAAGAACAAAAATCAACGTCCATTACAATTACATGCACATGTCCAATTATGCAAATGAGGTGATGCTGTCATTTAGCAACTTTTAGCGTCTTTTTGGACCGCTAATAGCTACTTTCCTTATTGAGGAGTTGGCAACACTGGTTCGCTACCTGCGAGCCTTGAGGCCACCATCACCCTCATGGAGGACCATCTGGGACCAAGCGGCAGAAAAGCATCCACCGGTGGCCACCCGTCCGACTCAGGCAACCCGCAGGAAGACGATCTTCCTGCTGCCGCCTTAGAGCACGTTGCACCCTCCAACCCAGATCCCAGCAGTTGCAGACGCTGTGCCCGGCCAACAGGGGGTTCCTCCGCAGGAGTGTTGGGGGTGCCGGGAATGTCCGCTAATGGAGGTTGGCCAAGTGGGTAACAGGCTCACTGACATCTCCCCCGGTCCAGGAGGGACATACATGGTTCTGGTAAGGATTCATGGGGGTATACGTCATGTGATGGTGGAGTCGGGCTGTACTCAGTCTATAATCCACCTGAGTCTGGTTCACCCCAGGGCTTTGGTGGAGGCATTTTGGTGGAAATGATTTGTGTACATGGTGATATTCACAGATACCCAGTAATGGCAGTGCAAATTAACTACTGGAGTAAAAAGCATATGGTAAAGGCCGGACGCAACCTCTAATTGTGGGCACAGATTGGGCAGGGTTTAACAGTCTAGTGGGTCAATGTGTGGGAGGCTCAGCCGGCTTGCAGTGCGGGAGGTTCCCCTAACCCAACAGGATTTTCTCCCTTTGAGCTGCTGTTTGGCAGGAAACCACGCGGGGTGTTGGACCTAATTAATTGTGAGGATGGTCCAAGCCCGAGCAAAAATTAGATTCAGTACGTCCTGAACCTGAGAGCAAAACTCCACACATTGGGTCAATTATCACGTGAGAATTTGTTCCAGACCCAGGAACGTCAACAGTGCCTGTACAACAGAGGAACTAGGCTAAGACAATTCTCACCAGGAGAAAGTATTGCTCCCTACATCAAGCTCCAAATCACTCGGCAAGGTCCCTACTTCGCTCCCTGGCCTACAGTAGCGGCTCTTGGCATCGGCGAAGCATGCCCACCCTGGGCAGCATTTTTTCATGACACATGGGGGGGGGCGGCACGAGCACTTAAAAAAAAAAAATCCTCACTGTGTGGAGAATTGGCAAATTGGTTCCCCCTGCAGGCACCGCTGCTTACTGAGAAGGGTGCTGTGCACAGAAGCTGTGAGAGAAGGGGACGGGGGACAGTTCACCTCTGGGTCTTCTTATTGGAACGGACAAGGGTAGACTTAATAGAGCAATAACATTTGTTGGCTTAAGTTTGTGGGCCACCTCACCTTTCTTCCAAATAATACACATTTCATTCAGGGGGGGTACACCTAGGGTGTCATTCAAGCTAGAACCGCCACTGCCGGCCTAAGTCGTGGTTGGCGTGGTGCAGCATCTGGCTGCAGGAGAGAGAGAGGTGTGGGATGGCTCACGGGAGCAGCATCAGCTGATTACAGCAGCTGCAGGTAAACTGGGTGATGAGGAAGTGGATATATGCTACGGAGAAGGCGCCTGTACTCCTGGGCATGCGAAGCCTGGGGCCTGTACTAGGAAGCGAGTTCAACATACCCAGAGTATCTTTCAGAGATCAAGATTAAGTGACCCTAACAAAGGCAATCGGAGTTAAGCGGTCAAACGAAGCTGGTTATCAAATCATTAAGTCAACCCAGGGTTTCCCTTTCCAGCTATGAGCGCGTGCACATGAAAGAGGTGGCGTTTGCAGCATTTGACCAATCACAAACATGGATCAGTCTACGGCAGCGGAGCGGCATATTTCACGTACGAGGAGCAAACCATAATCTTACAGAAATACAAAGAAGTTAAACATATAATACAGGCAAAAGGCAACAATTTCATCTGCCAAGTGAAGGAAGGACAGCTGGCAAAAACTCGCCCACTGTGTGAATGCGTAAGTCGTATTAATAGTATTAGTAGGGTTAGGGTTAGGGGTATAATATGACTGCCCCATCATAAGGGCACTACTAGATCTGACTGATTGAATCAGCATGTTAATTACGCTAGTAGCTTAGTGGTAGAGTTACCGCCCCGTGTACCTAGGCTCCCTGCAGTGGTCAAGGATTCGAATCCACCCTGCGGCCCACTTTTAAATCATGTCGTCGCTTTCTCTCGTCCCTTTAACTCTCACTATGTCCTTCCGCAATAAAAGGCCAAACATTCAACTTTAAAATGATGAATGTGTATTCTTATAACGTGGTTTATGACAATATCAGCCTAATTCTTTCAGCTGCAATCCCGGCGGTGTAAAACGGACTTGGGAGCAAATAAAATAAATATAAAACATAATTCAAAGTGGTAAGTAGGCTGTACGCTGTCACAGATAAGACATGCCCTCTGATGAGAATCTGTATGTCTCATATAAAACATCGTCAGACACAGACAAAAGGGTTTTGCCGGTCTCTGAACACTTTAGTTCTCCTAAGAGATCTGAAAAAACTGCACCGTTTGTGTGGGGTGGATCAGGGAACATCTTATGTGGTGTGCACATTTAAACACGGGATCCAGGTTGCTGTTAAATCCTTTATTTCACGGATGATTTAGTCTAAACAGAGGATGTAAAAATATAAACATTACTGATCTTGCATCAGAAAAAGTCAAAATGGTAAATGAGATAACTTGAAACTTACTTAATTAATGCATCCTTTATCTCTTTTAACAACAGGTAAATGGTAAACTCAGGAATCACCAAGAGAGCTGATTGGTCAGTAGGCGGTGTTTTTCTCCACGTTGATCTCTTATTAGGAACATAACCTGCTCCGGAGCAGGTTAGCTCCACAGCGTAAGTTACCATGGCGATCTACCCCGGTAAGAAGTGAACCAGCGTCGTAGGACGGAAAACCCAGAGTTAATGCTGAAGTTACCCCGCTAAGCCCAAATCCTGCTTCCTAGTACTGGCCCCTGGTGTGTTGGGTTATGTTGGATTGTGTAACGCAGAATAAAAATGGTTAAAAACTGTCAACCTGTGTCTCTGGTCCTTCTCGAGAGCTGTACAAACCTCGGGTGGCAACGGTCCATGCCACATACATATTATAATCTATGACTAGTGGTGAATAGTTGATCTAAACGATGATTATGAGAAGTGTTTGTATATGTTGTTGCAGGGTTTCTCCTCCAGAGCAGGAGGGAAATAGACCTGCAAGCCATAAGAGGAAACATGAGTCAACAATAAAATATATGCAGATATTTATTATTTAGATTTATACAGAACATCAGATATAATCGTAAAACATTTAACACGAACTTATGTACATAAGTAAATATCAACGGCGTGCAACACGTACATGAACGCGTAACGTAACTTTCGCTGTGTTCCATTTTCATTCAGTAGATGGTGCCACCGAGACTAATGTAAGCACAACTGTCCTTAAATGAAGAAAGAAACAAAGAAAGAAACAAAGCAGCCGTTTGAGGCTATTGATTTTTCTGTTTAAAAAGGTGTCTGACTTGTTTATTATTTATGAAAATAGAAATCTTGAAATGAAAGCTACATTTTGAACAATTTTGGTCAATATTCTCCTGCTCCTCTGACATTGCTACACTGAATGATGTTTCCTTTTTCTAAGTCACTTTGGTGCTTTTCTCAGATCAGAATGAAAATTCTCATAACTATTAGTTACCTCCACAACATTTAGTCATTTGTGCACATCATAGTAGCAAATTATCCTTCCTCTGAACAAATTGCTTTTGGACATACATCAGTTGCTTTCATACAATCCTCTGCTGTTTTATAACATTATTATTTGCTTATGTCATGTAAGTCAAAATGAACTATACTTTTGGATGCTGAATAGTCATTCCCAATAAAACTTATAGGGCCCTAGTTTCGTAGACCAGGCGCAGTCAGCTTTCAGCGCAGCTGCGCCGCGCCGACGGGGTGTGTCCGCCTGGACTTTTCAAGTTTCGTGCACCGCGCAGGCTCGCGCAGGCACACCTCCCGTCTCGCCCACCGGCGCAAGTGGGAAAGAGGGAGGAGAAGAAGGCGTGAGTGGGAGACGAGGAGGAGACGAGGCGTGGACTGGGATTAATACAGCCGATTCAGATCTTCACCAATCAAAGGAGCTCCTCTCCTTTAATGCGTTAGGGGAGGTTCAGTGCAAGTTCCGTCACTTGACAACCCGATGACAGAAGCAGCGCCGCCGCTCCCACCACGCGCATCACGCGCTGTGCGCGCGTATCATAATAATAACAATGCCCATATTATAAAAAACAGGAGAGAGAGAGGGAGATGTTTTGGTCCGAGAGGCTGAGTTTCCGTTACGCGTGCCATCCGCCTTTGATCTGACGTCAGATGTGACGGGACAATCTATATAGATATAAATTCATGTGTTGATTCAATGAGTTGCATTAAATAGTGTTTGTTGTGATTGTTTATTGCATTTAAATGTGCCTGGAACTGTGGAAACCTGCCTGTGAGGTCTCAGTACGTGTGCGCACTGCGCGCCGGTCCGCCAAACTTCCGATCCGCCAGCTGTGATTCGCATTGAATCAATGGACTTTATTTACGCCTTGCGCCGAAAGTAGACCAGGTTGGAGCTGGCGAGCTTTCAGCGCAGTCTCGGCGAGGCTTTTTGCCACGAAACTGGTGGATCGCCTGCACCGAGATGGGTGTGGCGGCACAGCAGGGTGAGGCGTCACAGATTCAGCTTGGCGCAGCGGAAGTTTCGTGGCAAAAAGCCTCACCGAGACTGCGCCGAAAGCCCGCCAGCTCCAACCTGGGACCCGTTTCACAAAGCAGGTTCAACAAACTCTGAACCTAACCCTGAACTCTGAGTTGACCAACTCTGAGCCCAGCTAGCAGGGAATGTTCCCACAACATTGGCTAACATTCCCTACAGGTTCTGTTAAAGTTCTAAAGAAAACATTTTCATTTAATGTTCAAATAACATTATAATGATGTTTATTATTTTAAATAATGTTCCTGTATTGTTGAATGGTATCAAAGATAGAATGTTTTAGATGTAACATCCTAAGGATGTTTTGGGGATGTCTGTGAGGCAAAAATTATAGAATGTTGCTCTATAAAACATTACCACAATGTTCCATAACAACAAAGTAAAGACATTCTCAAAAAATAATTTTGAAAACGTTTTCAGGATGTTATTATGGCCTCTGATTGCAATATGTTATTTTAAAACATTCTGACAATGTTATGCAATAATGAAGAAGGAATATTGTTAAAGCAATATTTTAAAAATATTTTCAGGATGTTACTGATGCCTCATATCACAAATAGCATGTTTCTGTAATGTCATTTATAAACAAAGGAATAACGTTTTACCTATAGCATTCTGAGAATATTTTAGAGACAATGTTTAGGTAACAGATTACATAATGTTATTTATAAAATGTTTTCACAATGTTATGTAATATCACATTAAAACATTTTCGAAGTAATATCTGAAAAATGTTTTGAGGATGTTATTGATACTTCAGATTACGCAATGTTCTTTTCCAAAACATTTCTGTAATGTGATATATTGACAAATGTAGAATATTTGTCTAAAACATGCTTAGGATATTTTGAGGATGTTCTTGAGTTAATGATTATTGAATGTTCACCTACAGAACATTTCCACAAATAAACATAAAACATAAATTGCATCTTGACAGCATGGAACTGTAAAAAAAAAAATGTAATTTTACAGGAAATACTCTGTCGTTTTTCCTGTTTTCCAATTAAACAATGAAATACCAGTAGATTTACAGATATTTTTAGTAATTTCAGGTTTTATGTTTAAAATTACAGTTAATTAACCATAATGTAAGATTACATCAATATTATGTTTTTTAATGAAAATTAATTGTATTTGTACAGCTTTAGATCTAATTTTACATACAATTTTCTGTATTTTTTCACAGGTTTATTACCATTTACCATAAGACAATGTAATAACTGTAAATTAACAGATACTAGCAGTAATTTAAATATTTACGTTTAGAATTACATGTTATTACCAATAATATAATATTACATTATTACTATGTTTTTTAACGGTAATTTAACATGTTTCTTTCATATTCAAATGTAATTTTACATAAAATGTGATGTAATTTTACATAAAATGTGATGTAATTTTACGGATCTTTCCTGATAATGATAATGAAGAAATGTACGTAAAATTACAGAAATCTGTAGTGTTTTCCATAAAATTGTAGGTCATTAAGCATATGTGGTTACGGTGATTTTGTTTTTTAGAGGTAATGAGTAGTATTTGTACAAACATAAAACGTAATTTACTGTACATTACTGTATAAAGACAATTTAAAATATATTATTTTACAAAAAGTGCACTTTAAATAATGTAATTTTACAGTAAGTATTCTGTATTCTAACAGATGTTTTGCTTTTTTTTAAACAATAAAATGCATGTAGATTTACAGATATTGGGAGTAATTTAAATTTGGTATAAAATTGGTATTGTATAAGTACACATTCCACTGTAATTTCTATAAAATGTTTTTTTTTGTTTTTTTACAGGTTATCGCCATTTTCAATAAGATAGTAGCTGTAGATTAAAGGAGTCATCACCAGGAAATCGCAATTTCTCTTGTTAAAACATGCATATCTGTGTTTGACCTCAGTTGAAACTTGCCTGAAAGGCTGGAGTTTGAAAGTGGCGCCGTTTTTTCGCTTCTGCTCTTTTTCCGAACAGGAATAGCACACAAGGGTGTGCATTCCTAAAGCACGAGATTTTGATTCTGCGCCTACGGTGACGTCACCGTGGAGGCTACTTGCATAAGCCCACCCCTCTTTCACCACCCAACCCCCCCCCCCCGTCCGCTACCTGACGTCCTGCTGTAAACGTGTCTCTTCAACCGTCTCTGGCTCTTCACTCTCCGGTTCGGGTTCCGACTCTGGTTCGTACATAAATGCCTGAATTCCGTAAGGTCCGTCATTTAGTGTGTGCGCCATGACAGGGGGCTGTTTATGTTTTGGAGTCTGCATGCAGGCAAGCCCCCCCGGCTCTGTCCTTCCTGCGGCGAATCAACGCGCGCCTCATTACATATTATACAATGCACATCCGGACCAGTCAAAACCTCGCGCGTAATCTCGCGTGATAAAATCGCGGTACGAAAAAGGGTCAGAACAAGCTCAATGTTTGATTAAATTTTTTTTTTTTTTTCTAATAAGTTTTACGAATTGATCCAAAGCGATCCAAGGGGGGCTGGATACGTATAAAACCAGGTTATGACTCCTTTAACATATATTAGCAGTAATTTAAACATTTACCCTGAAAATTACAACTAACAACCATAATAAGATTACATTATTATTATGTTTTTAAAGGCAACTAACATGTCTTTTTCATATTCAAATGCTTTGATCATTCAAAAGTTTACATCATGTGTGATGTCATTTTACAGATCCTTCCTAATAATTGTAATGAAGAAATGTATATAAAATGACAGAAATCTGTAGTTTTTTCCACAAAATTGCAGTTGATTTAGCATGCGTCGTTGAAGTGATGTTATGCTTTTTAACTGTACATTACTGTAGAAAGACAATTTAAAATTTTATTTTACGGAACGTGCACTTTAAAAATTGCAGTTTTACAGAAAGTATTCTGTATTCTAACAGATGTTTTGCTTTTTTAAACAATAAAATGCCTGTATATTTACAGATATTGAGAGTAATTTAATTTTTTTTATTATTGTATTGTATTAGTACACATTCCACTGTAATTTTGTATAAAATATTTTTTTTTATTAAGGTTTTGACTTTAAAACAAACCATGAAATGCCTGTAGATTTGGAGATATTGGGAGTAATTTTTCCATTTTTTCCATTAAAATTCCAGGTAATTTACCATGATTTAAGATCATGTTAATATTATGTTTTCATAGCAATTTATTATATTTGTAAAGATTGGAATGTAATTTTACATTAAATCTGAGGTATTAATTTACAGATTGCTCTCCATGATAACAAAACATACAAAATTACAGAAATCACCTGTCATTCAAAATGTTTTCCTTAAAATTGCGGGTATTAGCATTAGCATTTGGAGAGCTACTATGTCCAAAAGGATATATCCGTCAGGTGCGGAAAAGAGGACAAAGAAGAAGGTCGAGGATGAAAAAAAAACAAGGACAAGGTAAGGCTAAGTAATGTTATGTTTACCAGATGAACGTTTAGCCGAAAAACATGTCGGTTTTTTAATGAGACACTTCGTTAAACGTCGTTAACAGGTGCATGTGTTAGCTGGCTAGCTGCTACATGTCCTAGCCTGCTGCAGTTAACATGTACTGGCTGATTTTAAGGTCTGTTTACGGTGAAAAGATAACAGCTGTTTGCCTGTGAGGGGATGAAGGATCAATCACCCATGTATTAATGGCTGATTAGATATCTTTGGTTCATGCAAAATACATTTATGGTTCAAGTTTCAGTCTAGGCAGTAATATAAAGGGTCAGTAATCACCTGGGCCCTCATTTATAAAACTGTGCGTAGGATCCTTACTAAAAGTGTACGTACGGAAAAAAGCCAAAGTTTGCGTGCGCCAAAAAAAAATGCGATTTATAAAACTGTGCGCACGCAAGCTGTATGCAATGTTTCCTTTATAAATCACAGGATCACCTACAAGTGTGCGTACCTGAGTCCCGCCCTGTACACGCCCACATTTTACTATGTTAATGAGCCGGCATGCAATCGTTTCCGTGTGGTGAATCAAAGCGACAGGTCAGGAAAAAGCAAAGAAACAACTTTTCAGAAACGGAGAAAGAGACACTTGTTGGGGAGGTGGAGGCCCGGACAATAATTTAATTTAGTGGCCACAGCAGCGGAATCACGAATAAAAAGACGCAGTGCGAGTGGCAACACATTGCTGCTGCAGTCAACGGCGTCAGTGGGACGGAGGAGCGGACGGTGATCTGAAGGTAAATGACATCTTTCCGCTCCTAACATGGATTTAATGTATTGCTAGAGTATTTGAGGAAGTTTGATTTTGATGTGACTTTGACGGGGATTGTGTCTGAAAAGGAGGGAGACACAGACGCGACTGAGACCAGAGGTATAAGGGTGAATAGATTTTAAACTTTTATTGTATATAAAACAAAACGTTAAATCGTTTCTGTCCTTCCAGAGTCTGCAGCGTTGGGCTCAGAGGAGGGTGACGGTGAGGAGGGTGATGTGAGGAGGGTGATGTGAGGAGGGTGAAGGTGACGGGCCCTCGGCACAGCGTCCGGGTCCGGCGCAAAGCAGCAGCGCACCCCGGACGAATGGCACATCAAGCGGTCGGGTGCTCATTGATGCCGTCCTGCAACTTCAGCGAGACACAATCACCGCCATCAACAACGTTGCAGATGAGCTACGGCAAACGCGCACTGTGATTAATAAAATAATACGTTTACAGTGAACATTGATTGTTGTCTTCCTTATCTTACAAACGCAGCATGACATCCTCACGGATTCTTGCGCCCTGTTGATACCCCTCCAGTCGGGCACGGGGCCGTGGCTCGGGCTCATCATGCTGGGGTCTCTACCACCTTTGCCGGGTGGTAGAGTCTGCCTCCTGAAGTTCGGTAAAGTTGCGCTCTCCACGCTCCACGACTGAGCGCGCACGAGCGTGGCACTCATTATAGCGCATTTCCTCTGCGCTCTGGTGGTTTAAAAACGAGGATAAAGTGTAACAATTATACGATGGCTTAATGGCTGTATGTATGTGTGTTGATGATATATGCACATAAATAAGGAGAATATTTAGTTATTCCCGCTGTGTTCTACAGTGATCTAATGGAGGATATTTATTGTATGTATTACATGCAATTGGGCCGTCTCCTCCTCCTGCGGTGACAGCGCTGATTCAATATTTCAAAATGATTTTGATTTAAGATACAAGTCAGATTTTAAAAGAAGGTGTTAATATGAAAAAAACTATCACTCATTAAAAGCGTCAAAAACATTGCTGGAGTTCATCATGATAACGCAGATCTAACGTATGATATGGAGTATAATTAAATGTGTGCGAGTCATCAAAAATATATAGTTCTTCTCAGGTTTACTGCTGATTCCCTTCCAGTCTCCAGAATGTGCGTACCGGTACGCATGCCTCAGAGTTTGCTTACGGGTACGCACACTTTCCCGTCAAGTTTGGTTTTTATAGATCACAACATTTGCGTGGAAAGTGGCGTACGCACGTTTCCAGCCCCGTTTTGTGCGTACGCAAGCTTGCCTCATTTATAAAGCTTGCGTATATATATATATATATATATATATATATATATATATATATATCACACCAGACCTCACATATAATAGGCCTACTCACAGCACAATGCACAGAACTTAAGATCAAGCCATGAGATCAATGCGACCAAAATAAAAAGTATCATTTCACCACAAGGTGGCCGCCGAGTGCGGACCTGAACACACGTCATTGAAATTTTAACCAATGAGAACCATTCCGCTGTAGCGGAGGACTGGACAAGCCAGTTGCAGCCACCGTGGACCGCGCTGCCAATTTCAAAAAATAACTTTTAGAATCATCATCATCATTCATCGTCTTGTACTTGGAAATGAACTAGTATGATGTATATTGTTTGATCTACTCTGCATGTAATGCATTTTCCATTTATAAATTATAATTGTCCCACACAGCAGCTGAAGATGACTCTACAGCAACACCTGGCTCAGGAGAAAATGTTTCTGGTAGGTAACCATAATGGTCAATCATAAATCTACGGTGGCCCTGAAGGGCAAACGACAACCGCAAATAGAAAAACACAACAACATTAACAAAATCACAACAACATTAACAAAAACACAATTACATTAACAAAAACACAATCACAAAAACAAAATCACAACAACATTAACAAAAACACAATCACATTAACAAAAACACAATCACAAAAACATAATCACAACAACATCAACAAAAACACAATCACATTAACAAAAACACAATCACAAAAACAAAATCACAACGACATTAACAAAAACACAATCACATTAACAAAAAACACAACGACATTAACAAAAACACAATCACATTAACCGGAAAAGGAAGGTACCTTCAACGACATGGACCAATGCTGATTGGACCAAAGAATGTCCGTCTTTTTAACAGGTGGGAAGGGCTGCTTTACGCCACACCAGGTAGTTTACGGCTCGAACGGCTTTCATTTAGCATCAGATGAAGAGTTGAGATGTATTGCCCTCACTGTGGCAGAAAGGTGCCTGAAAACCTTGTCGAAAGGCCTAACTTTTGTGGGTATTGTGGCAAGGGGCTTCAAGAAATGCTTGGCGATGAACTCACCGACACACCTACGCCTTCAGGTAAGTTAAACTAATGAAACGTTAATTGTGGCCAATGAAGTAGTGAATGGGCTCTTCAGACCCGGTGATCCGCAGGCAGGCTACATGGCTTGAAAACGATATATTCTGGCACGTCATTGGTGTATAGCCGGTAACATTGAATATCATGGAGTATACTGGCTTTACTTGGAGGAAGGGGGGACATTTATCTCTGTTTGATGACTTGAGACGTAGAAAGGCCAGGTTTGCTAGTTATCAAAAAAAAAAACGAGACAAAAGGGAGCCGAGCAACAGAGAGCTAGGGAGGGGCGTGAATAGCATTGCAGTTTCTTTTTAGCTGTGTTAAAATGGTATAATGTCATTACATTTCTACTGAAAAATATAGTGTCCTGCTACTCTGACAGACGAACGCACTATGCTGCGCTCCAGTAATTCTCCAGTTACGTCTACTCCGTTACTGTGTCTACTCGGTCTTTACCCTGCCGTCTAACGTTATTAAGACTGGAGAATGTGCGAAGCCTGGGTGAACTTAAGTTTTGTAACCTGGTAAACACAAGCCAGGAGTTTGTGTCTGAAAACAGCCCATGTCTCCCACCAGGCCTTAACATATTATAGGACAAACCCTGTGTAGTCTAACCAATCATTTTATTTACAACGCCACTGTTGTATTTATACGCCTGTAATGCATGCTTTACCATTCATAAAAACGCATTTTTCGCTTATTTCCCTGTAGTGTCACAGAATCCTCCATCTATTCCAACCCCATTGGTAAAAACCTTCCTGGAATACCGGAAGAAAAAGGCAGAGGAAAGGCAACATTTTTCCTGCGTTAAAATGGGGACAAAGAAAAAGGAAAAAAGGAAAGTTCAGGTAACAGTAAACATTGTTCTCAAAAGCTTAACCCTCTAAACATGAGCCTCATAGTAGGGTCAATATAATGACAACCAATATATTTGTATAAATATATAAATGTTAAATATATATATACACACACACACTGATAGGCCTCTGTGTTGTAGTCTGTTAACTCTCAAAACAGCATTGAATTTCTTGTTTTACCCTTTTTTTCACCTGATTTGTGATCATGAATATAAAATGTTGTGTAGGTTACATTGGAAATTAAATTATCTGCCCAAGATCGATTATTATATTACATTTTTTGTTTTTCAAATGTACCGGCAAATCTGCGGTTTACTAGAATTTGTAAAGATCAATTTTTCATCTAAATGTAACATTTGTCAGCCTTGCAGCAAAACAATCACTTTTGAATCAAGCATTGTTCTTTAATCCAGATGTAGAATCACCGTATTTTTTCTATTTCAGATAAATCTTGGCTTGATGACCGCTCAGAAATGTGGTTTACAGCGACAGCGTGGGAAAACAATGTCCGTGACAACAGACCCTGACAGCACTGCTCAAAGTCTTCTTAGTCAGGCTGTGAAAAAAATGAGGGACTTCAATAAAGATTTGGATGAGGGACCCTTCATCCTTCTTTATCCGGATGGATCCGAAGTTGTAAATACCCCTGGGACACAAAGACCTTTTATTCTAAAAGAATACAAGGCAGAACTAGGCAAACCATATCAACGAATCAACCTTTTCATCTGCTCTAGGAAGGACTTTGAAGAAGGTTAGTTTTCCATCAGTAGCTAATGTGCCTAGCTGCTTTACCTGTCTAAGAGAGACTGTAGCTAATTAATGAAGTAAAAAAACAAAGTATCCAAGAAACTGCTGAGTGCAAATCTATTTTACTTTTTGTGCAGGTATATGTTGCTGTTGCTCAAACAGAGATCTGACCTTGAGCCAAAAATGTAGCTGCTTCTGACACAGTGTGTCAAGGTGGATTTCCATTCAGCACTTTCTCCTACATTAAGCTACTTTTTAAATCTTTATCATTAAATGAAAGTGGATTGGTGGTGGCCTTGTGGTTAGGGATCTGGGTTTCCAAATGGAACACTGAAAAGTTATGAGTTTGATCCAAGGGGTAGCCACCATTCTGCCTCTGAGCAAGGCAGTTAACCACAAGTTGCTCCAGAGCGACTGCCCCTTTAGTTGGTTCCCTGTAGATAACGGTGTCTGTTAAATTATGTATTATGGTGAATAATGACTACAGTTAAGACTTCAAAGCCAGCTTGAATTATTTTGTGTTTTACAGTTGGAGAAGTTTCAGACATTTCTGACTCCGACTCTGAGATTTTCATAAAAAGGGCCACAGACGTTGATCTAGCGGACACACTGGTGAGTGCAACATATTTTTGACAGATATTCAGAAGTGGTCAGGGTTGCCAATGATTGATGCTGATATTTAGAGAGCTGGGCAGCGGATAACTTATATGTAGGAAGTTACACCATTGGTCAGCCTACTGCTGCTTCTTCCTGTATACATATCAAACTAAAAGACCCATGTTTCAATCATATACTAGGTTTTGACCTGGTCTTGTTGTTTTTTGCCTTTATGAGTGGAGGCATCTGCAGCGTAGTGGTGGATTTGTCCTAAATAATAATGCCCTTTGTTCAAATAAAAAACATTATCACAATCTATTCAAATGGTCACTGAGGCACTACAAGAGTGAATCTTATGTAGGTATGTGACAAAACAATTTTCCAGTCATGGTGGTACAGGTTTGCAGGTTTATTTTCCCTTTGGTGCCAAACAATTGATGATGGCATCTGTGTCTCTCTTGCCCTGTCACTCTGGTAAAAAAAACATAAACCTTTCCCAGTGCCTGTCTGCCACCACCTGCCTCGTTATATACTGTATTATACTATTTTTCGTATTTTCATATGTAATATGTTGTTTTTACTACAGCCATTTGAACCTCAACATGAAAGCAGCCCTGTACCAAAAGTGCCAGAAATTGGGTAATTGCATTTTTGACCCTCTGTTGTGCTACTTTTCACATCAAAGTGGATCCACCTGCACATCTAGCCCTCTCGCAAACAAGCTAATCACTTTTCTGAAATCATGTCATTGTGATATCAATGTAATTCATTGCAAACGTTCATGGATTCACTTTGTAATTTGTTTGTTTTCAAGCAGCTCTTCAGGGGCATTAGCTCAAGTTGTAATGGAAGAGGTATGTTTTATATTTTATTGTTCATAATCAATGTAAAACCTTTTTATAATTACATTGTTTAGCACTATTAATACATTAGACTCATACTATAGACATTGCTAGATTAAATCAAATCAAATGTCAGACTATTACATTTAGATATTACTGTAATGTAATATACAGTCACAGCACAGCTTTCACACTGTATGTCATATTTTTTTCATTTTTATGTTGACCTTTTTTTTATGTTAATCTCAAATCAGGTGTTTATTTCGGACACTGATGACCCAATGGAGTGCAACTCTGGGGGACGAAAGAAGACTACTCCAAGGTAGTGAGTAGAGCTGTTGGGTATAATGTGACATTATTACACTAGGCAGATACCTTAAATTAATGATCAATGGTTAGTGTTGCAGATGCAGCCCTTGCCACCGCGACTGCTGTGAAGACGATGGAAAACACATTGTACAGGTAGTGTTTCTTTTACGGTTTCAACACACTTTCAAAGAATCACTGTCATGTCTTGTTTCACCATTTGTTTATTTCATGGGGTGGTAATGGTTTCAAATGGATCACCGGAAGGTTGTCAGATTGATCCTATGGACTGCTGCAATTGTGTCCCTAAGTAAGGCACTTAACTGGTGCTCCACAGGGAGTGCCCCCTGTAGTTGGTTCACTACTAGTCGCTCTGAACAATAGTATCTGCTGAATCATAATTAATCACGTTTGTTATTTTCAGCAAGTACACCCAGCTGTATGCTCCTATTGTAATTGAGGATGACGAGGACGACAGTCAAGATTGTGATGTTATACCCATAAGCACTGACCCAGCAAAAACAGCCAAGTAAGTATTAATGGCTGCAATCATGTGAATTTTGGTGTCTTATTAGAGGTAATCACTGGACCATTTTTTATTACCATTATGAAGTCAAAAACAGAACATTTTTAAAAGGACCACATCAGTGCTTTTGGACATGGCAGCCTATTTGCTATAATCCAATTTTTTTGAAAAACATACACCAGTAAAAAAGAAGACAAATGGACATCTTAGTGAAGTAAGATACTTCTTCTGTAAAGGAGTTCAGCATGAAGTTTAGACTAATTTTTGACAAGGTCATTTGTCTTTTTTGTGGAAAAACCAGGTCAGATGCAAAAGATTCTCTGAAGTACTATATAATGTTAACATAATGGATTGCTTTTTTCCCACGCTTTTCCATTCATTGTAAAAATGAATTTGATAAAACATATGAAAACATGAACAAGTATTTTATATACTTCTCTATTCTTTTCTGTATCTATTGTCATAGGGACACAGGTATATCTGCAGCTGAGATCATTGTGGAATTAGCAGATGCCATTGACCACCAAACTGTCAGCAGATTCAATATCACACGCTCAAATGTTTGGGATGGAGCATTCAGAGGGTTCAGACGCTCAAGCTTCTCTGAAAAATCGGATTTGCTTGTGAAGTTCAGTGACGATGCAGGCTCCTTTGAGGAAGGAATAGACAATGGAGGTCCTAAACGAGAGTTTCTTACACTTCTAATGAGCCAGTTGCAGTTTCGACCCATTTTTGAAGGACCCCCAGAGAGCCGGTACTTGGTGTATAATGCCACAGGTTTGTTGTCAGCCCTGGACCTTGAATAGTTTGATGTTAGTCTGTAGACAATACAGAATTCAAATTTTCAAGTGCTTTACATTCTTATTCTTCAAGATACTGAATTTATATTTGTTATGTGATGTACTGTAGCTATGTGACTCAATGAAGTTTGTTTTCTACCCTGTGTACCCCCCCCCCCCCCCCCCCCCCCCAGCAATCGGAGAGGATGAGTATTTCTTGGCAGGGAAGATGATAGCTGTGTGCATAGTTCATGGAGGACCAGGCCCACATTTTCTCTCTAGGGACCTGGTGAACCATATTGTTGGACAACCTGGTTTCTGTGCAAATGTGAAGGATGTGACAGATGATGAGATAGGGAGAGCTCTTAATTAGGTATGACAAAGATACTACACCGGTCTTTGTCATAAATGTATTGTTTATTGTAATCCTCATAGGTACAGTACTTCTCATTGAGTTTACAGTAGAGGCCCTTATGTAAATGTAAATGTAAATTCCCTGTGCAGAATCACTTTAATACTCAAAGATTAACTATGCATTACTAAAAGCATTAAAACCACATTCCTCTTTATGTAACTAAATTTTAAAGGTTTTTGTTTACTTTGTCCTGGCCTTAAACTATCAATATTCTATCTCTATATATTTCAGATTGAGCTGGCAGGTTCTTTGGAGTCTCTGCAAGACATATTACTGAAGCACAGCTCCTTGCTTCAAACTGCAGGATGCTTCAGGCATGTCAGCTCCGTGGAAGACAGACACTCAGTTGTGGCAGAATACCTTAAATGGTACATCATTGACAGAAATTACAGTGTAATTGACAGGTAAGGCTAGATGTTTTCAGACTGAATTTGTTGAATAGGGCTAAGTAAATCAGCAGCTTGTTTCAGGGCTAATACAAACACTGTATATGTCCTGAAATAATATGCCTACAGTAGTTACCTTGTAACAAAAAATGTACAATGGATTTTACTGCCTCTAACAAATCACTAATCTGTATCTTCTAATAGATTCAAACAAGGACTAGCCAGCCTACACTTTCTTGATGCCCTTTGCCAACATCCCAGTGTCCTGGCTCCAGTGCTGTGTCACATGGACAAGAGGCTGACTGGTACAGAACTAGAACAACTCTTCATACCACAGCTCGGTCTCGCAGGGAGCAACAGGAGGACAACAGAAAACTTGGCACTCAGTTTCTGGGGAGACTATATTATGGACTGTGAAGGTTTGTGAAGTAAAATACTGCTCTGATAAAATGATAAAATCAGATTTGACATGAATGCAAATGTGTCTAATAACTGCTTCTTTTACAGAACAAGGACCTGTGTCAGTGGAGGAGGTGTTGATGTTTTCCACAGGCCTGAAGTCAATCCCACCTGCAGGAATGACACCCCGTCCATGCATCACATTTACACAGGAGTCCATGTATCCCTTAGCAAATACATGCGCAAACACACTCACACTTCCACTCTTGCAAACATACAATCTTTTCAAAGCAAATATGGACTTTGGTATTCAAAACTCACCAGGTTTTGGATGTCTCTGAAAAGTGTGGAAGACAGAAGAAGTTACCAAGTAGAACAGACAAGTTAGTTCTATGTTCTGCCTGGCTAGGTATTTTGTGTTATCTTCCTTTCCAAAGTGTTGAGGTCCAAGTAAAAACAGTTTACTTTACCTAATTTTCTGGTCAACACTCCGTTTCAAATGAGTGGGGAAAAGGCAAGGAATTGCACTGATTGCATTGATCATGCTGTTAGATATGGTGCATAACAGTTGCAATAAACAAGTTGTTTAACAACAGATTGTCTTCTGGGTTGTGGTGAATTGCATTTAACTACAAGTCAGTGTACACTTTTTAGGGCTGCTCTGGGCTGTGTCCTTACACCGAAGGTTCTGTCCAGTGCCCAGTGGGCTGCAGTGGTTTGTTTTTGTATATCAGTCCATATTTATAGCCCAGCTATTTCCTTCAGAGTAAGGTATAGTTCTGAGGCTGACTCCCAATCATGTGGCTGCTGTAATCCATTTTGTTCCACAGCCTGGTGTAGATAATCCTGAATGTCAGGATCACTACATAGATGAATAGTTTGCTCCGACTCAGGAAACATGTGAAGTTCCCTGTCTTCAACAGCCAATCCGCAGTCCCTTGATCCAAACCTGCAAAGTGAGAAAGCCATGTAATTCAAAATTAAAGGAATACATGTCCCTTAAATTTGGGAAATGCAGTTTCAAATTATTCTTTGATTTTGTTCCTTCATAGACAAAAATGCGAAGGTAAACAAAGGCAGGGACAACTATCCCATAAATTAAAGGTTATAATTTGCCTACATCTGTAATGATCCAAATGTATTTCCCATGACTGTGGTGCTATTATACAACACTTTGCATTTTTAACGGAATGTATATGGTCAGTTCATTCTGAGACAAAATGGATTACCTGTGAGGCAATAGATAGAGTTCGTTTGGAATACCCCCTGGACATGATGCAAGTCTGGAGGGTCGAATCCTGTGCTTGTTCCAGAGGTCAGTGCATTCATCCAGGTCTTTCTGCAGAACATCCCTGAAGCAGAATCTTAGTAAGTCCTGGTGTTCATGGCTGCCATTAAACTGGCCAAAGTCTCTAAGGTCTCCAAATAGGTCCATCCAAAATTGAGCCCTGGAAAACATTAAATACAAAGTTGCTTGTTACACACATGAGCAGCAGAACATCATGATATAATAACTTTAAACAAGTATGCAGGAAAGCATTGCCACTGCTGCCATCATTAGTAAAAAAAAAAAAAAGACTGTGAATGCTTAGGCCTAGAAGAGCAATGGACTTTATGCAAAAGTGACGTTTTCATTTTAAGACTTTTTATTGATAGAATTATGCAATATTCTATGAGAAAAGATTGTAGTATTAAGAAGTAGACCACATTTTATAACAGTATAGATGCATTAGGCTATTCATCAATGTATAGCCGAATATAAGGTTTAGATAATTATAAGGTCAAGACATTTACAAACCTTCCTTTCCTGAAAAAGGACCACCACGACTCGATACGCTGATTCCCTGTGGATGAGCCATAACTGTGACTTGACGAGCCTGCGTAGTAGTCGGTATGCTGGTGGCGGAGGGTGCATTGTATGGCAGCCATTGTCCCATTTTCTGTTCCGAAGTCAGTTCTTAGTCTCATCGGGATCACACCAACACTCTTCGCACATTGAATATAATTGTAGGCGATGACCGATGGGTTGTTGTTGGTAGGCCCACAAACAAGCCACATGATTCTCCTTGAAAAGCCATCAATACACCCTGAGAGAGCCAAGCCAAAGGGTTTCATCTTGTCGTAGCCGTCTACATGCCACATGTAGTTTGGTCCCATCGAGTGATATGTACGCCTGATAAACCTCCGGCGTGTCCTCAGATCCGTCCCTTGTGGATTAAGTTGTTTCAACAATCTCATCACTACACCACGTTTAACTCGTAGCTTGTATTTTTGTTTTAGTACTTGCCACATTGTCCGATAGCCAAACAGTTGCCCCGGCCCACGCAGCTCTGTCAGTATGGCTCGTCTCACCTGAACGAGTGGTGAATGATTACTTCTCCTATACAGTCCTGCTTCTCTTAAACGTGTCTTCAAAGTGCGGACACTCATTGTTATACTGTGAAAGGTTGACAGCATGTCAACTATCACGTCATATGTATGTCCCGCATCAAAATAATCCTTGATAAGTTCTTCAGCGGTACCCATGTTTACATGCAAGCCGTAAACTACCTGGTGTGGCGTAAAGCAGCCCTTCCCACCTGTTAAAAAGACGGACATTCTTTGGTCCAATCAGCATTGGTCCATGTCGTTGAAGGTACCTTCCTTTTCCGGTAGAAGTTAATGTGATTGTGTTTTTGTTAATGTCGTTGTGTTTTTTGTAATGTGATTGTGTTTTTGTTAATGTCGTTGTGATTTTGTTTTTGTGATTGTGTTTTTGTTAATGTGATTGTGTTTTTGTTAATGTTGTTGTGATTTTGTTTTTGTGATTGTGTTTTTGTTAATGTGATTGTGTTTTTGTTAATGTTGTTGTGATTTTGTTTTTGTGATCGTGTTTTTGTTAATGTGATTGTGCTTTTGTTAATGTTGTTGTGATTTTGTTAATGTTGTTGGGATTTTGTTAATGTGATTGTGTTTTTGTTAATGTAATTGTGTTTTTGTTAATGTTGTTGTGATTTTGTTAATGTTGTTGTGTTTTTCTATTTGCGGTTGTCGTTTGCCCTTCAGGGCCACCGTATAAATCTCTTAATTTACAACAACTTGACCTTATGTATGAATTAGTTATGATAAAAAATGCTTTAAACCAGGTGTGTCAAACTGATCCAATAAAGGGCCGCTGTGGCTGCAGGTTTTCATTCCAACCAAGCAAGAACACACCTGACTCGACTTATTCACCTACCTGATTTGCCTTCACACCTTGATTGGTTGGATCAGGTGTGTTCTTGCTTGGTTGGAATGAAAACCTGCAGCCACAGTGGCCCTTTACTGGATCAGTTTGACACACCTGCTTTAAACTAACAGACTTCAAAATTAAGAAAACGACTAATAACAGCAAATGTTAATGTTCTTATTTCATATCAGGCCCATCATCATTCGACCCTCATGTTGCCACATCCTCATCCCCTGTGGCTGGTTCCAGTCATACAGTTGGTAAGTTTCTTGTTTGTTGCCACAATATGTTTATCTCTGTTGGAAAATTAAATTGTGTGTACACAAGTGGCTAAAGAAATTCTACTAATCTTCTCCACAGCTCCAGTGGTTACTACTGATGATGCTGCTGACCAACAAACATCCTCTTCCTCTATTTCTTCCAACCCCGGGAACTCTGCTCCTCTACCTCCGAGCGATCCAGCACTGTGGCCAGCTAATCTGTCTGACCAATTAAGGACTGATTTGGTTTTGCTGGTTTTATGAATATTTGATAGTACATACACTGTGAGGCAGGGCCCCCAATTTTATCCTGCTTAGGGCCCCCAGATGTACAGGGCCGGCCCTGATGTTAACGAAAGGCTACAGAAGCGGCATAGAAAGACAATCACCATTTTGCGTTACACCAACAACTGTAGATAATAAAACACACTTGAAACTTGGAGCTTTTAGCTCTGGTGTGAACAAGTCTCTATATACACGTTTTGTAGTAACAATATATTATTTCACAAACCGCTTAACATGGTAGCATGGTAGAACCTGTGCAGCTTTGGAATGAAAACCGAGTCAGACCACTCAGAAAATCTGACGAGAAACACGTAGTTATTTATTAGTCAGTGCATGCGTCGAATATCATTTGCATGGAGATACCCCTGAGCAGCAGCGCTGTTTTTTGTTAGTTTGGATGGATGCTAATGACCAGCACAAAGCTAGTGTGCGCGGTAGAAACACTTTCAATATCTTCTCACAGTCACCAAACATACATTTCCACATGAAATTAAGCTAGAAATACCCCCCGTGTTTGCCACGCGTGTACCTGAGAAAGGACCAGGGTCGACACGTCCATCCGGTTTTTGCTGCAGCAGCTAGGTTCATGCAGAGGTCGCCTTGCCTTTCAAAATAGTAGCCTACAGCTGTAACTTCGTCTGCAAGTGTCACCAGATCAAAATTTAATTTAAAAACAAACATAGATATACCATATGCCCAATCCAAAGTCTGGATCGGGACTCGCATGTGGGAAGAAAAAACCCAGAGAGCCTGTTAACGCAGTCTAAATGCACGTATTTATCTAATTTATAAAGTATTTAAAATGTGAATATGTTTTTACTGATGAGAGGAAATAAAAATGACATAATGTGTCAACTGCCTAAATACTTTTGTTTGGTCTCATTTATAAAGTATTTAATGTCCATCCATTTTCTACAGCTTATCCTGTATTTAGGGTCATTGGGGGGCTGGAGCCGATCCAAGCTGTCATTGGGCAAAGGCAGGGTACACCCTGGACAGGACGCCAGTCTATCACAGGGCTGACATGTAGAGACAGATAACCATTTACGCTCACATTCACACCTACGGGCAATTTAGAGTAATCAATGAACCTATCCCCATCCTGCATGTCTTTGGACTGTGGGAGGAAGCCGGAGAACCCGGAGAGAACCCACGCTCACACGGGGAGAACATGCAAACTCCACACAGAAGGAACCCTGGCCGACCTGGGAATCGAACCCGGGACCTTCTTGCTGTGAGGCGACAGTGCTACCCACTACACCACCATGCAGCCACCAAGTATTTAATGTGTTTGATTTTAATAACACCTGCATTAAAACTAAGTTGTGATTCATCAGGTTACACCCCACCGTTCTGAAAATAGACCATATCCTCTTCTGTAGTTGGGCCCAGCTCATTTTAAGTCTATCAGGTTTCATTTGATGTTACAACTTTACTTTCAGGATATATGTAATTTGTGGAGGGGCGACTAGTTGTTTCTTCTTTCATAATTGATTCTCTTAAAAGGTATAATAATTCAATACAAATTGTGAAAAGTAGGCTACCACAATCTTGATAAGAACCATGTGTAGGCCTAATCATTTAACAACCACCAATTAACAGCTAGCAACATCTACACCTTCTACAATGTGAAACAACACTGCAGCAGTATCCATCATTTTCTTTAGGAGATGCACATTTCTACTTTTTAAAAACAATTTAATTAAAGGAATGTGAGTAGGCTACAGTACAGATTATGTTTACATACACCTCCAACAATATTATGTTAATACAAATGCATATCCAGAGATGGAAAGAGTACTCGACCCCAGTACTTGAGTAAGAGTACAAATACTACTGGTCAAAATTTACTCCGTTACAAGTAAAAGTAGCTCAGTCGACATGGTACTCGAGTAAGAGTAAAAAAGTACTTGCTTTTAAAGGTACTTAAGTATCCAAAAGTACATGCTTTTAAATGTACTTTACTTAAGAGTAAGAGTAAATTTCAAATCAAATGAATGGTTCTAGGCTTAACATAGTTAATAAATATTTGTGTAAAAAAGTATTTGGGGGTTCATGTCTTCCTGCACCACCAGTAAATACCAACCACTGCTATGCGCAATACAGTTACACAAGATAAGTAAAATATAATACAGTACATATACCTTTAACTAGTATGACTAGATTAACATAATGTAACTTGCGGTGTAATATTGCCAAGGAAACTGCACGGTCATAGCTATGTTCGATGCTGCATCGAACATAGCCCATCTACAAGCTCACAAACGCAGAACTTCTGACTTCTGCTATGAGCCTGCCTGTTTATCAGGCATGCAAGGATGTTGTAAGACAAAGTATACATCCAGTTTATTCAGCCCAAAAGCAGCGTTCCCCCAGGATTATTATTATTATTATAATATATATATATATATAACCCTTACCCTAACCCTAACCCTTAACTTAATACAATACAAGACGAGGGAAGATTCAAATTTCAAAGTTGGCGCCTATTTCCAGTTTGCTTCGTCCCGCCCATAACGGCCAACCAGCCAAGTTTGAAGAACGACAACAAGATAGGATTAGCGCGAGTGTCATCCAATCAGGTTCGTAGTGGGCATGTCACGAGTCATGCAAGTGAAAGACGTTATGGGCTTTTGGCGCATCATCTTCAAGGAGCCAAGGAGGACGTATGAGACAGTCAGCCACAACGGACATTGTCAACCAAACGCTGTTTGAGGTAAGTCTCCCAGATAACGCATGTGAATGATATTTTAACTCCTTTTCATACCTCGAGTGGAAAGCCTTGAAGCTAACGTTAGCATCCCTCTGATAAATTGCTACCACCACGTAAGCTATTGTTAGCAGATAGCTATCGTTTTGTATGGTTTTGTGACTAAGTGACTGATGGCAGCCAGGTCATTTTATTTTACAGCTAAAATATTAATTGTTAACGCGCGCTTTCGGTCAAAGGCTTTTCTAACATGGCCAGAGGTTAGTCGTAATTGGGTTGTAATGTCCCACTCGTCCTGCATGAGTCCCGCAGAGACTTGAGATCTTACGTTTTTTTCTAGCATTATAGCATGCTACGTTAGCCTGCTCATTGCCGTCTTCCCTCGCTAGAGTCTGCTCTTTTTTTCACCAGGAGAGTTTATTTCTGTCTATCGCCACAGGTGTGGAGATGTTTGTTCGTTTGTGTTTAAATAATGTTTTGAGTGTTAATTATGGAGTTATAATTGCTGCAAAACGATCTGTGTGCGTATTCAGATCTGTCTGTGCGTGTTCAGATGTGTGCGTGTGTGCGCGCGCGCTCGCGCGTGTGTTCAGATGTGTGTGTAAAAAAATAAAATAATCTGTATGTCTGTATTCAGATTTGCAAGTGAATGGTACATAGTAAATGTCTGATATCAGTTACAACTCAGGCAGGAGCTCTCGATTGGCTGTCTTTTTACACGTGACTACACCGAGTCAGCGCGTATTAGTTAGAGTCCTTAAGAGAGAGAGTGGCGACAACGGAAGTTCAAAACGCCGGCCGATCACGTGGTCCATGTAGCCTCCAAAAGTTCCCGGAAGTGCTTGGCGGGCAATTGAAAAACACTAGGAAAACCACGACGATCGGTAAATAATGGTCAATAAATGCTTTGCGTTGCAACATGTATATTCTTGTGTTAATTGATTTGAACTCCGTTAAGTTTATCAACTTAACTTTACTGTACAGTCGTTGAAAAGTCGTAATATTTTCTCTTTTTCTTAACTTTCAGATTTGAGTGAGGAGAAAAGTGACTAACAAAGATTTGCCCATTGACTGCACATTAGGTCTGGACTCGTAACAACATTATGATAACTGTATTCTAATATGAAATCCATGACAAATAAATTACACTTTGATTTGAATTCACTATAAATCACTATTTCTATCACTATGTGTTAACTATTCTTCCTCATCTCAAACTTACTCTACTCAGTGATGCACAATAAATCAGTAGCACAATAAATCACAGTCTTGTTTTTCCCAAAAGCACTTAATACCACAATAAATTCCTTAAAACAGTATGTAAAGAAGTGAAACAGATCAGCATGTTAAGCTGTTTGTGTCCTTTTCACTATGTAGTCCTTGACAGTCTTCACGATGGTGTGCTGTGCTGCGTGGGGATGCTCCAATCGCTCTGAGAGGGGTGTCCGCATGTATGGCTTCCCCAAAGACAGGGACAGGCGAAAAGCATGGGTGGTTAAAGTTGGAAGGAGCCATTTAACCACCTACAAAGACACTACTAACAAAAAAATATGCGAGGTAATCATATTCAAACAATGCATTTGCACTTTCGCACACTTTCAAATACCACACCACTGGGAAGTTTAAAGGCGGGTCCACACCGCACCGACTGCCCGACTCGCGTCGGTAAATGAAGTCGGGCTACTTAATATGGCCGACTCGAATGGCGGATTACACATTTGAATCGGCTAAAATGAACGCCGACGTGGGCCGATTCGAGCGACCACACCAAGGACACTCATGTCACGGATGCCGACTCTCTCAAAGACGCCGATTTTCGGTCCGGTGTGGACCCGCCTTAAGATGTTTTTAATTAAAAACAGAACAGAGAACAGGAAAAACAATGCAAAAACCAAGGGAAGTTACGTTGTAAATATAACGGGGAAGAAAAAGAAAATGACAGGAAAAAACACTTGAAGGCCATCTTGGAAACAAGACCCAAACCAAGAAGGTGAACATCGGGCAACCCAAGAACAGCTGAAGGTGCTTCAGGACAGTGCTGGACAAGGGTAGAGCTGAGCACAGAGACAACAAAAAATATTTTAGCTCCTAAAAGAAGTCCCACTTCAAATTCTCTCTTTTTCTGTGTCTGCACTCTGCCTTCCTCCTGCAACCTGGGAGGGTGCAGTCTAGTGCAGGAAATGCAAGGCAGAGGGACCTCATACAACAACCCAATCACTTTCAGTTATAGAGATTCACATTTTCTAATCATCAACAGCTTTTCCTGCTCATGGTTAATTAAGTATAATCAGCCACTGATGTGTTACACATTTTGTCAAGTTGCCTCAGGAACTGGATGTGTTTTATGTGTGCAAAGATTTGAAACATATCTACTAAGTGTAATGTGCCATCTGATAGTGTGTATTCAACCACTATGGGATATATGCTAGACATGTTCATAGTGCCAGATACAAGTGAGTTGTTGAGTGTGAGAACTAAGGTGAAGTCACTCTGCAGGCACATTTTGAGGCTGACCAGTTTTTGAAGACCAGCAAGGGCAAGACTAGGCTGAGAGAAGATGCGATACCCACCATCTTTGTGCATTGGCCAGTAGTCAGAAAGAGGAGGGCCCCTACTCCACGATGCCCCCCTTCACCTGCAAAGACAGGGTTCTTAGCTGCAGATCACAGCTACTGTATTTTAAGTGACACAGGTAAAATGTATATCAAATCTTGATAAATATACCAATATTTCTTATTCCCCCACACCCCTGGCAAATAAATAGTGGGGGTTACTTTTCCAAAATGTGTACACACAGGTCAAAATCAACTGGAACCTAACTAAATAAACTGGTAAACAGTGGCTACTTGTAGTTTATTCTTACCTTAACTCCAAACGCTTAATTTCTCCTCGCTTTTCCCTTTGCCTTTTCCTCTGCTCGACTGCTCTGAACTAATTAATCAATTAGGGACAGCTGCAGCTAATCGTGGCGAAGGATTGAGTGGAGAGGAAAGCTGCGTGCACAATGAATGATCACGTCAGGAGTCAACATAATACAGTCTCCACAATATTCACAAGGAGAATTAGTAACATGATACATATGCATGAAAAATATAACCATGCCGGTATAAACCCAGTTTGTGTTCTCACCGTCCAAAATCACAACAGTAGACACACCAGCTTTATAATATACACTATACTCCTATCAGCTTTTTGAAAAAAAAAAAAAAAAAAAAAAATCAAGTTGCCCAATACACACACGGTAATTATATTAACACAACCAGAATCACCCCGGTTTTTTTTTTATTATTATTATTTGCAAGAAAGTTTACCACCATCAGGATCGGCGGATGCAGCTCAGTTTGAATTTAATATTCAAATGTGAACTTTTTCACCCCGCACTCAAACCTATATATATATATAGCCTCAATTATATTAAATTGATGTTTATCTACAATCACATTCCCTGCACATTAAGCTGGCTATTGGTATAAATTGACAGTGTTCGATTAAGTTATATTTAGTGAACAGAATTTACATGCGTCCGCCTGTTGCATGTGTTGCTATCGTTATCCAGCGTGCTAGCTTAAACTTTTATCCGTTAATATTCTCTAATCTTCTAATCTAGACGGGGACAATCCGCCAACATATTTAATATAGCTAATTACTCATGTCAATTTAATTCCAATGAACTACTGATGTGAAAATGTCATTCTTTAAACATTTTACCTTGATCAAGTGTTGCTCCGACCGTGTGCTCCATAAGAATTACGTTGGGCGGAAGTTAGCTTTTGCTAACTTCCGGGAACTTTTGAGGGTCTCCATCCTCCGCCATTGCTGGGAAAAAAATTAACCATTGCAGTAAACGTAGGTGGCGCCACTCTCTCTCTTAAGGACTCTAGTATTAGTATGTTAAGCATGTAATCTCTGGGTCTATTTGCTCTGTACAAATCGTTGATGCTAAATTATATGCATGCCTGCTGAATGAGATATTAGTCTATTGGATTTAAATGTTAAACTGAGGTAGTGAAATGTGGGTTTTCTGGTTACCATATTAAGTTTGGTTGCCTAATTATTTAATCTATTTATTTAAAAAAAAGCTAAATTACAGATGTCATTTATTTTTGTGTTTCCTGTTGAACTTTAAATACTGAAGCATTGACTAACCTGTCTAAAGGACCAATTTGTGTTATCCATCCATCCATCCATTTTCTACCGCTTATCCTGTATTTAGGGTCACGGGGGATTTGTGTTATTTTTTGTAATTTTTTATTTTACTGTGCAAAATTGATTATTTTGTTGTAACATTTCATAAGTTAAAAAGCCTTTTTCTGTTATTTCTGTATTTAAAGTAATCTGTTAGTGATTCCCAGAGTAAACAACAATCACGGGAGAGCATCATTTAGTCACTATGCAACAAATGGCTGGAATAAACTTCCTGAAGATGTAAGACTTGCCCCAACTCTGACCACTTTTAAAACTAGACTGAAAACTTTTATGTTCACCATAGCTTTCTGCTAAATCCTTTAATGTCTGCACTGTTTTTAATTATTGCAAATATGTTTTTATTCTATTTTCTTTCTGTAATGCATTTTTAAAATTTTTATTATTTTCTTTTAATTCTTCTATTTTTTTTCTTTTTCTTTTTTTTCTTCTCACTTTGTTTTATGATGTGAAGCACTTTGAGTCTGCCTTGTGTATGAAATGTGCTATACAAATAAAGTTGCCTTGCCTTGCCTTGCCTTTTCTAGCTCACACACAGCTCACGATTTCTGTGTGTTTTTGTTTGTCACCACAGTTGCCAAGTAAAGATTTGGAGATCCAGTCCTGACTCCTGTGTCTCCTTTCCAACTTAGGACAAAACAGAGACATAAAATGGAGACGGGTTACATATATTTAATATATAATAGAGGATGACTCCCAGGGATAATGACTACTCCATGGAGATGGTAAGGACAAATAACATTTTTCCAATCTATAAAACTAGATTCAAGCTTGCAATTAAAGCCTGTGCAGATGGACATACTTCCTACCTGTCTCAGTGGAGATGCACTGGCTGTCATTACCACCAGAGGTGCAGCAAGACTGTATAGATAAATTACATTTTTGGTACATGTTAATTTGTGAGCTTTTATTAGCTCTTGACAGAGCCAGGCTGACTTTTTTTCTTCTCCTGTTTCCCCCTATGTGTGTGCGTGCCTGCTTGTATTGATGTCATGCCTGTAAAAAAAGAGACTTTGACCTGGAGAAGGTAAGACCATATTTATTTATCTGTAAAACTCAGTATATAACTGCATGAATCTATTTTAGATAGAGAAGCGTTATCAGGATCTGTGATTGACATTTTTAATGTTTTAACTTGAGCATATCTTATTTTTAAGAATATAATGTTGATAGGAGTAGAGTTTTGTGTTGAGTGTAATCTCGAAAGAGAATATTTATCACTCTTTTACTTCTGCTCCTGTTTCTCTCTTAGTTTGGAAGTAAAGTGGCACATTGTTGGCTTTGCTAGAAATGCTCAGTGGCTTGTGGATCACAAGGCAGACATTTACTGCTGTAATTGTGCCAACCTGAAGTGAGTGATGATTAATGTGAAATATATTTTCAAATCAAAAAACCCTGATGATTCCTCTAGTTGAAATAATTACCTGGTTCTCTCTCCATTAGCACTGACGGGACCTGCTGTAGAATGAGTCTTCTGGCTAAGAAAACAGACACTCCTCGATGCTTCACCTTGCGCAGCAAAAGTGAGTGTACACACACATACACATGCAAAATAGAAAACGAATCATAGTCCCCCTTAGGGTTGCACGGTATACCGGTACTAATTTGGTACCGGGGTACTGAGGCATTTAAAACGGTACTGTATTGCATTTGGACGGGACCGGTACTTGCAGCGCCGCCGGCAGCGCCCGCAACAGCGCGGCGAACTCGCCGCGTGACGTCACTGCGTTGTAACAGCTGAGAGGACGAGGAGCGAGCCGCAGCTTGGGGAGAAAAAAAGAAAAAGCAAGCAAGCCGGAGGAAACAGTTAGCAAGTTAGCAAGCAGCGTGGACTGGAGCAACAAACGGAGCAGGAGGAAAGCTCTCGAGGAAAGAGCGAGAGAGAGAGAGAGCGCGAGCGAGCGAAGCACGGAGAGGAGACTGGCTGCTGCAACCGTCACCACACCGCAGCTTGCGGACAAACCAGCGCCGCGAAGTGCGATATGGCCGTACTTTAGCTTAAAACAAATGCGCAAGGCGAGGCAGTTAACGCGATGCACCACTGTGTAAACGGCGTTTAAAACATGCATGGCTAACGGCGAAAACACCACCGACTTAGCCAAACGAGGACCAGCCCCCAGACCTGCACACTGAGCTCAGGGAACGACAGGTAATTTACTCAGGAAAAAAAGCCACATTCAGTGCTAAAAGCAAGCGCCATCGCCCATCACTCTTAACAAAAGTAGCTCTGGAAGAAAACAAATAGAGCTGGTTTATTTATATTATTATATTTTATATTATTGTATTTATATTTTCACATTTTAAAAATTGTGTGCATTAGAAAAGCTTGTCTTTGTGGTATTTTATTTGCTGATTAATATGTTATTGTTCTAAGATTTTCTATTAAAATAAAGTCAGTAATGACATTTTTTGCGTTTTCCTTTTATTTGCAAAAGTATCGAAAAGTATCGAAAAGTACCGAAACACATGTTGGTACCGGTACCGGTACCGGTACCAAAATGTTGGTATCGTGACAACACTAGTCCCCCTCCAGTTAAATCAGGTAGCCTCTCCTCAGTAAAAGACACAAGGAAAGCTGGCTTGGAGTTTTTCTCACAGTCAGAGTCCTTTAGGTGCTTTTTGCAAACTCTAAGCAGGCCACCCCCTCCCCACGACTATTAAAAACAATGATGTGCAGGCGTGCTCAGCCTGCCAGATCAGCTTGTTACACATTATCTTGTGACAGCTAACTTTTGCGATCCGGTTCCTACACCGGAAACATTAACTTTAAATGTACTTTTTATTCTCAGTGACAGTTCCATTATTATTTAACTGTAGTATAGAGTTGTATTTGGCTTGTGATTTTTCTAAATTAAAGATTGCAATTGCAATTAAACAATTGCTCACCATGCTTTTGCCATTTCTGCCTAGAACTAACGAAAGTCCCCTCTGCTTTCAGTTTATGCATGTCATCTAATTTGTTTTGCAGCTCACTTAATTTTAATTTCTCCTCATCATTGAAAGGGATAGTTCACCCGAAATCAAAATTCAGTCATCATCCACAATTGTGATTTAAGAGGGAGCTGTTCATTTTCCAAGAAGATACTTTTTAAAATCCAGATTGATCAGGGAAAAGACAAACATTAATTGTTATTGCCTTGTGATCTGTTAAGGGTGTAGATAAAAGCATCACAACCGTGATACAGTCCTTATCAAATGTTCAAGGCCAAAAGCCTATACGAGAACATCTGGAACAATCCTTATTACTCCATGTGTAAATTTGACTATTTGGGAATTTCTCTCTCCATATATGAGTTCTTCCTCAGTTCAATCCTTACCTTTGGTGTGGTTCATTCTTTTGAGCTTTGTTCCTTCCCAGCTATCTGAGTTCTGTTGTATGGTTCTGCTCTATAGATTTAATTGCAAACTACAACTGTTTAGTAAGTTAAAGATGTTGCTGATTACAGCATGAAGTGGCAATGAGGTCTTAAAATATTATGAGAAGGTCTTTTAAAAAGGTATTGAAATTGACTTCAGGATTCCTGCATATACCCTGGTAATGTATGATAAGAAAAAAGCAACTCAAATTAGAAACGATAATTTCAGTTCTCATGAATGTTTGTCTGTAAAATGCCAAAAGGTTTACATGGATTGTCTAAACAAATGCCTGTTTTCTTCCTAGATGGACAATCGGAGGTATTTAAGGAGGCCCCAGCAGCCAAGCAAGTGAACAGGCAGTTTGAAATGATCTGACGCACAGTATGTATTGCCCAAATGTATTCTTAAATGATTTTTACATTCGTTTCATTTGCAAGAAATAGTTACAAAGTTTAATAGCCATGACCTAAGTCCAAATATTGCTGATCGTCTTCATAAGCTGCTCCTGTGCTTCACAATTGTAGAACAGAGTCCAACATTCTTTGCATTGAGAAAAAGGCCTCAAAATTACTCTTATTGCACGTAACAGGCAATAAGTAGATTCTGCTAGTATATGTTACTAAAACCTATGTAAATTTGTCTGTAAATGCAAATTTTAATCGCCATCCCACAGTGATACGTTGCTTTCTCACTGCGGTGAAAAAAAATCCATACCATACATACACAATGTTGACTTACCTTATAACAAATGTAGACATCCTTGTTTATCTTCTTTACGTTGAGTTGACTGGTCAACCACACAGCTTAATCCACCAGAGACATTTAGCTCTGTTTAGATGTATTTTAGGAGATGGGATGTCGGGGATAAAATATACCCCATCGCCTATCCTCTCAGGACACCTCGTATCAGAGATGTCTTACCCCTCCACATCCCTTTTGATGGCTTCTGGATGAAACCAGGTCCATTCAGACATATTTTGGACTTGCAGAATGGACAGTACAGCATTAAAGTTATGAATATCACTTTAAAGGATAAAACTGGTGTAGTGTTTACTTATTGTAAACATGGCCTGTGAAAATAGAAAAATCTGCAATGCTTTTCTGTTAATAACTATGGTCCATCTATCCACCGCCAGAAATATATATATTCCATATCATTTGAACTCCATGGTACTCAAAAATAAAATAAGTCACAGATTTGCAATTTTTCTTTGTTCTGCACAGCTTTGTTTTTCAATATAACATACTGATGATTACAGTATGATTATATTGCAAGTGTTTGAAAAAGTTGATCATAGATTGTTGCTTATGCCCATGCAGTAGAATAGAAGGGGGCTTTTCCAGTGTTACTGGGTACAAAATACTGAAATATTCCTATTTCTTTTCATTTTTTCATATAAAAACAATATTTTGGAAGTAAAACACTATATTGAACAATTATATAAAGTAACTGCTGAATACCTTACATTTACAGAGATCACCTTAGCTGTTTTAATGTGTAATGACTTACTATCCTTGTTTTTCTGTCAAATGAAACTTTTTAACAACAAGTTTACTAAAATGATTGTTAAATACCATAAATGTACAGATATTATATTTAAATATACCTATTAATGCATTTTGATGTACAGTGTATAATTTTCCATTGTCCAATTAATTAAAATAACACTGTAAATGTGCAGAAATTCCTATTTTATTAAAAGGTACATATTTTGTTTATACATTGTATCATTGTTTTTTTTACTTGGGGAAACCACAATTATGCAGCAAATCAGGGTAGATGGACAAGACGGTTTCATGAAATGACTACTAAATACCCTTAATTTACAGGGATTGGCCTTAAATGTAGCTTTTTTTAATGTATTTTTAATGTAATCTGCTTCTTTTCCACTGTCCAATGAACATTTTTAAATCTCGTAATTCTCTAAAATGACAGATTAATACTGTAAATTTGCAGACATTTATCTTTAGTTTTATGCACCTAGTTTGTTTTTATACGTTATAACTTTGTTAATGTACATGGAAAAAAATAGTATTTTAACATAAAATTACTGTAGATGGACTTGGCTGTTTCCTAAAATAAATAATGTATACCGTGAAATTACAGAGATTAATCTGAAAGTTATCTGATTTTAATGTTTTTTAACATAGTATGTATGTTATTTTACAGTATAATGGGCATGTATCAACTATAATATACTATATTTTAATTAATTTTGACTGTAAAATTTACTCTGTATTTTTACAGTTATTGTATGTAGTTCAGTGATCCAGTTATTTACTGTAATTTTACGGTATCCGTTTGGAAACTTTGCTGCCAGTGCTTTGACCGTTTTTTTACAGTTTTTTTTTTACAGTAGTAGTGGTCACTCAGAAAACTTTAATCTTGAAATTGAATGGTGATGTCATAATATTTAATTGTTTAAATATTGTAACATAACATTTATAGATTTTATAGATTTTCCAAAGCATGTCACCCAGTCCTGAAGTGGTATCATTCTCAAACTGTCAGCTGTACACATTTTAAAGAACATTAAGGTATAATGTTGTAGCAGTCATTTGTAACATTTTAAGAAGGTTATCACAAAACAGTTTTAGAATGTTTTTATAGAACGTTCTTCCAGAACATTCTGGGAACTTAAAGAAAACTTACCCCTAAAAACATCATTAAAACATTATGGTATAATGTTAAAGCAATATTTTCATTCAACATTTTAAGAAGGTTATTACAAAACAGTTTTAGAATGTTTTTATAGAACGTTCTTCCAGAACATTCTGGGAACTTAAAGAAAACGTACCCCTAAAAACATCATTAAAACATTATGGTATAATGTTAAAGCAATATTTTCATTCAACATTTTAAGAAGGTTATTACAAAACAGTTTTAGAATGTTTTTATAGAACGTTCTTCCAGAACATTCCGGGAACTTAAAGAAAACTTCCCGCTAAAAACATTATTAAAACATTATGGTAGAATGTTATGGCAATATTTTCATTCAACATTTTAAGAAGGTTATTACAAAACAGTTTTAGAATGTTTTTATAGAACGTTCTTCCAGAACATTCCGGGAACTTAAAGAAAACTTTCCGCTAAAAACATTGTAACAACATTATAGGTAACATTGTCAGAATGTTTTTAGAACCAAAAATTGCTAGCTGGGAGATGGGCAACTCTGAGTTTTCGGTTTCAGAACAGCTGGGGTGCAGTCGAATAGTCTTTTTTGCTTAGGAAGGTTCCTAACTGAAGAAGTGACCCGGAAGTAAATAAGTGGCCGCCATGATAAGAGCCGTTCGAATTCTCTAAATGCAAAGGAAAGGATTTCCAATGCTTCCTTTCAGAGCTCCTTTAGCATAGGATGCAACGGACCTTCCTATGCGAAAGGAAAGGAGATCACGCCGACCCACAATTCTTAGCGAGAGCAACATTTAAAGTGCCGCACACCTCGGCCGTTCATGAAAACAAACAATATGCCTATTTGCATATTTAACAATTACTTTCAAGCAGACATATAGTAATTGGAATAGCGATGATAAATGTGTGTGGACAGTGATCATTGAATGGTATTTTTTTTTATTATTATTTCAATCATGTTACAAATGTTTGACAAAAACGAAACTAAAACCACAAATGAAACGTAAATAAAGCAACAGGAAGGAGGAGCTGCTGGACCTGAAGCCGGTCAGTGAACCAGCTGTTGATAAAACCAACATGTGGAGAAGTGGACGAATGCGCTTTTTGTAGTCCATTATTGTAGTTTATCCAGCGCAGATGCACGTCAATCGCCGGTGCCGATCATCAGCTGTCAATCATCAGCCGCCGCGTTTTAATGACGTAGCTTAGTGAAAGTCTGGTCGGATTCTCTGAGCACTGCGGTCGACTTTTCCTAAGTCCTTTTGAGTTCTCCTATCGCCTTTCCTTAACCCCGTGACGTTTTCCCCAGAGGTCAAGGAATAGGAGTTAGGACCTTATTTTTTGACTATTTGACTGCACCCCGGTTTTGAATTAGTTCAGTCAACTCTGAGTATGTAAACTCTGAGTTACGCGCGTGCCTGCCGACTCTATAAAGCCATTATCAATGGAGCTCCGATACTACGATTCACCATGGCAACGGGGAGAGCGTTATTAGATATTACTGAGTGTTTATGTAGAAAACGAGCTCATCCTGAGAAAGCGGAGCAACGTAACTGCAGCAAAGTAGCGATAGTTGGCGTGGCAGACAATTACTTACCGATCTAATGTGTATAACTGAATGAAACAGTCTATTGATCTAAAGGTAATAAGTCTTTATTTTTGGCCTGGCAGAGCAACACTGTGGTGTAATGGTTAGCAACGCCGCCCACGGTGCAGGCGACAGGGGTTCAACTCCCGTAGTTCACAAAGTAGCGCATCAAATAAATTATCATTTTCATTGGGTGTAATCCCCCCAGGCACAGAAAGAAAGTGGTGTCAGTTGAAAATTAAGCATAAGAATATTGCGCAAATACGTTGACTAAGGCATATGATTTTAATCATATTTCACATATTAAACAGTAAATATAAGCAGGTATTTCAACACAGAAATGTACCTAAACATTTCATAAATCTCCCGTTCGCGAAAACGCTCGCTCCGCAAAGTATCTGGTTGCGGATTATGTCCGCGATATGAAATGTTGAAAATGTCGGAGAATATTCTTTAGTTAATATCTAATGTGATTGGAAGGAAAGGTAGGCTAATCAAAATTCTCTCCCGACGCAAAGCTGCTAGAATCACTTTTATTTCCATATCTATTAGGTTGACGATGAAAGGACGGCACATTTTTTCAGAGTTGGTTCAGATTCCGGAAAAAGGCAGAGACATGTAGGGAGAAACTCACGGTTTGTTGAAGCAAACCAGCTAGCGAGCAGGTTAGGTTCACGGAGTGTTACCCGGGTAACTGACTCAGATTTATGCTGAACTGGTTTTGTAAAACCGAAAAACCAGAGTTTCCCTCATCTCAGGGTTAACTAACTCAAGGTTTTCACTAAACCTGCTTTGTGAAACGGACCCCTAGTTGTTGTTCCCTCAACAAACGACCAACCAGGCAGTGCAGAAGCCACAGCACAGTGTCTGCCTGTTAGCAGTCACCAACTTCAGAAATGACGAACGAATGAAGAAAGCTCTTTCTTTCTTTCTTTCTTTCTTTCTTTCTTTCTTTCTTTCTTTCTTTCTTTCTTTCTTTCTTTCTTCATTTAAGGACAGTTGTGCTTACATTAGTCTCTGTGGCACCCTCTACTGGATGAAAATGGAACACAGCGAAAGTAATGTTACGCGTTCATGTACGCAGTATGGTGCACGCCGTCTATATTTACTTCCGGTTGCGAAGAATAAAAAAAATACAAAAGCACATGCATGTAATCGCGTGAAAGAAAACAGTGACAGACAGACGTGCTCACGCTATAAGTGTAGTACGCATCATCTTGTTACGTCATCTTGTTGTCGTGATGTAGTCTGTTTTGGCTATTGGCTGCTGTTTAGCTGTAAGCACTCGTTGCTATGTTGTAACATAGTCATACATATGGACATAACACCTTCATGGATTTATTACGGACATGACGACTGCACTGCTCGATCGTTTCTTTATGGATACAAAATCAAAACTACGAGGAAAACATTTTAATTTCTGCGGTGACTGGATGGGACGAGCGCACGCTCGGCAATCTACTGCTAATGTCTCCGGTGTGATTTGAGGTGAGTATCTCCATGCAAAAACACACATATTTATGTCGTTTCGCCACACTATTTGAGCTAAACGAGCACTGTCGTGAGTAGATAGTGGATGAAGAGGAACCCATACCTGTCTTTCTCTTAGGAGACCCTGCCTACCCCCTTCTCCCCCACCTCATGAAAGAATATTCAAGTGGAGGCTCTACCCCATCAGAGCAGTACTTTGGACTGTGTTTGTGTAGGGCCCGTATGGTTATTGATGTTCATTTGGTCGGCTCAAGGCCAGGTTTTCAGCCCTGAGACGGCCCATGGACATAAATCTCACCGACCTCCACAATTACTGTGAGGCCTGGAACGACACTGTGGATCCCCGTCTTGAGGAGGAGGCCATACAGTATGACAGAGATCTGCAGTCTCCCACACAAACAAACAACTACCTGACCGACTGCAATGAGGGAGGTGGAAAGAGAGTGAGGAGAATCCTCACCAAATACTTTGACCCCTAATGGCATTTGAACGAGACTGTGCACAGGTGGACAGTGTCCAAGGTGGCTGACTACTTGGCTGTACATTCTCTACAGCAAGGTGAACACTGGGTCTACAAGGACACTTTGTACTTTGTAATACTTTGCACTTACAATGCATAGATCAGTATACCTACTTTATATTCACATACAGCATAGCATTATTTACATTAGGACTTTTTCAGTTAAACTAACAAGCACTTTGTTCCCTTATTAGTTCATTTGTAGTTGAGCTAAATGTTTAAGCTCAGGTGTGTTGCAACATCAGCTTGTTCAGGCTGCAAACTGGTCATTTACTTTGATTTTTATTTCAATAGTCAAAAATCAAAAAACAAAGAAGACAATAAATAATAAAGTGCCATACTAACCAAAGCACAGAGTCTCAATCTTTTTTTACTTCAGGGCAAACCTCGTCATACTTACAGAACAGACCCTGGTAAATATGGTTGACAGAGGTAAGGCATTTAAATGATGATAATGCAAACATGAAATGCTTTTATAAAGTTATCTTAACATGTATCATACTTTGTGGCCCATATCACTTTGTAGCCCACTAGTGGGCCTCTGCCTGGTGGTGAGAAAGAATGAACTTAAAGTGCTTAAACAGTAAAACTAGGCAGGTACAGAACAAAAACAGTGCAACAATATGTAAACAAATTGTGTCGATGAACTCAGTTTGGAGTGTCCCTCCAGTAATTGTCTGTAGGAGGATTGAGGTGCAGGGCCCATCTGCTGAACTGTGTGTGAATGTGCTGGGGCCAGGGCCGGCCCGTGGCATAGGCCGTATAGGCAAATGCTAAGGGCGCCGTCCATCGGGGGGCGCCACGCCAGTGCCACAAAAGGTAAAAAAAATAAAATAAAATAAAAAAAAGTTGGTACAAGAAATAATCCCACGTTAATTAAAATGCAAAGCAAAGCTTATTTAATAGAAATAATATTTGTAACAACATTACAACCCCCCCCCCTCCACCCCTCCCATGCACGTCCAAAAAGAATCATGATACGGGAAGGGCCCCTTTCCGTATCATGATTCTTTTTGGACGTCATCACATCAAAAAATCAACACAAGATGTCAAAACGGCCAAAACTGTCTGGTGCCCAGGGAAGAAAAGCAAGAAAAGAAGAGGAGGAGAAACGAGAAAAAGACAGAGGTAACGTTACATGAAATTATTTATCTGTTACAGATAGACACCTGGCTTTTTAGCATTAGGATAATGTTACATGATTCGCTAATTGCTAATCAATAAATAGCTAACGTGAGTTGACTGTTTTAATGTCAGTTAATGTTGTGGAGGGGGCTAAGTTGTTATGGAAAGTAATAATGTAACGTTAGGTAATTACAGTACTCCCACCTTACATTCCTCAGGGACATTTGTATTAGATCTTTTAAGCAGGTGTTTACATTTGTTTACATTTTTATTGCCTTCTGGTTAGCTAACGTTTGCCCTGCTGGTAATAGTCACTTTTCCACCCCTTTATATATTATAGTTGTAAGCCTAGTTGTTAAAGTGCACATCATTAATGTTAATTAAGCAATATCACATGAGAGAGAATGCTGTTTTGAATATGAGCACTGCTGTGATTCAGTCAAAGATAATCATAACATAACATTCTCATATATATTACTGCTACTTTGCATTCTGCTATTCAGCATTTCACTGTAATGATGACAATAAATTGAATCTAATCTAATTTGCATATCAGTTAACATCATACCTCTTTGGTTTTTCATTTATATTATATCATTTTATTCCTGGAATCACATGTTTTTATTATTAGACTGTAATACTCAATGGTGTCACATACTCCTCTCTTCAGATGCACTGTTGACGTTTCTAAATCCCACCCCTGGGCCATCTACCACATCTACCACTGCTGCCTCCACCTCAGCAGCACAACCCACCAGTGATGCAGCATCAGCAGCACAACCCAGCCATGATGCAGCAGCATCAAGCGGTCTTCCTGTTGCCCCCACCTTTAATATCTTGTTTTGTGCAGTGCCTTATTTATATTGTATTTTTAATTTATTTTATGCAACTTGTTGACACGTTTTATTTTGTGTTTAGTTAGATCTTATACTTAAGACTATTTATGAATGTATGTAAAAATGATTGTATTTCATATATTCATTTTATTTTTTGTATTCATTTATTTATTCATAATTTTTTTTATCTTGTTAACTATTCTGATTGTGAATTAGCTTTCTTTAAGTAAAAAAAAGGTCAAAGACAAAGCTATTCGGTTTCTTGTGAGTATATACACTACACTGCCGATGCAAGGGGGGCGCCACCTAAAATCTTGCCTAGGGCTCCAGATTGGTTAGGGCCGGGCCTGGCTGGGGTCATGGGTGGTGGTGTGTATGACTGCTGCGGTCATGGGTGGTGGTGTGTATGACTGTACTGGGGCCATGGGTGGTGGTGTGTATGAATGTGCTGGCGCTGTGTAGTACTGCATAGCTGGGGCACGGTTTACTTGAGGTTGACATAAGTGTCTCACAAGGACTGTGAGACACAAGGACTGTCGCCTGCACCGTGGGCGGCGTTGCTAACCATTACACCACAGTGTTGCTCTGCAAAACTGTTGCTCATTCTGACTTGAGCCTCTGCAATTGTGTCCAGCCTCGCACTGTTGCTTCTCTCAGCCTTCTCCATTATATCTGCAATCTTCCTCTTTATGTTGAGGTCAGTCTGCACTGGATCCACACAAAGTTTTTTCTGGAGCCTTTCGCTTCTATGGCCATCGAGCCTTGCCTTGAAAAGAGCAGAGACATGTATTCATTAGCTGATGACAGTGAAAGTAGAAATACACATGTTTAAATTCTCCAGTAAAAGTAGAAGTCTTACTTCTACATTTCCACTTATGGAAGTACAAAAGCAGGCCTAATTGCCTTCAGATGTAGGTAGTGTTTTGCAAACAACAGCATGTAACACCATTTTCCAAAGTCTTGCTTATTAAAACAAATACATGCTCTGTAATATTTGATGTAAGTAACCTTGAATTTTGAAGGGGTTTTCCCCCAAAATTAACAAAGTAAAGATACAGGAACTTGATTACAGTATTTAAGTGTACTCCACAGGTCTCAGGTCTGAGGTCTTACCATAGACAGTCTATGGGTCTAACAAGCTGAACAAAAACATACCTGAAGTAGGCCTCTTCATCTCTGGAGTGGGGTCTGGGTACTCGGGATCTGGGTACCCGAGGTCTGGGGGCTGACACTTTCTTCTGTTTGATCAGATATGACGCTCGATTCACTGCAAGTGACCATGGCAGTCTCGATACCGTTCTCCAAAGAGGTGGTGGCTGGCGATTCACCCCATATGTCATTACACAAATCAAAAAATAGTGTGATAACTCGCCCATGACCACTCCTGCGTTGCATATCCACGGCACCCTGTACTTCATCCTAACGGCTTTAAGCTTAGATGAAATTTGTGTTTTAATAATTTCGTCAGTTGCATGTGGATAGGCAGTTCCTCTCGGTTGTCCATCTGGGGAAGAAGGATACTGCTCTATGAATGCGGTCCATATATCCGTGTATTTTGTCTGGCATGACTCCCAGTCCCCGCCTTGTTGTGCCTTCATTGCTTTGTAGTCTAGAGTAACCTGAAGCAATAATTCCACTTCTTCGTCTGACCAGACGAAATTCTTTTTGTTACCAGCGGTAGCCATGTTTTGGTTTACGGGGCGCAGAGAAGAGAAGAAGGAAAATTCTACGCATGCGCTCAGACATGGAGGTGTTGTGTGATAGTATATCACAGCACCACCTAGCCGCCTGGCATGCAAACGCAATCGATTCCACACACTTTTGCGTCACCGTATGCACGCAGATTTCCTCCCGATAGCGCTCGTCTAAACGCAGAATGAAAAGTGAAGACGCGACGCCACTTTTGCGTCTTCTGTTCAGACCGTCATCATGTAAACGTAGCTTAATAAGTCTGGATGACCCTGGGGACAACGAAAATGGGGTAAAAAATTACCGGATTTCTCCTTTAAAGCTTGAATGCCCATAGTGGAGTAAAAGGAGGCAATTTTTATCCTGATGAAAAAAATCGATAATTTAATAACTAATAATTAGTAATAATTAATAAAGTAATAAAACTGCAATCCAAATGTCTTATTTTTATAAGCTACACAATAAAGAAAGAAAATGGCAAAGAAATAAGAGGTTCCTTATCATGTTAAATAGTCGGTGGAAAATGCCCCAGGCTTACAGAAATGGTTTAACCCTACTGCTCAGTAGCCAATGGGAACTTATGACTCTCACCCGTTTAAACTGGACAAGTGGCCAAAGGGCTCACAATCACATGAAATGACTGCTAACAACACGTAGACAACACGTAGACAACACGTTAACAACACGTTAATGATGCTTGAAAAATGTATGCGTTGACAACGTGTTGTCTACGTGTTAACGTGTTGTCTACGTGTTGTTAATGTGTTAGAATTCACGTATATTTGAACTGGATGGCCTTCCAAAGCGTGCAGCAGTCATCACGCGTGAACGTGCGCATACACGTGTGACCGTTATAAGTCAATGGGGAAACTACATTACATGTCACCCGCTGCTTTGTTGCACAGGCGTCAATGCACACGCGAGTGACACGCTCAGTCATTAGCTGCGCACGTATTATGAAACGTATGGAACCCCATTGTGTGTGTGTGTCTGTGCGTGCGTGTGTGTCTGTGTGTGTGTGTCTGTGTGTGTGCTTGTGTGCGTGTGTTTGTGTGTGTGTCTGTGTATGTGCGTGCGTGCGTGTGTGTGTGTGTGTGTGTCCATGCTTGGTTGCCATCACTATTAGCCCAGTCTTGTCAGCTACTGTAAACAGTGAACCATCTCCAAACATTACCTTATTAAGACACAAGAGACAGAACAGACGGAGAGGAGAGTTCATACCTTCTCTCTCACACACACATCTAGTTGTTACACATCTATTTGAACAGATCACCTGACACTGACAGCAAGATCAGCTGGCCTCTGGATCAGAGACAAGAGACACATAGCAGCAACTCCTTAAGTTTAATATAATTTTCCAGCCTCAGATCTTCAGCAGAGCCCTGACCTCTGGCTCATAGAAGAGCAGCCATTCAACATTATAGCTGAGAGCTAAAACACCATGAGATAGCTTAAACCTGAATACAGCGAATTGCAAAAAATTAAGAGAGATGATTATTGTATGATTGTTTTATGATTATTATGATTACATGTATGACCTTCTCCAAATCAGGAGGAGTGGAGGAGAAACAAATTATTAGTTGAAAGAAAGTGTTGGGACATTCAGCACAGACAACATCGTAACATGTATGTGTGCTCCACATCATAAAAGCAGTGAATATTATATTTTTTTTATACTTTAATTTTTGTTTTATATGAACATAAACAAGATGCAAACAAAGAGGGCTAGGACATGACAGTACACACCTTTGAAAGTAGGTACAAATATGAAAAGCATAGGTACAGTAAACAATACAAATATCCACATATTGGAATAGAAGAAGAAGAAGAGTCTTTATGTTTGTAGCAATCCCATTTTTCCAGTATTCCTCTCCTTTATCCTTTTGAAGCCACAGCACAACTAATTGCTTTTTTACTTGCAACCATGAAAATCTTTGCAAGAGACCTCCAGGGAGTTCTCCCAGATATAAACAGTTAAAAGTCAAATACTATGTCCAGAGTCTCCACAATTAACTCTCTCACTTCCTTCCAAAAAGGTACAGGACCAAAACACATGAACATAGTCTGCAAAAGTCCCACTACCACACTCCCTCCAGCAAGAGACCTGTGTGCCACTAAATTTTGATGTCTGGTTCGGGGTAATAAAAAATCTTATCAGGCTCTTCCAGCAGAAATCTTGCCAGAAATAAAAGTTTGTGGAAGTGGATTGATTTTTCCAAATTCGAAGCCACGTTTCTTCTGGAATTACTATATAAGCTTTTTTTCCCCCAGCGCAGTCTAAATAGTCTGTTGAGTTTTTATTCAGTAAAGTGATACCTTTGGTACATTTTGAATCATAAGCATCTATAAAGATTTGGATTATTTTCGAGGATTCAGCTGAATTAGTGGTCTTTATTGTTTTCAGAAAAATTGGCAGATCTGTAAGTAACGATAAAAATCTTACCCAACTCATAAGATTGACGTAAATTCTCAAAAGAATTTAGGCTTCCGTTCTTTATTATCCTACATGAATATTATATTAAGATGTGATATGTCCCAGTGGGAGCATATATACAGAACCAAGGAGGCCTAGGATGGAGCCTTGAGGAACACCACGGCCATCATCGACTGCGACAAAGTTGTGTTTGTATTAGTATTTGAACCAGTCTCGGCCAGTGTAACTAATGGCAACACAACAGGATCCAATAGAATAGAATGATCAACTGTCTTAATCTGTTTAAAGCTGAGATCAAGAAGCATTCAAATCAAATCTCCAGCATCAGGTATAAGTAGACGGTGGTCTCCTTCAATGAGGGTAGTTTCACTACGTTACATTTAAGTAACTTTTTAGATAAATTGTACATGTAAGAGTAGTTAAATACAACCTACCTGCTACTTTTACTTGAGTAGCCTATATTTATAAAGAAGAAACGCGACTTTTACTCTTCTACATTTGGCTACGTTCCTTGTTACTTTTATTTTTTATCTATTTTGTATTTAATGCACGGATTTCTGTCCGAGACTTCTGTCAAAGACTCCATTTCACCAATCAAACACTAGCTGTTTGACACCATTACACCAATCAAATGCAGCCAGGCAGTCAGATGACACACACAGCAGCACAAATTAATAATAATAATAATAAATAAAATGTATTAGAATTAATTACAGTCCCATGAAACTTTACACAACTTTACATACCTTACCACAAACTAGAGATCGAGGGAATTCAGAGGATGGATATCTTGACATACTAGTGTTTCTGTTTGACCAGATCAGAAACGCTCACCATCCAGTTGCAGAAGAATGCAATTCCTGCAGAAATCCGAGAACCTTTTGATATCACCTCACATCCTGTCTTTTCTATGATGTTCCTCAAGGTCCTTGTTTCTGAATGTGGCACTTTGGAGGATTTTTGATCATGTTTGTCAATTCTCAAGTGGTAAAAATAATGTTATCATTTCGCATCAAATCTGTGTAACAAATGAAAACAACTCAACTGACTGCAAAATTGCTGCAACAACTTATGACGTGTGTGTGTGTGTCTGTGTGTGTGTGTGTGTGTGTGTGCACCTTCGGTGAGAGACAGGAAAGCGGACTGATAAGATGCAGTAATGTGAGTACGAGCAACATGAACAACACACTGTTTCTCATTCCACAATGAATGAAATGTCAATATTATATCAATATTTACGATACTTGTGTACAGTATATATTAATTGTGAGGTCAACGTTGAAAAGATGGTTTAGTGAATATAAGCATTCAGACGCAAAGTCAAAAACTGAAATCTGGGCCAAAAACATCTGACGCTGAAATTAAATTTGCTCATATATTAAAGTTAGAAGTGAGATTTTCACACAGTGTTCTGCTTTTAATCTTTAATATCATTTTTACAAGATTCGTCATGATATTTTGGCTGTGCTGCTAATAGACATAACTATGGAAGCAAATTGTTAATAATAATCATTTTAAACATCGAAGTATTGATCAATAAGATTATATTACGAAGACATTCTGAAGTTGAATGTAATAAAATTCCATTACATATGTTAGAACCGAGCTCTCCAACCCCCCAACACTACCACCTGGCTCCTCTGGTCATTCTTCCTGGCATCAGCGCTCTGCCACGTTATTTCATTTAAGTAAGACCACGCATAGAATTCTGCACATATTTTCTTGTAATTCAACCCTCTGTCAAATCCTCAAGGTCTCATTGTTAATTTCATGTTTCAATTATGCTCAGGCAAAAGTTAGGCATCAGTTTGACACCCCTGCATTAAAGGGATAGTTCGTAATTTTGGATATAAGACCTATTTTCCAACTCAGCTGGTGTGTTCGAGAAGTCTGGAGACGTTTTCAAGACATTTCATTCAGTTCTTCTAGTTGCTGAGTTCACTTGTGCTACGGCTAGCGCATGTCAATGGTTCTAGTTAGCATGGCATTAAAAACAGTCTTGCCCACTCCACAGTGCACCCGAGGCAAATCAATTAAAACACTAGACTGTCGATGTACATATCTGTGTTGATAGAATAATATTTGAAACAAAACTAACCTCGCACCGCATGAATCATCCATTTTTTGAGGGACTAGTTTCTCAGCAGCAGCGGAATTTTACTTTGCTCCGTCGGACTCAAAAAAGACGCGATGCTTGGAATCCAGCCGGTAAATACACACCTGAACACCGCCGATTTGTCGGCCCTTAAGCCCCCAAGGCTGTCTGAAAAGCCCTCGGAGCTCACTCAAACACCAGGCAGCACACGGCCCCGCGAATCCACACATGCGGACTCTCCGTCGGACTCAAAACTCTAAGACGCGCAGCCCGAAATACTGCCCGTAAATAGGCAATCGAACTGGGCCGAATTGTCGGGCCTTATGCCCTCAGACCTGGGTGAAAAGCGCTTGGACCTCACGCAACACTGGGCAGCCCACGGCCCAGCCAACCCACAATTACGCACCGCGAACCCGAACCTCTGCTTCATCCGGAGAACCGTAAAACCGTTGCGGGGGATTCCCTCCTGGCACCACTAGTCTCCGTTTGTTCGGTCCCGGTTCTCAGCTCCAGCGGGGGCTATCTCGGTCTCCACAGACGCTCGTTCACGTTCTGCCCTTTGAGCATCCCTCTCGCGCAATTCTTCCTCTGTATATTCAGGCTCGTACAGGTATGGTTGGGTTTGGGTGGAAAAAAACTCATCAGAGTCTTCAAGTTTCAGTATATTCTCCAAAAGTGGCCATTTCTGTGAGATTGAAGAAACTAGCACGGCTACTCTGCGTCTGTAGCAATGACAGCAGGCAAACAAACTATTATAGAACCCGTAACTTATAAGTGCTAGGTGATATCAGTCCGCCGCTGCCATAGCCTACTAGGAAGTATGACACGCTGCTGCTGCTGCTGCTGCTGCTGAGACATAAATCCTTAAAAATGCAAGGTTGATTTTATTTCAAACATTCTATCAACACAGATATGTACATCAATAGTCTGCCGTTACAATTGATTTGACTCGGGTGCACTGTGGAGTCGGTATGAGTGTTTTTAATGCCATGCTAACTAGAACGATTGACTTGCGCTAGCCATAGCACAAGCGAACTCGGCAACTAGAAGAACTGAATGAAATTTCTTGGAAACGTCTCGAAACACCGGCTGAGTTGGAAAATAGGTCTTATGTCCAAAATTCCGAACTATCCCCTTAAAACATTTTCTGTTACAACGATGAAGAAGCAAAGATATCTATTGATAAGAGGCAGTGGAGGAAACACACACACACACTCACACACACACACACACACACACACACACACACACACACACACACACACACACACACACACACACAGATCGTCTGGGGAATGTTCATACAATCAATGTTTTCAAGAATGACACTTCTCTCTTCATTGAAATTTCATGAATAAAACTATTCATTTTATTTGTCTGAATTTGTCTTGTTTTATCAGATTTTCCAATATAATCTCACTCCGAACTGAAACCTGGCAGCCCAGTAAGCACCTAGACACTCCCAGCTGTCAGACGACGTATATCTTTTCCAACCCTGACCTGCTATCTCTCCCTACAAAAGACAAACATGGGTCTGTGGGTCGCTAAGGGCAAATTAAATCATGGAGAATTCTGGCAGCCATAACATCTGGATAACTCAAGAAGACTTGAGTTTATCCGCTGTGTCCTTTGAAGTGCATGTTGAAATAGCCTGAAAATTAGCAAGGAAGGCTTGCAGAATAAAGATCATCATTTCCTTTTTTTTTTTTTTTTTTTAAAGCAGATATTGTTCACAGATCCTCCACAGCATGTCAGGAATGAAGGAAAGGTGAAAAGTGAAAAATGTCTTCTTCAGATGAGTCCTACAGCTTCTCTGCTCACAAATGAAATGACCCCTCAGCCAAGTTACATGTTTATCTTTGGCTGTGAAAGCAGTCAAGTGCATAAACACACTAACAGTTGTTTTTGTTTTTGAGTAGAGCAAAGGCATGAGGACAGGTTCTCTCTCTCTCTCTCACACACACACACACACACACACACACACACACACACAGAGAGAGATAAAAAAAACAACTCTTGGGCTCCCCTGGTAGTCAGACAGCTCCATAATATAACTGGCAAAAATACAAGAATTTCATGCATCGGCCTACAATGGGAAAATGGTTGAATCTGGTGAAATACAGTAAAAATGTCACATGTCACTACTTTTGTTCACAATGAAAAGCTAACATACCAGAATGCATGGTTTTATTCTGCAATGGCAATGAGATTAAATAATGTGGTTTGAATGGAAGTCAATGGGGCGTTTTTGGCCATGAGGGTGTCCAGAGGGAGTATTTGGTACTACAGAAAAAATACTAATGCAATCAAATCAATTTTGTTGCTAATCTTTGACATATCCAAGCCCCATCCACCTCCTATTTATTATATGGAAAATAACTCATTTTTGTTTTTTTTTAATACAAAATGGTAACCCCAAGATTGCTGGTTCGATCCCCGGCTCCTCCTAGCTGTGTCTGGCGTCCCTGAGCAAGACGCCTCACCCTAATTGCTCCTGACGAGCTGGCTGTCACCCTGCATGGTTGACTCCGCCGTCGGTGTGTGAATGTGTGTATGACTGGGTGAATGTCAGTCAACAATATAAAGCACTTTGGATAAAAGCGCTATATAAATGAGGACCATTTACCAAAATGAAAATAATTAAACTAGCATTTAAAGGGTTAAAATACTGAAAATTAATGAATGTTTGGAAGTTTTAAGCAAGTCTGAAGTTGTTAAAGAGATTTATGAAAAAAAGTAGAATGATTTCATAGCAGTTTGTGTGTGCGTGTACATTTTTGCCACGAAGGTGTCCAGAGGGTGCAAAATGCATCAATAGAGCGTAAAAGACATGTGAAATAAGAAATCATTGGATTTAAAAAATATAACTAAAAAGAAAAGTTCTTGCAAAAATTCATGCCACAAGTTGTATTAGCCAAAATTATTACCAAATCAAAAAAACATATCAGGAAAAATGTACACAAATGCCAGAGGAGGGCACTTGTGTGACGGGGCGGCTCTGTCACTGAAAGGGAACAACAGCGCTCATCCTCCTCCTGAGCGGCATTGACCGCAGGCAACAATTGTGGGTGCACACATGATTTGAGCTCCTTTTTCTTTGGACGCATATACCCACATACACACACACATTGGACTCACCATGCTGTTGCGCTCAACTGCTGCTCATTCTGAAGTGGCAGAACAGAGACGCCTGCTAAATAGGGTGCACTATTTTGGGGTCATGTGATGAATAATATGAAACATTATTTATTGGTATTTGGGTGTAAATTTACATGTTTTTCTTGGGTGGGGAAAAAAGGAAAGGAATCTTGTGCAAAATCTACAAATGGTTAAATGGCCCTGAGGGAGAGGCTAACCCTTTAAAGGGGGGATCATCTTGGCCATCAGGGAGTTGGGATCTGGTTACACAGCAGGTAACAGCCCCTGGGAGGACTTGTTGGTGACATCTTTCTTTTGTTTTCATATTTTTCTAATATCGATTTCAATTTATACATAGTTGCACTGTTTAGCACCTTGGGAGGCTGACTTAAATAAATAGACCATCATCTGATTCCAGACTATGCCATTTTATTTTTACCAAGTTTGAGAAGAACCCCGCCACAAGTTATTTTTATTTAAAAATGTGACTTTGTTGAAGTCTAAAATTGTCTTTTAAATTGACAAACATTGTATGAGTTATTAATGGCACAAATGAATCAGGATCAAAAATGTATTGTAAATGTAAAGTCTCTCACCATTGACTAGCGTACATCCATCCATAGTCTACCGCTTATCCTGTATTCAGGATCCCCGGGGGCTGGAGCCAATCCCAGCTGTCACTGGGCGAAGGCAGGGTTCACTCTGCACAGTATATCACAGGGAGACATGTAGAGACAGACAGGTAACCAGTCAATTTCAGGGCTGACATGTAGAGACAGACAGATAACCAGTCTATCAGAGGGCTGACATGTAGAGAGAGACAGGTAACCAGTCTATCACAGGGCTGACATCTAGAGACAGACAGGTAACAGTCTATCACAGGGCTGACATGTAGAGACAGACAGGTAACCAGTCTATCACAGGGCTGACATGTAGAGACAGGCACCCAGACTATCACAGGGCTGACATGTAGAGACAGACAGGTAACCAGTCCATCACAGGGCTGACATGTAGAGACAGACAGGCAACCAGTCAATCTCAGCGTTGACAGGGAGAGACAGACAGATAGGAAGTCTATCTCAGGGCTGACATATAGAGACAGACAGGCAACCAGTCAATCTCAGCGTTGACAGGGAGAGACAGACAGATAGGAAGTCTATCACAGGGCTGACATGTAGAGACAGACATGCAACCAGAATATCACAGGGCTGACATGTAGAGACAGACATGCAACCAGATTATCACAGGGTTGACATGTAGAGACAGACAGGTAACCAGTCTATCACAGGTCTAACATGTAGAGACAGACATGCAACCAGTCTATCACAGGGTTGACATGTAGAGATAGACAGGTAACCAGTCTATCACAGGGCTGACATGTAGAGACAGACAGGTAACTGGTCAATTTCAGGGCTGACATGTAGAGACAGACAGGTAACCAGTCAATCTCAGGGCTGACATGTAGAGACAGACAGGTAACAAGTCTATCACAGAGCTGACATGTAGAGACAGACAGGTAACCAGTCTGTCACAGGGCTGACATGTAGAGACAGACAGGTAACCAGTCTATCACAGGTCTAACATGTAGAGACAGACATGCAACCAGAATATCACAGGGCTGACATGTAGAGACAGACAGTTAACCAGTCTATCACAGGGCTGACATGTAGAGACAGGCAACCAGTCAATCTCAGGGCTGACAGGTAGAGACAGACAGGTAGGCAGTCTATCACAGGGCTGACATATAGAGACAGACAGATAGGAAGTCTATCACAGGGCTGACATGTAGAGACAGACAGGTAACCAGTCTATCACAGGGCTGACATGTAGAGACAGACAGGCAACCAGTCAATCTCAGCGTTGACAGGTAGAGACAGACAGATAGGAAGTCTATCACAGGGCTGACATGTAGAGACAGACAGGTAACCAGTCTATCACAGGGCTGACATGTAGAGACAGGCAACCAGTCAATCTCAGGGCTGACAGGTAGAGACAGACAGGTAGGCAGTCTATCACAGGGCTGACATATAGAGAGAGACAGGTAACCAGTCTATCACAGGGCTGACATGTAGAGAGAGACAGGTAACCAGTCTATCACAGGGCTGACATGTAGAGACAGACAGGTAACCAGTCTATCACAGGGCTGACATGTAGAGACAGACAGGTAACCAGTCTATCACAGGGCTGACATGTAGAGACAGACAGGTAAACAGTCTATCACAGGGCTGACATGTAGAGACAGACATGTAACCAGACTATCACAGGGCTGACAGGTAGAGACAGACAGGTAACCAGTCTATCACAGGGCTGACATGTAGAGACAGACAGGTAACCAGTCTATCACAGGGCTGACATGTAGAGACAGACAGGTAAACAGTCAATCACAGGGCTGACATGTAGAGACAGACATGTAACCAGACTATCACAGGGCTGACATGTAGAGACAGACAGGTAACCAGTCTATCACAGGGCTGACATGTAGAGACAGACAGGTAACCAGTCTATCACAGGGCTGACATGTAGAGACAGACAGGTAACCAGTCTATCACAGGGCTGACATGTAGAGACAGACAGGTAAACAGTCAATCACAGGGCTGACATGTAGAGACAGACATGTAACCAGACTATCACAGGGCTGACATGTAGAGACAGACAGGTAACCAGTCTATCACAGGGCTGACATGTAGAGACAGACAGGTAACCAGTCTATCACAGGGCTGACATGTAGAGACAGACAGGTAAACAGTCAATCACAGGGCTGACATGTAGAGACAGACATGTAACCAGACTATCACAGGGCTGACATGTAGAGACAGACAGGTAACCAGTCTATTGCAGGGATGACATCTTGAGACAGACAGGTAACCAGTCTATCACAGGGCTGACATGTAGAGACAGACAGGTAACCAGTCTATCACAGGGCATACATGTAGAGACAGGCAACCAGACAATCTCAGGGCTGACAGGTAGAGACAGACAGGTAACCAGTCTATCACAGGGCTGACATGTAGAGACAGACAGGCAACCAGTCAAACTCAGCGTTGACAGGTAGAGACAGACGGATAGGAAGTCTATCACAGGGCTGACATGTAGAGACAGACAGGTAACCAGAATATCACAGGGCTGACATGTAGAGACAGACAGGTAAACAGTCAATCACAGGGCATACATGTAGAGACAGACATGTAACCAGACTATCACAGGGCTGACATGTAGAGACAGACAGGTAACCAGTCTATCGCAGGGCTGACATGTAGAGACAGACATGCAACCAGATTATCACAGGGTTGACATGTAGAGACAGACAGGTAACCAGTCTATCACAGGTCTAACATGTAGAGACAGACATGCAACCAGACTATCACAGGGCTGACATGTAGAGACAGACAGGTAACCAGTCTATCACAGGGCTGACATGTAGAGACAGACAGGCAACCAGTCAATCTCAGCATTGACAGGGAGAGACAGACAGATAGGAAGTCTATCACAGGGCTGACATGTAGAGACAGACAGAAAACCAGTCAATCTCAGCATTGACAGGTAGAGACAGACAGATAGGAAGTCTATCACAGGGCTGACATGTAGAGACAGACAGGTAACCAGTCTATCTCAGGGCTGACATATAGAGACAGACAGGCAACCAGTCAATCTCAGTGTTGACAGGTAGAGACAGACAGATAGGAAGTCTATCACAGGGCTGACATGTAGAGACAGACAGGTAACCAGTCTATCACAGGGCTGACATGGAGAGACAGACAGGTAACCAGAATATCACAGGGCTGACATGTAGAGACAGACATGCAACCAGATTATCACAGGGTTGACATGTAGAGACAGACAGGTAACCAGTCTATCACAGGTCTAACATGTAGAGACAGACATGCAACCAGAATATCACAGGGCTGACATGTAGAGACAGACATGCAACCAGATTATCACAGGGTTGACATGTAGAGACAGACAGGTAAACAGTCCATCACAGGTCTAACATGTAGAGACAGACATGCAACCAGTCTATCACAGGGTTGACATGTAGAGATAGACAGGTAACCAGTCTATCACAGGGCTGACATGTAGAGACAGACAGGTAACTGGTCAATTTCAGGGCTGACATGTAGAGACAGACAGGTAACCAGTCAATCTCAGGGCTGACATGTAGAGACAGACAGGTAACAAGTCTATCACAGAGCTGACATGTAGAGACAGACAGTTAACCAGTCTGTCACAGGGCTGACATGTAGAGACAGACAGGTAGCCAGTCTATCACAGGTCTAACATGTAGAGACAGACATGCAACCAGAATATCACAGGGCTGACATGTAGAGACAGACATGCAACCAGATTATCACAGGGTTGACATGTAGAGACAGACAGGTAACCAGTCTATCACAGGTCTAACATGTAGAGACAGACATGCAACCAGTCAATTTCAGGGCTGACATGTAGAGACAGACAGGTAACCAGTCAATCTCAGGGCTGACATGTAGAGACAGACAGGTAACAAGTCTATCACAGAGCTGACATGTAGAGACAGACAGGTAACCAGTCTGTCACAGGGCTGACATGTAGAGACAGACAGGTAACCAGTCTATCACAGGGCTGACATGTAGAGAGAGACAGGTAACAAGTCTATCACAGGGCTGACATGTAGAGACACACAGGTAAGCAGTCTATCACAGGGCTGACATCTAGAGACAGACAGGCAACCAGTCTATCACAGGGCTGACATGTAGAGACAGACAGGTAACCGGTCTATCACAGGGCTGACATGTAGAGACAGACATGCAACCAGATTATCACAGGGTTGACATGTAGAGACAGACAGTTAACCAGTCTATCACAGGTCTGACATGTAGAGACAGACATGTAACCAGACTATCACAGGGCTGACATGTAGAGACAGACAGGTAACTAGTCTATCACAGGGCTGACATGTAGAGACAGACAGGTAACAAGTCTATCACAGAGCTGACATGTAGAGACAGACATGTAACCAGTCTATCACAGTGCTGACATGTAGAGACAGACAGGCAACCAGTCAATCTCAGCGTTGACAGGTAGAGACAGACAGATAGGAAGTCTATCACAGGGATGACATGTAGAGACAGACAGGCAACCAGTCAATCTCAGCGTTGACAGGTAGAGACAGACAGATAGGAAGTCTATCACAGGGCTGACATGTAGAGACAGACAGGTAACCAGTCTATCACAGGGCTGACATCTAGAGACAGACGGGCAACCAGTCTATCACAGGGCTGACATGTAGAGACAGACAGGTAACCAGTCTGTCACAGGGCTGACATATAGAGACAGACAGGTAACCAGTCTATCACAGGTCTAACATGTAGAGACAGACATGCAACCAGACTATCACAGGGCTGACATGTAGAGACAGACAGGTAACAAGTCTATCACAGAGCTGACATGTAGAGACAGACAGGTAACCAGTCTGTCACAGGGCTGACATGTAGAGACAGACAGGTAACCAGTCTGTCACAGGGCTGACATATAGTGACAGACAGGTAACCAGTCTATCACAGGTCTAACATGTAGAGACAGACATGCAACCAGACTATCACAGGGCTGACATGTAGAGACAGACAGGTAACAAGTCTATCACAGAGCTGACATGTAGAGACAGACAGGTAACCAGTCTGTCACAGGGCTGACATGTAGAGACAGACAGGTAACCAGTCTATCACAGTGCTGACATGTAGAGACAGACAGGCAACCAGTCAATCTCAGCGTTGACAGGTAGAGACAGACAGATAGGAAGTCTATCACAGGGCTGACATGTAGAGACAGACAGGCAACCAGTCAATCTCAGCGTTGACAGGTAGAGACAGACAGATAGGAAGTCTATCACAGGGCTGACATGTAGAGACAGACAGGTAACCAGTCAATCACAGGGCTGACATCTAGAGACAGACAGGCAACCAGTCTGTCACAGGGCTGACATTTAGAGACAGACAGGTAACCAATGAATCACAGGGCTGACATGGATAACCCCCGCTTACAAACTCCACACAGAAGGAACCCCATCTACATGCACCTCAAATCAAGAATCTAACATTTCCAAGAGAATATGAATCACAGTCACCAGGACTGAATACAGCATCTATCTCTGTCTGCCCGTCCGTCCGTCTGTCTGACTGTCCGTCTGTCTGTCTGCCTGTCTGTCTGACTGCCAATCTGTCTGTCTGCCTTTTCGTCCGTCCATCCGTATATCTGTCTTTCTGTCTGTCTGACTGACTGTCCGTCTGTCTGTCCATACGTCTGACTGTCCGTCCTTCCGTCTGTCTGTCTGACTGCCTGTCTGTCTGACTGTCCGTCCGTCCGACCGTCCGTCTGTCTGACTGCCTATCTGTCTGTCTGCCTGGTTGACTATGTGTCACTCTCCTATCTGTATGTCCCCCTCTCTCTATGTAAGGAATGTGTTTTATTGTCATGGTTGTCAGATGAACAATGTTGCCAAAGTTTCAACAATATTATATTACAGTTCAATAAAATAGTCTCCCAATCTCTGCATCTGTCTCTCTATCTCTCTCTCTCCCTATCTTCTCTCTCTCTCTCTGTATATCTCCCCCTCTCTGTCTCTCTCTTTCTCTGTCCGTCTGTTAATCTGTCTGTCTCTCCCCCTCCCTGTTGTCTTTCAGTATTGTAATAACTTCCACATGGTATTTCACTGTGCCGTCCAGCCAGCTGCCTGATGCAGAAAAAGCCCAAATTTAGAAGAAATATGAAAATTGTTAAAAGCTTTTTTCATTCTCTAAGGAACATATACCCCCCACCCACATCCACACACAAACTCCTCCCTTTATACTTCTCTGTTCTCTCTTTCCTCCCTTCTTCTCTTCTCCCGTCCTCTCTTTTCTCTTCACATCCCCTTTTTTTGTCCACTACTGTCTCCTTTTACTCCTCCTCAACTCATAAATCCCCCTTCTTCCCCTCTTCATCCCTCCCTCTCTCCTTCCTTCTCTCCGGTTTTACTCACTGTCTCACCATCTTTCCCAGACAATCTACAGGTCACTAGCTGAGGCTCCTTGCTTCCTTTGACATCAACCAATCATCAGTCATGTTTAGAGGGGGCCTTCCCTGGTGTAAGGCCCGCCCCTAGTGACCATACAAGGTAACAGTGGAATGCATGGCTTGGCAGACCATCTGCTTCATAAGAGACACACACAGAGACCGAGGGTGTCCCACACTGATGAAGAGTCCTAGTTTAGCCCGATGTGAACTTCTCTCCTGAAGCTTGAGAAGGATGGCCCAGCTCCACTCTCCTTCAGACACAGACAGACAACTTCTCTTCAAACCTGCCTGTTGAGACGACAAGCCTCATGAGTCCAGCAGCCTGCCGGCACCTCCAGATGACAGCTCACCTCAGAATCAGGTATGATCACTGTCCAGTGTTTCTCAGTGTTTCCATGTTCTGCTAGAGCTCATCTTTTCATCACTGACATGTTTTTCTATTATCCATGAACATAATGTAATCATGCTTGAATGTTGTCAATGCTAGGTCTTCACAAATTTATGAGAAACATCTGCACAGCATTATAACACCAGAAATCACGTTTGACAACAATGAAAGCAGATGTCTACTGAAGTGCTGTGTGAACTCTGCTGCAACTCAGGTGTATAACACAGCCAACTGCAACACGACATGGTATGCTGAGATGTGTAAGGGTCCACAGACATGGACATGTTCATCTGAATGTAGAGATCTGTGCTACACAACCATTTTCAACAAGAAATAGATGTTTTTTTCTGTTTCAAATGCATGAAGTGAGTTAGTGAACTGCCTCAGCCTCCTGGGTTTCCTTTGGAACCAATGGACACATGAATGAATCATACACATGCCAATGTAACATCCAGAGCTAGTGATGTAGTATTAAATATTGAGAAAGACTACTTATGGTGGGGGGGGACTCAGGGGTTGGATGGGTCCACTGACACCAGACCGGTGTTGGACACCGTGTCCCACAGGGACATGTTAGTGAGGGTTTTCTTCACCCAACTGAGACCTTTGGTTGTCTAAAAATAACTAAGCTCATTTTGTAGCGTAATGTTGTCTCGATTGAAAGAGGTAATTCCAAGTTGCTCAGAATAACCAAAACAAAACCACAAGAGCATCAATCTCCTGGTGAAAGTCCACCCGGACTTCCTCCCCATACCAGGACTTCCACTGACTCTTTGAAACTCATCTGTGAGACATCAAGAGCAAATGTAATCCCCCATAAAATAAGTTTCCCATGAAATATAATTAACAATGTAGTTTCATTGAGCTGGATCTTACTGATGATCCGAGGAGGAAAACTCACAACCATCACAAATACTAGACACATGAAACCTGAGCCCTCTGGCTGTTGGCTGACCCCTCACTGGGTCCATGTCACTGACTAGACCAGCATCACTGGGTCCATGTCACTGACTAGACCAGCATCACTGGGTCCATGTCACTGACTAGACCAGCATCACTGACTGGACCACAGGTTCACCACGGACTACATGTAAGAGAGTACTCTTACATGTAGTCATATACACAGACTACATGTAGGAGTACTACTAGTAATATACACAGACAACATGTACAATACGAGGAAGTAGTACTACTATAAAGTCCACTCAGATGAAGGAGAAGAAGGCATGATGAGGTTTAAGGGAGTCTGACAGGGCTTCATGGTAAATGGAAGGAGAAGTCTGTTCCCAGAGCAGTTCATGAGGTGTGTGCTCCTGGCTGAGGGCTGGTCCAGACATGAGAACGTGTATGGAGGGAGGAGAGGAGGAAATGCTGTATTTATTTACAGAGCAGTCAAATGTCTTGGGGACACTGGGTTAGGAGGATTTTCACATAACCCCTTCCACACCCCGTCCCCCTGTGGGCCCACGGGACCACGATTCCCAGGGTCAACTTCACATGGGAGGAGGATGGGGGCAGGAGGAGAGGCCTACGGGGGGTGAGAGTAGTGAGGGGGAGGAGAAAATGCAGGGAGAGAGAGAGAGAGATGTGTTTTTAGCATCCACCATTCGGCCATATCGGCCGCCTCTTTAAGTGGACTTCCACAGACTCCTTTGAAACTAATTTGTGATAGGTCAAGAGTAATTGTCCTGCTTTAGCTGCCATTCACATTTAAACGTTATCTTCCCATATTTCTTATCATAGTGTGGAAATCCACGTGAGGAGAGGGTTCGGGGGGATGGACAAACATAGGATAATCACCCAGGAGAAAAGCAAAAGTTCAATGTTGATTTATTTCAAAGTGATGTTAAATGTTTATTGTCACATATGTAACCTCAATAAACACGTACTTATTTTGACCCAAACCATGAGTAAATTAGTCATGTGGCGCTTTTTAAAATTCACATTAACCACTGTTGAAAACTGTGACCTTAATCTGGGAGAAAATGTGAGCGCGGTGATAACTGAGAGGGCTTGGAGTGTTCGGAGTGTGGTTTTTAGGAGACAGGTTTTCGTGCTTGACTAAAAGCGCTTCATTGCCATTTTTGGTAATTGATTTGAAGTTCCACTTTTACAGTCACTTGTACGGTGAACTTGGTCTGTTTCGGTTGCATGTTTACAGAGTGCACATTACACAGTCATCACTCAGCTGTGTGTGTGTGTGTGTGTGTGTGTGTGGGGGGGGGGGTGGGGGGGGTGGGGGTGTTCCCACAGACAAAGAGGCCTTCCCGGGTGTGATTTAAAGAGCCAAGAGAAAGAAGACCATATTAGGCAATGTTTGGCTCAACAGGAGAGATTGGCTTTGACTGTTATCACAGTGTCTAAACACACACACACACACACACACACACACACAAACGCAGGCACGCACACACACGCACACACACACACACACACACACACGTTCCCACTCAGCCTGTATTTAAATGCCATTAAATTGAAAAATCTGATATTGTATTTTGAAGCGAGTTAATATTGTTATTTTATATGAAATCATATTGATTCCATCAGGCAGTATGAATATGGTGGCTTTGCTAATTCATTATTTCCCTCCTGCTCTCCTACAGTTTTGTAGCGGACAAATGAGGCTAAACCAGAAGTGGACTGAAGGAAAACTACTTCACGACTTCACTACGTAACGACAGAGTTCAGGTCAGCTAGTCCTGTCAGTATCCCCACCTGGTTTTCTTCGACTGCTAAACAACGGCAGTCACATCCGGAGCCACATGTGTAAAAGTCTAACAGTCTGCATCAGCAACAGTTCACCAGTTCATCAGCTGCAGAACTCACTCCAAACAACACAACTCTTCACACACGTCTCCAACAGGCTCACTGCAGCCAAACACTTTCAGCACTCGTCATGGCGACAACACACACCGTCACTCAGAACACACTGAGAGGAAAAACACTTCACATCAACACCAACACACAACACAGTTTTCATCTTTATAGTTTGAATCATTTGAATTCACACAAATCAATATTTTCTTTAGAGAAAAGAGTGAAAGTCTTTCACACAAACATTTTTATTTTACATTTCACGGATTACTTTATTATATTTTATTTGATAACAGACCACTGTTTAGGGAAACAAGAAGGAATGAAAATCAGCAGTTTGCTTCAATAGATATATATTTTTATTTTATCTGTAGTCATTTTCATAATTAGTGAAAACAAAGTAACAAACATAATAGTTCATAATAATGCCAAAACATTGTGGGGCTAATCCTGCGTCGCTCCAGCATCAGGATGTCCTCTCTTTCATGCATCTGGGGAAGAACCTTCTCTTTCTTCTCTTTCTCTTTATCTATGTGTTCACTACCAAGTCTAAAACAACCATCAGTGTTTGAAAGTCACCAGACTGATATCATCCTGTGTTGAATGTGAGGTTTACAGTTTTTACACAGCGGTGTGTTAACATATGAACAAAGTGCTGTAAATCCAGAGTGTTGTACAGGTTGTGCCCACTGTCGTTTAATTAGGAAGAAACAGTAAGATTATGTGCAATGGGGATGGAATTTCATTTCAATGAATTTCATGCATAAAAAACGAACCACTGTCAGTGAAGAGCAATGCAGCTGTTTGAAAGTCATAATGAGCCACATGAAAAAAAAAAATACAATGTCCAAGAATCAGTAGATTTAAATTTTGTAACATGTATGTAATGACGAGGTTGCCATGGCGAGGGTCACGGGCTTCCCATCCACAGCACAGCTTTACTCCATACACAGATTTATATGCATAGATTTATAATAAGCCCGTTTCAGGTGATTTCATGTTCCAGGTATTGTACATAAACATGTTTACCTCATTCAAATTTAATGACAGTATTCAGCAGTTTTTGTTGGTGTCATTCAAATTATATAAATCCAGTTACTGTAAAATGTGCCTTGTCTGGCCTTGTCAATGCTCATTTCCATTTAAAATGATGAATCACAAAACCACATTCATTTGCATCAACAAATATGGAAAGATGATATAAAAACATAGAGGATTGTGGATGTGGATGAGAAAGCATCTCACCCAGCTTGTTTCCCAAAATGTGGTTGAAGTATTCCTTCAAGAATATAGACTGGACACTGGCTCAATCGCCATGCTGTTTTTTCTTTTAAGCACTTTGAAATGCGTGGTGAAGAAACGACTTCCACAGACCTGTTTGAAAACAATTTGTGATACGTCATGAGAAGACATAATATTAAACTTAATACACAATGTAGTTTAGCTGTATGTGAATGGATACATAGCAGTTGCACACAACAACGTGTATTTGAATCAAGGCTGGAATGCTGGTGATGACGACAGTGATGATGACATCACATCAGGCTGGGAGAGGGCAGATCTGTTTGTTGGTTTGGTTCAGTGAAGGCAACACTTCCTGGACACAGAAACATGACCTACTGTGGGACTGTGCGTGTGTGTGTGTGTGTGTGTGTGAGAGAGAGAGAGAGGGGGGGGGGGGGGGCAGGTCTTTCTTCTTAATATGGACTTGTTGGGTCCAGAGCAGAGGAGTGGAAGACGGAGGGAGCTAAAGGCCTCCTCTCCCTCAGCAGTCTCCCCACAAAAGGGAATGAATGTAGCCAGCTGGGGGATGAGGAGGAGGAGGAGGAAGGGGAGGAGGAAGAGGAAGAAGAGGGGGGGGGGAGTGGGTGGAGCAGGGGGGAGGGGGAGGAGGAAGAGGAAGAAGAGAAGGAGGGGGTAGGGGTTGGAGGAGGGGGAAGAAGAAGAGGAGGAGGAGACTATCAGAGAGAGTGATGACAGACTAGGAGAGGGAATGTTTATCCAAAGCAGCAATCCCATTTTCCATGATCCCCAAAATAAAAGGTTGGCTCAGGCCTTATATAGGCAGACTGGGAGTTTACAGCGGTGAGGCTGTCTCTCTCTCTCTCTCTCTCTCTCTCTCTCTCTCTCTCTCTCTCTCTCTCTCTCTCTCTCTCTCTTTCTCTTTATATGTCTTTGGATGTCCCTCTTTCTGTCAATTCAATTCATAAGGCATTTTTGGCATGACATGTGTTGCCAAAGCACAATTACATACAATGCATTCAACTGACACAAAACAATAACATGAATTACTTATACAGTAATAATATATTTAAAGCTCTAGTCTAAGATTTTTCACTTGAGCCAAACTTTAGCCAATAGTAGCCATCCGGTCCGCATGGTGCTTTAATGGTGCTCAGGGAATCTGCCAATTTGTATTCTCTATTTAGGGCAAAAGAACATTTTTATTTACTCTGTTTTGAGTTGTTTCTATCCAATATTCAATGGGGGGGGGGGGGGGGGGGGGTGCTGTGGTCCTGAGGCTGTCCAGGCCTGGTCATGTGATGTGGATGGAGCCTTTTCTCTGGCTTAGCTCTTGGCAGCTCACGGCGGTGTGATGGTAGGTCGGGGCTCACTTTTTTTTCACTGTTCTGCTCTTCATACGTTATTCAGGGTCTTTCTTTGTATACAATATAATTATTGTTTTGTGCCATTTAGAAAACAACATGTTCTCCCACATGAGTGAAAATTTTGTTCAGTTCATTTTATGTAAGAAGTGCACCATTAAAGTAGTGGAATTAGTAAGCCAGCTAGCTAACAAGGCTTGCTTCTTAGTTGCATGCTAAGTTAGTCCTTAGCAAAAGCCATACTGGTTACAGAAAATTGATGCCATGCCATGCAATGGGCTGATGAACAGCAGAGCCTATAGCTAACTGGAAACATATCTAACTAGATATCTGGCTACCTAGTTATCTAACTAGTAGTTTTAAGCTAACCATTGTGGATCTAAAATAAAGACAGATTCAGCAACTGCATAGCTTATTTCTCGCATAAAATGTTTTCAGAAACACATTTCAATTAACTATTTTCGTAAAATAAGAGTAAGGTTTTTTAATCATCCCGGTCATTTGTCTGCGTGAGAAATACTAGATGTGGCGTGTGAGGTTGAAATGCGTGTGTACGCCCAATGGGTGAGACTTGAGAGCCCTGAACTCGATGTCTACCTACCTAGCTCTCTAACTAGTACCTAGATGACTAGATACCTATCTAACTCGATGGTTACCTACCTAGCTCTCTAACTAAATACCTAGCTAACTACCTATCTAACTTGATACCTAGCTACCTAGCTATATAACTAGATACATAGATAACTAGATACTAGGGGTGTGACGATACACTCTGCTCACGAGACGAGACACGATATTGGGTTCACGAGAACAAGACGAGATTTTAAGAAAACTACAATGACAAAATATATGACTGGACCAACAGACTTTAATTTAACAGAGTTGCACATGCATTTTGAAATATTTTATTATAACTCTTTACATGCATGATGTAAGCATGATCTTTTAATAAACTTCTTCTTTCACAAATTTAAACTAAAACTAAAATTTATAAAAGTTAAAATAAAATAAATAAAATAAAATATTTCTTTTCCCAAGTGTAAATATGTGCAAAACCAAATCAAACTTCTACTTTGTCAATAAAGTGTTCAAATAGTGCAAACGGAGCCTGACCAAGTATGTCATCTTCAGTATCTCTCAGTAAGTGTATCAATGCTTCGGGAGTTTTGTCTTATCTCTGGGCTGGTGATGCTGCTATGGCAGCTTAGGTAACGAGCCAGCATATCCAACGTGCCCGTCATTAACTTGTGTGATGGCAATTGTAGTGTTTCTGTTTCTGCTTGGACATTTTCACCGCGGTAACCGCTGAACTACGATGAAAAAATGCAGTCACACGTCTCACCAGCCCAAGTAAACGAGCGACGCGGGGAACACCGAAGCCAGCTTGGGTTGCAAGATTTATAGTGTGCGTAAAACAGATGTGCGACTTCAATCCCGCGTCGCGCACGGCCACGTCCATATTACGCGCATTGTCGGTAACAATAAGCGATGCCGTGGTTGGGTTTTTTAAGCTCCCAGTCAGTAACAGCTGTCTGTAAAACCTCAGATTTTTAACGCGACGAGAAATATCGTCGACTTTAATCTCGCGAGATATCGTGGTACGAGATCTCGTCACACCCCTACTAGATACCTATCTTTTTTTTTTAAGGCACAGACGCCTTTTTTATTAGCAGTGGACAGACAGGAAAGACAGGAGAGAGAGGGGGTGTGAAATGCAGCAAAGGACCTCCGACCGGGATTCGAACCGGCTGCGTATGTACGTGCATACATGGCATGGGCTCTAACCACTCCGCCACCTGCATGCCACTAGATACCTATCTAACTTGATGCTTACCTACCCAGCTCTCTAATGAGATAACCTATATAACTCAATACCTATCTAACTCGACACCTAGCTACCTAGCTCTCTACCTAGATACCTATCTAACTAGATACCTAGCTATCCAACTAGATACCTAGCTACATATCTATCTGGCTAGATACCTATCTAACTAGGCACCTATCAAACAAGATACCTAGATACCTAGCTAACTAAATACCTATCTAACTAGATGCATAGTGTAGAAGAAAATGTGTTGCCTTACAATTCTTATTTGTATCTCATACTAATATTCCTTTCTCTGGGAACATCAAATGTCCTGCTGAGCTGTTTTCATTGTGCTTAACCCTTGCCATCTTGATGAAAAGACCCTATGATATGTCCCCCTTCCTGGACCGTCTCCAAAACACCTTCATCTCACATACTTGATCAAGGCCTTTATGAATGACACCTGTTGTGACATTATGTAGAAAGAACCCAGATGTTCCAAGGGAAGTGACACCTTTCGGGACGTCTCTTCCTCTTGGGAGAGACACGTATTGAATCTATGTAAATCCACTGTTTAGACCTGCCCCTTTGGTTCTGTCTATAAAGCTCTCCCTTGCCCCACACTATTCAGAATGGACTGTGTCGCAACGCGGTATAGCCCTTTCTCCACTGTCAGTGATTAAACCTCATCTGATCCAGCCACAGAATTGGACCTGAAGAGTTTTTCTTCCACAATAGCTATCCTATCTAACTAGATACATATTTAATTAGCCAGACATTCGTCTCCAGAGCTACGTCCTCTCTCTTCATGGTGAGTGTGCTGACACTGACGTGTTGTCACCATAGCAACTAACAACATTGAAGTTTTGTGCAAGTCACATGACCTCTGAAAACATCTGTTCTACTCTATTATCATACCTATCTAACTACATACCTAGTTAAGTCAATATCTATCTAACTAGAAACCTATCTAACTTGATACCTAGCTATCTAACTAGATACGTTTCTAACTTGATACGTAGATACCTAGCTATCTTACTAGAATCCTATTCTAAATTGATACCTAGCTACCTAGCTCTCTTACTAGATACCTAGATAACTAGATATATATCTAACTAGATACCTATCTAACTAGAAACCTATCTAACTTGATACCTAGCTACCTAACTAGATACATATCTAACTAGATACCTTTCTAACTTGATACATAGCTACCTAGCTATCTAACTAGATACCTAGATAACTAGATACCTAGATACGTAGTACGACTAATAAAATAGATTCATTATGTTTCTTCATCAATGTGAGGTTTATTTGGTCTGTTAGCCTAAGGTAGAAAGTTTGGAGTACATTTACCATGACTTCTTCTAGACTCCTTGAGTTTTTAGATCCACTAAGTTAACTTGAGTCTGACTTGAGTTTGTTTTGCATTCAGCCCGTGCCTCCATTATAGTTTATTGTCTTCTTTTTAAAATGCTTTCTATCACAAAGCTGAAGCAAGACTGTTGACACCTTACAGTAAAAATACACCAGGCAGCAGCAAAGTGTGATTCTCTTTTCTATGCCTGAGAGGCGTGTCCATGTGTTTCAGATCACTGACTGGTTTCACGGTACTCTCTTTGCCACTACAAGTTGAACCATCCCCATCATTTAGTTTGGCTGCAGAATCACTGAGCACGGAGCAGCGACTGTGTGCAACCTACTCTCCTAAAAACAAGCTAACGAGGTAATTTTGTTGCATGTTTTGGACATTAAACACGTTTCAAACCTGGATGGTGTGGTCCAGAAAACATGTTTCCCTGGAATCATAATTGAGAGTGCAGTTGAAGTTTATAGGAAGGAAACGTAGGTTTGTAGGAGACAAAGTTGGCTGGGACAACGTTTTACTGAAGAAATCCTTCCTTCTCTGGGTTTTCATTTCTTTCCTGACCTGAACAGTGGTTAGAATGTGGGATACATGTGTGTGTGTGTGTGTGTGTGTGTGTGTGTGTGTATGGAATGTCAGAGGGAGCAGCAGCATCATAGGAAGTAGGTCTTTGGCAGTTAAAACCATTTCCTGTTTACCCCTCCACAACAAAAATGTTTGTGCTGTGCACTCCATTTCCTCCTGCTTTCCTCTCTCTCTCCCTCTCTCTCTCTCACAACCTATTTTGTCTTCCACTGCTTTCACTGAGATTTGTGACGTGTTGTCAGATTGTCTACTGTTTCTTAACTTAACTTAACAAGACTCGATGACAGACAGACAGACAGACAGACAGACAGACAGACAGACAGACAGACAGACAGACAGACAGACAGATTGATTGTACCAAGTGGATGTGAGAGTTGATTGTGTGTTAAGAGAATGAGAGAAATGAGGTTCCCTGTGGCCCATGGTGCAGTGCTGCATCTCTGGTCAGTTGGTAGTCTGAGATGAAGCACTGTAGCTCGGGACGGAGGACAGATATAGCAGTGTGAGCATGTCCACAGTCAGAGGCCACAGAAGGTCTCACACAGGGACAGTGATGTGAGACAGGAGGATGTTAAGTGGATTACTGTCGTATTAGTTTGTCATGTTTTAGTGATTTTTACTTTCTTAGAACATAGAAAATAAATGAATCAATCACAAAATACGTATTGAGAAAGTCACATGTTGCTTGATACTGTTTAAAATATTTTGTGGTAGTATTTTGTTTAAAGAATGCTGGAAAAGCCCTATTCATTTCTATGAAGAAATGTCAAAATTCAACATAAACCAGAGAGGATCTTACGAAGTGCATGGATGTATGAAGAGAAGTGGATGCAGCACTGGAGGCCCATGTGGAGACATGGTGGTACATCAGCAGAGGGAAGTCAGAAACCAGAGGCTGAACATGGACGATGATGCTGATTGTTCTCCTCTCTCCTGGGGTCCAGTTTTCCCAGGAATCCCTTGACCTATCAGAAAGGGGGATTCCTGGAAATACTGTTCTTGGGGGCGGGGCTAATCAACAATTTCACGTACAGTATGTAATACTATAAGTATGTGTTGTAAATATAATAATGTTCCAGGATTATATTGAATGAGTTTTGACTGTCATGTTCATGTGATGTGGCTGTTAAATAAACATTCAGACAAAGACATATTTATATATATTGTCATGTACATGAATAATGCAGCTTGGGATGAGAGCAGGGTTAGAATATTATTGACAGGATGTCTGTGAAAGTTTTCAGTCCTAAACCAGGTCCAGGCAGCTGGACCTGGTTCTTCTCTAGTTCTGGTTCTGCAGGTGTCCTTGTTACTACTTGAGCATGAGGCCCTATCTGCAGTCCGATCAGGTTCACAAGTAGTCCAGCTCCTCCAGGATTCACATCCATACATGAGGTCACATGAAGGTTTGCTGTTTGCTGCCTGGAGGAGAACCAGTACACCGGCCGTTAGACCAGGAGAGCTGGACAGGACCGTAGAAGGGCATCAACCCAGCAGCAGGACCGGAATCTTTGTGGAGGAGGACCAGGAAGAGCACTGAGTACTAGAGTATGTTTCTGACCAAACTATCAGAAACAAGGTAAAAGAGGACCCGATGTCCTCTAGTGAAACCACCAGAATAGGACATACAGATGGATAAATTACTGATTATTTACAGCTAGATGTTAGATATGAAAAAGACAGTATATAAGTAATATATTATATGATATATGATAATATATATGAGTAACTAAACATGTGCATAATAATGCGCATGATAATGTTAACTATGAATATGTACTTCATTGTATGAACTGTATTACATCTTCATCACCTGGGCCCAGTATTTCAAAAGTGATCCGACTGGATTATCCTGGTCGGATTGGATTAAATCGTGATCTGATCTGAAAACTGGGTATTTCAACACAGATCCAGAGAATCCCGATCCTGAAGATCAGGATTCAGCTTTGGTAATCCAATCCTCCCTTGAATCCAGATAAAGGGGCAGAGTTCGATTTTCCATTTCATGCGCAGGTGCATGACAGCACCATATTATAAAATGTAGGCTATTGCAGTGTTTGCGAATAAAACATTGCTAGAAATCCTTCTAGGCCTAAACATTGATTTAACCATGGTCGAACATACTACCATATACTGATTTAAAAAAAGATATAGAAAATATAGAAACAGCGGGGGAGATTGAGCCAATTACATTCTTAATTACATGCGTATTTGTTGCCGTTGTAGTCAAAACTTATGCAATATAGCCGTGGCGTCGGTCAATATATCCATGGGATTGAAGTTGATCCTTATGAAATTAGGTATTCCAACTAACTTTGGTTCAGCACGAGGATGCGTTGTATCGCTGCTATAGTTTTGCCACCGTTCACAACCGTCACCGGCGTCCATTTATGACATGCCTTGACATTGACTAGGCATACTGGGCTAATTAAATGACACTGTAATATACCTAGGCTACTTCTGAGGTTGAGGTAAAGCTTAGCCTTGTGATGAAATGCATGCACATTTTATTTTTATTTTCTTCATGAATGACTTAGAAACCATTGGTGAACACTGGCAATGTGCAGTTCCATGCACAACGGGGATTTCTGGATTACCGCACAGTGGCGGCGACTAGCGTCAGGAGCTGAAACATCGCTAAGGTAGAGCTAAGAAGGCTCTAAGAGTGCTCCAGACCACCCTTACCAACGTATGACGTACGAAAGAGATTCGTAGCAAAGAACCTTTTGGGAAATACGCGAAATGTTAAGTAGGAACTCTAAGTAGGGGTTACGAATGACGTAGAGTTGAGAAGGCTTTAAGAAGGCTTCGGGAAACCGGGCCCAGGTCTGTTCACATGTAGCCTATTTTTATTTTTTTTTACATGTAGGCCTAGCCTATTTTAAAGTGGCCATATTATAAAAAAAACAGGTTTTCTCTTGTTTCTACACCTATAAACTGGTCCTCCCTGAGCCTACCAACTCCCAGGATGAGGAAAACAAGCAACTCCTGCATGGTCTCTGCAGCCCACCCTCTGGTAAAACGGTGCTCCTATAGGCTGTTCAGATTTAGCTCCTTTCCTTACTTAACGAAAGGAGTCATTTGCATAAGCCCGAACTCCTCTGCACGATGATAGGAGATCTGAAAGGGGGGCGTTTTGCAACACATCGCTGAGAGCTGACAGCACGGACGGAGAAAGCGGACAGACAGCACCAAGCAGAGAGACCCACGTAGAGCGCTGGCGAGAGCATGGACAGACCGACAGCAGGACTGACAGTCCAGGCTGACAGCAGCACGGAGCTACACGGACCGACAGCACGCACGCACCCACTGCACGCGCGCAACCACAGCACGCGCAGACCCACAGCGTGCACGGAGAGTGCAGCCCAACTTACCGGTCATGGCGCTGGGTGATCCGGCTGGTGCTCCGTGAATAAATCCCTGTCTGGTCTCTTGCCTTTCATTTTTTACGGCTACGGTCCGTGTTAGCTTCTATGTGTGTGCTAACCACTTCACATTAGGCTGCTTCAGTAACGAGGGTCAGTAAAAAGCTGGCTTTGCCTCGACACTGACCCTAGTAAAAGGATCTGTCCCCACAATACGGGCCTAGCAACTTCACCTGAGCCGATGTTTACGTGGATGCCACATAGGCGAGCCGCATGCTGATGCGTAGCGCAAGTGTAGCGCAAGTGGTGTCGTCTCCTCTCCGAGTAGGCGATGACAGATGGAGCTCATTAGAATTTAAAGGTGCAGACATAGAAGCAGCATGTTCTCAGTAGAGCTCATTTGAGCAACTTTTAGACAGCTGAAATTCAGGACCACAGATGGGTTTGGGGCAATGCATATCGGATACAGTGTTGTTGGACCTCTGACAGCTGTGTGGAATTGATGAAAACAGTATAATATGTGACCTTTAAGTCTGCTGTGTTGCCAATGACTTAATGCTAATAAACTCCAAACAGGTTGATGTTAGTTTAAACATTATGGTATAATGTACGTCAAATTAATTACCTTGTAAATCAAACCATGGACCGCAAAATTTGTAAACAAAGCCAGCTACCGCTAGCCCGCTAGCTGTTTAACACGCAAGTCAATGGAGCCGAGTTAGCTAACGTTAGCACGGCCGCGGCTCAATTAAAGATCGCTACAGCCTGGTTTTAAGTTCGTGACAATTCATATAGTTAGCTAGCACGATATGTTGGTTGGCATTCATATGGTCCTTAAACCGCTCAACATTAGACAACGGTAAACTTACATTTTTGACGTGAAAGTCGTGCTCCCAGCTGCTCCTTCCGTGAAGTAGTCCGCCATGTTTCAGATCCGGAGGCGGAGACTTGAGATTTGGTAATCATAATCATAACAATAACAATGCCGATATTATAAAAAACAGGAGAGAGAGAGAGGGAGATGTTTTGGTCCGAGAGTCTGAGTTTCCGTTACGCGTGCCAGCCGCCTTTGATCTGACGTCAGATGTGACGGGACAATCTATATAGATGTAAATTCACGTGTTGATTCAATTAGTTGCATTAAATAGTGTTTGTTGTGATTATTTATTGCATTTAAATGTGCCTGGAACTGTGGAAACCTGTCTGTGAGGTCTCGGTGACGTGTGCGCACTGCGCGACGGTCAGCCAAACTTCCACTCCGCCAGCTGTAATTTGCCTTGAATGAATGGACTTTATTTGCGCCTTGCGCCTTACGCCAAGGGTAGACTAGGTTGGAGCTGGCGGGCTTTCGGCGAAGTCTCGGCGAGGCTTTTTGCCACGAAACTTCCGCTACGCCAAGCTGAATCTGTGACGCCTCCCCCTGCTGCGACGCCACACCCATCTTGGCGCAGGCGATCCACCAAACTGCCAAACTGACCGTGCGCAAGGCTGCGCGGGTCAGACTTGCATTACGCCGGCTTCGCCACCCTGCGCCGCCTTGGCCACCCTGCGCCGCCTTGTGCTGCACCACGAAACTAGGGCCGTTAAGTCAGCCTAGGGTTTCCATGTTGAGCTATGAGCGTGTGCACATGAAAGAGGCGGCGTTTGCAGCATTTGACCAATTACAAACTGTGAATGCGTAAGTCGTATTAATAGTATGAGTAGAAGTATAATATGACTGCCCCATCGTAAGGACGCTACTAGATCTGACTGATTGAAGGGGCACATTCACTGTGCTGATAGCTCAGTGGTAGAGTTACCGCCCCATGTTCCAAAGCTCCCTGCAGCCATTTTTTAAATCATGTTGTTGCTTTCTCTCGTCCCTTTAACTCTCACAATGTCCTTCCGCAATAAAAGGCCAAAAATTATAACTTTGAAATAATGAATGTTGAGTCACGTGGGACCGCAGCACAGTAGGAGAGCTCCTCACGACCATCAGCTAATTATGTAAATTTGGAGAAATACACTTCGTTATTAGTCTGAAAATTGAGGTCCTGTGTTAAAGATAAGAATCAATACCAGTTTCCAACCAAAAATGTGTAGTTTCCCGGTGAAATGTCAAGCAACAGCAAAGCTAACTTTTTCAAATGTGCGGCTACGAGAAGTAAACTAGCCTCAAAGACCAGCCCAACACCGGAACGCACCTCGCCGACACCGGCATGTGACAGCGACCCTAAACCTGGAGGAGTGTTTGACGATAAAACTATGTTTGAGGAAATATGGAAAATGAGCGCCACTCTTCAGGTGGTGGCGACAGATGTTGTCTCAATTAACCCTGTAAGACCCAGATATAGAAAAACCCCCCAAAAAGTTATTTTACCTTTCAGATGTTGTTGGAGGAGGCCTTTGATGCAGAAATTAAAGAGTTAAAAAAAAAATGTTTATGTATGATTTTAGAGAATAATAATAAATAATAATAATATTGCAAAATTGGGCTTAGATGGGAGCAGAATTCCTGTATTTGTGCTCACGTTGTCTGAACAACAATTCAGAACAACTAAGGGTTCATTTGCAAGGTTGATTGCTTACTACACTAAAAGATATTTTACTTTCTTGAATCTGATGAATCCAGTCCAATGAAACAGAGAGATGTTGTTGAGAGGTTGTGTGAGTTCATGGCCATAAAGCGGGACTTATAAACAAATGTACGATCCAATAGCCTTGTGAGACTGAACAATAGAACCCAATGACTATGTATATGTGGTAAAAAACAAAATAAAATATACCAGATTGTTTTTTAGGATGGCTAAAGGTAACGTTGTAATTTTACAACAAGGGGTGTTACAGGGTTAAGGAGACAAAGAGCTTAAAGACGCGGTGGAGAGCATACAAGTGAGGCTGGGAGAGGTAGAACAACGGATATCGGACGTAGAGAGGTAAATACACGACTGGAGGAAAGCATGGAGAAGTGTGACAAGCGACTGGAAACACTGCGACTGCATGGAAGATCTGGAAAACCGCAGCAGAAGAAATAATGTAAGAGTGGTGGGACTAAAAGAGGGCAAGGAGAAGTCAGGGACAGTTATTCAGTATGTGGAAAAGATCATCTCTCAGGGGCTCGGGCTATCCGTCAGCGAGTTTGAAATTGAATGTGCCCACCGCTGTTTTGGCACCCATACCGGGCCCGAGACAAGGTGCTGCAGGTGGCTAAGGAGAGGCGTGGGATCGACTGGGAGGACTGTAAACTGTCCTTCTATGAAGATGTGACCAGAGAATGGGTGGAGAAAAGGAAAGCATTTACTCCAGTGAAGAGACGTCTGCATGAGCTAAATGTGAGACACAGGCTGGTCTATCCTGCAACGCTCATCTTCACATGGAACGGACAGAAGAAAACTTTTCGAGATAGCAAGGACGCGGAGATGTTTGTGCGAGATGTGCAATATAGGACCAGGGGACTTTATGGAAACGAGACGAAGAGTGTGTGAATCTGTGGGAATAAGGTAACTTTGATGATGGTTTGTGGGCAGGGGTGGATTGGCCCATAGGTGGGCCGGTCAATAATGGGCCGGCAGTGGCTGCCTTTTTAAAAAAAAAATGTTTATGCTGCAGCCCAGGGAGAGAGACATGCACCGGCCCACAGAGCTCAGCTGCAGCCCACAGACACATTAGAGGCCCAGTGGCTTGTCTGTCTAAAGAATACCTGGCCCAGTGGCCCTATGATAGGTTACAGAGGCCCATAGTCCCACCCATGTTCCAGACCCCCCCCCCCCCCCCCCCCCCCCCCAGTCCAATCACCTTTACTGATGAGCAATCATTATGAGAGAGAAGAGAAACAGGAAAAACAAAGCGAAAGTGGAGAAAAAAACGAAAAGGCGGTGCAGAAAAACTTAGGGGAAAGAAAAAAAAGCTCTGCCGCTAAGAGCAGAAACATATTAAACATGTTTGTTGCAGCGGGGGCCGGCCGCGGCGTGGCCTCCGGCTCCGAGGCTTTGGCTGCGCCGGCTGCGGCGGGTCCCTCTAGGCAGGTGTCGCAGGTGGACAGTGAAAGTGAGGCTCCCGCTGCCATGGAGGAGGAGGAGGAGGAGACTGGTGGTGGTGATAGCAGGTGTGTGTGCTAGATAACATGTTGTGGATAAACACTCATTCATTAAATGTTCAGAACCGTTGTCTATGAACTTTACTTGACATAATAGATCTCTGCATAGTGTGTGGTGTGTTATAACTAAATTTAGTTATCTAAAGTTCCACCACATATGAGTGAGTTAAATAAACAACACTCTTGAATCTTAAATCCTTTCTCCAGTATCCTTCTTAAGAGCAAATGAGCAACATACTGTGTAGTCATCATTTATTTTATCCAAGACTCCAGAATATAAAGGGATATTATTCAGTATAGTCGTGTTATTAAGGGCTTGTGTGATTATATGTACAGTACATCAACGGGCCGAGTTGGCACAGTATCTGCGCGCGGATTGTGGTGGGCCAGTCTGGACCACAAAGTCCAGGGCCAAATTTTGTCCCAGTCCAGGCCTGTTTGTGGGAGGCAAGAAGAGCTGTGCTGTCACGAGCTGACAGGATGCGCCTCACGGACACGGTTAATTTCAGACTGTCCTCCTCGAGAAAACGACCACATAGGTCGTCTGTCAAGCACCGAATTACGACCATATGTTACGTTTCAAAATAGCGCGCCCTCTAGCGGTCAAGTAAATATCGACACTCCGGTGTCTCAGACGATCGCCCCCCGTCAATCATCGGCTGAGACCCCCCCCCACACGTCGACCTAAACCTACCCCCCCCCCCGCGCGTGCGCGGACGATCGCCCCTCGTCAATCATCGGCAGAGACCCCCTCCACACGTCGACCTAACCCTAACCTTAACCACTACTATCGTTGCGGAAGAATCTCCGCAATACGCTCCCAGAGGTCGTATTTGAGGACGTGACACACGACCTATTTGGTCGTATGAGTTGGAGGGCTTGTTGGTTAATTTAGTTCAGGTTAATCGGGGGGCGGGGTGGGGGTTAGTTAGAAGCACCGAGTTCTGGGTTGCTTTAACCGGGGTTATGTTCGTGTTTTTCATGTTTTATCTTTGCACTAAGACAGTAGATCTGAGAAGGCCTAACGTTTTGAACAACCTGTTAAATATGTGTTTAGTTATTATTGAAACCATGATGAAAGTCCTGAGATCAAAGAGTATTTACAGGTCTAGAAATGATGGCTAACAGGTACATTAATATAATATCATGGAACATAAATGGATGTGGGAACCCCACTAAAAGGAGGAAGGTTTTGACATATTTGAAATCTAAAAATGCAGACATAGCGTTTATTCAGGAGTCTCATATAATGGGGGATGAAGAGGCAGGGAAATTTAAAAGAGGCTGGGTAGGGAAGGTTTTTCATAGCTCATACTCCAGTAAACAGAATGGGGTGATGATACTCATTAATAAAAATTTAAGTTTTGTCATGCTAAAACAACACAATGATAGGGATGGTAGACTTATTTTGTATTGAAGCCTTGATCAATGGAATCAGGATAGTGCTATGTAATATACGCCCCAAACAAGGAGGAACCTGTTTTCTTTCATGAAGTTAATAAAGTCATAGGAAATATGCAGGGCCAGGTTATACTGGCAGGGGATTTCAACCAGGTAATGGTTACCTGGATTTCAACCAGGTAAACGGAATAATTGATTGAGTAACCTCATCAAAAGAAATTAACCAGGTCTTTAAAAAAAATGTTATAAAAATCTTTACACATCCTCCTGTGCACCTAATCCAGAAGACACAGAGACATTTTTCTCAGGTCTTCATCTGCCTACTGTATCTAATGAGCAAAAAGACATGCTGGATGCCCCAATAACAGAGGAAGAGATAAGGGCTACTATCTCATCCATGAAAACCGGGAAGTCACCTGGTTTGGATGGCTTCCCAGTTGAATATTACAAGAAATATATTGATATTTTGGCCCCCATATTGCATAAGGTGTACATGGAGGCATTCGAGAGGGGCTCACTACCTGGCATGTTTAATGATGCTTTAATCTCTCTTATTCCTAAAAAGGACAGAGATACCTCAGATCCATCTAATTTCAGACCTGTGAGCCTTCTGGGGGTGGATTGTAAGATTTTGACAAAGACCTTGGCGTCACGTTTAGAGAAAATACTGCCAGACATTATACATGGAGATCAAGTAGGTTAAAAAAAGGTCCTCAGTTGATAACATGCGAAGACTCATACATCTGGTGCATATGAATTGCTCTAACCCGGTACCAGTGGCAGCTTTTTCACTTGATGCTGAGAAGGCTTTTGACCGGGTGGAGTGGGGGTTCCTCATGTCGACTCTTTCAAAATTTGGGTTGGGTCCTGGCTTTTGTAACTGGGTGAAGATACTTTACTCTAGCCCAAGAGCAGCTGTTCTAACAAATGGGCTGATATCTGATTTTTTCTGTCTTGCCAGGTGGACGAGACAGGGATGCGCTCTCTCCCCATTGCTCTTTACTATGGTTCTTGAACCATTATCTGTAGCAATCAGAGCTGATGTGAGGATTAAAGGTGTGCAGGCAGGGGGTAGAGAGCACAAGCTATTTATGTATGCCGATGATATCTTAGCAGTGTTAGCGGACCCGGGGGACTCCCTGCCAGTGTTACTTGTATGTATCGAGTCATATTCTAGATTGACAGGTTATAAAATAAACTGGCATAAATCGGAATGTATGCCGATATCACATACATGTCACTCTGGGGTTATCACTTCATATGGCTTCAAGTTTCTACCTTCAGGTATGAAATATCAAGGCATTCAACTAAATTCGAATCTGGATTAAATAATGCTCTCAAATATGGAACCACTCCTCCAGAAAATAAAAATGAATCTGGATAAATGGGGAAAACTGAAGCTCACACTGTGGGGGAAAATTAATGTAATTAAAATGGTGGTTGTACCACAATTCAATTATGTTTCCATGATGTTGCCAGTTAATATAGCACCACAGCTGTTTAAACAGTATGATAGAATTATTAAAGACTTTTTACGGGATAAAAAGAGACCAAGGATTAATATAAAGAAGATGTGGTCACCGAGGGAAATAGGAGGTATGGGTCTACAGTGTTTCCCGCAGGATTTTTTTCAGCAGCGGTGGTGTGGTCCCTGAACCCTCTAGGGGAGTCCGGGGGCATGCCCCCCCGGCCGAAATGTTTTTGTACCCTTTACATTGGAATGCATAAATCTGGTGCACTTTGAGAGGAGAATATGCACTTAAATCCTATTCAAACAGTCCTCATAAAATGTATGAGAAGATGGGATTATTGGTGTTGTAACTTTGCCTTTTGTGTCTTAATTTACAGATTTTTATATTTTTGTATATAAAAATATATATGCATTGTGCATTGTGCATTGTGCATTGTGCACAGTGCATCCCTTAAGAGCTTGTACCAGCCTTTTAACCTCTGAGCCCTAAGCCATTTTTGAGATGTTTTGGTTCGCCTGGATTTATTCTCTTATTAAGATTGCATTCATCACCCTTATAATGCATAGCTGTCAAGCTATCATTTATTTGGGTCACAACCTGGACTATCAGAATATGTGTGCTGCAGTGATGTCGTTTGAACAACAAGCCCTCCAACTCATACGACCACAGTTGTCGTTGGTCCATGCACTCGAATACGACCTCTGGGAGCGTATTGCGGAGATTCTTCCGCAACGATAGTAGTGGTTAAGGTTAGGGTTAGGTCGACGTGTGGAGGCGGTCTCTGCCGATGATGCACGCGCGGGGGGGGGGTTAGGTTTAGGTCGACGTGTGGGGGGGGTCTCTGCCGATGATTGACGGGGGGCGCGCGGGGGGGGGGGGGTAGCGCGGGGGGCGCGCGGGGGGGGGGGGGTGGGGATGGGGGTGGGGAGGGGTTAGGGGGGGGGGTGGGGAAGGAGGTGGGGGGAAGATGTCGTGGAATCGGGGTAGGTTTAGGTCGACGTGTGGGGGGGGCTAGAGGGCGCGCTATTTTGAAACGTAACATATGGTCGTAATTCGGTGCTTGACACACGACCTATGTGGTCGTTTTCTCGAGGAGGACAGTCTGCGTTTGAATGTAGGAAATTATCAATTAGACAGTAAAAAAAAAAAAGCTCACAATTATTTATTGATATGACACAAAAAAGGCAAATTGATTAAGCTTGTTATTGCTTAAAACACTTCTTCTTAGTCTTGGGAGTCAAAAAGTAATGAGAATTATAAAATAAATATAAGTTATACATAATAGAAACTATTCATGATCTTTTAAGAAGTCCTTAGGTTTTTTCCCTGCATTTATGCTAATGACCACATGCTTACAGGCGATTAGCATAAATCCCTAACTAAAATACGCGATGAAAACGGATTTTATATGGCAATAAAGAACAACATCGGATCTAACAGTATGGATTCATTTTTCAAAGTTCCCGAAAATACCTAGGCTATAAATTCCTGACTGGATATAAGCTCCTGTAAAGGCTATGAGTGATCCCAAAAAGAGCGACAACACGCACACACACACATAGGCCTACACACACACACACACAATACTAGAGGAAAAACGGCACGGAGGTTGCGGTTTATAGATACAATAAAATGATTCGGCTCAGAGGGTTTTTAACACTGGTGGTCATGTAGCGACACATTTTAGCAACTTACTTTCTCTCTCTCTCTCTCTCTCTGTCTGTCTCTCTCTCTCTCTGTCTGTCTCTCTCTTTCCTTCTTTCTTCGATCTTCCGCTTCACTCGCTACTGCTAGAATCAATGTAACTTTGCAACCGTGTAGGGTAGCCTACTGCCAACAACTGCCACACTCGCTGTGTATTTTTCTTCTTTGATGTTGGTTACGTGACGATGTGCCGCGTGCTGCGCAATTGACGTTACGCGCTGTACATTTTCTAAAAGGAGCTACGTAAAAAAAAAACTTTTTTTTAAATTTTTTTTAAAGGATTTTTATTGCAGCGGCGGAGAAAATTCAGCAGCGGCGATGTATGGTATCGCACTTAAGACAACCTTACGCCTCTCTATGGCATAACCCGGCTATACGTATTGGGAAGGAATCTGTTTATTGGAATCAATGGCTTGCAAGAGGGATACAGAAAATAAGTGACCTGTGTATGGATGGAGTGTTCATGTCGTTTGCTGATATTATGCAAAAAATATAATTTGGAGGTCATTTTTGGAAATATTTACAAATAAGAGACTGTATCACAAAGGGTCAATTTAGTCACAACAAGAATACATTGATGGAAGTTTGATACCTACCCAGTATCACACACAGAGCAGCCATGTTCTACAAGATATTTAATGGTTTACAGGAAGATTTGTGTAAAAATCTGAAGATCATTTGGCAGAAAGACCTAGGGTGTGATTTGAGTGAGGAGGATTGGTTAAATATATTATCAAATACAGGGAAACACATGAGAGAGGCGAAGGGGAAATTTATTCAGTATAAGATAATTCATAGATTTTATTTCACTCCTTCAAAACTTTATAGAATGGGCTTAATAGGAAATAATTCATGTTGGAAGTGTCAAAGTGTAATAGGGACATATTTACATGTAAACTGGGGATGTAAACTAGTGTACTTGTTTTGGGAGAAAGTACTGGAACATGTGAGCAAATGGCTTGGTATGACAATACCTGTATCACCAAGATTGTGTTCGTTAGGGGATCAAATACAAATGCCAAATATATCTAAATATGAACGGGGGGTTTTAAAAGTTTGGATGGTCACTGCTGCTCGAACAATTCTTAGAGTATGGAAGAGTACAGTCGCCCCAGATGTTAAAAAATGGATGGCAATGATGTCAGAAGTTGCATCATATGAATGCATGTTGGCTAGAATTAACGATGAAGAACATTTTAGGAGGGCCTGGGAACATATTTTTTGTAGGTAGGGCATAATGAGAAATTTGTAGACATGGTGCTGAATGTTTATTTTGGTTGTTTTATATATAATATATACAAAATTTAGATTTGCAGGAGGCCTTTGTATATATGATTGTATGCTGGATATACTGTCTGTTGATGTGGTGTCAATGTTTGTTTTCGAGTTTGATTGTATGTTTATGTATGTATGAATAAATAAAAACTTTAATGACAAAAAATAATGAATGTGTTGCTTAGATGTATTCTTATAACGTGGTGTATGACAATATCAGCCTAATTCTTCCAGCTGCAATCCCGGCAGTGTAAAACAGACTTGGGAGCAAATAAAATAAATATAAAAACATAATTCAAAGTGGTAAGTAGGCTGTACGCTGACACAGATAATTCATGCCCTCTCATGATAAGCTGTATCTCTCATACAAAACATCGTCAGGGACAGACAAAAGGGTTTTTGCCAGTCTCTGAACACTCTAGTTCTCCTAAAAGACCTTATCCACGATCCACCCAGCTTCTTTTTTCTTTTTTTTTATCCGCGCACCACGAGAGCTGATTGGTCAGTAGGCGGTGTTTTTCTCCACGTTGATCTCTTATCAGGAACATAACCTGCTCCGGAGCAGGTTAGCTCTGCAGTGTAAGTTACCATGGCGATGACTGGTAAGAAGTGAACCGGCGTCGTAGGACGGAAAACCCGGGGTTAACACTTAAGTTACCTCACTAAGCCTAAATCCTGCTTCGTTGTACAGGCCCCAGGTGTATTTAGGCCACATTTATACATAGCAGGGTATTTAGAGAAATGAATATTTCCCCCCCTCTGTTTTCAGACATAACATCGCGCACACAACATCGTTTTCAAAAAGTTGTCATTTACATCCACCCGTATAAATACGCCGTCGAGCGCCATTATAACTATGCCAAACCTATGGGCGGCAGTGTAAGGAGAAGGATAAAGCCATGCAAGCCAATCAGCATCCTCAGAATCAACAAATGTTGTATCCCTGGATGTATACCCACCACCTGATCTGTCCTGCCTGTGTCTCCGGGTGTTTTCTGGATTACTGTTTGTGAGTTCTGTTTTCCTGTGGATTATCTTGTTCCCTTTTTTTGGATAGTGCTTTTACCCTTGTGGCCTCCCTGAGTTTGGACTTTGTTTTCTTGGTTAGCTTATTATTTAAATAAACCTTTTTTATCTGCATTTGGGTCCATACCTCCTTTATTATTTATTGCGTTCGTGCGGGTGGGTGGGAGAGTTTACATATCATGGGCCCTAGTTTCGTAGACCAGGCGCAGTCAGCTTTCAGCGCACCTGCGCCGCGCCGACGGGGTGTGTCCGCCTGGACTTTGCAAGTTTCGTGCACCGCGCAGGCTCGCGCAGGCACACCTCCCGTCTCGCCCACCGGCGCAAGTGGGAAAGAGGGAGGAGAAGAAGGCGTGAGTGGGAGACGAGGAGGAGACGAGGAGTGGACTGGGATTAATACAGCCGATTCAGATCTTCACCAATCAGATGAGCTCCTCTCCTCACCTTTAATGCGTTAGGGGAGGTTCAGTGCAAGTTCCGTCACTTGACAACCCGATGACAGAAGCAGCGCCGCCGCTCCCACCACGCGCTGTGCGCGCGTATCATAATAATAACAATGCCGATATTATAAAAAACAGGAGAGAGAGAGGGAGATGTTTTGGTCCGAGAGGCTGAGTTTCCGTTACGCGTGCCATCCGCCTTTGATCTGACGTCAGATGTGACGGGACAATCTATATAGATATAAATTCACGTGTTGATTCAATTAGTTGCATTAAATAGTGCTTGTTGTGATTATTTATTGCATTTAAATGTGCCTGGAACTGTGGAAACCTGCCTGTGAGGTCTCGGTGACGTGTGCGCACTGCGCGCCGGTCCGCCAAACTTCCGATCCGCCAGCTGTGATTCGCATTGAATCAAAGGGCGCGTTTCGGATCGCATGCATTTGCGCCGATGCATGCACGAGACTTGAGAGGATCCGCCGGAACTCGTCATAAACACTCGAAGTTCTCACCACGTCAAGTCGGACACAGGTGCACTTCACGGACCTTTTTTTTTTTTTTTTTTTTAATTTAAACTTTATTAATAATTGTATACATAACAAAAACTATCGCACCAGGGGAAACTTCACGGACTTTGCACAAAGAATATGGCCTGCCCAGTGGCGCTGGCTTTCTTCGTCGCTGACGAACTCGAGCCGAGGCATTTGAAGTCCCGTTGTTGACGGAGGCTGAGGAATTTTCTCACGTGGGAAATACCACGTGATAATTCTAACCAACTAGGGCAACGTTGTATTTGTATTGTATTTTTATTTAGCACATAAAAGATGTATAAAACAGCATATTAAAAAAGTGGAACGACGACGACAAGAGACATACAAAGTATACAGTAGATAAAGCAAATGTGCTGGAGAAACCAAAAAAACCCCTAAGGGCTTGTCAAGTGGTCCTCCAAAAGACAAACATTCAACATAAATTTAATTTACAGAATGAAAAAACAACATAAAAGAGAAAATCAATATTGTGTGAAAATTCAGGATAAACATTTGACATACATTTGTTAAGATAAGCATTCAACATAAATGTATAAAGATAAACATTCAGCATAAATTCAGTTTACCGTCATGTGAAAAACAAAACAATTAGAAAAAGAGAGAGAGAAAAACAAAAGTGATGTAAAAAGTATGTGGAATTATGCATTGCTCAATTGGGCCAATAGAAAGTGAATTATTTGTTTCTTAAATGAATTTATGCTTGTGCAGTTTCTAAGGTGGATTGGTAATGCATTCCAAAAATGCGGACCTCTAAATCTGATTGAGAACTGAGAGAAAGTAGACTTAAAAAAGGTGGGATGAAGATTATTTGCTGATCTAGTGTTGAAATTATGAATCTGGGAATTGAACTGAAATACAGTTTGGAAACAAATTGGAAGTAACTTGTGAATAGATTGATAAACAAAAATACATATTTGAAAAGTATTTACAGCAAAAACAGGAAGAATACTCAGGGATTGAAACAGAGGTGTGGAACTAGTAAATCTGCTAGAAATTGTTATCATTTTGATGAATCGCTTTTGTAAAATGAGAATACAGTTGAGAGAGCTCTTGAAAGCGCTTGCCCAAATAATATTACAATATGAAATGAAAGGATAGATCATCGTATAATATAAATTAATCACGATTTTACCAGGCAGGAGATGACGTATTCTTCTGATAACTCCAATATTCTTAGCAATCTTGTTAGAAAACAGACAGAATATGACTCTTCCAAGTAAGATTTTCATCAATTAAGATACCTAAGAATTTTGTTACCGTGACCCTTTCCAGGATGTTGTTGTCAATATAAACATTAGGAAGAGAGTTTGTTGAGTGTAGACTTCTCGGAGTAAATAACATATACAAGCTTTTCTTTATATTAAGTGACAATTTGTTTGCCTTAAACCATAAGTCAACTTTACACAATTCTGTGTTCATTTCTGATATTAATTTAGGTCCATTCCTACCAGATAAAAAAATATTGGAGTCATCTGCAAACAGAATAAAATATGCTTTAGTTGATGACATGTGTAGGTCATTTACATAAATAAGAAACAGTAAAGGGCCCAAGATTGATCCTTGGGGCAAACCACATGAAAGCAACTTTAAGTCAGATGAAGAATTATTCCAGGAAACAAATTGCCTTCTGTCAGACAAATAGCTTTTGAACCATAACAGATTTGAGCTGCATAAACCATAAAGAGAAAGTTTCTGTAATAAAATATCATGATTGACCGTATCGAAGGCTTTCGATAGATCAAGAAATACTCCAAGTGTTAATTCTTTATTATCGGTAGCCTTGGTAATATTATCTACAAGTCGTCATTATCTACGTTGAGGGGAGTGTCTTATGTCCGCACTTATTTCAGACCATCTGCAGAGAAAAGCATGCGAAGGGAGGTACATGGAGATACCGCAAGTTTTTAAAGTCATGTGACATGTCGCAAAGGGAAGTTATCACCAGCATTTGTGACGTTTTTTTCCCAGAATGCCTTGTTTTGCGAGGCAAATGCATGTGCATGCTTGATTCGAAACAAGCCTACTGGACTTTATTTACGCCTTGCGCCGAAAGTAGACCAGGTCGGAGCTGGCGAGCTTTCAGCGCAGTCTCAGCGAGGCTTTTTGCCACGAAACTTCCCCTACGCCAAGCTGAATCTGTGACGCCTCCCCCTGCTGCGCCGCCACACCCATCTTGGCGCAGGTGATCTACCAAACTGCCAAACTGACGGTGCGCAAGGCTGTGCGCCACCCTGCGCTGGTCTACGAAACTAGGGCCCCATGTGTGAAATTAGGACACTTGAACAATGACTAGTTAACAAAAAACACTTACTGAAGAACAGTGGCCTTTCAACATGCGTTTGGATGAAGATATTGACCCGGAGAGCAACTTCTTCAAGTATGGTAATACAGAAAACTGCTGTTATTATACTGACGAACAGTTTAATAAAAACATCAAATTAGATAATAGTATATCAATTATTCACTTCAACAGCAGAAGTCTATATGCTAATTTCCAAAGTATTAAGGATTATTTAAGTCAATTCAGCACGCCATTCAATGTGATTGCAATTTCAGAGACATGGCTCAACTTGGAGAAAGGAGTCGACTTTCAGTTGGAAGGATATGATTTTAATTTCATGAACAGAGTAAACAAAATAAGAGGGGGGACAGCTCTTTATGTGATCAGAAGGTTAACATATAACATTGTAGAGGGTATGACTACTACTATTGAGGACGTGTGTGAATGTATAACCATAGAGATTGTCATGGAAAAAAAGAAAAATATTATTGTCAGCTGTGTTTACAGAGCTCCCAGCTCCAATATTGACATATTTAAGAATTTGATGGAAGACATGTTTACAAAGATGAAGCAAAAGGTCATGTTCATTTGTGGTGATTTTAATATGGACTTGCTTAATCCTAACAAGCTTTCATCGGCAGATGAGTTTATTGCTGCAATTTATAGCATGAGTTTATATCCTAGTATCACCAAGCCTAGTAGAATAACCTCTCACTCTGCTACATTAATTGATAATATTTTTACTAATAACATGAAAAACAATATAGTGAGTGGATTGTTAATGAATGATATCAGTGACCATTTGCCAGTTTTTGTGATCTATTACTGTGATTATAGGATGAAGAAGGTTGTGAATAGTATTGGCTATGTGAGAGTAAGAACGGAAGAAGCACTTAATGCATTTAGAAGTGAATTGTTATCCCAGGACTGGAAGAATGTGTATGAGGCAGAGGATGTTGAATCAGCATATGATGCTTTTTTAAACTCATTCCTTTTCCTATATGACAAAAACTGTCCTTTGCGACAATGCAGGAAGAAACCGAAGTGTCCAGATAAGCCCTGGTTCACAAGGGGATTGTCAAACGCCTGTAAAAAAAAGAATACCCTATATAGAGATTTTAACACAGAACTAGAGATAAAGAAACCAAATATAAAATATATAAAAATAAATTAACTGATATTATTAGGAAATGTAAGAAAGATTATTATAATGATATATTAGAAAAGAACATAAATAACATCAAGGGTACATGGAATATATTAAATAAAATCATTAGAAGTAGAACAACTAACTCAAGCTACCCAGACCTTTTTATTGATAATGATAAGTCAATCACCAACATGAATGATGTGGTTGAGGGGTTTAACAATTTCTTTGTGAACGTGGGACCCGGACTAGCAAGAGAAATAAAGCCTCCACAAGGGGGAGATGTCTCTCAATATTTTGGTGAAAGAAATCCAGAGAAACATTTTTTGAGGGCTACGGATAGAAACTAAATAATTAATATTGTTAACATGTTCAAGAACAAGACATCAAAAGATTGGAATGACATTGATATGATGGTGATCAAGAATGTAATTATTGCTATTGCAGATCCTTTAACATACATTTGTAACTTATCTTTTAAATCAGGCTCATTTCCTAGCAAAATGAAAACCGCTAAGGTGATCCCATTACAAAGCTGGAGACAAACATCTTTTCACCAATTACAGGCCAGTTTCCTTGCTTTCTCAGTTCTCAAAAATTCTGGAGAAATTATTTGTTGTACGTTTGGACAGTTTCATTGAAAAGCATCAGTTACTAATGGATTGCCAGTATGGTTTGAGAACAAACCGATCAACTTCAATGGCTTTAATGGAATTAGTTGAAGAATTAACAAGTTCACTTGACAATAAGAAATATGCTGTAGGGGTTTTTATTGACTTGAAGAAAGCATTTGATACAATCGATCATGATATTTTATTGCAAAAGATGAACAGGTTTGGAATTAGAGGGGTGGGGTATGATTGGTTACGTAGCTACATTGGAAACCAGCAACAGTTTGTTCAAATGGGTGAATATAGATCAACTAGCCTAGACATTACATGTGGTGTGCCGCAAGGTTCTATATTGGGACCAAAATTATTTATTTTATATATCAATGATATTTGTAAAGTTTCCAGTATTGTTAAACTGGTTGTTTTTGCCGATGACACCAATATTTTTTGTTCTGGGGAGAATTTACAGCAGCTGTTGGAAGTAGTCTCAGCAGAATTGTGTAAGCTGAAATTGTGGTTTGACACAAATAAGTTATCATTAAATCTAAAAAAAACAAATTCATCATATTTGGCAAAAGGAAAATACATTTAAATACACAAGTTGAGATAACAATTGATAATGTGGGATTAGAAAGGGTTTTTGAGAATCCTTTCTTGGGAGTAATCATTGACCACAGTTTCAGCTGGAAACCCCATATAAAGTATGTTCGATCAAAGTTAGCAAGAAGTATTGGAATCCTAGGTAAAGCAAGGCATATCCTGAACCAGAAATCACTTTTCACTTTGTAGTGTACTCTTATACTACCTTATCTGACTTATTGTGTGGAGGTGTGGGGAAACACTTACAAAAGCAACTTACAGACATTATGCACAATACAAAAAAGAGCAATACGAGTAGTTAGTAATGTAGGTTATCGTGAACACACAAATGAACTGTTTTTAAATTTATGGACATTGAAGTTCATGGACATAGTTGAATTTAAAACGGCACAAATAATGTACAAAGCAATCAATAATTTACTTCCTGGCAACATACAAAAAATGTTCAGGGAGAGAGAAGGAGGTTATGACTTGAGAGGCACATTTTTACTTAAAACAACCTAGTGTACATACCACTCTAAAAAGCATGTGTATTTCTGTCTGTGGGGTTAAGCTGTGGAACAGTTTGCCTGAGGTTATCAAACAAAGTAAGAATGTCGGACACTTTAAGAAAAAGTTAAAGCACTTGATTTGTCAAAAATATAGACTGGATTGAATGTTACGGAATGTTCAGTTCTTTTTTGGATATTTAAATATCTGTTGGTTGTTTGTTAGCGTTTTGTTTGTTTAATCTTTTTTGTTTTTAGCAACAAGGTTGTAAAGTACAAAGGTTAGGCATGTATAAGCTAATTAGCTTCAGCCTAAACCTTTTTTTTTTTTCGGTCAACCTGATGTAAATGGTCGTTGTATTGGTTGGTACACTGTAAACATGATCGAAATAAATAAATAAATAAATTATTAGTATACCTGTGACACCCCTATTACATCATATAAAACTGTATTCCTTATTAAAGTGGGCAATAATAATGTTAAGTGCAGCCTATAGTGTCATGTATAACAGTACTTTGTAATGATGTATGTATACAAAACTGGCCTTCCTTTGAGCTAGTTGAGTATCTGGAGCATCATCATTTGTGGTGTCATGTATTGTGTAAGACAGATCATGTGTATAGGAAAAACAGGAAGAACAAAGATGGATATAGCCAAGAGGCGGGAAGATGTAACTGTTCGTGGTTAGACAACAAGCAGCCTTTTTTTGTGGTGCTTGCAAGCAGGACAAAAAAGGGAAAAGCCATAAAATCTAAGTTAACGAGTAACCAGGCATAAATGTGGAGAACTCCTCCCGCCAGAATCACAGAATTATGTTGTGTGGCCACAAGGTGGCACAGTTGTAACATGTAACTGCAAACAGAAGAACGTGTGTTGACAGGAATGTTTCTTCCATGATGCTGTCGTATGGAGGAGACATGGTCCTTCCTGTTGTGGTCTATGACACACACACACACACACACACACAGACACTGCTCGGACTTGTTTGTATTGTTGGGGTAGTAGCAGGAGCAGGAGCCGATTTGGTTATCAACAGATAATTATTAATATCAATATAATTATTGGTATTAATAATTATATTTAATATATTATTATGATATGATCATAAATATGATCATGGTGTATGGGGCACCATCCCTGAAATCAGGGAAAAGATAACCGAAAACTGTACTCAGCCTCAATTGACAAGGCGTGAAATTCGAGCACTAGCCCTCACAACCTGCTGTTATACAGTGACATATACACAACAAGCACAAGAGACTGCTAGTTATAATATAATAAGATTTATTAAAATCAGTAATGATGATCACAATCAATAGCACTGCAATTAACAAAGACAGATCATGTGTGTAGGAAAAACAGGAAGAACACAGATGGATATATCCAGGAGGCGGGAAGATGTAATTGTTCGTGGTTAGACAAGAAGCAGACTTTTTTTGTTACCTAACCTAATTACCTAACTACCTAAATACACACAAAGCTAAGCTAAACAAAGGAAGGGACACACATGGAGTGTGTGTGTGCGTATGTGTGTGTGGGGAGAGGAAGTGTGATGAGCGAGGGATGGCGGGGCCAGCCACTAGGCAGAGCTATTCCTTACAGCGTTCAGAGGCGGAACGGCTGACGTAGGATAGAATAGCGAGAGAGAAAGAGAGAGAGATGGCCGGGAGCAGCCACCGGGTGGGGCTATTTCCTTAGCGAGTAGGGGTGTGTATTGTCAAGAATCTGGCAATACGATACGTATCACAATACAGGGGCAACGATACGATATATTGTGATATTTTGCGATACTGTAGGAACAATGATATATTGAGTTTCGTTTCTTTGAAAGAATTGAATTGAATTGTAGCAAAACTGTAGCACATAGCACACAGAATGCTGTTACATGCTTAACATCAGCTTACTGGACTCGAACAAAGGGATCTATATTTGTATTTCACAAGAGAAGAAATACAAGCATTTGCAGGATATTTTGGATAAACAAATGAAAAAAATAAGTAAGATTTCTTGACTCTGTTAAAAGGTTATCCCTTAACTGTGATATAAGCAGGTTCAAATTTGTGAAGTTGAAAAAGAAAATGCAAAGTCACTGCAACATCTGCTCTTTATGTGCAGGCTGAAGAAATTAATATCTGCCTTTCAGTAAAAGTCTCAAATACTTGCAAATATATGCAGTCCCTGTATAATAATACTTTTTCTGCAATATCAACAGTCCATCCATCCATCCATCCATTGTCTACCGCTTATCCTGCATGCAGGGTCGCGGGGGGGCTGGAGCCGATCCCAGCTATCATTGGGCGAAGGCAGGGTACACCCTGGGCAGGTCGCCAGTCCATCGCAGGGCCGCAATATCAACAGTCATTAGCTTAAAATGAAGAAAAAATATGTAAACAATGTTACATTAAGGTTCAGAAACAGTGAGGAGTTTTTGTAGTTATCGAAAGAAAATATCGTCTCTATACCTTCAAACGTCATAACACTTTTTCTGGCTGTTACCACAAAGAAATTAGCATATACTCTCTCTATAATCAAATATGAAAGTGCTTGTAGGATTCTTAAAATATTAACAAAAAATGTAATTGACAAAATAAAGTACAACATCTGCAACATCCACTTTTTCAGTGTAATCTCAATAAAGGAATTTACCTATCTGCCTAAATAAATAAAAGCTTGCAGGACTCAACAAAACTCGGTGGCCCTCGAAGTCTAAGCCTCGCATGTCAAAGCGACTCTCTCTGCTGAGCTGAGCGAGTCCAGCACCGTCGCTTTGACTTCTCTGTACAACTTCGGGAGAGCGACCTCCGTGATGTGTTGTCGGGAAGCAGCGGCGGCACCAGAAAATTATTATATGGGAGGCAATGAGGGGGTCTGATTGTTTATAGGAGGTGCTAGTGAATTCTGACACCAACAAATAATACTATAATAGATATAGATGTCCTGTTCCCGAGGCCGTGCTGATACACTACATATTGTCGAATGCATGTTACTAAACGTTTATCATAAAACAAACACAAGCATATTTAACTACTTTTAATGAAATGAAGTGCCAAACAACAAGCACAAAAAAACAATACAAATCCACCACAGAGAACATCTGTGGATTTACAAGAGTGTAACTGAGAATTGTAGCACAGTGTATAGTTGTATACTCTTACAACTGTCTCTTAACTCCCTCAATATGTTTTCTCTCTCCTTCTGTTCTCTTCTCCTTCACTCTCCACTCCTGTCTTCCTCCTCTTCCTCTCCTCTAAACTCCTCCTCCTCACTCTCCACTCCTGTCTTCCTCTCCTCTAAACTCCTCCTAATTCACTCTCAACTCCTGTCTTCCTCTCCTCTTCCTCCCTTCTTCTCCTCCTCACTCACTCTCAACTCCTGTCTTCCTCTCCTCTAAACTCCTCCTCACTCACTCTCCACTCCTGTCTTCCTCTCCTATTCCTCCCTTCTTCTCCTCCTCACTCACTCCCCACTCCTGTCTTCCTCTCCTCTTCCTCCCTTCTTGTTCTCTAAGCTCTGCTTCACTCGCTCTCCAATGCTTTCTTTCTCTCTTCTCCTCTCCCCTCCTCCTCCTTTCTCTGTTCTCCTCACCTACTACCGCCCCTTCGTCATCCTCGCTTTCATCCTCATCCTCCAAGTCTGTCATCACTCTGTCCTGCGTCCGTAAATCACCACCACCATCGTCCACTCTTATTCGCTTTTTGGCTATCACAAATCGGTCCATTTCGCTCTGTTGACACAGGGTCTTGAGACCCTGCTTGCCCGGGAAGGGATGGTGTAACGGGGCTCCAATGTTGTCATCATATTACGGAATCCCTCCTTTTCCACAACACTCAGAGGACGCATGTCTTTACAAATAAAAGAAAGTACTGACTGTGTTATCTTGGTTGCGCAAGTTGAGGTCGCTGGTAGTTTAGAAAAGTTAATTTCTTGAATAGTTTGTTGAGCAGGATCCACTCGTTTCACGTTAGCCTGTAATGCTACATTGTCATGGTGTCTCGCCACATGTGACCGCAAATTTGTAGTATTGCCCGAGTACTTGACTCTGGCGTTGCAGAGTTTACAGACCGCATGGCTGTTGTCGTAGTCGTAACTGCCTTCCTTCGTTTTGAAACCAAAATATGCCCAAACATCAGCTTTAAAAGCTGGTGGAGCTGGCTGTAGCCTCTCGTCCTCAGCCATCGCCGGTGAACTGTGCTAAGTTAGCGGTTAGCATGCAGTTTGCCACAGACTGGCGCTCTCGCGGGATCTCGGGATCTCATTGTTCCTTTGGCGCGGAGGACCTAATGACTGCTGCCAACTGGCGGCCGGAGGTTTAATTGCAACACAAAAATGAACAAACGGCGTGAATAATTGCATGTTAATTGTTAATAAAAAAATCGATACAGTGCTGTTGAATATCAATACGGTATCGGCAAATGAAATATCGCGATATTTAAGTGTATCGATATTTTCTTACAACCGGCAATCGGCAATGGAGGGTGCAATGAGTCGGTTGAATCCAAACGAGGGCGAGGCTTAGAAGTTATCCTCCTCGCGGATCGACTTAGCCGAAGAAAACATTTTGTGTTTCTTCCTTCTGCAGGCAAACAATAAAATCATGCGGTGCGGCGATTTGGTCAGTTGGCTCCAGCTGAGAGCGGGTCTTAACAGTTATCTTTCTCGCTGGTAGCACGGATGAAGAAACAGTTGTGTCCTTCCTTCTGCAAGCAAACAAAGAGTTGCGGCGATCTTCTCAGGATCCAAAATAATAAAAAAAAAGAAAAAGGAAAGTCGCGAAAAAAAGAGAGGGGAAAAAAAAGGATCTGTCTCTCGTCCAGCGAGTTCGGGGCAAAGACTGCGGCCTAGGACAAAAGAAATGCTGCAGACGTTGAAAGTTCACCTCCTGTTGCAACGGCGTGTCGCTGTGGAAGAGGGCGTTTCAAAGTGGATACCAGTTTATATATCACTGCATGAAAAGTCGGATTTTCGTCCCTGTAAACGCCTGGAAATCTCCCTAATTTTCGGGAGTTAACAACAATTTACAGGCTGCGAACGCCGCGTTCGTCTGTGCCGAAAATTGTCGAAAACGAACCACAGCGAAGGCTCTAATTAGCATATGAATAGCAGCGAAACCGCGCCTGGCCAGAGATGGCTTGAATATCCTCACTCAGGATTGGATGAAACCACTAGTTTTAAACAAGTATAATCGCTCGTGATTGGTTGGCAGATCTGGTCATTATAAATGTAAAGCCAACCCACGTTGGCAGATCTGTCACTATTGGTCAACCTAATGAGTCATTATAAATGTAAACCCCACCCCCGTTGGCAGATGTGTTACTATTGGTCACACTGGGTCTTTTAAACAAGAATAATCACTAGTGATTGGTTAGCACATCCATCACTATATATATATACATTGTGGCACCCAGCGGGGGGGGAAACTCCCTCATCACCATGGGCAGAGGCCCTTCCCACAACACCGGCCACTGGGGAAAGTCTGGGCTGGCCAATATTTCCCCAATTACATGCTCACACTCTGGGAGGACAGCAACAGCTGAAGCCGACCTCAGCTGATTAGAGCTGAGGGAAGCTACCCAGGTGGGGGCTCATCAGGCTGATTGGAACTGCACTAACGGCATTGTTTTAAGCAGGGAAGAGCGGAGAGGAGCGAGAGGGGACGCTTCAGCAGGAGCTGAAGTCGAGTCGGATAGAGGAACGAGGAGCAGAAATACGCAGCAAGAACTACTACCTCGGCCCGGGAGGAATTTAATTTGTTTTGCCACTGACCCTCTGGTACTTTCTTTTTGGAGAATAAAACTATATTTTTTGGACATTGAGCCTTGAATGTTGTTGCCTTCATTCCAAGGGTTGGCTGTACTCACCTCGACCTAGGCCAGGCGCATCACATATGGTGGAGAATGCGGGCACTCTGAGCCAACGCTATTCAGTCAAACAACAATTGGAGTAGGCTAAGGCTAATGGAGGGAGCGGTTAATGCCCTCCTACAGGGGCAGACCCAGCTGCAGGCAGCAGTCGTGGAGCTGGTCAGAGGCAGCAGAGCCACCGCACCAAAAAGCCGTCCAAAAGATTTGCTCACCAAGCTAACTGGGGAGGACGATGTCGAAGCCTATCTCGAGGTGTTCGAGAGGACAGCACGGAGAGAGGAATGGCCACCAAATGACTGGGGGGGTATCCTAGCACCTTTTCTGACTGGAGAAGCCCAGAAGGCCTGCCGGGACCTGTCGGTGGGGGAGGCTGCCGACTACCAACGCCTCAAGGCTGCTATCCTGGCACAATATGGTTACAGCCTACAAGCAAAGGCCCAGAGATACCATCAGTGGGCCTACCATCCAAGCCTTCCGGCCCGGGCCCAAGTAGCCCACCTGAGTCGACTCACCCGGAGCTGGCTAATCGAGGGGGAGGGACCATCCCTATTGGAGAGACTGGTGTTGGACAGATGCGTGCGGGCCCTTCCCCAGGAAGCCAAGAGGTACGTGGCGCAACAAGGACCTACCAGCCGGGAAGTGCTAGTGGCCTTACTGGAGAACTTTCAAGTTACCTGTGAAATGATGCGTACGCCCAGGGCAGATCCTCAACGAACGGCCTCAGGGGGTAGCAAGCAGGAGAAGGGAAACTCACAAAGGATGGCCCAACACCGACCGGCCCAGCCCCAGCCACTGGAACAACGTCGACCCGCCATCAACCGGGACGCCCGACAATGTTTTTCCTGTGGTAAGGAGGGCCACTTGTCCTGGAGCTGCCCAGGAAGGGAAGAGAGCATGCCAACAGAGGGGGACGACGACCACCAACTCCGCACATCTCTGTACCTTACCACCTGCTGGGCCCATGAGGAGGTCAAACCACCCAAATTTCCAATAACAGTGGCTGGGAAGGATACCGAAGCACTGTTGGACTCTGGGAGCACCATCTCACTGGTCCGGACAGAATTCGTGGAGACCCCCACCGGTGAGCTGGTGGAAGTGTCGTGTGTTCATGGGGATGTAAGGAGCTATCCCACTGCAGAAGTGACCATGCAGACCCCCCGGGGCCCGTGCACGGTAAGAGCAGGGGTGGTCGAGAAGTTGCCAGTACCAGTCCTTGTGGGGAGAGACTGCTCGGTGTTCTCTCACTACTGGGGGGAACACCCCACTCGGGGGAAAAAGAACGCTTCCGGACGGAGAAAAAGGATCAGGAAAAGACGCGGCCCCCAAGCAGCCTGGGCTGCAACCCGTGAAGGAGACAGCTCTACGGGCCCCGAGACATCTCCGGACGAAGGTGCCGAGGACCCAGTGACAGAAGCCACGGCAACGGCTGAGGAGGCCCCAGCGAATCCCAGTTCCAACCCGGAAGAGGAGGATTCAGCTGCGGTCTTCTCAGAGTTCCCCCAGGCAGAGCTGTCACCCTCTACTGGCCCTGGGAAGTTTGGAACCGCACAGCTACTGGACCCAAACCTGAGCCAAGCCTGGAAGGATGTTGTGGAGGTCGAGGGGAGCCGACAGGAGGGGGTGAGTGAAGTTAACCATCCACATTTCATGATTAAGGGGGGATTATTATATAGAGTCGTGAAAGTTGAGAATGAAGTGTACGAACAGCTGCTGGTCCCCAAGCCCTATGTTTCCAAGGTGCTGTACCTCGCCCACTCCCACATTCTTGGCGCACATTTGGGGGCTGAAAAGACCTATGAAAGGATCCGGAGCCGGTTCTTCTGGCCAGGCATCAAGAGGGCGGTTCAGGACTACTGCCGACACTGTGCCGAGTGTCAAAAAGCCGCCCCAAAGGTAACCTACCGTAACCCACTGATACCGTTACCCATTATTGAAACCCCCTTCAATAGGATCGCCATGGATATTGTGGGGCCCCTACCAAAGTCCAGCCGAGGCCACCGATATCTCCTCGTTATTTTGGACTACGCCACCCGCTACCCGGAGGCGATCCCCCTACGGGCAGCCACTGGAAAGGCCATTGCTCGGGAGTTGCTCCAGCTCTTCAGCCGGGTAGGGATTGCAGCGGAAATCCTGACGGACCAGGGGACCTGCTTCATGTCGGGTGTGCTAAAAGAGATGTGCAAGCATCTGAAGGTGAGACAGCTGCGGACCTCAGTCTATCACCCACAGACGGATGGGCTGGTCGAAAGGTTTAACCAGACCTTGAAACAGATGCTGCGGAAAATGATTGTTCTGGATGGGAAAAATTGGGACCAGCTGTTACCATACGTCCTCTTCGCAGTCCGGGAGGTCCCCCCAGAGCTCTACTGGTTTTCACCGTTTGAGCTGCTGTATGGCCGGAGGCCCCGAGGGATGCTTGACCTGGCTAAGGAGGCCTGGGAGGAGCAACCATCCCACCACAGATCTGTCATCGAGCATGTAGAGACAATGCAGCAACAAATGTCTCAGGTATGGCCCCTGGTTCGAGAACACATGCAGCAGGCTCAGCTGGCCCAGTCCAGGTTGTACAACCGAGGGGCCCAGATCCGAGAATTCCAGCCCGGAGACAAGGTAATGGTCTTAAAGGAGACATATTATGCTCATTTCTGCTTGTTGACATGGGTCTTTGATGTCTAAATGGAATGATAGTAACATGCTTTGGTCGAAAAAACCCAAGGATTGAGCACAGCAGGGTTCTCAACATACCAGTTTCACAGCCCTGCTTTCAGCGGCCGGATTCAGTGACTTTCCCTCTAAATGCTAATGAGCTACTGCGTGCGCCGCCCAAACGGTCTTGGCACCGCCCACCTCTTCCTGCCGGGCGTAAGACGTGAAGACGCCATTTTGTAACCATAACAACGGTTGATTCGGGGGAGAAATGGCTGCCGGACTCGCCACCGAGAATCCTGCCCGTATACAGGCAATCGAACCGGGCCGGAATGTCGGGACCCGTGCCCTCAGACCCGGGCGAAAAGCCCTTGCAGCTCAGTCACGCTCCGGCCGGTCCAGGTCCGCGCCAAGCCACAATTACGCACCGCGAAGCCGGACTTCTGCTCCGCCGCAGACCCGTAGACCCTCGGACGCGTTGCGGGGAATCCAGACGTTAAATAGAGACCTCAACCACGCCGAACTGTCGGGACTCTCACCGTCAGAGCTTGCTGAAAAGCCCTCGGACATCGGTCAAACACCGGCCCGCCCAGCCCCACGCGAGTCCACACAGGCGGACTCTCCGTCGAACGCGAAACGCCAAGACGCGCCGCACGCAAACCAGCCGGGAGACAGACAGCTGAACACGGCCGAACTCGGGCCACTTGTGCCCACGAGGCTGTGTGAAAAGCCCATGCACCTCACCCAAGCACCGGCCGGTCCAGCTCCGCGCCGCGCCACAATGACGCACCTCGAAGCCGGACTTCTGCTCCGTCCGTAGACCCGTAAAACACTCGGACGCGTCGCGGGGATTCCCGCAGGTAAATAGACACAAGAACCCAGCCGAACTCTCGGCCCTGATGCCCCCAGACCATGGTGAAAAGCCCGCGGTCCTCACTAACACACAGGCCCGCCCAGGTCCACAAGAGTCCACACAGGCGGACTCTCCGTCGAACGCGAAACGCCAAGACGCGCCGCACGCAAACCAGCCGGGAAACAGACAGCTGAACACGGCCGAACTCGGGCCACTTGTGCCCCCAAGGCTGTGTGAAAAGCCCGTGCAGCTCACTTAAGCACCGGCCGGTCCAGCTCCGCGCCACGACACAATTACGCACAGCGAAGCCGGACTTCGGCTCCGTCCATAGACCCGTAAACCCTCGGACGCGTTGCGGGGATTCCCGCAGGTTAATAGACGCAAAAACCCAGCCGAACTCTCGGCCCTGATGCCCCCAGACCATGGTGAAAAGCCCGTGGTCCTCACTAAAACACCGGCCCGCCCAGGGCCACAAGAGTCCGCACCGGAGAACCGGGAACTCTGCCGGTAACCCCCCCCGATTATAGGCTCAAAACCCCGGCCGAACTCTCGGGCCTGACGGACTCATGGCGAGCTCCAGACGACCCCGGCACCAGGCGGCCCCGTGGACCCATATGAGGACCCGTGCATCCGATGACAGAGCAGCAGTGCTTGGCTTTCGGCTTGTACATGGTGGCGGTTAGGCTGTCGAGTACAAGTGAAGCGAGTAAGAAAAAATGGCGGATCCTTGTTCAGGTAGCCGGCGTAATGTGGGCGGGGATATGCCATGAAAATGCAATGACTATGCAAGAATATGCAAAAGACCGGATTGTGACGTCACAATACGGTCAAAATCCAAACGGCTCGTTTAGAGACTAAATTCCTGACTCTGCCAGTTACTAAATATTGACTTAGTTGTCAAAACTCATGTTTAAGGGGTCGGGAGACACCCCGGATACGCAAATATACAAACTAAAGCAAGGAAAAAGTCAGTTTTGCATAATATGTCCCCTTTAATACCTACGAATGAGTGCAAATTCCTCGCCAAATGGCACGGCCCCTACGAAGTAATTGAGCGGGTCGGCCCCGTGAACTACAACGTCCGACAGCCAGGCCGACGGAAGGGTGAACAAAAGTATCATATCAACCTGTTGAAACGGTGGTATGAGCCCCATCACCCCCCAGTTCATGTTCTCTCTGCCCAGGTTAAGTCCTCTGTTCAGCCCGAAGTAAAAGTGGGAAGTCAACTGTCCCCCCACCAGAGCCAGGAAGTGAGACAGTTGCTGCACCGGAACCGGGACGTCTTTTCAGACACCCCTGGAAGAACGTCAGTCATAGCCCATGACATTGTGACGGAGTCAGGCAAGAAAGTCTGTCTACGACCGTACCGCATCCCTGAGGCCCAACGGGAAACCATCAAGACAGAGGTGAGGAGAATGTTGGAGTTGGGGGTCATTGAGGAGTCCAACAGCTCTTGGTCTAGTCCTATTGTCCTAGTTCCCAAACCTGATACCTCCACACGATTCTGTAATGATTTCCGCAAGTTGAATGAAGTTTCACTGTTGGATGCTTACCCCATGCCCAGAGTTGACGAGCTTCTAGAGAGGTTGGGGCCAGCCCGGTTCATTAGCACTGTAGAAGAAATTGTGTTACCTTACATTTCTTATTTGGTTTTGGTATAATGTTCCTTTCTCTCTAAACATCAAATGTCCTGCTGAGCTGTTTTCCATTGTGTTAACCCTTGCCGTCTTGATGAAAAGACTCCTTGATCTTTCCCTCTTCCTGAATGGTCTCTGTCTCAAATACATTGATCAAGGCCCGATGAGTGACCCCTGTAGTGACATCGTCTAGCTCTCCCGAGAACAGTCACACCTTGTAGATATCAACAGATGTCTCTTCCTCTGCAGAGAGACATGTGTTGATTCAATGCAAATCCACTCATGACGCCTTCCCTTTTGTTCTCTGGCATGTTCTGTATAAATCCAACTCGGCCAAGCCATTCGACAGACTGGATCTTCATAGACACACTGTGAATTTCTTTTCTCCACTGTCAGTGATTAAACCTCATTTGAACCAGCTACAGAATTGGACCTGAAGAGTTTTCTTCCACAATATGGCGTTGTCGGCAACTCGCTAACCCTGGGCTAGAGGACGTCTGGACTGGAGGGAGTGATTTTGAATATTAGCAATCCGCGCCAAATTCAAAGGGTAAAGGAAGCCTCTTGTAAAATTCCTAACTTTTGCTGATATTCACAATGCCCTGTCTCAGGTCCGGATCTTCCATAGACCCAGGTAACGCGATTTAAATTTTCAAATAGCAGCGGTTGACTGCAGGCTGTTCTGGTGAGTTTTAAGCAAAAAAAAAAAAAAGGCCTTTGGTAGCATAATGACAGTTTGCATGGTGAAATTCTCCGTGACCTTATGGGTCTGAGTGTTTCTCTATGTGAGGGATTATTATATGAGGTCGATGATATTGAAAGTAGGGGTAGCCAGACCGCCGCTCGTATCATCGTAAATCCTATTGGTAGTGTAATGACAGTTTGCATAGTAGAATTCTCTTTAAATGAGGATTTTTCTATGTGAGAGATTATTATATGAGGTCGATGATATTGAAAGTAGGGGTAGCCAGACCGCCGCTCGTATCATCGTAAATCCTATTGGTAGTGTAATGACAGTTTGCATAGTAGAATTCTCTTTAAATGAGGATTTTTCTATGTGAGAGATTATTATATGAGGTCGATGACATTGAAGTAGGGGTAGCCAGACCGCCGCTCATGTCATCGTAATTCCTACTTGGTAGTATAATGACGGTTTATATAGTGAAATTCTTTGTAAATTAGGATTTTTCTGTGTGAGGGATTGTTATGCGAGGTGGATGACATTGAAGTAGGGGTAACCAGACCGCCGCTCATGTCATCGTAATTCCTACTTGGAAATTGAAACTCTGTAATCTTATGGATTTCAGTGGTTCTCTTTGTAAAAGATTGTTATATTGAATGAATGATGTGTGTTTGACAGTTGTATGAGCTCATTGTAACGTCTTATTTGTCAATGTTGTGTATTTGTGTTTTGCTGTGATTTAAGGCCCGCTGTGGCCGTAGAAATGTTGTTTTCTTGCTGTGAGAAATTATTGCTGGAATTGAGTAGTTGTTCAGGAGGTTACAATTGAACACAACATTCCAGCTCTAGTTCCTTATCCGTTAGTTAAATAGCCTTTTGATCACTGTGATTCACGACTACTGTTTTGAGATAAACCACGTGGCTAAGAGCACTTTATTTTCATGTAAATACAAATTTTTCTTCACTGTGTAGAATCACTTCTTTAGCTAGTTGGGTTGTAAGTCTGTTTTAATTAATTTTTCCCAACCTACTTTAGTTTTCTTTTTAAATACGTTATATTCTATTTTTTTTTTTTTTTTTTTGTTACTCAAGACTGTTAGTAACTTGCCCTTTACCCCTTCTCTAACTAGTTGGTTTGTCTCTCTGATTTAATTAGTTTCCCCCACTCTGCCCCTTCTTATTAACTCTTTTGTTCCTTACTGTGGTTAAATTGTTGGTTTTTTTTAGTATTCTGGCTTCTCTTTAGCCTGTTGAATTGTTAATTTTTTTTAACTCACTTCACCCTACCTACCTTCTACTATTTTTTGTAAATATTTCATTTTTTCAATTTTATGATTTCTTGTTTCTCATAACTAATACTGTACCTTATCCTTCTAGTATTATCATTTCGTTTGAGCTCGTTGTTTCTGTATCAATTAATTTGCCCCCTTTTATTTTTTTGTCAAAATATTGTTCTCAATATTTAGTACTATTATTAATTTCTCGTTAATCATTTTATAATATTTTTGTTTCAATTGTACTTTTATTTTTACTGTATTTCATTGTTATCTTTATTATTATTATTTTTTATTTTCGCCTGGTTTTTGCCTGGAATGCTCTATACAAATCTGCCACCCTATTGAACGGAGTTAAACTGAGAGAGCGTTCACAGACACCAGGATGGACGCATTCACAGTAGCGTTCATCAGGCAGAAATACAGTACGTTCAGTTCACGTTCTTCCCAAAATATGAACGAGTTCAACAACTATCGTTCAATGAACAGGTTCAGGCACAACACTGTTTAGCAGTATTGTTTCTGTAACTAGTTGGTTGTCTGTTTTAATGCATTTTCAGCAACCTACCTGTTGCTATTTTAGTCTTTTTGTAAATACATTATTTTTCTATTTTATTACTTCAGGTTTCACATACTGTTAGTACCTTGTCCTTTAAGTGTTATTGTTTATCTTAACTAGTTTGCTGTTTTTTTTGTCTATATGAATTAATTTTTACCTTTTGTTAATATTTTTATTTTTTATTTTTTAAATGTATTATTTTCATTTTTAAATTTCTCGTTAATAATTATGTTGGTTTTAATTTTTATTTCATCTTATTTTGTATTAGTGTTTCATTATTATTTTCGCTTGTACATTTTATTTTATTTTTTCTCTCTTCTAAAAAAAAAAAAAAAAAAAAGAGGGATAAATTAACTGAATTATATGACTTGCCATCAATCCTAAAGACTTGAATTATAACTTGAAACGTTGAATTGTCCTCTGAGGTTGTAAACACAGTAGGCGTCTCCGGCATCACTAAACAAAACCCAGTAAGTGCTCCAATGACAGTGGAATTAGGCCCCCTATCTAGAGAACATGTCTTTCAAATGGCTACTGATACCCCTCTGAAATTACTGGGTCGTGATTTATTATGTAAATTTGGCTGCACCATTAATGCACCCCTTATGGGGTATATCTTGATGTACCTGATGCTAATGTTAATACTGTGTTTTCTAGGCTACAACAGGTTTCCCGATCAGTGACCTATGCTTGGCAGTTGCCCTCTCCTCAACTTTCTTTCTGATCACCTCTTAACTCTGTTTCCCTCCTTCCTTCCCTAATTGATGGCAAGCCATATAGTTGTGAAAGTTGATCTTAGTTGATCATTAGCTCACCCCGTCCCGAACCACTAGACACACCACTTGCAAAACCTGAGTTAATTTGTTTGTAGATGGTACCTCATACCGCTCTCCCACTGGAGCACTTGACTAGAACCCTATGAAATCTGTTTTAATTTTTCAAGATTCCTTTTATTTTTCCAGAATTTCGTGCTCTCCGTTTTTATTTTCTAAATTCTGATTTCCATTTTTATTTTTCTAAATTCCATGTTTTCCCATTTAATTTTTCCCAAATTCCGTACTTCCCGTTTTAATTTTTCTAAATCCCGGTTTCTGTTTAATCTTTCTAAATTATTTTTTCCAGTTTCATTTATTATAGAAATTCAGTATTTTACAATTTCATAGCATTTTTCATCAAATAGTGTCTAATCGTGTAGGTGATAGATCAAAATAAAGACATTTCTAGCAGCCCCCTGCCCCTGACTTTCGCTGTGTCTAAAATCAGCGTACCTGTCAATCCACTCGCTGCTATTTATGTTTCACTTTTCAGACATGCTGGATGAGGCGGTGTTCCCGTTGATTACACAACGTTTAACCTCCCCCCCCCCCCCCCCTTTTTCCCTTTTCTTTCAGCTTAGGTATGGTAACAAACTCTTATAATGTTCGAGAAAACATTGATTTTCAGATTTTGACAAATTCCACGAAATTCCACGTTTTACAGGTATTCTTGTCAGATTCTGCGTTTTAGTCTATGTGCATTGTGGGAATCAGAGAGCCCTACACTTGACTCAGGTTATGCAATTGGTCCCCTATTTGAGATCCTAGAATCTCACCCACCCCCTCCCACCCCCCATGCTCAGCCCCACAAGCTGAGTTCTTTGCTTTTAACGTGGCTACGTTACAAGCTGCCCCCGACACCTCTGAGCGCTCTCCCTGGTTGTGTTGTTTTATGATTTGTGGAGCTCCTGCGACGGCCGCGCATTAGCCACACATTTCTTGCTTCCTCAACTTGTTTGTGTGACACATGGTGTGACTCACAGGAGCAAATGGGGAATGGTTGCTGCAATAAGCAGATTTACGTTGCTCCTGTTACGTCCCTAAATTCAAACAATTTTGTCGACACAAACCAAGAAGAGCATTCCCCCCGTGAGGACTCTTTTGTAAATATGCTGATTGACTTTGTACAAAGTCATATGTTCACATGTTATTGTTATTGTTTTTTTTTTAATCATATGTTTTCAACATAGACTGAAGTTTTTGCAAACAGAAAAGCAGACACCACAACAGTGACTACTCTGCTCCTCAGAGACATTGTCTGCCTGTTTGGGATCCCACGCTGCATTAACAGCGACAACGGCACCCATTTCAACTCCTCTATCACACGAGAACTCTGCAAGGAACTGTGTTCTTCTGTCTAAGCTCTGCACTAACAGGTGATCGCAGCTCACACGCCTCCCACTGACGGGAACTATCACAACCTTCAGCCTGGTGATTTCAACCCTGAAGCAGTTCAAGCAAAGGAACGCTCTCCAGCCCAGGTGGACCGGCCCATCTCAAATACTGCTGACCAACAACACTGTCATGAAGTGTGTGACACCCCACATGGATCCACTCTTCACACCAGTGAAGATCAACAACCCAGCAGGATGCCAACATGGACCAGTGAAGATCAACAGCCCGGCAGGAGAACAACCCGGAACGGTGCTGTTCTGACCAGATGCTGATGAACGACACCAACATGGCTGCTGCTTGTGACCGGATTATCACTTCTGTGGCTCCTTTGCAGTACCAGTATTAAGCAATGGGGACAGAAGGTTGCCTTGGAAGATCCCCCTCTTAATACTGAAACCACGGAGCCACCAGAAAAAAAGAAGCATATTAGCAACATCTCGTCCCTGCTTGAATGCTCCATCCTTCAACAGAGACGGGAAACTGGACCAAATACAATCTCCACACACGACCAAATGATTTCCACAAACACCTATATCAACCTGACTAGAATGGTAGCTTATCACAGCTCAAATTCTACCAATTGTTACGTATGTGGATTCATCCCACATAGCACAAATGAAGGCCTCCCCCTGATGGCTCTGCCCATTTCTGACTGCGACACGTGCCATTTACTTCACCTAAATACACAAACATCTTACACCCATGAACTGTGCCCAGTTACACCTGAACTGAGACCTTTACCTTGCAAAACATCCACAAGCAAGTGTCAGGCATGCACTGATGTCCCTGCTGCCATCCCTCTTAGAGTAGTTCCACGACCATTAAAGTGGTGCATTAAAGGTACCGGAGTTGGTCATGACATGGGACATTCGAACTGTGACTCGCTGTTTTATCCAATACCAAGAAGTTCTCCCAGAATATGGACTTCAGACTACAGCCCTTCACCTACAGCTTGTTCTACACTTGACATTAACTTTTCTAGGTTAGCCACAGCGGCTTCTTTTTGTTCCGTCCCAGCTGGAAAAGGGATGTACTGGATATGTGGACAAAAAGCATATTAATATCTTCCTAAGGGTTGGAGCGGAGTGTGTGGCCTGGGCTACGTAGTCCCAGCAATGCGAGTTGTAGATAAATTGCCTACAATTCCCTCAGGATTAAAGTCAACAAGATCTAAACGAGATGTGTTAATCACCCACTCACAGACATATTGGAGCCGTCTATTCGGCATGCTTATTCCCAGTTATGGTGTATTGTCTTCCCTGAATCAGAGAAGAGATCTTTCCAAACGTATAGAGGATTTAGCTAATACCACTTCCCTAGGTTTGTCTCTCTTATCAAAAGAGCTGGCTGCAACCCGTCTAGTTGCCTTACAGAATAGAGCAGCTTTAGACTATCTTTTAGCATCCCAGGGTGGTACTTGTGCAGTGATTGGTGTTGAATGTTGTACTTATGTGCCAGATTATAATGCTAGCCTTTCTGATGTCATTGCACATGTTAAACACATTGCTGATGAAGTGTACACCAGCGATATTAGTAGCCCTTTTCAATGGTTGGAAACCCTCATTGGTCGTTGGGGTACAAATATAGTTCAATATGTTTTTGTTGGTTTAATCTGTTTTATATTTTTTGTTATTATTTTTCTTGTATCAGAGCAATGTGTAAAATTATTACAGCTAAGGTGACTACTCAATTAACTACTCACGACGTACCTAAAGAATTATTTCATGATGTTTTCGACAAATTGTGTAGAATTGATGTATTGTAATTTTCTTACTTCACTTGATTACATTTTCTTGTGTATTTAGTGTTGTCCTATAGGACAAAATGGGAAATTGTAGAAGAAATTGTGTTACCTTACATTTCTTATTTGGTTTTGGTATAATGTTCCTTTCTCTCTAAACATCAAATGTCCTGCTGAGCTGTTTTCCATTGTGTTAACCCTTGCCGTCTTGATGAAAAGACTCCTTGATCTTTCCCTCTTCCTGAATGGTCTCTGTCTCAAATACATTGATCAAGGCCCGATGAGTGACCCCTGTAGTGACATCGTCTAGCTCTCCCGAGAACAGTCACACCTTGTAGATATCAACAGATGTCTCTTCCTCTGCAGAGAGACATGTGTTGATTCAATGCAAATCCACTCATGACGCCTTCCCTTTTGTTCTCTGGCATGTTCTGTATAAATCCAACTCGGCCAAGCCATTCGACAGACTGGATCTTCATAGACACACTGTGAATTTCTTTTCTCCACTGTCAGTGATTAAACCTCATTTGAACCAGCTACAGAATTGGACCTGAAGAGTTTTCTTCCACAGCACCCTAGATCTAACCAAGGGATATTGGCAGGTGCCTTTGACCCCACAAGCCAAGGAGAAGACGGCCTTCTCTACTCCGGAGGGTCTGTTCCAATATACGGTAATGCCATTTGGGGTCCACGGAGCCCCAGCCACCTTTCAGCGCTTGATGGATAAAATCCTACGGCCTCATCAGGCCTATGCCGCAGCCTACTTGGACGATGTGGTGATCCACAGTAGGACCTGGAAGGACCACCTAATTCGGTTGGAAAAGGTACTGGGACGCTGGTCTGAAGGCCAAAGCGACCAAGTGTTGTGTGGCGTTGGAGGAGGCGGACTATCTGGGGTACACCGTAGGGCGGGGAAATATAAAGCCCCAAGTGAGGAAGATGGATGCCATCGCAACCTGGCCACAGCCACAGATGAAAAGGCAAGTGAAAACATTTCTGGGGTTGGTGGGATATTACAGACAGTTCATACCAAACTTTGCCACTGTTGCAGCCCCCCTGCATGAACTGACTCGGAAAAGTCTCCCCAACCAGGTGAAGTGGACGCCAGCTACAGAAACTGCATTTGAGTCCCTACGGCGGGCCCTCTGTGGGGAACCAGTATTATTAACTCCAGATTTTTCTAAGCCCTTTCTGTTACAGACAGACGCGTCGGAAATTGGCATTGGGGCGGTCCTGTCCCAGGTCCAGGATGGAGCGGAACACCCCATCACCTACATAAGTCGGAAACTCTTGGATCATGAGAGGAACTACGCAACTGTGGAAAAGGAGTGTCTGGCTGTCAGGTGGGCGATGGAGAAACTGAAGTATTATCTTTGGGGCAGGAAATTCATCTTAGTTACGGACCATGCCCCACTGAAATGGATGGCAGTTAACAAGGAGAAAAATGCTCGTGTAACTCGATGGTTTTTGGAACTTCAGAATTTCCAGTTCCAGGTGGAACATCGGGCCGGGAAGCAGCATGGCAATGCAGATGCCTTGTCCAGGAGGGAGGACTGTTTATGGACCGGCGCTCCCTGCAGGGGCTTGGAGCTGGGGAGAGGGGTATGTGGCACACCGGTGCCCCAGCGGGGGGGGAAACTCCCTCATCACCATGGGCAGAGGCCCTTCCCACAACACCGGCCACTGGGGAAAGTCTGGGCTGGCCAATATTTCCCCAATTACATGCTCACACTCTGGGAGGACAGCAACAGCTGAAGCCGACCTCAGCTGATTAGAGCTGAGGGAAGCTACCCAGGTGGGGGCTCATCAGGCTGATTGGGACTGCACTAACGGCATTGTTTTAAGCAGGGAAGAGCGGAGAGGAGCGAGAGGGGACGCTTCAGCAGGAGCTGAAGTCGAGTCGGATAGAGGAACGAGGAGCAGAAATACGCAGCAAGAACTACTACCCCGGCCCGGGAGGAATTGAAGTTGTTTTGCCACTGACCCTCTGGTACTTTCTTTTTGGATAATAAAACTATATTTTTTGGACATTGAGCCTTGAATGTTGTTGCCTTCATTCCAAGGGTTGGCTGAACTCACCTCGACCTAGGCCAGGCGCATCACAACATATATATATATATATATATATGTACACACATATATTTATTTTTATTTATTTATATATTCATAAATATAAATATGAATGAATTTATTGAGGAAAGGAAAAATTGCCAGGAGGAAGTATTCAAAGAAAGAGCTTTATTGACACAACACACAACTGTACAAATTTGCCCCCACAACAAACAAATGAACTGGCGACATTCTGTCCGAATTTGGTCAAATTTACAGCCGCCTGCGGTGCGTGGCCCTGTACTTGGGAGTCTTCTCTAATCGCGACTGTAGAGTCGCACAGAGCTCGGTGAGCTCCTGGCTACGAGAGGATGGAGGTCGCACAATCCATCCAGACACCCCGCCAACGACGCCGTCCTCCTCATCAGACATCATGTCTGTGGTGGCACACTTCCAACGGTCCACCTCCTCGCCAGCAAGCACACTCTGTCTCGCTTCCAGCAGCTGTAAAACAATCAATAAAGACAATCAGTACTGCGCGATGCACTGCGCATGGACACAACACATCTATTAATGCACCTGAAAAATAGGTTTAGGTAGGTTTGGTCACATTGACCAAAAACGGATCTAATAAATCTAATAAGTCTTACCCTCTTTCTCCTGGAACGACTCCGAGCTGACCTCTTCACAGCTTCCGCCTGCGATGCGAGATCAGGCTGCGTGTGTCTGAAGCTCCTGCGTACCGTTTCATAGTATGTCTTACAGGCAGCTGGAAAACAATTAAATGAGTGGTATGAATAAGAAAACTTAAGTCACAGTAAAATTAAAACAAGGAAGAAGAAAACAGTAAAAGTTACTTACACACAATGGCGTCACTATCAGCGTCATAGAAATCCGGACTTGCGGACAAAGCTCCGAGCAAGTAAGAGGTCACAGCTTCGTTATGAGGCGAGGTTCGTCTGTGAAAACAAAATGAACAGTTAAGATCGGTATCTACTGTTTTTTTTTTTTAAAGATTTTTTTTTTTATGGCTGGAGTGCCATGCAAGCCTTTTTTTTTATTGTTTTTTAATGCAGAGAGAGACAGTGTGGAAAGGGGAGATAGAGGGGGAAGACATGCGCGAAAGAGATTGCCGGGCCGGGAGTCGAACCACTGATCTCCGCGCCCAGGCTGAGCCTCCGTACATGGGGCGGCTGCCTTATCCACTGCGCCACCGACCGCCCCGATCGGTATCTACTGTTAACGCATCTATTTCCTTATACAGCCTTTTCCTTAAATCGTACCCTACAATTCGTCTCCGAGTTGTGAAGACGGCGTACTGCTTCCTGTAAAAGGCCAACAACATACACTTAACAAAGCAACTTAACGTTACACTGGTTCCTCTCTCTTGTTCTTTTACAAGGCTACTATGCTACTTTTAGCTTGGACTATTAGCTTTTAAGCTACTTTTAGCTTGGGCTTGCTTTGCTAATTTTAGCTTAGCTAGCAGTCACCGAACATATTCTTACCGCAATCATCCTGAGAGTCTCCAGCAGTCCTGGATATAAGAATTATAACATTTAAACCACATTTTCTTAAGTGAAGCCTCTCAGAGCAGCATCCCTCCTGCCAGTGAACGTGAACGTCTCCTCATCGTTCCTCCCACTGAATGAGGCGCCCGGTGTCTGCATCCGTCCCATTAACGGACAACGGTGCACGGCGTTATTAATCACCGTTAGTAAATATATAACCACGGTTTAACATAAGCACTTTATTATTAGTTAACGTCGGTAAAAACGGCACATTTGCCGCTTCGCTTGCGCTCGCTAACCCCTATGGTAAATTAGCGTCAGTAGGCTAGCCGGCTGGCAGGACCTTCGATTCATAACGTTAACGTACAATGCCAACAACAATAAAGTATGGTTCATTATCAATACGATTTTAAAAGTAAGCTGGAAACATAAAAGTCATGTTACAGTATACTTACATGTGTACGCGGTTTGTGTCGGGCTGTCGCCAGAATCACCGCAGTCGTCCGCCATTATCCAAAACTTGTGAAGTCAGACGAGCCGCAATGCATTTTGGGAAGTTGAGTAGATTTAGCAAGGTCCGCTGTATACTCAGAAATTCTTGCCAATGCAGTATACATCCGGGCATTTCTCGCTTACACAAATTCACATACTATTGTATGTGAACGCACTACGTACTCAAATTTACGTCACAATTAAGTACGAGTGGGACGTTAGTATGGCATTTCGAACACAGCCGAGATCTATGATCTATGAACCCATCCATGACCCTCTAGCAGAACTACGACCAGCCATTATAAAGCAGTTCATAGTTGTTAATGTTGTGTCAAAAGGTACTGCATTTAAACATGTTACTGCGCAAGTTTCCTGGCTTCATCCCCATCCGGACAGACATTTTTATGGAAAGCCAATAGAAGTTTGGAGCTTGCAGGGAACAGACACGTCATACCCAGCATCATTTCTGCCTGTTGAGCGCATTGTTGGGAGATGTGTGGTTAACACATCCACTGTGCATTTAAGCAAGACCAAAGAAAGGGTCACTGTAGTCATGCCACTATGCACAGTGGTTGAGCTCTAGGAGACTGTGATGTTGTTTGCATGAATGTACATTTTACCTTTGTGGCAAAGCCTGATTAAAAGTAATTGTTGAAGCAAATTGTTTTGTGTATCTGTAGGGGCTACAGCCCCAAGATTCTTGGATGTGACTTCTCAATGAACGAAAGATGAACTATTCACCTTTAAAAGATATACAGACAAAGGTCCCCTCCTAGCAGATGAGTAAACATTCTCCTTCAGCTCACTGGACCACTTGGAGGAAGTGTGAGTCCTCTTTATGGCTCGGTTAGAGTATTTACGAACCCTTAAATCAGAGCATCTACAAGATCTCCACGCACCCCCGAACAAGGAGGACCAGACCTTCAGAGTCACCAGACTTTGAGGCACCTAAACACATCTGGAAACTGATTAACACCTTTGTTTGACAGAGAGCCTCGATTGAAGTATAAAGGATAACACCATATCTCTTCCTCACCATTTGCTCCCAAGGCATGGTGAAGACCCCTTCCTCCCCTCCTGGGAGTCATAAACTAATGACCTGGTCTGCTGGCATTCAGAGAGAGGTCACATGAACTCTGCAGGAAAACGTGTTCACATTTTGACCAATCCAAGAAAAGGATGAGATATGTGTTCAATATTAGTTTAAAACCATCCATAATAATCATTGAGGAATTATAAGCATACTGGCGAACGTCCCGTTGTTCTACGACGAAGAACAGAGAAGTTACCAAAATTGCTAAAAATTAACATGGTCATTGTAATGGACATAACTACTGCACTCACGCAGTCAGACGAAAATATGTTTGCTCATTAATCTGCCCGCATCACCCAGGGACAAAATGCTTACTAAAGTTACCAAACTTGTTTGGGCTAGCTTCATAGGTTTGCATTGTATGTGTTTGATCAAAGTTCCTTTCAACTCTACCTAAAATGATTTGTACAGAGAAATGTTTACAGTTCATGTTTCATTTGTTTGACCTATCATTCTGTGTGAGAACTATATGCCATGTGCCAACTTTGACCATAACGACGAGATGGTGTTCAAACGTTCTAGTCATAGGATTGCATTTCGTTTTGTTAACAGTTTAAATCACAAAGATTTCGGACTGTAACTTGAACCGGTCCCTCTTGGACACGCCCCCTCGGTCAGCATAAAAGCTGCGTGTTAGAGACACCAGTTGAGCGTTCTTCCCTCCAGGAGCTTTTTGCGTCCAGGCGCTTCTTGCCCCCCCTTGGCGCTGGCCATCCGGCCTTCGCCTCTCGCTTCTCTCTTTTTACCCTCTTCAATTTTTACTCCTTTTATTAATAGTTCGTTCAACGTTAGATTCTTCATTTTTGTATTTTTAGCTTTTCCTTTTTACGCAAGCCTTTTTGATCAATGCTAACTCAACCGGCGGCCGCAAGATTTGGCATATTAACTAACGCTTATACCTAAGCCACCCAAGGCCGAACTCAAGGAGAAGACAGCTGTTGAACTAAGACGGACTACGGCAAAGACGGACGCCCGCCACGAAACTACCGCAGATCGGCGCTAACGGTTCCCTCGGTCCACGGCAAGGAAGATCCCTCCGGGTCTACGTCACTGACAGGAACAGCGACCGCTTGGAGTTTCAGTAAGCCGAGAAGAAGCGTCCCAAAGTAAGACCGAATCCGCATTCAACAGTAATGACCGAGTTGCAGGGTGAAACTAAGTATAGCGTCTGTTAATATCTAATATCTGGGAGGTCATTTATCCAATTATTAACTTTTTCGTCGTAACTAAGGAGTCCAAATTCTTAGGAAGAATACACTCACCTTTATCGCCAAACATGCTAGATGAGCTGTTAATCACATTTCCAGTTATATTTCTGGCGTTGTAGTGGTGTTTTGTTTATTACATATGTTATTGTTTTATTCACTTTTGTTAAATCCCTAGTTAATCAATAAATTCACCTAAAGCATAAAGTCGTTGTCCGTGGATATCTCTTCTGTGCAGAATACAAAGATCCCTATTTCAAGAACTTATGATCTAAGGAATGAGACTGATTTATTAAATGATATTGATTAATTGTGAATTAAGGAATAAGTGGTCATTAGAGTCATTAACGTGAATTCTATAAAGTTCTGTCTGACCAACAGATGGTGCCCCTTTTACGAGTGCAGGTATTAAAATTGTAGATTAATATACATTGATATACATATTTTAATATCGTAAGTTCCTTACATACACAGTTTACGTAGGTACCACTAGGCATTAACCCTTATCATCCTACATATCTTTGAATAAGGATGAAATGAAGTTATATCTTTGAATGAAGATGAAATGAAGTTAACACCTTTCAGAAAAATGTCACCTGGGGGAAAACTCCCCCTGCTACCCTGATTTGCATTTGTATAGCTCACAGCATTTTCATTTACATGTTAAAGCCTCCCCTAGGATTACGGGGAGGGGGGTCATGGGGGGACAACTGCCAAGCAAGGCCCACGTCAATTCCCGGCAATTTACGTCAGTTTTCGGTGTTTCCTGCAAATTGCCGTTTGCAGTCGTAAACCTGAACTTCCACGGCAATTTACAGGGCCGCTAACTGACGAAAATCCCACTTTTCATGCAGTGTATCCTTCGGCTGATCCAAGGCTGGACTGGCCATCGGGCATATCGGGCATTTGCCCGAAGGGCCGATGGCGATTTTGGGCCGAGCCTTTTTTTTTTCTTTCTTTTTTTTACTTATGGTACTAGTGTTAGTAATGGTATTAGTCATGATACCTATTCAGTGTTTCCCACACATTGAATGGACTTAACTAGCGGCTCTAATGATAGGCCTAAACAGGAGGGCAGCAGCGCTTATAAGGGGAAATCCTCGCGGCTGGTTTGGTTCATCAACGTTCTGTTTTCCCCCGTCGCAGCCATCCCCAATTAGCGGCCCGTGGGACAAATCCGGCCCGCAAGAGCAAAGTGTCCGGCCCGTGCGGACCCAGTGACACTATGCAATAACCTGCCATAAGGTGAAATAAAGAGTTCTGTAAAGTTGGAAATATATTCACAGATTCGGGATCAATAAAAGTGAAATGTTTTCAAACACAAATGATGCCTCTTCCCCACCGTAATATCATAGACTACGAGCTACAAGGACCAAAACCCAGATTTTTTCATAAATAAGCCGTCCTCCGAGCTGGACGGAGAACATTGATCTCTATGTGCAGCTGGCGGCTGTGCGAGTGCGCAGGGACCGTCTGCAAATTACAAGACAAAAGCAAGACGCTGCAAACAAAAACCATTAACTCCACTGTTATAGAATATCTTTTTCCTCTTGTGCACCACTTGCTGTAGTGCTGTTGTTTTTTGTTGTTGATCAAAATATTCTCCAGGGGCATTTAAATAAATCGTTGATATTGGGCTTATTTTCTTTCAAGTGTACATTTTTTATCTGTCCCTCAACACAGGCTATGACTACTACTACTACTATCTGCTACTACAACCAACTACCACTGGTAGTACTAATCATTACAATAATAATACTTCAAATAATAGCAGCAACAATAATAACATTTGCACATAAAACAATGTTTAGTGATCCAATGAAAAAAACAGACAATTTGGCCCTCGATTGGCAACCTGGACATAATTTGGCCCTAAGTGAAAACTAATTGGGGAACCCTGGAAGGCTCAGCTCTGTGTTTTAGTCATCTTTTCTTGAATGCTTAAACTCCTCAACCCCATTTAGTATGTCAACATTTTGTATTAGTACCAGCAGTTTGTAAGAAATTGGTCAGTAATTGATGTCATATTTTGGTTCTCAAAATTCACCAAATTGATGCATTAAAATGAAATCTATTAAAAATGTTCTCCCAGCGGGGGGCATGCCCCCAAACGCCCCTACAAGATTGCAAGCCCCCCCACGATAGAATCCTGTGGGAAACACTGCTATTGGTACTCAAAACTGATTCTGGGCTGGACCAATTACAGCCGAGGGGCGGTGCCCAACAGTGTACAAGCATTGTCACAAAAAAGTTTGTTTTCATTCATAGGCTTCATTGTCTTTCCATCAATACTTGGTGGGCCGGTCTCGTCTGAAAATGCACGGGCCGATTTTTGGTCCCAGTCCAACCCTGGGCTGATCCCTGGGGTCCCTGTGGTTGTCAGCCAATAGGACCAGAGTTAGTGTGACATCACATTTCACACCTTGGTGAGAAGTAAAACAAGACGGAGGTTGTAGTTCTTTTATCTCCTTGGTGAGGTCCCAACAGTATTGATGATTAAGAAGTGACCTCTTTTAACCGTCCTCAGTATCAGCAGCAGTGAGCTGCTACAGGATGTAGTGTCCTTGAGTGAGACACTGAACCTCAGTTCACCTGGTCTCTGGCAACAAATGAAAGAGAGGGATTTTGCTCTGAAGAGGGCTCTAAAATCAGGACATAGTAGCGATTGGCTTACTTTGACAAATCTCCGAAATAAGGTATTGAGGAATTTAAGAAAGGCTGTCAGATTTTTTTTATCAGAATCATTAATGAAGCACAAGGAAATGAGAAACTTATATGTAGGAATCTTCATAAATTAACTGGTAGGAATAAAGAACAGAGAACAACCTTACCTGAACTCAAAGTGAATGGAATATTGACTCAAGATAATGATATGATGGCAAGTACATTTAATGATTTCTTCATAAAGTCAGTCAAGGAACTGACTCAAGGTATCTTAATTGGAACTGTGCCATCTATTCCCATTGACCTTGCTAAACCTGTCTTTGAAATAAAGGAAATATCTGAATTAGAGGTGAAAAAAATTATAACCTCCTTGAGGAACTCAAAAGCAAAGGATTCATATGGGTTGGATACCACATTTTAAAAATCACATAGGGACGCCCTTGCTTGCCCCATTGCACATCTGATCAACCTATCAGTTAGGCAAAGTACTTTTCCAAGCACCTGGAAAATAGCAGTGGTATCTCCGATCCATAAGTCTGGTGATAAAACAATGGTGTCAAATTATAGGCCCATTAGTGTCCTTTCAGTGATATCCAAGGTGTCAGAAAAATGGGTAGCAGAACAATTAAAATCACATCTAAATTTGGGCCACAACCCCTTTCACCCAATGCAATTTGGTTTTAACATAAACCACTCTACAGAGACAGCGAATTGCTTCTTCCTTAAAAACATCAAGTCAAAATTAGTTTTTGGACCTTAAGAAGGCTTTTGACACTGTCAATCACCAGATACTTTTAGCAAAATTATCTAATTTTAATTTCTCAGCCGATGCCATAAAATGGATGGAGTCATACTTAACTAACAGGAAACAAAGTGTACACATTGGTAATTCTTATTCCTCGTACCTTGACTGTAATATTGGTGTACCCCAGGGGTCAGTATTGGGTCCTATTTTGTTTAGCCTGTACATTAATGACTTACCTTCAGTCTGTCCATCTTTGAATATACAAATGTATGCAGATGATACAGTTCTCTATGTGCATGCAAAAAGCAAACAACAGGCTGCATCTAAACTAACTGAAGCATTGGTCCACGTTTCTGATTGGCTAAAAAGGTCACGTTTACATCTGAACATTAACAAAACAGTCTGTATGTTCTTCTCTCAGAAAACTAGTGCACAGCAAGCTAATGTTTTTATTGAAGGCCAGGAACTCTTGGTTGTGCCTGATTTTAAATACCTTGGTATTTTAGATTCTAATTTAACTTTTAAAAAACATGTTAAAAAGGTGGCTAATACGATCAGATTTAACCTGGCTAATTTTAAACACATAAGGCCATGTCTAACAACAGAGGCAGCTAAACTCTTTATGCATGCCATGATCTTTTCTCACATATCATACTGTTTTACAAGCTGGTCCCAAGCATACATGACAACTCTGAAACCAATAGAAACCCTCTATAAGCAAACCTTAAAAACATTAGATCAAAAACCTATCAGTTATCACCACTGCAATATTATAAATAAGTACAACTTATTTAATTTAGAAAGTTTTTTACATTATCTGGATGCCTGTCTCATTTTCAAAATATTACATGGGCTGGCACCTCCACCGCTGGGTGAGTTTATACAGCAGAAAAACAGCAGTGGCAGGGCAACTAGGGCAGTTACCAGGGGAGACTGTGTTATACAGTTCACAAAGGGTTGAAAGCAATGGAAATATATCGGCCTTCTACCCTTTGTTGAACAGAGAGCGCCATCTATTGGGCTCAGAAAATAAAGAAAATGCTTCACGAAGCTTCATTTGGACATCACTACGATTTGGCCAAACAATCTTCTCAGTACGGGCCACAAATTACTGGAACTGCCTTCCTACTGAACTTAGAGAAAGCACCAGCTATCTATCATTTAAAATAAAACTTAAGAGATGGATTAAAAACAACCAAAACTGCAATCATCAATAACTGACCTACTTGTGCTGCACTTCTTTGTATTGCACTTATTTTTTATTTCTATTTTTCATGTCTCTTTTCTCTCTCTCTCTTTTTTCTCTTTTGCTTTCAATCCTTCTTGCATTTTTTATTTTTTATCATTAATGTAATGTGAGTGTTGACCTGCCGCCTGAAAATTAGCTTTTTTGCTAACTCTGGCATATATACATTTTGAGTGTAAACTGAAAATGTCAATTGATGTGCACTGTCCCTTTTAAATAAACAAATAAATAAATAATAGGAGCGGGAGCCTCATTGTGGTTTCTGAGCCAGGTGGGCTGCTGCCTGTAAGAGGGTCTCCCGAGGGAAAGGCTCATGACCAAAGACTGCGCACCTCTACCTCTGTACAGCACTAGTTATTCATTCACAATACTTTGAATATATTATTACACAGGCATATTTTTGTGTGAAATCGTTAGAGTTTTCTGATTGCTAAAGGACAGGTGGCACAACTGCAAGCTACATGTGTAAAACTCTGCTGCAAAACAGGCTCAGTGCAGCGAACACTGTGAACCATCGTCATGGAGACGACACACACTGTCACTCAGAATACACTGAGAGGAAAAACACTTAACACTGACACCAACACAGACATTAGACACTTTTCATCTTGACAGATTGAATCATTTTAGTGACAAATCAATATTTTTTTCAAGAAAAGAGTGAAATTCTTTTACATGAACATTTTTATTTTATAACAAACCAAACCAGACAATCATCAGTTTTCATTTACTGTAAAGACTCACATTACAGATGAACTGCAATGATCTACAAAGATCCCAGGAGTGCTCTAGAGAGACCAGGATCCACAACATGGTCTAGAAGTCTGACCCTTCTCCCTCCACCAACCTGTCTCCCTGCCACTCTTCTGCCTCCACCAACCTGTCTCCCTGCCACCCTTCTCCCTCCACCAACCTGTCTCCCTGTCACTCTTCTCCCTCCGCCAACCTGTCACCCTGCCACCCTTCTCCCTCCACCAACCTGTCTCCCTGCCACTCTTCTCCCTCCACCAACCTGTCTCCCTGTGACTCTTCTCCCTCCACCAACCTGTCTCCCTGCCACTCTTCTCCCTCCACCAACCTGTCTCCCTGTCACTCTTCTCCCTCCACCAACCTGTCTCCCTGCCACCCTTCTCCCTCCCTGTGTAGCTGTGTGTGTGGTGTACTGTTGATGTGTGTGGTGTGGGTGTGAGTGTGTGTGTGGTGTGTGTGTGTGTCTTTGGAGGAGGTGTCGACAGGTAAAATCACATCCCACAGTACACGTTCCACACACGCCCGAGGCCAAAAGTCTATTGAAATGTGTCATCAAGGAGTGGCCAAGCAGCACGCACACACACACACACACACACACACACACACACACACACACACACACACACACACACACACACACACACACACACACACACACACACACACACACAAACAGACAATTTGAAGGGTGTGGTTCAACACTGACTCATTACACTACTATGGACACAGGGTGTAAATAATTGATAAGAAATATTTATTTTTTAATCAACCATGTTTGAATGAAATGAAGGTGTTTGTCTTTATTACATTAGATTCAACTTTACTGTCATTGTGCAGAGTACAGAGACAACGGAATACAGTTAGCGTCTAACCAGTGAATAGTTGTTTGGTTGTCACTGAGGTGCAGGGTTGGAGTTCAGAAGGGTGACTGCTGCAGGGAAGAAGCTTCCTCTGAACCTGCTAGTCCAGGTGTGGAGAGACCTGTAACGCTTCCTAGAGGGGAGTGGGGTGAACAGTTTGCGGTTGGGGTGAGAGCAGTCCTCAACGATACTGTGCGCCTTGAATCGATGTACGGGGGTGAGGAACCGGATGCGTTGGGCAGTGCTTTCAGGTCAGAGGCAGTTGCCGTACCATACTGTGACACAGTTGGTGAGGATGCTCTCTATGGTGCAGCAGTAGAAGTTCACCAGGATCTGAGACGACAGGTGGACCTTCTTTAGTCTCCTCAGGAAGAAGAGATGCTGGTGAGCCTTCTTGATTGGGGTTGAGGTGTTGAAGACACCCAAGTTCCTGGATGTCCTGATATGAACACCCAGGAACTTGAAGCTGGTGCTCCACCTCCGACCCATTGATGAGGATGGGTGTGTGTGTTCTACCTTTTGACTTCCTGTAGTCCACAATGAGCTCTTTGGTCTTCATGGTGTTGAGAGCCAGGAAGTTGCAACACGTTGTAAGGTGCTGGACCTAAAGTAAAGTAAAGTAGTAGCTGTTCAGCAAGGATACCTTAAGTACAACAGTTCTATGATCAAAGTGCTATAGGCAAGGACATAGAAGTGCTTTTTTTATGGGGGGGTGGTTGTTAGTGGGTCATGCAATGCAGAGTCGAGGTGAAGTCTGAACAGGTGAATCTTGAACCTTTTTCAGAAGGTGGCAAATTACTCTGCTGTCGTGACATTGGCCGGGAGTTCGTTTCACCACTGAGGCGCCAGAACAGAGAAGAGTCGGGACTTTGCTGAGCAACATTTGTTTGATTTCAGCGATGGTGGTACCAGCCGGCCAGCTGAAGTAGAGGAGCGAAGTGCTCGCTTCAGGGCGTGTGGTTTGACCAGTGTTTGAAGGTAGATGGGTGTCGTTCCATTGATGGCCTTGAAGGCCAGTGCCATCGTCTTGAATTGGATGTGGGCTGCAACAGGGAGCCAGTGGAGGTCACAGAGGAGGGGGGGTCACATGGGAGAATTTAGGTATATTGAAGAGATGGTGAGCGTAGGGAGGACACAAGACACAACAATATCAAATTGCCTGTGTACAGGAGGGTAGTAGGGCTAACGGGATCCCACTCGTAGCCTACGGACTGCGACAACGCCACCTTGGGACTTTCACCCAAAGATTTAACCCGTCAATTGCTTTCAGGACACGCAAGGAAGTTTAGCCATTAGGCATGAGACCTGGTTGACCGTTAAATACGCTTTATTATTAAATATTAAAACAAACAGCATCTACACATATTGTAAAAAGACTATTCAAACTGAGGCCCGTTGTTGTGGGGAAACTAGTGAGGGCAGGGGTCCACACAAAATATACGTCACCCGGGCACGTGACAATCACACACTCACACACACTTGTGAATAACCAAAAATCGCAGGGGAGCACAGCACACAGGAAGGGAAGGGACACCGCCACCCAGATCACCAGCACCACCACCACCACTGGCCTCTGCAAAGAAAAGAACGAGAATAGTCACACAGTGAAACAAGACTAGTATGAAAGAACACTGGGCAAATTATAATTAAACCAAACAAAATATCTATTGCCCAGAGTAAATCAACTAAAGTAAAGAAAGCAAATTGTATACAAAAACCAAACTCCATCCGTCCTAAACAAATGAATTATGCTAATCAATTAAATCAAATTAACCAAAAGGATATCAAAAGTCAAGACGGGGTGGTCACGAAAACAAATTAACAAAATAAACAAAATGAGCCAAGTTAAAGTATCAAAAATGAAACTAAACACATGGTCATGAAGGCACACTTCATGGACACTTCACAGGATAACAGTGATCGTCAAACAGCTGCTAAGCAGCGGTAAAGCAGCGGCTAAAGCTGAAACGTACAGCTGACAGAGCAGCGGCAAAGCTGCGACAGAGCGGCAACACGGTCAGCTGATCGTGACGTTTCTTAGGTCACCCAGCTAGCTCGGCCCGATGGCTGTATCTCATCTAAAGAAACAAAATTAAAACTATTAAAATGGGCCTACAATACCGGTTTCAAATGTCGCCATAAAACCACAACATACCTTCTGGGCGGATCGGATGCACACACACACGTTGGATAGCAGGAGAGAGACCTACGCGGCTACCGGCATTTTACCTGCAACCATGCTAGCGTTAGCTTTAAAAAAGGTATCGATCAAGATCATGCAGACAGAGGACACCGCCGCAACCCAACGGGACCAGCACACACCTAGTAGCGGGGCAGGTCAGCTCAGCCGCTCTGCAGTACAACATACATATCCCATAAGAACCAACAATGAAAACACCTGGCAACGTGGAAACGACGAGCAGCGTACAGTCTTACCTGCCGAGAGCCAAAACTTCCGGACCGGAAGTGACGCGTCAGAGCACTCTGCTGCTACAAAGACAAGGCGTGCTGCAGTGTTCTGGATACGCTGCAATGGTTTAGTCGCCGAGGCCGGGAGTCCAGCCAGGAGAGAGTTGCAGTAGTCAAGGCGGGAGATGACCAGTGCTTGGACCAGGAGTTGCGTTGCATCCTTTGTGAGGAAAATCTGAATCCTGCGGATATTGTAGAGGGCAAATCTGCAGGATTGGGCCACAGCGGTGATGTTGGGGGTGCAGGATAGTTGGTCATCAAGGATTACACCCAGGTTCCTCGCAGTTGACAAAGGCAATACGTCTGTGATGTCCTCGACAGTGACCGACAGGTCCATGCGAAGGCAGTCTTTCCCCGGGATGAAGAGGAGTTTAGTTTTATGCAGGTTAAGCTTGAGTTGATGCACAGTTGTCCAGGCGGAGATGTCTGCCAGACATTCCGAGATGTGAGTTGCAATGTGGGTGTCTGAGGTTGGGGGAAAAGAGAGGAACAGCTGGGTGTCATCTGCTTAACAATGGTAGGAGAATCCATGTGATGTGATTACAGAGCCTAGTGATCCGGCCTATAGTGAGAACAGAAGCGGTCCTAGTACTGAGCCTTGAGGGACACCCATTTCCAGAGAACAGGGTTTGGACTAAGAGCCATTCCATGTGACCTGAAAGGTGCGCTTTGTCAGGTATGATGTGAACCAGGTTAGAGCAGAGTCAGTGATGCCAAGTTCAGCCAGGGTGGAGAGGAGGATTTGGTGGTTGACTGTGTCAAATGCAGCAGAGTCACTGTGAGGAGGGCCGTCTCTGTGGAGTGAGCAGTCCTGAATCGTGATTGATTACAGTCAAGGAGGTTGTTCTGTGAGAGATAGGATGACAGTGGTTGTCGGCGGGACATTCCAGGGTTTTCGAGAGGAATGAAAGAAGAGATACAGGTCTGTAGTTTCGGATGTCAGCAGCATCTGGGTGTGTTTTTTTTGTGTGGCTTCACTGTAGCTGTCTTAAAAGCCACTGGAATGAGACCTGAGGTGAGGGAGGAGTTGATGAGGGTGGTGAGGAATGGCACGATGTCGTGTGAGATGTCGCAGAGAAGAGAGGAGGGAATCGGTTCAAAGGAGCAGGTGGTGGCACGGTTAGACCTAACAAGTGTGTGAACATCTTCAGAGGTGAGGGGGCTAAAGCTGGTAAGGCCATCAGAGGTGAGAGTTGGGGGAGATGTTTTCTGGGAGGGTATAGGAGTGAATGAGGAGCTTATGTCATTTACTTTCTTGGTAAAGTAAGTTGCAAAGTCATCAGCAGTAAGGGAGGAAGGAGGGGGAGGGGTAGGAGGGGTGAGGAGGGAGGAGAACATGGAGAAGAGTTTCCTGGGGTTGGAGGCGGAAGAGTTGATCCTTGACAGGTAGAAGGCAGATTTAGCTGCCGAAACAGTTGAGGTGAAGTCAGAGAGGAGGTGGTGGTAGTGAGCAAGGTTCTCATCCTGGCCTGATTTCTTCCATTTTCTCTCTGCCGCTCGCAACACTGATCTGTTGGTTCGCCGAGATTCGGACAGCCAGGGAGGGAAAGGAGATGATCTCGCTGGTAGTGAGGTGAGGGGACAGAGAGTGTCCAAACAATAGGAGAGTGAGGACATCAGGATGGAGAAGGCTTCCTCAGTAGGCATTAGGAAGAATTGTTCTGTGGATGGTAGTGAGGAAAGAACAGTTGAGGAGAGAGTGGAGGGAGAGAGGGATTTCAGGTTGCGGCGGGTGGTGACTGTTCGAGGCGTAGAGGGGAGGGACGTGGTGGACTTCATGGGGAGGGAGAAAGACACAAAGTGGTGGTCAGACACAGTGAGAGGGGTAACAGAGTGCTGAGATGCCACAGGATCTTGTGAAGAAAGGGTCAAGTTGGTTCCAGGCCTGGTGGGTGGGTGGAGAGAGGGAGAGTGTGAGGTCAAATGTGGAGAAGAAGTCAATGAATTCAGATGAGTTCAGCTTGTTATGGGAATTTTGGATGTTTGTAATTTATAATCAGAATCTTTGTCAGGTCAGACATTGATCTGCATCTCATTGATCTGCATCTTGCCTGTTTGTGCGTAGTTAGGTGATATGAGCATGAGGGCCATATGACATGGGATAATTTTAGTGGACATTATGACATCTGTGTTCTGTACATCTTGTCTTTGTAAGATAGGACATGACCCGTCTTTTATCTACGGTATGATTTCTCCTCCTTTAAAAGGGAGATTCCTGCTAGACTCAGGGTCATTCCTGCTGTCTCTGAACTTTTGCATGAGAAGGCAGGCGCAAACAATTTTTGTCTGCAGATGAAAATACTTTGTCGAATAAACCTCGGAGAAAAAGCTGATCCTGGTTGTTGATCTTTATTGGGCAGATTCATTTTTTCCACAACAATTGGCGTCCCTGGGTGGGCACCCAGAGTGAGAGGCGCGTACGGACAGGACTGACGGTGAAATCTGTGCACAGTGGAGCGACGCTCCTACTCCAACCTCGGCAAAAATCCAGCTGAGACGTGGGGGCCTAACGTCCAACAATCTGGTTTGCCCTCTCACTGTTGGTGCCCGCGATGACCTGATGGAAGGATCTCTACAATGTTCTCCGGTTTAAAATTCAAAAAGTGATCGCTGCTCTGAGAACCGTCCAAATTAAACTTCAAAACCCAGCTATATCACACCTCACTCGTCCACATGAAAAGATCATGGTCAATAATGATGGTTGTGGTTGTAATGTTGCTGGTCATTTGTTGTGTACCGTCCTGCTGCCAAGCTCTCGTGGTTTCGGCGGTGAGCTCTGCCACGGGACAGTACCCAAGGATCACCATGGTTCGAAATGAAGATCTGTGGGTACCTCCCTTTTTGGATTCAGATATTGAGTCAATCAGATACGTTAACTCACACATAGATGTTAGAAAGTGATTACACTACAACTATATGCTTAATGACAACAATCAAATCGTCACCCTTTTTTGTGTGAACCTTGAAATGTAATTGTGTGCGAATTGTCTCACTCAGGGACCACCTGTCTACCTGTCAAAACTTAGTTCCTTTACCTTCTACAGCTCAACCAGTCCGCTACAAAGGGGTAGGGTGGTTTAGAAGCCCTTCGTCTCAACCCGATGAAGAATGACATACAACTGTGTCAAGGGGGCTGTAGATTTTAGAAAGTAGCTGAGCTACGATGGTAGGTTATGGGGCCCTGAGGTAGAAATTTGGCCAGATACATGTATGTTATATCCTCAACTCACCTGCTAATCATATTTTGTGCATCATTTTCCCTGTAAGGTGAAGGTTTCAAAGCACCAGGGGCCTCATTTATCAACCGTGAGTAAGCACAGATGTGTGCGTAATGAGTGCGTAAGAACATTCTCACGTAAAGTATGGGATTTATCAAGTTGTACATATATACAAGCAAGCTAAGTAACAGCATTTGATTTCAATTCAAACCAGATTTCTTTTTAGTTTAGCAGGTATGATTTAAATATTTATTATCATTATCTATACCCTAGATCTTCCTCAATGTCAGTGTTTTGGTTCATTTCGTAAAACAAACAAATTACTTTCAAGAAATCTTATGTCAAGAGATAAAAATGAAATACCAATGTATGGTTTACATTTCGTATGACCTTGTCATTTGCAAGTGCCTTCATCATTTGAAGTGAAAAAAAAGAAATATTCTTGTGCGTAGGAACATGTGTAAATTCAAGCACAACTCTTACCATGCGTACACACAAAACCTAGTGGTAGAACACGGAAACTACAAATAGAACGCACTCAGAGGGCCCTAGTTTCGTGGCGCAGGGTGGCGGCGCAGGGTGGCGGCGCAGGGTGGCGGAGCCGGCGCAATGCAAGTTTCGACCCGCGCAGCCTTGCGCACCGTCAGTTTGGCAGTTTGGTGGATCGCCTGCGCCAAGATGGGTGTGGCGGCGCAGCAGGGGGAGGCGTCACAGATTCAGCTTGGCGTAGCGGAAGTTTCGTGGCAAAAAGCCTCGCAGAGACTGCGCTGAAAGCTCGCCAGCTCCAACCTGGTCTACTTTCTGCGCAAGGCGCAAGGCGTAAATAAAGTCCATTCATTCAATGCGAATCACAGCTGGCGGAGTGGAAGTTTGGCTGACGGCGCGCAGTGCGCACACGTCACCGAGACCTCACAGGCAGGTTTCCACAGTTCCAGGCACATTTAAATGCAATAAATAATCACAACAAACACTATTTAATGCAACTAATTGAATCACCACGTGAATTTATATCTATATAGATTGTCCCGTCACATCTGACGTCAGATCAAAGGCGGATGGCACGCGTAACGGAAACTCAGCCTCTCGGACCAAAACATCTCCCTCTCTCTCTCCTGTTTTTTATAATATTGGCATTGTTATTATTATGATACGCGCGCACAACGCGTGATGCGCGTGGTGGGAGCGGCGGCGCTGCTTCTGTCATCGGGTTGTCAAGTGACGGAACTTGCACTGAACCTCCCCTAACGCATTAAAGGAGAGGAGAGGAGCTCATTTGATTGGTGAAGATCTGAATCGGCTGTATTAATCCCAGTCCACGCCTCGTCTCCTCCTCGTCTCCCACTCACGCCTTCTTCTCCTCCCTCTTTCCCACTTGCGCCGGTGGGCGAGACGGAAGGTGTGCCTGCACGAGCCTGCGCGGTGCACGAAACTTGCAAAGTCCAGGCGGACACACCCCGTCGGCGTGGCGCAGGTGCGCTGAAAGCTGACTGCGCCTGGTCTACGAAACTAGGGCCCAGAGAGTCACAGTGTTCGGCAATCTCAAACCTCTTCTTCGCTCTCTTTGCCATGATTTCAGAGAGGGAGAAAGTCCATTGACGCATTCTTAAAGGGATTGCTGCTACCATATATGGTCAATTGGAGGCGTTTATGAATGCAAATGAGCCTAAACATGCAGGAGCATGGTAGTTTAGAACAGGTGGGATTTATCAACACAGATTACTTACTGGTGTGTGTACGGCTGGTGTCCGCACGTTTGATAAATATAGTTTTTTTTTGTACTTACACACATTCTAAGTTTCAGTCCTACGAAAGAATTTAGAACCTTTTCTACGCACAGGTTGATAAATGAGGCCCCAGGTCACAACGCATGACGTGTATGTTTGAGCGAAAGGTGGTCTCATCAGAAAGAGAAAACAGGGTTGAAGGTTTTTTCTCCTTACCCAGTAATTGTTGTTATTGTTATTATTATGTGACTATTTCCAATCATTTATGATTATTGTGCTCATAGCATACATGTTATCAGTAGAGTTATGGAAGGTTGTATACTCCTGGGAAAGAGGTTCTGTTCCTGGTACCATGATGGCTACTCCTGATATGGATTGTTTAGCTTATGCTTTTAATAGTATGATTGTTTTGTTTGATCAACATTGCTGTGTTCACTATTTCCACATGCATGTGCAATGAAGAATGCAATGAAGAACAGCTTATGATATATTCTTTCATAATATAAAAGGCTTTTTCTCCAGTTTCAATGCATGCCCTGTTAATCCTTACTGTGAATTAGAGACAAAGACAATTATAAATTACCTTTTCTAGTGAACATAAAATGTTCAAAGGGGAGACTGTTCAGGATCTTGTGAAGAAAGGGTCAAGTTGGTTCCAGGCCTGGTGGGTGGGTGGAGAGAGGGAGAGTGTGAGGTCAAATGTGGAGAAGAAGTCAATGAATTCAGATGAGCTCAGCTTGTTATGGGAATTTTGGATGTTTGTAATTTATAATCAGAATCTTTGTCAGGTCAGACATTGATCTGCATTTCCTCTTTTCAACTGTTATTCTATGACTAAAATTATTGCCTGTTTGTGCGTAGTAAGGTGATATGAGCATGAGTGCCATATGACATGGGATAATTTCAGAGGACATTATGACATCTGTGTTACGAGTTTGTATAAACTCGTAACGGATGATGGTTCTTCAAATGGATAATAAAAGTGCAGTCGGCAAGTCTGGCAGATCGAGTCACATTTTGAATGTTTACAACACTCACGCGCCCCCCCTCTACCACCGAGCTCCTCCGCTCCCTCCCATCGAGTGCTCGTCAGTGCGCGTGCACCAGATTCTGTGAATGCGCCTGTGTCTTCTCTCATCGATAAACGGCATGGAGTACACGTACAATTTTTTAAACTACATGTTTTAACAGGTTTTACAGCACACAGCGTCACAGTTTTACTGATATTCTACCAATATATAGATATTTTACCTCTGACTCGCCGTATAGTGTCGGCTTCAGTGAATATGATCAAACAAATGTTGCCGACTGCGACTTACGTGTTAAAAGAATGCGTCTTGGCTCCTCCTCGCATCACCGACGCTGAACAATCATTGCAAATACAAACTTTGCTATCCGTTTCCGACACCTTAAAAAACTTCCACACCGCTGACATTTTGAACTTCTCCCTCGCTCTGCTGCAAGTTGAAGTAGGTGACGTGTCGCGTCGCGATGCGCACGCAATCCTTGCGCCCACGGGCATTTAATCTGATTTAATCAAGGAAGCAGCCATCTTTATTTATCGGTTTAATATATATCGGCGTGTTAGCCGATATCCGATAATACATTTTAACGTCAATATCGGCCGATACCTTGCCGATAATATCGTGCATCCCTACATCTGTGTTCTGTACATCTTGTCTTTGTAAGATAGGACATGACCCGTCTTTTGTCCTCCTCCTTTAAAAGGAAGATTCCCGCTAGACTCTGGGTCGTTCCTGCTGTCTCTGAACTTTTGCATGAGAAGGAAAACGCAAACTATTTTTGTCTGCAGATGAAAATACTTTGTCGAATAAACCTCGGAGAAAAAGCAGATCCTGGTTGTTGATCTTTATTGGGTAGATTCATTTTTTCCACAACAAGCTTTACTGGGTGGATGTTGAAGTCACCGAGTATGACGAGTGGTGTGGCATCATCAGGGGAGCAGCTTAGGAGGACATCCATCTCATCTAAAAAGTCACAGAGAGACCAGGTGGGCGATAGATCACTATGATGTTGAGCTTGAAAGGAAGAGTGACAGAGACGGCATGGAATTCAAGTGCAGATTGGGGTAGGTAATCCAGGGGAAGGACCTGGTAGGACCACCTGTGTGATATAAGGAGTCCAGGACTCCCCCTCGACCTGTTCGTCTTGGGGAGGGTGTAAACGAGTAGGCAGTTGAGAGGGCAGCTGAAGTGGCAGTGTTTTCTGTGGTGATCCATGTCTCCATAAGGGCCAGGAAGTGGAGAGTCTGCAGGGAGGCATACGCTAATGTGGTAGCCGAGATTGGATGGGTTACAGCCTTGACCGATGGTTCTCTGGCGAAACCTTCTCCAGTTGATGTCCTGACTGGGATAGGACACATGGCTGCGATGGGTGATGGTTGAGATGTTATTCCTACCTTGATGCACTTCCTCGATGGACTCCCACAGGTCGACTCCCTTGTCTTTGTCCGACAGTCTTCCCACAGGCTCCCACAGATCGACTCCCTTGTCTTTGTTCGACAATCTTCCCACAGACCACCACAGATCGACTCCCTTTTCTTTGTTCGACAGTCTTCATTCGGCTGTCCTGACGTTGTAGCTGATGCTGTAGTGACAAGCTCTTAAATGCTTGGTTTACCTCATACAGGTTTAGCCCCTCCCTCCAATCAAGTCTATTCACTACAGCTGAGCTGGCTGAAACTAGGTAATTGCCCACTCAATATGAACAGCTTCACAAGAATTTAAACAACAAGCTATCTAGACAAGACTAAATATTACAACTTGATCTACTCACAGAATGCCTAAACGCAGTATCTACAATTAGTTTCTGACTTACCAACAAGATACAAATCAGCTTCCTTCCTTTCTTCAGACAAAATGTAGTTGTATTCCTATAGATCTTAGTAGTAATGACTTTATGAGATTTTTAATGATAAAATTTAGCTATCAGAGACAAAATTACTCAAGTCTTGCCTACAAATGGAACCACGTTACCCTCAAACTCAGGAATCTTAGAAATAGCAATAAGACCCGATATATGTTGAGACTGATTTTCTCCAATCAACCTTAACCAACTAACGTCAACAATCTCTTCATTAGGCAATATCATTCAAAGACAATCTACAAACTTCCATTGTTATGCAGATGATACTCAATTATATCTATTGATCAAGCCTGAAGAAACCAATCAGCTAGTTAAACTCCAGGCATGTGTTGCTGATATAAAAACCTAGATGACCTGCAATTTCCTGATGTTAAACTCAGATAAGACGGAAGTTATGTATTTATTTATTTTATAAATCTTTTTATTGGATTTTTCGTTCATGTACAACAATTTTTCACACTTACAATGAAAAAGAATCTGTAGAAGGTTAGCAATAAGTTGTACTTTTATGTTCACCATAGCTTTCTGCTAAATCTTTTAATGTCTGCACTGTTTTTAATTATTGCAAATATGTTTTTATTCTCTTTTCTTTCTGTAATGCATTTTTTTTTTTTTATTATTTTCTTTTAATTCTTCTATTTTTTTTTCTTTTTCTTCTCACTTTGTTTTATGATGTGAAGCAATTTGAGTCTGCCTTGTGTATGAAATGTGCTATACAAATAAAGTTGCCTTGCCTTGCCTTGCCTTACTGTACAGTGTATGTTGAAAGCAACAACGATTTACACTGAGCCAGAGAGGCTTCTGCTAATGAACCAAAGTTAACCCTTATCCCTTCCACCCACTGTTAGGCAAAAGAAAAGAGAAAAAAAGGGACAACAAAAAATGAAACCATTATTGAAATTACATATATTAAAAATAGTAGATAAATGAAAATGAAAATTAAAAAAGGGGGGGCAGGCATCTAGTCACTCTGGGTGGATTCAGGTTTTGTCTAAATACTCTAGAAAGGGCTGCCAGATATTGTTAAAAGTGTTATCAGAACCCGCCAGAGAGAATCTAACCTTCTCAAGTTTGATATGAGTCTCTAAGCCAGCTATTGTGTGAAGGTTGAAGAACATGTTTCCATTTACTTTGACGCAGGGAGATTAGGTGTTGTATGCTGAGGGGAGCCAAACAGGGCTGTGAAAGGCTCAGGATTAAGACCCACATCAAGCACTGTTGCAAGTGTGTCAAAAATTTGGCGGCAAAAGTCAATGAGATTTGAACAGGACCAAAACGTGTGTGTGATTAGCAGGTGAACACTTACATCTATTACAACTATCACTGGTGCCTGGGTAAATCTTCGCCAGTCGGGCGTTTGTGTAGTGCACTCTAAGAAGAACTTTACATTGTAATAGACTGTGCCTGGCACATATAGAGAATGTATGGACCAGCTTAAGGATTTGGTCCCATTGTCCGAGATTAGGGCTCCTAACTTCTCCTAGATCTGCTTCAGGCGAGTTGTTTGGACAGGGTTCAGGGAATCAATGGAACTGTAAATCACAGAGATGGAGCACTTTTGTGCAGGGTCGAGGGTGAGCAGGGAGTCATTCAGAAACCCGGGTGGGTGATTGGGGAAGTGAGGGTAGGTGGTTTTAACAAAGTGCCTGACTTGAAGAAAACGGAAAAAATGAGAGTGAGGTAGTTCAAACCTGGCTGCAAGCTCTGTAAAATCAGTAAATTTGTTATCTTTGTAAAGGTCCTTTACATGTAGCAAACCTTTGTTATGCCAGGTAGTAAAGGTAGGGTCCGACAGGGAGGGTGGGAATAAATGTTTTTTAACAACTGGGGTCATGGCTGAAGGATCACTCAGGCCATAATGTTTAACTGCATCCAAATTTTCAGTGAGTTGGTAACAACAGGGTTCTGTGAAATATTGTGAATCTTGAGGGTGAGTTGTGCAGCAAGAAGGGACTGTAAAGAAAACTTTGAGGACCGTAGTTCTATCAGAGCCCACGAGGGGCCTGTGTCAGCTCCCAGTGTTGTGCAAGTTTACACTTTTCATGAACTAGCTCAAAGTTCAGTTGACACATGTTCAAAGTGAACTGTTCACGTTCATAGTTCATGAACCATTTCAATTCTGAACTAGTTCAAAGTTCAGTTCATTTTATTTATTTTTTTTGGTCGTCTGGTCTATTTTGTGCACGAGCCACGAGCGATCGCGTCAATTCTGGCAGGAAGTCACATAAAGAAACACAAGATGATCCGGTCAATTTTCAAAATAAAAGCAATTTTCGCGATTGAAAAATTAATTCATACTTATGTATCTAAACAGAGTAGAGAGATGAAAACAAACAAACAAACAAACAAACAAACAAACAAACACGCACACACACACACAGTATATCTACACTACTACTGTCTACTACCATACACAGTCTCTCTTTCTCTCTCTGTCTGTGTGTGTGTGTCTCTCTCTCTCTCAACGGATAAATAAAAGAAGTGTACAAACTTCTTGGTTACAGAAACATGGCGTATTATTTTATGAGGTTATTTACTTGCCCATGATGAAAAAAATAGCTCTGAATGAACAACAGCTGAGCAGAAGCGCTTGTCGACTGTCACGGAGAAATACACGTCTGGTCTGAATTGGGGGGCAGCGGCCGGTGTGAACCCGAGATGTGGAGAGGAGTGCTGCGCAATCCGAGTGATTTGCTGAACTTATAGAAGAGATACTATGCTGTTTCTAAAGTGCGAGCAGGTCGTGTCACTCGACTTATCAGGAGAAAAAAAATCAGTAACGTTTAATTGGACCGCAATATTGACGTTCGTCGTTCATTTCACACAATCTGAACTAATTCACGTTTGAGTTGCGTTCAGTTCATAGTTCACAGAAAAATGAACATGTTCAATGAACGCGTTCATGCACAACACTGTCAGCTCCTCTGTCAAGCCAATGACCGAGTTTGTTAATGTTGCATGCCCAATAGTACTGGATAGGATTGGGTAGTGCAAGACCGCCCAGCTTTTAGGGGAGTTGTAAAACAGCTTTCTAATACGGGGTGGCTTGTTTAACCATAGAAACAAAGATATTGTCTGGTCTCGCTGTTGAAAGAAGGATTGTCTGATAAAAATTGGAATATGTTGGAACAAGTAGAGACATTTAGGGAGAATCACCATCTTAAGGTTCAGGTTAACTCTGCCAGATAGGGAGAGGGGGAGGGAGGACCAGCGAGTCAGATCAAGCTTACACTTATCAATAACAGGATGGACATTTTTGTTAAAAAGGTCCTTGAAGGAAGCAGTGACAAATATGCCTAGATATTGAAACCCCTCTGAGACAACTCTAAATGGGAATGTGGATGATGGCATCTTCTTAGACAGGTGATTGACAGGAAGAAGTTCACTTTTCAATCAATCATTCAATCAACTTTATTTATACGGCACTTTTCATACTTACAGTAGCACAAAGTGCCTCACAGAAAAAAAAAGAAAAAAGAAAAGAGGAACAAGGAAACACCATGAAAACCCAGACCTCCCACCCCTACAAATATACACACAGAGATACACCAAGACATACACACTCACACACATACATAGTCATACTCACAGACATTCACACCCACACACATACCCTAGCTGTTGCTGAGGAGACATGGCTGGGCACCGAGATCTGAGGTGAGGAAGAAGCTACCTTTGGGGGCCGCGCACACCGAGAGGAAACATGGTCCATGACTGCAGGGGGCGCCGCCGCAGGGACCACCCCAGCCCAGGCAGACAGGAGGCTCCACACCACGGTGTAGAGCTCTCTAGCCACCTGGACCATGGCCATCCACAGGACAGCACCCCCATCGGTGGACCAGAAACAACTCCTGGTGTGGTAGGCCCCCAGGAGGAAACACTGGAAAACCGAGGGGCTAAACCGTAAAATAAGAGAAAAGGTATAGAAGCTAAAATCTGAGGGAATAAAAACAGTAAAATTTATAAAATGCATAAAATAGACCCAATAAATAAAACAATGAAATAAATAAAAATAAAACAATAAAATAAAACAATAAAACAGGATAAGCTGAAATAAATAATATAAAAATGAATAATAATAAAAAATGTAAGAAGCATAAAAGAAATTAGAAAACAAGTCAGTTAAAAGCCTGATTAAAAAGGTGGGTCTTGAGCCTCTTTTTAAAAACATCAACATTCTCTGCGGCCCTGAGGTTCTCCGGCAGGCTGTTCAACAATCAGGGGCCATAATAACTGAATGCCGTTCTCACCTGTGGTATGGTTAAAAGGCCAGCACTGGAGGACCTCAGGTTCCGTGAGGGTTGATAGGGTAAAAGGGTAGGAGATAAATAAGAAGGCCCAAGACCATTAAGACATTTAAAAACTAGTAAAAGAACCTTAAAATCGATCCTGAAGCGCACAGGGAGCCAATGCAGCGATTTTAAAACTGGTGTAATGTGCTCCTGCCCTCTGGTCCTCGTCAGCACGCGTGCGGCTGAGTTCTGTAGTAATTGTAAATTGTATATGTTCTTTTTGGGAAGACCAGAGAGCAGGGCATTGTAATAATCTAGGCGACAGGAGATAAAAGCATGCATCAGCACCTCCGTACTGGCCTGAGAGAGAAACGGGCGGACTCTGGCTATATTCTTAAGATGGTAAAAACCTATCTTTGTTATGTTTTTGATGTGTGGAATAAAAGTGAGCTCAGAGTCAAAAATCACACCCAGATTTTTTACAGATTTTGAGGGTTTAAAATCCTGTACCTTTGGTAAAAGTTTCTCTCTCTGGCCTTCGGGACCAATGACTAAAACCTCTGTTTTGTCCTGATTGAGCTGCAGGAAGTTTGCTGCCATCCATGACTTGATGTCTACAATGCAGTTAAAAAGGGCATCAATTGGCCCTGTGTCATCAGGAGACACGGCCATGTACAGTTGCCAATCGTCAGCATAACTATGAAAGCTGATGCCGTGCCTCCTGATGACGTCCCCAAGGGGAAGCATGTAAAGATTAAAAAGAGTTGGACCTAAAATTGACCCTTGGGGAACCCCACACTTTATCTCATGGGTTCTTGAGGAAAATGTATCAATGCTTACAAAGAAACTTCGATCAGTAAGGTAGGACGTGAACCAGTTAAAAACAGTGCCAGAGAGGCCGACCAGGTTCCTCAGTCTATTTAATAAAATGTGATGGTCTACTGTATCGAAGGCAGCGGTTAGATCCAGTAGTACCAAGACTGTGAGTTTATGATTATCTAAATTACACCTGATCTAATTAAATCTTTAAAAGTGCGGTTTCTGTACTGTGGTTCCTCCTAAAACCAGACTGATGGGTTTCTAAAATATGTTTTGAGTATAAGAACTCATTTACTTGATTAAAAACAAATTTTCTAAAATGTTACTTAAAAATGGTAAGTTGGATACAGGCCGGTAGTTATTTAAAACATCGGGGTCGGGGCGGTCGGTGGCGCAGTGGATAAGGCAGCCGCCCCATGTACGGAGGCTCAGCCTCGGCGCGGAGATCAGTGGTTCGACTCCCGGCCCGGCAATCTCTTTCGCGCATGTCTTCCCCCTCTATCTCCCCTTTCCACGCTGTCTCTCTCTGCATAAAAAACAATTAAAAAAAAGGCTTGCATGGCACTCCAGCCATAAAAAAAATTATAATAAAACATTGGGGTCTAAATCATTCTTCTTCAGAAGGGGCTTCACCCGTTTTAAAGGAGGTGTGTGTTGTCTAAAGCAGTGTTGTCTTTATTTTATTATTCAGGTTGTCAGTGATAAAATCGCAGGGGGCTGGTAAAATTTCGGCAGGAGTGCTCTGTAAAATCTGGATAAAATTTGCAGCCACTTCAGAAGTTAGGTAGCGTTTCTTCACTGTTCTCACCGGGGCCTCCCGCTGATTAAAACTGGTGATTGTAAAAAACACACAAAAGTAGTCAGATACAGCCAGGTCCACAACAGAGGGCGCACTAATGGACAGGCCATAGGAAATAACCAGGTCCAAAGTGCGCCCTCTGCTGTGGGTCGGCTGCATGACATCAAGGCAGGGTAAAAGGTTTAAAAAGTCTCTAGACATTGAGTCCACATGTAGATTAAAATAACCGGTTATTCAAATTCTGTTAAAAGTGGTATGAATGATTGATAAAAGTTCAGAAAATTCACTAATAAAAGAAGTGGAATACTGGGGTGGTCTGTAGACTGTTATACAAAGGAGAGGTGGGCTGCTAAAAACGAAAGCATGGTACTCAAATGCTGAGTAACTGTTAAAAAAGACTGTTAATGTTCATAGTGTTCTTCGTAATTGAACAGTGATGGGAATAACGGCATTATAAGTAGCGGCGTTAGTAACGCCGTTACTTTTTTCAGTAATGAGTAATCTAATTGATTACTCATCTCATTATTATAACGCCGTTATCGTTGAAGGCAGAAAAAAACAAATGTTACGCTATAGTAAACAGAGACACGTCAAGCACTAGGACCAAGCGGAAAACGGCCGCTCAAGCTAAAGCCTGTGTGATTGGCCGTCCCCGCCGTCACTCCTTCTTGCTTGCACACCGGTCTGCTAGTCGGCGGTCAGTAGTCCTACATGAGTCTGCTACTGTGAGTTGGGAGTTTGTTCTGCCTGATTCACGTCAGCTAGAAGCAGTGGCGCCGCCAGGATTCAATTTCAATGTACGCACAGAAACGGCAAAATACAACAACAAATGGAAAAATACTTTTTTAAGACAAATTCGAATGTTTTCAGTATCAGTGAAATCAGTAGCGTATATCATGGTGATAGGCCCCAGTGCAAATATTTTTTTTGTGCCCTCCATCCCCGCCCTAAACACAAGCGCACGCTTGTGAGCACTCCACTCATGCACACACACGCTTGGACACACGCACAGTACTTGTGCGTACAGGATTCCGGCTGGCGGCGCCACTGGCTAGAAGGATTGTAATATCAGAGGTTTCATTTACATTAATGTTTGAATCGGTGTCCATGTGCTATGTGCGCGCGTGCACGTGTATGTGTGTTTGGTAATTAGACGCAGCCAGGATGTCTAAAAGAAAAGTGGACATAAGAGACTTCTTCAGAAGTCAAAGTGTAAGTTACTCAAAGAAATGCATTACACCCATCCTGCAACACCTTCACTGGCTCCCAATAAAGCAGCATATCCACTTCAAGATCCTCCTCATCATTTACAAAGCTCTCAATAATCTGATAAATAAAATGTATTATTATTATTGTTATTATAACTATTGGATTAGAGTTGGGTGATAATGTTTTGCTACATGATTTACAACCAGTAAAACCACAAAAGGGAACAGTAAACTTAAACGTAGCAATAGAAAACTAGAAAAACTACTAGAAAACAGTGAACTGAAGGAGTTAGTTTTATTAAAAATACTTTTGTCCCCCCCACCTCTGAAATCTCGTCTCGTCGAAATTTCGTCCTTGCACACAACATTACGTAAAAACATACGTACAGTCTACTGTTTTTTCCCCCTAATGTACACTACAAGAGTAAATATATTTATTATTTATTTCTGGTATATTGCTTAACAAGAATCATTTTATTTTGCTTCGTTGTGACCTGTTGAGGTGCAATAAATATCAAAAGTTCCAAAAGATATATTGTGTTATTTTTATCAATCCACTATAAGCATAGTAATTATAATATCTCCAATAAAACTGTTTAGATTTGTGCACTGTGGATTTCTGTTTGTAATGTATTGAGTATCCATTTCATTATAATACTCAGATTTATCATAAATAATTGAACACGCAAATGTATTTTAAGTTCCGTCAAAGAGGGATGGAGATGGGGTCCAAATTATTTGACACATCAGTATTTAAAAATCATTTGAAAGTAACGCAATAATTACTTTCCAAAGTAACTAGTTACTTTTAGAATTTGTAACTCACTAACTACTTTAGTTACTTTCTGGGAGAAGTAACTAGTACTTTAACGAGTTACTTTTTTAGAGTAACTTGCCCAACACTGTAATTGAAGCAGTGCCGCCTCCTCTTCTGCACCCCCTTGTTGAAAATAAAAAGTAAAAATTTGGTGGGGAGGCCTCAGTGAGAACAACAGGTGCATCAGTGCCAAGCCATGTCTCTGTAAGGAGAATGCTGTCCAGGTTATTGTCTAAAATGATATAATTTATTATAAAAGATTTATTTAAAAGAGTATGTATGATGGAGGTAGGTGGGGGTGAAGGTGAGTGTGGTGCAGTGAGTCAGGAGGTGGTAGTGGTGCAGGACCGGACAGTCAGGTCAATGTTGACAGATAAAAGCCTTGACCCCTCCTGGTTTGGGTGCAGGCCGTCGTGTTTAAAAAGGTAGGGTCCATTTAAAAAGGCCATAAAATTGTCCACAAATGGGATACTTTTTCCCAGGCAGTATCCCTTCAGTAGTGATGTCCAAATGAAGCTTCATGAAGCATTTTATTTATTTTCTGAGCCCAATAGATGGCGCTCTCTGTTCAACAAAGGGTTGAAAGCAATGGAAATATATTGGCCTTCAACCCTTTGTTGAACAGAGAGCGCCATCTATTGGGCTCAGAAAATAAAGAAAATGCTTCATGAAGCTTCATTTGGACATCACTACCCTTCAGCCACAGGTGCAGCTGGCAGAGGCGACTGGTGGTGACGTCACCAAAACGCGGCGGCGGAAGCGGGCTGGAAACAATTAGCCGCTTCCCCGTGTCCAGCAGGCAGTCCACCATGGACCTGAAGTCCCGCTTGAGGCTCTTCAAATCGTTGATACCGGCCTCCAGGACCAGCGTGAAGGCCGAGCCTTGCTGTACACACTTGGAGGGCGGAGGACTCAACCTCCTTGACGCGGGCTTCAGGGCGGCAGAAGGTCTGGCCGCCGCGTACTCTCACGTGCCTGACCATCGAGGTCCCGACAACGAGCACGGAGGGAATGCGCTGCTCCACAGGCAGCCTGGAGGCGCGCCGGCCCGCGGTTGCTCCTGACCGAGATGGAGAGGAGAGGTCAGGCTGGATTAGTGGACCCCGGCTCCTGGGCCGGCGGGAGCCACCACCAGCTGGATGGACTGATTCCGGAGGCAAGCTGGAACATGCACCCACGGGAGGGAAATCCTGCAGGCTTAGAATGTCATACCTGTTATCCAGTGGTAGATCCGGTGGGGGAGGAGGGAGAGATGGACGAGCCCCAGCGCCCCTGTGCACCACTGACCAGGGTTCCTTCGGCCTGAGTGGAGTCGAGCTCACCAGAGCTGGAGCCACAGCTCCCTCCTCCCTGGTGGAGCACTGCCACTCCATGGGGCGAAGGCAGGAGGTGGAGGGTGCCGATGTCTTGGGCCTGGCTCCCTGGTGGTGCCAGCGGGACTCGGCGAGTGCTGGTGTCAGACATCCGGTGGTGATGGAGCCGGTCCACAGCAGGGTGGTGTTGTCCGCAGCCGTCATGCTCCGGTCACCAGTGTCGGATGCCCTCAGTTGGGCGACAAGCTTTGCCTGGGTTGTAGCGACGGTGGAGAGATCCAGGAGGATTTTGTCCCTCTCCTTGATGTCGGCCTTCAGGCCAGAGACGCTCTCCCTCAGTTTTGAGAGGGGAGGCAGGACTCGCACACCGCCATCATACCTGCATCCGTCACCCCTGAACACAGTACCACCACAGGGAGGTGAGTTTGATTCCGGCCCTTGAGTCGAAATGTCCAGGGAGACCTTCCTCACCTCTGGGCAGGCAGTCCACTTTACTAGTTGGTTTGCAGATCCCACTGAGTTAAAACATTTTTAAAAAGTGGCACCAGTAAGAGGTAATTCAGTTGTAGGCATACAGGGGCTTAAAACAAAAAAACGAAATGCAGAGCATGAAGTCATCTAAAATAATCACGTACAATGTAAATGGGTTAGGAAATCCTATCAAAAGGAGCAAGGTTATGACAAAATTGAAGAGGGAGGGGGCGGATGTAGCTTTCTTACAAGAGACCCACTTATCAGAATCAGAACATGAAAAACTTAAGAGATGGAGATTCAACCAATATTCGTCCTCCTGCGGTCAGAGAGCTAAGAGAGGTGTGACAATTTTGATTTCCAATAAATTACATTTTAAGGGCACATATGAAAAGAAAGACTGACGGGAGATTTGTATTAGTCCGGGGATATCTGCAAGATGTTCTGGTTACTTTAATAAATGTTTATGCCCCCCCAGGATCTGAAAGGAAATTTTACAAACTGATTTTTGAGTTGATCAGCTCTGAAGCTCAGGGTATCGTAATCTGTGGTGGAGACTTTAATGTCAGACTTCACCAGGCTCTCGATACATCGAAACCTTTTTATTCAGGAGAGAAGAAAACTACCAAAAATATCAAATTAATGATAGAAGAGCTGGGGCTAGCTGACGTTTGGAGAGATCTGAACCCAACGAAAAGGGACTATACTTTTTTTTCCACACCCGCATAGTGTTTACTCGAGGCTTGACTACTTCTTTACGTTTCAAAAAGATCTATATAGAGTGAAAGATTGCAGGATAGGGACAATGGACTTGTCGGATCACAGCCCAGTTGTAATGGATTTTATAATAAGTTCTGAAAAAAAAAGGATACTATTTGGAGATTAAACAGAGATACTGAATCAAAAGAGACAGCAAATAAAGATGGATATAAAAGAGTACATTGACGAAAATGATAATGGGGAAGTGTCACCACCGATTTTGTGGGATGCCTGCAAAGCGGTTCTTAGGGGGAAAATTATAGGCTGTTGCTCTAAATTAAAAAAAACAAAGAGAAGAGAAAAATTGGAACAGTTGCAAAAAGATTTAAAAACTTTAGAGAACATGCATAAAAATACAATGAGTCAAGCTACAAAAATAGAAATGGATAGGGTAAAAAATGAATTGAATGAAATCTACTCGGACATTAAAAAAAAAAGATGATCTTCCTTAAACAAAGATATTATGAAGCAGGGGGGAAATCAGCCAAACTGCTAGCTTACAAATTAAAAAAAGCAGCAAACTGAGAACACAATCCACAAAATAAAAGGACCCTAAAACAAATGCCATACAATATGATAGAAAAGATATACAGCAATCTTTTGAAACTGTCACAACCGAACAAGGACTTGAACCCAAATGCAGGACTCAGGAGGCAAAGTTGAAAATAAACAAATCTTTTATTATTTAGAGTTCAACAGAAAATCACTCACAAGGAGGAAAAAGTCACTATAAAAAGTACAACAGAAAATCTACTAACAAAAACCAAAGGCTTGACAAAGTAGCAAATTAAAGTACAAAACCTGACAAGACGGGCTTGGAACAAAGGCTGAAAATTCTTGATGCGACGATGACATGGCGCTGGTTCACTGACACACAGACAAGACAAACTGGCAACAGACAAAGGGAGACGCAGACCATATATACACAGGGTAATGGGGAACAGGTGGAAACAATCAGGGCAGGGAAGACAATCAGACTGGTGGGAAAAACACAAGGGGAAGGGCAAGTTACCTGAAACAAGAGGAGAGTAGAATTTCAAAGTAAAGCAGGAAACCATAAGACAACATTGACACAAGACATTTAAACACCGCCAGCTTTCTTGGCCATGACAGAAACCTTTTATAAAAGCTGTAGTAGATAAAATAAAGACGGAAGCTTTCTTAGACCTGATAAATCTACCTAAAGTGGGGGACGAACAAAATAAAGGTTTAATTAGAGAAATCACAGATGAAGAAATTAAAAAGGCAATATCACTGTTATAAATTCCCTTTGTGAGTAAGCAAAGACACCCTATTAATATGTTAATTTGTTAAATATAATGTTCATCTAAATATGTGAATCATTTGAGTCAGGCAGTTTACAGGGCAGCTATGTTGATATTTGGGGTCCTTAAAAAAAGTCAGCGTGTTGAGCAAAGTGTGTGTACTGAACGGCGGCTGAAAAAGTTTATATAAAGAAAGTTGAAAACGTTGAAACGGTGTCCTTATTCCCTAACCGGAGTACGATCACGGGTGAAGTGGTCCCAGTACAACTGTTTCCCCCACAGTTCTTCAATATTGGTCCTTCGAGCCGGATCTCTTCACTCGCGACGGCGAAATGGACACGCCAATAATAACGTCCGTGGACAGCGGCGCACTCGGAGCAAGACAGCGACAGCTTCCAGCTAAGCTAGAAAGCTACCAGGTTAGCCTTCCACAGTCACTCATTCCCCACCGTGCCCGCGCTAAAGACCAAAGAGAAAGCGTCGGCGCACAGCAGCTGCAGTCACTGAGCCTACAGACCGAGTCTGTGCGTATAGCGGACCAGCTGCACGGAGCGCACGCTATTCCCGATCGTCTTTTATCGCTGGGAGCGGCCGACAAGGTGAGCGAGTGGGACATAGCGATGCTCGGTAGAGACTTGCCCAGCCAGCTAACAGGCCATATGAGCCCCCCATGAGTGGCGCCCGCAGAGCAGAGCTATCAAAGCAGTTATCCTGGTATACGGCCACCAGACCATCTCAATATGAGCATCCCACCATATCAATCACCCTGGTTAAGTGGTCGAGTAGTTTGCAGCACCCCTCTGCCACAGCCATCCAACCTTCAGCTTGGATCAGCTAGACTACTTCAACACGAGCCACAACTGTCTATACTGCCATATACCACCTCTGCAGAATTAAAGCTTCAAGCAGCAACGACTCCTACACCAGGTAGTAGACAGGAGAACTACACACTGACGCAGTCTCTGCCATCAACTGTGACATCTGTATGGGCACCGCCTCCCCCCACTACGCTGAATGTGTCCCTGCTGCAGCCTCCTCCTCAAGCACCACAAGTAGTGAGTTATACAAGTTCACAGATACCAGCTACATCTGGCTACCAGTCTAACCAGTCTCCTACACCGACGGTTAACAATGTACAGGACAGAGTGCCACCAGCTGCACAGCTGCAATACCTGCCCATGCAGACAACATCAGTAAATCCAGCATCAGTGCAGCAATACATTCCACTCAGGTCGGCGCAGCCAGTTATCAATCCGTCGTCCTACAACCCTGTCCTTCCCCTGAGGACCGCCTATCAGCCTCCATCAACCATCTCTACACAGCCAATATACCAGCTGCCACTGCCACCACAGAACCAACATCTGCAATTCTACCAGCCTTTGTCTCCTCCTCCAACTCAGCCAGCCTATCAACTGGTGTCTGCCCCCGCTGGTTTCACCCAGCAGCAGCCTGCGTCATCTCTACAGGTTCAGTACAGCCCCCAGTCCCAGTATACACCACTGCAGGTACCGTACTCCGTCCAGTCCCCCAGACAGCCAGTTCCAGTACCTGAACTGCCTAAGTTAATACATGACAGTGAGAGAGAGTTCGCTGACTTAAAAATGGTGCTGGACCATCTGCTCAATCCGCACACTGAACTTTCTGAACATTACAAATACCATGTGCTTATGGAGCACTTGGTCCTGGACGAAGCCAAGCTAATAGCTCAGTCTTGCAGACATTATGCACAACCCTACACCGTCACCATGCAGGCTCTGCAGAGACAGTACGGGCAGCCGCATCAGTTGGCACAAAGTGAGATTGCAGCCATCCTGAACTCTCCTGATCTCAAATCTGGAGACCCCAAAGCCTTCCAGAGCTTCGCCCTCAACGTTGATTTGCTGGTGGGAATGCTAACCTCGTTGGAAGGGCCAAATGGGATGGAAGTGATGTCTACTGGCCATGTTGACCGACTACTTAGCAAACTCCCTAGACATATGAGGGACAACTTTGTGGAGCATCTACAGATCCAGGGGCGGCTCAGCACCAGCAGCCTAAACCCATACAACCTCAGAGACCTCGCAGACTGGCTCAAGGTGAAGGCAGAAGCTCAGAGACTGTCCGCAAAAATGGCACAGCGCCATCGAGCTGAAGGAGCACCGCCTCCCCGGCCTCGAACTCAGCCTGTCTCTGTGTATCACGGTGCGGACCAGTCCAAATCAGCTGAGATGCCTCGGCCAGCAGCTAAGCAACAAAGGTTTAAGAGGATGTGTCTCTTCTGCAAAAGCACCGAGCACTACTTGTCACAGTGTCCAGACATTATTCAACGCTCAACACAAGAAATTGAGAAGTGGATAGCAGAGGGCAAGCGCTGCCGCAACTGTGGCCGTACTAACCACGACCAAGAGAGCTGCACTTTAAAGAAACCATGCAGTGAGTGTCAAGAGATCCACCTGAGAGTGCTGCACGATGTCACCAGGCCAGGTCCCCGTGTCTACCTCATCACACCCAAAGACTGCACCTCAGCTGCTAACTCTATACAAGGAGGGAAAGTATACCTCAAGGTGGTGCCGGTCATCATCAGTCATGGGACCAAATCACTGCAGACCTATGCAATCCTTGATGATGGGGCTGAACGCACCATAATCCTCCCAGCTGCAGTTCGAGACCTGGGGCTCAGAGGCAGAGCGGAGTCCCTCACCCTGCGGACTGTTCGTCAGGATGTTGTTCACCTCACTGGAGCATCGGTTGACTTTCATGTGGCCTCTCCAGCATCACCATCAGAACAGCATTTGGTCGAAAGGGCCTATACAGCAGGTCAACTTACCCTGACAGAGCAATCCTATCAAATAGCAGCGCTCCAGAGACGCTACCGCCACCTGAGAGGGTTACAACTGCAGAGCTTCAATAAGGTGCAACCACTGCTGCTCATCGGCGCAGATTATACTCACCTGATCACTGCCATAGAACCGGTGAGGTTTGGCCCAAAGGGAGGACCTGTAGCTATCCGTACAGCACTCGGCTGGACACTTCAGGGTCCAGATGGTTCACAGTCCCCTGCTGCATCATGCTACTACACCGCCTTCAAGCCAACACCAGACGACCTCTACCAACACGTCGAACGCCTCTGGCAGCTTGATGTGCTTCCATTCCATAGTGAGCGGTTAGCAGTGCGGTCCCGCCTGGATCAGGAAGCGGTGAGCGTCTTGGAAGCACGCACTAGGAGAGTGAAGGTTGGTGACACACTTCGCTACGCCACACCTCTGCTCCGGGTAAAGGGTGCGCCACCACTGAAAGCAGATGTTGAAGTAGTGATGCCAAAGCTACGCAGTACAGAGAGACGACTACTTAAAGACCCTGTCAAAGCTAAAATATATGACGCAGAGATCCAGAAGCTTATAGATGGTGGGTGTGTCACAAAGCTCGAAGAGGGAGAGGGAGACAGCTCCAGTGAGTCATGGTTCATACCTCATCACCTCGTTCATCACAATGGCAAACATCGTCTGGTCTTTGACTGCTCCTTTAATCATGGTGGTCTCTCCCTCAACGAGCAGCTGCTCCCGGGTCCAACCCTCGGACCATTGCTGAGGTTTGTTTGGAGGAACGTGCAAAGGGAGAAACTGCCGGATGTCTACCAATGGCAGGTTTTGCAATTTGGCACCACGAGCAGCCCGTGTTGTGCAACATTTGCTCTGCAAAAACATGTCAAAGAAAATGCTGCAGGAAATGAAGACGTTCTGCAGTCCGTCGAACAGTCTTTCTACGTGGACAATTGTCTTCAGAGCCTGTCAACAACTGAGTCAGCCAAGCTTCTAGTGGACAAGATGCGACAATGTCTGGCCTCAGGAGTGTTCGAGATTCGACAGTGGGCAAGTAACTTCTCATCTGTTGTCTCCCATTTGCCTTCCAGCGCCAGATCTGAAAGCACGGAGCTGTGGCTGGCCGAGAAGAGTAACAATCCACAGGAGCCGGCCCTTGGTCTGCGCTGGTATTGTCCGTCTGATCGGCTCGGTTACAAGCTGAAACCACAAGAGAGTGAGACCCCTACAATGCGATACATATATAAAGTGCTCGCCTGCCAGTAGGATCCGCTCGGGATCATTATCCCGTACACTACACGGGCCAAGATCCTTGTCCAGAGACTGTGGGCAAAGAAGAGGAGCTGGGATGACCCGAACCTTCCTCCTGACATCCTCCAGGCCTGGTCCAGCTGGGAGAGAGAACTCCCCGAGCTGGCCAACATCTCCATCCCTCGAACCTATGCACCATTGGAGCTTGCTACTGACACCACAGAGTACACTCTTCACGTCTTCTGTGACTCCTCTGAGCAAGCATACGGTTCAGTGGCGTACCTCACCACAAGAAGTGATGACACTGTCCGCGTCTCATTCGTCATGGCAAGGTCTCGGGTGGCCCCAAAACGCCAGCAGTCAATGCCACGGTTGGAGCTCTGTGCAGCGCTGACAGGGGCCCAGCTGTCCTCCCTCATTCACAAAGAGCTCACCTTGTGTATCGCCCAGACCTTCTTATGGACTGACTCCACGACAGTTCTTACCTGGCAGTCGTGTAAATTCAAGGTCTTCGTGGGAACCCGGGTTTCTGAGATCCAGGAATTGACTGCCTCGCACACCTGGGGGTATGTGGATACAGCTAACAATCCAGCCGACGATCTCACACGTGGCAAGACGCTACCTGAGCTGGCAGCACCAAGTCGTTGGATCCAGGGACCAGCATTCCTTCGCCGCCCACCGGATGAATGGCCCTCACGTCCTACTCCTAACGCTACAGAGCCCGAAGACAGTCGTGAGTTAAAACAGAGAGTTTTTTGTGCCCTCACACAGACAAGCTCACCACTCAAGATACCAGACATCACCCAGTTCAGCAGCTGGAGAGAGCTGGTCAAGGCTACTCAGCAGTCCCTCCATGGGGCGGCGGCCGACCCTGCTTCGCCACTGTGTGACCTTCGAGATGCAGAAGTCCACCTGCTGAAGACCAGCCAAGCAGGCTGCTTCTCTGAAGAAGTCAGATGCCTCAGAGCAGGCAAGCCCGTGCCCCCCAGCAGTAGGCTGAGTACGCTCGCTCCAGAATTAGACCCCACAATGGGTCTTATACGGGTTGGAGGACGCCTGCGCCGTTTAGGCAGCTCTAGCCCCACTGACATTCACCCGATTCTGTTGGATCCACATCATGCAGTTACCACGCTCCTCATTAAAGAGACGGATGCTCAACTACACCACCCCGGGCCTGATAGAGTGCTTGCGGAGATTAGGCGCTACTATTGGATTCTGCGGGGAAGGCAGGCTATCAAGAAGTACCAGAGAGCTTGCGCTGGGTGCATGAAGTGGAGAGGGAAGCCAGTGGTGCCGAGGATGGCAGACCTGCCCTCTGCCCGTCTGCGGCTGCTCAAACCTCCATTCTTCTCAACAGGCGTGGACAGCTTCGGGCCGTACATGGTCAAGGCTGGGAGGCGGAGTGAAAAGCGCTGGGGGATTATTTTTAAATGTCTCACCACACGATGTATACATCTAGACCTGCTCACCAGCCTCGACACAGATGCTTTCCTCCTAGCACTGAGACGGTTCATCGCGCGGACAGGCACCCCCTTTGAGATCCTCTCTGACCAGGGGACTAACTTCCGAGGGGCAGATAAGGAGCTGACGGAGGCCTTTGCAGCGATGGAGTCACAGTTGCAGGAGAGGCTTGCAGAAAAGCAGATTAAGTTCTGTTTTAACCCACCAGCATCTCCCCACTTTGGTGGTATCTGGGAGCGCGAGATTCAATCAGTCAAGAAATCCCTGCAAGTGGTCATAGGTGCACAAGCGCTCCAAGAAGAGGTTCTGCTCACACTCCTCATCGAGGTGGAATGCCAAGCCGTTAGGATATGTATCTTCGGATGTGGCCAATCCAGACCCAGTGACGCCTAGCATGCTGTTGATGGGGCGGCAGGATGCCTCTCTCCCACAAGTCACCTATGCTCCCGACGCCCTCACCAGGAGGCGCTGGCGTCATTGCCAGATGATGGCGGACCACTTCTGGACACAGTTCATCAGAAACTACTTACCCACTCTTCAAACCCGCCAGAGGTGGCGCCAACACACAGATCATCTCCTCCTGGATACAGTTGTGATGATTGTTGATCCTCAGCTTCCACGTGCTCACTGGCCAATGGGGAGGGTGGTCAAGCTGAATACAAGTGATGATGGATGTATACGGACAGCTGAGGTCAGAGCTGTCAGCTCTTCCCGAAGATAATCCTGGTTAAAGGACTCTTGTTGTGGGAATTTATGTTTATTTCAAAATAGCCATGCTATTTAGGGGGCGGCTGTTATAAATTCCCTTTGTGAGTAAGCAAAGACACCCTATTAATATGTTAATTTGTTAAATATAATGTTCATCTAAATATGTGAATCATTTGAGTCAGCGGGCCCTAGTTTCGTAGACCAGGCGCAGTCAGCTTTCAGCGCACCTGCACCGCGCCGACGGGGTGTGTCCGCCTGGACTTTGCAAGTTTCGTGCACCGCGCAGGCACATCTCCCGTCTCGCCCACCGGCGCAAGTGGGAAAGAGGGAGGAGAAGAAGGCGTGAGTGGGAGACGAGGAGGAGACGAGGCGTGGACTGGGATTAATACAGCCGATTCAGATCTTCACCAATCAAATGAGCTCCTCTCCTCTCCTTTAATGCGTTAGGGGAGGTTCAGTGCAAGTTCCGTCATTTGACAACCCGATGACAGAAGCAGCGCCGCTGCTCCCACCACGCGCATCACGCACAACTGTTTCCCCCACAGTTCTTCAATAATCACATTTAAAACCCAATAAGGCAGCAGGACCTGACGGTTTCCATTCGGAGTGGTACAAGGAAATGAAAGAGTTGCTGATTCCATCAATGAAGGACACATACAACCACGTTATTAAGACGGGCATAACTCCTCCTTCTTGGAGAGATGTAGTGATTTCTCTGATACCAAAAGAGGGGAAAGACAAAACCGAGTGTGGAAGCTATCGACCAGTGAGTGTACTCAATCAAGATTATAAAATCTTTGCACACATTTTGGCAAAAAGACTCGAAAAAATCCTCCCCCAGATAATAAGCCTGGACCAGACAGGTTTTATCCAGCAGAGGCAGACACAAGATAACATTCGTCGTACGTTACATGTAATAGAGAATATAAAAAAGAATAAACTTCAGACAGTTCTATTGAGCCTCGATGCTGAAAAGGCATTTGACCGAGTCAACTGGGAATTCTTATATAGTGTACTAGGAAAATTCAAATTCCATCGGACCTTTATAGAAATTATTAAAGCCTTATATAACAACCCAAAGGCAAGAGTAAAAATAAACAGAGAAGTATCAAATTAATTTGGCCTGGAAAGAGGGACCAGACAGGGCTGTCCACTAAGTCCATTACTGTTTGCAATTTTTATTGAAACATTAAGCCAGGGGATTACTCAAGACAAAAATATTATGGGCATTACAATGTTTGACCAAGAACATAAAATTTCATTATTCGCGGACGATGTATTAGTCTACTTGTCACACCCAGAGAGTTCAATCTTGAAATTGTTGTCATTTTTTAATGCCTTTGGCTCTGTATCAGGATACAAATTGAATATTTCAAAATCCCAAATATTAAGTTTTAACTACAGACCTAGCCAGATCATTAGCTCCAAATTCAAATCAAATTAGGACATGGATCATATTAAATACCTGGGAGTAAACATTCCAAGAGAGCTAACCAATTTGTATGATTTAAATTTTAACGTGTTAAGCCAAAAGATAAAGGAAGACATAAGGAGGTGGAATTTAATCCCAGTATTAGGTTTTGAGTCACGGATTGAGTCAGTAAAAATGAATATATTACGGTGCTATATTTGTTTCAGACGGTTCCAGTTGAGATAACAGATAAACAATTCAATGAATGGGATAAACTACTATCTAGATATATCTGGCAAGGGAAAAAACCAAGGATAAAGTTTCAAACTCTTCAATTGACGAAAAACAAAGGAGGATTAGCACTCCCATGTCTGAAAGATTATTATATGGTGGCCCATCTGAAGATTTTATATAGTTGGTGCAAGCATGACTACCAGGCAAGATGGAAAGAAATTGAAGAGAAGGTGTCAGGAGCTGTTCCAGTCCAGGCTCGTTTGGGGGATAAAAGACTTATTAAGAATTTAATGGAAGAAGGTAACAAATGGATTAATCTATCTCTGAAAATTTGGCTAAAGGTTATTAACAAAAACAGTCTGTTGGAAGAAATTAGGATCCTGAACTGGTGCTCCTATGATCTTGATTTTATCCCAAAAAACTGGACGTAAATTACAAGGGATGGGCTCACAGAGGGCTTTCCTCATATTGTACCTTTTATATCGGGGGACACTGAGTGACTTCCAGGCACTGAAAAGATTATATGGATTAATTAATAGTGACTTCTTCAGATTTCTTCAGGTACGTCACCATATTAACAGCTTTATGTTGCAGGGTAAAAAGGCATTTAAAAATAGCTTATTGAAGGTTCTTATTAGTGCCTATAAAACAGACTCGGGGCTTAAAGTAATTTCAAGACTATATGGGGCTCTTCAGGAGATGAAGTTAACAAGCTCCACCTATATAAAACAAAAATGGGAGAGGGAATCTAACAGTGGTATCTCAGAAGAAGTTTGGAAGGAATATTGTGAATTTCAGTGGAGGATATCGAGCTCAGTGGTATGGAGAGTGTTTGGTTGGAAGAGTGTGAGTAGAGCATTTATTATACCTGCTCAGAAATCTCATCACTCAGGCCGTGCCAGCTGCTGGAGGAACTGTGGCTCCCAAGAAGCCAACCACTATCACTTGTTCTGGGCCTGTCCAAAAGTAAATTACTTTTGGCGTAAGATTTACTCAGAATTAGTTACTATATTTGGAACAAAAATTCAATTTAAATGGGATGAACTACTTTTTGGCCTTTTACATTCAACTTCTACAAATATTAAAACAAAACTTTTATTTGGTATCCTAAGTATTGCGGCCAGAAAAGCAATTACAAGGAAACGGCTCCAACCGAATGCTCCATCTATCGAGAGCTGGTATGATATCATCTATGAAATCTTTGTAATGGAAAGAATCACCTATTCATTGAGGCTCCAGCAACATAAATTTGAGGAAGTTTGGGAAAAGTGGAAAATGTATATCGCCCCGAAACGCCCTTCTTTTGTTTGAAAAAAAAGGGAAAAGAATTGTTCATGTATTTCTTTATAACTGGTACGTATTTCATTTATTTTCTCAAACTTTTGATTTTGGTTTTGTTTAAAAAAAAAACAAAAAAAACTGAAATGGTTCACTGTATGTAAGGTCAACTTGAAAGAGGACTATTGATTGTCGGTGAAGATGTGAATCCAAATGAAGAATGTAAAAAAAAAAAAAAGTGGCGCCTCGCTAATGCGATTTGGCGGTTACAATGATGGTAACGTTGTTGCTAGTGGTTACAGTGCCGGTAACGTTGTTGTCAATAGGGTAGCTTTTCACTGATCACTGTATAATTCACAACTTGTTGACGGCTGTTGATGGACCATTTCACAGTTGTAAACATCCCAAATAAGTCCCAATGTATTCACTGTGGCAGCGTTCATGAATGACATCAGCTGACAGTAAGTAAACAGGAAGAGGAAATTGTTTCCTTGAAATAAAATTTAATTTGTAACCAGAGTATCTTCTGAAATGTCTAATAATGGGGATAGACGAGGCCGGGTTCTACACATATAATAGCAAATCATCCGCATACAGGGATAGCTTATAGGTGACATCATTCCTGGTGATGCCCTCGACTCTCCCCTCCTCCCGAAGCCAAGTGGCCAATGGCTCGATAGCTAGAGCAAATAGGAGGGGGGAGAGGGGGCATCCCTGTCTGGTGCCCCGAGAAAGGGCGAAAGAGTGCGATTTCAATCCGTTTGTAAGGATATGGGCAGTTGGGGAGTCATTAAGCAGTCTAATCCACGCGATAAAGTCAGAGTTGAAACCAAATTTAGACAAGACGTAGTACAGGTACTCCCATTCAACCCTGTCGAATGCTTTTTGAAATTTGGAATAAAAAACATGACTCATCCAAGGTCTTTTAATACGAGAAATCTCAGAGGTCTTGAGGTGAGTTTCTTTAAGGAACTAAATATCCCCTTTGAACAAATGTGAAATCACTTTGCCCCTCTTGATTATACCATATGTTACCATAAAACCATTCAATTCAATTTTATTTATAGTGTCAAATCACAACAGAAGTCATCTCAGGACACTTAACACATTGAGCAGGACTAGAATACGCTCAAAATTTCAAGAGTCAACACAATTTCAAATTCCCAACATCACCCAGGTGCAAGCGTTACAGCGACAGTGGTGAGAAAAAACTGCCTTAATAGGCTTTTAGGCAGAAATCTCGTGCAGCCCAGGCCCATGGGTTCCAACTGCATTTGGTGTTGGTAGTATGGTAGTAGTAGCATTAACAGTAGTGGTGGTATTAACAGAAGCAATAGTATCAACAGTAGTAGTCCATGGCAGCAGGCACAGCCACGCCGAGATGGATCCATCCCAACCACGTCGCCGTAGACCAGAAAGCAGGAGTAGTTGAGCAGTCACACAGCGGGCAGGTGGAGCTACAATGTGTTTCCAGCATCAGGCCAGTTAGCAGTCTGCATCGGTCAGGACCTCAGTGGACTCTGCTGGACCAGAAAGCATAGCCAGACTCCCGGGAGTGATCCCGGGAGTAGTCAAGTTAGTGACAGTAGAGATGCCGATTTTAGTCAATTACTTTAATTAAAAATACAGGCGGTAAGAGGCAAACAAGACCACAACATCGGTGCAGTCCGGATCAGGTTCCACCACGGTCCAGGGAGACCTGCTAGGCAAGAGAGCACAGGGACGCCGGGGGAACATACACAGACAGAGCGCGAGAGAGAGAGAGAGAGAGAGAGAGAGAGAGGCTCAGTGTGCCACTATAATCCCCCAGCAGTCTAGGCCTATAGCAGCTTAACCAAGAGCTGGCTCAGGGCAAACCTGAGCCAGCCCTAGCTATAAGCGGTGTCAAAGAGAAAGGTTTTAAGCCTACTCTTAAATGTGGGAACAGTGTCTGCCTCACGAACCAGAACCGGAACACAGAATAGGAGCTTGATGGCTGAAAGCTCTGGCCCCTATTCTAATTTTGGAGACTTTAGGAACTACAAGTAACCCTTTATTCTGAGAGCGTAGTGCTCTAGGAGGACAGTAGGGTTTAATGAGCTCTTTAACATATGATGGTGCCAGTCCATTAGGAGCCTTGTAAGTGAGGAGAAGGATTTTAAATTCTATTCTGGATTTTACTGGCAGTCAGTGCAGAGAAGCTAATACAGGAGAAATGTGATCCCTTCTTCTGGTTTTAGTCAGAACACGAGCTGCAGCATTCTGGACCAGCTGGAGAGATTTAAGAGATTTATTAGAGCAGCCTGATAATAAAGAATTGCAATAGTCCAGCCTTGAGGTAACAAATGCATGGACGAGTTTTTCTGCATCTTTTTGAGACAGCATTGGCCTAATTTTAGTAATGTTACGCAGGTGAAAGTAGGCTGTCCTCGTGGTTTGTTCAATATGCGAGTCAAAGGACAGGTCCTGATCAAAGATAACTCCAAGGTTTCTTACAGTAGTATTTGAGGCGATGGCAATCCCATCAATAGTCGCTATATCTTTAGACAGCGAGCTTCGGAGGAGTTTAGGCCCAAGTACAATAACTTCCGTTTTATCAGAGTTTAACATCAGGAAATTGCAGGTCATCCAGGATTTTATGTCATCCACACATGCCTGGAGTTTAACTAGCTGATTGGTTTCTTCAGGCTTGATCAATAGATATAACTGAGTATCATCAGCATAACAATGGAAGTTTATAGAGTGTCCTCTAATAATGTTGCCTAAAGGAAGCATATATAAGTTGAAAAGAATTGGTCCGAGCACAGAACCTTGAGGAACACCGTATTTAACTTCAGTGTGCCTGGAGGATTTTTCATTGACATGCACAAACTGAGATCGATTGGATAAATAGGACTTAAACCAGCTTAATGCGTTTCCTTGATGCCAATTAATTCCAGTCTACATATTAGAATCTCATGGTTAATGGTGTCAAATGCAGCACTAAGATCTAGCAGAACAAGTACAGAAACCAGTCCTTTGTCAGAAGCAATAAGAAGGTCATTTGTAATTTTTACCAGAGCTGTCTCTGTGCTATGATGTACTCTAAATCCTGACTGGAAGTCCTCAAGTAGACTGTTATTGTTGAGAAAGTCACACAGTTGATTGGCGACTACTTTCTCAAGGATCTTAGAGAGAAAAGGAAGATTTGATATTGGTCTGTAGTTTGATAAAACCCCTGGATCTAGAGTAGGCTTCTTAAGAAGAGGTTTAATTACAGCTACTTTAAATGACTGTGGCACATAGCCTGTTAATAAAGACACATTGATCATATCTAATAGCGACCCGCTAACTAAGGGTAAGACTTCTTTCAGTAGCCTGGTTGGTATCGGGTCTAGGAGACAGGTTGAAGGTTTAGAAGAAGAGATCATTGACGTTAGTTGGTTTAGGTTGATTGGAGAAAAGCAGTCTAAATATATATCAGGTCTTAATGCTAGTTCTAAAACTCCTGAGTTTGAGGGTAACGCGGTTCCAATTGAAGGCAAGATGCAAGTAATTTTGTCGCGGATTGCTAGAATTTGATCATTAAAAAAGTTCATAAAGTCGTTACTACTAAGATCTCTAGGAATGCATGGCTCAGTAGAGCTGTGACTCTTTGTCAGCCTGGCTACAGTACTGAAAAGAAATCTAGGGTTGTTTTTATTTTCCTCTATTAAAGATGAGTAGTAGGCTGCTCTGGCGGAGAGCCTTCTTATACGTTTTAAGACAGTCCTGCCAAACTAGGCGGGATTCTTCCAGTTTGGTGGAGCGCCAGATGGTTTCAAGTTTACGCAGTTTTTGTTTTAATTTACGAGTTTGGGAGTTATACCAGGGAGCTAACTTCCTATGCTTTATAGTTTTCTGTTTTAGCGGAGCAACAGAGTCGAGAGTCAGTAGGCTTCCAGATTCATCTATAAGAGAATCGATCTGGGAGGGACTAAGATTAACATAAAAGTCCTCCGTTTCATTAAGACATGGAAGTGAACTCAAGACTGGCGGAATTATTTCCTTAAACTTAGCTACTGCTCTATCCGATAGACACCGATAGTAGCTTTTTCCTAGAGGAGTGAAGTCCAGCAACAATAATTCAAAGGTTATCAAGTAATGGTCAGAGGAATGACCATTACTTGATAAGAGGAATCCGAAAGAAGAATTTTGAGGAAGGATTATTAAGTTTTCGATTTCAACACCATAAGATAAGACGAGGTCGAGAGTGTGGCTATGACAGTGAGTCGGTTTATGTACATAAACCATAAAACATAGGAAGTTAGCTCCCTGGTATAACTCCCAAACTCGTAAATTAAAACAAAAATTGTGTAACCTTGAAATCATCTGGTGCTCCACCAAACTGTAAGAATCCTGCCTTGTCTGGCAAGACAGTCTTAAAATGTATAAGAAGGCTCTCCGTAATGCCAGAAGAGCCTACTACTCATCTTTAATAGAGCAAAATAAAAACAACCCTAGATTTCTTTTCAGTTCTGTAGCCAGGCTGACAAAGAGTCACAGCTCTACTGAGCCATGTATTCTTAGAGATCATAAAATTCTTAAAATGTTAGCTATCAGAGACAAAATTACTCATTACTTGCCTTCAATTGGAACCATGTTACCCTAAAACTCGGGAATCTTAGAAATAGAAACAGCATTAAGACCTGATATATATTTAGAATGCTTTTCTCCGATCAACCTTAACCATCTAACGTCAATGATCACTTCTTCTAAACCTTCAACCTGTCTCCTAGACCCGATACCAACTAGGCTACTAAAAGAAGTTTTCCCTTAGTTAGCGTGTCCTTAGTAAATATGTGCAATGTGTCTTTATTAACAGGCTATGTGCCACAGTCATTTGAAGTAGCTGTAAATAAACATCTTCTTAAGAAGCCTACTCTAGATCCTTTATAAATAACAACAGTCTACTTGAGGACTTCCAGTCAGGATTTAGAGTACATCATAGTGCAGAGACAGCTCTGGTGAAAATGACAAATTGTTTCTGACAAAGGACTGGTTTCTGTACTCGTCCTGCAAGAGCTTAGTGCTGTGTTCGACACCATTAACCATGAGATTCTAATATGTAGACTGGAAAAATGAATTGGCATCAAAGGAACTGCATTAAGCTGGTTTAAGTCCTATTTATCCAATCGATCTCAGTTTGTGAATGTCAATGAAAAATCCTCCAGGCAGACTAAAGTTAAATATGGTGTTCCTCAAGGTTCTGTGCTCGGACCAATTCTTTTTAACTTATATATGTTTCCTTTAGGCAACATTATTAGAAGACACTCTATAAACCTCCATTGTTATGCTGATGATACTCAATTACACCCACCGGCCACTTTATTAGGTACACCTGTCCAACTGCTCGTTAACGCAAATTTCTAATCAGCCAATCACATGGCAGCAACTCAATGCATTTAGGCATGTAGACATGGTCTACAAGACAAGACGATCTGCTACAGTTCAAACCGAGCATCAGAATGGGGAAGAAAGGTGATTAAAGTGACTTTGAACGTGGCATGGTTGTTGGTGCCAGACGGGCAGGTCCGAGTATTTCAGAAACTGCTGATCTACTGGGATTTTCACACAACCATCTCTAGGGTTTACAGAGAATGGTTTGAAAAAGAGAAAATATCCGGTGAGCGGCAGTTCTGTGGGCGCAAATGCCTTGTATTAACGGTTCAGGCTGGTGGTGGTGTAATGGTGTGGGGGATATTTTCTTGGCACACTTTGGGCCCATTAGTACCAATTGAGCATCGTGTCAACGCCACAGCCTACCTGAGGATTGTTGCTGACCATGTCCATCCCTTTATGACCACAGTGTACCCATCTTCTGATGGCTACTTCCAGCAGGATAACGCGCCATGTCATAAAGTTCACTGTACTCAAATGGCCTCCACAGTCACCAGATCTCAATCCAATAGAGCACCTTTGGGATGTGGTGAAACGGGAGATTCGCATCATGGATGAGCAGCCAACAAATCTGCAGCAACTGCGTGATGCTATCATGTCAATATGGACCAAACTCTCTGAGGAATGTTTCCAGTACCTTGTTGAATCTATGCCACGAATGATTAAGGCAGTTCTGAAGGCAAAAGGGGGTCCAAGCTGGTACTAGCAAGGTGTACCTAATAAAGTGGCCGGTGAGTGTATATCTATCAATCAGGCCTGAAGAAACCAATCAGCTAGTTAAACTCCAGGCATGTGGTGATGACATAAAATCCTGGGTGACGTGCAATTTCCTGATGTTGAACTCAGAATAAACAGAAGTTATTTTACTTGGGCCTAAACTCCTTCGAAGCTCGCTGTCTAAAGATATAGCGACTATTGATGGGATTGCCATCGCCTCAAATACTACTGTAAGAAACCTTGGAGTTATCTTTGATCAGGACCTGTCCTTTGACTCACATATTAAACAAACTACAAGGACAGCCTACTTTCACCTGCGTAACATTACTAAAGTATTACTAAATGCTGTCTCAAAAAGATGCAGAAAAACTCGTCCATGCATTTGTTACCTCAAGGCTGGACTATTGTAATTCCCTATTATCAGGCTGTTATAATAAATCTCTTAAGCTCTCCAGCTGGTCCAGAATGCTGCAGCGCCTGTTCTGACTAAAACTAAAAGAAGGGATTACATTTCTCCTGTATTAGCTTCTCTTCACTGGCTCCCAGTAAAATCCAGAATAGAATTTCAAATCCTTCTCCTCACTTACAAGGCTCTTAATGGTCAGGCACCATCATATCTTAAAGAGCTCATTAGGGCCATGGGGCAAGAGCCTGAGCACTGACCCCTACAGCTATGAAATAGCTGAGGTGACTAGTGCTCGGGGCTCAGCCCCTGTTGTTATACTGTGGATTTTTTTCCTACTTATTATTATTTTCTTCTTTAATCTTCCGGACAAATTTTGATTCGCTACTAGTGCATTGAAGTGAATGGGACGGGCCGAAAAAAACGAGTGAAAAAGAGCAATCATTGTAGTTTTCTGCTGCTTAACTTTAAACAGTAGACACAAGTCTTGTGTATTGGTGTATTAACCCACGTTTCAATAGATCATATTGTTTTTTATATCAATCACTGTTCAATGACCATGATCGTTTGGGGAGAAATTATGAGATTATAATGGGTATGTATTGCATGGAACATTCCGAGCTAGAGTGCGTGAAATCATCAGTGGGAGAGAACCCCCCCCCCAAAAAAACTGCTCTCTTTCCAAACTGCTCCCGGCCACAATTTACACACTACACACATGATATTTTCCAAATTTGTAGACAAACTTGTTCTTTTCTCTCACATGTGCTCAAAAAATCAGAGAGATTTACAGAAATTGAAATAAGCCTCTAAGTGCAGCCACGTCTGTCTTCTGTCCTCATACAAAATTTTCTGAGAGAAGCAGCAGGGATTTTGGGATTCTGAGCTGTGAAAGTACAACACTGTGCAAATGTTCAACATTCAGCAGACAGTACAATTCTCTATACGATGCAAGGCTAATATTCTGAAAACAAATCTGCTACAGGCCATCTTTTATGGTGAAAATCACATTTTTATTTTTTTCAATTCTTAAATGAAAAAAATCTCAACATCAATGCATAACTGAAATAAATATTACTCTTTAAATTAATATAAATTGTTCATTGACATGAATATAATTTATAAATTGATACATCAAATAAAAAATAAAATAAGCAGCAGATTTTTAAATGAAACCCCATACCAACTAGAAACAAGCAGGTACAGTAACTGAAGTAGAAAGGTATCAAAACGATGCCCAATTCTGTTTTGATTAAAATGTTGAATAGTATGGCCAAGTCAGCATGAAGGAATTTTAAAAAATCTGTTCTGTGTAAACTAAACAATACAGTTAGTATGAATATTTAGTATAAACTAAACAGGCCTGGGCCCTCATTTATAAAGCTTGCGTACGCACAAAACGGGGCTGGAAACGTGCGTACGCCACTGTAATGGGAATTTTGGATGTTTGTAATTTATAATCAGAATATTTGTCAGGCCAGACGTCGATCCGCATCTCCTCATCTGACTGTTATGCTATGACGAAAATGAATGCCTGTTTGTAGATGATATGAACATGAGTGCAACATTGACATAAGATAATTTCAGGACTATGTGTTCTGTAAATCTTGACCTTGCCTGTACATCTTGTCTTTGTAAGATAGGACATGATCCGTCCTTTGTCCATGGTTCCTCCTCCTTAAAAGGGAGATTGTTGTTAGACTCAGGGTCGTTCCTGCTGATTCTGAACCTTTGCATCAGAAGGCAGGGGTGAACAGTACTTTCTTCTGCAGATGAGAATACTTAGTGGAATAAACCTCGGAGAAAAAGCTGATCCTGGTTGTTGATCTTTATTGGGCAGATTCATTTTTCCACAACACCACTTTCCACGCAAATGTTGTGATCTATAAAAACCAAACTTGGCGGGAAAGTGTGCGTAGTACCCGTAAGCAAACTCTGAGGCATGCGTACCGGTACACACATTCTGGAGACTGGAAGGGAATCAGCAGTAAACGTGAGAAGAACTAAATATTTTTGATGACTCGCACACGTTTAATTACACTACATATCATACGTTAGATCTGCGTTATCATGAGGAACTCCAGCAATGTTTTTGACACTATTAATGAGTGATATTATTTTTCATATTAACACCTTCTTTTAAAATCTGACTTGTATCTTAAATCAAAATCATTTTGAAATATTGAATCAGCGCTGTCACCGCAGGAGGAGACGGCCCAAATGCATGTAATAAATATCCTCCATTAGATCACTGCAGAACAAAGCGGGAATAACTAAATATTCTCCTTATTTATGTGCATATATCATCAACGCACATACATACAGCCATTAAGCCATTGTATACTTGTTACACTTTATCCTCGTTTTTAAACCACCAGAGTGCAGAGGAAATGCGCTATAATGAGTGGCACGCTTGTGCGCGCTCAGTCGTGGAGCGTGGAGAGCGCAACTTTACCGAACTTCAGGAGGCAGACTCTACACCCGACCGCTTGATGTGCCATGCGTCCGGGGTGCGCTGCTGCTTTGCGCCGGACCCGGAGGCTGTGCCGAGGGCCCGTCACCCTCCTCACCATCACCCTCCTCTACGCCACACGCTGCAGACTCTGGAAGGACAAAAACTATTGAACGTTTTGTTTTATATACAATAAAAGTTTAAAATCTGTTTACCCTTATCCCTCTGGTCTCAGTCGCGTCTGTGTCTCCCTCCTTTTCGGAGACAATCCCCGTCAAAGTCACATCAAAATCAAACCTCCTCAAATACTCAAGCAATATATCAAATACATGTTGGTAAAGGAGCGGAAAGATGTCATTTACCTTCAGATCACCGTCCGCTCCGTCCCACTGACGCCGTTGACTGCAGCAGCAATGTGTTGCCACTCGCACTGCGTCTTTTTCTTCGTGATCCCGCTGCTGTGGCCACTAAATTAAATTATTTTCCGGGCCTCCACCTCCCAAACAAGTGTCTCTTTCTCCGTTTCTGAAAAGTTACGTTTCTTCGCTTTTTTTTCTGACCTGTCGCCGTGATTCAGCACACGGAAACGATTGCATGCCGGCTCATTAACATAGTAAAATGTGGGCGTGTACAGGGCGGGATTCAGGTACGCACACTTGTAGGTGATCCTGTGATTTATAAAGGGAACATTGCGTACAGCTTGCGTGCGCACAGTTTTATAAATCTGATTTTTTTTTGGCGCACGCAAACTTTGGCTTTTTGGCGTACGTACACTTTTAGTAAGGATCCTACGCACAGTTTTATAAATGAGGGCCCTGGTATGTGTAAAGTGCTACGTCCTATGTCTGCTTCAAAATAAAAGTCAGCTCACCTTTAGCCAGTTACATGCTCTTAATGTGAAGCTGCACTGCACAGGAAGTGTTTTTATTAGCAGTAGCTTAACGTATACTGAGCCATGAGAAAAGACTCATGTCTTGTCTCACCTCACCTGCGCCTCATTTCAATACTTTTTCTTTTTGAAAAAAACTCATATCCATGTTAACAAGCCCTGTCCGCACTTTCTTCCTACGTTATCTCCTTCTGTCTCTCGCGCTCATACAAACGGTTTCGCGGGTCGCGCTAGGTAGAGAGATGCAGCTTTTTTTTCCTTCCCTACGTGCTTGCCACGGCGGAGGTGTATTTCAGGCATGACGGCCCTCCATGGCTGAAATACGCTGGGGGAAACCCTGATGTCTCATTAAAAAAAAAAAAATCCAGAGTCTCCCTTCAGATATGCTATGGTGGGCTGGGGCATGTATGTCAAGTCACCTCCTTCTGCAGATGGGACTGGGAGCAAAGCTGGATCAGGTTCAATATGAGGGGCAGAGCTGCTGAGCCTGAAGATGCATCTGATCCTGGCATCAGTGGACAGGGAAAACTTATTTAGTATGAATAGCTGCTAAGTTTACGTGCATTGATTTAATGTCAGCTAAAAGAGGAGTGAAATACCAAAACTCTTTTTCTATTTTAGCTTGGTGAATCATCCTTGAATTAGCGGTCATCAGAGTGAAAATAACAACACCACTCATCAACTACTCTCACCTTTTTGGCTGAAAAAATGTGTGACATACTGTTGCCCTTTAACTTCTCTATCTTTCTTTTCTTTGCTCTATTTTTGCTTTTGAAAGCCTGATTTTTGTCGTTGATGATACGATCCTCCCTCCTTACTCACTCAATAGTGGCACGGGATGCGCTGCGTTTGAAAAGAGGACCAAACCATTACTTCTAAATACAGGGGGGTGTACAGAGGTTTAACATTGTTACTTTTTGTCAGAAAACAGTGAAATTAACCGTTATTTTATTTATTTCACTCTATATAAAACGTTTTATTAATGGAAATTATTGATTAACGATGACAAGTTCATTTAATAAAAAATCCTCATGTTCTAATATTTTAGGGCCCCTGTCAGTCATGGGCCCCCTTAGAATCGTCCTAACCTTTCCCCCATTACGGCGCCCCTGAGAAGTAGAGAGAGGTCCCCTGTTTTAAACTTGCAAAATATCTCCAAAATATATACTGCAAAAACACCTAAATCATATCAAATCGTTCGGGAAGTCCTTGTGGCGATGATGGTCTGTTTTTTTTCAAACCGACCATTTTGTCAGAAAATATGAGACCAGTGCAGTAGCAGAAAATTGCTGTTATTCTGCACGTTTCTGTCTCTCACGGCCTGCGGAGACTTCAAGTTGCCATGGTAACCCTTTAACTGAGCCTCAGGACACAGCTACAGTTAAAGGGATAGTTCACCGCCACGCAGGTGGTCTAGTGGTTAGAGCCATGTACCATGTATGCTGCAGACCGGAGGTCCTTTGCTGCATGTCACATCCCCCTCTCTCTCCCATGTTTCCTCTCTGTTCACTGCTGAATAAAAGGCGTCTATGTCAGAAAAAGAATCTTAACAAAATAAAAACAAAGGGATAGTTCAACATTTTAGCAAATTGGCCCATTGCCATAATCCCTATAGTCACAGCAGTAGGTTCATTACCTTTATTTGTCAGTGTAAGCTATTTTAGCTGCTCAGAGCTACACTACAGAGGCTTTCCTGGTTTCCCTCATCAAACTCATCAAATACACAATCCAACAACTCCAAAATGCTTTCATTGACAGTTTGGGACCTGCACATTCACCACGCTATGTGATAATGATGTACCGTTATGAGACGGAGCCGTTTTAGAGGTAAATTCATGCAAACTTTTCAGCAAACAGTCTCTGTATTTGCCTCTAAAACAACAACTCCATCTCGTTTGAAATCTCTGAAGAATCTCATCATAATGTAGACACTCCGGCAGTAACCCCCGTGCCCCTTTCAAAATTTCCCCAGAGGGAATTTTCTAGTTAAACCCTACTGTCCTGCTAGAGCACTACGCTCTCAGAATAATGGGTTACTTGTAGTGCCAAAAGTCTCCAAAATTAGAACAGGTGCCAGAGCTTTCAGTCATCAAGCTCCTCTTCTGTGGAGCCATCTTCCGGTTCTGGTTTGGGAGGCAGACACTGTTCCCACATTTAAGAGTAGGCTTCAAACCGTTCTCTTTGACAACGCTTATAGTTAGGTCTGGCTCAGGTTTGCCCTGAGCCAGCTCTTAGTTAAGCTGCTATAGGCTTAGACTGGGGGGGGATTTATTGATAGTGACACACTGAGCCTCTGTCTCCGTCTCTCTCTCTCTCTTATTATTATATTATATCTCTCTCTCGCTCCCTCCCTCTCTCGCTCTCTCTGTGCACTCAAAAAAATAACTCTTTGAATGAACTTAAAAAAATCATGGAAAGTATTTTCACACGATTAAATGGCTTTCTTTCAGCATTAAGCAATTTTGTTAGTCCAACTTGATGCACTTGCATGGGTTCAACTTCATTTAAAAGGGTTGATTGAACTTATCTTCTAGGTTTGAGTCCAACTCAATTTAGTTGTGTTGGGTCAATTAATTCATTAGGGTTGATTTAACTTGTTTCAAAGGGCTGAGACTGACTAAATATAATAGTATTGGACCCACTAATTTGACAGTAGTAAAATTACACCAGTATATTAAGTTCCAACCCAAATAAAATAAGTTGGCCCAACAGAATTGCTTAATGCTGAAAAAAGGCCTTTTAATTACATGGAAATACTTTCCATGATTTAATTAAGGTCGTTCAAAGAATACAATTTGAGTGTTAACACTTTAAGGTTTGTAGTGAATAGTAACTGAAACTAAGTTTCAACAAAGTCTACAGACTGCTTGGTGTCATGGGTAGAAAGAAACATAAGATAAACAGTAGATATTGCCATAAAATTGTATTTTCGAAATTAGTCAATGACTAACAATGCACTGGTAGTAACACAAATGGAATGATATTGCAGTTTTACACAAGCAACAACACAAAAATTGTTGTGGTCGCAGAGTGAGGGAGGCGGAGCAGAAAGGTGGTGTGTAGGGATACAGGGATAGGGAGAGGAGAAATAGTTGCAGCCCAAAGCAAAATGAACCCGATTGATATAAGCAATATTGTCCCGTGTTATATCTTGTTTAGAAATATATTAACATAGATTATATTGCCTAGCCCTAACACACACTGAAATCTTTTAACCAAGTTTTATTTTTTATTTTTTTTTAAACATGCACAATATACTTTCCTTGGCAGAAAAAACATTAAAATATTATATTCTGAGGGAGTGCCGCTCAGGTGCTGCTGCTTCTCCAGGAAATGAGCAGTATCACCTTGAGTTTTTCAAATTGCGATAATAAAATCTGAAATGGTGATAATAACCGTCGGGAATTTTACCGCGGTTTATCATTATACCGGTAATCGCTACATCCATGATAGGTAGAACTTACGTATAGCAGTTGGCCTAATAAATTGTTATTCTGTGCAGACATCAATTTGTAAGTACATGCCTGGTTGGTTTACAAATGCAATGCAGTCGGCAAGTAGGTAGATTTCAAAGAGGTTTTTAAGACCTTATCTTTCCAAATTTTACAGCTGATTGGAACCCAGAGGAAACCCCATCCATTCCAACTGATCAAAACCTTAGTAAATATAAAAGGTAAATTAACATACCATGTATTCCTTCACCAGCTTCTCCAGACCTTCGAGGACGCATTCTCATCTAACGTCAATGCTGTCTGTCTAAGTATGCAGATCAGAGAGAATATGCCAAGAAAAAAACAAACAAAAAAAAAAAGATTAGGAACACTGTCTCAACCTACCAGCAGAGCAGGTTTCACCCAGCTTAGACAACTTTTAACTAGATTCACAGTAAGTCACAACATTAAAGGCATTTAGAGACTAGAGTAATAGTGAATACAGTTGTTCTCTAAAGATTGTGAACCCTTTTGGAACAGCCCAGTTTCCACCTATTGTTTTCCTTGTTGAAAACGTGTGTGGGATCGCATGTGGCCTATTTGTCCTGTCTGCCCACTTGTAGGGGAAATGCAGGATAAATTTGTTGAGAGCTTCAAGATTGAAATATTTTTTGGAAATCAGAAATACCAAACAACGTGCAAGCTTCACTATGCATTTTTTTGCATAGCTTACGCAGGATGTGTGAATAGAAATACTCACAAAAAAAGTCCTGCACGGAAAACATTACTTAAAGGACAAAAAAGCAGCCCCCACCCCCAACACACACATACTTCATACCTTTTTCAGAAAAGATGCAGGCACCAATGCAATGAATGGCAGACACAGGTGTGGTCGGACAGCACACTCTTGCAGTCGGATGGAGGACACAGGACACTTTCGTGACAAATTGCTGTGATAAATTGGGAGAGATTAATTTTTGTATTTTTTTTTTATTTGTTTATTTCGGGCATGTCCGTTAAATCATCATCACACATCTTTGTTCACATAGTAAAATACACATGGCCGAAAGGGAAAGCGGGAGAAGGCAAGGCTTATCTAGTCCCACCCCCATTACCCACAGGAAAATAATCTACATCATAATCTTTTCTTATCTTTTGCATTTTTCACTTGACATAACATTTTCTTTTACTTATGACATTTGACATAATATGTTACAGCAGTAGGTGGTACAGAGAGCTGAGGTCCAGTGCATACAGATTACGTGTGTCAGCATCGACAGAGAACAAGAAAAAAAAAAAAAAAAAAGGTCCAGTGTAGCTATTATTTTTTGGGGTGGTGTGGGAGTCCTTTTTTTTTTTTTTTTTTCTGCCATTTTTATTTTATTCATCACTCTCCTGCAGCTTTCGCCGCCCTTAACTTCGCCATTTCCTCCCGGTTAGTGGCCACTTCGGCTCGCATCCATGCCGGCAACTCGCGAACTGTGGAGATGTCAGAGCGCATCCCGACCATAGTTGACCGATTTGTCACCATTTCCTCCCGGTTAGCGGCCACTTCAGCTCGCATCAGTGCCGTGAACTCGCGAACTGCGGAGATGTCAGAGCGCATCCCGACCACAGCAGACCGAGTGGTGGAGTTATCCGCCCTCACACTGGTCAGCTCAGCTCAATTAATGTCCATGAAGATCAAGTTAGCAAGTAATCATTGACAGAAATGCAAAAAGTAGTGAAAAAGGTTATTTTTGAGATTAGAATATGAGAAAAATGTAAATGTTTAATTTGCAGACATACACAGTAAAAAGTGAAACTAGTTACCTGCATAACTATAGCACAAAAAAATTTGAGTTACCCTTCCTTCAGACACACACTCGTCGGGGGCACACCATCACGTATGAGACGCGTTACCGCAAAATAAACGACACAAGCAGCTCCGCGTTTTGACAGTCGGGAGTTTTCTACTCTGGTGCGAGGCTTCAAACACGTGACGACCCGACACTGGCGAATTGACCGGACATCAGCGCTCCACACGTTCACCATCACTTTAGCTGCCACTTCTACTCATTTCCTCCCTCTTTTCCAACTTTAACCTTTCCTCCTTCCCTTTAGCTTTGTCTGCTGCAGCTTTAACAAACCCACACTCTCAGGACGTGTGTCAGACGGCAGACCGACAGGCTGCCGTCCCGGCAGTGTCTTAATTATTGGGCGGTGGTAGATGTTCAAAAAGTACAGATAAGAGTATCGTTGGTCCAGAATATTAACAGTACCCTGGTACCGACCCAAGTAGGTACGGGGACCAAAAAGTACCGGTCCTCGGTTTACATCCCTAGTTAAGATCCACAAGAAAGTAAAAACGTACCGGTACAGAAACTAGGAGCTTCTTTTCCACGAGCAGCACAACTGTGTGATTAGCACCGTGCTGAAGTTAGTTTTAAGTTGGATATTCAACGGATATTCACTCCGGTTCCAGCCGCGACTTTACTGAGGTTTGCCCAGTCGGTGTGACAAGCTGGCGGGCGGCTAACCTGCTTGTACTGTGACGGCTGCGCAGCAAATAAACACAAACGTTCATGCTCATTTCTAAAATACACTAAAAAGCGTGCTCACAATTCCGCTGCAAACCACACTTCCCGGCAATTCACCACAATTATTATTCCTCCCAGCGAGTTTTCCCATTTGTAATCATCAACACCACCATGATAGCGAAGAGGCACATGCACATGGTGACATTGGCTATTTAGTCTAATAACAATAAATAACAAACTATCATTGTGACCAAATATAACTGAAAATGATGGACTAACTGCTGATGACATTTCTGCATAGTATTTCGTTTGAATTTAGATGGACGATAATGGATTTCTGCTTACCTTTTCCATGTGCACGCCAAAGGACAACGAGGATCTTCTTCCCAAGTCTCCTTGCGATGAAGTATCGCGATAGCGATGTATTCTCGCGCGATGTTTTGCTTTTCCCGCCTACCTGTAGAAACTCAATTGTCTCACTTTCTGGCAACATGAATGAATCTAATGAATGTTTGGTTGTTTGATTTCATGCAAACCCAACATGATTTAATCATGTTCACCTTTGAAACATGAAATTATAGCTTACATAACACATGTTGCATTTTAGTGAATGTAACAGCCCACCAGTTTCCTTTTTTTTGAGTGTGTATGTTCCCCCGGAGTCCCTGTGCTTTCTGGCCTAGCAGGTCTCCCTAGACCGTGGTGGAACCGGATCCGGACTGCACCGATGCTGTGGTCTTGTTTGACTCTTACCGCCCATATTTTTAAGGCGGCTAACTATTGATTAAAGTAATTGACTTAAATCGGCATCTCTACTGTTACTAACTTGACTACTCCAGGGATTACTCCCGGGATCTGGCTGCTAACTGGACTGATGCTGGAAACACCATATTGTAGCTCCACCTGCCCACTGTGTGACTGCTCAGCTACTACTGCTTTTTGGTCTACGGCGACATGGTTGGGATGGATCCATCTCGGCGTGGTTGTGCCTGCTGCCATGGACTACTACTGTTGATACTATCGCTTCTGTTAATGCCACCATGACTGTTAATGCTACTACTACTATACTACTACCAACACCAAATGCAGTTGGAACCCAAGGGCCTGGGCTGCACGAGATTTCTGCCTAAAAGCCTATTAAGGCAGTTTTTTCTCGACACTGTCGCTGTAACGCTTTCCCCTGGGTGAGGTTGTGTTAAGTGTCCTGAGATATGACACTATAAATACAAGCAGGATCGGGCCACAGCGGTGATGTTGGGGGTGCAGGATAGTTGGTCATCAAGGATTACACCCAGGTTCTGTGCAGTTGATGAAGGCAATACTGTGATGTCCTCGACAATGACAGACAGGTCCATGCGAGGGCAGTCTTTCCCCGGGATGAAGAGGAGTCCGGTTTTATGCAGGATAAGCTTGAGGTGATGCACAGTTTTCCAGACGGAGATGTCTGCCAGACATTCCGAGATGCGAGTTGCATTGTGGGTGTCGGAGGTTGGGGGGTAAAGAGAGCAATAGCTGGGTGTCATCTGCATAACAATGGTAGGAGAATCCATGTGATATGATTACAGAGCCTAGTGATCCGGTGTATAGTGAGAACCGAAGCGGTCCTAGTACTGAACCTTGAGGGACACCCGTTTCCAGAAAACAGGGTTTGGACATAGAGCCATTCCATGTGACCTGAAAGGTGCAATTTGTCAGGTATGATGTGAACCAGGTTAAAGCAGAATCAGTGATGCCAAGTTCAGCCAGGGTGGAGAGGAGGATTTGGTGGTTGACTGTGTAAAATTCAGCAGATACATGGAGGAGAGGGATGAGGCTCTGGCATCTTGCAGGGACTCAGTTACTTTGAGGAAGGCTGTCTCAGTGGAGTGAGCAGTCCTGAATCCTGATTGATTAGGGTCAAGGAGGTTGTTCTGTGAGAGATAGGATGACAGTTGGTTGTAGGCAGCGCATTCCATGGATTTAGAGAGGAATGAAAGAAGAGATACAAGTCTGTAGATTCAGATGTCAGCAGCGTCTAGGGTGGAGTTATTTTAGGAGTGGCTTCACTGTAGCTGTCTTGAAAGCCGCTGGAATGAGACCTGAGGTGAGGGAGGAGTTGATCAGGGTGGTGAGGAATGGCAAGATGTCATGTGAGATGTCTTAAAGAAGAGAGGAGGGAGTCGGGTCAAGGGAGCAGGTGAATAGGACAGGATGACCACGTGGATTCAGGCACATTTATTTCTCCTGCCTGCATGAAAACAGCAAAGCACAGTGGTTTTCTGAAATGGTTTACTGCGCCTTCTCCCATTGAATCCAGAGAAGAAGGGCGAGAACACCTAAATAACATGCATTCAATTAGAAAAATAAAATAAAATAAAAAAATATATAAATCTGAATAAAACAATATCCATCACATTCCCATCAATATTTTACATTAAGAAAATTACAACACAACTCGCATTGGGGGACAAAACAAAACACACCCTCATATACCTGCATGAAAACAGCAAAGCACAGTGGTTTTCTGAAATGGTTTCTTCACAAGGATTACTGCACATGTTTGACCACCAGATATACTATTTTCAGTATGTGAACACAGTAGCCATCACTAGCAATGCAACACGGAGCACTAAGCACTTGATGCAACCACGCTATCATTTTCCCGACCATAAACATCCCCAAATGCATAAAAATTACATTTTACAACACACAATACTTTTTAATACATGTTTTATAAGAAACAGCGACACAGGGGGGGCGCTAGAGAGCCCGAACAAGATGGCAGCATAGCCTGACAGCTCCCTGCAACTTAGCACAGAAAACTGCCCCGAACCTCTGTAAACCTGGTCAACTACATGAAACAAAGGATGTCTCAACCCCAAGCAGCAAAGGAGTGCGTAATCTTCTCGAACGCTCGCCAAACAAACACACGAAGCAGCACGAAGACGGCGACTCCGATTCCAACTCCGGGCAAGAATGTTGTAGCTAGCAACACTGCTAATGTAGCCAGCAACATGGCTAATGTCGCCGACGTGCTATGTGAGCTCAGATCACTCCGCTCCGAGTTCAGTTCGAAGCTGGACGGAATTAACAACCAACTGGGGGAGCTGAAGCATTCTATGTCAGTGATGGAGAATAATTTAGGTGACATTAAACGAGATGTAACAGCTAATGAAGAACGAATCGAGGAGGCCGAAGTCCGCATAGCCGCTACAGAGGACGCGCTGGACAAGACCGAGACGGCTCTGGCTAAAGCAACAAAGCGGCTCACATACCTGGAAGAAAAGACCGAGGACTTGGAAAACCGCGGGAGGAGGAAGAATATCCGGCTGTTTGGTCTTAAGGAGGGAGCTGAAGGTACGCGTCCTCTTTTGGACTTTATAAATGATATGCTACCCCAGTGGCTCGACACTGAAACCGACAGAGCATTTAGCCCACCGTACCCTGGCTCCAGCAGTTCCCAACCAGAACCGAGCCGTCCTCCTTCGCTTTCTCAACTACCAAGATAAGGAACACGTCCTACGCGCCACAAGACAGCGGGACATCACACACGACGGATCCAAACTCGCATTCGTCCAGGATTTTTCAGCGGAGACGATCAGACGAAGACGGGAGTTCAACGCTGTAAAAAAACTGTTTGTTGACATGGGGACCTTCCGAGGATTTCACCTCCAACCGTGCAGTCTGAGAGTGCTACACAACGGGAGGATCCAGATGTTTTCCTCCCCTCAAGAGGCTGAGGAATTCTACCGCAGAATCTCCGCTAAATAGCCTATACATGACCAGGTTTGAATCGCTTCCTATACATATATAGGGGTGAGTGCAGTGACTTTTGTGCAGAGAAATAGGCTCAGCACCGGGCTCGGCGGTGGTCACTTAAACCAATTTGCTCTACAACAGTGGGAAATATGAACAATTAACAGCAGGGACATACAGGTTATAACAAACAGAAACTTCTGTTTCATTTTCATTTTATTTTATATTATTTATTTACTCTTCCGCGAACACTTGCAGTCTATGTATATGATTGTCACTTTATTTTGGATGTGAAAAAAAAGGCATGAGAGGAACGGCATTAACATGGGAGCAGCGTGTATAGGCTTCGATTTGAAGCACACACTGCCTTTTTTTCATAATATGTGTATAAAAACCATGCTATATTTATTATTTACTTAAATATTTTTTATTTCATTTTTACCTGCATATTTGCTGTGAATTAAGTACCACCCAAGAAAGCTAAGCCTAAACTCTTTTCTGGCCTGCTCTCCTGCACAGAGATGCACTTTTTCTAAACAAGATGTGCGTTGTTGACGGATAATTGTTACTTGCCGGTCAACTTGACGGTGTTACCTGTTCCAGTGGGGTTGCCTTGTCGTTTGGGGACTAGGCTGGGGTTTTGGGGAGGTGGGGAGGGGGTAGGTAGAGGGGGCCCCTCATGCTCTACCTATGTTACATTCTCTTCTACTAGTTTGTTAGTTTTATATTGTTCTTCCCTTTACTTTTACTGTACCATGGTCACACAAAACCAATATAACATGCAAAACCCGGTATGTCTAGTACACTTAATGTAATAACTTTCAATGTCAGAGGCCTTGGCCACCCAATTAAGCGGAAGAGAGTTCTTACATTCTTAAAAAAGGAAAAAGTAGACATAGCTTTCCTTCAGGAAACTCATCTGTCCAATGAGGAGCATAAAAAACTCAAGAGAGACTGGGTCGGGCAGGTTTATTTTTCTAGCTTTACCAGCAATAAAAGGGGAACGGCAGTACTCATTCATAAAAAAATACCTTTCATATTCAAGGAACAATATAGTGACAATGAGGGCAGACACATACTAATTCGGGGGATGCTATATGGACAAGAACTAACATTGCTGAATGTATACGCACCAAATGAGGACAACCCCAAATTCATGATGGATATGATCACCTTATTTAATCAATATAATACAGACTTAGGAATAGTTGCCGGAGATTTCAATTGTTGTATGGACAGTAACTTAGACAAATCCTCAACCATACTGTCTAATCCCAATGCTTCTAAAACTCTGAGGTTAGCCTCGAATAGATTTATTTTTTTTACCTCAGGATCATCTCTCATCTGTAGTTTCATGTGATATAGGCCCCATTCTTATATCGGATCACTCACCAGTTTATCTGCGGTTATCCCTTCCCCAGCAGACATATCAAGCTAAACAATGGAGGTTCAATGCCTCACTCCTTACAGATTTTGAAGCTTGTAATAATATTAGAAAATGGCTAGAACAGTACAGACAGGATAATGCATCCTCCCCAGTTACCCCGGCAGTGATGTGGGATGCAGCTAAAGCAGTAATTAGGGGCCAGCTGATCTCTTACACATCTGCAAAGAAAAAATCTATCATTAAACAAACAGAACAACTTAAGAAAGAGTTAATAAATTTGGAACAATGCCATAAACAATCTCCTACAGAGGAAAACTTGAAAAAACTAAATGCAGTCAGAACTAGTCTCAATCTCATTCAAACAGAGCATATCAAAAAACTTCTGCAGCAATATCATGAATATGGTAATAAGCCAAGTAGACTTCTAGCCTATCAACTCAAAAAAGAACGTACAGAAAATACAATAAAGTGTACACGCAATGCAGCAGGCCAGTTGAAATATGATACACAATCAATTAAGTCCTCATTTCTTGATTTTTATACACAGCTCTATGCGTCAGAAAATCCCTCCGAAACGGATATTAAGAGATTTTTGGAAAGAGTATCCCTACCCTCTATTTCAGAGGACGAAAAGGAACAATTGAGTGCTCCGTTCACCCCAGAAGAGGTGCTACAAGCAATTAAGTCTATGCCCTCTGGAAAAACCCCAGGTTTAGATGGGTATTCTATAGAATTCTATAAGGCTTTTTGGCCACAAATCCAGCCACTTTTTATGCCCATGGTAACAGATTTTTTTGAAAATGGCGTTCTTCCTGACACTATGAAGACAGCAATAATATCATTAATACATAAGAAGGACAAAGATGCTGCTGAATGCGCATCATTTCGCCCAATTTCATTACTTTCAGTTGACTTTAAGATATTGTCAAAATTAATTGCACACAGACTAGAAGACTTGTTGCCCCAGATTATTAACTCCGACCAGTCCGACTTTGTGAAAGCACGCTATGCATCTGACAATATCCGGAGGCTATTAAACATAATTGACCACTCGACCCTACACAACACAACAGCCCTACTACTTTCGCTTGACGCAGAAAAAGCGTTTGATAGGGTCGAGTGGTCATATTTGTTTGCTGTTCTGGAGAAATTTAACCTTGGTGAAAAATGTATTGGGTGGGTTAGAACTATGTATAGCGATCCGCAAGCCCAAATATGTATAAACGGTACCCTACTCAAAAATTGAATCTGCTTAGAGGATGTCGCCAGGGATGCCCTTTATCTCCATTTCTATTTAATTTGGCAATTGAACCACTAGCGGAAGCTATACGGGCTGATGAAGAAATTGCTGGTATCAATATTGGGAAAACAAAGAACAAAATTTCACTATATGCTGATGATATAATTCTTTACTTAACCAGTCCAGAACAATCAATCCCAGCGGTCCTAGACCTTATTACTGAATTTGGAACAATATCAGGCTATAAAGTCAATTTGACAAAATCCAATGCTTTATTAATTAATTCATCAGTTTCCAACAGACTCAAGGCCATCTCACCGTTCACCTGGGCTCAGAACAGTTTTAAATATCTTGGGGTGAATGTGGCTTTAAAACTTAAAAATCTTTACCTCATAAATTATGTTCCATTGCTTAAAAAGGTTAAGGAAGCAGTGTTTCCCCCAGAAAATGTGTTAGTTAAGGTGGTGTCTGTCAGGGGGGGGGGGATGATGAGCATCACATTAATAGCTACAGATACTGTAAAACACTACAACGACATATGAGTGCATGTCTTATTTTATGAAGTAAAATATAAGTTATGGGTTTACTCAACAGCTTAATAGTTCATAGAAATTCAGGTAGAAATAGGTTAACTCAGAGTTCCACAGCTTATCAAAAACAATCCTCCCCCCACAGGGGGTGTCTCCCCCCCATGTAAATGATTATTGATTTATGAATGAATTGATAGGTGGCTTATTTTTGGCATATATTAATTTCTTTTTGGCCTGGAGGCAAGGGCGTAACTTTGAGTTGAACATTGGGGGGGTTGAGATTTCCGCCTGTGAAGCAGGTGTATATATATATATATATCTTTGGAGACTATGGTGGGGGGATTGCGATCCTGTAGGGGGGTCCGGGGGCATGCCCCCCCGGGAGAAAATTTTAAATAATTTCATTTTAATGCATCAATTTGGTGAATTCTGAGAAACAAAATATGACATATCAATTACTGACCAATTTCTTACAAACTGCTGGTACTGATACAAATGTTGACATACTAAATGGGGTTGATGAGTTTAAGCATTCAAGAAAAGATGAAAACAAAAATGACTAAAACACAATTTGTTTATTATTATTATAATAATAATAATGATAATAATAATAATAATAATAATAATATAAGTGGGTGACTATTCCTCAGCCTTCCTTGGTGTTTTGGTTTTGACTAAAGCCTCGTTCACATACGTCGCCACTCGCCCATCTCTGAGAGACAGCTGTCAATTAATGTGAATGTGTTCTAGTGGAATGTGGTCAGGACAGGCGATGCGATGTGGTCGATCGGAGATCAAATTATTTTAACTTTCTGCGATGTGAGTGAAGCGAGTACCAATCACAATGTAGAATAGAGATGATCGACAGTTGACGTCAACAGAGAGTTCCACAGATAGTTGCCGTTTGAAGTCGCCGGCGGCAGTGAATTTTTTTTTGCCAGCGAGTAGAATTCAGCGAGAAAGCGAAGTGGCGAGTAGTGGCGTATGTGAACGGGGCTATACGCACACGCACTGTCGAACTCGCCGGCTGGGGGGGGGGGGGGGGGGGACAAACTAACTTTTGTTCAGTAACATGATTTGACTCGTGAGAGGTGGCACTGGAGCCCTAGCAGTAGCTACCTCCTGTTGGGAAGATACTTTTATTCTTTTGCTTTTTTTCGCGTGCTTTCTTCATACCACCGCTGATGCGGGGAGAGACCGGAGAGACAGTAGAGAAGCGCAGGTCCGGCAAGGTGGGCGAAACCAAATCTCAGAGCGGGAGGGGGCACAGACAAACGTCACTATTTTTTACTGGTAAATTGAGAAAATCTACCACACTGTTGTGATTATAATGCTTAACATTCAATATCAATAATTATGATATCAAATTGGGTGGGTTGTGGTGGCTGGTTTGGATTATTGGGTGGGTTGCAACCCACCCATCCCCCCCATAAATTACGCCTATGCCTGGAGGCCCTGCCCGGCCTGTACAATGGTAGGGGAAACACTGCGGCGAATAATGCTAGTATATGGATTTTTTTTTTTTCTTTTTCTTTTTTTTTTAAGACGTTAGTTTAGGCGGCAGCCCTTTGTTGTTAAGGCGGCCGCCTTAACAGGAAAGCGCTGCGGGAAACCCTGGGAAGAATTAGAACATTGGAAAATGCTCCCTATCTCATTTCTCGGACGAATCAATGTAATTAAAATGAATGTCCTGCCCCGCTTTAGTTATTTATTTCAGTCACTGCCCTGTTACTTGGATAAAACATTCTTTAAATCTATAAACAAAATTTTGACCTCTTTTATCTGGAAAAATTCCTTGCCAAGAATAGCTTTTAAAACTTTAACAAAGTCCAGAGAGAAAGGGGGACTGGTATTACCAGACTTGCAGATGTACTATTGGGCCGCCCAGACAAAGGGCTTGATTAGCTGGGTGCAAAGACGTAACAATGCACACTGGATAGACATAGAAGAAGAACTCTGTACTCCCATTTCTACAACCTTGCTACCATTCATTAACAATATAAATGCACTACACCAAATAACAAAAACATATGTAGTTTACAACACTCTTCGGGCTTGGCAAGATGTAAATAAGTTTTGTGGGAATTTTGGCAAAATCTCCAGGCTCTCTCCCTTATCCTTAAACCCAGATCTGCCACCATCAATTGGTAGCTCCTTGTTTGCAAAGTGGAGAGACAATGGTATACATCAATTCCAACATTTGTTTGCTGAGGACACACTCAAGTCCTTTATAGACTTAATGTCAGAATACGAAATCCCGAAACAGGACCTTTATAAATACTTACAAATTCGCCATCTAATAAACACTCTAAAAAAGGAAAAACGCCCGTCTTTGGAGCTGACAAATCTTGAGGAGATTTTGGTGAAATCCACATCATTAAAAGGAAAAATCTCTGTAATTTATAGTACTTTGTTGAACCATTACAGCTCTTCCTTGACCCCACTTAGGAATATATGGCAGAAGGATATGGGATGTGCATTTGATGAAGATCAATGGGATACCATATGTCAAAATGTTTTCTCCTCACTGTCGTGTAATAAAATAATCGAACAAAATTATAAATTCATACACAGGATGTACCTTACTCCACTCCGCTTAAGTAAAATGTTTCCCAACTCATCCCCTAGATGTCATCGATGTAAAACATGTATAGGTTCAATTATGCATGTCTTTTGGGAATGCAAGGAATTAAAACATTTCTGGAAAGCGGTACATGATCTAACTGTTAAGGTTGTGGAAACCCAGCTGGACCTTACACCAACACGGTACCTCTTTGGTACGGAATTGGACAAGACACTGGACATCACACGCAGGAAGAGGATTATCATAATGTCCTATATAGCAAAGAAGTGCATTTTGCTCAACTGGAATCAACAAAGACCCCCATCATTTAATCTGTTTAAACAAATCTTAAATGAAACTTTAAGACTGGAACAACGCACATACGCTCTAAAAAATAAGGGGGATGCCTTCCTGAGGATATGGGAACCGTTTATGGACCTCTGACACTATCATACCATAATAGGGTTTGACATGCCTACATAACATCCATAAGGATGATCTGTGAACTGTGACCATGGACTGATCTGATTTGATTTGCTGTATTTTGTTGTTATTGTTTATTTTGGCCGTTTGTTTTTCTTCCCTTATTTCTTTGTTTGATTGTCTGTTATGTCACTTAAATGTAAAAAATAAATAAAAAGATAATTGAAAAAAAAAAAAAAAAAGAAACAGCGACACAAAATCACAATGCTCTGATAACAACATTAACCGAGCAAAGAACCGCATACCTTCTCCAGTGAACAAGGGGCCGTTGCTATTCCGGCAACAGGTCATCTCAGTGCAATGGGAGAATCCATTAAACTAATTTCTCTTTTAACACATACCAGCCACCCAAAACTACAACCCGATTCAAAATAAAGAAAATAATTTACTTTTACATTTTTAACAACAGAATAGCTCCAATAAAATAAATATAAAGATGCGGAGTTAACACATCTGCCAAACTTCAACAGTGCGGTCATAAAAGAGATGGCATTGGACAACAGTGTGACAACTATTCAAACCTCCAAGAAATGGGAGAACCTGAAGAAGAAGTATAGGGTGAAGCTATTTATTTCAGTTTTCTGGTGAATGGGCCACTGGATCACGTGGGCTATTTCTCTATGGGTTTAGTTTACACTAAGGGTGTAGCCTATGTTCATGAATTACCTGGCTCCAGTCCTATAAACAAACAAAACGTATGTGTTAATTTAACCTTGTATTTCTTTTATACCTTTTACATAGGATCTGATATTACCATGGACCGGATCAGGGACCGAGGGTGGGGAGGTCACGCCTGCAACCTGGTCTTTTTTTCGAGCAAATGCACAAGGCTCTGGGGCAGAGGGACTCTGAACATAACTGTCACAGCAATCGACTCCTCATCAGAGGTTGCAGAGGAGACTGATGAGGGGCCCAGTACCTCTGCTCCAGGGCCATCCTATACAACAAACCACAAGTCTGGGGGTTCCAAAGGACCAAAAAAAAAAAAAACACACACACACAAGCACACACACAAAAAAGAAAAAAAAAAGGTTTTGGAGTACATTAAGGAATATTCTGAAAGGCAGGAGAAAAGGCAACAGGAGCTGGATGACAGGGAGGATGAGAGGGAAAGTAAGAAGCAGGAGCAGCTGGACAAGCTCATAAATATATTTGGCAAATTAGTGGATAAGCAGCAATAATCATTTTGAGTTTGAATCTATGTTGATTATGTTTTTTACAGATTTCTGTTTACATTTTTGACATTAAACATCAGTTGCTTCTCATCCTTGTCTCGTCTCAGTGTTCTATGAATTTCAGGTTGCAAACATGAATATTGAAAGTTTGCTTTGTTGTGGCTTTGTGTGTGAAAGCAGAAATGTGTGTTTAAATATTCTTGATTAGCTCAAACATTTGGTTCCATCACAAACAAGAAACACAGAAGGCAGATATGTAGTTTTTTTTTTATCTTTATGACCATAAACTCAAATGAGAAACGAAGCGAGTTCAACATACCAGGGCATCTTCCAGTTATCCAGCTGAAGTAACCCTAACAAAGGCAATCAGAGATAAGCGGTCACACGACGCTGGTTATCAACTCGGTGAGTCAACCCAGGGTCTCCCTTTCCAACTATGAGCGCGTGCACATGAAAGAGGCGACGTTTGCAGCATTTGACCAATCACAAACATGGAACAGTCTACAGGCAGCGGAGCGGCGTATTTCACGTACGAGGAGCAAACTATAATCTTACAGAAATACGAATAAGTTAAACATATAATACAGGCAAAAAGCAACAGTTTCATCTGCCAAATGCAGGAAGGACAGCTGGCAAAAACTTGCCGACTGTGTGAATGCGGAAGTCGTATTAATAGTCATATAATATGACTGCCCCATCACAAGGGAACTACTAGATCCGACTGATTAAATGAATGTGTTAAGTTCACTGATAGCTCAGTGGTAGAGTTACTGCCCCATGTTCCGAGGCTCCCTGCAGTGGTCCCGAATCTGCCCTGTGGTCCTCTTTTAAAGCATGTCGTCCCTCTCTCTCGCCCCTTTAACTCTTACGCTGTCCTCCCACAAAAAATAACTTCAAACAAATGACTGTGTTGCTGAGATGTATTCTTATAGCGTGGTCTGTATCTCTCATATAAAAAACATTGTCAAGGAAAGAAAAAGGGTTTTGCCGGTCTCTGAACACAAATAGTTCTCTGAAGAGACTCACGATCCACCGAACTTCTTTTTTTAATGTTTTTATCCGTGCTCCAAGGGAGCTGTTTGGTCAGTAAGCGGTGTTTTTCTCCACGTTGATCTCTTATCAAGTAGCTGGGGTGCCGATACCTCTCCCTCACATGGGCCCCACTTCTCTCCTCGTGTAGGTCCAGTGGAGCATGGGGACCAGGTTCGTCAGGCTGGAGCACTGGCTCTTCCAGAATGTCTCCATGCATGAGGCATACCATTGTGGAGGAATGCACAGGCCAAGGCAATTTCTGAACAAAATTGAGGCCTAATCTCTAGCACCTTGAATTAAGTGGCCAGCCACCTTGCCTTCATTGCCCCAGATGTCCTCTCAATGATGGACCGAGCTCTGCCAGGCTTTGAATTGAAATGCTCCTGCATACTCTCTTACAAGGGGTGTCTGGAAGGGGTGATGATTTGGATTGGCAGCTCAAGGCAAGGATAGCCTCCATCTCCCAAGAGAAAATAACCAGGTGTGGGGTATAGGGAATGAAAATGAACTGTTTTTAAAAATGCGAGTGTCAACTGAACTGAACCTCCATAACCAACAAAAATGTCCAGAAATCTCCCAGTGGAGCCACAGATTCCTTGGAGTTGAATTGAATAAATTGTTTGTAATTGAAATAATCTGCCTGGTTATTCTTTGGTGGTTTGATTCTAATATGACATCCATCTATGGCCCCCACAGCCTTATTGAAGGCTTCATGCTGTGCCAGCTGGCCAAATCTATGGCCAACTTCATCTAAGGTGTTTGGACTGGAAAATGAGATAACTTTGCCCTTGCATCTGAGTATCTCTTTGGTAATCCTGTGCACAACTCTGAATACATTGGTTTTGGGCACATCAAAAGACTGTGATGTAACACGATAAGATGCCCCGTGGGTCAGCCAATAAACAAAAACTAGAACCTTCAAATGAATCCTAGTGCAAAATTTGGAGCAGCCCATTGAATGCCTGCCTTGATGTTCTAAAGTCCTTCCTTAAGTCTTGCTCAAAATCCATATACTGTATATCCGGAGCACTGGCACATGGGTGTTCAGCCTGGCATAAGTGGTGTGCTGGTATGCCTACATTGACAAAGAAACATTACATTAACAAGGATTTAAGTTGTTGTTAATTTTATATTCAAAAACAGATGAAATCAGAGGAATGCAAGCATATATTACACATCTAGTTTATCTCTTAACCGTTTTTTGGGCATTTTTGCTTAATTAAGCAGTTTTCACAAAAACATATACTAAATTAATAATGCAATTCATTTTTGCAAATTACACATTCAGTCTGTTCCTCAAGTGCCTTTGCCGTGAAGATCGTAAAATATGCAAAATTATGAGTCCTAATAATTGGACAAAAGCGTCTGCTAATTGACCTAAATGTAAATGTAAATGTCTAATACCACCATAGTCAGCAACATGTTTTCTTTGTCAATGGACCTGCATTTATATAGCGCTTTTCTAGCTAACTAGCTACTCAAGGCGCTTTACACTACATTCAGTCAATTTTACCCGTTCACACACACATTCATACACTGATGGCAGAGGAGTCGCCTGCACATCAGGACCTAACTCATTCATGCTCATTCACACAAGGCGCAGCACTGGGGGCAATTTGGGGGTTCAGTATCTTGCCCAAGGACACTTCGGCATGCAGACTGGAGGAGCTGGGATTCAAACTGCCAATCTGGAGGACGACTCACTCTACCTCTTAGCCACAGCCGTCAAGTTGATTTAACGTTTCTCCTGGTGAAGTTAAGGGCTGTCCCATTCCTATTTATACAATTTCAGGCCCTTGCAGACTCTCCCACTCACACACTTACCAGGTGACGTCAATTAAGTCAGTGAGAGTTCAGGGCTTAGACTTTAGGGGGGACATTGGGATTGGGCCTGTGAGAGACCCCTGGGGCAATTTTCAACCTGACTAAAATCGCCCCAAAATAGGCGGGACCATTTGAAGCACGTCTTTAGTGTTTGATTGGACAATGATATTGTTGGCAGATCAAATGTCTAGAACAATAGGCTCGTTGGAGATGAGCCAGGGCCTGCGCAGAATCGCTCACCAGCAATTGCCTTAAAATGCATGCCGGTTATTTTGATCCTGACTTGCTCTGTTGTCATGAACACGTGGGCAACGATAATCCCACGAGATCAAGGCGGCCACATTTTTTAGAGCCCGTTTGCCTGTTTGAGTTCAAGGTGGCGATGGCTCTGGGGAAAAAGCTGTTCTTAAGTCTGTTTGTCCTTGCCCGGGCACTCCTGTAGCGCCTGCCTGAGGGCAGCAGATCAAACAGGTAGGACCCAGGGTGGGAAGTGTCCTTGATGATGGTCTCTGCCCTGCTGAGGCAGCGGGAGGTGTAAATGTCCGATAGGGAGGGGAGAGGGCAACCGATGATCTTCTGTGCTGCCTTGACCACCCTCTGGAGCCTCTCTGCACTGGTGCAGCTGCCGTACCATACTGTCAGCAGGCTCTCGATGGGCGATGGCGGTAGAAGGTCAGCAGCAGTTTGGAGTCCATGTTGTGCTTTCTGAGGACCCTTTCTGAGGATCAGGAAGTGTAACTGCTGCTAAGCCTTCTTGACAATCGCTGTGATGTTGTCTGTCCATGAGATGTCAGCGGAGATGAGGACGCAGAGAAACCGGAACGTTTGGACTCTCTGCTGCGGTGCTGTGCCTTCTGAAGTCGACGATGATTTCCTTGGTCTTTTTGGTGTTCAGAGCCAGGTTGTTGTTTGAACACCAGGCTGTCAACTTCAGCACCTTCTCTCTGTAGTCTGCTTCATCTCTTTTTGAGATGAGTCCAACTATGGTGGTGCTGTCGGCAAACTTGACGATGAGGTTGTTGTTGTGGGCCGGACTGCAGTCATGGGTGTAGAGACAGTACAACAAGGGGCTCAGCACACATCCCTGAGGTGAGCTAGTGCTCAGCGTGCGAGTGGGGGAGAGGTGGGGGCCGAGTCTCAGTCTGGGGCCGGTTGGTGAGGAAGTCTTTTATCCAGGCACATGTGAGAGAGGGGATGCCGAGACTGACTAATTTGGTGATGAGGATGTCAGGAATGATAGTATTGAAAGCGGAGCTGTAATCAACAAAGAGCATCCGGACGTAGCTCTGCCCCTGCTCTAGATGACTCAGAGCAGAGTGGAGAGCTACAGCGATGGCATCTTCCGTGGATCTGTTTGCACGGTAGGCGAACTGGTAGGGGTCGAAATCTGGTGGGAGATAGTCCTTGATGTGCTGGAGGACCAGTCTCTCAAAGCACTTCATGATTAGGTGTGAGGGCCACAGGGCGATAATAATTTAGGCTGGTGGTGGTAGAGTTCTTAAAGTTAAATCTCTTAACAAACATATCTCATGTGGTTGATAATAATAATAATTAAAACGGCAAGCAGTATCGTGCCGGCCCTCGCTCATATGCAGTCGTGGAGTGCCTGCGGTCACAGGGCAGTGTTGTGGATGCTACCTGTGCTGCGGCTGCCACCTCTTGGCGCAAGTTTAGACACAAGCGATCGACATTCAAAGCCATCTATCTCCCTGACAGCTGTCTGAGGTGCGTGCGTAGTGTGGAGCAGATGACACAATGAATAAAATAATTAGCAGGTGTGGAAAGTGTCATGACTGTTGATCTGGTGTGATCCGAGGTGAAACTACATTTCAGTCACAGAGCTCACACACGTCAATGCCTTCCTGACCACTTTCCTCCTCCCCCTAGTGTGACCCCTCCTCTCCCTGTGTCCTCTCTGCAGGCTGAAATGAGGGGATCTGTTAAAAAATGTATCAGGTGTGGCTTTTACTTGGAAAACGTCACAAAATCAGTGACATTTCCTGTCGCCAGTAGATGGCACTTTGACTGAGAGTTGATTTTACAGTGCAGACGTGGTCAGGGTGGGACTCTAATGAAGCATAGAAAGTTTGGAGCAGATCAGAGAAGAAACACTGAAGTTATAGTAATAGTTTTGATGTTTATGGCGAAGGTTCCACTGATACCCCTTTTCCACCGAGGCATTTTGAGGGCCGGTTCGGAGCCGGTGCCCAATCGCGAACCAGTTCTTCCTGTTTCCACAGACAAAGAGCCGGCTCTCGGCCTGGAAAACTGGTTCCCGAGCGGCCCCAACTCCTTGCTGGGCTGGAACTGGGCCCGGCTTACGTTAGGGGCTGGGGGCGGGGTTAACGCTCGAGGCAACGAGGGAAAATACGCCGCTGCGGAGTTTTACTAACGTTACTGTTCCCGGTAAGTTTCACTTTTAAAATGTTTAACCTCGTTGCTAACTAACGACACATTTCTGTTTAGTTTACCAAGCTAGTGATTACGTTCGTAACAGCAGCAACTAGTGGCTTTGCTTCCTCGGGTAATGTAAGCTGACCGGCTAGCTAGCCAGCTAGCGTGATATTGCTAACAACAACGTTAGCATGCCACTTTCTGACTGCCGTTGGCTCACTAAACGTTACCAACTACCAACGTGACTTAACATCTGTGTTCACAGCGTCGTGGACACGTCTGTGATTAAACCACTGTTCTCTGGTTTGTGTTTGTAGAGCTGTCGGACATCGGCGATATTGAACGGAGGTCCAACCTGCAGATGACTAAACATCAAACACTCTGATCTATTGATCACACACTGTTCTACACTTTAAAAAATGTTGTGGTTTTAGTGTTTTGTGTATTTTATTGTTATTGTATTATTTACCAAAATAAACACTTTTTCTGAAGAGACATGTCTGCTATGCTTGAAATTAGCGCTGCGGGGAAACCTCAGACGTATACAGTGACGTAATGACGTGGTTCTCTGGGCTCTCTAGCCGGTGGAAACGCAAACAGGTTCTCGGACGGTTCGCAAGTTGAACCAACTGCGAACCAGCACGGCACCGGCCCGGCTCTTGAACTATGGTTCGCGTTGGTGGAAAAGGGGTATGACAGCTGTCTGAGGTGCATGTGAAGTTCAGAGCAGATCAGACAATGTATAAAGTCATTAGCAGGTGTGGAAAATGTCATGACTGTGGATGGTGTTAAACAGTGACAGAGGTCACATCTCCTCCATGCCTTCCTGACATCTCAGTTACCCCTTTTCCACCAAGGCATTTTGAGGGCCGGTTCGGAGCCGGTGCCCAATCGCGAACCAGTTCTTCCTGTTTCCACAGACAAAGAGCCGGCTCTCGGCCAGGAAAACTGGTTCCCGAGCAGCCCCAACTCTTTGCTGGGCTGGAACTGGCCCCGGCTTACGTGAGGGGCTGGGGCGGGGTTAATGCTTGAGGCAACGGGGGAAAATACGCCGCTGCAGAGTTTTACTAACGTTACTGTTCCCGGTAAGTTTCACTTTTAAAATGTTTCACCTCGTTGCAAACCAACGACACATTTCTGTTTAGTTTACCAAGCTAGTGATTACGTTCGTAGCAGCAGCAACTAGTGGCTATGCTTCCTCGGGTAATGTAAGCTGACCGGCTAGCTAGCCAGCTAGCGTGATATTGCTAACAACAACGTTAGCATGCCACTTTCTGACTGCCGTTGGCTCACTAAACGTTACCAACTACCAACGTAACTTAACATCTGTGTTCACAGCGTCGTGGACACGTTTGTGATTAAACCGCTGTTCTCTGGTTTGTGTTTGTAGAGCTGTCGGACATCGGCGATATTGAACGGAGGTCCAACCTGCAGATGACTAAACATCAAACACTGATCTATTCATCACACACTGTTCTACACTTTAAAAAATGTTGTGATTTTAGTATTTTGTGTATTTTATTGTTAATGTATTAATAGCCAAAATAAACACTTTTTCTGAAGAGACATGTCTGCTATGCTTGAAATGAGCGCTGCGGGGAAACCTCAGACGTATACAGTGACGTAATGACGTGGCTCTCTGGGCTCTCTAGCCGGTGGAAACGCAAACAGGTTCTCGGACGGTTCGCAAGTTGAACCAACTGCGAACCAGCACGGGCAACGGCCCGGCTCTTGAACAAGGTTCGCGTTGGTGGAAAAGGGGTATCTGAGTCTCCTTAGTGTTTCTCTTTCCCCTCCCCCACTATTTACAGTCACAGAGCTGATACGCAGGTGGTTAAAACGTTTTTTTTGCCCACTTCCTGTTGACTTTAGGTGGTGGGTCGAAGAGGCTTTTTTGTACATCTCCACATGGGCTATCTAGGAAAAAATATTTTGTGCTTGTACCCCTAACCTAAAGGGGGGGCTGTTACTCAGAAAAAGGGCATAAAATCAGTCACATTTCATGTCACCATTAGGTGGCGCTCTGCCTGTAAGTCAATATTGCAGTGCAGACGTGTTCAGGATGGGACTCTTATCAAGTATGATTTTTTTGGAGCAGATCGGAGAAGAAAGTTATAACAGCTTTGATGCTTTTGGCGAAGGTTAAAAATAGTAGCGCAGTCATGGCGTCGCCCTGGCCACACCCCTAAACTTTTGAGCATCTTTTGTCCTTAAGGCCTTTCCAACCATATATCCAATTTTGGTATCACTCGGATAAACGGTATAGTACAACTTAGATCAAGTAAAACCCCTGTGAATGGCCAAAAACAGCCAAAAATGGCCAAAAATGGCAATTTGGGGAATTTTTTGGAAGCGCCCCACATTACTCGATTTTGATGAAAATTGACATGAATGCTCTTTGTAGCTATTTCAACATAGGTTTCGAGTTTTGTGATGAATGGCCCAAAGGTTTTGGAGTTATGCTAATTGCGTTTTGGTAGCACAACGCTCTTATGTTTATTGGCTGATATTTTCTGAATAAAACCATATTTTCAAAACCTTTTTGGAACTTTTTGCACCCCAGCTAGGTCTAACAAGTACGCACACCAAATTTCGTCTAAATCGGATCATCGGTGTCAGAGAAATGCACAACATACGGTTTTTCATCAAATCCAAGATGGCGGAGTGCAGATGGAAGAATATTTTTTCTAAGATAGCCCATCTGGAGATGTATAAAAAAGCCTTTTGGACCCACTGCCTAAAGTCAACAGGAAGTGGGCAAAAAACAGTTTTCAACCACCTGCTTATTTCACTAATTAGGGTCCACGCGCCGACAATGTCGGGCAGCGAAGGCCTCAGCATTAAAAAAAAAATCATCAAAATTGGTGTGCACATGCGGCCTGGTGAAAAATTGTGTGCAAAATTTCATGTCAATCAGAATTACGGTGTGGCGGGGCTGGCGAATAGACACGCTATGTGGCGCTTTGTGGCCGAATGCGAAAACGCCAAATTCTCAAATTTTTCACCAGGCCGCATGGACACAGCAAATTTGGTTAGTTTTTTTAATGCTTAGGCCCCCAAAAGGCACGTCGAACCCGTGTAAGAATAATAAACATTCGAATAACAATAGGGCTTCGCAGCCCGACATTGTCGGCGCTTGGGCCCTAATGATACTACGGAAAAACAAAGGAGTAAGGTAAGGTGAGTGACCCGGGCAAGCCAGCATGTGAGCCCACTAAAACCGCATGATCCTCCACCCCATGCGTTACCTGATTACCTGAACGTGTGATATTAAAGAAAATGTTATACTGCCACCACTGGAGACCTGACGAAAACCCAAGACAGACAAATAAAGATGTGGCGCCTACACAGGCCCCTAATTGTGATGATAGAACAATTCTATCAAGCAAAAAAGGAGTCACAAAACAATCTAATCTTCTGTCTTCTGTCTTCTTTCTTCTGAGTCAAGATCCTCCAACACGTGTGACTCAACGTTGGGTCATGACCTTTTCTTGAAGCAAGAAGAGCTTAGATATGGGCCACTCCAAATGCCCTGTCTTTGTCTTCAACTGTACTGCACGTACAAGTCCTCTTTTGTCCGGGTAAGTCTTTGTTACTCTTCCCATAATCCATGAACCATGAGGAGCTGTTTGATCCATGACAATAACAATGTCTCCAACCATAAAACTTCTCCGAGGCTTCCTCCGCTTTTGCCTTTCCTGCAGTAGTAGCAAGTATTCCCTAATCCATCTCTTCCAAACAGATCTGAAAGGTATTGAACCTGCCTCCATCTTCTCTTGATGTAAACATCATCCTCTTGAAAGATTGTGTTGGTGAGCCAGCAAAAGGAGCCACTATCTCCTTCCTCTTTATCTTTAGCTGCAGGAGAATCGTTTTGAACCTGAGGAGCCAGGCAACGGAGGTCTTGAGCTTAGTCCACACAGAAAAGTGATGAATAAGCTTTGTGGTGGCATCCTCCGAGCCAGAGATGACGACATTTGCCCTTAGGTCCCTTTTCACCTCTGGATCCTCTGTCGAAACAGGCTGTGGAGCAAAAGGTTCTGGCCAATCCACCTTAAACTCCACCACTTTCTCCAGGTCCATCAGCCATTCTGTCCATTGCTGTGAGAATGTGGGGGGTACAGAATCATCCAATGACATGCTTTTCTGACACATTTCTTGCAACATCATCTTTGGTAACAAGGTGAGTGGTGACAAAAATCCAAATGGGTCATAGATGGAACTGACAATTGAAGGCAAGGCAAGGCAAGGCAACTTTATTTGTATAGCACATTTCATACACAAGGCAGACTCAAAGTGCTTCACATCATGACATGTCATACAATAAAGTGAAAAAAAAATAGAAGAATTGCATTACAGAAAGACAAGGAGAATAAAAACATATTTGCAATAATTAAAAACAGTGCAGACATTAAAAGATTTAGCAGAAAGCTATGGTGAACATAAAAGTTTTCAATCTAGTTTTAAAAGTGGTCAGAGTTGGGGCAAGTCTTACATCTTCAGGAAGTTTATTCCAGCTATTTGTTGCATAGTGACTAAATGATGCTCTCCCGTGATTGTTGTTTACTCTGGGAATCACTAACAGATTGGTTTCAGAAGATCTTAGTGGTCTAGAAGGCTTATGTAGTGGGAGCATATCAGTGATATACTTCGGCCCTAGACCATGTAGTGATTTATATGTGAGCAGGATGAATTTTGAAATCAATCCTCTGACATACAGGGAGCCAATGTAAGGATTTAAGAATTGGTGTAATATGCTCACATTTTTTGGTCTTTGTAAGAACTCTAGCAGCAGCGTTCTGAACAAGCTGTAGCTGCCTGACAGTTTTTTTCGGAAGACCTGCAAGGAGACCATTATAGTAGTCTAGCCTACTAGTAATAAAGGCATGTACAAGTTTTTCTAAGTCCTGAGCTGACATGAGCCCTCTAAGTCTTGCTACATTTTTGAGGTGATAGTAGGCTGATTTTGTTACTGATTTAATGTGACTGTCGAAATGTAAATCAGAATCCATAATAACCCCAAGATTTCTGGCTTTGTTTGAGGTTTTCAGGGACAGAGAGTGAAGGTGTTGAATTACTTTAAACCTTTCTTTTTTAGCACCAAAAACAATTATCTCAGTTTTGTCCTCATTTAGTTGTAGGAAGTTTTGGCACATCCAGTCTTTGACTTGCTCAATGCACTGGCACAGAAGAGCTATGGGGCGATAGTCGTTTGGTGATAGTGCTACATAGATTTGGGTGTCATCGGCATAGCAATGGTGGTCAATGTTATTATTTTGCATGATTTTTCCTAGAGGGAGCATGTAGATGTTGAATAAAGTCGGCCCCAAGATTGAACCTTGGGGGACTCCACACGTTACATTGGTAGGTTCTGATACAAAGTCGCCAATGGAAACAAAATAGTTCCTATCTTGTAGATATGACTTGAACCAGCTTAAGACTGTGCCTGAGAGCCCCACCCAGTTTTCCAACCTGTCCAAAAGTATTGAGTGGTCGACAGTGTCAAATGCAGCACAGAGGTCTAATAGCATTAATATTGAAGTTTTGCCAGAGTCTGTGTTAAGACGGATGTCATTTACAACTTTCATAAGGGCAGTCTCGGTGCTATGAAAAGGTCGAAATCCTGACTGGAAGTTGTTGTGGCAGCCAGTTGAAGCCAGGAAGTGATTTAGTTGTTGGAGGACAACTTTCTCAATTATTTTACTTATGAAGGGTAGATTTGAAATTGGTCTGTAGTTGTTGCTAATAGAGGCATCTAGGCTCCGCTTTTTTAGAAGAGGTTTCACTAGCAAGGACCACACCGTCAACGAGATGCGTTTAAGGATTTTATTGATATTGGAACGAAAAAGACATGTCGAAGATCTCGATTCTGGATGAGGAGCGTTGTGGGGCTTCTGTGGAGGATCAGCCGCCGCTCCCGGGCGGCGACGGACCCCCTCATGGACCTATGAAGGAGAGGATAGAAGGAAGAGCAGGGAGAGAAAAATGGGGTGGGGGGGAGGGGCGCAGAGTGCGGGAGCGAAGCGGAGGAGAGGGTCAGGTGGTTATTTATAGGATGCGGAAATTGGTGCTGTTGAGGTGTGGTCCTGCTCCCGAAACTTCGCCACTTAGGCTACAATTCACTAGCAAGGACCACACCGTCAACGAGATGCGTTTAAGGATTTTATTGATATTGGAACGAAAAAGACATGTCGAAGATCTCGATTCTGGATGAGGAGCGTTGTGGGGCTTCTGTGGAGGATCAGCCGCCGCTCCCGGGCGGCGACGGACCCCCAAAACCTCCAATTATTTTAGCCGAGATTGAGCGGACCTGAGATCTTTGAGATCCGAACGGATGTAGCGGTGGTACGTTTGGGAGGACCAGCGGCCCATGATGCGAATGATATGTTCTGGGACGCCGCTACGGGAGGCTGAAGTGGCAGCTCCGATCCTGAAGGAGTGCCCGGCATAGTTGAGGGGCGCGATACCGGACGATGAGAGCACGAGGCGAAGGTGATGGTGAAACCAGAATCGTGTAGCCACTTGGCCGGATTCGGAAATAAAGAGGGGATCGGTCATTGTAAAGCTCTGGGATTTGCGGAATTGCAAGAAGTTCGAGAGGGTTTCGAAGGGGTTTAGTGGTGATTGGACCTGGAAGAAGAAGACGGGTGTAGGCGGACCAAATTGATTAGTTTTGGTTTGCTTTAAGTGGAACACCATGGTGTCGTCTGAAAAGTGGGACAAATCGGAAATGCAAGCGTGACGGCTCGGGTCGAAGTAGATGGTTGAGGAGTTAAATTCGGCGCATCTGAGGAAACCGAAAAAGGCTAGCAGAAACATGGCTTCCAGGGTTCTGGCGACTTGGGGAGTGCCGTACCCGGAGCGGATTGTGTGGAGGCAGGTGAACAGCAGGTCTGCGGTAAGAGGGAGACGCTGAGGTTTCGTGGCTGGCTCTTGGCGTAGGAGTCCTCTGATGAGGGAAGTTATTTGGGGATGGCTGGTGGCCAGCCCCGGACTGCCGGTTATTAACTTGGAGAAGAAGCTTAAGCCGCTAAGGTAAGCCTTGATGGTGTGTGTTTTGATTGCCCTGATGGAATGGGCATGAGTGATGTACGCTCAACAAAAATATAAACGCAACACTTTTGTTTTTGCTCCCATTTTTCATGAGATGGACTTAAAGATCTAAAATTCATTCCAGATACACAATATTACCATTTCTCTCAAACATTGTTCACAAATCAGTCTAAATGTGTGATAGTGAGCACTACTGCTTTGCTGAGATAATCCATCCCACCTCACAGGTGTGCCACATCAAGATGCTGATCTGACATCATGATTAGTGCACAGGTGTACCTTATACTGCCCTTATACCACATTTTGTCTGGAGCAAGGAAGGAAGCTGCTTTGTCTGTTGTTGGTAAGTCAGAAACTAATTGTAGATTTGGGTTCAGGCATTGTGTGAGTAAAGCTAGTGCAACATTATTCACCCATCTACCTTCAAACACTGGTCAAACCTCATGCCCCGAAGCGAGCACTTCGCTCCTCTACTTCAGCTGGCCGGCTGGTACCACCATCGCTGAAATCAAACAAATGTCGCTCAGCAAAGTCCAGACTCTTCTCTGTTCTGGCGCCTCAGTGGTGGAACGAACTCCCGACTAATGTCAGGACAGCTGAGTCATTTGCCATTTTCCGAAAAAGGCTCAAGACTCACCTGTTCAGACTTCACCTCGACTAGCATGACCCCCCCCCCCCAAAAAAAAACAAAAAACCCTTACCTATAGCACTCTGATCGTAGCACTGTTGCTCTTGAACTACTAGTTTACTCAAATGAGGACTTAACACTTGTTCTACTTTTAGCTCTTACTTTATCGGCAATGATTCGTTGTGGTTTCCTTGTTTCCTTCTTTTGACAAATGTACTTATTGTAAGTCGCTTTGGACAAAAGCGTCTGCTAAATGATGTAAATGTAAATGTAAATATTATTTTCATTATTTATAAATTTTATTTGTCTATTTATTTTTTCTCCTCCTCTCTCTTTCCAGTTTGTGGGTGGGTTGGGGAAGGGGTTTCGTGTTGTGTGTTTTCATGTATATCTTGAAATTGAAAACTGAAAAATAAAATATTCTAAAAAAAAGATTAGGCAGCTGGCGAAGCCTTTTCCTTGCACAAAAGCACTTTGAGACAGTAATCCACGCCTTCATCACATCTCAGCTGGATTACTGTAATGCACTTTATTTTGGTGTCAGCCAGTCCTCCCTCGCAAGTCTCAACCTGGTGCAAAATGCAGCCGCTCGCCTCTTAACTGGAGCACGTAAGAGGGAGCACATAACTCCAATCCTGGCCTCCCTCCACTGGCTGCCTGTGCACTTTAGAGTCCATTTTAAGATTCTTTTATTTGTTTTTAAGTCTTTAAATGGTCTCGCACCCCTTACCTCTCTGAGCTCCTTCAACCCTACGCTCCTGCTGGATGCCTCAGGTCAGCTGACCTGCTGCTCCTGGAGGTACCTAGGTCCAAACGGAAGCTCAGAGGGGACAGAGCCTTCTCCACTGCTGCCCCAAAACTATGGAACGAGCTACCATTGCACATGAGACAAGCCTCCTCTCCTCACTGTCCATTTTTAAAACCAGTCTTAAAACCCATTTTTACTACCTGGCTTTCAACTCCACATGAGACTTTTCTCCTGTTTTAGTGTTTTTATGGCCCTGCTTTGATTTATTGTTTCTTATTGCTTTTAAAAACAATGAAACACCTGTTTACCGTCTGTTTTATTTATCTTAGTGTTTTAATGGCTTTATGTCTTTGTACAGCACTTTGTTTTCAACTACGGTTGTTTTAAAGTGCTATATAAACTAGAAAATTCCCCCGCCGGGAAATTTTGAAAGGGCCACGGGGGCTACTGCCGGAGTGTATATACATTACGATGAGATTCTTCGAGATTTCAAACGAGACGGAGTTGTTTTAGAGGCAAATACAGAGACTGCTTGCTGACTGAGCTGTCAGAGTAGTCCGTTTTGAGTATTGTGATGTACTTCAAAAACTGTCCACCAATCAGAGCCCACCATTCGTGTCTCCATTTTTAAAGTTTAAATGGAGTTTCTAGGTGAAAGTATGACTGAGCAGAAGACGTTTAACTAAAAAAACTACATTTCCCACTGACTGCTCCTTCCTGTCCACCAATCAGAGCCCACCACTCGTGTCTCCATTTTAAAGTTTAAATGGAGTATCTAGGTGAAAGTATGGCTGAGCTGAAGACGTTTTGACTAAAGAAACTACATTTCCCACTACTAAATGTAGTTTTTAGTACATTCCTGTCCACCAATCAGAGCACACCACTCGTGTCTCCATTTTAAAGTTTAAATGGAGTTTCTAGGTGAAAGTATGGCTGAGCTGAAGACGTTTGACTAAAAAAACTACATTTCCCACTACTAAATGTAGTTTTTAGTACATTCCTGTCCACCAATCAGAGCACACCACTCGTCTCTCCATTTTAAAGTTTAAATGGAGTTTCTAGGTGAAAGTCTGCCCGAGCAGAAGACGTTTGACTAAAAAAACTACATTTCCCACTACTAAATGTAGTTTTTAGTACATTCCTGTCCACCAATCAGAGCACACCTGCTGTCAGTTATGAAGATTAGAGCTCCAGAGTGCTGTCACCATAGCAACGGCCCTTGGTGCGTGTGTGTAACTGTCTTTAAGCCTCTCTCTGCCTCTCACTATCGCTCCATTCCGGCTTTGCGGGCGCTCCGAACAAAAGCTTGCCACGCTCACATCGAAACTCCTATCGCCAAGATTTTCGCACCGTTAGTGCCACGAGACTCTGATGAAGACACTGATGACTTTTATTTTTTCCTAGTGTCAGAAATGTGGACGCTAGGGCGAGTTAGAAATGCTGCTCATTTCAGGTTTCTTTGAAAATCTGCTTCTCGATTTGCATTGGAGCGGATGAGGAGAAAAACAGACTTGGCCGCGCTTAGAGGTTGCTAGTTCAAATTCTATAAATCTCACAGAGTTTTTGAGCACATTGTGAGAGACAGGACAAGTTTGTCTACAAAATTGGAAAATATCACGTCTGTAGAGTGAAGATTGTGGCCGGGAGGAGTTTGGAAAGGAAAAAAATCTGAGAAGCCCTCACACTCTAAGCGATGATGTCATCCACTCTAGCCCAGAAGGTTCCGCGCAATACACACCCATTATAAACTCATGATTTCTCCCAAAACGAGCATGGTCGTTGAACAGTGATTGGTCAAAAACTATATGACCTATTTAAACGTGGATTGACACACCAGGACACAAGACTTGTGTCTACATTTTAAAGTTTAAATGGAGTTTCTAGGTGAAAGTATGCCTGAGTAGCAGGCGTTTGAAAAGCTACAATTTCTGCTTTTTTTTTTCGCTCGTCCCATTCAAGTCAATGGTAGTGGTGGCATTAACAGAAGCAATAGTATCAATAGTAGTAGCCCATGGCAGCAGGCACAGCCACGCCGAGATGGATCCATCCCAACCACGTCGCCGTAGACCAAAAAGCAGGAGTAGTTGAGCAGTCACACAGCGGGCAGGTGGAGCTACAATGTGGTGTTTCCAGCGTCAGGCCAGTTAGCAGTCTGCATCGGTCAGGAGCTCAGTGGACTCTGCTGGACCAGAAAGCATAGGCACTCACTCCCGGGAGTAGTCAAGTTAGTAACAGTAGAGATTCAGATTTTAGTCAATTACATTAATTAAAAATACTGGCGGTAAGAGTCAAACAAGACCACATCATCGGTGCAGTCCGGATCAGGTTCCATCACGGTCCAGGGAGACCTGCTAGGCGAGAAAGCACAGGGACTCTGGGGGAACATACACAGAGAGAGTGATAGAGTTAGAGAGAGAGAGAGAGAGAGAGAGAGAGAGAGAGAGAGAGAGAGAGAGAGAGGCGCTCAGTGTGCCACTATAGTCCCCCAGCAGTCTAGGCCTATAGCAGCTTTTAGATTTTGGGATGAACTGCCCCTTTTTAGTAAGAGGGAAATGATTTCTCCGCACTGTAGGAGTGGTCACAGAGCCATTGTTCAGCCTGAAGCAAATAAAATGTAGGTTGAAAAAGTTTGCCCCCCTGAAAAAATGTAATGCCCCCCTTAATTGTTTTCTGCAGCTGGGTCTGGCCAGCCCTAACTATAAGCGGTGTCAAAGAGAAAGGTTTTAAGCCTACTCTTAAATGTGGGAACAGTGTCTGCCTCCCAAACCAGAACCGGAAGACGTTTCCACTAGGGATGCTCCAGTCAGCATTTTTGGGGGCCGATCCGATCACTGATCACAGGAATCATGAATCGGCCGATACCGATCACCCATCACAGAATGGATGGGAGAATAATAATAATAATAATAAACAAATAATAATCGAGCCGTTTTATGACTGAACATACTGTTGATGACTGTAGGACACAGCGGGATTCTGGGTCGGGCTTGGGCTTCAGACTTGTGGTGTGAGCGGGACCATAGCGGGACCGGACCGGTAACAATGCTGCTCTCTGCAAAATCCACTGCCTACCCGTGGCCACTTGCTCGTTCAGCTCCGCTCGTGTTGACTACAAACATGTGCCGGAGCGGAACCGGACGGACCGCTACTTTTTATAATAAAAACGCCGCTGTGTGCTTTCACTGCCCGCTCGCTCAGCTCCACTCGGGTGGCTGTAATTAAGCTAATGAACGGTTGAAGTTCTTCTTGCATGTGATGTTGATACTTTACCTGCGCGGCTCGCGAAGTTGCGCAGGTTGTATTTTGGAAGAATCCCAGCAGAGCAACCGCTCTGTTCCACAGACACGGGACGAGCCGACTGTACGCACGAGGGTGGCTGTAAGTCCATAAAAGCTCACCGTTGTTAGCGTTGTTTACACTGGAACTTGGACCTGGACAGGCGTCGTGGCCATCGTGAAATTCCCACCCTGCGTCAGGCGCAGAAAAACAGTCTCGGGTAAAGAAATATATCAATATGCGATCGGCTTTTCTGATCGGCACTTTGACCGATCAACCTGTTTAGGGTCCATGTCGGCCGATAACGATCGGCAGCCGATCGATCGGAGCATCCCTAGTTTCCACAGAAGAGGAGCTTGATGGCTGAAAGCTCTGGCCCGTGTTCTAATTTTGGAGACTTTAGGAACTTCAAGTAACCCTTTATTCTGAGAGCGTAGTGCTCTAGCAGGACAGTAGGGTTTAATGAGCTCTTTAAGATATGATGGCGCCTGACCATTAAGAGCCTTGTAAGTGAGGAGAAGGATTTTAAATTCTATTCTGGATTTTACTGGGAGCCAGTGCATAGAAGCTAATACAGGAGAAATGTGATCCCTTCTTTTAGTTTTAGTCAGAACACGAGCTGCAGCATTCTGGACCAGCTGGAGAGATTAAGAGATTTATTAGAACAGCCTGATAATAAAGAATTACAATAGTCCAGCCTTGAGGTAACAAATGCATGGACGAGTTTTTCTGCATCTTTTTGAGACAGCATTGGCCTAATTTTAGTAATGTTACGCAGGTGAAAATAGGCTGTCCTTTTCGTTTGTTTAATATGCGAGTCAAAGGACAGGTCCTGATTAAAGATAACTCCAAGGTTTCTTACAGTAGCATTTGAGACGATGGCAATCCCATCAACAGTCGCTATATCTTTAGACAGCGAGCTTTGGAGGAGTTTAGGCACAAGTACAATAACGTTTTATCTGAGTTTAACATCAGGAAATTGCAGGTCGTCCAGGATTTTATGTCATCAACACATGCCTGGAGTTTAACTAGCCGATTGGCTTGATCGATAGATATAACTGAGTATCATCAGCATAACAATGGAAGTTTATAGAGTGTCCTCTAATAATGTTGCCTAAATGAAGCATATATAAGTTGAAAAGAATTGGTCCGAGCACAGAACCTTGAGGAACACCGTATTTAACTTCAGTGTGCCTGGAAGATTTTTCATTGACATGCACAAACTGAGATCGATTGGATAAATAGGACTTAAACCAGCTTAATGCAGTTCCTTTGATGCCAATTAATTTTTCCAGTCTACATATTAGAATCTCATAGTTAATGGTGTCAAACGCAGCACTAAGATCTAGCAGAACAAGTACAGAAACCAGTCCTTTGTCAGAAGCAATAAGAAGGTCATTTGTAATTTTCACCAGAGCTGTCTCTGTACTATGATGTACTCTAAATCCTGACTGGAAGTCCTCAAGTAGACTGTTATTGTTGAGAAAGTCACACAGCTGATTGGCGACTACTTCTGAAGGATCTTAGAGAGAAAAGGAAGATTTGATATTGGTTTGGAGTTTGATAAAACCCCTGGATCTAGAGTAGGCTTCTTAAGAAGAGGTTTAATTACAGCTGCTTTAAATGACTGTGGCACATAGCCTGTTAATAAAGACACATTGATCATATTTAATAGCGATGCGCTAACTAAGGGTAAGACTTCTTTCAGTAGCCTGGTTGGTATCGGGTCTAGGAGACAGGTTGAAGGTTTAGAAGAAGAGATCATTGACGTTAGTTGGTTTAGGTTGATTAGAGAAAAGCATTCTAAATATATATCAGGTCTTAATGCTCCTGAGTTTGAGGGTAACGCGGTTCCAATTGAAGGCAAGATGCAAGTAATTTTGTCTTGGATTGCTAGAATTTTATCATTAAAAAAGTTCATAAAGTTGTTACTACTAGTTCTCTAGGAATGCATGGCTCAGTAGAGCTGACATTTTGTCAGCCTGGCAACAGTACTGAAAAGAAATCTAGGGTTGTTTTTATTTTCCTCTATTAAAGATGAGTAGTAGGCTGCTCTGGCATTACGGAGAGCCTTCTTGTATGTTTTAAGACTGTCTGGCCAGACTAGGCGGGATTCATCCAGTTTGGTGGAGCGCCAGATGGTTTCAAGTTTACGCAATTTTTGTTTTAATTTACGAGTTTGGGAGTTATACCAAGGAGCTAACTTCCTATGCTTTATAGTTTTCTGTTTTAGTGGAGCAACAGAGTCGAGAGTCGTTTCATTAAGACATGGAAGTGAACTCAAGACTGGCGGAATTACTTCATTAAACTTAGCTACTGCTCTATCCGATAGACACCGAGAGTAGTAGCTTTTTCCTAGAGGAGCGAAGTCCAGCAGCAAAAAGTCAAAGGTTATCAAGTAATGGTCAGATAAAGAAGAATTATGAGAAAAGATTATTAAGTTTTCGATTTCAACGCCATAATATAAGACAAGGTCGAGAGTGTGGCTTTGACAGTGAGTTGGTTTATGTACACTGACTGAAGCCAATAGAATCTATTAATGAATTAAATGCTACACTAAGGCTGTCATTTACAACGTCCACATGGACATTAAAATCCCCCACAATAATAACTTTATCTGATTTAAGGACTAAACTTGATAGCAACTCAGAGAATTCAGATAGGAATTCAGAGTATGGACCAGGAGCACGATACACAATAACAAACAGAATTGGCTGCTTTGTTATTTGGGTGCGAAAGGCTGAGAATCAGGCTCTCGAATGAGTTATAATTTAGTTTTGGTTTCGGATTGATCGACAGGCTTGAATCAAAAATGGCTGCAACTCCTCCTCCATGTCTGCTGCCTCGAGATATGTTAGTATTAATATGGGTGGGAGGAGTAGCTTCGTTTAAGTAAAAAGTCTTCATTACGCAGCCAGGTTTCAGTCAGGCAGAATAAATCAATATGATTATCTGATATTAAATCATTGACTAATACTGCTTTGGATGAGAGAGATTAATGTTTAAGAGTCCACATTTAATTCTCTTCTTTTGTTGTACTACATTGGAAGTGCTAATTTTCATTAGGTTTTCATGTGAAATCCCTCTTCTGTTGGACCGAATTAATTTGGTCGGTCGGGGGACAGACACCGTTCTTATGTGGTTTTGGTTTTGGGTGGGTGACTGCTCTAATGGAGGCGCAGAGAAGTGTGTAAGACTGCAACTCTGCTTCTTGGTCTCAACACTGGTTTGTCATGTTTTAGGACTACAAATGAGATCAGCGATGTTTCTAGATAGGAGAGCGGCTCCATCCAAAGTGGAGTTGATGCCATCTCTCCTGATCAGACCAGGTTTTCCCCAGAAAGGCTGCCAATTATTAACGAAGCCCACATCGTTATCTGGACACCACCTCGACAGCCAGCGGTGGAAAGATGACATGCGGCTATACATGTCATCACTAGTAAAGCTATGCAGGGGACCAGAGAAAACTACGGAGTCCGACATAGTTTTTGCATATTCACACACCGAGCCAACATTAATTTTAGTGACCTCCGATTGACGTAATTGGGTGTCATTAACGCCAACGTAAATAACAATCTTACTGTATTTACGTTTATCCTTAGCCAGCAGTTTCAATTGAACTTCGATGTCGCCCGCTCTTGCCCCTGGGCCACATTTGACTATGGTCGCTGGTGTCGCTATTTTCACGTGTCTCACTATGGAGCTGCCAATGACCAGAGTTGGCTTCTCAGCGGGTGTGTCGCTGAGTGGGGAAAATCGATTGGACACGTGAACATGGTGGTTAACCGTGGGCTTCGGTTTAGAACTATGCCTCCTTCGGACATTCACCCAGCCTCCCGGCTGCTCGGGTTTGCCTGGGGACGGCTTGCTGCTACGCTATGTCGGCCCCCACCGTCTACAACCAGCTGGCTGGTTACTGCGGCAGCCGACGGAGGATTGTAGGTGCGGAGCCGCGCTTCCAAATCATTTATCCTCGCCTCCAAAGCAAAAAGTGAACTACATTTATTACATGTACCCTTATCAGTAAAGGAGGCAGAGTAGTAGCTGAACATCAGACACACCGGGCAGGAGAGAAGAAAAGGCGGACAGGGAAAGAGAGAAGCCATCGTAGCTGCTAGGCTAGCTGTTGCGCTAAAGTAGCAACTGCAAATTTAGCGAGGCAACTCAGATTAGAGTTTTCAACCCGACGGGACCAGCGGGTTCGGGCCGGTTCTAAAATATAAGTAAGTGACTCGAGTCGGGTCGGATCTCGGGCTTAATTTTTTCCCCTCAGTGAAAAAAAAAAAAAGTATTAATCATCGCTGCTGTTCACCATAAAGAAAGTCTGGCTGCTGCGTGTAACGTGCATCAGGGAGAGGGGCGGGGGCAGAACTGACGCTGCTGCGTGCACGCCTTTGGCCTGGAGAAGTAGATGGAGTTGGTGAAAAGTAAACCGCAGGTGAATTCACCGTCGCCGGCGGGTCGGGGTCGGGCAGATAATCCATGTTGATGTGTCGGGTTACATCGGCTCCGGGCTTTAAAAGACACGGGCCGGGTCGGGTCGGGTCGTAATTTTCAGGCCTGTTGAGAACTTTCACTCAGATAGTGAGCGATGTGTCTGCTGAAGCAGGGATAGCGTGTGTTTAGCTTAAACTTAGCGGTAGTTAGCTGCTGAACAGGGAAACTACATTAAATTAACAGAGTTAAAGCTGGGGTATGTAATGTTGGAAAGCTAACAAGAGAGCTAGCACAATTTGAAAATAGCACCTCCTCCTGCCTCCTCTAAGTTCCAAAAAGTGCTTCTGAACAGGATTACATACCCCATCTTTAAGCTAGAGAGAAAGACACAGCCTGTAGCGACTAACACGGAGAAACAGGAAATGACGCAAAGCGCTTACCGTCAGAGAAGTCTCTCTGCTAGGGTCGATGTTGAGAAAGATCAGAAGTCATCTGTTCTGCTGTGAAGTTTGTTCTGCTTTTACAAGCATCTGGCAAATTTAATATACTCCATCACAAATGTAATGTTAGCTTACCTTTATGCTCATTACTGCATGTATGAAAGTTGATAATATACCTGTCACATTAAAAATATCAGCTGTAGTGGAGAAAGAGGCAAACTGAAAGGTATGTTTGAGTTTAAACAGCAAATTATAAAAGCACTCATGGTTTGTTATTAAAATTGTTTGTTAGAAAATATCAATCTACAAGGCACCTTCGGATACATCACACAGCTTTCATTGTGCAGGTGGATGATAATGACTTGTGCTTGGAGGTCTGGGTTATGTAATGTTTTTATTGGTATTTTTGGAGAAGACCATTTTACAACAGATTTAATAATAATTCAGAGCTCTAAAGAGAGAGGGAGAGAGCCAGAGCATCATTCTACCATTGACTGTTGCCATCAGGTGATTATATTGTCAACAGGCAAACTCCTAATCACCATAGGAAAACAAAAAAGAAAACAAGAAAGAAAATCCAACATTTTTGATTTTTTTAGTCAAAAACATCCAGGGTTGCATCATTCAATTATTTCAGAAACAAAAATTGAGAACGGTTTTCAGGTTTACATGTTTTAACATTTGCTTGGTAAAAGGAGGGAGTGAAATAATTGAGGAGTGAAGAGGGGAAAAGAGAGGGTCAGCTGACTAGCTTCTTAACTTCAGTTCCCAAAGAAACCTTACAAAAAGTCAACACAGAGGAGGACAGAGACGGGATGGATGGGGATGGGGATGGGGATGGGGGGGGGGGGGGGGGGGGGTAAGAGCCTCCACATCCAAAAAAAACCCTGCTTTTTCATTCTTTTCTTTCGGAGTGCAGAGTTTTATTATATATACATATGAATCTATAGATAACACAGCTGACAAAGGCGTGTGTACATCTATACGTTCCCATTACATAGATAGTTATTATGGAAGGAGAGACACAGACTTTCTGTATGTCGCTTGTCCAGGAAGAGAGACGTGTTGTCCTGGTCACCAACACTGCTGCAGCTCAGAAACCTGCAGATAGAGACAGACAGACAGGTGGCAGCATTAGTATTGGCAGTGTTCAGTGGTGTCACAGATACAGACACTGTCCTGCTGCTGTGTAGTCTACATTAAAGATCACAAACATGGTGCACAAACATACTGAAGTACAGTTTATTAGTATCCTAGTGTGAAATCGGTTTCCGAAACCAGCCAATATGTCAGCTAAGGCTATGTCCTTGAATGCATCATGTTTTCCACAGTGCAATGTCATTTGCAAAGAAAACAAGGGAGATGGTTTTTGTCTGTGATATCACAATACTTCCTCCGTATCAATCATATATGACTGCTAGCTGAAAAAACCTGGACTGAAACAGGACATCTGTGACAGCATTGACAGGTGACAGAGAATGCACTACGGACCCACGTTACTACTGTAGCGTCCTCTGATCAGTCAGCTCATCTTCTCCCAAAGGAAAAGGTTCAATTAGACTTCACATTACAATTGTTTTGGATGTTGCCAGCAAGTTAGTCATTTGCAAAATCCACTGAAGCTGGGCCAAAGCAATGGACGCGGTGGATTTCAGTCGTGATTGGTTTGTGAATAAAGAAAAAGATGAACACACAAAGTAAGTAGTTAGATGACTGCATATCCCCAGAGTGCAAGCACCATGGGCACTGGTCCCAGCAGCTTGGTAACACTACAACCACAACTGTGTTGCATGTTTTGGAAGGTGAGATGTGACACTGTGTCTGCTCTAGAGCATGACATTTTTCGGGAATTCCCGCGGGTCACGTGATTCCCGTGGGATTCCTGCGGGATGGGAGTCAAAGTTTTATTAATCCCGTGATTGGGACGGGATGGGAATAAAAATCAACGGGAGCGGGCACGCCATTAATAGATGATGATTTTCAGCTGTGTTAAACAACCAAAAGGACAGACACGTCCATTTTTGTAGTCATCTTTCAGTGAGCCAAAACTATTTTGACTTGCGTGAGGGGGGGTCGGCGCGGGGGAAAACAGAATGTTGATAAGCCAAACCAGCTGCGAGGATTTCCCCTTAAAATAAGTGCTGCTTCCCTCCTGTTTAGGCCTATCATTAGACCCGCTAGTTCGGTCCATTTGCCTTGATAAAATAATTTTGGGCGAACATTGAGACTATCTCGTCAATGTGTGTCTCGTTCGTCTTGTTGTCGTCAGAGCCCTGCTTCGCTTGTGTTCCCGCATGTGCGTCATGTACGTCTGCCGTCAAGCGCGCCCTCACGTGGACTGGCGGGGAATTACGGGTTGAAAACGCAATTAATTTATTTTAATCGAGTAATTTCTAATCGACAATTAATCGATAATTGATTGTTTGCATCCCTATTTTAAACCAGTATTTTGTTTAAAGTTAACTCTTTACTTTCTGTTTACTGTGCCACCGTCATCATTGCCTGCTCAACTGAAAATGCATGGAGGATGAAATTATGAGAAAAATACTTTATTTTCCTGTAGAACTTGTTTTAAACTTAATACATTGTATAAGCACAGTATTGGAAAAATGGCTTGTGAGTTGCCAGTTGCCTTCGGTCAAATTGCGTTCGGTCCTCCACTTCACTAACATTGGCCTGATGGGGTTCCAAGACCAGGTTAAACCTAGTACATGGCTGCACCATGGGGTCAATTTGTTTAACTGCAGATCACATGACATGGTTAAGCTACATTTGAGTAAAAATATTATTGAACAATTTAAATAGTAGGACGTTTCTTTTTCGTAAAAACATTTTTTATGCTAATTATTTTAGTAAACACCACACAAAATAAAATCCATCTCGACCTTGTTGACCTGATAATACAAGCATTTATAAAAGTGTTGACCTGATAATACAAGCATTTATAAAAATTCTGCGAAACTTTTTCCATACTCTCGCATGAAACTCGCGTCACCGAAACAGCTTGGTAAACACGGAAGTAGCGTCGACGCAGCGGTAGCGTTAGCAGCTTAGGATAGAAGCTATCAGTTAAGTGTTCTTTTAAATAAACTCCTGGGCCCAGTATTTCAAAATTTGTAATCCGGATCAGAATAATCCGGATAATGAAATCCTCCTTTTCTCAGTCATGGATCAAGGTGATCCTGCTGACTTTATCTGAGTATTTCAAAACACTGGCTGGGTCGATCACCATGATCCCGACCTGGCTGGATACGGATTACCAAATCTCAAGTCTCCGCCTCCGGATCTGAAACATGGCGGACTACTTCACGGAAGGAGCAGCTGGGAGCACAACTTTCACGTCAAAAATGTAAGTTTACCGTTGTCTAATGTTGAGCGGTTTAAGGACCATATGAACGCCAACCAACATATCGTGCTAGCTAACTATATGAATTGTCACGTACTTAAAAACAGGCTGTAGCGATCTCTAATTGAGCCGCGGCCGTGCTAACGGTAGCTAACTCGGCTCCATTGACTTGCGTGTTAAGCAGCTAGCGGGCTAGCGGTCGCTGGCTTTGTTTACAAATTTTGCGGTCCATGGTTTGATTTACAAGGTAATTAATCTGACGTACATTATACCATAACTGTTTAAACTAACATCAACCTGTTCGGGAGTTTATTAGCGTTACATCATTGGCAACACAGCAGACTGAAAATAGGGTCCATGTGTGCAGACCAGACTGCTACAGTGCTTTGGAAACCTAACATTACACTGTGTATATGTGTGTTGTGTATGAACTATGCAGTTCATTCAGAAGTGTCAGAATGCTACAGTAATGCTGGGAAAATCATGCTGTTATCATGATCACAATTTCTGTGACTATTGTGGAGTCCAAATGAAGACAAAGATATTACTTATACTCCTTCCCTTTCTTCTACTTTCAGAGCCCACTCAGCTATTAAGGACAGGGTCTGTATGAGTGCTGGAAAACCTCGGAAATGCTTCAATTGCAGTGATAAGTTGTTGGATTTTGAATAAAGTGCTGGAAAGTGTTTGAAATTGTAGTTGCATTATTTTCATGTATTATAGCTTGAGCAGTGACACAATTAGATACATTTTTTCCATCCTAATTTGTCTCCCTTTATGTAGAAGGCTCTCACTAAACATAATTGTGGTAATTTAAAGCAAAATAGCATCTGATTTGGTTAAGTAAAATAATCAGTTTGTACACAAACATATAGCCAAACACTTTTGCTACACCTTAAATGTTCTTAAATTACCTATTTGTTTCAAGTAATGCACTGACAATTTAGATTTAAGTGTAATGAACATCTTGAGTAACAATATCTAGGAGAAGCGGAGCTGAGACATTGTCAATCCAAGTCAAATCCACCTCTGAGGTGGGATCCAAATGATCCTGAAATTTTGGTATCAAGTTGATCCAGATCTCTGCCTTACGTTTTGAAATACCCAAATCCAGTCCTTTATCTGGATTCAAGGGAGGATTGGATTACCAAAGCTGAATCCTGATCTTCAGGATCGGGATTCTCTGGATCCGTGTTGAAATACCCAGTTTTCAGATCAGATCACGATTTTATCCAATCCGACCAAAGTGATCCAGTCGGATCACTTTTAATCCGAACCATCGCTTTAACTCGACACAAATATGAATAATGAACTTGATTGATGAACTTTGTGATGCTTCGTTTAGAGTGCTGCTGTCTCTATTAGGTGTTAAGGTAGATGGTAGATTGTTCAGACGCTGGCTTCAGCTGTACTAATGCTAGCTACAACTGCTGTGCTAACGTTAGCTACCGCTGCTGTGGGGATTTAGCTTTCAGGCTCTGATGAACAGTGCACTCTTTAGCTTGTAGCTCCACAGTATTCTGTAGGGGTGGGGGGGAAATTGATTCTTGGATGCATCGCGATGCGGACTTGGAATCTTTTACTCCTCGTTTTACTCCTAGTTTGTCTGTCTCTGTATGAAACGTAAGATACCATCCCACGGACTGCTACGTTGTGATGTGTTGAAATGCAGCTGCATTGATTATTGCACTGAAAGCTTTTTATTTGTATATAGGCTACAGTATACTGTTTTTCTGTCAGGCATATGCTCATCGCCTGTAACAGGACCACTTTTTGTTCATAGGAAGTCATATCTACTTGTGACAAAGAAAAGCCTTTTCTTTAATAAAATATTAGAGAAGGTTATTAACCTGTTGGTTTTCTTTTATGATCATCACAAAAGTAGGAATTGACTTGCAAACTCTGAGTAGCAAACATATTTCAATTTTTTTTAAATCATGCATGGAAATGTACACAAAATTGTTGCATGGAAATTCAGTTTATAATCGAATCGTTGACCTCTGAATCGTAATCGGATCGAATCGTGAGGTGCCAAGAGATTCCAACCCCTAGTATTCTGTGTGTTCTAGATGTGTTGACCTCTCCAGCTCTACATTTCACATTACAAACACTGCAGCAGTGATGTCCAAGTGTCCATGCAGAGTCTTGAATGTGACTGTTTCTGCTTCTCTGACGACTGTGCTCGCAGGTTCATCAGCAGCGCCCCCTGGTGACATCGTGGGTCATCGTAGGTCTACGTGACTCGTAGGTCTTAGGTCTACGTGACTCGAATGACCAATGGTGCAACATTCATCACTGAATTACTTAGCCACAGAGCAACCTATAAGGCTGGCCCTCTACAGTCCAGCCAAAAATATGGGTTGACTGTAGGGATACAACTTATCGAGTAATTCATTAATCGATAGTTGTTTCATCTTGTCGATCGATGATCGATTAATTGATAAGCGGCAATTCTTCTGAGAAGCTGAATTTCCCTCTGAATAGGTTCTATCTACGGTATACGTAACATAAAATGCTATCTTCCTTATGATATAAAGGAAAATGCAAATCATATTTTGAATAATTTCATTTTAATGCATCAATTTGGGGAATTTTGAGAACCAAAATATGACATATCGTTTCCTGACCAATTTCTTACAAACTGCTGGTACCGATACAAATGTTGACATACCAAATGGGGTTGAGGAGTTTAAGCATTCAAGAAAAGATGAAAACAAAAATGACTAAAACACAGTGCTGAGCCTATACTATTAGTTTATTATGACTATTATTATTATTAATATAAGTGGGTGACTATTCCTCAGCCTTCCTTGGTGTTTTGGTTTTGACTAAAGCCCCGTTCACATACGTCTCCACTCGCCCATCTCTGAGCGACAGCTGTCAATGAATGTGAACGTGTTCTAGCGGAATGTAGCCAGGACAGGCGATGTGGGCGGTGACGCAGATAAAATAACTTTAACTTCCTGCGATGCAAGTGAAGCGAGTACCAATCAGAATGTAGAATAGAGATGATTGACAGTTGACGTATACAGAGTTCCACAGAGAGTTGCCGCTTGAACTCTCCGCCGGCGGCAGTGAATTTTTTTTGCAAGCGAGTAGAATTCAGCCAGAAAGCGAGTGACGGGCAAGTAGCGACTTATGTGAACGGGGCTATACGCGCCGTCAAACTCGCCTTGCCACGGCGACGGGGGAAAACAGAACGTTGATGAGTCAAACCAGCCGCGAGGATTTCCCCTTATAATAAGCGCTGCTTATATGGCATCCTATCACAGTACCACACTGAGCTCCTGAGAGCGACCCATTCTTTCACACATTTGTAGACATGTCTGCATGCCTAGGTGCTTGCTTTTATACACCTCTGGCCATTGAAGTGATTCATGTGAGCCAGTTATTTCCAACAACAAAACTAATGCGTAATGTTGTAAAGATGTGACTAAATGTCTCCTCGTCTCCGTGGCGCATTTCTCCATTTTGTATATGTAAATCGATCAGTTCTCATTCGCCATCTTGCTAGTGACGTATAGAGTTACGTTAATGCATCGGATACCCCTATTGGCTCCCTTTACAGCCAATCGGAAAGCTTAATTTACACTTGGCCATGAGTTGTTGTGTGTTGTGTAGTGAAAGAAAAAGTTCAAAACATAAATGGCACATAAGTACACTATACACACATATTTAAGGCAGGGAGAGGAAAGGACAGGTCCTGGCAAAAAAACGCCCATAAACACTACCCAAAAGAATATACATATTTCATAGACAGGAGACAGAAATAACTTCTAGCACAATACAAACAAGTGAGTGAAACTTTCTACATTGAACTTTGCTTTTACTATAATGGTTTGCATTGTTGTTTTTAATAAAATGGGTCAGTTTTTTTAATCTTTTTTTAAATTTATGGGCTAAAATCCCCTATTATAGTGTATAGACGTATTAGTTAGCTGAGGTTGTGCTGATTCTGGGGATGTGTATAACTTGATAATACTGTAAAAAGTGATAATTTTATAGGGCAAAACAAAGGTATGAAAAGGCGGAAAGTTCTCTATGAGGTTTTCAGAGGGTTAAATATCTTGAATCATATTCTAAATTGAATGCTGCAAAAGACAACATCTCAACAGTTTGGCAAAATGCCAATGCTGATTTCATCCCTGGTGTTAATTGAGGTCAATACCATATCATAGCACAATGCCCGAAAAGGATATTCCCGTTTATGGAAAGGTCTGTTTCATTAGTTAATTAATGTGACTCTGAAAAACATACTTCAAGTTGTTTAGCTGTCAAATTGTGTGCTTGAAATCTAACTAAACCTGACTTTGAAGTGGTTTACCATTGTGGCAGAGTCAAAGCTGACTTCATGACTGGAAACTTCCACACATAGTGACATAACAGCAGTTGTTCCCAGTGATTCACACCGCGCTTGACACGAGGTGTGGATCATGAATGTCAGTCAAACCGCATGGAAAAGGGGTGTTAAGGAGGGGAAAACAATGAAGCTTGGAGAGGGAAGGTAAATAAAGACAGACTGCAGAAGAGTCAGAGGTATGTAATTAGAGTGGCTTGGTCAGAATTAAGACAGTGTTACAACGGAGAGAGCCTCTTGCCAGCCCCAACAAAGGAACAGAACAGCATGGTAGCAAAGTTAGTAGTCAAATTCCCCAAGGACGTCTTTGCTTCTGCAAGACAGACCAATTGTATCAAATTATTTTATTTGGGACTTTCTGTTTCTGGCAATGCTGTTTGGCTACATCATTCCAACAGGAATAATAAGCCTTACTTGCTTTGGATTTCCAATTTGGTTTTTCATCATTTTTACAAAAGGGGCACTGGTGTGTGGGTTAGGGAATAAAACAATATCTAATATTCCTAAATACAATACTGAATGAATATATGAGCAATTGGTGTCTGTAAAAAACGTCGCTTGGCTGTTTGCTACTAACCTTTCATGTTAGGCTTGGGTTTGTCAGTTTGCTTGCCTGTGGGGGTTTGTGCCTGCTGGCCCTGACCCCCGGATGAGGCCCCCTGCTGGGCTGCTTTCTGTTTCAGCATGGTCCAGTCAAATGTGTAGTCATACTGGTGGTTCAGAGTCCTAAAGTATATAGAAAGATATTATCAGCCCATTATTCCCAACAATCAGCTATAAAAACAGGTAATGGGAGCAGAAACAATGTAAAAGAAAACAAATGGCAGGGCAGAGAAGCAAGAGACAGAAATCATTCCGCACATAATGTAGCTTGTCTTTTAATATATTATTTAAACAAATTAATTCAAAAAATAATTTTACAACTATTTTAAACATAAATGATTGTTTCTGGAGGAGAAACAGTTTTAAAAACAGCAAAGTCACTTTAAATCAATAATATCTCACTGGCAACAACTATCAAACACAGCTGCCTATCATGCTGTTATTGTTAAAAGAATCGTTGCTCCTCTGAGTCTGCAAGGAAGGTCGTCACAGAGCCGGCACAGAGAAAGGAGACGACCTCTTTGTGAATGGGGAGAGCCAGGAAGGCCACAACAGAACGGGACATTTTGAAGACGTGATTTGTGCACGACAACCCCACCAGGGGATATAACATAACAAGATAGAAGACAGTGATGCTCACGAAGCCGCCATTGTTTGCATCAACATGTTTTATATAATACACAGCAACTTCACTTGCGCATGAAGAGTCGTAGGAATATGAACGATGAGCAAAAGTGCAACTCCCATTGTTGTCTTGGTGTGCTAGAGGTAATCGTATTTACAACGCTTATTTAATACGTCACACAGCCGTGGACTCTGATGTGTTATACGTCACGGCCTCTCTGTTTCTGCAAAGCAGGGATTCATCTCTAAAACAGGAGACACCGATGCGGCATTACACCGTTAACTTGAGTTCTTTATCAAATGTGTGATGGCAGCATATCGAATTTCAGTGCAAATCCCCATGTACTTATTTTCTGTAACTGATGACGACAGTCATAATTTTATTAAGCACAAGTGATTGGGGGCGGGCTTTTCAGCAAACAGCCAAAACTGGCATGTCACTTTACTTTGATGACAAAATATATTACCTAAATCTGTTTTTTATTTTTTTTTAAATGTACAGCCTGATCTGACTGCTTCCAGGCTTATTGTCCCAGACCAGATGCGATTTTCAAATAATTTATTTACTTGTTTTAGTTAAAACGGCTTCAATAAGCTAAATTAAAAATAACTGGTTGATGATTAACCCAGGTGTGTAGCCTATGATGACATTCCTATGATTTCTAGTGTTTCATGTTCCACATTAAATATTTAATGTTAAAGATAATAGACTAAACTGTAATATTTCACACATGCAGCGTCCTCCGTTTACCTTTTTTTTAATTCCTCCGGGCTTTCCCTGGTACCGTGTTTCACGTCGCAACGCTATGAACAGTGAGTAATTCCCTCAGACAAAGTCAGCATTGATGCAGGAAAGTGGACATAAAGGGTTTAAAAAGTCCACAAGTGAGCCCTCGTGCACTACACAATTTGACCGTAGGACAGGCTTAAGCCAACAGGTACTTAACAGGAACGTGCATCAAATTCTGTGAGTCTGTGAGGGGGGACATAGAGATTTGGCCTTAGGCTCTGTTCCATAGACTAATGTAACAGATTTCCTTTATTTTAGGCTGGCTTTCTGAATTTAGAGCTCGTCAAGGGCTGCAGTCGAATAGTAATTTTTGTTTAGGAAGGTTCCAAAGTGAACCTGAGGTCAAGGAAAAGGAATTATGTAAAGGCATTAGGACCACATTTTGTGACTGTTCGACTGCAGCCATGGTAAAGCCTTCTGTAATAGTGAAAGTCATTACAAGGTGAGATTGGAAAGAGAAATATTTTCACATGAAACGCAGGGAATAAACTATACTTAGGCAAGACTGGTATTCGTTTGACTAGTGGAAAGACAAACCAAGCTGGTTTGGTAGGTTTTATTTTATTTTTGTCCACTTAAAATGAAGTGTGTTTTCCGATACAGTTAAGTTACTGTTATTGTCAATGGAGTCTTGTGTTTTTGTGGAGGGATACGCTGTTGTGGTGTAGTGGTACACTATTCACAATACACTGTGATCTGTAATGTTAGTTGTGGCTGCTCCATCAAATTTTTGCAAATGTATTAAAAAGGAAAAAAACTGAATCACATTGACCCTCTACTCAGTACTCAGTCGAAGCACCTTTGGCAGCGATCACAGCACCAATTCTTCTTGGCAGTTCCTTTCCACCTCATGGCTTTTGCGCTGATATAGATTGTCAGCTGTGAGACCTTTTATATAGACATGTGTGTGCCTTTCCAAATCATGTCCAATCAATTGAATTTACCACGGGTGGACTCCAATCAAGTTGGAGAAACCTCTCAAAAGTGATCCAAAGAAATGGGATGCACCTGAGCTACATTTCAAGTTTCATAGCAAAGGGTATGAATACTCATGTCAATGGGGTTTTTCCTTTTTAATAGATAGCAGAAATGTCCCAAATTCTTTATCCGCTTTGTCGTTATGGTGTATTTCGTGTAGGTTGATGAGGGGGAAATAGAATTTAAACGATTTTAGCATAAGGCTGCAACGTAACAAAACATGAAAAAAATGAAGGTGTCTGACTACTTTCTGAATCCTTCAAACACATATTGTAGACCCTTCTGTCGGCTTCTCTCCGAAATCCTTTTTCCCCCCCCAATAATGACAGAATATTTCTTCAGGGAGTGCAGTTCTAACAGTGTGGCTGCATGGTAGCTCTGCCAGCTTCACAGAGTGGCAGGAGGTGGGGCTTAGACATGGATCTATCGTATTTACAATATGTGTGTTTACCTAAAAAGGATGCGGAACAGTTGGCGCAGGTACATGTAGTCTGGAGCCTCCTCAAAGCGCAAGCCACGGCAGTAGTTCAGATACATAGCAAACTCTGCTGGGAAACCCTGCAAACATAAAAGTTAAACTCATACAATTGAGTTGTGTAAATGTGGTGAAACTTTTACCACCGTCTCTGCTCAGTGTTTTCTTACCTTACAGAGGACTTCAACAGGGGTGGACATCTTCTTCTCTGAGATCTTCTCATACTTCTGCTTCTTTGTGGCAGCCTGACAAACACACAAATGCATTATCAAGGCTTCTGGCAAAATACTCCCACTCAAAAAAACTTTTTATACCCTCAGTGAAAGTGTCAACATTCAACTTCACAACGTAAATGCAGTATGAGAGTTATTTCTGTGTAACATCTGCATAGGTAGGGCTGGTCGATATATCGCGGCTTGTAGTCTGTGCGATGTAGGAAATGATTATACCGTGAAACTCGAGTATACGTTGTCACACATTTGCTTTGAGCCACGGACATTTAACTCCAGGCTTCTCACACTCTCTCGTCTCTCCCTCTCCCAGAGAGACAAAACAAGCGCACTAAGTTACAAACGTCAGTCTGTCCTGCGTACAACGTCACACGCCCTCGCCCAGCAGAGAGGTAGGGGCAGCAGGTGCTAACGCCGGCTTCACACCGGCCACGGAAGCGCCGCGAATAGCCGCGGATCGGAGCCTGCTTCCCTTCGGCGCCCTTGTTAACCGATAGTGTAGTTCAGATCAGACGCAAAGCGCCGTGATTGTACGAGGCCGTCTCACGGCGTGCAGCGATTGTTTCGGCGTCTATTTTGTGCGCGAGCCGCGAGCGATCGCGTCATTTCTGGCAGGAAGTCACACAAAGATACACGAGACAATCCGGTCAATTTTCAAAATAAAATACCGCGATTGACAAATGCGATCATATTTGTGTATCTAAACAGAGTAGAGAGATGAAAACAAACAAAATAAAAAAAATAGCTCTGAATCCACAACAGCTGAGCAGAAGTGCTTGTCGACCGTCGCGGAGAAATACGCGTCTGGTCTGCGCAGGGGGGCAGCGGCTGCCCGCTCACTGCTGCTACCGCTCACTTTAATATAGTGTTGTTTTGAAATGCCATGTGAGTTACAGCATGCACAAAAGTGCACTAATTTCTTGTTGTGCAACAACAATTTTATGTTTGTGCCACTCACTGTTTAATAAATACAGTTTTGTTAACTTCGACTTAGTTGTGATTTCCCCTTTTTTGCATGAAAGTTTAAAATTAGCATGCAGTATGAACAAGAATGTTTTGATGTAGACATAGAATCATCATACTGGTGTGATTGTAGGGATGGGTAAAAATATCGATTCAGCAATGCATTGCGATTCTTTTCCCCGCAATTCAATATCGATTCAGCAATTTTCTGAATCGATTCAAGCCCCTGGCCAGTGGGGGCGCTGTGACCAACACCCTCGTGTGATTCGCGCTGTACGGACGGGGGCCGCACTAGACCAAACCATAACAATATGGCGACCGGAGTGAGTAGCAGCAGCGTTAAGCCACCGCCTTCAAACCTGAAATCAGACGTGTGGATTCATTTTGTATTCCCATGTAAACCTGGAACACAGGAAAGGGATAAAACTAAGGTGTTGTGTAAACCTTGCCAGGCGGTTCTAAAATATTGTAGTAACACGACAAACCTGCGAAACCACCTGAGCCGACACCATGCAGACGTTCTGCAGCAACCCGTGGCTAAATCCGCGGATTCTAAGCAAACGCTACTCGACCGATCATTTATGTGCAAACTGGCGCCAGGGTCTGTCCGGGCACAGAAGATAACGGAGTCGGTGGCTGTCTTCATATGCAAGGACCTGCGGCCGTACAGTGTTGTCGAAAACTAGGGTTTTAAGAAGATGGTACACACGCTCGAACCACGATATGCCATACCAACACGCAAACACATGACAGAAGTCGCCATCCCGAAGCTGTACGAAGAGAAAAAGTCTGCGGTTTTGGAGTTGTTGAAATCGACAGAGAGAGTGGCTCTTATATGTGATGGTTGGACGTCGAGAGCGACGGACTCCTACGTAACTATTACCTCTCATTTCATTTCTAATGAGTGGGCACTAGTGTCAAATGTCCTGCAGACTAGAGCCCTGCACGAAAGCCACAGCGGGAGCAATATAGCAAACCTGTTGAAGGAGGCAATGAACGAATGGGGGTTAGTGGATAAAGTGCCGGCAATCGTCACAGATAATGCTGCAAACATGCTGCTTGCTGTCAGTATAATTGAGTGTTTGCATGTTGGCTGCTTTGCCCACGTACTCAATTTAGCTTCTCAGGCTGCTCTTAAAATCCCTGTCGTCTCGCGGCTTCTCGGCAGAGTGAGGCGCATCTCCACTTTTTTCCACCGAAGCACGCTAGCCAGTCATGCACTCTAGAGAAAACAGAAGTTGCTGGATCTCCCACAGCATAAACTAGTGACTGATGTACCAACGCGTTGGAACAGCGCATTAGAAATGCTGGAAAGATTTTTGGAGCAGCAGCCAGCTGTGTCCGCTGCACTACTTTCCCCTGAAGTACGAAAACAGGAAAAGGATCTGTGCACCCTTACAGAGGCAGACATGACAGCAGCAGAGGACGTTGCACAGGCTCTGAAGCCACTGAAGAAAGCCACCTTGGTGATGTCTCAGGAAGCTACCCCTACTCTTTCAGTCATCGCACCCCTTAGGGCAAAACTTCTGGAGGAAATGCAACAGTCCAGCCCAGTGACTCTGGGATGGTGAAGGAGATTAAATCTGCGGTGCGCCGGGATCTCCAGAAAAGGTATTTTTTGTTCTACATTATCATCACATTGTTAGGCCTGTTTTATTCGGTTTGTTTGTTTTTTTACAGTAACTATACACTACAAACTAATTTTCATTAGAATTTCATGATTATGTGGGGAAAAAAGATTTATTATAATGTGAATTCATTCATTTTAATTTATTTAAAAGGTACATGGGCCTGAAGGACGAACGCCTCCTAGCTTCAGCTGTGGACCCACGCTTCAAGGCCCTGCCTTTTCTGTCTGATGATGATGAGCGTGAGGAAATCTTCGCCAATCTCACCACTATCACTGATGCATTAGCAACTGAGAAGGGCTCTGTAAGTACAAATTTATATTGAATGCAGATACTGACTGTGTGTGCAACTGTGCACACTGAATATTTTTGTTTTGTTGTCTTATGCAGTCAGGTCTGGAATTATTTGAACGCTGGTACATTTTATTTTATATATAATTTTACTTCTATCATACACTCCCACAATGGATTTTAAACTAACGTGTAACTATTGAAATACAAAGCTTTTCTTTTCTTTAATGTGATTTATTTACTTTCACAACAGGGTGGGTCAATAACTGCAGCAGACAGTGAGGGAGGTGAAGTGCTGGAGCAGCAGGCAGAGCCAGCTGATGACTCTGGACCACCATCAAAGAAAGCAAGGGAATCCTGTGCTTTGGCTGATCTCCTGGGGAACACATATGCTCCAGTAGCAGTGTCCAGAACCACAAGTGACAAAGCTTTAGATGAGGTGATGAGGTACAAAGAGGTAAAGCCACTGCCACTCTCCACCAATCCACTCAACTGGTGGAGAGAACATGAGGGGGAATTCCCCCTTTTGTCATGCCAAGCAAAACCATACCTATGTATCCCAGGAACTAGTGTACCAGCTGAGAGAATCTTTTCCACAGCTGGTGATATTGTCACGGCCAAGCGAAGTGCACTTAATCCAGAACATGTAGACCAGCTGATTTTCTTAAAAAAAATCTACATGTGCACATCTAGTTTGTAACCAGAAGGCACCTGGTTCTTATGTGTTGATGATAAGTTGATGATGCTTTAAGTTTACATAGGCCTACATTACATTACATGTAATACAGCACTGTCATGTTCTATTTGTTTACTTTTGTACACCTTAAACTGGTATTTTTGTGCTGATGTTTTATTTGTACACATCTAGTTTGTAACCAGTAATTAAGGCACCTGGTTCTTATGCCTTATTGTTTAAGGATGTCATGTGAGCTCAGAAAGAAATGCTGTACAGTAGTATAAATACATTACATTTAATACAGCACTGTCATATAAATATATATATTTTACTTTTGTATACCATACTGGTATTATTGTGCTGATGTTATATTTTCAATTTGTTTGTTTTACCAAAATGTTAGTTATTTATTTAGTTTCAAAGCGGAAAGAAATACATAATTTAAGTTATGCACTTTAGTTCAGTGTTAATACAGCACTGTCATTTTTTTTATACTTTTGTACGCACCATGTACTAGTATTACTGAGCTGATGTTTTATTACTCAAAATGTTACGTTATGTCATGCCATGAGTTATACCACGGCTGTTCATAAGGCATGTGAAACGAAATAAATTATTTGAAAAAATGATCTGGTACTCTTACTTGTGTATTTCTACTTGATACTGAATCGATATCGAAGCATTTCAATCAATATCGAATTGAATCGATAACGAATCGAAATCGAATCGAATCGTGAGATTCTAAACGATACCCAGCCCTATGTGATTGTATGCATCAAAGTGTGCAAAATATCGAGATATATATCGTATATCCTGACATGGCCTAAAAATATTGCGGTATTAATAAAATGCCCTATGCATAGGCTCTACAAGTCACTGGCTGCTGTAGTGCTTCGGTGGCAGAAATGTGCATGCGGTGTATGTGCAAATAACATCCTCACTATCAACACATTGTGGCTTACTAGTGGAACTGCCCTGCATGCTTCTGACCTTTTTACTTACAAAAGGGCTAGATTATGCTCACCATAACTCATTAGCAGTATAAACCACATAATGGAAAAGGGAAAAGGATTGAGAAAATGTGGATGAGACCAATCAGTGCCAGTCAATTTCATCTTTAATCCTACCTTTAATCCCTGCCATGGCAGACTGGTTCTGTTGAAGTACATCAGCACATAGCCTAGTGACTCCATGTCATCACGGCGACTGCAGACAAAAGCAATGTTAGTTGTTGGGTATAGAAGCAGGGCATTATTGCCTCTGTGACAGAATATTTGTTTGCAATACATTTGTCAGAAGTAGATTTTCACAGTAATATAAAATAGTCAGAATTCCTTCTCAGCTTAAAAAAAAAGAAGCTAAAAACAATATTCTCTCATTTGAATTATCAGCTAAGAAAACTGCCATCTGTGCATCTCTAATGTTGTTGTGTTGCGTTTGAAAATACTTAAAAAGGGCAGATTCCTCTGAAAACATTTGTTTTAAATGCCAAGATAAAAAAGTTTTGAAAAAATGAAAGTTGAATCAAATAATAAATGTGGGCACAGACCTCTGTTCAATGCCCAGGTGTGCGTTGATGGAGGCGTAGCGTGCTGTGCCAGTCAGATTCTTGTCTTCTCTGTAGGGGATGTGCTGTCGTGTTCGGTTGTCTCGGTACTTCTTCGCCAAACCAAAATCAATAAGGAACAACTGACGCAAAGAGAGAGAGAACACAGGGTGGTTATCTGTCAGTGACACACGATGGAAATCCAAATGTTTATCAGAAATGATGATGCACAAAATTGCATATTTTCTTCATTTTAAAAAGACAATTAGCTGTAAAATATGAATGTCCAAAACGGTATCATCAGATTTTGTGAAAATAAAATCCATGTGACAACATTAACATGCAAAGTAATCAACAGCTACAACCCTAAAAAAAATAGTCCCTTCTCATAGCTTCAATGTGGTAACAGTAGTCTTACACCATCAGGTTTTTACCTCCCCTTGTACAATATGGAAGTGCATTGTTGTTTTCTTTTAAACCTTTTAAAGACCTTAGTCCAGCTGAAATGGCATTTCAAGAATCTCTTCTGTACGGCAACATATTTCTGAGTGACATAGAATAGATGGGCAAGACTTAACATTGGGAAGAATTTTATTTCATGGTTGAAAAAAAATTGCTCACCACCATATCTCTGCTGCTAAAAGTTGCAGATTGATTGATAAATGTCATGATATTGTTGGTTGGTACAGACTGATGAGCATATGTCATTTACTTTTTCAGGAAGAAAAATATATTTAATTTTGATATAAAAACAACAAGAAATTGATTTGTGAATTTCTTTCAGCATACATTGTTAAATAGGTGAAATAATGACTGGGGATGTGATCTAAAAGGGTAAAAAGGAATTTTTCATTTCAGTGTTTAAAAAAAAGTGTAAAAAATGTAAGTTATTTTTCCATTACAACACATTGACTTCACTTTGGCTGTGAGAGCACCATCAAATGCTTTTTAATGGCTGAAAACGGTTTAGTGAAGAGGCTATGAAAGATGGCTATCAACATATGATTTCTGCATAAGAGATTAAGTAGTATAGAACAGATAGCACTGTGTGATCCCTTTAATGAGGTTGCTCACTTTCACACCTGAATCATCAGGCTACCCAGTTTCAATCTCCTATGAAGTATTGTATAAACCTATGCTGTCTTCTTCTGACTTCCACTCAAATTTGGAGAGGTAAACAGCATTGCAGTGTCAGATTTGTTTTGTTTAATGGCTCAGGCTAAAGCACAATCTGAACATGTCATTAAGAGGCCAAAAAGACACAGTGAACCTCCCCAACCTCACCACCCAGGTGTGCCAAGTGCTACTCTAAACATCCAGACCAGCAGGCTACATAGAACATGATTTCTCGTATGAGTTTCAAGATTAAGGGCGTTCAACAGGGAATATAAAGACAGGCTGAGGGCTCCACCTTAGTGTTGTCCCGTCAGCTTATCCATCTGCGTACATCCTCAACAGTTAAGACAAGTCCCGCTGTTCCATAACAAGTCAATGTTTGCCAGAGCCATCACTGTAAAACAACACGTTTCTGGTGTAAATTAAGTCCAGAGAACACACATCTGCAGTACAGGTCTCACAATTCAATGTAATTTTAAGATAAATGTCACAATTCCTTCCTTTACCTTCCAGGTTTTATATTGTTAAACCGGCCGTTAGACCAGGAGAGCTGGACAGGACACAGCAGGACTGGAATCTTTGTGGAGGAGGACCAGGAAGAGCACTGCAAGAGTCCTACAACCTGACCTCCAGCAGGCTACCGGTGTGCAGGTCTCTGACCATGGATGGATCAGCCTGTGATCTAAATTCTTTTACTCTCAGTGTATTTTTGATTCCAGCCTTAAATGGTTGGTGATTCTGGTTTCCATTGACTGTTGTTACATAGTTTTGTTCTCAACAAATTATACAATGTAGATCAGTAGATATTTTTAACTTGAAAGTAATCATCAAGATGTGATGTGTGATCTAAGTGTTCCCTACATTTCCTTGAGCAGTGTTGTCATGTTGTTGTGACTGGAAGCAAAGCATAGGGTGTATGTCCCACATTAATGTCTTCTCATACAAACCTGACACCAGGGCTTCCATTGCCAGTAAGTTAAAGAACAGAGCAAATGTTGAGGTGACATTCTACCCTGAAGCAGAAAGCAGGAAAACCAAACTTAAAACCAACAACTGATTTTCAACCTTACCAGGTATGATCGAAGAGAAAACAAGCGAACAAACAAGTGAAACAGATGTTTAAAATCCCCTTTCATCAAACTATGCATTCTTATTGTGAACTGCTATTAAAAAAGGGTTTACAGAAACAGTGACTCTACCACACAACATGGAAACTAAGACAATATTATACTACTACATTGCACAGTATAAGGACACTCCTTGGCCATGCACACTATAACATGACCAAGACCAAATGTGACCGTACCAAACTGGTATCTGAAATAGCAGCTTACACATACTGTGTCTTGGAATCATGGTTAAGAGAAAAACTACAAACTACTACTGTGAATAGACTGCATTTCTGATATTTTAGGTGTAACTTCTCCCCAGTACTGAACTACAACATGATACTGGCCAGTCAACTACCTTTAACAATTGTCAAATTACTCATTACTTATTAGGCTTCTCTGGAAAAGTCTACCTATCTGCATTTAATTGTACAGATATTGCAAGTTTCAAGGCCTGAATAAAGTTACAATTTCTAGTTTGTGTAATTTAGGGTTTCTGGATGGATACGTCACTGCCAATGGGTACTACTAATGTAAATGAAAATAGAATTTAAATAAAACTAATTTAAAAAGCACAAAATACAGTTAAAACTTCACAGACTGAAACAAATTGATTTCAATCAAAACAATATTAATCCTAACTAACCTAACTTTGGACAGCATTACACAGTCAATGTGAGAAGCTAATTATTTATTATTTGTGATATTTAAATTGGCCTAAGAATAGTCTCAGGAACCTCCTGGAAGAAAATGTTTGTGGTACAACCATAAAACGGAATTCATATTGTGCTTACTACTAAACAACTGCATGCTGAAAGCTCTGTGGGGTTAATGCTAAATCAGAGTCACATGCCCTTTTGACACATGCAGTTCAGCTTAACTTGATATGCAGTCTAATTTTCCATAAGACATTGTATGTCCTTCTTTTCAGTAACCAATCCTACATCACATGAATGGGATCATACTCACGTGATGCAGATAAACAGTTAAAACTGTTTCGGTGGGTCGGCAGTGGATTAAACAAGATGGGCGAGCCCTATTGTTGTTGTTGTTGTTTACTCAGACTTCGATGAAGCAGTTTCACAATAGATAAGTATCTTGGGGAGTAACATTACACTTGTCAGCTTCTTAAAATATTTTTTGTTTGATAGCTTAACTATTACATAAAGCAAGACTGGATATTTGAAAGTGACCCTTCTGCCTTTAAGATGCCCATATAGGCTCGCCTGGCATTTTCAAAGACTTGTTTTAGTGCTGCTGTTTACTTGCTTTGTATCACCACACATTTTATTGTTTTTTTTCCTGTGACAATATGTAGCTCAGCTGGGACTTCATGAAAAAGGTTTAAATATACATTTGATACACAATATGAAATTATGTGGTACTGTATACTATTTATCATCTGTAATTTGACAAGTAACATTATGAGATAGCTTTTCTGACCTTCCTTTTTGACAGGATGCATACTGCTTTTGTATTTATCCATACAATTGTTATTTAAACATGAGTTCTGGGAGGCACACTGCTAAGTTAACCTGCTTTCAAATAATAAGGATCTGGTTAAATTGGGCTCAATAATGTGTTTGACTTTGGTTTAAGTTTAAATATGTTAGAGTGAATAATTGCATTCCACTTGGATAATTCGAATTGAATACTTTGTTAATTACTATCGAGACCAACATCACTTTAAGAGACATTGGCTTTAAATGTAGGCAAGAGGCCATTTAGCCACAATTAGAGGGACTGGGTCTCTTTATTACACCAAATAGGGACAATAGCTACTCCCTAGACAATGCAGTGTGTGAACACTGAGTGGGAGAATACATACATTGGGTATTATGAGTGCAAGATGGGTGCTGGTGGTCACTTTAAACCAATGTTGTAGTTGGGTATGATTGCAAAGCGACAACTGCTGTTGTGAGGCAGCTGGTGTTGTGGTAAAGGTCACACCTGGTTTAATCCTGAGAAAGATGGGTCCTGAGAAGAGCTAACAGCCAAGCTTCTTTTCCTCTTCCCCACTGACGAGTCTAAACACTAGGGCAGACAGTAGAGGGGCAGGGGTCAAAATCACACAGCCTCTATCCACCTTCAGTCACATTTAGCATGAGTACAACAGGCAGTTCTGGTTGCACCCACATAGGTTTCTCCCTTTGATACAACTAAGAGTGTCCTGTACAGCTAGGATGGGCCCATCCAAGACTGGACCTACACAGGCAGAAAATCCACTTTAAATCTTTGTGGTACAGATATGATCATTCTGGCCATCAGTCTAGAAGAAACCATGTGACTTTGGTTTTCTTCTGTCTGGACAACCTTGGTAAGATCAACCCTGTACAACAAGCCAAAAGTGTCTCTGGAAACATGGACATGTTGAAACTATAATATCATGTCTGACAGTGACAATGAAGGCCAGTGCAGACAGCAACACCATGGCTCAGACAAGACCTGGGAGAGAGAGGAGATTTTGGCAGCATGGTTGTCCATCCTCCCCCATCAAAACAAAATGTGCATAGAAAATATCTGCTAATGAAGAAACTTTAACAGGCTCCTGATGAGTGACGTTGATATTATCCAAACAGTTGTGTAGAGACAGTCACAAATAAAGGGAGAGTTCCTGCCTCTGCTTTCCAATACGCAGCTAAACATACAGAAGAAGTAGTATTGGATAAATGGCTGTTAAGTGTGTAATTGACTGTAATGTTGCCACCTGTATCACATCAAGATGTCTTCTGATGCACTGTAGACTTACCAACTGCTCTTTATGTTCAATATGATGGATGAAAGCTCCACACACATGGTTAGTTGTGGTCTAGCACTGGTTTAATGCTTTTTAGAAACCAATCATCTACAATGTACACATTCTCTGTACTTGAGCACAAATTACTACCAATAGTGCTTGTGTAGTTAGACAGGCTCAACTACAGGCTGTGGAACAATGGTAACCAAACAGCAGCAGTCCCAGCTTCAGGACAAAGTATCTTGAGAAAAAGATGTGCTTATGATTTGCATTAGTACTTTTCTGGCCAAACCAAAAAATGGACATCCTAGCGCTGGTGTGGGGCATTATCCCAGAACAGTGTTTACAAAGTTATAGTGTTAACTTCACCGAGTAAAAAAAGAGCACCCTCAAATTCCAATCAGGAACTAGTGTATTGTGACACATCTTACAACGCAAGCAGTACTCCGCTGAGCCAGAGGCATACATGATATATTGACAAGCAGGTTACATTTACAGCAGAAATCAGGAGCAAAATGAGAATGTGACAGCGCTGACATTTGGGGGTGAACAAACTGGTGTGCTTGGTTCAAATGAACACATGAGCAAGTGCCTAATGAATATGATATATCAAAGTATGATACAGTTTCGAGGCAGCACAGGGCAACAAGATACTGAACAGCACTATTTTGTCCTCAGCATGTCATTATCAGCACTAGCACTGACCAGGTGTTGGTGCTACCCAGCCTCGTAAAGATATTACAAGACTCTACCATTTGCATTTCACAACCACTATTGCAAGAAAGAAATACTAACAATTTTTTGCACGGATTGCAAGGATTATTATTAAATGCAAACGATCACCTTTTTTGGGGGGCCTCATCATATTCAGAAGCTGTAAAAAAAAAATTGTGAGTGCATGGGGACTGGCGAACATTTTTTGATTTTAAAGGTTTCCTAGTTGGCCACAAAAAAGTGGCTGGCTAGCACTCCCTAGCACCTTTCAGTGCACATTTGCCATAGTGGTACACAAACAACCTGGCAGCACGCGGGGAAGAACTTGTTCAAAAGAAAGGCACGGTGTCGTCTGTTATTTGGAATTGGTTTGCGAAGTCAGATTTAGGCCAGAGAACACCCTGCTGCAAAGTATGTTTAAAGTCTGTTGCTAGCAAAGGCAGCAATACGACAAATTTACTGCAGCACCTCAGAGGCATCCTGCCGAGTGGGAGAAATGTTGCGTCCAGCAGAATGAAAAAGACAGCGGCACCACACGCACAGCTGCCAAAAAACAATCCACCATATTATAAACACTTTCAAACTGCATCCCATATGAAAAGAATTCGGCCCGCTGGAAAGCCATTACAGATGCGGTCGCTGTGTATATCTCAAAGGATATGGTGCCAATACATATGGTTGAAACACCAACTGAATTTTCCTAGGCTAAGTTTCCTGGCAAAAAAATATCTCTTAAACCCAGCAAGAAGTACCTCCTCGGAGAGGGTTTTCAGTGTCTGTGTGTGTGCGCTCTCTCATGCACCGATAATTAATGCTGATGAATCAGTGTCCATTGTCCAATCTGCTCCAAACTTCACACAATTAATGCAAGTCAAACCCTGAACTCTTCTGCTCTGCAATATTAAGTCACAATCAGAGTGCCACCTACTGGGGACATGAAATGTCATGTTTTTACAGCTTAATGCACTCCTCCTCGTGTGTTTGCCCGATCCACATCAAATTTGGTCAAAAAAACATTGCTAATGATTACTATTGAAGATCCGGAGGCGGAAGCGGACGCGGACACGTAGCTTCACCAGCAGTGCTGCAACCATGCAGCCGTGGGAACTACTCATTCCTTACTCCCTACATAGGGGAGTTCTATGTAGTGCACTATCACACATCGGCAAAATGAAAAAACACTTTTGGACACTAGTCTGGGGATTTCTTTCAGCGCTGTTGAGGATGTCGTTCCTGACGCATAATTAATACGTGTCAGAATCCCCCGACGGCTCTCAAGTCTCACACGCAGAGAAATTACCAGGATAACACATTTTTTAAAACATTTGTTGCGAAAATTTACAAAAAAAAGAGTCTTCCAGCAGGGAGGGAGATTCTGTGACCGTCTCATTTCTTGAAAAAATAAAAACAGCCAACAGTTTTTTTTTCTTCTTCTTTCAATAATGAGACTACATCGTCCTCACTGCTGGATTTATATTCAACGATCCCGATCGGGTCCAGGTGGACTTCAGGACCAGTTTGCAGCACTACCGGGACCCCACATCTCCGCTATCCACCGGACCCTGAACAGGCTGCAAGCACTACCGGGACCCCACATCTCCGCTATCCACCGGACCCTGAACAGGCTGCAGTCCATCCCTGATCCCTCACTCCTCAGCGATCACTCACCACAATCTTTCCCTCATCTCCGCATCTTTATAATATAATATATATATATATATATATAATCTTCAGAATGTTTCATCGTCATCTTTATAGTCTTCAGACATACAGCGCATTGCTTTGAGTGGCGAGTGACGGTTTTAGATGGTATTGCTTTTTACAGTGAATACAGGTTAATGAAATTCACTGAGCACATCTGGATGATGTTATGAACTCAGACAGGACGCCGTTTGATTAGCCGGTGTATCTGGGACTTCACAACATGTACAAAGTACATAGTACAATGTATTTTGCAACCCTAATAAATGTGCTCGTAAAAGCCTTGTATTGTAGTAGCTCCAAAAGCAAAACAGGTCTCATTTAACAACTTAAAACTAAGTTATTCAAGTGTAATATAATACAAAAACACTGAAATAACCAGAGCAGGTATTTCAATCAAACAGTGCAAGTAGGGTCGGGAATCTCTTGGCACCTCACGATTCGCTTATAAACTGATTATCGATGCATGTCGATGCAACAATTTTTTGTGTACATGTCCATGCAAAAAAACATTTGCAAGTCACTTCCTACTTTTGTGGTAATCAGTAAAGAAAATAAACAGGTTAATTAGCTTCTCTAATATTTTATTAAAGAAAAGGCTTTTCTTTGTCACAAGTAGATATGACCTTCCTATGAACACGAAGTGGTCCTGTTACAGGCGATGAGCATATCCCTGAGAGAAAAACAGTATACTGTAGCCTATATACAAATAAAAAGCTTTCAATGCAATAATCAATGCAGCTGCATTTCAACACATCACAGCCGTGGGATAGTATCTTACATCTCATAGAGAGACGAACAAACTAGGAGTAAAACCAGAGACTGTCGGTGGAACAAACAACAAGGTCGCTGCCGTATTTATGCCGAGACGACGTTACATTCAGTGTTTACGTAGCTGCTACGGTGTTAGCCTAGCTTAGCTGTGAGCGAGCCGAACGCCAAAACAAGCATTTTTAAACTTATTTGCGCATCGTCTTAACGGACAGATTTAACAAATCATGGCTTCAGACTTTTTACTAATCTTTGTTACTTCGGCATACTCTTTATCCGTAAATTGTAATTAAATCACAACGTGTTTTTTTATGATAGTGACTGCTGCTGTGAATGCAGCTCTATGAGACTCCCCCTCTGACAGGGGAAACTCAGACAGGAAGCCGTTTAGTTTCCTGGTGTGTCTGGGACTTCACAACAAAGCAGTAATAGTGTTTATTTCGGCCATGAATGATGAAACATCGTATGTAAATGCAGCAGGTGCCGGTCGAGTTTCTACCTCAGCCGTGTCCGTTATGTGCAACGCCACAGACTGTCCGGGTGCTGCATTTCAGAGTTCCGTCTTTTACGTTCCGTAAACAATATGGAATAAAAATAATCGATTTTTGACATTTGTGAATCAATTCAGAATCAATTTATTCCCCCACACCTAAGTGCAAGTATGAGTAAACTATTTCAATGTGGCCTACAGGATTTAACAACAAAACCTATTTTGAGAGCATTTTAAACTGATGAAAATAGATGATTTCAATTAGAGGTGTGGCTCGGATGTTCTGCTCGACCACAAATCCGTTGTTGTGGCAAAACGTGAAAACTTCTGTATAGGCCTGTAGTGGCGCGTTGATGACATCGACTTCAAAATATCGCCAACGCCATATTTTGTCGTTGACGTATCGCCACGCACACGTGGGTCACCCAAAACAAACAGTTACCAATCGCACTTTGCAGAATGGAGACTGAAACTGTGACCTCTTCACAGGATTGCCAACAAAGCCCTGCAAAAAGCTCAAATAAATAATTTAGTCCCAAGCGCAAAGGCGTTATTTGCAGTCTTTGCCAAATGGAGTTGGCATACCACACCAGCACAACAGCGATGTTGGAGTATCTAGAGCCGCATTCACATACGTTGCTACTCGCCCATCGCCCCTCACGTTCTCGCTGAATTCTACTCGTAGACTCACTCACAGCGGAGGCACCCCCTTTTCTCTCGTGGAGTACTAACTTTGGCTAAATTAATTTTATGTTTGTGTAGTGTGTTGTGCAGCTTGAGTTCTGTGCACTTCGGTAGTGCTAGCTAACTATCTTAGTTCTCCGTGCAGTTTGTTCGTGCTTGGTTCATTAGTAGTTAAGGTTAGCTCGCTACGAGCGGCTAGACAACTGTGTGTTAGTTAACATTTGTTAGCATGTTGGCTGGAATGGCAGCTAGCTTACTGCTGCAGAACACAGCTATCTAGCTACTAACCCGGCACGAACAAACTGCACAGAGAGCCAACTCATCTTGTGGTCGTTTACGAGTCAAACATAACATTAGACTAACGTTGGCCAGCTTATAGTATGTATCGTAAAGCTACGCTAGTTTGCTAATGTCAACTAACGGAGCCAAGCAATGTCCAGGCCAGCGCTGCACGTAAGCTGGTGCGCTGTGGTCATGAATGAATTAATGTTTTTATGAGCATTGAAAACATTAAAATGAGCACCACATCCAAGTGTGTTGGGGCTTATCAAAATGTTCACTGTGTAGATAGAGTACTCTACGGGCTTTTAGATAGAATCAGTTTCATTTTGCATCAGGTTGTGTTGGGACTGTTATATTGTGTTAAACACTCAGGAATTTCTGTACTGTGCACGGCACAGTGTTTTTGCACTGCATTTTTTTTAATCTTTTGTAATTTTGTACAGTAGAGATTTTTGTTGGACTGTAAGAGTAAACAGGCTGGCCTATTTTGTATTATTTTATTCTTTATTTTTTATTTTCCTGTGCAAAACGGTGTCGTTTAATAAATTATATTAAGAATTTTTTGGTGTTTATTTGAGATACATTATGGTTTTTATTAATTGAACAACAAAAAAATAATCATTAGACAAATCGTCCAATTAGTCGTTACATTAGTCGACTAATCGATAAAATAATCACCCGATTAATCTTTTTAAAAATAATCGTTTACCCCCAGCCCTACTTCTTTAGTTGCCCGTCTCATTGAGAGAATCTTTTTTTGTCGAGTGTGCTTTTTGTTTGCCGGTACCTTAGCTGGTCAGTCGACCGCTGACTCCTTGATTTATCATTCATATGCTTCATGTTCTGTGTGGTGGTTAAATTGCAGATGGTGAAAAAAGTGAGTCAGCTGTCTTTAACGACAACCGCTTTCCGACAGAGTCTGCAGATCAGCGCCTTTTGAACAACATCCGACTTTTCGAAGTCAACCAGCTCCATGCGAGTGACGTTGACCCACGTCCAGTTTTCAACTTCAGCCATGCAGCAGCTACGCTAGCTTAGTTTGTTGTGATGCGTGCACTACACGTGTTGTGAATGTGGATGCGCAGTAGTCTGTCCTACTAGGCTTGAAATGCAGTGAATGTTTGTGGACACTCAAGGCATGTTTTGATTTTTTTTAAGAAATGAGTGACATACAAACAAAAGCAATTAAGATAGTATCGTAGACGATATATATCGCACACCCCCTAGGTTACAGATGCTTTGCTGAGGCAATGTCAACAAACGGCAAAACAAATTTATATTATGAATAATGTAAAAATGCTGTAAAAATTAGCTCATGAAAATGTAGCGTTAGCAGGGCAAATGAGACCATGGTGGGACATATTAGCCTCTGGTGGTGTGCCACAGTCTAGATAACTAATGGGAAACACTGAAATGGCAATGTTTTCATATCAATACCTAATGATATACATTTGTAATGCTGCATTTAATTTAACAAACTTACACTTGAGTGGCACACAATGAATTAGCATTACTTTGTACTATTATTTAACTGTGGAAACTTGACTTCAAACACAGCAGCCGAAGTGAAGTCTGTCATCAAGATTGCGCCATGAATATGATACTTAAATTTTTCTCCTTTTATATAGCTATCAAATATGAACATTATTGTATAATTGAGCTTGCTATGTGGGTCATTACGTGTCATTTCATCAAATTTCTGAAAATCTTCCCACCTGACCATCTCAGAATGTCCTGAAAAAATTCAAGGACAAAGACACACTTGTTAATAGGACAAATCCAAAATATTAGGTCTCTACTGTCAACAGTTTTCTCATAAAACATCATTGAATGAAGGGTAGTTTAGATGGTTTTTGGCATCATAGTCTGAAAAGCCATTTTTAAACAGCAATATCTGGAAAACTATCTCACCTGTGGCCTTCAAAATGATAGAAGTCTTTTATCTGCAAAAATGGGAGCTCAGCCACCCTAAAATGTACTACTTTATTTCAACAAGCCACATTTTAAAGGAGTCATAACCTGGTTTTATACGTATCCAGCCCCCCTTGGATCGCTTTGGATCAATTCGTAAAACTTACTAGAAAAAAAAAATAATAATTTTAATCAAACATTGAGCTTGTTCTGACCCTTTTTCGTACCGCGATTTTATCGCGCGAGGTTTTGACTGGTCCGGATGTGCATTGTATAATATGTAATGAGGCGCGCGTTGATTCGCCGCAGGAAGGACAGAGCCGGGGGGGCTTGCCTGCATGCAGACTCCAAAACATAAACAGCCCCCTGTCATGGCGCGCACACTAAATGACGAACCTTACGGAATTCAGGCATTTATGTACGAACGTTTTGACATCTTGCTGTTCTCTAATGGCGGCGCTTCGGCGATTTCAGGTAGCGGACGGGGCGGGGTTGGGTGGTGAAAGAGGGGTGGGCTTATGCAAGTAGCCTCCACGGTGACGTCACCGTAGGCGCAGAATCAAAATCTCGTGCTTTAGGAATGCACACCCTTGTGTGCTATTCCTGTTCGGAAAAAGAGCAGAAGCAAAAAAACGGCGCCACTTTCAAACTCCAGCCTTTCAGGCAAGTTTCAACTGAGGTCAAACACAGATATGCATGTTTTAACAAGAGAAATTGCGATTTCCTGGTGATGACTCCTTTAAGTACCTACCATACTAGGTTATCATTGAGCTACACCCCTGATATTCCAGGTCTGGAGGCTATTAGTAACAGATATACACTGTAGAAAATTTGAAGGCCACAGGTGAGATAGTTTTCCAGATATTGCTGTTTAAAAATGGCTTTTCAGAGCATGATGCAAAAAAACGTCTAAACTACCCTTCATTTAATGATGTTTCATGAGAAAACTGTTGAGAGCAGAGACCTAATATTTTGGATTTATCCTATTAACAAGTGTGTCTTTGTACTTGAATTTTTTCAGGACATTCTGAGATGGTCAGGTGGGAGGCATTTGATGAAATGACACGGAATGACCCATGTCTACTCTCCCGTTTAGATTATTTTCCTATGGGAAAATTACCCTAACTGATTGTTGCTGTGCCGGAAACGGTAATGTTGCTACCAGTCAAAGTAGTGATAAAAGTGCGGCATTTGATCCCATATCCAGGCTTACTTAATCTGCCAGGGGTCAAGTTCAAATTACAAGGTTCTTTGGAAACAGCTGCAAGTCTTAGTCATGGAAAGGTTCTACTATTAGAGGTCCTAAGTAAGTACACTATATGGAGAGATTACTGATTACCATTACTGAAGCTTAATTTGTAGATCAGATCGGGACCAGGGTTGTGAAGTTAACATGGCTACTATGCCATATCACTGTCTGTCCACAGCTCTATAGAGAGCTTCAATAATCCACACTTACAGTAATTAAAGGACCTGGACAGGTCTTACCTTGTTACAGTGACGGCCGATGCCCATGAGAAAGTTGTCTGGTTTGATATCTCTGTGGATGAAGTTCTTTGTGTGTACATACTCAATTCTGCTGATCATCTGAAGATGAAAAGAAGACCATGTTTAATATTTCAAAGTTCTTACAATCCTCCACATAACGTAATTAAATAGATTAACATGTCAATGGAATTGGTTCCATCAATTTAACTTGTAGGGATGCAGGATACATTTATTCACCCTGACATTCACATATTTGGGCCATTTAACGTCACCAATAGACCTTTTTCAGAAAGGTGTGCACAACTTCATGGGCAACACAGCCTTTATATTCGTTGTTATTGGTTACAACTATGCTTTCCTGCTATGAAATGTCAAAATGCCTACTGGGAAAAAAGGCTATTCACCAGAACTGGTCTTTGGACTCTGGGAGGGAGCTGGAGCCCCACAGGAAACCAAAGCAGAGACAATGCTTACTCCTTACTCAAAGCTTGAGGGTGGAAGCAAGACCTTCTAGCTGAGAAGTCACACCACCACAGTGCTTGTATTCAACTATGTTCTACAGGCATGTTTACTGCTTCAGAAGATTGCATAGAGGTGGGGGCGTGAAAGTGTTAGCTACCTGGTCTGCCAGCATAAGAACCGTCTTCATGGTGAAGCGGCGAGAGCAGAAGTTGAAGAGGTCCTCCAGACTTGGTCCAAGCAGGTCCATGACTAGGACATTGTAGTCCTTCTCTTGGCCATACCACCTGGGGACACAATAGGGATATTATGAAGTGAGTCTTGCACTCTCAAACTTCTCAGCTTTCTCAGGAAAAGGTTGATGTAAAGGCATTGTTTTATTGATACACAGACTGACAACATTGATTGTTTAATGTTAATGAGAATTCATGACAATACCCATTTTATTTTTCCAGCGTCAACTACGAGCTTGTCCGTTACAAATATCTGGGTATACCTACAAACAGCTGTGTCACAGGTAGTAATGGGCGACAATTAAATGTCATAATTTGTGTTTAACTGGAATCAAATAGTGATGAAACATTTATAAATGTCAAGATACACATTCACAGGCACACACCAACTAGAAATTCTCCAAAAATCTGAATTGATCAGAATTCTGCTTATTGGAATACCCGAGTTGTTCACTCTGACATGCTACAATCTGAAGCCAAGATTAGGGTTGGGCATCGAGATCCGGTTCCAAATAGGAACCGGATCGGACTACTTTTTTCAGTAACGAGTAGTCTAACGCGCTACTATTGCCAAACCAGTAGTCAGATTAAAGTTACTTATCCAAATACACGGTGCGTTACTATTTTTGTCAGTAAAAAAAAAGATCTGCTTTCTTCTTGCGTCTCAGCGGGGTGACGTAGGTTAGCCGACACCTTCACGGACGGTCGCGTGTAGTCGGCTTTACTGGCAGAAACGTAAACAATGGAGGGGGAGAGATACGCATTTTCCAGCTGGAAATACAAGCATTATTTCGACTTCATCTCAGCAAAAGATGGCAACATAAAGGTTCGTTGTACACTCTGTGTTAACAACAAAGTGTTGTCTACTTTCAAGAATACAACGTCAAACTTGAAAAAACCTTTAGAGTCACAGCATGGCACAACCACATTAAAAGAGCAGGTCCTGCCCGGTGACGGTGAAAAGGCGCAGCGTGTGAATAAACAAGACGAGTTCTCGATTTCACGGAGCTCCTGCTAACTCAGTCTGTGCTGAAATGCGAGCGGAGTCTCTCTTGAGTGTTAAGTGGAGAAATGTCTCGCTGCTTGCTGGCCCCACCCCCTCCCTTCGTCATCACGCCGCTCATACTTGAGGACTGTGCTCATTTGTTTCATAAAACCAATCCTTGCTGCTCTAATGCCGGTTCAATATTCATAAAATGTTCATTCATTATGTTACTGCCATTACAATATGCAAACAATTATTTAAGTTAAGTGAAGTCAAGAAAGACTGTCTTTATTTTTTTTTTATATAAAAACATGTATTTTCTATCAGGACATCGTTTTCAAGTGCAACTTAAAATATCAGTGGATACATTGTTGATGTTACTGTTAAAAAAGCACATCAATAAAGTGAGTATTGGCAAATATCAGTAGTCGGCAGCTGTGAATGTAACTAATAAAGTAACTTGTAATCTAACTTAGTTACTTTTAAAATCAAGTGGTCAGTAACTTAACTAAGTTAACGGCATGGAGTAGCTACACTAGTACACTTTTTTAAACTACGTTTTAACATTTTTTACAGCACACAGCGTCACAGTTTCACTGATATTCTACCAAATAATTACCTCATAATCTATTTAACACACCCTTTTAACTGAAATATTTTAACAGTGCATTTCTATGAACGACATCCCCGCACGCTCACAGATCAGCGGAGCAAACCCGTTTCTTGGCCGGTTCTTCATGAAGCGTCCGTCGACTCAGCGTGCGCACACAAAGCCTCACCTGCGGAGCCTCACAAACCGCGGAAAGGTTCGGCGTGGGCAATCCAGCGTGCGCGTTCCCTGCTCCGTGCACAGTGGGACAATCAGTCTCCACCTGAGGGGCGCTTGGCGTTACCTCTGAATCGCCGCATAGTGTCGGCTTCAGTAAATATGATCAAACAAATGTTGCCGACTGCGACTTACGTGTTAAAAGAATGCGTCTCAGCTCCTCCTCACCGACGCTGAACAATCACTGCAAATACAAACTTTGCTATCCGTTTCCTACACCTAAAAAAAAAAAAAAAAACTTACACACCGCTGACATTTCTCCCTGGCTCTGCTGCAAGTTGAAGTAGGTGACGTGTCGCGCCCTCGGGCATTTAATCTGATTTAATCAAGGAAGCAGACGTCTTTATTTATCGGTTTAATATATCGGCGTGTTAGCCGATATCCAATAATACGTTTGAACGTCAATATCGGCCGATACCGATACCTTGCCGATAATATCGTGCATCCCTAATTAAAAGACTTTTATTCACTGTTACCTGTGATTCGCAGTCGTGCTTTTGGGTTCAGATCTTGTTCAAACCATAACAATTTAAAGGTGCTAGTAGGCAGATTGTTACTTTTGTACAAAGCCAGGCTAGCCGTTTCCCCGTTTCCAGTCGGTGCTTAATTAGGCTAACCAGCTTCTGTCTGACGCCTTATATGTAACGGGCAGATATGAGAGTGGTATTCATTTCTCAATTATTATTATTTCATTCATATTATTTATTCATGGGGATTCAAATTGAGTTCTGAAGGCATGTTGTAAAACTATTGTTTTGTTGCAACTCGGACTGGTTTTATTTAACAGGTGAAGAAAATCTAATGCAATGTTGATGAATTTTGGAGTAACAGCAAGCCTGGTCTCATTCAATATGCATATTTTTCAAAGCTGCTAATGTGAAAAACAAATTAACTGTAAAAACAACATTGTATTGTGAAGTATTAACAGCTATTTACTAGGGCTTTGACTCCGAACTTCGTTATTCGAATATAATACAATATCAAAAAAATTATATATTCAAACGAATATTAGGCAGCCCTTAATATTCTAACCTGTTATGGGCATTATTTTTTGTAAATGTCTTTGCTTGAACGTTGTTGTCAATTCAGATTCCGAGGCTTTTTCACGCCTGGTGAAGTTGTGTGAATCGCAAGCTCATTAGCAAGGCTATCATTGGTCATCTGGGCTCCTATAGGTGACATTAGCGTCCTGGTTTGCGCCAATTTTGCAGAACAATGGCTGCGTCAACATCGGCAACAGCCCCCGAGGAGCCGGCACTCTCGCTCCGTCCCGAGAACCGTAAACTCTATGACGCGTCGCCCGGAATACTGCCGGTAAATAGGCAAACAAACCCCGCCGAACAGTCGGCACTGACAGCCCCGATAATGTCTGAACATGTGAATCACCTGGTATTTTTGGCAAATAACTTAAAAAAGTCTGTAGCCAAATAAACTGCAGCCAGCCAGATCTTTATGTGAGCGAAACAATTTGTTAATGGGCTGTTATTGGCTGGTAGGATGGGGTTTTGGGCCTACCTTTATTTTGTCTTTTCAGTTTAGCCTGACTGGCTTATATGACTTTATTTTTGATGGCTTATTTATCTTTATTTTGATGAAACCGAATGCATACAGTTTGTGTCTGACCTTAAATAAATAAAGGTTTTGAAAACATTGTTGCCTGCCTATTGACGTTGACTGATACACTGCCCTCTGGTGGACAAAACATATACAACTTAAGTACCATACCATACCATACCATACAGGTCTTACTGAAGGCATTTAATGGTCAAAATATTATTAATAAATATTTGAATATATTTGAATATTAATATTAATAAACAAACGAACTTCGAAAATGATTTTTGGGCAAAAGTCAAAGCCCTACTATTTACTGGCAACTTTAGTTGCCAGGTAACCTCTAATTTGAATACAATACAAGATGTTAACTAGATCACAATCAATAAAAAAAACTAATTGCTGTAAATTAACAAAAACCTGTAAAAGTTATCCTGTAATATACTGTAAGCCAGCGGTACTCAATAGGCGGCCCCCGGGCCGCCGGCCACCTATTTGTGGCCCCGGAACTATTATTTTTTCAGTATGTGTTTTGGTTGGGTCAACAATAGGGGTGTAACGGTACATGTATTTGTATTGAACCGTTTCGGTCCGGGGTGCTCGGTTCGGAACGGAGGCGTACCGAACGAGTTTCCATACGGACATATTAAGTAGAGGACCGCATTTGTGGAGCGTGCTGCAGCCGCACATGCGCAGTTGCGCACACCGCGACACAATAAACAGCAGTAGTAGCGGACGTCAGGGCTAATGCCGCTAGCGTTGGCAACAAGCCAGAGTTGGAGGACCCTCCCGCGACATTAAGGTCTCCCGTTTGGGAACACTTCGGCAAAGCGGTTTGCCGACATTGTTCATGTGAGGTCGGGTATGCTTCTGGCAACACGTCAAACCTGTTCACGCCTTTGAAACGGCACCACCCCCACGTGAACATCGCTACAACGGGGAGAAAGACGAGCGTAACGTTAGTGCAAACACAGCTCCCCACCGCATTTAAACAGCCTCTCCCTGCCCTGTTCAATTTTGCACATCAGATGGAGAAAAGATTTGTTTTTAAAAAAACAGTGTAAGCCTTATTCATGTTATTTAATCCGAGCAACAACTTGAAACTATTTAGTGTTGCAACTGTTCAATTTTGCACATCAGATGGAGAATTTTTTTTAAAGAAACAGTCTGTTATTTTTATTTATTTTTTAAATAAATATTTTAAATCCAATTCATGATGATAGAGCTCTTTCTTATGCTGGCGGCACATCGTAGCTTCCTTGAGCACATCATGCAGAAACAAGCGGCCAGCTCCTTCAGTTTGTTGCATCAACTAATCTTCTATCCATGCCCAGTGCCATTTCTTTTTAGGTCCTTTATCAGCTATCAGGACATCTTCCGCCAGGTTTCATCATCCGTTTTCCATTCATCAGAGCATAACATGCTAACACGACCTGCCCTACTTTGCTTTCGATTGGCTAGTTACTAGGGGTGGGTAAAAATATCGATAAGGCAATATATCGCGATACTTTGGCGCCCAATACAATATCGATTATTCAGCTCCAAAGATTGATTTACAAAAAAAAAAAAAGACTCATGTTTACACATATACCTTTACATTATTTTTATATGACCTCTTCAGCTCAGTGTTCAAACAGCGACACAAAAGGAGAAACATTATTTATTATTATTTTATTATTTATTATTTTGTGCATTGTCACAGGGTACTTTATCTTTTTTCATTTTAATTTCAATATTTGTTCCAATGAATTTCATGGGAATTAATAAAATGGAGAGGCTGTTTTGAATGAAATAGTTTTGACTCAATTTGTCCTCTGATCAATATCATCTGATGTAGGCACAGATGTACAGATTTGTGTTTTCATCTTTATTTATATTTTTAATATCGTGATATGGATCATATCGTGACCAAAGTATCGTCATACGTATCGTATCGTGAGGTTCTTTCCAATACTAGTTACACTTGAGTGTGATGGCACGTCATCGCCCAGTCTCAGCCTCTCACGAGAAAAACGGTCTCTCATTCAGTTAAGGTCTCATGCATTACCATGTCAAATTGTTTTACTCTGTGGAAAGTTACATTCCGGGTTAATATTGGCAACCGTTTGTGTATTTACTCAGCTGAATGTTAAGATAAATAAATAAATAAAAAAAGTTTGCAACAAGATATCACATTAAACAGTGTTGAATAAGAAATGTTTCTGTAAAGGAAACAGTTCAGGTGGACAGTGGTACTGAAGCACTTCAAGTAGAAAAATAATACAATTAATAATAATAATAATAATACTTCAACACATGCTCTTTTGGGGATGTACAGATGCATGAGAAGTTCCAGAGTCTCATTTTATTAAAACATTTGCAACCGCCACTGTAAATTATGCAGTAAACCCTGATTATGTGTGTGTGTTGTATGTTTGAGGTGGTGGTGGGAGGGGCCGTAGGCGCAGAATGGCAGCCACGCTTCCGTCAGTCTGCCCCAGGGCAGCTGTGGCTACTATCGTAGTTTACTACCACCAGTATGACTGTGTGAATGAATGGAACCCGGAACCTTGTCAGAGCGCTTTAAGTGTCTTGAAAAGCACCATACAAATCCAATCCATTATTATTATTATTATTATTATTATAATAATGAGCTGGGGCCTCATTTATAAAACTGTGCGTCAGATCCTTACTAAAAGCTAAAGTTGGGGTACGGCAAAAAAAAATGTGATTCATAAAACTTTGCATACGCACAACTGTAAGCAATGTTCCCTACAAGTGTGCGTACTTGAATCCGCCTCTTGTCCCGCTCTGTAAATGCCCATTTTTACCCTAATGGCCAATGCAAAGCACCTCATCCATGCTGATCCATATATATTAATGAGCCGGAGGCCCGGAAAAACATTTTATTTAGTGGCCACAGCACTGGGATAGGGTTGGGCAGTATGACGGTATAAAAGTAGAGATTTTGCAATACCGTTTATACCGGAGAAAGCGCAGATGTCTGCGGCATCGCTCTGAGTCACTAATTACACCGCCTCGACACACGGGGCACTGCAGGCATTGCAGCAGACTGCTTGCCGTGGTTGCATGAGCACGACGAAGAAGAACTTACCGGAATAATAACAATCATGGCGGAGGCGGAGAGTAAACGTCACGAGGAAACAGAGGCAGCGCGACCCACCCATGACGAAGAGGAGGAACTCGTTCCGAAAAAGGGTGCTACGTCAGTTGTGTTGAACTTTTCCGGCTTTAGAAAATCCGACAACGAACAAAAAGTGATACTCTTGAGTGTTGCGCGACTGTTGCTGCTGGAGGTGGAAACACCGGTAACCTCTTCCACCACTTAAAGTTAAAACATGCGAAGCAGTATTATGAGTCTTTCGCCAAAAAATCACGTCGATGGGAGATAACGGAGGCCATCACGACGCACACTTTTTCTCATTTGTTATTTTTATTTCTTATTAAGATGGAGCTCTGTGTTTACATTTGCACACACACTATAGCTTAAGTTAAAGCTGGAGTTCAAATGTTTACCAGACATTTGCACACTTTGTGGCTTATTATTTATTATATTATTATATTTTCTTTAAAATAATGTTATGCTGCTGTGAGCAAATAAAAATAAGAGGAAAATGATCAAATGCGGCAGTATGGTTATTTTTAAGCCATTAATTGAATTTACAGGGGGGAAAAACCATACCGTGATATATACCGCTACCGTGATATGAAATTATTCATACTGTGATATAAGATTTTGCTCATACCGCCCAACCCTACAGAGGGATAACGAAAAAAGAAAAAAATGCAGTACGAGTGGCAACATATTGCTGCTGCAGTCAACGCTGTCAGTGGGACAGATTGGACCAACATGAGCAGACAGTAGCAGAACTCAAGAAGAATCTGGGCACCGCGTCCAGCTCCATGCACGTTTTATCCGAGGGTGCGCTCTGCGTACATGGCACAGAACTAGAGCTGTCCCAAACGATTATTTTTCCAAACGATTAATCTAGCGATTATTTTTTCAATTCATCTAATTATAAAAAATAAAATATAAAATAAAAAATAATTATTTTTCAGTTATCAATTATTTCACATTACTTGATCAATGTAACTATTTACACGATATGGATCTCAAAACATTTCTTGTTAACATTTCAATATTTAAAAATGTCTTTAACATGAACTTGACACAAACTGATGAGTTTCCCTGTGTCTCCCAATTAGGACCGATGAGGTGGGCGGGGTAGCCTTGTTCGCGGCCTATAGGGTTCCTACACTCAACAAAAATATAAACGCAACACTTTTGTTTTTGCTCCCATTTTTCATGAGATGGACTTAAAGATCTAAAATTCATTCCAGATACACAATATTACCATTTCTCTCAAACATTGTTCACAAATCAGTCTAAATGTGTGATAGTGAGCACTTCTGCTTTGCTGAGATAATCCATCCCACCTCACAGGTGTGCCACATCAAGATGCTGATCTGACATCATGATTAGTGCACAGGTGTACCTTATACTGCCCACAATAAAAGGCCACTCTGAAATGTGCATTTTTTTTGCTTTATTGGGGGTCTGGGGACTCAGAACCAGTCAGTATCTGGTGTGACCACCATTTGCCTCATGCAGTGCAACACATCTTCTTCGCATAGAGTTTATCAGATTGTCAATTGTGGCCTGTGGAATGTTGGTCCACTCCTCTTCAATGGCTGTGCGAAGTTGCTGGATATTAGTGGGAACTGGTACACGCTGTGGTATACGCCGGTCAAGCACATCCCAAACATGCTCAATGGGTGACATGTCCGGTGAGTATGCTGGCCATGCAAGAACTGGGACATTTTCAGCTTCCAAGAATTGTGTACAGATCCTTGCAACATGGGGCCGTGCATTATCTTGCTGAAACATGAGGTGATGTTCATGGATGTATGGCACAACAATGGGCCTCAGGATCTCATCACGGTATCTCTGTGCATTCAAAATGCCATCAATAAAATGCACCTGTGTTCTTCGTCCATAACAGATGCCTGCCCATACCATAACCCCACCACCACCATGGGCCACTCGATCCACAACATTGACATCAGCAAAGCGCTCACCCACACGACGCCACACACGCTGTCTGCCATCTGCCCTGAACAATGTAAACCGAGATTCATCCGTGAAGAGAACACCTCTCCAACGTGCCAGACGCCATCGAATGTGAGCATTTGCCCACTCAAGTCTGTTACGGCGACGAGCTGGAGTCAGGTCAAGACCCCGATGAGGACGAGGAGCATGCAGTTGAGCTTCCCTGAGACGGTTTCTGACAGTTTGTGCAGAAATTGTTTGGTTATGCAAACCAATTGTTTCAGCAGCTGTCTGAGTGGCTGGTCTCAGACGATCTTGGAGGTGAACCTGCTGGATGTGGAGGTCCTGGGCTGGTGTGGTTACACGTGGTCTGCGGTTGTGAGGCCGGTTGGATGTACTGCCATATTCTCTGAAACGCCTTTGGAGACGGCTTATGGTGGAGAAATTAACATTCAATGCACGAGCAACAGATCTGGTTGACATTCCTGCTGTCAGCATGCCAATTGCACGCTCCCTCAATGCTTGTGGCATCTGTGGCATTTTGCTGTGAGACAAAACTGCACATTTCAGAGTGGCCTTTTATTGTGGGCAGTATAAGGCACACCTGTGCACTAATCATGATGTCAGATCAGCATCTTGATGTGGCACACCTGTGAGGTGGGATGGATTATCTCAGCAAAGCAGAAGTGCTCACTATCACACATTTAGACAGATTTGTGAACAATGTTTGAGAGAAATGGTAATATTGTGTATCTGGAATGAATTTTAGATCTTTAAGTCCATCTCATGAAAAATGGGAGCAAAAACAAAAGTGTTGCGTTTATATTTTTGTTGAGTGTAGTTATAACGCTCGAGGCTTGGCACTTTGCTCTACACCTGCTTGCTGCGTCTGCAGCCGCTGCTTACTGTAGTTCTTATCTTTTGTTAGTGTAACATGCAGCATGCATTCACTAAATTACCGACACGCAACAAGCTCGCACCTCACGACTGAATACTGATCGCTTCCTGTCTACATGTTAGTCTAGTGTTGTTTTACTGAACGTAACGTCTTCTCGGCATAAATACGGCAGCGACCTTGTTGTTTGTCCCACGGACAGTCTCTGGTTTTACTCCTAGTTTGTTCATCTCTGTATGAAAAGTAATATACTATCCCACGGACCACTACGCTGTGATGTGTTGAAATGCAGCTGCATTGATTATTGCATTGAAAGCTTTTTATTTTTATATAGGCTACAGTATACTGTTTTTTAGGGTTGTCCCGATCACGTTTTTTTGCTCCCGATCCGATCCCGATCGTTTGAGTATCTGCCGATCCCGATATTTCCCGATCCGATCACTTTTTTTTTCTCCGGATAGAATTCCGATCATTCCCGATAATTTTTCCCGATCATATACATTTTGGCAATGCATTAAGAAAAAAAAATGAATACAACTAGGGATGCTCCGATCAGCATTTTTGGGGGCCGATCCAATCACCAATCACAGAAATCATAAATCGGCCGATACCGATCACCAATCACAGAATGGATGGGAGAATAATAATAATAATAGAGCCGTTTTATGACTGAACATACTGTCGATGACTGTGTAGGACACAGCAGGATTCTGGGTCGGGCTTGGGCTTCAGACTCGCGGTGTGAGCGGACCGGAGCGGAACCGGACCGGTACTTCGCTCCGCTCTCTGCAAAATCCGCTGCGCGCTCGTGGCCACTTGCTCGTTGAGCTACGCTCGTTTTGACTACAAACGTGCGCACACCGGAGCGGAACGGGACGGGAACCGGAGCGTACTTTAATAATAAAAATGCCGCTCCGTGCTTCCACTGCCCGCTCGCTCAGCTCCACTCGGGTGGCTGTAATTAAGCTGACGAACGGCTGACGTTCTTGCATGTGATGTTGATACTTCACCTGCGCAGCTCGCGAAGTTGCGCACGTTGTATTTTGGAACAATCCCAGCGGAGCAACGCTCTGATCAACAGACACGGGACGAGCCGACTGTGCGTACGAGGGTGGCTGATAAAAGCCCACCACACGTCACTAGCGTTGTTTACACTGGAACTTTGACAGGCCACCGGCCACGAAATTCCCACCCTGCGTCAGGCGCAGAAAAACAGTCTCGGGTAATAAAAAATATATAAATATGCGATCGGCTTTTCTGATCGGCACTTTGACCGATCGCCGATCAACCTGTTTAGGGTCCATATTGGCCGATAACGATCGGAGCATCCCTACTGTTTTTCTCTCAGGGATATGCTCATCGCCTGTAACAGGAAGACTTTGTGTTCATAGGAAGTCATATCTACTTGTGACAAAGAAAAGGCTCTTCTTTCATAAAATATTAGAGAAGGTAATTAACCTGTTGATTTTCTTTAATGATTATCACAAAAGTAGGAAGTGACTAGCAAAGGTTTTTTTAAATCATGCATGGAAATGTACACAAAAATTGTTGCATCGAGATGCATCGATAATCGGTTTATAATCAAATCATTGACCTCTGAATCGTAATCAAATGGAATCTTGAGGTGCCAAGAGATTCCCACCCCTAACTCTGAGCCAGTGTCGCGAAGCAGGCGGTCTGGTCGGTCATAGTTTTAAGAACCGGTCATTTGATTCGGTCTCTGATTCACTCAGATAATATAAAACAGGCAACATTAAGCATTCATTACAAAGAATACGGCCAGAGCATGGCTGGAAACGCTGCTTTTGCTGTCCGAGCATCGACCTTTCAAATCCAAATATTAAAAAGCACGTACCATGTTAGATGGGTGGTGGTCCGAGCAGCCTCCCCCACAGCCACAAACAGATGCAGTGAGGAGTCAGAAATTATAACATTTAACACTGCCTATAAAATCACCAAAGAAGAGCATGGTATTTTAACTATTGAGGTTGTTATGATTTCTTGTTTGTGTTAAATAAACAATTAATTTAAATTGAAATTAGGGCCGTGAATAGGCGTGTAGCGGAGCCCGCTTCCTTTCGGCGCCCCTATTAAGCGATAGTGTGTAGTTCACACCAGACGCGGAGCGCCGCGAATAGGCATGATCCGTGAAGCGATCGTTTTGGCTTCTGCACTATTTTTTTGCGCATGCCGCGAGCGATCGTGTCAATTCTGGCAGGAAATCACACAAAGAAACACGAAACAATCTGGTCAATTTTCAAAATAAAAGCAATTTTCAAAATAAAATACCGCGATTGACAAATGCGATATTTGTGTATCTAAACTCGCACTGGGAAACAGGAAGAGAAAATACATTTAATAAATGTGAAGAGTAGATAAACAAATATATGTATTTGGTCTGTCTGTCTGTCTCTTACAGAAACATGGCATATTAATCATTAATTAATCATTAATTTTGATAAATTAATTACAAAGCCTCTAATTAATTCGATTTTTTTTTTAATCTAGTCCCGGCCCTAATTAAATTGTGCCAACAGGAACCATAAATGAAAAAGGGTAAAAAAAAAAAAAAATTATATACTAGTGATATTCGCCGTGTTACTCAGTCATGTTTTCTCCCTTTCATTCCAAACCGTGTCCGACACTAGTCTCCCTTCTCTGCAAAACGTATTAAAATAATAATAATAATAATAATAATAAAACCCTCTGAGACCCATTGTAGCGTATACGCTACAAATGATCATGTTGTCTTTAGAGCATCATAACTCCGTAATGGTTTGCGCTAGAACATGCATTTTTTTCCCTCTTAAACTAGAGAAACAGGGCTAAACAACGGTATCCTGTTTGTCCATGTGAGCGATTTATTTCTGACAACAAAACAAATGCGTTAAGTAGTCAAATATGTGACAAGTTGTCTCCTCGTCTCCGTGGCGCATTTCTCCGTTTTGTTTATGTATATCGATCAACTTCTCATCCGGCATCTTGCTAGTGACGTATAAAGTTACGTTTATGCATCGGACGCTCGTATGTGCACCCGTAGCGGCTTTTACAGCCAATCAGGAAAGCCTGATTTACGCTTGGCCGTGAGTTGTTGTGTTTGCCCAAACGGGAGACACGGAGGATTTCAAAAGGTTACTGTTATATACTATATTATACACTATATACACATATTAAGGGAGGGGGGGGTGAAAGGACCATTCCTGGCCAAAAAAATAACGCCCATAAACAAAAAAAACTACAAAAGCAGCTAGAAGCTTCAAATAAATTCTAGCATAATCCAAACAAGTGTGTGCAACTTTCCATGATGAGCTTTTATTTCGTTATGTTTTTTTAATAAAATGTGTAAAAATTCAAGGTGCGTTTATATTATAGTGTATAATATATACACTTTAACAAATTTTCTAACAAAAACACTGAGATAAAAGCAAAAAAGGTTGCATTGCATCATAACTTAACTTCATAAAATTCGAAGTCACCATTGGGCCTTTTTTCTCACACTGTACATAAAAGGATTTTCCTGTTCTTTCTGTTCTGCCAATGTTGCTTGAATGCAACACGAAGATGGGACTAGACTGGTGTTGGCATGTTGCGTCATGTACCAGTCAGAAATTCAAATACAACCCGGAAAGTCCAGTTTGAGAGTTAGATCTACGAGATTTATCACACACACAACAAAACAACTCATGGGTTTATAATACCATGAGGCTATGTGCTCAAGCAGAGGCAGGGCAAAAAACAAGTTATAACGTATGAATTCCCCTTACCCCAGAAAATACCCCACACACACCAAGAAAAGTAATTCTAAATTATTTTTTATAGGTTTTCTTAATGTTAAACTGGTACATGGTTTTTCCCCCTAACATAAAGGTTTAAAGGTGCCATATTGTACCGTTTTTCCTCAATTCCACACAGCTGTCAGAGGTCCAACAACACTGAATTTGATATGCATTGCCCCAAAATCATCCATGGTCCTGAATTTCAGCTGTCGCCTACTTGGAGAGCGACGGAGAGGATGCCGCTTATGCTAGCGGCAGCATGCGTCAATGTTTACGGTGGATGTATCGCTATGGCTCGCCTATGTAGCTCAGGTGAAGTTGCTGGGTCCTGTATGTTTGGGACAGATCGTTTTACGAGGGTCAGTGTTGAGACAAAGCCAGCTTTGTACTAGGGCTAAACGATATATCGTTATCGTATCTATATCTAGATATGAACATTCAAGATATTAATATCGAAAAAGCAATGATATAGATTTCCCCCGCGCTCGCCCTGCATGTACAGCTCTGGCAGTCACAATAAACATCAGTTTTACGATTGCCATTGAATGCACCGCTACGGCCAGCCAACCACAAACCTTATTTCATGCTTGCTGTGGATCGACAGCTGAAGCAAACCAATGACGAACATACGGGGACGGAGACTGAGACGCAGACACACAACATACGCAGCGGGGAAATCAAAAAGAAAGAAAGAAAAGTGAGATGAGTGCGGAAGATAATGCGGCTGGTGGCGGTACCGAATCTGATTTGGTGCCAAAACATAAATCATCCTCCATTATTTGATGATCGATGTCAACCAGAGCGAGATGTTGTGCAGGTCGTGCTTGGCGAAAATTGCACGAAGAATGTATTGCAATGCGTTCAGTAGTGTTACACCGTATGAGTCGGCGTCCACCAGACAAAGACATTACAGATGCTATAACATACCTCTTTTGTATTATGTTATTATTTTTCTGAAAAACATTTGGTTTTCACCGAACCCGTAGTCATATCGTATCGACTATCGAGATATCTGGCATGAATATCAAGATATGAAATTTTGTCCATATCGTTCAGCCCTACTTTGTACTGACCCTCGTTACTGAAGCAGTCCAATGTGAAGTGGTTAGCACACACATACAAGCTAACACAAACCATAGCCGGCACATTGTCATTAAAAAAGAAACGCAACCACCGTCTCTTCTGTTCTTCTGTAGCTGGGACAGAATATAAGCACTTATGTTGATTTGTACAACCAACAACAGAGCAATCTGCATGTCTAGCTGTGAGCGAGGACATTGTGAAACACCATTATCTCACTTCTGTCTCACCACAGGACACACCGAACTTCACTTCCCTTCGTTATACGGGAGCTGAATCTGAACACCCCGTAGGAGTGCCGTTGTACCAGTGGGGGGGCTGCAGAGACCATGCAGGAGTAGTTTGTTTTCCTCATTCTGGGAGTTCACAGGCTCAGGGAGGACTGGTTTATAGGTGTAGAGACCAGAGAAAACCTGTTTTTCATTATATGGGACCTTTAAACAATGCTTTTCCAAAGCCCTCTCCACACTGCCAGGACTAAAATTCTGGTGAGGAAATACTGAAGCTTTAATTCCTGTTTTAGTCTAAGAGTAGTAGTTTTATACACAGAACGAAAAATACTGTAACCAGCTCATAAAATGATCACCATTATTAGATTTTCATTGTAGACTGTAGCTCCTCCCATACAGAGGAGGTCTCAAGTGCCATCCTTGACACAGCTATTCACGTACACTACATGATCAGAGCCTCAAACAACACACACCAGGGCTCCAGACTGCGACCAAATGGTCGCATTTTGCGACTTAAATCTGTGACAGTGCGAGTAAATTTGCTGTTTTTTGATTTGTTTTTTTTTTATATTTTTTGTTGCTGACAAACTTACAGCCCACTAGTTGGCGGTAATGCAAAAATGAGCTGGTTTGCCAACCGACATTAACTCCAAAAGAAGAAGAAAGGAGACGGCTGGCCAATGTGCGTGAGAGCGGGGGGGCGAATGACCACTGTGATAGGCTAATATGTGAGAAGAGGCGGTTCTTTGGGGTTATCGCGCGAATCCACAGATTGCACATACCGGCATCAAAACAATGGACAATGGCGGCGAAGCGGACTATCAGCTCGTACTTTCTACCCAGTTGTGTTAAACATAATGTTCCGGAGGACGCAAACGTCGAGAATGAGTCCGACTCAGACTGTGAGGAGACGGTCGTGGCGAAAAAAGCCAGGAAATTCAGCTTTCGCGACGAGTGGCTCCGCGAGTTCACCTGGCTGGGTATTTCAGGCAATACAGTGAAAATTATAGGAAAACTTTGCAAGTCGATTTCGGTGTGCGCTCCTAAATTTTCTGCTTGCGCCCCTAAAATTTTAAATTAGGGGCCACTGTGCTCCTAGTGAAAAATGTTAGTCTGGAGCCCTGCACACACTAAGTTAATTCACATTATCCAGCAAAGCTTTGTGTGGATTATCAAAAACATGAAGTGAACAAAGCAGAATAAATTGTGTTTGCAGTGCTAATTCTTGTGGTATGAAGTTTTAGTGGTATGTGCTGATTAATTTGCTGCCGTTGCCTGCTGGTATGCCACGAGTGTTTCACCGGCATGTACAGGACACTACTGAGATGGCATACATGGGATTTTTACTGGCCACGGATGACTCTAATGCAAATTCACATTATTTATAATCCAAGTGTCAATTCCCCAACATTGTGTGATATTTTATTTTCACATTATTCACAACAATGTTTAACATTATATGACGTTGTGACAGGAAGGATAAATGATTGTTTGATGAGAGGAAGTCTCCTTTGATTCATTATTGATCCATTATGTGTTCATCATCACATTTTTGTCAGCACGTTATAGAAAGAATGTTGTTTCAGTCAGTGTGAAAAAGGGAGTGAGAACAAGGAAAAGAGTGAAACTGTGGTAGGTGGTGACTGTAAGAGCCAGGTTGTCGTCAGAGTGAAGGAGGGGCAGCAGGACCAGCAGGTTGGACAGGCTCTAACAAGACTTTGCCGCACCATTAAGTCAGCAAGATTCAGGGAAGTTCCTGCTACAGTAGAGTAAAGGTGGAAAAGCGTTACTCCAAACCCTGCATAGGTTTTTATTATTAAAACCTACAAATCATGATAGTGATGCTTCTCCAATGGTCATGAGATTCCAACAGAAATGCACAATTGGCATTCAACACCTAACCCTAACACAAGTGTTCTATCTATGACAGGGTTAACCCTACAATGTGCATGTGCCAGCTGTGCTGTACAAGGCCATGCATGTTAGCACTGTTATCCAGCTAGAGAACAGGGACAGGAAAATCTACACCAGACAAATGTTGGTATTCCCTGTCCAGTACCAGGGCAGACACTTTGTCCCTAGAAAGTATATGCTTCATGAAAAGTGACTAACCAACCAGAAGCATAAACTCCTTCAAAACTATTAAAAAAAAAGGATTGGTTTTTTTTAGGAAGAGCATGCATGTTGCATTTAGTATATGTTTAATAATGCGTAATGATGTACATCCTGAATTTACACTTGATATTTTTTGGTAATCAACCTGGAAAGAATCTGGTATCATTAAATGCCTACTAAAATTGACTAGTCCAAATGCAAGTTAGACAGCGTTCATCTTCTCTACTGTTGCTTAAGTTACTCAACTTCAAGTTACTCCTCCCAAAAGTATGCATAACTTTTAATAAAATGTTCAGTTGACTTTCCTAAAAAATGGTAAATGGTATTAACCATTTAAGGAGTAAACCTGGTTATTGTTTGAATAATAACATGCATTTCCTGTCGCTTTATTACAAAATATTAACAATATTCAGTTGCAGTTCTATATTATTAATTATGCTCAGTAAGTTCCCATGAATGTACATTTACATTTAGGTCATTTAGCAGACGCTTTTGTCCAAAGCGACTTACAATAAGTACATTTGTCAAAAGAAGGAAACAAAGAAACCACAACGTATCATTGCCGATAAAGTAAGAGCTAAAAATAGAACAAGTGTAAGGTCCTCATCTGAGTAAAGTAGTACTTCAAGAGCAACAGTGCTACGATCAGAGTGCTACAGGTAAGGTTTTTTTTGTAGATGTACACATTTATTTTTCTAATAATCCATCACAATTGTGACAAGGTCCTTAAGGTGACGGCTGTTGATGGTTAATTGTTGGTTTTATTTATATGGGCCAAATTGCCATCTTATGGGTGTTTATTGATCGGGTGGATAGTAGCTGTAGCTTTCACTCGGCAAACATCTGGTCAAGCAATGTGTTTACTTCCCCATGCTCCACCATCTTCTCCTCCGTTTTTGGTGTATTTCTGTAGCAGAAACAGCACCAAATATGGCCTGGAATATTTACTACAGCGCGCCGAGTCGTTTAGAGTGGATTTGTGTATTTTTTGGTACGTGTGGACGGCCCCTATGTCACTGAGGGCCACTCCCAGTAGGCCATCCGTACCGTGCCCAGACACGATTGATCCTAAAGGTACAGAGCATAAGAACAGTCCACTTCCTAGGCACAGTTGGAAGGTGTGTGCTTTGGCACGGTACAGTTCATGCACAAGCACAGACATGGATATGCAACGTGGACGTATAATTAATAGGCCTTCCATCTCATTATCAGTGTTCAACTCAAGTCGCCCCCCCCCCCCCCCGCTATCGAGCCGATGTATGTCAATCAATCAACAATCCTGCTGCCATGGTCAAACAATAAATAACAATTTCTTAACTTAGATTTAATTTATTATATTTATACTTATTTTAAAGTATACTGGACAAATGACTTTTCCTTGTATGTGAAAGCTTAACAAACGTATGCTATAGTGTGCACATAACCATATTAATATTTTCATTGTACACTGACTTGTACATGTTGTGGGCAACATTATTGTGGCCCCCAATAGTGGCACATAAACAACGTTCACTTTTATCACATATATAAACACAGAAACGTCACAGGCAGCAGCAACTGGTCCACAGTTTTACATGGCAGCCCATAATATTATCAACAACGGTGAAACAATAGCAGAGTTTAATCTCTATAGTTGGAGGGGACGTGAGGGACACAGCTCGTGTCTTCATTCCCACTTCCTCTGTCGGGCTACACTCCAACACAACACAAACCAGTAACCGGGCCCCTGTTACCGGGCACACAACGTCACTTAACGCTAACATAACGTTAAGGCCTGAAATCATGTGGTGGAAACACACTTCTACCGTGGGACTCGGCTTGTTGTCTTCGCTTCTGTGCTCCGCCGCCATTTTCTAACAGGGTCGAGGAAGACATGTTGGAAGCTAACACAACAAAAGAGGAGCGGCCATTTCCAACCACAGACCTGGTTTTCCTCATCCCTAACCGTTAATATTCACAAGAAAAACAAACACACCGCTAAGCTCTATACAAGACAGGTACTAAACAACGCGTGTAGTAAAAACCCGACGGGATTTGAACTGTTCGCGGAAAATATATCGTTGATGGATTAGACCAAGTAACGTTGGCAGATTAGCAGGCCTAATGCCAGCCAGGCTGCTGCCTCTTTAACGTTCCCTTCCCTTCCAACGTACCATTGTAGTTACACGACGACATATAATAACATAAACAAGTCCACTTACCTAATATGTGGGATCCCGACGCCACCTTGGAGGATTTTGTACAGCTTGCTTTCATACAACAACTGTGGATGTCTGGCTTTCTGGGACTCCAGTTTTACAGCAACCTCCTAAAAACGACCAACAGTTAAAACAGAAGTTATAGCAACGATCAACTAAAAGGAATTATGCCCATTGATGCATCGTGAAGCAGATTCGGCCAAATTCATTTTACAACTTGTAATAGGTGGGCCGATTTAAAAAGCTAAAATACGTATTATATAGACCAATGTAAACGTTAATGCAGTAACGTACCTCTCCATTTGTGATGTTGATTGCCAGATATATGTCACCGAAAGATCCTGATCCTATTTTTCTGACGAGCTTATATTTTCCGCCGACTATGAATTCGGCTTTGGAGCCACTGCTGCTCGCCATAATATCCACCAAATGACGATCTCCCCCCGGTTCACTTCAGGAAACTGTGTGGCAGTCTAGCCGGTTGTCAGCAGCACATACAGACTCCTGTCTGCCCAGTTGGCGCTGATGAGGGCGAGTATGGACTAGCTGTTACTCCAAACCAGTATGGCTATATTAACGTAACAAGCAAGTCGGGAAACGGATTTCTCCAGGCTTTGTTCGCATTAATTCATATGCTACCAGCTACAATGGATCTTCGTTCAAATAAAACCTTCTCCTCCGTGTCAGTATCAAAGTATTTACATCCGAAGCTATACCCGAAAGAAATACGGCCTTCAACAGCCACCCAGTTACCTCGAAGTAGCAGCTAGTCATCAAGCTAACGCTGTCACAAGGACCGTCGCGGAAAAATGTCCGGACCTCCTCCGTGCTGGCCAGAAAAAAACAGCTCTTTTAATTACACTCCCGGTGGTTGTGATGCTTTTCAGTCGTTTCAATCATTTAAGGGCGTTTTCTGCAAACTTCAAGGGTCGCAACCGTCTATCGAAAGCGCAACCCACTCACTCCGCCATCTTGTCTTCTCTACCCTTTCTCTCAGCTGGTTTCCGCTGAAGGCGATTAGCTAAGGTTAGATCTCTCATGACACCTTTAGGTACTATCGGAAACAACACAACCAGGACTCACGACACAGATCTAGTGTATACGTGCGCGCAATGACACTTGTGGTAAAGGAATTGTATTATATGGGAGGCCAACAATGTACAGTGAACAACTGAAAATAAACGATTGTTATGCAGCCATTATTGTTGATACAGTATTAACGAAGCAACCATCAAAACTGCTGGATACCCATGTAGCCTACGTGTCAGGGTTTTGTCAAGTTTGACCCCAGAGCCATTGAACGCACCGACAGGTAATATTTACGACTGACGTAAGAAAAGGCTGCGTCATGTCGCAGTTTCAGCAGAAACACATTTTAACCCTTTTCAGCCAGATGTTTTGCTGAATTAAAAAAAAAACTTTTGTTGTTTTTGTGTTCTCTTTCTCTCAACTGGGCTATATGATCATTTTTATCTTAAAAATGAAGCCTCCTTATGTCTTAAAATCCACTGGTTTGTTTTATTGATACAATGACAGCATATCAACATAAAAGCTATTTACACTTGTTATTTCATGTTTCACTATGCAAATTATGATGTATACTCTTTTACCTTCACCTCTCAAGGAGAGCATAAAAAAGATCTGATCTCATTCATCTTGGAATCTGTAGACCACTGACATTCATTCACCACCATGTGGCTATTGGCACTAAAAGCCTGCATTCAGCTAATTTAAAATGGGCTATACAGGGTCAGAGCGCACAGCAGTAGACATAATCATCATTATCACCACGTCTTCATCATCAGCGCTCCACAGCTGCATCAGATTCCCCGTCCAACACCAGAAAGGCAGGACACCGGGGCCCGAGTGAGGGCTCAGACCAGCTGCAGCCCCAACTCTGGCTCCAGCTTGCGGCAAAGTTGCGCATTTCTCCACGGACAACAGGCTACTGAGGCACGAGACGAGGCACGAGACCAGGCAGGAGCCGCACACAAGCCGGGCATCATAAAGGAATTATGCGTAGGGCACCAAAATGTCTAGCAGCGGTACTGAACACAGCCATTAGCTTAGCTTGCTAGCTAGCTAACCTAGCTATATACCTCAGCAACACAACTTGCTAGCTAGCTAGCTAATTTAGCTAGGTATGTCAACACCATGACTGTAAGAGTGTCCTGCTAGTTAGCTAATTTAGCTCATCTGTCACTAATGTAACGTTCTCTTAGCTGGTGTGTTTTATCCATGACTCTTATCAACAAGAAGAGAAAGAAGCAGCAAGACCTGTTGTTAGCGTGAGTAACCTTAAATCCTGGAACGGAACACACACACAGAGAGAGACCTGTTGTTAGCGCAGTGCTGTCTTAACTTTTCATAAAACCTTGGAGTGAGATTTGGTGGGGCCAACCAAAATGTTGCCACATAGCCTACATGGGATTTTTTTTGTTTGGCCCATTCGGCATCATTACCATACAGCAAAAACATGTTTTAATATAATTTATCAGTGGTTCTCAATGTATTAGCCTAACTCAATGTAAATAGAACCTAATGACCCAATAAGATACAAGACATGACTCATTTCATGATTACTTTGAGATTCTGTGTAAAAAAAAAAAAGTAATCAAATCCTAAACAGATATGCAACATGTTACAAATGGTAGAGCACTTGGCATGTCACTTTACTTTGATGACACAAAATATCTAAAAGTGTTGGTTTTTATTTGACATGTTTTACGGCGTAAAATATGAACGTCTTCCATGATTTCATCATCCGTAACTTGCAAACTTGTTCAAGTTAAAATGGCGTCAATAAGCTGAATTAAAATAATTTCATGTTGTTGGATAAACCAGAGGCCTGTACCCAGGGCCTGAAGTTAACTTTTTTGGCCACCAGCCACTGTGGCACAGTGGTTTTTTACCAGCCAAAATAGTTTGTGCCTAAAATAAAGGTGAACGACTCAGAAAATGCATAAGAATGGTTCTTGAACTTGTACAGAATACACATTAAAGTTCGTGCAAGTGTTTTTTTTTCTTTGACGACTCGTGGTTAATTGCCTCTAAGTTTAAGTTTTTTGTCTCGATTACAAATGGGTTTGCAGTGTTTCCGACAGGATTTTTGGAGACTATGGTGGGGGGGGCTCGCGATCCTCTCGGGGGGTCCGGGGGCATGGCCCCCCGGGAGAAAATTTTGAATAATTTCATTGTAATGCATCAATTTGGTGAATTCTGAGAACCAAAATATGACATCAATTACTGACCAATTTCTTACAAACTGCTGGTACTGATACAAATGTTGACATTAAATGGGGTTGAGGAGTTTAAGCATTCAGGAAAAGATGAGAACAAAAATGACTAAAACACAGTGCTGAGCCTTTATACTATTAGTTTATTATGACTATTATTATTATTATTATTAATAATAATAATAATATAAGTGGGTGACTATTCCTCAGCCTTCCTTGGTGTTTTGGTTTTGACTAAAGCCCCGTTCACATATACGTCGCCACTCGTCCATCTCTGAGCGACAGCTGTCAATGAATGTGAATGTGTTCTAGCGGAATGTGTCCAGGACAGGCGATGCGATGTGGGCGGGGATGGAGATAAAATAAGTTTAACTTCACCTGCCAATCATAAACGCCACCCGCATTTGGTGCCCTGCCTGTACCACAAAGCAGGGTTTGAATTTAGCTAAGTAACTTCAGGGTTTTTCCTTCCTACAGGGTTGAGGGTTTTTCCTACCTATGACGCTGGGTCACTGCTCTGGAGCAGGTTATGTTCCTGATAAGAGATCAACGTGGAGAAAAACACCACCTGCTGACCAATCGGCTCTCTTGGTGCGCAGATAATAAAAAAAAAAGAAGAAGCTCGGTGGATCGTGAGAGGGTCTCTTAGGAGGAACTAGAGTGTTCAGAGACCAGCAACACTCCTTTTCTGTCCCTGACGATGTTTTATATGAGAGATACAGATTATCATCGGAGAGAATGACTTATCTGTGTCAGCGTACAGCCTACTCAGTATGCACCGTTTGCATCTGTAAACTTGACCAGCTGGGACTCAACACCTCCCTCTGTAACTGGCTGCTGGACTTCCTCAGTGAGAGGCCACAAGCAGTATGAGTCGGCAACAACACCTCGAGCAGCATCACGTTCAGCACTAACTGGGCAACTTCTGTGGGTGGAGAAACCACCTCATGCTACCTCTAGTGAAGCAAACACTGCCAAAATTCAAAAAAGAAGAAAATCTGCCAGAAAGGCTGAGAACAGAGAAATGGTCTGTGGTCACCACCTGAAGCATTCCTTTATAGGGATGTCTTGCTTATTGCCACTCGTTTCCACCTGTGGTCTGTTCCATTTGCACAACAGCAGGTGAAATTGATTCCCAATCAGTGCTTCTTCCTAATTGGACAGGGTGATATCTAGGGTTGGGCACCGAGATCCAGTTCCAAATAGGAACCGGTTCCTAACGTCCGGTTCCGGAACCGTTACGAAGATGTTTGAATTTCGATTATTTTTTCCGGTTCCTAAATGCCCGCACTAGTTTGTTTCCGTGGTTTGTAATAATCTGTGTTTGTTTCTGGGGTTTATATTACTAGTGATGGCGAGATGAAGCCTCATGAGGCATCGAACCACTTGAGCCAATTGGTTCGAGAAAGGGTTCATTTCTTTATGTGCACACGATACCACCTACTGGCCAAGTGTATAATCACAGGCAGCTGTATCTGAACCACATAATGTGTGATGCATTTAATTTTTGTGTCTGTTATGTCTGTTGGGAATGACTATGAATTACAAAAAATGGATAACCAAATAATTACTCCTAGATCATTCAAGCTGTTATATTATTCTATACAGACAGGGTGGTAACAGGGAGAAGACATTGGGGGAAACTGATCCCGGGCCGGGAGTCGAACACTTGATCGCCGCGTCGAGGACGTTGAGCCTCTGTACATGAGGCGGGTGCCCTAACCACTGCGCCACTGGCCGCTCCATAATGAAATAATTTCTGTACATAAATTATCACATATGTGTAAAATAAATTGTTTGAATGTATTCTGTGTGTGTAAATTTTCCCCAAATGGTAAAATCATCACTCTCCTAAATCTCTCTCTCTCTCTCCCTAAACTCTCCAAACTATCTCCAAATTATATAAACGCAACCTCTAGTATCCAAACTCCCCAAACTATCCAAACTCTCAACTGACCGCAACTCTGCTTCAAAACCCACATTTTGAATGGAGCCTGAGGGTTTTATATAGCTGTAAAACCTCGCGGCAAACTCTGAACCACTTCCCGAAGCAGTCACGTGGTACAGCCGGGCAGCGAGGCTTCGGACGTCATCATTTTTGGCCCCTCCCCTAAATGAAGCAAGCCTCGATACGCGCTTCGCGGAAACGCCCCCTCCATTACTCGACACACGCTTCGAAGCCTCGGCGCATCTCCTAACATCACTATATATTACTCTGCCCTGCTTGCTTTGTTTGTTTTCGCGGGGTTTGTATTACTCCGCCGTTTGCTTTGTTTGTTTACGCGGCATTTGTATCTCCACCTGGAAGAACATCACTCGTCTGAACATGGACCACAGAAAACGTGGCTCGAACGTCTGGCTTCATTTTACTTTGAAAAAGGACAGATTGGCACAGTGCAACACCTGTCAAAAACCTATTACTGCCAAAGGAGGATGCACAACAAACATGGCTAAACACCTTTGCCTGAAGCAAGGTATAATTCATGAATGAGTGTACAGTGTTTAACTTGTTGCGCAGCTCTCCTGCTCCTGCCCCTTCCTCCACTTCGTCGGACAGTCAACCATCAGCCAACGACTCCTCGTTGAAAACGGAATCAGGTACATGAAAATGATGATTGTCTTATTCTTAGGCTAGCTAAAGTTATAGACAACCAATTGCTAAAACTGTGTCAAATGTGTTCATATGTTGTAAGCTCACAGAGTGATGCTAGCGTTAGCCAGTCAGAGCCTGCTGCTGCTGCTGCCAGAGAATCGGAATCGAGAATCGTTAAGAACAGGAATCAAAATTAAGAATCGGAATCGTTTAAATCCAAACGATGCCCAACCCTACTAATATCTCAGAAATATGATTGACTTGAAATATAACATTATGTTGTTTTAGTGTTCCCTTTTTTTTGAGCAGTGAAGTTTTGAGGCCAGAGAGGGCTTGATTTATGGAGCCATCTGGGGCTGTGTTTTTAGGAATAAACACACAGCAATCCTGGGAAAACAGTGCACACACCACCTCTTTCAGCTAGGAGGAAATAAAGGGCGATTCTGTTTTAGTAAGTCACCACACTGCAAAAATGGAATTTCAAGAAAGTAAAAAAAGCCTTGTATCAAGAAAATAAGTCTTATTTTTTGTCCAAAAATAATATTAATCTTGTCAAGCAAGTTTTGCATTAGAAAAAATATCTCATTTTAAGAAAGTATGCCTTACTTTTTCTTGATAAGATATTCCAGCTAATTTTGAGCTAGAATGAACCAGAAAAAGAGTATAAAAATGTTTTACGATCAAACCCAGCGGGGCACCAAGATTATTTGCCTTATTTTAAGAGTAAGACCATTTGCACAACATCTCAATTCAAGAATGCCATGAAACAAGGACAAAAGTTTTTATTATTAATATTTTCATTTTCATTACAGGACAGTTGCTTGGTGAGATTGAAAACCATATGGGATATTATGGTGCAAACCAGCTGCAACATGATGTTTAGTTGCTATGCTGCTACAATAACTGATGTATTATTATTTTGATAGTGAGGTTCAAATCAAAACTGGCTTTTCAATCTGTTTGATTATGATGGATCTGGAATGCAGAAGTGCCCTTTTTTTTTGGATGTTGAATTGAGCAATGCAAAGTTAATAAAAAAAATTAACTGGGGCGGTCGGTGGCGCAGTGGATAAGGCAGCCGCCCCATCTACGGAGGCTCAGCCGCCCCATCTACGGAGGCTCAGCCGGTGGCGCAGTGGATAAGGCAGCTGCCCCATGTACGGAGGCTCAGCCTCGACGCGGAGATCAGTGGTTCGACTCCCGGCCCGGCAATCTCCTTCACGCATGTCTTCCCCCTCTATCTCCCCTTTCCACACTGTCTCTCTCATAATAAAAATAAAAAAGGCTTGCATGGCACTCCAGCCATAAAAAAAAAAAAAAAAAAATGAACTGAGAAAGTTTCAAGTCAGGTATCTTGATTTAAGACATCACTTTTATATTTGTTATGCTGTTTTAAGAAATTATGTCTTATTTTAACTACTTTTATGCTCATTATCAATCCCAGATTAAGGTGTAATTTCTTAAATTAGTAAAGAGACTTAAATTCTAATTTTGAGTAATTTAATCTTGAATTAGTGTTTTTTTCATTGCTTGTTTTAGAAGAATTTGGATTAGTTTAAGATTTTCTGTCTAGTTTAAAGTCTCATTTTAGTCTTTCGGAGCTAAGAAATTTGGGCTTATTTTAAGAATTGCTTGTCAAGCAAAAACAGCTTACCCCATTGGCAGATTTTTTTGCTTGATACAAGATAATTTGATTGAATATGAGAATATTTTACTTCTTTCTAGAAGGGCTGTTTTTGCAGTGCAGGGAAGTAGCAGCCAATTGTTCATGTAGTCCGGCAACGGCATTCCTAGTCACATTATTAAGACTTTGAATATTAAAATGAATGTTATTAATTCTGTCCACATTTTTTTTTTATAGTGGCTCACCAGAACAGGGTTGACTCAAACCCTGCAACGACTTGATCAACCAATGTATATTCATCAGGTACACCTATGGGGACTCCTATTGCATGTTTTGTAGGAGAGTTCTGATATAAGTTAAATGAGCTACGTTTAAACTTGCCGGAATAGAGAGAGTCATGATAGGTGGTGGACTGCCATGAAGCTACTTCTGACTACAACCTGGTCTCCATAGTGGAGTCTTTCTGGTCACAAAACCTTTCCTTCTCCAGTGATCAGTGTACTCCGCATACTGTAGATCATGCTGTTTTAACGTCTACGAATGCTTTTTCTGTTGTTGCTGTCCATTGCAGAGGAGAGTTGTAGTTTTTCTCATAGGAGGTGAGCTCTGGGTTGTGTGTGTGTGTGTGTGTGTGTGTCAGTCTTATCTTTTGCTCAGGTTGCTGTGTGTCTCTGTAGGAGTCAAGGTCTTAATTGGCCTTTGATGTATCATCAGCACAGAGGATGGTGATTGTATGGAGAATTTAATATCTCCCAGAAAACATTGGCCATTTGCCAAAAATGTTCCTGTCTGTTTCTCTTCATCTTTTGGAACTTTTTTCTGACATCTTTACACTGTGAATGGCACAGCGCCCGAGTGAGGACCCGATCAAGAAGCTTCTACACAAAGTCTATTACTCTGTGCGCTTGATCGTTGAGGGTTTTCCCAGTCTATTCACTCGTTTTAATTCACCAACTTCTGAAACACCCTAACTAAAATATCCCTTCTAGCTATGCCAATCCCCCGTACACACAACTACTTGAGATCTGTGTGAGTGCAGGTATTCTCGAGCATACACTGACACATGAACCCCCCCAAACAATAACGCCAAATAAACGAAGGTACAACTGAAACAGTGATAAAACTGTACTATATGAAACAATGAAAATAAATCAATACAAATAAAAGGAAAATGCAATAAGAGCAAAAGTGAATAAAAATGCATTGAGAGCAAAAGTAAATTAAATATTTTAATAAATATAAGCAGCCATAAAAAGACAACATCACATAAAAATTGATCAGCAATAAACGTTTGTTTTTTATTCCTTTAAACTATCTGGAGAGTATCACTTGGCCTTTCCAATGGAGCCAATCAGAGGACAGCTACAGCCAGTTGGACAGGTTGCATATGAACAGCAAACACAATGTGTGAAACACACACCTGCTGCCAACAGAGACACGTACATTAGCTGGAAATCATGAAGCTGACCGTGCTTTTCTGCTTTGCTCTGCTGCTCTCTGTCTCTGGTGAGTTCATTAAACATATGATCTAAGCAAGAACACAGTGTCTAGAACGGGAGATTTATGAAATGTTTAAGTACATTCCTGTGTTGAAATACCTGCTTATATTTGCTGTTTAAAATCATGTGCCTTAGTCAACGTATTTGCGCAATATTCTTATGCTTAATTTTTAACTGAAGCCACTTTCTTTCTGTGCCTGGGGGGGATTACACCCAATGAAAATGATAATTCATTCATTGCACTACTTTGTGAACTACGGGAATTGAACCGCTGTCGCCTGTATCATAGGCAGCTTTGCTAACCGTTACACCACAGTGTCGCTCTGCAAAGCTGAAAATGAACACATATTACCTTTAGATCAATAGACTGTTTCATTCAGTTATACACATTAGATCGGGCAGTAATTGTCTGCCACGCCAACTATCCTAGTTTGCTGCAGTTACGTTGCTCCGCTTTCTCAGGATATGCTCATTTTCTACATAAACACTCGCTAATATCTAATAACGCTCTCCCGGTTGCCATGGTGAATCGTAGTATCGGAGCTCCATTGATGATGGCTTTGTAGAGTCGGCAGGCACGCGCGTAACTCAGAGTTTACATACTCTAGAGTTGACTGAACTAATTCAAAACCACTGTTCTGAAACCGAAAACTCAGAGTTGCCCATCTCAGAGTTGGTCAACTCAGAGTTCAGGGTTAGGTTCAGAGTTTATTGAACCTGCTTTGTGAAACGGGCCCCAGATCTCACTACACAGTTGAAAGTCAGGTTTAAGGCTTGGAGTTCCCTGACAATGGAGGTGATGACTGTGACTTAGAAGTAATAAATTGGAACCCTCAAACCAAATATCACACAGATAACAATGAGCCACTCTCACCATTATCTTCCTAAATTTGTTGTTAAATGTGTTCTTGAAAACAGTCAAAAGAAAAGTCTACATCAGCTTCATGACGTGTTCTTAAAACACAGAACCTTTTTGTATTTTTGTTCCTAGCATGATGAATCCCATTGTCTTCTTAATTAAAGGCGTATGCCAGTTGGTGCGAATTAGCGGGACAACGCCCTGTGTGAGCCTGCAGCACTGTGTGGAGGACTGAACCAGCGTTTCAACACAGTCTCACGGAAGTTTGTGTAATTGTCATATTAACCCCCAGTTCTTTTGTTGGAAGCCCAAGGATAGACTAGAGAAATCTTTAGTTCACAAATATAGAATTTATTCAGGTCACAAGTAAAGTATGGCAGCGCTGGGCTCGGAATGGCAGAGCTCCTGCAGGAGCTCAGTCAGAGCGAGCCACGTTTCCGGGTGCTGGATACATTATGGGCCCTAGTTTCGTAGACCAGGCGCAGTCAGCTTTCAGCGCACCTGCGCCGCGCCGACGGGGTGTGTCCGCCTGGACTTTGCAAGTTTCGTGCACCGCACAGGCTCGCGCAGGCACACCTCCCGTCTCGCCCACCGGCGCAAGTGGGAAAGAGGGAGGAGAAGAAGGCGTGAGTGGGAGACGAGGCGTGGACTGGGATTAATACAGCCGATTCAGATCTTCACCAATCAAATGAGCTCCTCTCCTCTCCTTTAATGCGTTAGGGGAGGTTCAGTGCAAGTTCCGTCACTTGACAACCCGATGACAGAAGCAGCGCCGCCGCTCCCACCACGCGCATCACGCGCTGTGCGCGCGTATCATAATAATAACAATGCCGATATTATAAAAAACAGGAGAGAGAGAGGGAGATGTTTTGGTCCGAGAGGCTGAGTTTCCGTTACGCGTGCCATCCGCCTTTGATCTGACGTCAGATGTGACGGGACAATCTATATAGATATAAATTCACGTGTTGATTCAATTAGTTGCATTAAATAGTGTTTGTTGTGATTATTTATTGCATTTAAATGTGCCTGGAACTGTGGAAACCTGCCTGTGAGGTCTCGGTGACGTGTGCGCACTGCGCGCAGTCAGCCAAACTTCCACTCCGCCAGCTGTGATTCGCATTGAATGAATGGACTTTATTTACGCCTTGCGCCTTGCGCCGAAAGTAGACCAGGTTGGAGCTGGCGAGCTTTCAGCGCAGTCTCGGCGAGGCTTTTTGCCACGAAACTTCCGCTACGCCAAGCTGAATCTGTGACGCCTCCCCCTGCTGCGCCGCCACACCCATCTTGGCGCAGGCGATCCACCAAACTGCCAAACTGACGGTGCGCAAGGCTGCGTGGGTCGAAACTTGCATTGCGCCGGCTCCGCCACCCTGCGCCGCCCTGCGCTGCGCCACGAAACTAGGGCCCTTTATCTTCATGGGCTGGGACTGCCCTGTATAGAGGTTGAACTTTCATGCAACCGAGTCTTACTGGTCAGTTGTGTCTGACGTGGAAATGTAATATGAAAGTATGGGTGTTGTCCTTCAGGCGTGTATCTATTCTCCTAACTAATAGGCCAAAGAGGGCCTTGAAGATTCAACAGGTTCCTGCCTATCAGATTAAAATGTCACACTGCTCTAATGAGCACAACCAGTGATTTATGAGTTCAGTGAAAAAGTACAAGTCTAAAATGAAAATGAACTAAGTAAAAGCCAATTCTAACAATTCCCCCTTTTGACATAATTTTATTATCCAAAATCCAGGTGGGAATGTTATTCCTGTATTGTGTCCCAACTCTGTGCAGCAGCCAGCTCAACAGGTCCCAAAACTGTGAGTGACTAACCGTCCTGAGCTGGGTCCCGTTTCAGAAAGCAGGTTCAACAAACGCTGAACCTAACCCTGACTCTGAGTCGACCAACTCTGAGATGGGCAACTCTGAGTTTTCGGTTCCAGAACAGCAGTTCTGAATTAGTTTAATCAACTCTGAGTATGTAAACTCGGGTGTAATGGTTAGCAATGCTGCCTTTGGTGCAGGTGACAGGGGTTCAACTCCTGTAGTTCATAAAGTAGCGCACTGAACAAAATCTCAATTTCATATAGGTGTAATCCCCCAGGCACAAAAAGAAAGTGGCTGCAGCTGAAAATTAAGCATAAGAATATTGTGAAAATGCGTAGACTAAGGCATATGATTTTAATCATGTTTCACATATTAAACAGTAAATATAAGCGGTTATTTCAACACAGAAATGTCCTTAAAAATTTCAGAAAACTCCTGTTCACAAAAACAGCTCTGCAAAGAATCTGATCGCGGAATATGTCCGCGATATGAAATGTGGAAAATGTCAAATAATATTGTTTAGATATGTATCGGTAAGAAAAACGGTAATTTCCTTCTAAGTAATCAAAATCCTCTCCCAACGTAAAGCTGCTAGAATCACTTTTATTTCCATATCGATTAGGTTGAAGAGAAAAGGATGGCACATTTTTTCAGAGTTGGTTCAGATTCTGAAAAAGGTGGAGACATGTAGGGAGAAATTCAGGGTATGTTGAAGCAAACCTGCCAGCGAGCAGGTTAGGTTCACAGAGTCAGTTACTATGGTAACTGACCTAAAGGTTGAGTTACCTCTCTTTCTGGAACGGAAAGCTCAGAGTATCCCTCTTCTCAGGGTTAACAAACTCAGAGTTTCAGGAAAACCTGCTTTCTGGAACGGGCCCCAGGTAGGATATTTTTTATCCCCCTTTTGATACAATTTTATTATATCAACACAAATAAACATCTCATAATCATATAGTGGGTATGTAGGCATGTCTTCATTGCGTTGAGCATCCTAAATGTATGCCAGTATGTGTAAGCTGTTCTTCATTGCAGTTACACACAGCAAGCAATTCTTCATTGCACATGCATGTGGGAATAGTAAACAGAGCAATATTGATCAAATGAAACAATCATAATATCAAAAGCATAAGCTAAACAATTCATATCAGAGTAGCCATCATGGTACCAGGAACAGAACCTCTTCCCAGGAGAAAACAACCTTCCATAACTCTACTGATAACATGTCTGCTATGAGCACAATAATCATAAGAGAAAAACTATGAGTCTCACGCCTCTATGTGTATGTAATGCTATATGTGGGTATGTTGTAACTTTAGCAAAATCTGTGTATCTACAACTATTCAGGAGTACAAACAGCGGTCTTTGTCAGCATCCTTGTGAGCTTCAGGCTCATCCTCTCCAGGCTCGAAGAGGGAGATCAGTGGGACAGTTTCACATGCATGCTGTGATAATTGATAAGGAGGTGGTGTGGAGAATTTATCATTAATAGCCATAGTAATACACTTTAGACAGAGGTGCCTGATACATGGTATGCAGCAACATCCACATAAGGTTAACACAGTCACTGCAACAACTAATGAAATTAACACAGACATAATGAATGTTTTCCACTTGCCAAAGGCTCTGTTAAGCCAATCAGATAACGGATTGTCTATCCCTGAGTGTTCTGATTACTCTTCTGACACAGTTTTGAGGCCAGAGGAGGCTCGAGTTATGGAGCCATCTGGGGCTGTTTTGTTAGGAATGAAGACACAGCAATCTTGGGAAAACATAGCACACACACCACCTCTTTCAGCTAGGAGGAAGTCAAGGGCCATTATTTTTTGGTAAGTCATCAGGGAAGTAGCAGCCAATTGTTCATGTAGTCCCACTTTTTTTGTTTTGTTTATAGTGGCCCACCAGAACAGGGATGACTCAAACCCTGCGGCGACTTGATCTACCAGTTTATATTCATCAGGTACACCTCTGGGAACTCCAATTGCATCTATATAGATCAGGGAGCCCTGATACAAGTCAAATGAACTAATTTTAGACTTGTGGGAATAGAGGGAGTCATGATAGGTGGTGGACTGCCATGAAGCTACTTCCGAGGCAGAGGCTTTGATTATGTGGACTGGAGCTATTAGTGATAGGATGGTGCATTTACCTGACCAGCTTGGAGGGAGTGTATTTCCACAGTACCAGTAAACGTGCATAGGTAAGCAATGTAACATTAATCCAATAAGTGATGTTGATAGTAGTATTACACCAGGCATCCCCAAATGGTGGTCTGGGTCCGGACCGATTGATGGTTCTGTCCGGACCCATGACTAATCTCTGATGAATTCACGAGAATAGATAATTTTCATAGAGCATTATCTTTTTTTTCCACGATTGCAGCTTCAGTGGGCGCAGCTACTCCAGTTAATACGACAATGACTTCACTGAATTGAGCAAATCAAATCGTTTGTTTACCCTCAGCGCACCAGAGAGAGCAAGAGAAAAGAGAAAGACAGCAATGGCAGCATGGCTTGCTCCAAGAGAAGGAAGTTTGATATGGAAAACCGTTGTTTTCAAGATGAATGGATGGAGAAATATATGTTCATTCGTCTGGCAGGCAGATCCAAACCCGTGTGCCTCATATGCTCCGAAAACGTGGCATTAATCAAAAGCGGCAATGTGAAGCGCCACTACGAAACAAAGCACAGATATTTTGAGCAAAGTTATCCACTGAAGTCCGAGCTGAGGGCACGCAAAATAACCGAACTGCAAGGCCAGTATGACAGATCTACCCAACTCATCAGGCATTCATTTACAGCCCAGCAATGTGCAAACGAATGTTCGCTAAAGGTGTTGTGGATTTTGGGGCAACATAAAAAAAAACATTTAGTGATGGCACAATTGTGAAGGAGTGCTTGAACACCGTTGCTGAGACATTATTTGAGGGGAAACAAAGAGATGAGTTGTGTTCTGTTTTTAAAGGCCTTAAGTTCATTCGCTTGGGACTACTTTTATTTGTGGTAAAATAGCTAGTTGATTATTATACAAGTGTTGAAAATTGACAATAAATATTGTTGAAACCATATGAAAATGTGGGGTAGGCTATAAGACATAAGTTGGACTTGTGAGGTTCGGACCTTCACTTGGAGGAAATTTTAGTAACTGGACCTCAGTGACTTTTAATTGAATACCCCTGTATTACACCAATCATCAGGAATTTCACCAACATATGAGCCAGCCAAATTAGTTCTTACTATACATGTGTAGGAGGGTAAGGTACTGAAAAAGAGTCCGAACACTGTCGCTCCGGCTCGAAGGACCATGAGAAAGACTGAAGACAGAAAGGCTGGGGACAGGCTAACCACGGTCAGATGTTTGGAGAGTTGAAGGAGGACAAAGGCAGAGATTCCATTTTGGCCACATACGGGTATTTATTGATAGTTCTCTCTTTTTTTCCTCTTTCTTCCAGAGTGAGGATATGCTGATCACACACAATCTTGCCCTTATGGTCAAAGTTGGCTCCTTCTAACACATTGCATATAGTTCTCACACAGAATGATAGGTCAAAACAAATGAAACATGAACTGTAAACATTTCTCTGTGCATATCATTTTGAACTAAATATTTTTGGTAGAGTTGAAAGGAACTTTTGATCCAACACACACACACGCAAACCTATCAAGCTAGCCCAAACAAGTTTGGTAATTTACCAAGCATTTTGTCCTTGGTGATGCGGGCAGATTAATGAGCAAACATATTTCCTCTGACTGCTTGAGTGCAGTAGTTAAGTCCATTACAATGACAATGTTCATTTTAGCATTTTTGGTAACTTCTCTGTTCTTCGGCGTAGAACGACGGGAAGTTCACCAGTATGCTTATAATTCCTCATTGATTATTATGGATGGTTTTAAACTAATGTTGAACACATATCTAACCCTCTTCTTGGTTTGGTCAAAATTTGAACATGATTTCCTGCAGAGTCCATGTGACCTCTCTCTGCATGTCAGCAGACCAGGTCGTTTTCACAGACCAGGGGGCTCATTTATAAAACTGTGCGTAGGATCCTTACTAAAAGTGTACGTACACCCAAAAGCCAAAGTTTGCGTGCGCCAAAAAAAATTCTGATTTATAAAACTGTGCGCACGCAAGCTGTACGCAATGTTCCCTTTATAAATCACAGGATCACCTACAAGTGTGCGTACTTGAATCCCGCCCTGTACACACCCACTTTTTACCATATTAATGAGCCGGCATGCAATTGTTTTCGTGTGGTGAATCACAGCAACAGGTCGGAAAAAAGCAAAGAAACGTAACTTTTTAGAAACGGAGAAAGAGACACTTGTTGGGGAGGTGGAGGCCCGGACAATAATTTTATTTAGTGGCCACAGCAGCGGGATCACGAATGAAAAGAAGCAGTGCGAGTGGCAACACATTGCTGCTGCAGTCAACAGTGGGACGGAGCGGACGGTGATCTGAAGGTAAACTACATCTTTCTGCTCCTTTACCAACATGTATTTAATGTATTGCTCGTGTATTTGAGGAAGTTTGACTTTGATGTGACTTTGACGGGGATTGTGTCTGAAAAGGAGGGAGACACAGACGCGACTGAGCCCAGAGGGATAAGGGTAAACAGATTTTAAACTTTTATTGTAAATAAAAATAAAAAGTTAAATCGTTTCTGTCCTTCCAGAGTCTGCAGCGTTGGGCGTAGAGGAGGGTGACGGTGAGGAGGGTGACGGTGACGGGCCCTCGGCACAGCGTCCGGGTCTGGCGCAAAGCAGCAGCGCGCCAAGACGCAGTGCACCCCGGGCGCATGGCACATCAAATTGTTGCTGTCCATTGCAGAGGAGAGTTGTAGTTTTTATACCCTGCCTGTGTAATAAATGCTCTGAAGCCCCTTTTCCACCGAGGCATTTTGAGGGCCGGTTCGGAGCCGGTGCCTAATAGGGAACCAGTTCTTCCTGTTTCCAGACAAAGAACCGGCTCTCGGCCAGGAAAACTGGTTCCAGAGCGGCACCAACTCTTTGCTGGACTAGAACCGTTCGCAAACCTACGTCAGGGGCTGGGGGCGGGGTTAATGCTCGAGGCGACGGGGGGAAATACGCTGCTGTAGAGTTTTGCTAACGTTACTGTTCCCGATATGTTTCACTTTTAAAATGTTTCACCTCGTTGCAAACCAACGACGCATTTCTGTTTAGTTTACCAAGCTAGTGATTACATGTGTAACAGCAGGAACTCTTGGCTATGCTTCCTCGGGTAATGTAAGCTGACTGGCTAGATAGCCAGCTGGCGTGATATTGCTAACAACAACGTTAGCATGCCACTTATGACTGCCGTTGGCTCACTAAACGTTACCAACTAACAACGTAACTTAACATCTGTCTTCACAGCGTCGTGGACAAGTTTGTGATTGAACTGCTGTTCTCTGGTTTGTGTTTGAAGAGCTGTCGGACATCGACGATATTGGTCCAACCTGCAGATGACTAAACATCAAACACTGATCATTGATATTGATCACACACTGCTCTACACTTTAAAGAATGTTGTGATTTTAGTATTTTGTGTATTTTATTTTTATTGTATTATTTGCCAAAATAAACACTTTTTCTGAACTGAATGTCTGCTATGCTTGAAATGAGTGTTGCGGGGAAACGTCAATTGTATACAGTGACGTAATGACGTGGCTCTCTGGGCTCTCTAGCCGGTGGAAACGCAAACAGGTTCGCAGAAGGTTCGCAAGTTGAACCACTGCGAACCAGCACGAGCACCAGCCCGGTTCTTGAACTAGGTACGCATTGGTGGAAAAGGGGTATACGAGGTGCTACCTGGCCAGAGAATTCAGGTACAAAGTTTTTACTGTGGGTGACTAGGCCCAGGAATTGCATCATGGACTTTACAGTCATCGGCTTGGAGTGGTTTAAAATGTCACTCTTTTGTGCAGTGGTCATATTAAGGCCAGTGGAGCAAATTACACAGCCTAAAAAGGTAACTTTTGGTCTGCCAATTTAGAGTTTAGATTTAGAGACCTTGAACCCACAGGCGCAAAAAAGTCTCAGTGGCCACCATGATAGAGTCAGAGTCTGGGCTGCCAGTAAGACTGTTCAACATAATTTGTGAGTCGGGATGGTCAGTGTTTTCTCTGCCATGTGTGCGGGAGAGGTAACGTTTTTCTGGATGAAGGACTGTGTGATGACTGGGTTATCATATAAGTCTTAGTGGATGTTGAGTAGCGGAGCTTTTCATTTTGGGTGGGTGTCCAATCAGTAGCCGCTAGACAACGCTTTATCATTGGACCAAGGTTCTTAGCTTCTCCTCCATTGGCCACTTTTAATGCGACGTGGGGGGCGGATGTGTCACCTAATGCATATATCACCTGCAGACATTCTGGTAAGGAAACGGCAGCAGCCACACCTTCTGGGCCTGCGTATATATCACATAGTTCAACAATGGGGTATTCACTGGTCTCTAGACATTGCTGTACAAAGCCATCCCATAAGACATCATAGTTCTCATTACCATGTAGCTCGTAGTTGAACGTGCAGTGAGGTGGATCGAGGGGATCAGAGTAGAGGTGCAGAACAGAGATCCATGGGAGCCAGAGAGAAAATGTATCATGGATTGGGGTGGAGGGGAAGTCAGGAATCAGTCCCCACCAGATCTCAGCCCCTTGTGCAACAGTAGGGTCACTCGTGTCAACAGCTGTCTGTACCATTTGTCTCATTGCATGCTTTGGCATTGCACATCTGTGTACAGAGCCGTCAGGAAAGGTAATATCGACATAATCAGGGGTCATGAGTAGAGAAACATTTTGTGAGCACATGATGTCTCTGGCATACAGGTTAATGGGGCAGGAATGTGAAAGTAGAAATGAGTGCTCGAAGGAGAGGGTGTTCCAAGTGCATGGAACAGGTCTAGACAGAGGCCACTCTTCGGTGTTTCCCGAGAAACCAACAACAGGTATGGTATTCCTTGATGGAGGAAGTGGCGTGTTTAATGTTGAGTACCTGGCTCTTGTGTCGATCATACACACGTAATCTCGGCCATTTACTGTAAGTTTAACCAGAGGCTCGAGAAACAAGTCTTCAGAACACAGTGAGTCCCTTGCTGTCAGTCCTAGGGACCCCTATATATTTTTTTAATGTGCATTCATTTTGGAAAACTGTCAATAGGGATTGAAACAAACTATTACAACTACTACTCCAAATGTAAAAAAAACCCATCTATAGTTCCAGAGGAGTTCTGTGACTGCTGAGTTTCCTACAACAGATACTTCCCAAAGTTTTAGTCAAAAAGGCTTACTATCAAGAGACACATTTTGTTCCTCAGCCAAAAGTAGCATGTTGAGTTTCAACATTGTTTCCCCAGACAACGGAATAAAAACACAAAGAGCAGCAAAACAAGAAGTTGTTCAGTGGTATGCAAGGCTTGGCTGGGTAACATTCCTCTGAAGAAAAGGATGGTGACATTGTTGTGTCCGAATGAACTGTGTGAGACTTTTTCTCCAGTCTTCACTTCTTACATTTACATTTAGGTCATTTAGCAGACGCTTTTGTCCAAAGCGACTTACAATAACTACATTTGTCAAAAGAAGGAAACAAAGAAACCACAACGTATCATTGCCGATAAAGTAAGAGCTAAAAATAGAACAGAATATAGAATAGAAGTGTAAGGTCTTCATCTGAGTAAAGTAGTACCTTAAAGGGATAGTTTAGAATTTTGGACATAAGACCTATTTTCCAAGTGAGCCGGTGTGTTTGAGACGTCTGGAAACGTTTTCAAGAAATTTCATTCAGTTCTTCTAGTTGCCGAGTTCGCTTATGCTATAGCTAGCGCGAGTCAATGGTTCTTAGCTAGACAAGCATTAAAAACAGTCTTGCCCACTCCACAGTGCACCCGAGGCAAATCCATTAAAACACTAGACTGTCGATGTACATGTGTGTTGATAGAATAATATTTGAAACAAAACTAACCTTGCATCGCATGAGTCATCCATTTTTTGAGGAACTAGTTTCTCAGCAGCAGTGGAACTTTACTTTGCTCCATCGGAAACTGTCGGCACTTATACCCCCAAGGCTGTCTGAAAAGCCCTCGGTGCTCACTCAAACACCGGGCAGCCCACGGCCACGCGAATCCACACATGCGGACTCTCCGTCGGACTTAAAACTCTAAGACGCGCCGCTCGCAATCCAGCCGGTAAACACGTGGCTCAACACCGCCAAACTCTCGGCACTTGTGCCCCCAAGGCTGTCTGAAAAGCCCTTGGAGCTCACTCAAACATCGGGCAGCTCACGGCCGCACGAAGCCACAATTACGCACCGCAAACCCAGACCTCTGCTCCGTCCATAGACCCGTAAACCCTCGGACGCGTTGTGGGGGATTCCCTCCTGGCACCACCAGTCTCCGTTTGTTTGGTCCCAGTTCTCAGCTCCAGCGGGGGCTACCTCGGTTTCCACAGACGCTCGTTCACGTTCTGCCCAGGGGGATGCTCAAAGGAGCATCCCTCTCGCGCAATTCTTCCTCTGTATATTCAGGCTCGTACAGGTGCGGTTGGGTTTGGGTGGAAAAAAACTCTTCAAAAGTTTCAGTATATTCTCCAAAAGTGTCCATTTCTGTGAGATTGAAGAAACTAGCACTGCAGGCTACTCTGCGTCTGTAGCAATGACAGCAGGTAAACAAACTATTATAAAACCGGTAACTTATAAGTGCTAGGTGATATCACTCCGCCGCTGCCATAGCCTACTAGGAAGTATGACACGCTGCTGCTGCTGCTGAGACATAAATCCTTAAAAATGCAAGGTTGGTTTTATTTCAAACATTCTATCAACACATATGTACATCGATAGTCTGCCGTTACAATGAATTTGCCTCGGGTGCACTGTGGAGTGGGCAACACTGTTTTTAATGCCATGCTAGCTAAGAACGATTGACCTGCGCTAGCCATAGCATAAGCAAACTCGGCAACTAGAAGAACTGAATGAAATTTCTTGAAAACGTCTCCAGACGTCTCGAACACACCGGCTCACTTGGAAAATAGGTCTTATGTCCAAAATTCTGAACTATCCCTTTAAGAGCAACAGTGCTATTATCAGAGTGCAATAGTTAAGGGTTTTTTTGTTTTTTGGGGGGGGGGGGGTGTTAGTGAGTCATGCTATCTAGAGTCGAGGTGAAGTCTGAAGAGGTGAGTCTTGAGCCTTTTTCGGAAGATGGCAAATTACTCTGCTGTCCTGAGATTGGTCGGGAGTTCGTTCCACCACTGAGGCGCCAGAACAGAGAAGAGTCTGGACTTTGCTGAGCGACATTTGTTTGATTTCAGCGATGGTGGTACCAGCCGGCCAGCTGAAGTAGAGGAGCGAAGTGCTCGCTTCGGGGCGTGAGGTTTGACCAGTGTTTGAAGGTAGATGGGTGCCGTTCCATTGATGGCCCTGAAGGCCAGTGTCATCGTCTTGAGTTGGATGTGTGCTGCAATAGGGAGCCAGTGGAGGTCACGGAGGAGGGGGGTCACATGGGAAAATTTGGGTAGGTTGAAGATAAGGCGTGCTGCAGCGTTCTGGATACGCTGCAATGGTTTAGTCGCAGAGGCTGGGAGTCCGGCCAGGAGAGAGTTGTAGTAGTCAAGGCGGGAGATGACCAGTGCTTGGACCAGGAGTTGCGTTGCATCTTTTGTGAGGAAGGTCCGAATCCTGCTGATATTGTGGAGGGCAAATCTGCAGGATCGGGCCACAGCAGTGATGTTGGGGGTGCAGGATAGTTGGTCATCGAGGATTACACCCAGGTTCCTCGCAGTTGAGGAAGGTAATACTGTGATGCCCTCGACAATGACAGACAGGTCCATGCAAGGGCAGTCTTTCCCTGGGATGAAGAGGAGTTCGGTTTAATTCAGGTTAAGCTTGAGGTGATGTGCAGTTGTCCAGACAGAGATGACAGTCCGAGATGCGAGTTGCAATGTGAGTGTCAGAGGTTAGGGGGAAAAGAGAGGAACAGCTGGGTGTCATCTGCGTAGCAATGGTAGGAGAATCCATGCAATGTAATAACAGAACCTAGTGATCTGGTGTAGTGAGAACAGAAACACCCGTGTCCAGAGAACAGGGTTTGGACATAGAGCCATTCCATGTGACCTGAAAGGTGCGATTTGTCAGGTATGATGTAAACCAGGAGAGAGCAGAGTCAGTTATGCCAAGTTCAGCCAGGGTGGAGAGGAGGATTTGGTGGTTAACTGTGTCGAATGCAGCAGATAGGTCGAGGAGAATGAGAACGGAGGAGTGGGATGAGGCTCTGGCGTCTCAGTGGAGGGCCGACTCAGTGGAGTGAGCAGTCCTGAATACTGATTGATTAGGGTCAAGGAGGTTGTTCTGCGAGAGATAGGATGACAGTTGGTTGTAGGCGGCACGTTCCAAGGTTTTAGAGAGGAATGAAAGAAGAGATACAGGTCTGTAGCTTTGGATGTCAGTAGCGTCTAAGTTGGGTTTTTTAAGGAGAGGCTTCACTGTAGCAGTCTTAAAAGCCGCTGGAATGACACCTGAGGTGAGGGAGGAGTTGATCAGGGTGGTGAGGAATGGCAAGATGTCGTGTGAGATGTCTTGGAGAAGAGAGGAGGGAATCGGGTCAAGGGAGCAGGTGGTGGCATGGTTAGATGTAACAAGTGCGTGAACGTCTTCAGAGGTGAGGGGGCTAAAGCTGGTAAGGCCATCAGAGTTGAGAGTTGGGGGCAGGCCCGGAGTGGCTAATCGGGAGGACCGGGACAATTCCCGGTGGGCCGGTCTGACTTTTGGGCCGCGAGGGCCAGTGTTCAATTATTATTTTTATTTATTTTGTGCCGGTGTTCAGTCATGGCACTGAGTGGAGTGGGTATCACGTGTATGCTGTTACCGCTGTCGCTGGTCATATCAGGGAGCTGGCGGTCTGTTAGATCATGCCAATGAAACTAGGACGCGGACGCAGGTTAAGGGCACGCCCACCAACAAGAAACAGACACAGACGCAGCCTGACGTAACGTACGTGTCGTGCACTAGTCCGCACACTTCAGTGGTGTTTGCCTAGCTCCAACCACAGATGTACAAGGAAAATAATAACCCAAAATGGAAAATAAAAAGAGCAAGGGTGGCGCAGAAAAAGTGAGGATTAAAAAGAGAAAAGCCCTGGAAACAGACGCAGCCAATTGTGCAAAAATCGGCAGCTTTTTCATTCAAATGTGCTCGCGGTCTGAAACGACCAATGAAGACGATGAAACGGGTAAGGCAAGATAATGAACAAAATGCAACTTTACCTGCACCGTTCAAGTGAATTAATTAGCCTATCAAGTCAAAGAATTGCGTGGCGTTGTAACTAGGGATGCACCGAATTTTCGGCCACCGAAAATCTTTGGCCGAAAATGGTCCAAAAGCGCATTTTCGGTTCTCGGCCGAAATACTTTTTATCACCGAAACAACAAAAAAGCGCGGCCAGCACACGCTTGTCTGGATAAGCGCTAATATGTCTGCGGTGTGGACGTTTTTCAATGATTCTGAGAAAGACCCACGTATAGCGATTTGTAAACATTGCAATGCCTTGATTTTAATGAAGTTAGACAGCCAGGGAGGGGAGGGAGATGATCGTGCAGGTCGTGAGATGGGGGGACAGAGAGTGTCCAAAGAAGAGGACAGTGAGGACATCAGGATGGAGGAGGCTTCCTCAGTAGGCATTAAGGAGAACTGTTCTGTAGATGGAAGTGAGGAAATAACAGTTGAGGAGAGAGCAGTGGGAGTGAGGGATTTCAGGTTGCGGCGGCTGGTGACAGTTCGAGGCGTAGAGGGGAGGGATGTGGTGGGCTTCATGGGGAGAGAGAAAGTCACAAAGTGGTGGTCGGACACGGTGAGCGGGGTAACAGAGAGTGCCGAGATGCCACAGGATCTTGTAAAGACAAGTTCAAGTTGGTTCCGGCGAGTGGGTGGAGAGGGGGAGAGTGTGAGGTCAAATGCGGAGAAGAAGTCAATGAATTCAGATGAGTGCAGGTTTCCCGGGTGGATGTTGAAGTCACCGAGGATGACGAGTGGTGTGCCATCATCAGGGGAGCAGCTCAGGAGTATATGTATCATAACACTATGATGTTGAGCTTGAAAGGAAGGGTGACAGAGACGGCGTGGAATTCAAGGGCAGATCTGATGGGGTAGGTGGTCCAGAGGAAGGACCTGGTAGGACCACCTGGGTGAGATGAGGAGCCCAGTTCCTCCTCTAGCCCTGTTCGTCTTGGAGAGTGTGAAAACGAGTAGGCAGTTAAAAGGGCAGCTGGAGTGGCAGTATTTTCTGGGGTAGCCTGAGCAGAAGTACTCTGCTCAGGCTACGCAGTCTCTCTCTGCCTTTGGTCTGGTTTGGATCTCGCACATGGTGTGGGGACTGTTTGGGGCCTGGTGTTCTGTGTAATGGATTATTTTGGGTCAATTATAGGTTTTTGCATCCACACACCCATACATACACATTCAGCCACCTCACTTACAGACACGCATCCATAAAATACTATCGATTACTGATTCCTTTTCTTGTTCAAAGGTTAACCCAGGCACAGAAGTAGAAATACCACTCTTACCATCCTCTGTCTTCAAAACTCCTTCCTCCTGGAGATTTGTCTTCACAATACTCATGATGGTTTCCTTTGTGCGCCTGGCATCCACGACGAGTGCATAATGTTGTGCTAGTTTGAGCAGCTGTTCCTTTGTACATTGTTGTAAAACTTCACATGAAGGAGACTCAATAAACTCATCTACAATAGTAGCCATATCTAAACCCAAATCTAGTAACCTAGACACCGAGAAACAACAAGTGACTCAAACACTGGGTCCCCCCCTTTACTGACTGCCTAACCAGAAACTAGATAAACTCAACCCTAGTCTTCAGTGGCATTGCTGGGTTCGCCAAAAGCCCTCCCAGTGTACCACCCAAAACAGTAAAGGCAAAAAAACTGCAGCAGCCCCTCTATTAGTGACTGCTGCTACACCTAACAGAGGGGAACACCAGTGAAAACTTTGCCACAATTAACACTTACCAGTTTACCAAACTAGATGAACCAGCACCAAACTAAAGCTCTGCACTCTCACTGTGTAACTCTCCACCAAAACCACACTTAGTACACAAACCAGTGCTACCACAACCTTGGCTTTGGACGAGCCCCCATTTTGTCACGTTCCTTAATCAGGGAACCAGACAAAAAAGGTGGAGACCACACCAGACATATACTTTTTAAACAAAGAAGTTTATTAAACAACTCAAAAAGAAAAGGAATCAGTAATCGATAGTGTTTTATGGATGCGTGTCTGTAAGTGAGGTGGCTGAATGTGTATGTATGGGTGTGTGGATGCAAAAACCTATAATTGACCCAAAATAATCCATTACACAGAACACCAGGCCCCAAACAGTCCCCACACCATGTGCGAGATCCAAACCAGACCAAAGGCAGAGAGAGACTGCGTAGCCTGAGCAGAGTACTTCTGCTCAGGCCTAGTGGCCACACCCACACCTTGCCAGGTGCCAGCCATTCAGCCTGATGAGCAGGCAGCACCAGGACTGGGAGGAATCTCCTCCCTCCGTCACACAGCCTCGAGCGAAGGGTGTCTGGTAAAATCTTCTCCAGTGTGATGTCCTGACTGGGATAAGACACATGGCTGTGATGGGAGGGGGTTGAGATGTTATGCCTACCTCAATGGACTTCCTCGATGGACTCCCGCAGATAGACTCCCTTGTCTTTGTTCGGCTGTCCTGATGCTGCAGCTAAAGCTGTAGTGACAGCCTTTTAAGTGCTCAGTTTACCTCATGCACAGACTGGGGCCCCTCCCTCCAATCAAGTCTATTGACTACAGCTAAGCTGGCTGAAACTAGCTGATTTCCCACTCAGTATAGACAGCTTCACAAGAATTTAAACAACAAGCTATCAACACAAGACTAAATGTTACAACTAGCTTTACTCACAGAATGCCTAAACCCAAATCTACAATTAGTTTGTGACTTACCAACAAGAGACAAAGCAGCTTTCTTCCTTTCTCTAGACAAAATGTGGCTTGAAGGAGTTTCACTGGCAGTCCTTTATGTTCTGACTGGGGCCCCTCCCTCCAATCAAGTCTATTGACTACAGCTGAGCTGGCTGAAACTAGCTGATTGCCCACTCAGTATAGACAGCTTCACAAGAATTGAAACAACAAGCTATCAACACCAGGGTTGCCAACTCTCACGCTCCCGGCGTGACACTCACGCTTGCCCTGACAGCGTGAGATTGATGGTGAAAGCGTGAGTGTCACGCCAGGAGCGTGAGAGTTGGCAACCCTGCAACACAAGACTTAATGTTACAACTAGCTTTACTCACAGAATGCCTAAACCCAAATCTACAATTAGTTTCTGACTTACCAACAAGAGACAAAGCAGCTTCCTTCCTTTCTCCAGACAAAATTCAAATGTCCTTTTGAGGATTCAGACTTGGTTTTAAGGATCGGGTTTTAATTGAGCCATTGCTAATTCCTGCCCTTGAATGCAGACAGGCCAATTATAGCGTAGCTTCAGCCAGCTGTGTCCAGTGTCCAAATACTATCCGTCCCAACGGATTTTCAAACTAACGTGTTTAACCTTATGAACCTGGTACCAGAAACAACCTCCAACTTTCGGGGTCGATGAATTAATTACATGTTGTGTAATCCATCCATCCATCCATCCATTTTCTTCCGCTTATCCGGGACCGGGTCGCGGGGGCAGCTGCCTGAGCAGGGACGCCCAGACTTCCCTCTCCCCAGACACTTCCCCCAGCTCCTCCGGGAGGACCCCAAGGCGTTCCCAGGCCAGCCGGGTGACATAGTCACTCCAGCGTGTCCTGGGTCTTCCTCTGGGTCTCCTCCCGGTGGGGCATGCCTGGAACACCTCCCGAGGGAGGCGTCCAAGGGGCATCCGATGCAGATGCCCGAGCCACCTCAACTGGCTCCTCTCGATGTGGAGGAGCAGCGCCTCTACTCCGAGCTCCTCCCGTGTGACGGAGCTCCTCACCCTATCTCTAAGGGAGCGCCCCGCCACCCTGCGGAGGAAGCTCATTTCGGCCGCTTGTATCCGGGATCTTGTTCTTTCGGTCATGACCCAGAGTTCATGACCATAGGTGAGGGTAGGAACGCAGATTGACCGGTAAATTGAGAGCTTCGCCTTTCGGCTCAGCTCTCTCTTCACCACGACGGACCGATACAATGACCGCATTACTGCAGCCGCTGCACCGATCCGCCTGTCAATCTCACGTTCCATCCTTCCCTCACTCGTGAACAAGACCCCAAGATACTTAAACTCCTCCACTTGAGGCAGGAACTCCCCCCCGACCTGGAGGGAGTAAGCCACCTTTTTCCGGTCGAGAACCATGGCCTCAGATTTGGAGGTGCTAATCCTCATCCCGGCTGCTTCACACTCGGCTGCAAACCGCCCCAGGACATGCTGGAGGTCCTGGCTCGAAGGAGCCAACAAGACCACATCGTCCGCAAAAAGCAGGGATGAAATCCAGTGGCTCCCGAACCAGATCCCCTCCGGCCCACGGCTGCGCCTAGAAATCCTGTCCATAAAAATAATGAACAGAACCGGTGACAAAGGGCAGCCCTGCCGGAGTCCAACATGCACCTGGAACAGGTCTGACTTACTGCCGGCAATGCGAACCAAGCTCCTGCTCCGGTCATACAGGGACCGAACAGCCCTTTGCAGAGGGCCCCCGACCCCGTACTCCCGAAGTACCTCCCACAGAATGCCACGAGGGACACGGTCGAATGCCTTCTCCAAGTCCACAAAACACATGTGGACTGGTTGGGCAAACTCCCATGAACCCTCGAGCACCCTGCGGAGGGTATAGAGCTGGTCCAGTGTTCCACGGCCAGGACGAAAACCGCATTGTTCCTCCTGAATCCGAGGTTCGACTATCGGCCGAATTCTCCTCTCCAGCACCCTGGAATAGACTTTCCGGGGGAGGCTGAGAAGTGTGATCCCCGATAGTTGGAACACACCCTCTGGTCCCCCTTTTTGAATAGAGGGACCACCACCCCGGTCTGCCAGTCCAGAGGCACTGTCCCCGACTGCCACGCGATGCTGCAGAGACGTGTCAACCAAGACAGCCCCACAACATCCAGAGACTTGAGGTATTCAGGACGGATCTCATCCACCCCCGGTGCCTTGCCACCGGGGAGCTTCTTAACTATCTTGGTGACTTCAGCCCGGGTAATGGGTGGATGAACCTCCGAGTCTCCAGCCTCTGCATCCCCAATGGAAGACGTGTCAGTGGGGTTGAGGAGATCCTCGAAGTATTCCTTCCACCGCCCGACGATATCCCCAGTCGAAGTCAGCAGCTCCCCACCTCCACCGTAAACAGTGTTGGTGGAGGGCTGCTTCCCCTTCCTAAGGCGCCGGATGGTTTGCCAGAATTTCCTCGAGGCCGACCGATAGTCCTCCTCCATGGCCTCCCCGAACTCTTCCCAGACCCGAACCTTTGCTTCAGCGACCGCCCGTGCTGCAGCACGCTTGGCCTGCCGGTACCCGTCAGCTGCCTCGGGAGTCCCCCGAGCCAACCAGGTTCGGTAGGACTCCTTCTTCAGCTTGACAGCATCCCTTACTTCCGGTGTCCACCACCAGGTTCGGGGATTGCCACCACGACAGGCACCGGAGACCTTACGGCCACAGCTTCGAACAGCCGCGTCAACAATGGAAGCAGAGAACAAGGCCCATTCGGACTCAATGTCTCCAGCCTCCCTCGGGATCTGGTCAAAGCTCTCCCGGAGGTGGGAGTTGAAGACCTCCCTGACAGAGGGTTCCACCAGACGTTCCCAGCAGACCCTCACAACGCGTTTAGGTCTGCCAAGTCTGTCCAGCTTCCTCCCTTGCCAGCGGATCCAACTCACCACCAGGTGGTGATCAGTTGACAGCTCAGCCCCTCTCTTCACCCGAGTGTCCAAGACATACGGCCAGAGGTCAGATGACACAACCACGAAGTCGATCATTGACCTCCGTCATAGGGTGTCCTGGTGCCATGTGCACTGATGGACACCCTTATGTTTGAACATGGTGTTCGTTATGGACAAACCGTGACCAGCACAGAAGTCCAATAACAGAACCCCACTCGGGTTCTGATCGGGGAGGCCGTTCCTCCCAATCACGCCCCTCCAGGTAACACTGTCGTTGCCCACGTGAGCGTTGAAGTCCCCCAGTAAAACAATGGAGTCCCCGGTTGGAGCACTCTCAAGTACCCCTCCCAAGGACTCCAAGAAGGCCGGGTACTCTGCACTGCCGTTTGGCCCATAGGCCGAAACAACAGTGAGAGACCTATCCCCGACCCGAAGGCGCAGGGAAACGACCCTCTCGTTCACCGGGGAAAACTCCAACACATGGCGGCCGAGCTGGGGGGCTATAAGCAAGCCCACACCAGCTCGGCGCCTTTCACCGCGGGCAACTCCAGAGTAGAAGAGAGTCCAGCCTCTCTCAAGGAGTTGGGTTCCAGAGCCCAGACTGTGCGTGGAGGTGAGCCCGACTACCTGTAGCCGGTAGCGCTCTACCTCCCGCACTAGCTCAGGCTCTTTCCCCCCCAGTGAGGTGACATTCCATGTCCCCATGGCTAGAGTCACCGTCCGGGGATTGGGTCGCCGGGGCACCCGCCCAGGACAGCCACCCAAATCCCACCGCACCGGCCCCTTCTGAACCCTCCTGCGGGTGGTGGGCCTACAGGAGGGCGGGCCCACGTCGCTCTTTCGGGCTGTGCCCGGCCGGGTCCCGTGGGCACAGACCCGGCCACCAGGCGCTCGCCTGCGAGCCCCAACCCCGGGCCTGGCTCCAGGGTGGGGCCCCGGTGACGCCAATCCGGGCGACGTAGACTTCCTCGATTTAAACTCTTTCATTAAGGGCTTTGGAACCGCTCTTAGTCTGACCTGTCACCTAGGACCTGTTTGCCTTGGGAGACCCTACCAGGGGCATTAAGCCCCGGACAACATAGCTCCTAGGATCATTCAGGTGCTCAAACCCCTCCACCACGGTAAGGTGTCGGTTCAAGGAGGGGTAATATTATGTGTTATTGGCACACAGAGATCGGCTGGGACATAAGGCAGGCTGCCATATTGGCTGAGACTGCAATTCTATTCCAAGTGAGCTGATGCTCTTAGTACTTCAATACAGCCAGATACAAGTGTGATATCATTGTAATCCCCTGAGCCAGAGGATTCTAATAAAATATGTTTCAGCTCCCTGGGCCTTTGAATTCTCAATGTATCTGTCTTACAGCATGGAGGAGCTATTTGCTCATATATGAATATTGATTAGTATTCATTGTGTCCACCTAGAGTACCACCTAGAATAACTACCTAGCCTGAGTATGCGCTCAATTTCCTGACCAGCACTGCCACAGGTGTGTCTCCCTTTGAAGCCTCTCTGGGTTATCAACCTCCTCTGTTTCCTTACCAGGAATGTAAGTTGGCATTCCTTCTTGGCATCATCTTTGCCAGTGCCGTAAGGTCTAGAAAGACACCCGTGCAGCACTTCTTTGAACCTCCAGCAGCAACAAGGATATTGTGTACTGGCAATGAACATTGGCTCCAGAATATAAGCAATGTCAGTTTGATTGACCTCTGAAAATCATTCCTTCACTGAACTTCCTGGGTCTATTTACCAAAGAAAAGTTTATCAGTCCAACTGCTGTCAAGTTAAAGCTGCCCAGGTCAATGAGGATTCACCTAACTTTCCATGTCTCCAAGCTTTCACTGTCCGCTGCCTCCTAGATGTGCATTGTCGTGGCTGGACCTGAGTCATGGCCTCCCTGTTCCTTAATTTTGGACTCCCAGATGGTGAAAGAGTTGGTCATTGGTACCATCCCAAAAAGCCAAATGGGTTGCCTGAAGGCTCCCATAAGAGGGGGGCACTGTTAGGGTTTCGACTTTGCCTCTCCCCTTTAACTCTCACGTTATCCTCCCGCAATAAAAAGCCGAAAATGTGTATGTGTTGCTTAGATGTATTCTTATGGTGTGGTGTATGACAATATCAGCCTCGTTCTTTCAGCTGCAATCCCTGCAGTGTAAAACGGACTTGGAAGCAAATAAAATAAGCATAAAAACATAATTCAAAGTGGTAAGTAGGCTGTAAGCTGACACAGAAAAGTGAATCTCTCATATAAAACACTGTCAGGAAAAGAAAAAGGGTTTTGCCGGTCTCTGAACACTCTAGTTCTCCTAAAAGACCCTCTCACGATCCACCGAGCTGTTTCTCCAGGCAGACCCACGTCAATCACCACCGTCGATCATCAGCTGTCAATCATCAACAGTCATTATAATGATGTAGCTTAGTGAAAGTCTGAATCTAGAGTTGGATTCTCTGAGCACCGCGGCCCTCTTTTCCTGAACCCTGGAGTTCTGCTCCCAACATTACTTGACCTCATGACCTTTTCCCCTGAGGTTAAGGAAAAGGCGTTAGGAACAAATTATTTGACTATGCGACTCCAGCCCCGGATTGAAATGAGGCAATTTGGTCTACAGAGGATTTCCTGTTTGCATCACTTTTACCACTCCCGTCACCTGAATGGAGCCAGAGATTCTATTTTATTTTTATCTTATATTATGATGTAGGATATGCTTCACCACTGCATCACTGGCGGGCAGTGAATCATGGTATAGGTGGGGCATATTTCACTGCTTAATCAGTTTGACATCTTGGATATATCCTTTAACACATTGTAAGACCCTTCTGTCTGCTTCTCTCAATAACTTACCAAATAGATCATATTTATGCAGGAAGTGGAGTTGTGGCAAAGTGGGCTCCATGGTAGCTTTGACAACTTGACTGAGTGGCCATGGGGGCGGGGCTTAGGCCGAGGATCAAATAGGGTTAGGTTTAGACATTTAGTTAGAGTTTAGTTAAAGTTAGGGTTTGGGGTTAGGGAATAATGTCAATGAGGGTTCTCATGTGTGTGTGTGTGTGTGTGTGTGTGTGTGTGTGTGTGTGTGTGTCTGAGACAGAGATGTGTGGCACACCAGACGAAGACGATGAATCCCGGGCTGGACCCATACAGGTGAGACTGCTCTAGGTGCTACTCTGATTCTGTATTTTTATTTTGACTACTGGTTTACATGGTAAACAAAACAACAAGAAGTGTTATGCTGGGCACAAGCAGGACTTAATAGCACAACTCAAGTCACGAGAACAGGTAAGATGAAAAAGTCTTTACATACAGAGGTTCGATACACAGTATATCCGTCAGCAAGGCAAACAAAGCAGGCATGGGTGAGGCAAAAGCAAAGTCCAAGTGAAAACAGGCAAGATTAAAAAACACTGCGTAATTGGCATGAGAAGGAGTGATGGAACACTAGACACAGAGGTACTAAGACGAACTAGCAATGAGATGTAGAATACACAGGGTTTATATACACAGAGAGCAGGGGTTAATCGACATATCAGGGGCAGGGAAGACGAAGGAAAATGATGAAATGAGACGGCTCTCCTCAGTGACTGAGTGCCTGCGAGACGCCAGAGCCTCATCCTACTCCTCCGTTCTCATTCTCCTCGACCTATCTGCTTGCATTTGACACAGTCAACCACCAAATCCTCCTCTCCACCCTGGCTGAACTTGGCATCACTGACTCTGCTCTAACCTGGTTCACATCATACCTGACCAATCGCACCTTTCACCTAAATGTAGATGTAAACGCGTCTCACATTGCTCTGCTGTTGAATACTATTAATTCCTGCTAAAATACTCATTAGCAACAAAACGTACAACCGTGGATATTCTACGATGGCCAAATCTTGATAATTTAACAAGGAACAGGGTAAAGGGGCTCACACACCGGACCGAAAATCGGCGTCTTTGAGAGAGTCGGCGCCCGTGACATGAGTCTACTTGGTGTGGTCGCTCGAATCGGCCCACGTCGGCGTTAATTTCAGCCGATTCAAATGTGTAATCCGCCATTCGAGTCGGTCATTCTTTTACCATTCTGATTGGTGGAGGCTAGCAGCTTGACTAGCGAATCAGTGACGCCCGGAAGTGACGATGGTAAACATACCAGATAACCAGTGGAATCGAAGAAGGCGGTCTAGAGAGGACCGCCTACTTCCGGTTTTCGTGTTTTTTGGCCCACAATACAGATTAGCGCCGCCTGTTGTTTTGGAGACATTACATCTCGCGCAAGCGCGGAACGTATGGCATCGGCTGTAATTCCGTAGGTGTGAACCGCCCATGTCGTTGTTCGAGTCGGCCATATTAAGTAGCCGACGCCGAATTTACCGACGCGAGTCGGGCAGTTCTTCCGGTGTGTGCACAGCTTAAAACTAAAACAGCTGAAGTTAATCGACTATCAAGTTTTCGATGAAGGACAGAAAGTTGACACAGAAATGGTGGCAGAGGCAGTTAGCGAGGAACGAAGACAGAGTTTTCATTAAGATTTGATGGTGTTGTGTCCGCTATGTCTCAAAGAGTAAATTTTAATTTTGTTTCATGGAACTGCAGAGGTCTGCAACAGCTCAGAAAAGTTAAACAGGTCATGATTATGCTAAAAAATAAAGGGCCCTAGTTTCGTGGCGCAGCGCAGGGTGGTGCAGGGTGGCGGAGCCGGCGAATGCAAGTTTCGACCAGTGCAGCCTTGCGCACGGTTAGTTTGGCAGTTTGGTGGATCGCCTGCGCCAAGATGGGTGTGGCGGCACAGCAGGGGGAGGCGTCACAGATTCAGCTTGGTGCAGCGGAAGTTTCGTGGCAAAAAGCCTCACTGAGACTGCGCCGAAAGTTTGCTAGCTCCAACCTGGTCTACTCTTGGCATAAGGCGGATTACAGCTGGCGGAGTGGCAGTTTGGCTGACCGGCACGCATTGCGCACATGTCACCAAGACCTCACAGGCAGGTTTCCACAGTTCCAGGCACATTTAAATGCAATAAATAATCACAACAAACACTATTGAATGCAACTAATTGAATCAACACGTGAATTTATATCTATATAGATTGTCCCGTCACATCCCGTCACCAGAGTTGGGGCTGCAGCTGGTCTGAGCGGCCCGCGAGGTCCCGGTGTCCCGCCGTTCTGGTGTTGGACGGGGAATCCGGTGCAGCTGTGGAGCGCAGATGATGAAGATTTCTATAGTTATAATTATTATGACTATACGCACGTACAGCGCGTGATGCGCGTGGTGGGAACAGCGGGGCTGCTTCTGTCATTGGGTTGTCAAGTGACGAAACTTGCACTGCACCTCGCCTGGCGCATTAAAGGTGAGGAGAGGAGCTCATTTGATTGGTGAAGATCTGAATCGGCTGTGTTAATCCAAGTCCACGCCTTGTCTCCTCCTCATCTCCCACTCACGCCTTCTTCTCCTCCCTCTTTCCCACTTGCGCGGGTGGGAGTGACGGGAGGCGTGCCTGCACGGTGCACGAAACTTGCAAAGTCCAGGCGGACACGCTGACTGCGCCTGGTCCACGAAACTAGGGCTCAATGACTCTAAACTGGTATTCCTACAAGAAACCCATCTTTTAGATGAGGACAAAAAGAAAATTGAAAGGAGGTGGCGAGGTAGTGTATTCAGAGAATCAGTATCATCCCGGGCCAGAGGAGTGATGACTCTTATACACAACACTGTTCAAAGTAACACTATCAAAGACCAAATGGGAAGATATTTAAAAGTCCAGGGTACTCTACTATAAGAAAACTTAAATTTCGTGAATGTGTATGGTCCAAATAAAGATGACCCAAAGTTTTTGGAAGAATTGTTCCTCACTCTTTCAACACTAGAAGGGCAGTTCATAATAGCAGGGGGCTTTAATTGTACCCTAAACCCTGCCATGGATAGATCCACAGGAATAGACCAAACACATGACAAGTCTAGAACAGTTATAAACGAGTTTATGAAAGAATTGAAACTGATGGACATATGGAGATAATGTCAAAGCCTACTCTTGTTACTCTACAGTCTACCAGACATATCCCGAATTGATTATTTTTTAATTTCCTCTGAATTATGGTCAAACGTTCATAAATGTCTCCACAATGCTATTGTGATCTCGGATCATGGGCCATGTTGTTTAATCTATGTAGATAAAGAAAATTGACAAAAGACCCACCTAGATGGTGCTTCCAGCACAAATGGCTACAAGATGAAGCATTTATAAAATTTCATATAGGAATACAGATAGATGAATTCTTTGAAGTAAATACAACACAAACATCCCCACGTACAAGATGGGAAGCATTTAAAGCCTATCTTGGAGGACACATTATTAGTTATACGGGAATCAAATCTAAAAAGACACACAAAGAAAGATTACAATTGGAGGATAAAATACAGAGTTTTCAAGAAAAAATATGAGAAAAGTAACCCACAAATGGAAAATTACCTACTGATTTTGAGAGCAGAATATGAAAAAGTATCTGCTTCCAGAGCTGCTGCTACTCTTTGAAGACTAAAACAACCATTTTGTGAACAGTGGAATAAATCTGGTAAATTATTAGACAATTAGAAATGAAAACACCAATTATAATCATTTTATCCAACAAGAATGTTGTTGTGGATCCCGTAGAACTTAATGATGCAATGATACTATGAAAAATAATATAGCACAATCAATGAAACCAATTTACAATATCTAAAAAGTTAGGTTAAGTCTAAGACAAGCAACCCACACCATGTATTCCAAATGAATATAAAGTAGATCTGGAACTAGAAATTAATAGTGAAGAAATTGGACAAGCCATGAATAGTATCAAGGCAGGGCTTCCAATTGATTTGTATAAATAATTCAGGAATAAGGTGATGACACCACTTTCGGGAATGTTTCAAGAATCTACCCAAATTCTCCGATGTGACCCCCCTCCTCCGTGACTTCCACTGGCTCCCTGTTGCAGCCCGCATCCAATTCAAGATGATGGCACTGTTCTTCAAGGCCACCAATGGAACGGCACCCATCTACCTCTAAACACTGGTGAAACCAATCGCCTCAACGTGAGCACTTCGCTCCTCTACTTCAGCTGGCCGGCTGGGACCACCATCACTGAAATCAAACAAAGATCGCTCAGCAAAGTCCCAACTCTGTTCTGGGGTCTCAGTGGTGGAACGAACTCCCGACCAATGTCAGGACAGTAGAGTCACTTGCCATCTTCCGCAAAAGACTCAAGACTCACCTGTTCAGACTTCACCTTGACTCTGTAAAGCATGACTCACTCCCACTCACTTTATGGTGACTGTTGAGTCGTATCAGTACGAGTCAAGAATGCACATTAGCCACTTTCAGCCAATCGTTGACCTCCTATACTTGGGTTTGACCCTCTGAGCTGTCAATCAGAGCCAAGAGAGCCTTTTGGCCGAATGTTATTACACCTGGAAAAATAGTTCCTTACAAAAACTGAATTTCGAACTGGAATTTGAGCTAGGAGGAGGATTTTAACGACGAGGTGAGTTTAGGTTTAGGTTAGTTTTTTTTAGGTACATTCTGGAATGTTTATTGAAAATAAATTTAACAAACAAACTATGTCACAGTAGTAAAATAAAGCAATTTTGGTAAACATGGTAGAGATTTATGTAAACTAGGTGGCCGATGTTGTCAATGGAAAATGACATGTAGAAACACCGGTCTGGTCCTAAAGAGTTAATAATCATGTAATTAACTGTGATTGTGTCCAGCTTGGCTGTGAGAAGTATACGAGTGGTGTCTGTACCAAGGAGTATATACCAGTGTGTGGCAGTGATGGAAAGACCTACAGCACCGAATGTGTTCTCTGCAATGCGAAAAGGCATGTATACGCACACACACACACACACATACAGACATAGAATAGGATAACTTCTACGCGCCCCTCTCTTCTGGACCAGGTTGACTCGCTGCCTCCTCCGTTGACGCACGAGAGGACCAGCTAGTGTGTGACTTGCGACCCACAGCCTCGTCACTGGCATAGGTTCTATAGTGTAACATTTGTAACACATAATACATTTTATTATATTTTAACCAACAGTGTCTTGTGTTTATTGTGCATGTGTATCTGGATACCAGCTAATTGTAAAGGCCAGAGCTTGGACTCACTCCTTCAACTACTAATATGCAAATATTTATTAAATATTGGCATGTTAGTATAAACCTGATATTGAGATTGATTTCATGGTTTGGGTATCTTTCACTGATTCCATGGTGGTGCCTCGTTATTATTTGCAGCTTATGTACTTACATGATTCTTGCTGTTCTGGGTTTGTTCCCCTTTGGTCTAATGCAGTTATTGGAAGTTGCTTTTAGATATAAGCTTCAGCTAAATGAAATATAATGTAATTATAAAATTAATATTGATATTGTAGAAGAAAAAACGTTACGTTAGTTCTCATTTTTATCTCATACTTATATTCCTTTCTCTTGTACGCATCAACTGTCCTGCTGCTCCTATTTGATTGTGGTTAATTTTTGTTATCCTAATGAAAAGACCTTTTGGTCTTTCCCCCTTCCTGAACTGTCTCTGAAACATCCTAATCTCACATTGATTGACCAAGGCCTGATGAATGGCCCCTGTTGTGACATTGTGTAGAGAAACCCAGCTGCCCCGAGAGCAGTCACACCTTTGTCTTTCTCAGGTAGTCTCTTCCTCTTGGAAGAAACGTGTATTGAATCTATGCAAATCCACTCATCACACCTTCCTTCTTGTTCTGTCTATAAACTCTCTGATTTGCCTCACTCATGTCAGAAAGGATTTTATGGCAACGCTGTGACTTCCTTTTTCCACTGTGATTAAACCAGCCACAGAATTGGACCTGAAGAGTTTTTATATTTACTACATCAGTGTTTATTTACTGTTGAAGTTTTTTATTGATTGGATTGTTAAAGAGCTGCCAGTCACAAGAGATGAAATGATGAACATTTCTGCTTATTGATGATGATTTATTTCTGTTTGTATTATTGCTGCGGTCACACAAACACATGCACACACATGCACACATACACACACACACACAAAGCCAAACCCCAATTAGACAAAACCCCAATACTAATAACATGTACTGTTTTTTCTTACAGAAACCTGAAAGTGGCATACAAAGGGATGTGCCAGCCTTAATTGACCAAACACACACACACACACCTGTCTGTGTGATAGGCCATATCAAATCCATTCCCTGTATCTTTCCTTCTCAATAAAGTAACACACTGTAACATGTTTCCTGTGTATGTGTATTCAGCATGATATTAATGATATTAATTCTGCTCAATATTACAAAGAGCTCATTTACACCCTGACTTCATGTGTGATCTCCCTGGCAGCTGTCTGAGGTGTGTGCTAAAAGTGGAGCAGATGAGACAATTAATACAATTATTAGCAGGTGTGGGAAGTTTCATGACTGATGATCTGGTGTGATCCAAAGTGAAACTACATTTCAGTCACAGAGCTCACACACGTCCATGACTTCCTGCCATCTCTCCTCCTTCCCCTAGTGTGACCCCTCCTCCCCTTTGTCCTCCTTGCAGGCTGAAATGAGAGGAATTAGTCAAAATATAACCAGGTGTGGCTGTTAATTGGAAAAAGTCCCAAAAACAATGACAGTTCCTGTCGCCAGTAGGTGGCGCTCTGACTGTGAGTCAATATCACAGTGTAGACATGTTCAGGAAGGAACTCTAATCAAGTGTGGGAAGTATGGAGCAGATCAGAGAAGAAACACTGAAGTTATAATAGTTTTGATGTTTATGGCGAAGGTTCAAATGACAGCTGTCTGAGGTGCATGTGAAGTTTGGAGCAGATCAGACAATGTATAAAGTCATTAGCAGGTGTGGAAAATTTCATGACTGTTGATCTAGTGTTAAACAGTGACAGAGGTCACATCTCCTCCATGCCTTCCTGACATCTCTCTGGGCCCTAGTTTCATGGCGCAGGAGCCGGCGTAATGCAAGTTTCGTCAGTTTGGCAGTTTGGTGGATCGCCTGTGCCAATATGGGTGTGGTGGCGCAGCAGGGGGAGCCGTCACAGATTCAGCTTGGTGCAGCGGAAGTCTCGTGGCAAAAAGCCTCGCCGAGACTTCGCCGAAAGCCCGCCAGCTCCAACCTAGTCTACTCTTGGCGTAAGGCGCAAGGTGCAAATAAAGTCCATTCATTCAAGGCGAATTACAGCTGGCGGAGTGGCAGTTTGGCTGACCGGCGTGCAGTGCGCACACGTCACCAAGACCTCACAGGCAGGTTTCCACAGTTCCAGGCACATTTAAATGCAGAAAATGACATGTATGTACTTTGAAGCTATGTCAACATAGGTTTCGAGTTTCGTGATGATTGGCCCAAAGGTTATGGAGTTATGCTAAATGCGTTTGGTGGCACAACCTTCTGTTAATTGGCCGATATCTTCTGAATAAAACCATAATTTCAAAACCTTTTTGTACCATCACCTCAGCTAGGTCTACCGAGTATGCACACCATATTCGGTATGTATGCACATACACCCCATATTCGGCGTCTGCTCTATTTTTTGCGCGTGCCGTGAGCGAACGCGTCAATTCTGGCAGGAAATCACACAGAGAAACACGAGACAGTCCGGTCAATTTTCAAAATAAAAGCAATTTTCAAAATAAAATACCGCGATTGACAAACGTGATCATATTTGTGTATCTAAACTCGCACTGTCGGAAACAGGAAGAGACAATACATTTAATAAATGTGAAGAGAAGATAAAAAAAATGTGTATTTCAACGGTATATCTGTACTACTACTGTCTACTACCATACACACTCTCTGTCTGTGTGTGTGTCCCTCTCTCTCTCTCTCTCTCTCTCTCTCTTTCTAGAGAACGGATAAATACAAGAAGTGTACAAACTTCTTGGTTACAGAAACATGGCGTATTAATTGTATGGGGTTTAATGGAAAAAATAGCTCTGAATGAACAACAGCTGAGCAGAAGCGCTTGTCGACTGCCGCGGAGAAATACGCGTCTGGTCTGAACGGGGGGTGCACGGATCGCTCGCGATTTTCGGCAGCGCGCTTCTGCGTCCAGTGTGAACCAGGCGTAACATTCCACCTGTAGCGGGACATCTCGTCCTCCACCTGCGCTCTTTCGTCGACTTGTGGATGTATATTATGCTTCGCTGATCAGGATTTTCTAATGGGGTAAATAGTATGATTTATGTAAATACCTTGAAAACATTCACATCTTTTATTGTATTAGAATGACCTGTAGTATGGGCTGTATTTACTTACTTTTCCCTCTGGCAATCATCACCTTGCCATGATGAGCATTTCTGGAATTAGAAAAAGAAGTATCACTGAATTTATCTAGTATCTAGTATGTATTTAATACATGGAACTTGAGATAAACTTTAATTCATTCCATCTTGGATGTATTGCTAGGTAATAATAATTAAGTGAATAAAATATCCATTAATCAAGCAGTTGCATTTTGGCTGGTAAAACAAGGTGTGAAATAGGTCATTCTAAAGCTTTTAAGGGTGGGATGAGCAGGGGACAAACACAGAAGTTTCCAGTGTTGTTTTGATGTTCAATAACATGTGCATCTAATTAATTTACATTTAATTTAATTCAGATGGTTGTGATGGTTTAATCACAGCTGGATTGGTCATAAAACTGGTGTTTTCACAGTTTCAAGGTCTGTTTAACCAGGCGTTAAAATATAAAACTAGTTTGTGTTGCACCAAGTGTCACACAAGCTAACGGTTTACAGCACTGCAAAGTAAATGAACTGTAACGTTAAATTATGTAACGTAACGTGTGCTCTGCTTCTCAGTTTATGTTCACGTATTAGCTAGTTTAACAAGACCATCCATCCATCCATCGTCTACCGGGTTTAACAAGACCATCACTGTAAATTAATGGAATGAAAACAAACACTGCGTTAGGTTAGGTTATGAATTTACAAAAAGTAACAGGGAAATGTATTCTTACCTGATACAGCAGAACAGTTATAACGTGAAGTCCACTTATTGTTAGCTGACCAAACAGATCTGTCTGACCCTTCAATTGTCTCCACTTTTTTGTTCTCCGTTGAAATCCCACAACTCAGATTCGATCTAAATGAAAACATGGCAAGCAGATGTAAAATAATCCAGGCAATCTGTAAGTGGTCAGGTAGTCCACTAGTGCACCGGTTGCTAGCGTACCCATTCAAACTGACCTATTTTCAAAAAGAATGCGCGCACAGTTGTCATTGGCCAGTTTTCTTGATGACAGCTACATCAACAAATCACATTCAAAGCAATATGACAGCCAATAGCAATTGTATCAGCGTGGTATCTTTTTCTTTATCAAGAAAAGAGAAAGAAAATAAATGTTTATTTATTTTTATTTTTAGGCGGATATATATTTAATTACATAAGCATCTCTCTCTCTCTGTCACACACGATCTACTGCATTATGTGTTAAGCACTATAAAAACAAAGATGAGTTGACTTCACTTGATTTAAGCAAAATATCAAAAGCATCAATATTTTTACTTGCATTACTTGCTGAACAGCAGATAAAGGCCTATTCCAGTTTAATGTAACATAGATATAGACATTATTTTAATTGGAATGTATAAATGCTAAACCACTCATATTTTTTTATTTATCAATAATCATTGTTATTTAAGCATCATCCGAATTCAAGCTTTACCCATTAACAAGTTTACCGATTGCCCGCGAACGTGTCATTACCCTGTTTTTGACCTCCCCACATGTTACACTGCCTTCAGCCACTGAAAGACGCGCCATATCTGTCTGCACAGTAGGGCTGGACGATTATGGAAAAAATAATAATCAAGATAATTTTGATTGATATTGAAATCACGATTAATAAACACGATTATTCATTGCTTTCAAAAAAGTATTTATTGAGCCACCAAAACTCAACTTTAAATATACATTTTAGAAAAACAACCAGAAATAAATTAGTAACAATAAAAAATCTATTAAATAATATATATAGATAATAAAAAATAGCAATAAAAAAAACAAAATATAAATAAATACCCAGTCTACATGCACTCAAGATTGCAGTTTGCTTCCTACAAACTAAGTTTTTTGGCAGGAACACCTTTTCACTTCAGGCTTCAGGGATGAAGGAATAATACACTGAAAAAAACGTTTTTTTGCCCTTGTAATTATTACTTCAATTATGTATAGAATTCTACAAAGAAATGCCATTTGAGTGCTTTTACTTTAAAATGTCGGTTTTCATGTGGTTTGTTACTTGGTATTTGTTTGTAAAAATGTATACTCAATTTTGCATATAAATTTTACTCTTTATTCCTAAGTGATATTCACTAACCCTACTCCATTAACTTTATTAGTTGAAATGTGCAAGTAAAATGTACTTGGGTGATATCAGTGAACCTGGCAGCCTTTGCACTCGGTGTGTGACGTCAGGGGCCGTTCGTTGCACACTGTGCTGTCGAGTGCTTCTTCCCTCGCAAAAGTGGACCCTCGAGACTGCGGAGCAGCAGCGGGATGCTGCAAGTCGACATGGGAGCGCGGAGGTAAGTCTTGACAAAAGCTAACAAGCACACAAACGTTGTAAGGCCCGTTTTATGTGTTATTTTTTGTGTAAGTCGGTGCAGCTCGTTTTTTTGTCGTCGTCGTCTTATGCTAACGTTAGCTAGCTAGCGCAATGTCGGTTTTGCCTGGAGGCTGTGGTTTTATCAAAGTAGGATATGTTGCTGGGTGGAATGGCTGACTTGCATGGTAATGTGATAAACGTTTAACAGATATAACGTTAACGTTGAGCGAATATAATCGAGCTGTCTGGTATGACCGCACCTTCGCTGGTCAAATTCAAAGTTGCGTTCAAACTGGGCGCGCCTCCGAAACTCGAGCGCGAGCCGCAGCCCTCCCGTTCAGCTAGTCCTCTGCCCCAAACCGTGTTTGTAGGTTTTGTGTGTCTGTGTCGCCCCACAGACTTCTGCCACTCCCGACCATGTTTGCAAAGTTTGGATGAAAACAAGTGCAAAACCGGAGGCCCGCATTTGAGAGGAATGTCGCGTCCGCGTGCGTGTGTGTGCGCGCGCGCGCACGTGTGAGTGTTTTTCAATCTACCTGGGGACAAAATTCAGACTTTTACTATACTGGCGGGGACTAACTGTGTCTTTGTGAGGATCGAGTTCACATCTGAACTCTGGACTCACTATTCACATTAGTCACTTTAATCAGCACAGCCACTTTTCACTTTTCAGCTAGGTAATGCATTATGTCAATGAGAGTCCCCATGGAGATAGAAGTACAAACGTGTCTGTCTGTTTGGGTCAACTGTGGCTGTGTTAATAGAAATGTATTTAAAACATTCATAGATTACACTTTTTTTCCCCTTTTACAGAGCCTAGAGGGTCATTTGCTCATCACTTTGCAACTTCCAGTCCACAGCTGAGATAAGGTAAGATCAAATTCGTAATGATTAGGAACAGAGAACACAGGTTTAGTTTTTATGTATTGAATTTGTATTTTTCAGGGGCAACAACATGAGATGGGTGTGCAAGATATGTAGGTTTGAATCAGAGAAGAAGGGGCCATTGTTGAAACACTACAGACTAAAGCATGGACATGGTGGGCGCAGCCAGTCAGTTCCTTGTCTCAGGTAACTCCAGTTCTCTCTTACACTACAAGTTTTGTCTGATAGGGCCTGTTCATTCAAAAATTAAGTGTACCTGGGGTCTGTTGAGTCATCTGGATATGATTTTGTGTTTATATCTTTCGTTTCAGATCAAAGAAGAGTTCAAACGAATAACCACAGTTCATCTGGAGCGAACGTTTTTGTCCAAACTGGACAGGCACACCACCAAACTTGTGGAGATGTTTAGGAAGAAAGGCGGGATTTCCGGAACAAAGATAAGGCCGATGTTGGACTCACTAAGTGAGGTAAATGTTTTAATTAATGTAATTGCATCATCTAATGTTAATGAATGTATTGCTGATGTCTTATTTTGATACTGTCAGTTCAACTCAAACTTTTCTCTTTATCTCATCACTGTGTGATTTCTTACAGAAAACAAAACAATCTTGTCCTCTCTCATATTATGTGCTCAAAAAAGCAGAGACATTTACATAATCTTCACTGCGAGTCTCTGAGTATTCCTATAGCTACAATTGAGCCCTTGATGGAGCACATTGTCTCAACAGATACCATTAAGAAATTGATTTTATGTTGCACACTTCTAATACACTTACCCACGTAGAATGCTGTTGCAAGCTTACATTCTCTATAGGTAACTGTTTGCATTTGTGTGTGATGTATTGTTCTCTGAAATTAAATATTCCTATGATTTTTAACAGCAACATATCGAAGGCCGAAGAGACCGTTGCTTGGTTGAGTTCCTTGGAGAGTCTGTAGAGGAGCTGATCAAAGAATACGAGGTAAATTTTATGAGGATTATCTCACCATCTACACTGAATTGTGGTTCACTGTGGTGTATGTATATTTCCATGCATTTCTTTACACTAACCTCAAACACTCCCCAATGGTATGTGTCTGCAGATGCAGAGACTGCAGATACAGACCTGCAGGTCTGTGTCTGCAGTCTCAGGGTCTGCAGACACACCCTCCAGACACACCCTCCTCAACAGTCTAGGCATTTTTAACACTCACAAACTGTTTGAAATCGAGACTCAGCCATTGATTTCTAATTCTAGTTGTATATGTTTTCACAGGATGTCAGCCAAGAGGTAGTGAAGGAGGACTGCAGTCAATACTTGATGAAAATCATCGTCATCTGTCAGAACCTGGGACAGGAAAGCCAAGACCCCAGCTATGTGTCTGTCGTCATAGAGGGGAAAGAGGTGTTGGAGAACTGCAGGAGTAGGGTTGCACGGTATACCGGTACTAATTTGGTACCGGGGTACTGAGGCATTTAAAACGGTACTGTATTGCATTTGGACGGGACCGGTACTTGCAGCGCCGCCGGCAGCGCCCGCAACAGCGCGGCGAACTCGCCGCGTGACGTCACTGCGTTGTAACAGCTGAGAGGACGAGGAGCGAGCCGCAGCTTGGGGAGAAAAAAAGAAAAAGCAAGCAAGCCGGAGGAAACAGTTAGCAAGTTAGCAAGCAGCGTGGACTGGAGCAACAAACGGAGCAGGAGGAAAGCTCTCGAGGAAAGAGCGAGAGAGAGAGAGAGCGCGAGCGAGCGAAGCACGGAGAGGAGACTGGCTGCTGCAACCGTCACCACACCGCAGCTTGCGGACAAACCAGCGCCGCGAAGTGCGATATGGCCGTACTTTAGCTTAAAACAAATGCGCAAGGCGAGGCAGTTAACGCGATGCACCACTGTGTAAACGGCGTTTAAAACATGCATGGCTAACGGCGGAAACACCACCGACTTAGCCAAACGAGGACCAGCCCCCAGACCTGCACACTGAGCTCAGGGAAGGACAGGTAATTTACTCAGGAAAAAAAGCCACATTCAGTGCTAAAAGCAAGCGCCATCGCCCATCACTCTTAACAAAAGTAGCTCTGGAAGAAAACAAATAGAGCTGGTTTATTTATATTATTATATTTTATATTATTGTATTTATATTTTCACATTTTTAAAATTGTGTGCATTAGAAAAGCTTGTCTTTGTGGTATTTTATTTGCTGATTAATATGTTATTGTTCTAAGATTTTCTATTAAAATAAAGTCAGTAATGACATTTTTTGCGTTTTCTTTTTCTTTGCAAAAGTATCGAAAAGTATCGAAAAGTACCGAAACACATGTTGGTACCGGTACCGGTACCAAAATGTTGGTATCGTGACAACACTATGCAGGAGTTAGGCAAATGCTGACAGTGTAAAAAATATTCTGTAACGGACACTTCTTCCCCGATTTTTTGAAATCTGTGAATATTTGGAAGAAAGTGTCATCAGCAGCAGGTCATGTTTTCTTTTAAGAGGATATTGAGGACACTAAGAGAACACTAATTCTCCATTGAGTGTGTGGGAGGACTCCTCACCTACAATACAAAGGCTGTGTTTATTAGATTTTAAAGGATGTTCACTGTTTCTCAGCCCTATTGTGTGTGGACAGGAATGTGTGGGTGTGGGTGCGTGTGCATGCGTGCGTGAGTGGGTGTCTGTATTGTGACACAGGTGTGTGTGTTTTCAATCCTTGTTCATGATGAGGTTATGATGTTTTGTAGACATACATATGTCAGTGCAAATGGGAAAATAAAATGTCCATTTGAAAAATGTTAAATGTTTTTTTATTCACTTTACAGAAATGGCAACAAATGTATTGTGGTAATGTGAAGTCATAAATTAAATTTAATTCAAGTAAATATTACTTAATAATTTCATAGAATTAAACAAAGAAAAGCTTAGTTAAATAAGAGTAAGAACCACTAGTAATATTTAACTGGATTTTGCAATTAAAAAATGCAATGGTAATTGAGTAAAATTTACTTCCAATAGGTGAGTAATACTGCTCGTGAAATTTACTTGAGTATTTTTTGTAAAGAAAAGGTGTTTTTAGGAAGTAAATGCTACTTAGAATTATGGAGTAAAAATTACACGGGATTTCTGTGTGGAAAAACTTTCCTAGCTTTTTTTAAGTAAATGTTACTCCAAATTTTTTTCAGTGTAGCAATACCATTGTAAAAACAATAAATAAAAATAAATAATACTCGGCAGTGGAGACATCTTTTCAAACTTCAGCGCAACATTTATCGTACAAAGCAGGCAGCGCAACTCTGCTGAAGTGTTTGCGTGATGGCAACACATACTGCTGGTCCAAAGTGTTGACCGGTGTCTTGAAGCTTGGTCACTCACTGTACTGATAGGGCACGTCCTTAGCTAGCATCTAGCAGCTAGCATGAACGTCACAGCCTCCGTTATCGCTCGCTGTCGCCAGTGGGAAACGGAGCGGCTTCGTAAAGAGTGTCCTCGATGGAGGACTGGGTGGCGGTGGCTGCCTAGCTCTTTTCAACTATAGGCTCAGGCTGCTTTCCTGCCATGTTGTCAATCTCTCGTTCCATGGAGTTGTGACGTTCACGAACGAACCGAATCTATTGAACGGCTCTTTAACATTTAACATGAATTTAATTAATTTTTTGTTTTTTTGTTCTTTTTTTTTATATCGCTGTCACGCTCACAGCATGCGCACACAAGCTCCTCCTCCTACTCCACTGAGACAGAGAGCTTCGACACATTTGCTGTGTCCGAAATCACTCCCTATTCCCTACTCACTACATAGGGGAGTTCTATGTAGGGCACTATATGGTGGACTCATCGGCAAAATGAAAAAACACTTTCGGACACTACTCGCATTTCTTTTGGTGCCGTTGATGACGTCATTACTGACGCATAATTAATGCATGTCAGATCCCGCTGTACGTTCCCACCAACTAAGGCTTCATTCATTCAACTCTTACGAGCATTTTGATCTATTATGGATCCAAAAATAATTGCCACCTTGTTTGTTCTGACCATTGTCAGAATACTTTTAGCCAGGAGGAGGAGGAGGCCAGAGAGAGACATGTGCGGCGTCTAGCTCTTGCTCGAGTAGCAAGACGTCGTCAAATTGAAAGTGAATAGATGAAGATGATGCTAGCTAGGTTAATTGTCAGGCTACACCTACTAACTGGGGTTATTTAGACATCACAAAATCTTGACAGTAAATTATTAAAACAGACATTTGATATATTGTACATAGCTTTAAGTCACACATTACACTGCAGGACAACATGTTATCAGTTTGAATATATTTATTGATTCGTTTATACTCTTTATTTACAGTGGGCACAACCATCCAGGTACTGCTCATTGAACTGCCAAGTTCCCGTCTTGGCCATGTATTTCGATGAGCAGAGTGACCTGCGACCTGACTTCCGCCTCTCCAGACCCACCATTGGTCATCTGATGGCCATCCTGCACCCTCCTTTTGACCATGGCTGGGGTCATGATCTGGAGGTGTTAGTGTTTTTGTTTTGGCTGGCAAGTGCCACCTCTTACCGTGTCGTCGCACAAGTGTTCGCCATCCCACAGGCCACCGTTCATGACATAGTCCATTGGGTCACTGGGAGGGTCTCATCCAATTTCCACCACCAGATGACCTCGAAGCAACTGGTGCTGGCTTTTCCCGTCTGGCTGGTTCTGCAGCGTTTTCCAGGGTCGTGGGCAGCATCGATGGATGCCATGTGTGGATCAAGCCCCCAAGTGCAGAAGCCCAGTGTTATTTTAATCGCAAATTATTTTATTCAATTCAAATGCAGGCTGTATGTGACCATGTGTTTATTTTTAGATGTTTAGTTTGTAGGGTACCCTGGCTCAGTGCATGATTCCAGGGTCTTGATTCCAGCCCGCTGTATACTCAGCAACTGTACCCACCTGAGGGCTTCTGCATTCTGGGGGATGGTGGGTATCCTTGCATGCTGCAGCCCTTTCCGCTCATAACACCATACCGGGAGCCAGTGAGGAGTGCTGTGGCAGCCCGGTTCAACAGGCACCATGCAAAGACATCATGAAGACCAGGTGGCGATCTGTGTTTTTTAAAGCCCTGGGAGTGCGCCCCGAGTTCGCTGTCAAGGTTGTGGCCTGCTGTGCCATTCTGCACAACTTCTGCCTCAGGGATGGGGACACCCTTGACCCAACAGAGGAAGTGCTGGGGCCTGATGACGGCGAGGGTCAGGTCCAGGCAGATCTGCAGTGTGGGGAACGACTGCGTGGGCGCATGGCAGTTGCTCTTTCGGCACCTACATGCACTCCGAGAGCTCTACAGGAGCACATTTACATTTACATTTAGGTCATTTAGCAGACGCTTTTGTCCAAAGCGACTTACAATAAGTACATTTGTCAAAAGAAGGAAACAAAGAAATCACAACGTATTATTGCAGATAAAGTAAGAGCTTAAAATAGAACAAGTGTTAGGACCTCATCTGAGTAAAGTAGTACCTTAAGAGCAACAGTGCTATGATCAGAGTGCTATAGGTAAGGTAATCTTTTTTTTTGGGGGTGTTAGTGGGTCATGCTTTGTAGAGTCGAGGTGGAGCACGATTATTGATTGATTGATTTCCACACAGCCCTCTCCAAAAGCTCCAGGACAGCATCACGCCGTTGCCTCTTTGCTGGCCCTGGCCCTGGCTCTGGCTCATCTGACCCTACATCAGGGGTCACCAACTACATTTGTCGGAGGGCCAGAATTTTACTGGACAGTCACCTTGGATGCCGGACCCTCAAATAAAATGAAATAATAATAACATTTTGGCATAACATTATTATTTAATGTTTATTGTTTATGTGGCGGGCGGTATTAGAGAGGTCGACCAGCAAGCTGGTATAATTAGAGGAGGAGCCAACAACGCCACCCTGGGAATTTCACCCAAGGAATAAGATTCTTTTTACCTCTGACCAAACTGGTCACTCACAAGAAAGGCACAAAAGGTCCGTTATACGATGAGGCCAGAGGCGTAATTCCATCCACAAGACTTTTATTTTTAAATACAACAACCACAGACCAGCATACACATAATCAATAATTAAAAGGGCAAAGAAACATGGGGGAAGCTGAGGCTTACCAGTGGGGAGGTGGGCCACCAGGAGGGGAAAGGTCCATAAGAGGGGGTCACCCCAGTCACACGTGTAAGCACATCCACACACACACACACACACACACACACACACACGTGAAGGATCACACCCGGGGGAGACCACACAGCACACAGGAGGGGACGCCACCACCGGGGAACACCAACCCCCACCACTTTAGGCTCTCGTCTTCTAAAACGAACAGGGAACAGAATACAAATTAGTGAACAGATCACAAAAATGAACAAAACAATCTTATTAACTGCTGTAAAAATAAAGATGATACGGTTAACAGAACAAAACCAGATGAATGGTGGGGATGAAATAACAAAAACAACTGAAGATCAAAGAAATAAACACTTAATTTCCCAAAACAATATAAAAAGGGTTTAACCAAGTAGAAAATACACAAAACTATAGACTAAGCACACTGACACTACTTTACTAAAATGGCCAGGACTAAAATAACTAAGGACAAGATGAGCAATACGTCATCAAACAGACAGACGATGCGCAAATCAGCGGCAGGTAACGCCGCGCGGACCGCAATAACAGCGGAGGGCAAAGTCTTGATGACCGCAATAACAGCGGGAGGCAAAGCAGCAGCGTGGTTAAAGGTGGAAGTAGCTGCTACACTCCTGGCTACCGGACACAAACCCGCAGTTCCAATCCGGCCGTACTTATGAGCCAGCTGAGTGGATACCTATAAACAACAACAGCCATTAGCTACTATATGCTAAATGATGTGACAGCGCACGGTAAAGATTGACCTACCAGCTGTGATCGGTGAGCGCCTCATGGCAGAGGAAAGGACGAGGGTCCACGGCATCTACAAGATGACATGTATTCGGTTTTAACACCATACTAACAAAACTGATGACACGAAGACACAAGCAAAGACCGCTCTCATACCTGCGGCAGCAGCGGGCACACCGGAAGTGAGGAAGCTACGGCGACAGAGGGAGAGCAAAACGGACCACTACCTGTCTTTATAGTATGCCGACACACACTGATTGGCTGTCGATTGAAAGCGATCACGAGCACAAGAAAACACAGGACCATGCAAACCGGAGCAGAACACAAGACTCTATCCTGCTACAATCTACCCCTTTTTTTTTTTAATGGTCGTCCCGACAATAAACCAAAGGAGATGTAACTAACGCCAGGGTCTAAAAAGTGCAGTAACAGCGTGTGATACAGAACCGGGAGAGTTTGCAGCCTCCAATGCCAAGTCCCCCACCGGCCTTGGTATTCGGTGGACATTGGAATGCTGGCCAGCAGTTGATCGTGCTGACCTTCGGGGTGGCAGGTTGGTGGCGTCAGAGGAGCTGGTAGATGGAATAACCCAGGATGCAGATGGCTGAGCCGGAATTATGACAGGGGGCCTGGATGGAATTGGCACCGTGGGAACCAGGTGAGCCTGATGGCGTGGCAGCCGAGGGGTTGGTTGAGTCTCTGCCTCAGCCCTCGTAGCTGGCAAGGTTGGAAGAGGAGCAACTTCGGGAACCAGGAGCAACAAATCTCCATCACAGGAGGACTCGGAGACGGACCTGCCAGGGGGAGATGAATGGCTGGCCACTGCAGGGCCAGGGGACTCTACTCCAATCACCGCCTTCAACAAGGTACGGTGAACCCGCTTGACTTTGGACTGATCATCCTTTGGGGCTATGGTGTAAACAGCTCCACCTTCCTTAGGTGCTTGGAGGACAGAATACACCGTGGAGCCCCAGAGGTCTTGTATCTTGTGACGCCCTCTGACACTGAAGTCGCGCAGAAAGACCAACTGACCTTCTTTAAGTGGTTCCCCTCGAAGGTGTTGATCATGAGCCTTCTTTCTGCGCTCTGCTGAAGTTTTCAGTCGTTCTCTTGCACCATCAAAAGCAATGTGCAATCGTGCCTGATGTTCCTGAATCCATTCGTGAACATCTCCACTGATGGGGTCCTGGACCCTGGCCAACAGAAAGTCAATGGGGAGTCTGGGCTCCTGGCCAAACATTAAAAAGAATGGGGCCTCCCCAGTGGCCTGATGGGGAGTGGTGTTATAAGAGTAGAGGACTTGAGGGAGGCAGGAGGTCCAGTCTCTTTTTCGGGATGGAGGCAGTGTGCGCAGCAGGTTATGGAGAGTTCGATTGAATCTTTCACACTGGCCATTGCCTGCTGGGTGATACGGGGTGGTGCGAGACTTCTGAATGCCATAAAGATTGCAAAGTTGCTGGATAAGTGCGCTCTCGAAGTTGCGTCCCTGATCCGAGTGTATCCTTGCGGGGACCCCAAACTTTGAAAACCACTCCACCACTAAAACATGGGCCACAGTAGAAGCACGTTGATCACGGGTGGGGATGGCGAGCGTATATTTGCTGAAGACGTCTGTCATCACCAAGACATTTTCCATGCCATTTCGAGCAGGCTCCAGCAGGGTGTAATCCATAGCCAGAATCTCATTTGGTCTCGATGCCAAAAGATGTCCCATGGGGTTTCGGGCAGCAGGCTGGTTGTCCTTGGCGACCTGACACCGCTGGCAAGTTTGGCACCATTGTGCAACCTCTGTTGACATAGCTGGCCAATAACACCTGGATCGCAGGAGAGCTAGGGTCCTTTCCACGCCTTGATGGCCATGCTCTTGATGTACCTGTGTTAACACCTCAGGGACCAACACAGCAGGCAGGAGCAGCTGGAAGATTGGCTCAGCACCATCAGGGCGAAAGATCTGCCGATACAGGATGTCGCCCCTCTTAACTAGCCGGCCCCATTGACGCAGCAGGATCAATGCAGGTGAGGAGAGTTGTTGTCGCTCCATAGAACTGGGACGCCGGCCCTGCTCCCAGTACCTCTGGACTTCCTGAATGACTGAATCAGCCTGCTGCAGGGTGCGGATGTCGTCAGGAGTCTTCTCAGGTAAAACAGTCACAGTTGCTTGAGTTACAGTCGCACTCACTTTGAGGGCCTGCTGGAGCGGTTCGGGGAGTGGTGTGCCAGAGAGCATGGCCGCCATGTCTGATGGACCAGGTGAGTGCTGACGGGACAAAGCATCGGCGTTTCGGTTACTTCTGCCAGAACGGTACTTGACCTCGAAGTCAAAATAGGCCAATTGAGCTGCCCAACGTTGTTCTGTAGCGCCGAGCTTTGCAGTTGACAGATGACTGAGTGGATTATTGTCTGTGTAGACAATGCAGCGGTGGCCCAACAGATACTCTCGGAACTTTTCAGTCATGGCCCATTTAAGGGCTAGAAACTCCAGTTTCATAGAACTATAGTTCGTCATGTTACGTTCGGTGGGCCTCAGTCCCCGGCTGGCATAAGCTATAGGCCACACCTTGCCTTCCCGCTCCTGTGAAAGCACCGCCCCCAAACCACCATAGCTGGCGTCGACCTCGAGGATGAAGGGCTGGGAGAAGTCTGCGTAGGCGAGCACTGGGGCAGTAGTGAGCTTGGTCTTGAGCGCCTCGAAGCTTGCTCTACACTCCTCTGTCCAGTTCTCAGTGGCAAGCTGTGGGGACCTCTGTCTGCACCTGGTTCCTCCAAATTCAGCGATCAGTCGGTGGAGCGGGGCTGCCAGCTTTGCAAAGCCCTCCACAAAGCGGCGGTAGTAGCTCACAAAACCCAGGAAGGACCGGAGCTCAGAGACTGTCTGGGGAGGCTGCCACTTGGCCACAGCCTCTATTTTGGCTGGGTCTGTGGCAACACCGTTGGCAGATATAACATGGCCCAGATAGAGCACCTCCGGCTGGAAGAACGCGCATTTGGAAAGCTTGGCCTTGAGTCTCTCCTGCTGCAGCCGAGCCAGTACCACATCTAGCCGCTGAAGATGCTGCTGTACAGTAGAAGAGAACACGACAATGTCATCCAGGTACAGAAGCAATGACTGACCTTGTTGATCACCAAAGATTCTCTGCATTAATCTTTGAAAGGTACTGGGGGCGTTACAGAGTCCAAATGGCATACGGTTCCATTCAAACAGGCCGAAGGGAGTGCAGAACGCAGTCTTGGGCCGGTCCTTCTCAGTGACTGGAACCTGGTTGTACCCACTGGCCAGGTCCATGGTGGAGAACCAGCGTGCACCCGTCAGGGCATCCAACGACTCCTCAATGCGTGGCAGCGGAAACGCATCTTTCCGGGTCTTACTATTTAGCTGCCGGTAATCAACACACATACGCAGGCTTCCATCCTTTTTCTTCACTAGCACAATGGGGGAGGCGTAGGGGCTGCAACTCTCTCTGATCACCTGTGCAGAAAGAAGCTGATTAATGTGTTCCTTAACGGCCTCATAATCAGTAGGAGGAACGCGCCTGTAGCGTTGTTTGACAGGGGTCTCATCTACCAGAGGGATGTCATGAGAGATCCGGTTAGTGCAGCCTAGGTCACCGTCGTGGGCAGAGAAAATAGGAGTATATTTCCTAAGGAGAGACCTCACCTGACCCTGTTCTTCTGAGGACAAGGGAGACAGATCTAAACCCTCAATCTGATCCTGCATTGTAGGTAAGGCCGTCTGGGATGCTACAGTAGCTACAGTAGATGGAACTTCTGCGATTCCTGCAGGTAAGCTTACAACATTCACCTTTTCCAGGGTACCAACGACAGTGCGTGGATATAACAGCACCTCTACAGAGCCAACATTCACCATAGGTATATATGCTGTACCTCTAACCACCCTAACCAGAGATGGAGATGCCAGCAAACCAGCAGGTAATCCAGAGTCAAGGGGCTCAAACAACACTGTTGTATCAGAACACTGCTCTGAGCAAGTAGCTGCCACTATCCTCATCACACCACCTGCAATGCGACAGGCCCGCCTACCTCTGACCTTCACCCTCCCTATCAGCTCCTGAGGGGTCTGCGTGGTTACCTGATGGCACTTCTGCAACGCCTGTGTAACAGGTTGTGGGGCCTGAACAACAGAAGACAGTTTAAAAAATGCCAACCCATGCTGCCCAAAGAGCTCTTGGTAACATTTCTGGATCACCTTCATTCCTAACACGCCAGGGGCCTGAAGCGAAGCATTACCAGGAAGGTCCTTTACGACCAAAACACCACACTGTAAAATCAGTTTGCCACACAACTCAACATCTAGCTCCAAGTATCCAAGGTAGGGAATACTTAGACCATTAGCTGCCCTTAGCTGTAGCCAACTACAAGATTGAAGCCGCTCTTGGCCCCAAGGTTCAAAATGTTTGTGGAAGAAGCTCTCGGCAACAGTAGAAACCATAGACCCAGTGTCAATCAAACATGGCACCTTGACTCCACCCATAACAACCTCTAAATGGGGACAAGATGAAACCAGTTTTGGAGCATGAGCTAACTCGCCTAGCACAGGATGTGAGCCATTAAGGGCCCCACCCAAACTGTGGCTCTGCAGTTTGGTGGGTGCTAGTTTTCCGGAGCTGCTGTGGGTTCTGACTGCCGGGCAGAGGGCCGGGAAGCCTGCGAGGAGAACTGAGGACGAGGGGAAGCACGCACACCATCACATTCTCTCGCAAAATGACCAGGTCTCTGACAGCGGTTACATACTAGAGGCCCACGATTAGCTGAATGACTATGGGCATGAGGACGCTGCATACGAGCAAGGGTCTGGGTTAACCGATTAAGCTGTTCTTGTTGCTGCCTCAATATTTCCTTCATCTCATCCATTTCAGATGAATGGGGGATACTAGCAACAGAATGAGCACCCTGGACTCCATACTGAATGCCACTGATTGAGGGGACAGAGTTACTACGGCCTCTAAAGGTGCTAGGCAGACCTTCACGTTCCCACCTAATTGCTTCCCCTCTGACGTCGAGCAATGTAGCTGTAGGTTGACTACGCACAAACTGTTTAAGTTCTCGTCTTAAAGTGCTATCTACCACCTGCTCAACAAACTGATCCCGCAACAGACCCTCTGCATTAAGCATTCCAGCTGGTGCGCGCTGCTTTACTCTTCCCATAAGACTCATCAGGGCAAGGGAGAACTCAAGTAATGTTTCTCCTTCATGTTGCTTACGAGAGAAGAAAGCTTCCTGCAAGGCCACGTAAGACTCAGAGCAGCCATAGAGTTCCTGTAGTATTACTACTATCCTAGCCGGATCCCCACGCTCTGTACCGGAGCGGTATTTAATTTCTTCCCTCGCTTCCCCCTCTAGATGGTCATAGAGAAAGAAAGCCTGATCAGCTGTGGATAAATGACGAGCCCTCATACATGACTGTACTTCCTCAAGCCACTCACTCAATGCTATCCCTGACCTTCCCCTGAACATGGGACACTTTCTATCTCGAGGCACAAACACTAACCTCTCGGCTGCCGGGACGCTGGCAGTGGCAATAGGTGGTGCTGATGAGGTCGAAGGTGTGGCACTAAGGGGTGGTACTACAGGGGCTTGCTCTTGACGCAACCTCTCATTGTCAGCCTTCAACTGTGCAACCAGATCTCGCAACTCTTGCATTTCCTCCTCCATACTACAGCCTGATAGGTGAAGCTAAACTACAGCCCAGTACACCAAGACAAGAAAACCTCACCAGGCTGACCACAGCTTAACACACTAACTGCTGCTTTGCCTCCAAACAAACAAAAAAACAACAAAAAAATAAAGCACTAAGTGGAATGGAACATACGTCTCAGCCTTCAAAGTATATCCTGTCAACAACGCCAATTTGTGGCGAGCGGTATTAGAGAGGTCGACCAGCAAGCTGGTATAATTAGAGGAGGAGCCAACAACGCCACCCTGGGAATTTCACCCAAGGAATAAGATTCTTTTTACCTCTGACCAAACTGGTCACTCACAAGAAAGGCACAAAAGGTCCGTTATACGATGAGGCCAGAGGCGTAATTCCATCCACAAGACTTTTATTTTTAAATACAACAACCACAGACCAGCATACACATAATCAATAATTAAAAGGGCAAAGAAACATGGGGGAAGCTGAGGCTTACCAGTGGGGAGGTGGGCCACCAGGAGGGGAAAGGTCCATAAGAGGGGGTCACCCCAGTCACACGTGTAAGCACATCCACACACACACACACACACACGTGAAGGATCACACCCGGGGGAGACCACACAGCACACAGGAGGGGACGCCACCACCGGGGAACACCAACCCCCACCACTTTAGGCTCTCGTCTTCTAAAACGAACAGGGAACAGAATACAAATTAGTGAACAGATCACAAAAATGAACAAAACAATCTTATTAACTGCTGTAAAAATAAAGATGATACGGTTAACAGAACAAAACCAGATGAATGGTGGGGATGAAATAACAAAAACAACTGAAGATCAAAGAAATAAACACTTAATTTCCCAAAACAATATAAAAAGGGTTTAACCAAGTAGAAAATACACAAAACTATAGACTAAGCACACTGACACTACTTTACTAAAATGGCCAGGACTAAAATAACTAAGGACAAGATGAGCAATACGTCATCAAACAGACAGACGATGCGCAAATCAGCGGCAGGTAACGCCGCGCGGACCGCAATAACAGCGGAGGGCAAAGTCTTGATGACCGCAATAACAGCGGGAGGCAAAGCAGCAGCGTGGTTAAAGGTGGAAGTAGCTGCTACACTCCTGGCTACCGGACACAAACCCGCAGTTCCAATCCGGCCGTACTTATGAGCCAGCTGAGTGGATACCTATAAACAACAACAGCCATTAGCTACTATATGCTAAATGATGTGACAGCGCACGGTAAAGATTGACCTACCAGCTGTGATCGGTGAGCGCCTCATGGCAGAGGAAAGGACGAGGGTCCACGGCATCTACAAGATGACATGTATTCGGTTTTAACACCATACTAACAAAACTGATGACACGAAGACACAAGCAAAGACCGCTCTCATACCTGCGGCAGCAGCGGGCACACCGGAAGTGAGGAAGCTACGGCGACAGAGGGAGAGCAAAACGGACCACTACCTGTCTTTATAGTATGCCGACACACACTGATTGGCTGTCGATTGAAAGCGATCACGAGCACAAGAAAACACAGGACCATGCAAACCGGAGCAGAACACAAGACTCTATCCTGCTACATTTATATTTTTTCATTTCATTACAAAACTGAAGGCATTTTTAGCTTTTATGAGTCAGGCTCCTATCACTTATACCACAGTCAACCACCAGGAGTGATTGAGAGAGATATTTTGCCGCAACTCAATTCAAGTAAACTTTATTTATAGATCACTTGAACAACAAACACAGCTGAAACAAAGCCTCGACTATAGGGCTATCGTCACTGGCTTCAGCGCTAATACAGTTTCTGTGCTGCCCCCTCTGGCATGCACGTCTCTGCCTGAGGGTGGCAGTACCGCGACAGAGGTAGAAAGAGTAAAATGGTAAAAAGAAGCAGTCAGTCTGCAGCCAAACTTCAGCACTGCCAATTCAAGAGTTAAGAGAACATATGCCTGTGAGTATTATGTAGTTAAGTGTGTTACTGTAACGTTGTAACTGTAACTCTATTGGTGTACGACGGCGGCCGTTTTATCTTTTTGCCGCTGTGACGATGCTAATTTGTTAGCCTGTCTATGGCGTTTTGCATTGTATGTTAGCATTGAGCTAGCAGACTTTATTCTTAGCTGTTATAATGGGAATGTTAATAGCTTTACTGTAAGTGTAAATGCTGTTTAAACTGTGTTGGTTGGACGTATTTGTTACTTGAAGATATATTAATGTAATCTTTGTTGTATGTATTTCAGTTTTACAGTAAACTTCAACTGGGAGTGACAATAAATCCTTGGAAGAAAGAAAACTTTGCCTCTCATTGAAGAACTGTTAGCTATCTGCCAAACTAAACACATCACGTTCAGGGAGGGCAGAATAGTTTCAGTTAGTGGAAGGAAAAGGCCTCTTAACACAGGTAGGCAAAAATGGCACTCTCAAAGGCCATGAAATGAAAAGTTGATGCGGAAAACAAGATCCTTTAATGACGAATGGACTGAAAAGTACGCATTGGTCATGCCAACCTTCAGAAAATGCGTTACCTGTATGCCTCATTTGCAACGAAGCTGTTGCTGTTGCAAAAGAATATAATCTGCGCCGTCACCACAACACTAAACACACAAATTTCAAGGATTCATATGTAACCCAGGGTTTTTAGTGAGAAGTGAAATGTTGAATGTTATTAAATAATGATGTTGGTTGCTGCATTGTAAGGCCGCAATATATATATTTTTTGATGGGTTTATTATGGATGCAGCGTGGGCGTAGGTCATGTGACAGGGGGGGACCAATGGGAGCAGCTGCAAAGTGCTCATGTGGGTATAATCGGGAAGTGAGGCAGAGTGCGGCCAGGTGAATGAGGGGAAGCCGGGAGCGGAGCAGTTGCAGAGAGCCACCGTGCGGGCGTCACCTTTGAATGCTTTAGATTGGATGAGAACGGGGATCGCTAATCCGTTACGGTTGGGTGGTCGCTGTATTGGAATGAATGCCAGGTTGTGCATGGACATGATGGCGAGCTAACCCAAAGGAATCTGACGAGCCTAGTTGGGGAACCAGGACTCATATTTGGAGCAGGCGTCATCGGGCCGCCACGGTGGTAGGCCACACTGCAGCCAAACCTCCACCCTCATTCACCTCTTTTCCCTCGGCCCTCACACACACACACACACACACACACATACACACTCCTCAGCACATTTTATTGACTGACTGATTGACTGATAGACTTGATGGACTTGTGCTGGGAAAATGTGGATCTAGGAATCACTGGACAAACCGTGGACTGGAAGTCTGTGGGGGAAAAAAGAGTTGCGTTAATTCAATGTGTGTGTATTGTGGGGGGGGATGTGTTTGCTGTGGGGAAATGATATTGTGTTTTTTGAGGACCTGTTGATAGAATAACTTATGAAGTGATGAACTAAGGATGAAAAGTGCACTAAGTAACATGATTTATCTCTGCATCAGCTGTTGATTGTGGGGATTGGTAATTGTTTAGTTAAGTAATTTTCTTTTTCTTTTCTCAGTTTTCTTTCTTGCAAGAGTATAGTTTATTTCCGTTGTTTTTCATGGCCAAAGCTTAAGTTGAAATTGCTAATACATGGTACCTTTTTGCATACCCCCCGTCTCTGGAGTCATCCTTTATTATCCATCAGTGTAATTTATTTCCTCCCTAGTCGAACCTGAACATATGGGAAACTACTAGCCCACACCAACAGTAGTCACACACCTAACACTGGTTAAAGCTACTGTAGACAAGTGTTACACATATCCTGAGCAGTCAGAGGCCCGACAGAGAAAAATAGTCACATTGAAATCTGCCTACTCCCGTGCAAGTGGCATTATTACTCAAACTTTAACTGATAAAGAGAGAGTAACGTGTGCATCTCTGCAGGCTGCCTGGGTGCTTTGCAAAAATAACCGGCCTTTCACGGAAAGTGAGGTTTTAAAGGAGTGCATGGTCACTGTTCTGGAGGAACTTGCCCCCGACAAATCCATGGACAGAATTATTGCAACTGTCAAACAAATACCTCTCTCTGCTTCAACTGCCGCACGTCGTGTACACGTCTTGGCAGAGCAAGTCCAGCAAGTTGTCATTGTAATGCGCGTTACTGAGATTTGTACCGAGTAAAATATTACCAGTTTTTTGTTGTTGTAATGCCTTACATTACCGCGTTACAGCAAAACGTAATGCATTACAGTAATGCATTACTTTTGTAACGCGTTACTCCCAACACTGATGATAAATGACCACAATATAATATGAAAGTAAAACTGATCTGTAGAATACAATATGGTTATTTATAGAACCCTCAGAAGACAAGACGGTTATTTGTGAAAACCTTTAAAAAGGTAAACGTTTTTAGAACCCCCTGTGTGAGGTCTAGATGAAACCCTTGAAACATGAAAGGGTTCTTGTAGTACAGCGGATAACCATGAAAATTGTGCACTTTTTGAAAGATACATGAAACTTCTACCATAGTTAGGTTATACCATGAGGTTCATTTTCAGATTTGGAGGGAAGTCAGATTTGACCTCTGAGGCCCGGTAGAGGTCAAATCCAAAATGGCCACCAATAATATTCAAAAGTGCCTCACGTTAGAACCAAACACAGTAGAAAAACACTTAAGGTGTCATTTCCCACTAACTTTTGGGTGCCCATTCTGTATCTGATAATTTGAAACCACCAGAATTCAAGAAAATGCATTTAAATCAATATGGAGGTCAAATCATGCAGACATAGGGAGGTGAACGGTGCAAAATGGTTGTTTATTTCCAAAATAACAACAGTAATTGTGATGCCAATAATGATGATGCCGATAATAATGCCAATAATAGTATTTATTTATTATTATAATTAACTGATTTATTATTTAACTTTTAAATAATTCTTTTTTTTTTATCTTAACAGTCTCCAGAACAAAAACAGAGATCTGTACATTTAAGTGCAGCTTTGAGACAGGAGCACCGTCCAGTGCACCCTTTCTGGCAGTTACAGCGGATCAGCTCATGGCAAGACTTTGCTGCTTCAGGGAGAGTGGTCCAGAGTGGCTGCCAACCAGTGGTTTCCTTTGTCCAGCCCCAGTCAGATGGCTCTGGCATTTTCCTGATGTTAAACTCTGATAAAACGGAAGTTATTGTACTTGGGCCTAAACTCCTCCGAAGCTTGCTGTCTAAAGATATAGCGACTATTGATGGGATTGCCATCGCCTCAAATGCTACTGTAAGAAACCTTGGAGTTATCTTTGATCAGGACCTGTCCTTTGACTTACATATTAAACAAATTACAAGGACAGCCTACTTTCACCTGCGTAACATTACTAAAATTAGGCCAATGCTGTCTCAAAAAGATGCAGAAAAACTCGTCCATGCATTTGTTACCTCAAGGCTGGACTATTGTAATTCTTTATTATCAGGCTGCTCTAATAAATCTCTTAAATCTCTCCAGCTGGTCCAGAATGCTGCAGCTCGTGTTCTGACTAAAACCAGAAGAAGGGGTCACATTTCTCCTGTATTAGCTTCTCTGCACTGGCTCCCAGTAAAATCCAGAATATAATTTTAAATCCTTCTCCTCACTTACAAGGCTCTTAATGGACAGGCACCATCATATCTTTAAGAGCTCATTAAACCGTACTGTCCTCCTAGAGCACTACGCTCTCAGAATAAAGGGTTACTTGTAGTTCCTAAAGTCTCCAAAACTAGAACAGGGGCCAGAGCTTTCAGCCATCAAGCTCCTCTTCTGTGGAACCGTCTTCCGGTTCTGGTTCGTGAGGCAGACACTGTTCCCACATTTTGTCTGGAGAAAGGAAGGAAGCTGCTTTGTCTCTTGTTGGTAAGTCAGAAACTAATTGTAGATTTGGGTTTAGGCATTGTGTGAGTAAAGCTAGTTGTAACATTTAGTCTTGTGTTGATAGCTTGTTGTTGAAATTCTAGTGAAACTGTCTATGCTAAGTGAGTAATCAAGTAGTTTGAGCCAGCTCAGCTGTAGTGAATAGACTTGATTGGAGGGAGGGGTCACACTCAGTACTTGCGGTAAACTGAGCACTTAAAAGGCTGTCACTACAGCGTCAGCTGCAGCGTCTGGCCATCAGAACGAAGACAGCTGAACAAAGACAAGGGAGTCTATCCGTGGGAGTCAAGACAGCTGAACAAAGACAAGGGAGTCTATCTGTGGGAGTCAAGACAGCTGAACAAAGACAAGGGAGTCTATCTGTGGGAGTCAAGACAGCTGAACAAAGACAAGGGAGTCTATCTGTGGGAGTCAAGACAGCTGAACAAAGACAAGGGAGTCTATCCGTGGGAGTCAAGACAGCTGAACAAAGACAAGGGAGTCTATCTGTGGGAGTCAAGACAGCTGAACAAAGACAAGGGAGTCTATCTGTGGGAGTCCATCGAGGAAGTCCACTGAGGTAGGCATAACATCTCCCCCCCCCCCCCCCCCCCCTCGCAGCCATGTGTCTTATCCCAGTCAGGACATCACACTGGAGAAGATTTAACCGAAAACCCTTCACTCGAGGCTGTAACCCATCCAATCTCTGCTACCCACCATTCTCCACCGGTAAGAAACTTGAAGTACTAGGGGGGCTGTGGAACTGCCAGTCTGCAGTCAAGAAGGCGGACACCATTTCAGCCTATGCCTCCCTGCAGTCTCTCCACTTCCTGGCCCTCACGGAGACCTGGATCACCCCAGAAAACACTGCCACTCCAGCTGCCCTCTCAACTGCCTACTCGTTTTCACACTCCCCAAGACGAACAGGGCGAGGAGGAGGAACTGGACTCCTCATCTCACCCAAATGGTCCTACCAGGTCCTTCCTCTGGACCACCTCCCCCGATCTACACTTGAATTCCACGCCGTCTCTGTCACCCTTCCTTTCAAACTCAACATCATAGTGATCTATCGCCCACCCGGTCCTCTCGGTGACTTTTTGGATGAGATGGATGCCCTCCTGAGCTGCTCCCCTGATGATGGCACACCACTCGTCGTCCTCGGTGACTTCAACATCCACTCGGGAAAGCTGCACTCATCTGAATTAATTTACTTATTTTCCGCATTTGACCTTACACTCTCCCCCTCTCCACCGACTCACCGGGCCGGGAACCAACTTGACCTTGTCTTTACAAGATCCTGTGGCATCTCGGCACTCTCTGTTACCCCGCTCACCGTGTCCGACCACCACTTTGTGACTTTCTCCCTCCCCATGGAGCCCACCACATCCCTCCCCTCTACGCCTCGAATGGTCACCAGCCGCCGCAACCTGAAATCCCTCACTCCCTCCGCTCTCTCCTCAACTGTTATCTCCTCGCTACTATCCTCAGAACAGTTCTCCTTAATGCCTACTGAGGAAGCCTCCTCCATCCTGATGTCCTCACTCTCCTCTTCTTTGGACACTCTCTGTCCCCCAATCTCACGACCTGCGCAATCATCTCCCTCCCCTCCCTGGCTGTCTGAACCTCTGCGAACCAACAGATCATTGTTGCGAGCGTCAGAGAGAAAATGGAAGAAATCGGCCCAGCACGAGGACCTTACTCACTACCACCACCTCCTCTCTGACTTCACCTCAACTGTTTCGGCAGCTAAATCTGCCTTCTACCTGGCAAAGATCAACTCTTCTGCCTCCAACCCCAGGAAACTCTTGTCCGTGTTCTCCTCCCTCCTCACCCCTCCCCCCCTTCCTCCCTTACTGCCGATGACTTTGCAACTTACTTTACCAAGAAAGTAAATGACATCAGCTCCTCATTCACGCCTATTCCCTCCCAGAAGACATCTCCCCCAACTCTCAACTCGGATGGTCTTACCAGCTTTACCCCCCTCACCTCTGAAGACGTTCGCACTTGTTACATCTAACCGTGCCACCACCTGCTCCCTCGACCCGATTCCCTCCTCTCTTCTCCAGGACATCTCACCACCCTGATCAACACCTCCCTCACCTCAGGTGTCATTCCAGCGGATTTTAAGACAGCTACCGTGAAGCCTCTCCTTAAAAAACCCACCCTAGACGCTACTGACATCCAAAGCTACAGACCTGTATCCCTTTTTTATTCCTCTCTAAAACCTTGGAACGTGCAGCCTACAACCAACTGTCATCCTATCTCTCGCAGAACAACCTCCTTGACCCTAATCAATCAGGATTCAGGACTGCTCACTCCACTGAGACGGCCCTCCTCACAGTGACCGAGTCCCTGCGAGACGCCAGAGCCTCATCCCACTCCTCCGTTCTCATTCTCCTTGACCTATCTGCTGCATTCGACACAGTCAACCACCAAATCTTCCACTCCACTCCGGCTGAACTTGGCATAACTGACTCTGCTCTCACCTGGTTTACATCATACCTGACAAATCGCACCTTTCAGGTCACATGAAATGGCTCTATGTCCAAACCCTGTTCTCTGGACACGGGTGTCCCTCAAGGCTCAGTATTAGGACCGCTTCTGTTCTCACTATACACCAGATCACTAGGTTCTGTTATCACATCGCATGGATTCTCCTACCATTGTTACGCAGATGACACCCAGCTGTTCCTCTCTTTTCCCCCGTCCTCTGACACTCACATTGCAACTCGCATCTCGGACTGTCTGGCTGACATCTCTGTCTGGACAACTGCACATCACCTCAAGCTTAACCTGAATAAAACCGAACTCCTCTTCATCCCAGGGAAAGACTGCCCTCGCATGGACCTGTCGGTCACTGTCGAGGGCATCACAGTATTGCCGTCGTCAACTGCGAGGAACCCCGGTGTAATCCTCGATGACCAACTATCCTGCACCCCCAACATCACTGCTGTGGCCCGATCCTGCAGATTTGCCCTCTACAATATCCGCAGGATTCGGACCTTCCTCACAAAGGATGCAACGCAACTCTTGGTCCAAGCGCTGGTCATCTCCCGCCTTGACTACTGCAACTCTCTCCTGGCCGGACTCCCGGCCTCTGCGATTAAACCATTGCAGCGTATCCAGAACGCTGCAGCACGCCTTATCTTCAATCTACCCAAATTCTCCCATGTGACTCCCCTCCTCCGTGACCTCCACTGGCTCCCTGTTGCAGCACGCATCCAATTCAAGACGATGACACTGGCCTTCAGGGCCATCAATGGAACAGCACCCATCTACCTTCAAACACTGGTCAAACCTCATGCCCCGAAGCGAGCACTTCGCTCCTCTACTTCAGCTGGCCGGCTGGTACCACCATCGCTGAAATCAAACAAATGTCCCTCAGCAAAGTCCAGACTCTTCTCTGTTCTGGCGCCTCAGTGGTGGAACGAACTCCCGACTAATGTCAGGACAGCAGAGTCATTTGCCATTTTCCGAAAAAGACTCACCTGTTCAGACTTCACCTCGACTCTACATAGCATGACCCACTAACACCCCCCCCCCCCCCCCCCCCCAAAAAAAAGGTTTTTTTTCTCAGGTTTGCCCTGAGCCAGCTCTTGGTTAAGCTGCTATAGGCCTAGACTGCTGGGGGATTATAGTGACAAACTGAGCCTCTCTCTCTCTCTCTCTCTCTCTCTCTCTCTCGTGCTCTCTCTGTGTATGTTCCCCCGGAGTCCCTGTGCTCTCTTGCCTAGCAGGGCTCCCTGGACCGTGGTGGAACCTGATCCGGACTGCACCGATGTTGTGGTCTTGTTTGCCTCTTACCGCCAGTATTTTTAATTAAAGTAATTGACTAAAATCGGCATCTCTACTGTCACTAACTTGACTACTCCCGGGATCACTCGCGGGAGTCTGGCTATGCTTTCTGGTCCAGCAGAGTCCACTGAGGTCCTGACTGATGCAGACTGCTAACTGGCCTGACACTGGAAACACCACATTGTAGCTCCAACTGCCCGCTGTGTGACTGCTCAACTGCTCCTGCTTTTTGGTCTACGGCGACGTGGTTGGGATGGATCCATCTCGGCGTGGCTGTGCCTGCTGCCATGGACTACTACTGTTGATACTATTGCTTCTGTTAATACCACCACTACTGTTAATGCTACTACTACCATACTACCAACACCAAATGCAGTTGGAACCCAAGGGCCTGGGCTGCACGAGATTTCTGCCTAAAAGCCTATTAAGGCAGTTTTTTCTCGCCAATGTCGCAATGCTTGCCCCTGGGTGTTGTTGGGATTTTTAAATTGTGTTGACTCTTGAAATTTTGAGCGTATTCCAGTCCTGCTCAATGTGTTAAGTGTCCTGAGATTACTTCTGTTGTGATTTGACACTATAAATAAAATTGAATTGAATTGAATTTGATATTTAACATTGTCTTGCATACAACAATAAAAGATAAAACTAAAACAAAAAAAATCAAACCACCCTTCCATATTCTCCCCTTCTCTCACACACACATACACACACACACACACACACACACACATTTCATCCCCCCACCAACCCTCTTATACTATGCAAACTGTATGCCAGCAAGACTTAATACAATTAGAAAAACAGTATACTGCATTTTAAGACTTTGAATACTCTAACCACACATGTTCCTTATACCATTCACTGTGGAAGGATCTCATTGCACTTCCTTGCATCGTCTTGGGAAAGGCCGTCGGGTGTGATTGTGAATCTTTGACTGTGATATATCTAAACGTAGATAGAGAAAGGGGGAGTGGAGGATAAGGACCATTATATCACTGTTTCAATTAAGAAAAATATTACTTAATTAACAATATACAGTAGGTAGGGCATAATGCCAGCCTTGATCAAATATTACTTACTACTACCACATTGATTAGTGAGCTACCGCGAGTGTAACCTCTGCAAACTAAAAACCAGAGGTCAGGATAGGTAGCTAACTAACGCTTCTATGCTAGCGAAGCATGACTAGCGAGTTAGCCTAGCTGCTAACTTAATAACATAAACATATCGATAATTAAGAGCTATAAACAAAGGGCTAAAAAAATAATTGAGAACAAAAATATATTTGATATAGAATGCAAGGCCAGGACTGTGTTAGTCTATGATCAGGCTATCTGATGGAAACAATTTTGACCAACCTGTGGCTCTGCAGCCTGCAGACTGCAGGTAACTTCTCGTCAGGCACCCGGGCAGTGGTGGAATAGTCTATTTTGCACAGAAGGTTCCTAACTTAACTGACCAGGAAGTAAACAAGTGGCCACCATGATAAGAGCTGTTCGGGTTCTCTAAATGCAAAGGGAAGGAGCTCCAATGCTTCCTTACAGAGCTCCATGAAAGGAGATTACGCCGACCCACAATTCTTTGACAGAGCAACATTCAAAGTGCAGCACACCTCGGCTGTTCATGAAAACAAATGATATGTGCATTTGCATATTAAACAATTAATTTCATGCATATATATAGTAATTGGAAGTGTGTTGATAAATGTGTGTGGACAGTGATAATAATTGAATGATATTTATATTTAATTCAATCATGTTACAAATTTGACAAAAACAAAACTAAAGCCACAAATGAAATGTAAATACAGCCAACGGACAAACAGGAAGGAGAAGCTGCTGGAACTGAAGCCGGTCAGTGAACCAGCTGCCTATAAAACCAACAACATGGGGAGAAGTGGACAATGCTCTTTTTGTAGTGCATTATTGTAGTTTCTCCACTGCAGACTCACGTCAATCGCTGGTGCCTATCATGTTGTCAATCATCAGCAGCATTATAATGACGTAGCTTCGTTAAAGTTGTCGGATTCTCTGAGCACCGTGGTCGACTTTTCCTAAATCATTTTGAGTTCTCCTATCGCCTTTCATTGACCCAGTGACGTTTTCCCCAGAGGTCAAGGAATAGGAGTTAGGAACAGGAGTTAGGAATAGGAGTTAGGACCTTTTGATTATTCATCTTGGATCTGATCTGCTCTGGTAGATCCTGGCCTCTATGGCCCTTGTGCTTATGGCTGCCATGATTAGTGCCTCTGTGCTGTCTGTCAGTCTCGCATTTTCCAGCCACTGGTAGGATTTCTTGATATCAGCCACTTCCTCTATCTGATGGTGGTACATGCCATGTAGGGGCTTGTCCCTCCAGGTTGTCTGCTCCTCCTCCTCTGCACTCTCATCAGGGTTCTGCTGCCTGAGACATTCACTTAGCAGTTCATCCTTCGGGGCCATTTTTTCAAAATTTTCGATGTTTCATCCTGGACCGTGGCCTGACGCTCACTAGCCCTCGGCCTCCCTCTTTACGCTTAGTGTATAGCCTCAGGGTGCTGGACTTGGGGTGGAACCCTCCGTGCATGGTGAGGAGCTTTCTAGTCCTGATATCTGTGGCTTCTATCTCCTCCTTTGGCCAGCTTATGATACCAGCAGGGTATCTGATGACAGGTAGTGCATACATGTTGATGGCTCGGACCTTGTTCTTACCATTCAGCTGCCTTACTCTCTGGAGGTATTTGGCTGCGGTTGATTTCCTTGTGGCCTCTTCATGGTTTCCATTAGCCTGTGGGATGCCAAGTTACTTGGATATCATCTTTGTTGCCCTCTGGTAGGTCGATCCCCTCAGTCTTGATCATCTTGCCTCTCTTTGAGACCATCCGGCCACACTTGTCCAATCCGAAAGACGTCCCTATGTCATCGCTGTAGATCCTGGTGGTGTGGATCAGTGAGTCTATTTCTCGCTTGCTCCTGGCATACAGCTTGATGTCATCCATGTAGAGCAGGTGGCTGATTGTCACCCCACTACGGAATCGGTACCCGTAGCCACTCTTCGTGATGATCTGACTGAGGGGGTTCAGGCCTATGCAGAACAGCAGTGGTGATAGTGCATCTCCCTGGTATATGTCGCACTTGATGTTGACTTGGGCAATTGGCTTTGAATTGGCCTCTAGGGTTGTCTTCCACATTTCCATCGAGTTCTGGAAGAAGGCCCTTAGGTTCCTGTTGATCTTATACAGTTCTAGACATTCCAGTATCCATGTGTGCGGCATTGAGTCGTAGGCTTTCTTGTAGTCAATCCAGGCAGTGCACAGGTTGGTTCGTCTCTTCTTACAGTCTCGGGCGAGTGTTCTATCAACCAGTAGCTGGTGCTTGGCTCCTCTGGTGTTACTGCCAATTCCTTTCTGTGCTTCGCTCATGTATTGAGCCATATGCTTACTCATCTTTGCCGCAATGATGCCTGACAGGGCCTTCCATGTTGTGCAGAGACAGGTAATTGGCCGGTAGTTGGATGGGACGGGTTCCTTCTGGGTGTCTTTCAGGATTAGGGCTGTCCTGCCCTGGGTTAGCCACTCTGGGTGGGTCCCATCCCTCAGCAGCTGGTTCATCTGTGCTGCTAGGTGTTCATGGAGTGCAGTTAGCTTCTTCAGCCAGTACGTATGGATCATATTGGGGCCTGGTGCTGTCCAGCTCTTCATCTTTGACACTCTTTCTTGGATGTCTGCCATTGAGATGGTTACTGGTTCTTGTTTTGGGAGGCTGCTGTGGTCAGCTCTTAGGTCCACTAACCATTGGGCATCGGTGTTGTGCGATGCCTCTCTTTCCCATATCTCTTTCTAGTATTTTTCCACCTCAGCTCTTGGTGGGTCTGACTGGTTGTTGTTTCCCTGCCACTGAGAGTACACCTTGGCTGGTTCAGTGGAGAACAGCTTGTTTATTCTCCTGGCCTCTCCCTCCTTGGTGTATCTCTTCAACCTGGTGGCCAGAGCTGTTAGTCTTTGTTTGGCAGTTTCGAGTGCCTCTGGTATGGCGAGTGAGTTGTACTTCCTGGGTGCCTCTTTATTCACCATGTTCCCTTTCTGCAGTCCAGCGAGCTGGCTAACTTCTCTCCGTGTTGCCTTTATCTTGGCCTCTAACCGTCTCTTCCATGGTGGGCACTGTTTGTTATGTCCCGAGCCCACCTTGTACCCAAGCATCTCCATGATTACTGTTGCTGTACTGTGTATCAGCTTGTTGGTCTCAGTGATGGTTCCTGTGGATCCCCAGGATGTTTTCAGAGCAGCGTCCACAGCCACTAGTAGATCTTCTGAAGGTACTTGGGAACTCAGCTTCGGTATTTGTTGGGGGCTCCAGGTTTCTAGTTGGGTCACGATCTTCCTTCTCAGGTCAGCAGTTCTTGTGTTGAGGCAGTTGGTATCTGTTGGGGCTTGGTACCCAATCGCTGGTTGGGGGGATGATGATGACATCCCCCCGCTGATCTGTTGTCCTGGCTCCCCCTTGCCGCAGCATTGTTGTTGTATTTCATTAATCTCTAGTTGTGATAGTAGATTTCGGTTACGGATGTTGGAACACTGGGCTAACAGCTGTTTCTTTGTTAGCCCTGATTGTGGGTTTCGAAGTATCCAATGGTCCCACGTTCGCTGCATGTAACCCCTCTCTCTGGGATTGCTTGTATAGTAGCATTCCAACAACTCCATATTTTCTGCCCTCGTCCATCTGTGTTTCGTTCCAGTAGCCCATTTCTCATCAGTTTGCCCTGGTCCCCTAGCAATTGACGCAGACCTTGTTAACCCCGGACAACATCTGAGCCGGTATGACTCTATCATTTTTGTGTTCACTCATGCCTGAAGTAGGCCGGTATATCATGAGGGGTCTTGCCTAAGGACCCTTACTGGATGATGTTTTGTCTTGACCGGGATTCGAACCCCGGTCTCCCGTGTTCAAGTCAGTGATCACAACCACTGTACTTATCCAGCTGTATATATATATATATATATATATATATAAATAATTAATATATATTGCGTTTTTTTTAAGTAAATAAAGAAAATCACACTTTGGTCGTTTGTGTTGTATTGTTCTGCTCTGTGCACAACACATTAAATATTAAACATGTATTAATATACAATTATTAATATTTTTGCCGCTTTTTCATGCTCTCTCTCCTTCGCGATTTGTCTTTCAGCGCAATGCATTATGGTCAAATTTGCTCGACGAGTGACCATCGGTTGTACACTTCTTTTCGAGATGCATTCTGGGAAACTTTGAGTGGACTACATAGGGAATAGTAATACTCACTACACATTTGGACACCCCTACAAAATGGCGAACTCCCTATATAGTGCACTAGTAGGGAGTGATTTCGGACAGCCTCTCTCTTTCTTTGGGTGAAACCATTTCAAAATTCTGAAGGGGGGAGGGCATATTTTAAATAGAAAAGAGATGAGAGCTAAATTTCTGTGGATAGATCATTAAATTCCAAGCATGTGTTTTAATGAATAAAATATATTAAAATAGGGTGGCAACTGGGATGGCAAGATATATGTTCAGGGTGGCGGCTGCCTCTGTTTGCCTCCCTGTAAAACCACCACTGCTCCTGGATCCAGCCACTCTTACCCTAAACCTATGCCTAGTGATGTCCAAATGAAGCTTCGTGAAGCATTTTCTTTATTTTCTGAGCCCAATAGATGGCGCTCTCTGTTCAACAAAGGGTTGAAGGCCGATATATTTCCATTGCTTTCAACCCTTTGTTGAACAGAGAGCGCCATCTATTGGGCTCAGAAAATAAAGAAAATGCTTCATGAAGCTTCATTTGGACATCACTACCTATGCCCACAACACACTGGTTTGGCAGGTATGTCTCCATTTATAGCTTGTAATGGTTTCCAACCCCCACTCTTCCCAGCTCAGTATACAGAAGTGACAGTTCATTCTGTACAGGGAAATCTCCAGTGTGCCCACTGACTAGACTGCTAAGCTGCTTTCCTATTTGAATTTCCACCCATCCTTTCATGTCTCACTACTTAAGCAAGTTTCCACCAGCCATCTGAGCCCTACAGCTGAACTCCCTCCAACCCCCCAGATCATAGACAATCATTGCCATACAAATAAAGTTGATTATTAATGTGCACATATTACACTCCTGATATTGTGACCACATTTGCATATTAATAAACACAGACAAGTTATTTAACCCCATGTCTGTTCTCTGTGATGGTTCTGTTTGGTTTGGTTGTTTGGTTCTCTCTCTTTTCTCATGCAGGGCATGTGTGTGGCAGGAGGCGTGGCTGGCTTCACCTGCTGAAGTTATCAAGGCAGACCTGTTCCCACTAAACTCATTAACCTGACAAGCCTGAGGGCAAAAAGTAAAACAATTACATTAAAAATCACACAACAGTGGTGTAACCAAACATTGTTATTTTATTACCTTTAAAAAGTAGCACAATCCCAATAGGGTATCACATACACTACAACAATAGTAACACCAGTACTACACATCAAAGGGACTTTCAGATATTATAGACATTTTTAGAAATCCCTCTTTTTATTGTTTAAATTATTTGACTAGGCATGACAGATCATTGACACATCATTTACAGGTATGACATTACGTCACCGTTAGAAACAATGTTATTGTTGAATCTCTATTTTTATAAACCATCGCCGATGTTAAGGGAAGACTTTTCATGGACTGTCAGTGTAGAAAAGGGTTGGAAGGTTACAGGACTGTAGCTGGAGGGAACTAGGGGTCAATGGGGGGGACCACTGGGCCAGACAGTGGCAGAGAGGGGACGGTGTATTTAGCAGACATTAAGCATGGAACTCATGATATCCACCAGGCAGGGAACCGCAGCCCTATTTTACTGACGGAACAGGGACAACAAGCCCACTGTGTCTGAGAAACAAGAGCTACAGTCCCTGAATGGTGGTACAGAGATTAAACTCTGCTGTAGGGACAAGAACTCAACTATAGTAGTCAACCCAAGACAACAGAGACTGAAGGAAAAGGACACCTTCTAAATGGTTAAGGAGGAACAGAGACAGAACTGACCAGAATATGGATTTATCCTTCCCTGTCTATGTTTCTTTCTGTTGTCATAGAAGATAGGAAAAAAACAAATTATGTGAGTACAACTGACACTACAAACCTTTCTGTAGAGGTGTAATTGGGATTATAATCCTCCCGCAAATATGTCATAAGCATTAAAGCCCTACCAGGGTGGGCCTTGTAATTGATTGGAAGCTTGCTGTTGGGTTAGAGCAGAGACAAAAAACGATTACAGGTACAGTATATGAATCATATAATGTAGACAAAAGAGGGAATTCTAAGTACTATTAGAATGCGTCTGATATTGTAGAATATGGGTTGACATTCTAACATACTTTGAAAAAAAGAGACTAGAATCTGAATGATCAATCCAGTTTCATGGCAGGTTGTCAAATATATTCTATTGGTTTTGTGAAAACACAAATTGTCCATTTTCACAGTGGAGAAATTAATTAAATGCATCCACATGACTGTGCACCATCCAGAGATAGTGACGTAGTATTACATTTTGAGAGATAACTTTTGTGGATGGGCTTTCAACCACCTGACTGGTGTTGGACACCACGTGCACAAACTTTGGTTCTGTTGTCCAAACATACAATTTGTTTTGTTGTCTATAGCTACCGTTGTCTTTGTTGCCTAAACCTAAAGTTGGTTTTGTTGTCTAAACCTAATGTTGGCTTGTTTGCCTAAACCTAACGTTGGTTTTGTAGTGTGATGTAGTTTTTTCTTTCTGACACTGGGGATACACTGACAGAAAAAATTAAACTTGGTTCAGGCACAAATGATACTTCCAATTGAAATTCATTAGTTGAACATAAACATCAGTTCACTGGGTAAAGAACATAAAGCAGTGCCCTGGTACAGAGCAAGACGATGGAACTGAACCTTTTACTTGTGGTAACTAGTGGTAAGGCATGAGGTTGCATCCTTGTGTAGTGGCAAGATTCAGAGTAGGACTTAATGTTAATGGGAACAAGAGTGTGTTTTTTACATTTGTTCTGAGCAAATAAGTGTGCAGTTTAGTTGTATGATAATGCAATTTTGTCATAGACATTGTCTGAGGGCGTCTGTGCACACAATCAAAATGGATGCCCATGAGAAAGCGGCTTTGGGTTATATCTGGAGTACTACAGCGTAAATCTGATATTCATTTCTTTGTGCCTTGTCACAGAGGGCTAGCTTGCATAGCTGTATGTCAGGATATTGTGTTACACACCTTATTAATAAGAACCACACTATTTGGGTTTAAGTCCCTTTCTGGGATCCAGACAGAGTTTCACTCTGCAGAGGAAGTCATGTGCCACGAAATAATGAGTTGGAGTGTGTGTGTGTGTGTGTGTGTGTGTGTGTGTGTGTGTGTGTGTGTGTGTGCAGACATTCACAGGCTGATGATAGTGTGACATTTGAAAGGATGGGCTGTGTTTTTGAGGCTGTGGAGGTAGTTGTAGAGGAGCCTATTGGGCGACAACACTGGAATGACTGACAGCTCCCCTAGCCTATAGGAGAATGGGAAATGATTGACCTATAGGACTGCAGTGGCTATTGTCAAAAGTATGCAGGTGATTCCTATTATAAAACAGTAAAAAACATTTATTATAATCCAACTCTCTCATCACCTTTTTTATTGTGACTATTATCACGGCCGTCACTGACCACAATACATCGTAGCACCAGGAGTGAGAGTGGCTCAGGGATTTGATCCAAGAAGAAAATTAAAGTAGACATGAACTTGATAGAAACGTAAATTAACGGTTATTAATAGTGTACAATTAAAAAGAATACTGAAAAGAAAGTCACATCCCTCCTTGTTGTGTATAACACTGGTCTAGGTGAATTGTTTATTCTCGGTTGGCTGCTCAGCCACACGCCAGTTCAGCTGCTCCAAATGAATGTACAGCATTCACTTCTCCTGGTCATTTATACATTTAATTTCAAATTCACTATCCTTTAACTGACACAGTCAGTGTTGTTTGCTGGTTAAAAACTCCTAGAAGAGATAAGATATGAACAGGGATATGATTGTATCCCCTCATGTCCACTGTACGCAGCTGTTGTTTGCTTTCTAATGTTGCTCTGCGTATTCATGCTCCCCCCCCCCCACCCTCTCACTTCAACTGGATGTTTTTTTCAAAGGATCAAATGGTGAAACGTATCCATATGAAAACAAACCAATTATTTTTCTCTTTCTGTGGTCTGGTGTCATTAAGGTCAACTGAGTTCCTGCTGTGACGTTGCCATACAGTCCTCCATGAACAATGGTTATTCATAGTTTCTCTGTGAATAAAACATGAGGTCTCAGGTGAACAGGGGCCTGTACTACGAAGCAGGATTTGTGCTTAGCGAGGTAACTTAAGCGTTAACTCTGGGTTTTCCGTCCTATGACGCTGGTTCACTTCTAACCGGGGTAGATCGCCATGGTAACTTACGCTGTGGAGCTAACCTGCTCCGGAGCAGGTTATGTTCCTGATAAGAGATCAACGTGGAGAAACACACCGCCTACTGACCAATCAGCTGTCTTGGTGCGCGGATATATAAAAAAAAAGAAGCTCGGTGGATCGTGAGAGGGTCTCGTAGGAGAACTATAGAGTGTACAGAGACCGGCAAAACCCTTTTTCTGTCCCTGACGATGTTTTTTATGAGAGATACAGATTCTCATCGGAGGGAAAGACGTTTCTGTGTCAGCGTACAGCCTACTTACCACTTTGAATTATGTTTTTATATTTATTTGATTTGCTCCCAAGTCCGTTTTACACCGCCGGGATTGCAGCTGAAAGAATGAGGCTGATATTGTCATAAACCACATTATAAGAATACATCCAAGCAACAAATTCATTATTTTAAAGTTGTGTTCGGCCTTTTATTGCTGAAGGACATCATAAGAGTTAAAGGGACTAAAGAAAGAGTGACGACATGATTTAAAAGAGGACCGCAAGGCGGATTCGAACCCAGGGCCGCTGCAGGAAGCCTCTGCAGAAACACTACCACTAAGCTATCAGCGAAGTTACTGTTGTCATCAAATCAGTCAGATCTACTTGTGTCCTTATGACGGGGCAGTCATATTATACTACTAATACTATTAATACGACTTCCGCATTCACACAGTCGGGGAGTTTTTGCCAGCTGTCCTTCCTGCATTTGGCAGATGAAACTGTTGCCTTTTGCCTGTATTATATGTTTGACTTTTTCGTATTTCTGTAAGATTATGGTTCGCTCCTCGTACGTGAAATACGCCGCTCCGCTGCCGTAGATTGATCCATGTATGTGATTGGTCAAATGCTGCAAATGCCGCCTCTTTCATGTGCACGCGCTCATAGCTGGACAGGTAAACCCTGGGTTGACTTAACGAGTTGATAACCAGCTTCGTGTGACCGCTTATCTCCGATTGCCTTTGTTAGGGTTACTTAAGCTGGATCTCTGAAAGATACCCTGGGTATGTTGAACTCGCTTCGTAGTACAGGCCCCTGTAGAGACAGAAGTAGTGTGTAAAAGAAAAGGGAATTGTGTGAATGTGATGGCTATACTCTAAAGGTTAAACCGCAACAGGGGCCCATTCTTATGCAGCATCTCTATGAATCACCAACATCTATCAATTAGCGATGTTTATTGAAAGGAATCTGACCATGTTTAACTTTGGGTTTAGTTTGTGACAGTCATAGTGAAGATGTTATGTATGTATGTTGTTATGTGGCTTCTTCAACGGTCAGTGTGAATACAGCATGCTAGCAGGACAGATGGAAACATGCTTTCTGCTTGACGGTACGCCAGCCGTTACAGGCTGTCACTTCAACTGCAGGAACTCAATGCAGACGCTAAGTCCCGCCCCTTCCTGTGTTCCCCGTTGGACCTTATTTTCAGAAAAATATAGAAATGTTAAAGAAATTACTCAAATAATAACTGAAATAACTTCAAATAGGGAACACAGGAAGGACAGGACTTAGCCTATCTATGTACATTCAGATACAATATATAAAGACAAATTCAGTAACAAAATGCAGCATGAAGGGCAGCACATGTAGTGGCCCAGGTTCGTTTCCCGGTTCCTTCTGTGTGGAGTTTGCATGTTCTCCCTGTGTAATCGTGGGTCCTCTCCGGGTTCTCCAGCTTCCTCCCACAGTCTAAAGACATGCAGGATGGGGATAGGTTCATTGGTCACTCTAAAATGTCCCGTAGGTGTAAATGTGAGTTTAAATGGTTCTCCATGAGTCTGCCCTGTAATAGTCTGGCGAGCTGTCCAGGTATACCCTGCCTTCAGCCAATATAACAGCTGTGATCAGTATTGATCAATTGGTGATCAATAATGGATTGATGGATAGAATGCAGCATGTCATTTATTATTGATTTCACATCACCTGTCAATACATATAGGTGTTTATACAATGTACATATAAACTCACTTAAAATGTGTTAAGTATGTGTATACTGTATGTTCCTCTTTGTAATGCCCACTTTGCCCCATTTATTCTATTACTTTCAAATAACTATATATTTGTTTACGTCTCTTTGATACTGCAACATTTTTAAAATAATAAAGTCTTGTGTACTGTTGATCAGATAAGTGCAATGGCCCTGAGAACTCAATCCACTACAAATTAAGAAAGTTCTCATGGCCATTGCAATTATCTGAGCTGTTATGACAGTGGAGCGGAGAAAAGAGCCACAACGAAGTTGAAACATGACAATCTGCATGCATCTGGTGGACATGAGGAGTATGAAAGTCTCAACAGTCTGTGATCAAAAATCTCATCCCTGGAGCAACACAGGTTGTCATACCTCCGACAACATTGGAGGAGAGAAGCTGGTTAAAACTGTGCTCAAATGAGCATCATTGTATCCAACAGATACAAAAATTGCTCAGCTTCATTCTACAGAGTGTCGTAGTAAACCAATTTGTTTGTCTAGTCCCCTCACACTGCTGATGCACTTTAGAGTGATGGTCAACAGCATTAGCCTAACTGTCATTGGCATATCTTTTGGCGCTGCACCTCAAAAGTTGTCTGCCGGTGGTGAACTGATAAGTGAAAATGTGTGGACCATCAGTAACAATAGCCAGCAGAGCTGTGTACCAGGAGACACCACTAGAGGGAGAAGACCTCATCTGGAGCAGCTGGAATGAGTGTGGATACCTGAGATTACAGATTACCTATGCCCCCCCACCCACACACACACACACACACACACACATGAGAACCCACGTGAAAGTGAAACAACACAACAGCAGTGTGTAAACTAGAGGCTGTAGAATGACATGGTCTGAGTCTGCCCTGTGGCCTGGTGTGTGTGTGTGTGTGTGAGCAGTTTCCTGGTGGTCTTCCTTTATCTGTGTGTGTGTTGATAGCTGTATGTGGCAGCTCCACTGATTCAGTCTAAAGATGCAACAATCCTTGGGGGTGGGCCTTTTATTTTCCGGCCTCCCCATTGGCTCTCGGTGCTCCACTCAGCCCTTACAGTAGTTCTGCCCCTAGACGCTGGTGATTGATGCAAGGCAAACGCTGGGCTTCTGTAGTTTCTCTGGTTGGGTGCCGGCAGGTTCTGGGATGGCGCGGAAGGAGAAGGGGGTGGCAGTGCCGGTGGTGATGCCGAGATGGCCGGGACTCAGTGCCAGGTTCTGCCGACGGTTACTCTCAACTATAGAAGAGGTGTTAGATGCTAGGCTCTCCCTTGTTCTGCAGAGAGACAGACACACAATGAGGACTGACAGAAAAATCACACCACATGATGTGCATAGTGCTTCAGAAACAGACGAGAGGAAACGAGTGTGAGGTGAATTTTCTCTATACCTGATTCCCTCAATATAATACATCTGATGAATTGGTTTACCTTGGTCTGAGTTAAAGTTCCCATATTATACTGTTTTTCTTCAATTCCACACAGCTGTCAGAGGTCCAACAACACTGTATTCGATATGCATTGTCCCAAACCCATCCGTGGTCCTGAATTTCAGCTGTCTAAAAGTTGCTCAAATGAGCTCTACTGAACTTTCCTGAGATTAGGCTGTTTCTGTGTCTGCACCTTTAAATGCTAATGAGCTCCGTCTGTCATCGCCTACTCGGAGAGAGACAGGATGCCGCTTACGCTACGCGGCAGCATGTGCCAATGTTTCCATGTATGTATCACTATGGCTCGCCTATGTGACTCAGGTGAAGTTGCTGGGTCCCGTATGGTTGGGACAGATCCTCTTACGAGGGTCAGTGTCATGTCAAAAGCCAGCTTTGTACTGACCCTCGTTACTGAAGCAGCCCGATGTGAAGTGGTTAGCACACACATAGAAGCTAACACGGAGCGTAGCCGTAAAAATGAAATGCAAGAGACCAGACCCGGACCGTCATGCAAGGCGCATTGTCAGACATGTCCCAGTGAAGACGCACCAGAGCGCATGAGACAGAGGGAGGATTGTCTCCAGCTCACCCGCACCAGGATTTATTCACGGAGCACCAGCCAGATCACCCAGCGCCATGGATAGGTGTAGAGACCAGAGAAAACCCGTTTTTCATAATATGGCCCCTTGAAGTGTCTGCTCCAGGTGATGCAAGGTCACAATCAAGACATTGTGTCTCTTATGTCGAACACAAAGTTCTTACCTTTAACCTAGACACAATACAGACACTGTAGCAGCGTCCTCAAGAAGACTTGGGCTTCTTATGCCCTGGCCAGGAGTACTACAAACCCTGTATGACAGACATTCTCATTTTGTCAGGAATTCACATTGAATCAAAGTAGGAGGTTTTGTTGTGGTAGGATACATATTGCGCATCAAGCCCTTAATTTCCTGCATTCTGATCAAATATGTATTCTCCTGTAGAAATGGTGAGGGTTAGGATCGGGAATGACTATGGGTATCGGATGCAACATTTGATTGGTCTATCCTGTGTGATCTTTCACCTTACACTGTCCTGACAGTAAGCTTTGCTATGCATACTAAGCACGCTTGCCACAGACATTTCCTCATTTTCAGTTTGTAGTTTAAGTGTGCACTGGGCAGCTGTATTAAATCTAAGCATTGGATCAGACACTTAATGCCAGATTGGGATTGGGAAAGCTCTATTTGTCAACTCTATCGCTTAAATAGTGGTGCAGTATACATCAGTGGTGTACAAAATCCACACTCAAAGTATCACATTACTATGCAATATATCATCATCATCACCATCTTCGTCGTCGGCGTTCCCAGGACAGTGTGGAGATATAATCCCTCCACCTTGTCCTGGGTCTTCCCCATGACCACCTGTCTTTATTTTTCAACCTTAGCGGGCTACTTTTTGCTCACAACCCGGTGTTATGATATAAAATGATGCTAATGTCAGTAATATCCCTTTACTGATTTCTATTAGTTAGTTAACTATTGAATTTAACTTGTATTGAGAATAATTAATTATTAAGGACACAGCCTTTGAGCTATAGTTATTTCTAAAATAATTTACTTACATATGTTGAAAGCTAAAGCAAATTAGTTTTGATACTGAGATATACAACTATATTGAATGCTAATCAGCCTGTCTTATTTCAGTCTGTTGATCATTTTTAACAACTGCACAAAGTAGGGCATGATATATTCTTGGATATGTCACCAAAAATCTTAAAAAACTAAAGACAAATTAATGAAAATGCCGTGCTAACAATCCTACAATGCAATGTACTGCATTTGATGAATGTAAAATCAGAGTGGTAAATGTGATTATATCATATAGCGGACAGGAACTATGGGGTATGTATGCAGTATGTAAAGACATGTTACCGTGGTGAGTTGAATCCACTGTCAACAGTGACGGAGCTGGAGTCCATACTGTCAAGTCGAGCAGAATGGGCCAACTGCTGGTTCTGACTTGGCTCCGGAAAGTTCTCTTTAGCACCAGGAAAAGTGAGGGTTCTTTCAAACCTCCTCTGCAGATCCCTCTCCTTCTCTCTCTCCAACAGCCACTGCATTGTCCCTGCGCCACCTCCTCGCATCCCAATAACACCTCCTACAGCCTTTTCATCCTCTCCTCGACTTTTAGATACCCCCTCTTCGAGTTCATCATCGTCTGAAACATTGTAGTAGTCAAAGGAAGCCTCTGCAGCACTGGTGGTCGGTTCAATTCCTTGTGGGGGAGCAGAGGGTGTGGCCACCAGAGGTTTGGGAGCATCAAAGGCCTCCTGGGAATCAAGTACATCGCAGGACAATGACAGAGTGGAAGAGGAGAGGGCAGGGAGTTTTCTCAGTGAGCTGTAGCCGGACAGAGGAAGGCTAGGAGGAGGTTTGAAGAGTGTTTCTTTACTAAAGATCTCCTTACGTTTCTCCTGACCAGAAGAGGCACTGTGGAGAGGCCTTCCATTAGGAAGGGGGGTGTCAGGGATAGAAAGGGGTATTGGAGGCAGGCTGCCACCCTTAGGTCCCACCTTTGACAAGGTCTCCTTACTTTCTAGTGGGTGGGGTGTCGGTCTGTCCATTTGCCTGTCAGCGCTTCCTCGTTTCAATCCATCATGGCTATTCTTGCCCAGAGTTCCCAGTGGGTTTACTGCTGGGAGAGTAGCCTCAGAGGAACCGCCACATTGGAAGTAATCATCAGGAGGGACAATGGTGGGCAGTGGTTTGGGTGAGTATGCCGGCAGGCTGTCCCTGCTCGTACTCTTCTCTAAACTCCTGCCACCATCCAATCCCAAAGAATCCACAGGCAGTTTAGCTGAGAGGGGTGTGGCATTAGAGTAGTGAGAAGAGCTCTGATTTGCTCTTAGGGTGCCATCGCTAGTATGGTAACGGCTCCGGTCGTCATAATAATCGGGCGGTCCTATCAACCCAGCTCCAAGTGGTCCTTTGGAATTGTCCATGGATCTTGAGCGCTCCTTTGCCTTGTTGCTGCGCTCATTTCTGGACTTCCTCTCCTGGGTGTGGGAGTGTGAGCGGTGGACTTTGGAGTGGTGGGCTGATGGGCCATGGCTTGGCTCAGGGAAAGGCATTTCTGTGCGTCGCTTGGCGAGCTCTCCTGACACATCCCATTCTGGCGTGACAGGCAGGTGAGAGGAGTCAAGAATGTTGGGGTTGCTGTGTGCCAGTTGAAGGCGAGCTCGTTGCCTCTCCATGGCCAGTGCATGTTCCCTCGGCGACCGAGCCAGTGAGGATGAGTAAGCTCTGTAGTCCCTGTCGACCAGCTCCAGATGGGAACCATCACTTGGCTCACCACGGGATGCCCTTGTCTTGCTATGGGAGCGGCTGAGTTTGGTCTGAGATGGTTTCCTGTGTCTACCTCCACTCCTCCTACTCCTGGAGCTCTGATTGGCTGACGACGCTTTGTTCCTCTGGGCACGCTCTTCTTCGAGTCGCTTCATGACTGCTGTGTGCCGGGCGAGGTTCTCCACGTTGAGGTCAGGGTTGATTCGGCGGATGATCTCCATCTCTACATGTCGTGGCAGCTGGCTGGGCACCTCCTCGTCACGAAGCGGCCACTCCTCTGGGGGGAACTGTGCAGAGAAGGTGGCCAGCTGCTTGGCCTTGTCCTTCTTAAAGCTCAGACGGAACAGCTTCAAACCAAATTTCCGACTTCCTGTACCACTTCCTCCCCCTACTTGTTTCTCTATCTCTCCAGTTCCTCCTCCCCCTCCTCCTCCCCCTCCGACCCCACTTCGGTGTTTGGTGTGCGTGTCCGTCTTGAAGGGGAACACAAGGGTGCTTCGACTCTTTTCTGTGTTGCCCCCTGCCTGCTGAGGAGGTGTTTGTGGGGAGTGCTGGGACGAGTACGCCTCCCAGTGGTCTTTTGGTGATCGACGCTGCAGGGTGGTGTGGTGGCTAGGGGGGTCGTCTCCACGGAAACTGTTGTTGTTGTAAAAAGTATCCCCACCGCCTCCACTGTGGTTTTGACTGGACTTTGGGTGTGTTCGATCGTGTATGGCTCCGGAGGTGATGGTGCCAGAGAGAGGGGAGGTGCACTGCGTCTGCTGATGCTGCTTCTGTTGGTGTCGATCAGCCGTTCGCTCGTCTAAGTGGTACCACTTGGAGCTGGTTCGGATGAGGCTCGGAGTGATGAAGTAAGTCTGAGGGGTTACAATAAAATATCCGTCAGGTGTCAGGTAGATCTTCCGCTCACGGACCAGCATGCTTAGTGTGTGGTGCAGGACCTCCTCCGTTGGTGTGGGAACACCTGAGCAAAATCAGACACAAGAAGTATTTAGAGCAGACATAATCCATCCATCTCCAAGGAATCACATTCAGGAGAAACAAACAAACAAAACATGAATTATTTTCCATTTACTAAATGCAAACTGGTCACACAATCACAGTCTGGGATATGTCAATGATTAGCAAAAATATTGATTTTGATGCTTTATTATTTTTTGTGTAGTGTCAGATTTTAAAAACACACACTGACACTATCCGAGTTGAATATATTCGCTCAACTGTCTGCCAGTGCTCAAAAACACATGGAGGAACTAAGGAATATTACATGTGTTTTCCCTGTATCCCAAAATTGGAATAAAGGCTCAATCTGTTGGAAAACAATAAAAACTACAATTTTGAAGCCTTGACTTCAGAATGAAAGCCTAAAAAGTTGCTGTAATGGCAGTGTGATCAAAAATTGTAGCTTTTCCTGGTTTCAGTGGGACATTGTTCTCCTAAATTGCTGAGTCAGAGTTGTGTTAACAAATTTAAAAACGCATCACAGATTTCTCCAAATACTCATATACACCACTCTCTTACATCCATATCTACACACCCACATCATGTTTGTTGCATACATCTATTCCACTGGCCTGCTATGATCTGTAATACAACAGACAGTAAATCTTTGGAAAAGGGAGGAATTGTTTCTGTGTTCCCAAAATAGGAAAATGGCTTGATCTGGTCGAAACTAGTAAAAATTACAATTCTGCAGCACGAATTCCAGAATGACAGAAAAAAAATCATGACTGTGTGCTGCAATGGCCCTGGGGTCAAAAATGACAGTTATAATGGGTTTCAATGAGGACATTTTTGTCTCAATGTAACAAAAGTGTGTACACAGTGTATTATAGACATAATATAGAAGGTTTACAAAAAAATTATTTCCCCCAAAAATACCCCCTTGGCATAAATGTATGCCATAAGCAGTAACACAGCCAAAATGATCGCAAACAAGAAATGAAAAGGACAAAACAGTCCCCAAGGGTCACAAAGTGTTAATGTGCAAACCCACATTTTTTACTTTTTGTTGCATAAGAGATATTTAACTATTGCTTTAACAACAAGTTAATGTTGAGCTCTGCAAATGCAGTAATAAATAAATATTGAAACAGCATGCATCCTTCCACAGAAATGTATAATGTAAAGGTGATAGTGAGTCAGTCTCAGATTGTCTCAGAGTACCCGAAAGCCCATTTCTAATATTGTGCAGTGATTGTCCAGCTGTGTGGAGGAGTGAAATTAAATTCTCGCCTTGTTTTTCATTCTCCACAAAACTATACCTGTCACTGTTACCATGTACTGACTGACTGAACATGTGCACCATTACGATACATCATGTCCATTAGAGTTTAACACAGCACTGAAACTGCCCTCCTCAACATAACCAACAGTTTGCTTTTAACCACAGACAGGAAAGTGCAATTTTGAACCGTGTCAAGCTGTCAATGCTGTTAGCTGTGCTGTCAGCGAATGCTAGTGCACTCTTTAAACTCAGTTAACTCTTAAAACTCATTCGAAGACCACTCCAAAGCTCTATAACTCATGGGTCCAAAGAAGGCTATTGCGGCTGAGGAACTCAAGGACATAAAAAGTCGCTCAATTTTACAGTATCATCAAGTTATACACATCCCCAGAATTTTATTTACTTGCCACAAACAAAAACACATTATTCTCCTTGACCTTTTGACCTCAAGTCGTCAAACCAACTGACACATACAGGTGGATGTCCCTAATGTGCCACAAGGCTTATTTTTTTCAGATATGTCATTTTGGCAATTTTTTCATGATTAAAATAAGTTAATAAATGTATTATAAACGTATTATTCTCCTTGACCTTTTGACCTCAAGTCATCAAACCAACTCTGAAACATTCAGATGGATGTCCCTCATGTGCCACAAGGCTTATTTTTCAGATATATGACCTTTGAATCGCGCCAGGCAATGGTTTCTGGGATCGGCACATGAGTGACGCACAAACTTAAACTTGAAAAAAATATCAATGGCAATGAAAAAGTACAATCTTAGTTTTTAGCATTAAAATAATCAGCATAAATCTCTGAGTGAAGGAATTAGGGTATTTGTAGCCATATACATTTATATTGTTCTCATCCATTTCAACTAGCAAGGCATTATGGGAAGTGATGTTTTTAAATGCAATGCGTACATATGCTACTACATAGTCATACATGCAATGAAATGCAATGCCTGACAGGCTAAATTACACAGACATGATGTAATAATAATAATAATAATAATACATTTTATTTATGGCACCTTTCAGGGCACTCAAGGTCGCCTTACACAACATATAAACAGTCATTTAAAAAAAGCAAAGGACACATATAAGTGCAATAAAAACAAAATAAAATCAGAAAACTGCAGGGTGGAAGATAACTTAAAGTGAGTATGAGAGTTTGAAGAGGTAGGTTTTTAGACGGGATTTGAAGATGGATAGAGAGTTAATGTTCCTGATGTCGGGGGGGAGGGAGTTCCAGAGGCGGGGGGCAGAGCGGCTGAAGGCTCTGGACCCCATGGTGGACAGACGGGCAGAGAGCACAGTGAGGCTGATGGAGGAGGCAGATCTGAGTGCCCGGGAGGGAATGTTGATGTGGAGGAGGTCAGAGAGGTATGGGGGTGCGAGGTTGTGGATGCCCTTGAAAGTGTGAAGCAGGATTTTAAAGTCTATGCGAAATTTGACAGGAAGCCAGTGGAGTTGTTGAAGAACGGGCGTGATATGATTGATGGAAGGAGTTCTGGAGACAATGCGAGCAGCTGAATTCTGGACCAGTTGGAGCTTACGGATGGACTTGTGGGGGAGACCAAAGAGGAGGAATGTAGAAAAAAAAAAAAAAAAAAAACAACAACACTGAAAGTTATACAAATCCCCAGAATCAGCACAACCTCAGCTAACTGTGTGTATCACTCAATAAATACGTACACTACAATAGGGGATTTTAGCCCATACATTAAAAATAAATAAAAACGCACCTTGAATTTTTACACATTTTATAAAAAAAACCCCACTGCAAACCATAATAACGAAAGAAAAGCTCAACATAGAAAGTTTCACACACTTGTTTGGATTGTTCTAGAAGTTATTTGAAGCTTCTAGCTCCTTCTGTCTATGAAATATGGATATTATTTTGGGTAGTGTCCATGGGCGTTTTTTTTTTGTTTGTTTTTTTTTAGCTTGAAGTCTCCAAATCCATTCCTATAACTGTTGTTGGCTGTTATAGGACACCATCAGCTGATAATGGGGCTCTGCCCTCTTTAATGAAACTCCTTTCAGATTTGAACTCCAAGGAATTAGTAGCCCTGGGAGATTTAAATTTGAACTGGTTGCAACCAGTTTCTGATGATTTCAGGGCTTACTGTAATTCACTTAATCTATTCCAGATTGTTGATAGTCCCACACGGCCAAACATAAAAAATACAGAAAAATCATCTTCAATAGATGTTATTTTAACAAATGTTCCCCACAAGTATTCCACCGCTTCCATATTTGCAAATGACATCAGTGACCACTGTGTTGTTGCAACAGTTAGAAATACCAAAATACCAAAAACCAAACCACGTATTTTACTCAAAAGAGATTTAAAACACTTCTCAGAACAAGGATTCTTTCACGACTTATTTTACTTTGACTGGGAGAAAATTAGTCTAATTGCAGATGTTGATCATGCTTGGGATTTCTTTTATGAGGGTTTTAACAGTATAATTAACAATCATGCTCCACTAAAAAAGTACAGAGTGAAAGGCCGCAACAATGCTTGGTTCACACCAGACTTATCAGATCTCCTGCAAATACGAAACCAAGCATGGGCAAAAACCAGAAGATCCAAACAGGACTCTGATCGGCTGGTTTTCAGACAGCTGCGCAATGAATGTACAGTTAAAATTAGAAAGGCCAAAGCTGATTATTTTCTTTCTCAAACATCAAATAATCTGAACAACCCATCAAAATTTTGGAAAATTATTAAATCATTATCAGAAAATAATAATAAAGGTGTGGAGCTTCCCCCATGCATTGTAACAAATGAGGGGAAAAATAACAGAAAAGGCCAAAATGCTCGATTGTTTTAATGAACACTTCATAGCCTCTGGGTTTTTATTTGAGTCATCCTGTCCTTAACATGACTGCTCTGTATGAGCGGGTTGGATGGTCCTCCCTATCAATTCAGTCAGAAAGCACGTCCATCGAGTGAGATATGTACGGGGAAATCCGTGTGTAGACCACGGGAGGTCAGTGGCATTGATTTGCATTGGCGTGATTTGCGTGGCTATTTCACGGATGTCTGTGAGACCAGGCTGCTAGTCTGTGTGTTTCTGTACGGTCTTTGCTTGGTCATCCTGTGTTATCCCAGATATGCGTTCACCACCCGATCTGTCCTGCCAATGTCTTCTGGTCTTGTCTACGCCTTGGATTATTGTTTGCAAGTTTTTTTGTTTTTTTTGTCTATGCTTTGGATTATCTCGTTCTTTGTTTTTCATAGTGTTTTTGCCTGTTTGGCCTCCCGAAGTTTTTGGATGTTTTTGCGTAGTGTTTTTTCCCGTTGTCTCCCTTTTAGTTTTTTGGACATTGTTTTTGCTTTGTTTTAGCTTATAATTTAAATAAAACCTTTTTTTAAACTGCATTTGGGTCCTTACCTACTTCATTCCGAGTACAACCGGGACAGTATCGACACTTCATGAGGCTGAAAACTAAAGAGGCTGAGAATAGATATAAAGCAGGGGTCCCCAAACTTTTTCCTGTGAGGGCCACATAACTTTTCCCTTCTCTGATGATCCTTCGATGTCGGCTCTTCCTATCATTGTGAAGCAGAATTCACCAAGCGTTGGATTGTTCACCCACTAATAGGGAACGTGAGCTGGGATTAGACCGTCGTGAGACAGGTTAGTTTTGAGCCAGTTTGTAACAGAAAAAGTTTGACGATCGCAGGGGTGCCTAAACGTAAAAATGTATTGTTTTCCAGAAAGCCACACATAACCAAATAACCCTCTCTGGGTTCTTCACAGAAAAAAGTCAGGAAATAAATAATAACACTATTAATGAAATAAATAATTATCAAATAACCCTCTCTGGGTTCTTCACAGAAAAAAGTCAGATAAAAAAGAATAACACTATTTATGAAATCAATAATAATCAAATAATCCTCTCTGGGTTCTTCACAGAAAAAAAAAGTCAGGAAATAAATAATAACACTATTTATGAAATCAATAATAATCAAATAACCCTCTCTGGGTTCGCCTGGACTTTGCAAGTTTCGTGCACCGCGCAGGCTCGCGCAGGCACACCTCCCGTCTCGCCCACCGGCGCAAGTGGGAAAGAGGGAGGAGAAGAAGGCGTGAGTGGGAGACGAGGAGGAGACGAGGCGTGGACTGGGATTAATACAGCCGTTTCAGATCTTCACCAATCAAATGAGCTCCTCTCCTCTCCTTTAATGCGTTAGGGGAGGTTCAGTGTAAGATCCGTCACTTGACAACCCGATGACAGAAGCAGCGCCGCCGCTCCCACCACGCGCATCACGCGCTGTGCGCGCGTATCATAATAATAACAATGCCCATATTATAAAAAACAGGAGAGAGAGAGGGAGATGTTTTGGTCCGAGAGGCTGAGTTTCCGTTACGCGTGCCATCCGCCTTTGATCTGACGTCAGATGTGACGGGACAATCTATATAGATATACATTCATGTGTTGATTCAATTAGTTGCATTAAATAGTGTTTGTTGTGATTATTTATTGCATTTAAATGTGCCTGGAACTGTGGAAACCTGCCTGTGAGGTCTCGGTGACGTGTGCGCACTGCGCGCCGTCAGCCAAACTTCCGATCCGCCAGCTGTGATTCGCATTGAATCAATCAATTTACGCCTTGCGCCTTGCGCCGAAAGTAGACCAGGTTGGAGCTGGCGGGCTTTCAGCGCAGTCTCGGCGAGGCTTTTTGCCACGAAACTTCCGCTACGCCAAGCTGAATCTGTGACGCCTCCCCCTGCTGCGCCGCCACACCCATCTTGGCGCAGGCGATCCACCAAACTGCCAAACTGACGGTGCGCAAGGCTGCACGGGTCGAAACTTGCACTGCGCCGGCTGCGCCGCCCTGCGCCGCCCTGCGCCGCCCTGCGCTGGTCTACGAAACTAGGGCCCATACAGTGCATGACTGCACTGTATATGAAAAAAAAAAATCAAAATGCATCTCTGGTATTGTTCAGGGGGCCGGGCCAAATGTGGAGGCGGGCCGTATCCGGCCCGCGGGCCGGGACCACTGAAAAAGAAATAAGTTAATTAATATGATAAGGACCAGTAAAAAAGCACATTATAGGAATATTCTGGAAAAGAATGAAAACAATATTAAAGGAATATGGGAAAATATTGAACAGTGTTATAAAAAATGTGTCTCAACAAAATAATTATCCCAAATACTTTGTGGATAATGAAAAGGAAGAGTATAACATGGAGGTCGTGGCCCACAGCTTTAATCTTTTTTTTTCTTCTTTTTTTTTTTAATGTTGGTCCTGACCTGGCAGGAAAAATTCCTGATCAAGAGACATCTGAGGATGTTTTAGAAAAGCTAAAAAAGAGAAATCCTTTCTCAATGTTCCTCACAGCAGTGGATGAAAGGGACATTGTTGTGAAATGTAAAAACAAAAGGTAATCTGAATGTGATGACTGTAGTAAAAAAGGTAATTGAGGAATTCAAAAACCATTTACATACATCTGTAATTTATCATTTCAAACTGGTACATTTCCAAGCAAGATGAGCATTTACAGAGCAAGATACATTTACAAGCTCCACTTCACAAATTACAGACCTGTCTCATTACTTTCACTTACAATTTACTTAAAATTCTCCAAAATCATTGAGAAATGCTTAAACAATCGACTAGATCAATATCAGTGGCTTTATTAGATTCAATCTAAGAAATCACAACCTCTAGAGTTAAAAAACAATGTGCAGTCGGAGTGTTCATTGATCTATCGATCTACCGATCATCGCGGGCCAACCATTCGCACTGACATTCACATCTACGGGCAATTTAGAGTCATCAATGAACCTATCCCCATCCTGCATGTCTTTGGACTATGGGAGGAAGCCGGAGAACCTGGAGAGAACCCACGCTTACACGGGGAGGACATGCAAACTCCACACAGAAGGAACCTGAACCCGACCCGGGAATTGAGCCCGGGACCCTCTTGCTGTGAGGCGACAGTGCTACCCACCACACCACCGTGCAGCCCTGTCTCTAAAGTCACTCAAAAAGATGTTCAATCCCTCAACGTCACAGAAGATATCAACATGACCCACATGCCCCAGAACAGTTTTAGTGCAGCAAATTCTCATGGTGTGAAAATGTAAACAAGGTTGAGAAGGCAGGAGTTTTTTTAATGCGGCCCAATTATCTGATGACACATGTAAACACACACACACACACACACACACACACACACACACACACACACACACACACACACACACACACACACACACACAAAGTCTTATTTTGTCATGAACATGAAGGCAGCAGTCTCTGCTATCTATATCAGAACAAAATTGCCATTTTTGTCACAGTGGCTTGTATCCTGCAGTTTGAAAAAAATTATGAAAATGCCTAATTTTTTTCTGGTTTGTGTCATGAGGCATGTTTGTACCTCAGTGGAAAACCATATGAAATGCATAAATTCAAAACAAATCAATCAAAAGAATAGGCCTGTTTATCACCAAAGATGATTTAAGTTTATTTTTGAACAATTTAGTTTATTTTGATTTCTTGTTTGTGTTGAGATTTAGATAATGAAAAACATCCCATTTATCCTTACCTTTTTTTCCCCCGTTTCTTTTTTCTCATCTTTATTCCTGTTTATAGTCATTGACCGAATGTGTTAAGAAATTAACATTTATATGGGAACTATATACAATGTCAAGTTTTTATCCGATTCCTTCCTTAATCGATGGAATAATCGATAGATTACTTGATTACAAAAAGATTCAATAGCTGCAGCCCTAAATCAAAGTCAAATATTTTTTTAGAATATGAAATTATAGTGTATTTTTCAAAAGGCGTGATATGGAAATTTTGTACTTCTTGATGAGAGATATCTGAACTGAAGACTTACACATGAGAAGGTTTGGTGTGAATGTAAATGTGTCCTGTGACCTGTGGCCTGTGGCCATTTGTGTGTGTTTTGCAACCCATGTGTGCCTTGCGACATAGTTGTGGTTTATGACCCAGGTGGGGTTTGTGACCCATGCAAGGTTGAGTTAAACATTTGAGTTTACGACTTCCATCCCTGTGAACTGAGTGAAAACACACCCACAAGAAGATGGATAAATATCATGTTTGTCTCACAGCACGACGAGTCTACACATTGTAACAGACCAGCATGTTGCTCTGTGAATTCTCCTCTTGATCAAGATTAAATCCCTGTTTGGACCTTGAGCTGACTCCGATCTCCTTCCTCCAGTTCTATACCAACGGGTAATTATTTTAACACTTTGGCGCCCAACGTGGGGCCCCAATATCTTTCCCTCTCTTCGTACCAGAGGACCTGAAGACCTTAAGGCAGAGGAACTAGAAACCCTCTGAAAAGACCTCCACCGCGGGGCTCATATAGCCTCGTTTTGGACAGAGAGGCCAGGTCCTCTGAAGAGGGGGCGGTGACGGGGCTAACCACAGAGGGGAGACGGACCAGCCAGGCAAACAGAGTCAGGGACTCATCGAAAGGGTAAGAAATTTCTAATAAGTAAAGCAAGTCGGGAACTTGGGGGATCCATCTCTTAGAATAGGTCAGAGATCTAATAGGAAAAAGGAAATAAATAGGAATCAAGCCAAGGCTTGGGGGAGCAGGACTCTCTTAGATTTAGGGCAGGACCCTAAATCCAGGTAAGCTGTTTTTGGAAGGACAAAGATTAAACTAATCCCGAAGGCCTGCGAAAACAAAAAGACGTCAGGGAGGGTCAGAGACCCATAGGTAAGAGTACTCAAAAGGAAAAGAAATGAAGAAAAAAAAACGGTGAAATAAAAAAAACGTTTAAATAAAAATACGTATTGAAAATAATTAAATAGATAAATAAATAAATAAACAAATAACTAACAAATTCAAGCTGGGAAATTGTAATAGTTGTTTTAAATTGTTGTTGTGAACCTGACGAGGTTCAATATAAATGAGATGCAAAATGAATGAGCCAGAAAGCTCTAGATAATGTAAAATATATAAAGAAGTGGGAAAAAAAGTATGGGTTTAAAGGAAAGTTGCAGGTGGAAGAGTGCAAAGAATTGGTAGAAAAAAATAAAGGAAAAGATAGGAAGAAAAGAAGAAAAAGGAAAAGAAAAAGATTCAGTATGTAATAAACTTTATCCTGTTTTGTACTCCAACCGAGATAAACAGGATGACAAGTATGTGCCTCTGGGTCTCCACCCTCCCCCGTACAACATCCCTCAGCTACCACCGCCTCTTGTCCAGGCCTCAGCTCCACTCCTTCGCCCTCCCTCTCTCTTCGCATCTACTCTCTCCACTCCTGCACCGATAGAAACAGCCGTAGGAAGCACCTAATTGGTGTTGGAACTGCTGGGATACAAGCTACGACTGACCATGAAAAACCAAGAAAGGCGGAAGAAAAAAGGCAAGTGAAGTAGAATAATCAGAAAAGATGAAGGCGGTGGTAGACTGCCTACAGACAACTATCTTTTCTATGGCCATGTCCACAAACTTAGCAAAATTTGAACCCCGTGTAAAAGCCAGATACTATTATATGTGGATGACATCTTAATAGCGTCTAAAACTGAAATAGATGGCAAAACTGACACTTTAGCTCTATTAAAGTTCTTAGCTGAACAAGGACATAAGGTCAGCAAAAATAAATTACAATTGTGGCAAACGGTTGTAAAATATTTAGGTTTTAATATTTCACAGTCAGGTAAACATCTAGACGAAAAAAGGAAAACAGCTATTTTACAAGCACCAAAACTTACAACCAAAAGACAAATGATGTCTTTCTTAGGTATGACTAATTTTTGCAGACAATCGATTGCTAATTATGCTGAAATAGCACAACCACTCCAAAATACTATATATGACCAACCTATGGCAGCTCAAGACAAAATAACATGGACTCAAGAAACGAATGATGCTTTTGTTAGACTCAAACAAGTTCTAGTGAGCTCTGCAGTATTGCTTTCCCTGATTACTCAAAGCTGTTTGTTCAGACTTGCGATGCAAGATCTGGTTTTATGACTAGTGTTCTAACACAACCATTTGGAGGAAAACAGAGACCTATTGCATATTATTCATCAAAACTTGATAACATCACAAAGGCTATGCCACCTTGTTTGCAGGCAGTACAGGCAGCTGCACTCAGTGTGCAGAGTTCTGCTTCTATAGTGTTATTTCACCCACTGACACTTATGGTGTCACATGCGGTCTCAGCACTTCTAATGCAGAACAAAATAGCCTTTATGTCACCAGCGCGACATCTTAGTTGTATGACTATCCTACTGTCACAGCCACATCTCACTATAGAGAGATGCACTACATTAAACCCATCAACCCTGCTACCAAATGAAACAGATGGAATAGCACATGATTGTGTAGGAGAAACTAGTGCTAGAGTTTTACCAAGACCAGATCTCACCGATGTACCACTTGATGCTGCTGATATTGTGATATTTGTAGATGGCTCATGTAAAAAGAATCCTGACGGGACAAATGTAAGTGGATATGCTGTAGTAACATCTGACAAGGTTTTGAAGTCAGGCTCCTTACCGTCGCATTTCTCTGCGCAGGCAGCAGAACTTGTTGCACTTACAGAGGCGTGCAAAATAGGGAGAAATAAAGATATAACTGTATATACAGATAGCCAGTATGCATTCTCGACACTTCACGTGTTTGCACAACAGTGGAAAAATAGAGGCATGGTAACATCTACAGGGAAACCTATTACACATAAAGATCTCATTTTGCAGCTACTGGATGCCATTCAACTGCCAAGAAAAGTTGAAATATGCAAGTGTGCCGCACATACTACAGGTAAAGATTTTATTTCAATGGGGAATAGAAAGCGGACGAGGAAGCAAAATAACAGCTGCTATTTAGGAAAATGTAGATGACATTTATACTACTGAGACTACGCTTACAATAGATCATGACATTTTGAGAGACATGCAAAATAGTTCACCTGAGACTGAGAAAAACATGTGGCGAAATAAAGGAGCCACACAGACAGAAACGGGGATTTGGGAGAGCCTCGACGGAAAGCCTATATTACCAAAAAATGTATTTAGATTTGCTGCGATATTGAGTCATGGGATTACCCATGTCTCAACAGGAGGGATGGTATCCACAATAGAGAACATTTTTACTACATATGGATTTCACAATTACACAAAAACATTTGTGCCTCATGATTGATATGCTCTAAGCATAATGCTCAAGGTAGACTACGTCCAAAACCAGGTAAATTCCCAGAAGCGACATACCCATTCCAATGTATCTGTATGGACTTTATTGAATTGAACAGAGCTGAAGGAAAGAAATACTGTTTAGTGATAGTGGATATGTTCTCCAAATGGGTAGAAATTACACCAACAGTGAACAATGATGCAATAACTGTGGCCAAAATTCTAGCTACAGTCATAGCTCCAAGGTATGGTTTTCCAGAAAAGATTTATTGTGATAACGGTCCTCATTTTAGGAATCAAGTAATACAAAAGCTATCGGAAATATTTTCAATCCAACTCAGGTTCCATTGTAGCTATCATCCACAGTCAGCAGGACTGGTGGAAAGAAACAATGGAACTATTAAAGCAAAACTGAGGAAGGCTATGGAAGAAACAGGGAAGAGTTGGGTAACATGTCTACCAGCTGTAGCATTACGCTTACACATTCAACCTAACAGTACAGGATTATCACCATTTGAAATATTATATGGAAGGCCATTTAGGGTACCGCTAATGGATACGAAGGGAGATGATACAAGATTGACTGAAACAATCGTTGACTACATGTCAAAAATGATGAAGAACAAAAGTATTATGTCTACAGTATCTCCTCCTACAGATCCAGCACCAACAGTAGGGCCAATAAACCCAGGAGATTGGGTGTTTATCAAAGTCCTGAGGCGAAAGAATTGGTCAGCTCCCCGCTGGGAAGGACCCTATCAAGTGTTACTGTCTACACCCACAGCAGTCCGCATAGCTGAAAGACAGACTTGGATCCATCTCACACACTGCAAAAGAGCACAAATACCACTGTCAGATAAGTAGAAACATTCACCATGCCGGATTTAAAACTATGCTTGATAACTGTTTTATGTGTGACCACAATTGCATTCCTTATTTCAAATATAGTGACACAAGGCCAGGTACATGATAAAATGAGGGAAAGAGCTATAGGAATACAATCCAGGTGGGACACTAGTGGAGGTGCAGTGATAATAAAATGTACTTAAGGGATGAATTGCATTGCTCAGATTAATGCATGTCAGGTTTTCCCCTGTTCAGGACAACACTTTTACTGTCTGGAGACAGAAAAATATATGTGTCACCACGGCGGCATGCACTACATATCGAAGTGTGTTGGGTAGAACTGTTCATATAGGTGGGTGTGCGTGCGAGAAGTGGAGTTGGGTAATTGCTAATACAGGACCACGGGATTGGGGATACAACCCAAATTCTAACTTGAAAAACCGACTGAAAATGATCAAGATACGTGTAAAACAAGATATTCGCGGAACAATTGTAATCCTGTAAACGTATGCCCTAGAAACAGGATTCACAGACTCAAATGTACAATGGATCGTTCACACAGCCCGAAACAGCAAGTTATCCTCTTCCAATTGTCTAGCATGTGCAGCAGCCAGGCCCCTTAATCCAGATAATGATCCAAAAGGTTTTCGTTGCATGCTTGATTTATACAAATCAGAGAATGCTACAAACTGCACCACTTTGAAACTTCTGTTCACCCCAGTGTCATCACAGATTAAACCACCTTGGTTTACGCCATACACCGGGAATTATACCTGCTTGACACGAAGCAAAGGTACTGTGTCAGTAGGAGTATTGACAACCTGTAAAACCATCATTGATGTAATTAAGGGCGAGAGCAATGTCACTGATGACATAGTGAATGATCAAACCATGGCCAGAGCTGATGTATGGTGGTTCTGTGGAGGTAAGATACTCAGAGCAAAATTACCAACTGATTGGAAGGGAACTTGTGCTATGGTACAATTATTAATGCCGACATATATTTTACCATATGACACAATGGCATTAGAAAAAGTGATGATACATAATTCACGAACAAAAAGAAATGCACCAGCAGGATCTTTTGACAACAGAGTTTATATAGATGCAATTGGTGTTCCTCGAGGTGTTCCTGATGAGTTTAAAGCTGTGGATTGAATAAATTACGTCTATTATAACCAACAAAGATTTTTAAATTACACTAAGGAAGCAATTGGGGGCATACAGTTAGATAAGACTAGTTTAATGGCATGGCAGAATAGGATGGCGTTAGATATGTTGTTGGCTGAAAAAGGAGGAGTATGTAAAATGTTTGGAGATATGTGTTGTACGTTTATTCCTAACAATACAGCACCTGATGGCAGCATCACTAAGGCGTTGAATGGATTAACCTCCCTATCTGCAGAGTTAGCTGAAAACTCTGGTTTTGAAGATCCTCTGACAGGATGGCTCCAGGACATTTTTGTAAAATGGGCAGGTTCTATAAAAACTATGATGTTATCTGTAACCGTAATGATTACCATTCTAATCGTTTGTGGATGTTGTTGTATCCCCTGTTTGAGAGGACTGTTACAGAGACTCATTGACACCGCTGTGACTAAAACAACTATGCTGTACGAAAGGATCCCCACCACCGATGATCACCGAGGGGACTATGAGAATGCAGCACAAGAAAATGTTACTTCTGATCTGACAGATGATGATTTATATGGTAACCTCTTTGATGAAGATAAGGACACTACGGACTAAGAGATATATATTCTACTGATTATGATGAGGCTACAGAAAATCTAACTGAAGTTGTAGTTTTCTGAATTGACCAACTAGGGCCACTTAGGAGAAAAATATTCACAGCATTTGTACATATTGAAGGAGACCCCATTGTTTTTGTTCTTTTTACGTGCAAGGGATAGTTTAACTAGGTAGGGATAGGTCCGTAGCCAAGCCCGATAGGTTGACTAGCTTGGCGAGGACATTTATGTTTTGTTTTTGGGGGCAACAATGTAATCAAAATGCTTTTGAATTTATGCTTATTTTTATATAATTTCTGTGCCTTGTTAAATGGAGTACCTGCGGGTGGTTGCCGGGGCAGTGGGACCGTGAGAGAGTTTCCCTTTCTAGAAGGATAATGGATAATAAGAATGTTTTGAACTGCCTGATAGGGTTTTCGCTCTCACACTTCAAAATTTATGTTATGATTATGCTTAGAATCAGCATAAACAGGAGGGATATGATATGGAAATTTTGTACTTCTTGATGAGAGATATCTGAACTGAAGACTTACACATGAGAAGGTTTGGTGTGAATGTAAATGTGTCCTGTGACCTGTGGCCTGTGGCCATTTGTGTGTGTTTTGCAACCCATGTGTGCCTTGTGACATAGTTGTGGTTTATGACCCAGGTGGGGTTTGTGACCCATGCAAGGTTGAGTTAAACATTTGAGTTTACGACTTCCATCCCTGTGAACTGAGTGAAAACACACCCACAAGAAGATGGATAAATATCATGTTTGTCTCACAACACTTTGAGTCTACACATTGTAACAGACCAGCATGTTGCTCTGTGAATTCTCCTCTTGATCAAGATTAAATCCCTGTTTGGACCTTGAGCTGACTCCGATCTCCTTCCTCCAGTTCTATACCAACGGGTAATTATTTTAACAAGGCGGTTGGTGGTATATGATCAAAACTAGCATCTAAAGGGTACATTTTTAATTGTGATTAATTAAATCATGATATAAATAAACTGCTCAACACTTAAACACCACATGCTAGTTCTCAATGAATAACAAATATACAGTTGGAAATCTTTATTCATTACAAAGTGCAATGCGTTGACAACAAAACAACATAAGGATGATTAATGAAATCAAAATCCTCATCTTATGGAGGTCTCGATTCAGAATCATTCCGAAAATCAAAGTGGAAAATCAGATCCAACTTTTGTGGAGATTTTTCAAGAAATGTGAAAATGATCCTCAGTACTGTGTGTGGCCTCCACGTGCCTGTATGCACTCCCTACAATGCCTGGGCATGCTCCTGATGAGACGACGGATGGTCTCCTGAGGGATCTCCTCCCAGACCTGGACCAGAGCAGCAGTCAACTCCTGGACAGTCTGTGTTGCAACATGGCGTTGGTGGATGGAACGAGACACGATGTCCCAGATATGCTCAATAGTATTCAGGTCTGGGGAACGGGCAGGCCAGTCCATAACATCAATGCCTTCATCATGCTGGAACTGCTGACACACTCCAGCCACATGAGGCCTAGCATTGTCATGCATTAGAAGGAACCCAGGGCCCACTGCACCAGCATATGGTCTCACAATGGGTCTGAGGATCTCTTCCCAGTACCTAATGGCAGTCAGAGTACCTCCGGCAAGCACATGGACCTTCTGTGCGACCATCCAAAGAAATGCCTCCCCAGAGCATCACTGACCCACCGCCAAACCGGTTATGCTGGAGGATGTTGCAGGCAGCAGAACGTTCTCCGCGGCGTCGCCAGACCCTGTCACGTCGGTCACATGTGATATGGAAATTTTGCACTTCTTGATGAGAGATATCTGAACTGAAGACTTACACATGAGAAGGGTTGGTGTGAATGTAAATGTGTCCTGTGACCTGTGACCTGTGGCCTGTGGCCATTTGTGTGTGTTTTGCAACCCATGTGTGCCTTGCGACATAGTTGTGGTTTATGACCCAGGTAGGGTTTGTGACCCATGCAAGGTTTAGTTAAACATTTGAGTTTACGACTTCCATCCCTGTGAACTGAGTGAAAACACACCCACAAGAAGATGGATAAATATCATGTTTGTCTCACAGCACGACGAGTCTACACATTGTAACAGACCAGCATGTTGCTCTGTGAATTCTCCTCTTGATCAAGATTAAATCCCTGTTTGGACCTTGAGCTGACTCCGATCTCCTTCCTCCAGTTCTAAACCATCGGGTAATTATTTTAACAACATGTGCTCAGGGTGAACCTGCTCTCATCCGTGAAGAGCACAGGGCGCCAATAGCAAATCTGCCAATCTCTGTGATCTCTAGAAAATGCCAATCGCATTGCACGGTGTTGGGTTGTAAGCACAGGCCCTATTTGTGGACGTCGGGCCCTCAAACCACCCTCATGGAGTCAATTTCGGACCGTTTGAGTTGAAATTTGAACATCAGCGGCCTGCTGGAGGTCATTTTGTAGGCCTCTGGCAGTGCTCCTCCTGTTCCTCCATGCACAAAAGAGCAGATATCGGTCCTTCTGTTGGGTTGTTGTCCTTCTTCGGCCCCTTCCAAGTCTCCTGGGTACTGGCCTGTCTCCTGGAATCTCTGAAATTCTCTTGACACTGTGCTGGGGGACACAGCAAACCTTCCTACCACACTGTGTCATCCTGGATGAGTTGCACTAACTGGGCAACTTCTGTGGGTTGGAGAAACCGCCTCATGCTACCTCTAGTGGTGCAAACACAATTTAAAAAAGAAAAAAATCGTCCAGAAAGGCCGAGAACAGAAAAATCGTGGAACCCAAGGATAATTTACACAACATAGAAAAAAGAAAACAAAAAATACAAACAGACAAACAAAACAAAACAAACTGAAACAGGTGACAGGGTTTATACAGGTGCGAAGGCTGTGGTGAATAGATGGTGTTTGAGGTTATTGGTTTTGAATATGAATAAGGATGAGGTGTTTCGGATGACTGGGTGGGGGCTATCACACTGAATGCTCTGTCTCCGAAGGTATGGAGGTATTGGCACATCCCGCCTGAGGAGATCAGGCTTGCTGAATCAGTGACTTATTTTAAATCTCCGCCCTGTGATAAACTGGTTATCTGTCTGTCTCTACATGTCAGTCCTGTGATAGGCTGGTTACCTGTCTGTCTCTACATGTCAGCCCTGCGATAGACTGGTTGGTGCAGTGTTGTTCATCTTACTTTAAAAAAGTAATTAGTTACAGTTACAAATTACTTAAAGTAACTGAGTTAGTTGTAAAAGTAATTCGTTACTCAACAAAGCAACTGACGTTATTTTTATGTTCTAGAACGCTATTACGTTCTATAACATCTTTAACATCAAAGATGTTTATATTAACTGATTGAAGAATAAAAACACTATCGACAGTATTTTAGAACATTTGGTATTTATTTGAACTCAATAGATTGCAGCCTGCAACAGGATATGCATAGACATAAAAATATATAAAAAAATAAAATAAAATTCAAGTGCAAATTTAAGACACACAAATGTAAAATTGGGTAAAAAGAAACAAAAGAGAATTGAAAGTTACGAATGTAACTACGGTTCTATGAATCCTGGATGACCGCCAGAGGCGGTGCTTAAAGCACTGGATATCTCCACCTCGCGCATGCGCATTTCGAGTACCAATAACAACATAGTCACCTGTGACCCCCACGTGACACCGGGAAGGCTATATCTTCCGGTGTCATAAGAGGATCTGTTCCCAGAATCTTCTCGCGAAAACACACGGATTCTGAGTGACAAGATGCTCTGGCGGTCATCCAGGATTCATAGAACCGTAGTTACATTCGTAACTTTCGTTCTATTTCATCCTTACTGACCGCCAGAGGCGGTGCTTAAAGCACTGGATGACCCATACCAACAAGGTCACAAAGAATCCAACACCCACCCCACTCATCGGGGGTAGCAGCACTTGGACACAGGACCACACCCATCGGATGGGGAGCGGTGACGTTGACACGATAAAAACGTGCAAATGTGCCAGGTGACGTCCATGATGCCGCAGCACAGATCGCCTCCAGGGGCACCCCTCTTAGTGCCGCCCATGATGTTGAAACACTCCTGGTGGAGTGACACCTTACCCCGGATGGCGGGGGGCGGCCACAGGCCCCATAGGCATGCGTGATCGCATCCACAACCCAGTGGGACAGCCGCTGCTTGGAAAGCGCACGGCCTCTGTTAGGGCCACTATGACACACAAACAGCTGTTCCGACTGCCGCATACCGGCAGTAGCGGCAATATAAGCCTCAAGTGCCCTTACCGGGCACAGCAGCTCCGACTGACCATCCTCAGACAGGGAGTCAAAGCGTGCGAGCTGGATAGGCTGGTTAAGATGGGCACGTAAAAGCACCTTGGGTAGGAACGCCACATTCGGCCACAGGACCACCCCTGAGCCATCAGGGTTCCACCGCAGGCAGGTATCAGCCACGGAGAGGGCATGCAACTCCCCGACCCGCTTCGCAGAGGTAATGGCGAGCAGAAAAGCCGTCTTCATAGAAAGCCATTTCAACCCTACCTGGGTCAAAGGCTCAAAGGGAGGAGCGGACACGGCCTCCAGCACCAGGGGCAGGTCCCATGCTGGAGCCCTCAGGGTCCTAGGGGGACGCAGCCTCAGAGCCCCTCTAAGGAAGAGGGACACCAACCTGTGGCACCCCACTGTGGCTCCGTCGACCATCTCGTGTTGGGAAGAAATAGCAGCCACATAGACTCTTAAGGTGGAAGGAGCGTGACCACCATCCAGCAGGGACTGCAGAAACTCCAGAACAGTGGCCACAGAGCAATGTGCTGGATCTACTGCCTTATCTACACACCAGTTAGAGAACAGCCTCCATCTGTTCTCATATTGAACCCGGGTAGATGGTGCCCTGGCATTCAGAATAGTACGCCTGACGTCCGCAGGGTAAACCCTCAGCAGTGGGTCGGGCCCTGTAGCGGCCAAGCCCAGAGTTGGAGGCGACCGGGGTCCGGATGCCAAATCAGACCCCCCCAGCTGTGAAAGGAGGTCCGTCCTGTAGGGGAGGCGCCACGGAGAGCTGCAGCAGAGCCTGCGCAGCAGTGGAAACCACAGTCTCCCTGGCCAAAAGGGGGGCCACCAGAAGGAGCCTGTGGCCCTGCAGAAGTACCCGCTGGAGTGTTGGAAGAATCAGGGGCAGCGGTGGGAAGGCATCCAGAGGACACTGCGGCCAATCGTGAGCTAGAGCGTCCTGGCCAAGGGGGCTGGTCACCTCCGTCCAGGAGAACCAGAGGGGGCGATGTGTCGACTCGCCGAAGCGAAGAGGTCCACTTCCGCCCTGCCAAAAAGACCCCACAACGTCTCGACCACTTCCGGATGAAGCCGCCACTCCCCTGGTGGGGGCATCTGCCGCGAAAGAAAATCCGCGGCCAGATTCCGTTCCCCTGGTATAAATACTGCCCGCAGGCTGGCCAGACGGGGATACGCCCAAGTCAACAGGCTCCGAGCTACCTGGAGAAGCTGTGTCGACCGGGTGCCCCCTTGGTGGTTGATCTGGGCAACAGTGGACATGTTGTCCGATCGAACCAGCACATGCTTGCCCCACAGGTGAGGCAGAAAGTGAACAAGCGCCAGATGCACTAGCTCTAGCGCGTTGATATGAATGTGGTGCTGGGCCGGCCACTGCCCCTGGGCAGTCCTGCCCTGCCATACCGCGCCCCACCCCGAGAGGCAAGCGTCGGTCGTGACCATCTCCCGGCGGGATGGAATGGCGCCCAGGGGTACACCCACAGACAGAAACGACCTCTGTCTCCATGGGGACAGAGAAAAGAGGCACCGCCGAGACACCCTGACCTTCCGGTAGCCGTGCCACTTGGGGTCCAAGTGGAGGCTGTTCAGCCACATCTGTAGTGGGCGCAGAGACAGCAAGCCCAACGGCACCCCAGCTGAAGCAGCTGTCAGTTTGCCCAGGAGCTGGAGGAACTGAAGGAATGGCACCATCCTGCCACCCCTGAAGAGGGGAAGGTGGAGGAGGATGTCGTCTACACGCCGAGGCGACATGGGTCATTGGGATGGGAAAAATTTACTGTCAAGCCCAGCCGGGCCACGGCCAAAGGGAAGAAACCTGAACTGAAAATGCCGGCCGCGAAAAGCAAATCTCAGGAAGCATCGATGGTGCAACGCAATTGGGACATGGAGCATCCTTTAGATCTACAGTGGTGAACCACTCCCCCCTGGTCACCACACGAAGCGTGTCTGACGCGGTCAGCATGTGAAATGGAAGCACCTTCAGGAACCTGTTGAGTCCCCTCAGGTCGAGAATGGGGCGAAATCCGCCACCTTTCTTTGTTACCAGAAAGTACCTGGGGTAGAACCCCCTGGGGTGTAGCAGAGGGTCCACTGGCTCGATTGCACCCTTGGCCAGGAGGGCGGACAACTCCTGGCTCAGAGCTAAGGCCTTCGCCGGATCGTTGACAGTCATTTTGACCCGGCTGAAGGCCAGGGGCCGGCGTCGGAACTGCAATTCGTAGGGGTCTGAAGTACAGGCAGCCCAGTAACTGAGCTGCCGTTGGAAAAAACATCCGACGACCGGCCCCGTGGCCCCAGCGCCTGCCCCCCCCCGCCTCTCGAGGCTCTGGGGGGGGGCGACGGTCAGGCTGCGGGGCACGAGGCTGCCGGGAAGGTAGGCGCCCGGGGGGCCGAAAGTCATCAACAGGCTGCTGAGCAGGCCGCTGAGACCTCCGCAGGCCACCAGGGTAACCAGGTGGCTGAGAGCGCTGCCGGGGGACAGCCGAGGGGCCCCTGGGCCTGCTAGGAGCGGACACACTCCTGCGTAGACCGGATAGCCGCTGCCTGGTCTGAGTAGCCTGGGCAGCTCTCTCCTAGCCTGGACAATGGTGGACATTGTGCGCCCCAACTCCCTCAACATGAGGGCCAATGCCTGTAACGAGGTATCACTCAGACTCTGCAGCGACGGATCAATCTGCGCCTGCTGCAGAGAGGTAGAAAGGCCCAGCAGTAGGTGGGAAAGGGAATTGCCAATCCGACCCATGCGTGCCGCAGCATCATAGGCCTTTGTGAGAAGGTCGTCCGTGACCCTGCACTGAGGCCGGGGACACCTGGCATCCGGCCTCAAAGCCTCATCAGGAGCCAAAATGAGGGCCGCAATGGCAGGCTCAACTGGTGGCATACGGCCTAGCCCAACCTGTGCCGCATCCTGCATGGCAGCCAAGCCGGACCTTGCGTCTGAGGACGGATGGGAAAAGGCCCTGGTGTCCCTCCAACACGCATGAAGCTCCTTCAAGTACTCCTCTGAAGGAGGAACAGTGAGTGCGGTCGGGGCAGGGCTGCGCCTGAAAAAGGCGCTAGCCTGAGCCGCGTCTGTCTGTGGCACATCCAGCTGTAGGCGAGCAAGAGCCATACGCATGATGGCCCCGATAGAGGTGTCTGCTGCCCCCTGCTTCCTGTTACTGGGAGCGGGCGTCACCAGCAAATAATCATTAATCAGACAATAATTAGCTGTGAGCGTAAGCGCTGCTGCTAAACAAGAGTCAAATAATAGCGTTACCGGGAGCGGGAGCGAGAGCACTGCCTTCACCAGTAAGCAATCGACAATGGACAATTAGCTGTGAGCGTAAGCGCTGCTGCTAAACAAAAGTCAAATAATAGCGTTACCGGGAGCGGGAGCGAGAGCACTGCCTTCACCAGTAAGCAATCAACAACGGACAATTAGCTGTGAGCGTAAGCGCTGCTGCTAAACAAGAGTCAAATAATAGCGTTACTGGGAGCGGGAGCAAAAGCACTGCCTTCACCAGTAAGCAATCAACAATGGACAATTAGCTGTGAGCGTAAGCGCTGCTGCTAAACAAAAGTCAAATAATAGCGTTACCGGGAGCGGGAGCGAAAGCACTGCCTACACCAGTAAGCAATCAACAACGGACAATTAGCTGTGAGCGTAAGCGCTGCTGCTAAACAAAAGTCAAATAATAGCGTTACCGGGAGCGGGGGCGAGAGCACTGCCTCCACCGGTAAGATACCCCAAACAGCAATGAGGCAAACAAGAGCTGGGAGCGGAGCGAACACACTGCCTCCACCGTAAATAATAAACAACAGATAATTATCTTCGCTAGCGTAAGCGCTGCTGCTAAACAGAAGTCGAATAAAAGCGTCACCGGGAGCGGGAGCGAAAACACTACTTTCACCGGCAAGCCACACAAAAACAAATTGGTTAGACACCAATAACATTGAGAGCAAGGAGGCCAACGAGTGCTAGGATCGGGAGCGAAAACACTGCCTCAACCAACAAACGCCGACACAAACCTGACTCCACGCTGGTTTGGTCTCAGACGAAGATCAGCTAGCGACAGCCTCTGGAGGACGGGTTGCCCGCGGCTCCGACTGTCGTCACGAGGCTGCACGCAGCCAGCTGTAAACAAAAGTTTCCAACTTCCTTCTCAGCACAAAGTGCAACACGGTACATGCACAGCGAGAAGATGAAAAGGAACAGATCCTCTTACGACACCGGAAGATATAGCCTTCCCGGTGTCACGTGGGGGTCACAGGTGACTATATTGTTATTGGTACTCGAAATGCGCATGCGCGAGGTGGAGATATCCAGTGCTTTAAGCACCGCCTCTGGCGGTCAGTAAGGATGAAATAGAACTGGCCATTAGGAAGTGCAAATCTCTGTAACTGTATATTAGGCCTACTGCACAATAAACACAACACTATCCTCCTCTTAAATATTCCATAAAGTAACAATATTAAATATTGAAAATAAAATAATATTCACACATTTTGCATTCAAGCATACTTAGCATGTGTTGATGTGAGGTGCTTCATCAGATTGGAGTTGCTTGAGGCAGACGTGGCTAAAGTCTTTTTTCCTGGGCATAGCGTGCATGTTACATAAACATTCTTGCCTTTAAGTTCAATAAGTGAGAAGTAGTACCGGTACTTCCAGTTCGAGAATGCTACCTTTGCATTTTCCTGGCTCGTCGCCATTGTCGCTGTCTTGTAGTGTACTGCTCTCTCCAGGCAGCTGATGTGTGGCACTGGCCAAAGCCGACACATTGCTCTTCATTCAACCAAATTGTAGTAACGCGCAACTTTACATTCTCAGTAACGGCAACAGCGTTGCAATGATGGTAAAAGTAATTTATTAGATTACTCGTTACTGAAAGAAATAACGCCGTTAGTAACGCCGTTATACTCTAACGCCGTTATTACCAACACTGGTTACCTGTCTGTCTCTACATATCAGCCCTATGATAGACTGGTTACCACTATGCAGGATCATCAGCAGGTTGATGATGTCACATCCCCACCATCCCACCAGATGGATCCATCTAAACGTGGCTGTGCCTGTTACCATGGACTACTACTGTTACAGTTTTTCTCAGTCGCTTTGGTGCTTTTCTCAGATCAGAATGAAAATTCTCATAACTATTAGTTCATTAGTCATTTGTGCACATCATAGTATTTTCTGCTGTTTTATAACATTATAATTTGCTTATGTCATGTCAGTCAAAATGAACTATACTTATGGATGCTGAATAGTAGTTCCCAATAAAACTAATAGTCTTCATTTCATTGCTTGAGCCATTACATACAAAATTGTTCAACTAGTTATCAAATGTTATACCTTCCTTTATCATTTTTTCCTGGAAATGTCTCCTAAATTAAACAATTGCTCTCAGGTGAACTTCAGCTTTCACTCAGGAGGAGGTGTGTGTATTAGTTGTAACCAATGACAAGCCACTTGTTCACAGTCACTCAGGGATGAATCCCATGAGCCCTCACTTGGCAAGCATATATGAACCGAGTAGGACATAGTGTGGACCATTTCTACAATTCTGTGGCACAGAAATGGAAGGTCTGCATCATGGAAGAGGGTTGATGATTCAGGGAGGAAGGGGACAAATCAGAGGAAGAAGAACAGAAGAGGCCAAATACATAGGCAGATTCCTAATGAAATGAGGGCTACAGTTGTGGACAATGCTGTCAATCACGGCCTCACAATGGCTGAGGCTCGTCGGAGGGTGCAACCAAATGTTGGAAGAACCACTGTGAATTGAAGCTCTACCAAAAGAGTGTTTCTTATGTTTGTTCTGCATACGTGACTGTGGTGTATTTTTCTTTTGCACAATGCTGTAGAATTGCAAAGAGCATATACAGCAAAAATGTGAAACATAAGTATTCAGTGTCTTGTACTTACTCCCCTAACTACAGCAATGTGTAACTTTACTGTAGTTTTCAAATGGCTGTACCAGTAGTGTATAGCGCTGTCTTGAGCATTTTCAGGTCGTGTCACCGAGTTCTGACCTTTTTTTTTAGTGCTGTCAATCGATTAAAAAAAATTAACTAATTAATCGCACAATTTGCCGTAATTAATCGCAATTAATCACTTTCTTTCTTCTGAAGAATAAAGTATGTTATAATGGATATTTAAATGTAAAATGATGGAATGTATGTAGAATCAACACAAAGGAAGTATTTAAATTCAAATACTATTGTTAAATAGCAGCTTTTTTAACTTTAAGCACAGATTCTCTCATGTGAACTACAGATTTCCAAAGAAACCATCAAGGCCATCAAAATGAACTGTCAGCTTCAAAAAGGCATATTTCTTATATGCACTAACAGAACATTTCAAAAAGGTCCACAATAGAACATGCAAATATGGAAAAAAGAACAAGGAAATATTCTGCTGTGAAGTCAGAATGATAAATCCTTTTCACTCCATAGAACAAGTCAGCTTAGTCCTCCTTCACATTCAGCCCGTTACTGAGACAGACCAGTCTGTTTACAATGTCAGAGGACAAAGCACCACACGCCACATCTCGTGTTTGTCACGCAGACAAATTACCGGGATAATTAAAAAAACTACTCTGCGAACCCCCCCCCCCCCCACCCCCCCTCTTACGCTGAACTCCGTTAAAAACTAATGGCTAACGGCTTTGCGGCACACGTCGTCATAGGTCTTACGTCAGCCGCCACGGGAAGTAAACAAAACACAGCTGCGTTAATTTCGTTAAAAAAAATTAACACGTTAAATATTTCATAATTTACGCAAAGATTAACGCGTAAACTTTGACAGCACTACTTTTTTGCATTGGAAAACACTGAGAGAATAAGCTGTCATAATGAAAACATGACAAAGCCATTTGAATATCTTGTTCTAACCGATGGTGTCAAGACTTCTCATTTTGATGACACTGGCAGTTTCATTGACATGAATACTTGCTTTTGAGGAATGGACTATCCATTTTGAGCAAGTGACGTGCTTTTGCAGGTTATCCACTAGGTTTTGCAGTTTGCACTAATTGTTTTGAGAAATGCACTAACTGCTGTCCAAATGTTAATAGTGATGTGAGAAAAGCACCAAAGCAACTGAGAAAAACTGTAATATTACTGATATACTACTACTACTGATAATAATACTAATACTGTTAATACTACTACTGTTAACACATTCAAACCTAGGGGACATTTACTACTACTGTTACTATTCACTCCAGTTCATCCAACTTCAATCTTTCAGCCCCCAGCCCTCCCCGTCACCACTGGTCTGCCCCAGGGCTCTGTCCTATAATAACCAAAACTGCAGCAGCTCCACTGGCTCCCGGTCAAGTTCTGCATCAACTTCAAAATTCCCCCCCCCCTCCCTCCCTCCTAAGAAAAGCTCAACATAGAAAGTTGCACACACTTGTTTGGATTATGCTAGAAGTTATTTGAAGCTTCTAGCTGCTTTTGTCTATGAAATATGAATATTCTTTTGGGTAGTGTCTATGGGTGTTAGTTTTATTTTATTTATTTTTTTGCCAGGAATGGTCCTTTCCTCTCCCTGCCCTAAATATGTGTGTGTGAATTTCTTCTGTGCCATTCATGTATTTGACTTTCTCTATCACTACAGTAACTTTTTGACCGTCATTTTCTCTGATTTGAACTCCTCTGTGTCTCCCGTTTGGGCAAACACGGCCAAGCGTAAATCAGGCTTTCATATTGGCTGTAAAAGCCGATACAGGAGCCAATACGAGCGTCCGATGCATAAACGTAACTCTATACGTCACTAGCAAGATGGCGGATGAGAAGTTGATTGATATACATAAACAAACGGAGAAATGCGCCACAGAGACGAGGAGAAATCTAGTCACATCTTTACAACTTTACGCATTTGTTTTGTTGTCAGAAATAAATCGCTCACATGGACAACCAGGGTACCGTTGTTTAGCCCTGTTTCTCTAGTTTAAGAGGAAAAAAAGGCATGTTTCTAGCGCAAACCGTTACGGAGTTATGACGCTCTAAAGACAACATGATCTTTTGTAGCGTATAGGCTACAATGGGTCTATGCCTCCACTGATTACACACGGCAGCATTTTCATTGCGTTTGGTGAAATGTAGCCAGACTTTCGATCACTTCCTCCTCTCCATGATGCTGCCTGGTTGTTTATAGGTTGTCGGCGCGCGCAGGGTCATCGCAGAGAGAGTGACGCAATGTACCGCGACGCAAAATTTCGAGTAAACCGGAAAAAACGTGGTGCGGAATCGTTAAGGAGAATCGATAACGTTGGAGGCGTAGGATTCCGATGGAATTGGTTAGTTGGAGCCGGTTCTGAGTAGGAACCGGTTCTCGATTCCCACCCCTAATCCAGAGGCCGAGTGTTTACTAGAAGTATGTGCAATACTGAACATGGAGCGGACTAACCTGGACCCCGTTGTTATCGTTGTCAGTGACTTTAACAGAGGATATTACAGCCATAAACTCCCCAAACACCGCCAGCTCATAAAGTGCCCAACCAGAGAGGAGAACACGCTGGACCACTGTTATACAACTTTAAAGAATGCCTATCACGCCGTCCCCTGTGCTGCACTGGGACACTCTGAACACATCATGGCCTACCTTATTCCTGCATACAGGCAGAAATTAAAACTCTGTAAACCTGCTGTGAGGTGTTCTAAGTGGACTAGTGAGGCTAGTGAGGCTGTGGAGGATCTTCAGACGTGCTTGGCCTGAAGTGACTGGGATATTTTCAGGTCTACCACAAACAGTCTTGATGAGTACACAGATGCTGTGACATCTTGATCAGCTTCTGTGAGGACAGCTGTGTACCATCTGCAGGGTGATCTACAATAACAACAAACCCTGGTTTACAGCAGAACTTGGTCAGCTAAGGTTGACAAAGGAGAAAGAGTTTCGGAGCGGCGACAAAGACCGGTTTAAGGAGACCAAATACAGGTTTAGCAAGGCGGTGAGAGAAACTCTCGTATTCAAAGACTCTCAACAGCAGTTCTCAGATAACAATGTCAGGAAGGGTCTGAGGGGCCGCCCACAGGTACCAAAACTTAACTACAAATCTTTTTTTCTCAGTTTTTCCTTGGGGTCGTTTCAAGAAAATCTGCGTCCACACGAATCAATTGTAAACAACGCTGTAGTACATATTCCAGGCCTATATGTGGTGCTGTTTCTGCTATAAAAATACACCAAAAGCAGAGAAAAAGAGACGCAGCATCTGGCAAGAGGTTGAGGTCTGCCAAGACCAAAACCTCACGCCACAAAAACAGTTTCTTCCCGTCTGCAACTGGCCACATCAACAAAGGCCCGGGACCCCCAGGATCCCCCCTTCACCCACCAACACCCACCCCCTGCACTCACACTGTTTGGATCAGTGTGAGTGCAAATGATGGTCTTTACAACCTGTTAACCACATTACTGAAATAAAGTTTCCCTAACAGAAACTTGCAGACTATTTGTGATATGACAAGTCACTTCAGTGGTGGCCAGTAATTTTTTTCTTTCTTTTCAGCCTTCCTCTATCTTATACAGTGTGTGCTGTCATTTCAGTTTACAAATGTCCAGACATCTGTTCCACTTCAACCCTCCACCAAGCTTCTTCTCTTATGGCTCTCATTTATCTTCTCTGCTACTTCTCTATTCTTCTCTTTCCTCCATTCATCTCTGTTGTATGACTCTCTTCTCAGTATCTCCCATTCTCTCCCTCTGTCTGTCAGTCTCGAGGTATTACTGCCAGTTACATCATAGCAGCCTTTCAGCCTAGCCACAATGATGCAACTCCATGCAGACAGACAGATTGCACACACACACACACACACACACACACACACACACACACACACACACACACACACACACACACACACACACAGTCTGCCCATACCCTTTCCTCTCCATTTTTTTTCAAATGACTGAGCAGAGGGAAGTGGGTGGAGACAGAAGCAGGCTCACTCTGGAAGCTGCTGTTCTGGATTCTGACTCATCGCTACATCGACACATTCACACATCTACATATTGTGTTACATTGATCACCCTCTGCTGGGGAACATTGAGAGCAGAAAACATGTACCGTCTTCTGTTAATGATGAGAATAGTGTTCCCGGTTCAGACACACAGTGTGTAGTACAGCTATTGACTGTAAATTGTGATTTTGACTGTTTGTTAACTTTACATATTATGTCAGTAGGACAAATGATAACTGAGGTTGTTATAACAACATGAAATTACTTGTTAAAAACGTCTCAACTACAAAATAAATGCTCAATTGAAAATCCAGGTCCAACTGAATTAGTAATGTATGTCAACTTGACTTTGGTCACGTTTTTTGTGACTTGCAATGCATTATGGGTAGCCGCTGGCCGTCGATACATGTGCTCCGTCCCTTCCATCCCCCTTGTCGGACGACATTTTGTTTCAGCATGGACACTATTTTAACATCTCCTTTACTCGGTGAATTATGGATTTTTTCCGACAACACCACAGACAGTGATTGCCGGAGCAGTGGAAAAAGAGTCAAGACATTTTGGTGAGTTTTCTTTTGTTTTTCTGTCTGTTTTTCTGTCGAGTTTAGAAATGTTTTGTGGTGGTTTAACAAGGTAACGTTAATTAAGCTAGTCTTTGATAAAAACTAAAACAGAAACTTGAATTCTGAAGGTGTACACTTGTATTTTTCTGTTTGATAATTAAAGTAAGTATACAGATGTATAATTTCTTGACGTTTTGTGAGTTTATGTTTATTTTTAGACTACCGGTAATTAAGTTGAGATAGCCTGCGGTACGTAATGTTAACGAGCTGGCAGTGGGGGGAGGGTGACGGGTGTGCGCTACACACACACACACCTGCAGTGGAAAAAAATGTACGTGTCTAGTCAACTGTTTGTCGGGTGTGTAATAATGGCCATTTTAAACGGTAATCGCATAGTTTGCCCAGTGTGGGTAACGTTAGCAGTGCTATAGCACCAGCAGCCTTCGGTTCTCGCTAACGTTACATAAAGTCTTCTATATTTTTTCTGTTAAACAAGCAAAGTAAGTGTCTGAATATTTTATCTCTTGACGTTTTGTGAGTAATGTTTATCAGAGTGATTAAGTTGAGAGCTTGTTTTCACCTGAAGTGAAATATTTCAATGTCATGTCAACTAGTTTCCACAGGCAGCGTTATTTCCACGCTTCCCATTCATTGTCAGCCATGCAATGCCTTTGTGTAGCAGCGAGTGTGGAGAGACGGGGCGCCGCAGCCTCCCGCAAGCTGTCGAAAATCTTTTAAACTGACCCGTGTCGATCTAAATTAAAGACAGATTCAGCAACTGCATAGCTTATTTCTCGCTTAAAATGTTTTCAGAAACACCTTTCGGTGAACTATTTCCATAAAATAAGAGAACGTTTCCAAACGAGCCGCCATGTTGGTCGGTTTGAAATCCGGGAGCAGACAGGCCACCAGTGAAAGCGATCGTCCAATCAGGTGCAGCCATGAAGTGTGCGCGTGAATGTATGAAGGAGAGCGCCTGTCAATCATCCTCCTAGTGGCAGCCCACCAAGCGTGCAGTAACTGGCAAGCAAATATGGCAGCTGCGGAGCCAAAGAGGAGACTTTTTCAATAAATGAACCTAGTATTTTATAGGTTCAAATAGACACAAAATCTCGTTTTTATTCATTCTACTGGTAGTCCCTTTTGCTCAAATAGCACAGGGAGAGATGGGGGCTGCCATCTACTGGTCTGAATCCCCGGTTGGCGGCTGGCTGCATCTTAGACACAACAGTTTAACTGTACATGTAACGTTAGATTGATAAAATAATAAGTTTAACCGACTTGTATTTCTCGTACTGACCAGCAAGTCAAGCTCCATTTAACCAGCTAGTCAAGCACATGCCTCGTAAATGCCAGACGTTGGTGCTGCTTTGGATATACTAATGGGGGAAAAAAAATTAAAACTTCATCTCTTTAGATGTTAAATACATTTTGTTGCTGACTGTCCACAGCAGTACATTGCGGAGCTTCCTGCACCGGTCCTCCTGCTGCTTCTCCGTAACGGGCCCGGCTGAACGGCATCTATGAAAGGTAATACACTGACCTTGAATAAGTACCTCATACAACCACACCCTAGATAATCTAAATTAGTAATAAAGTGCTGTTGAAACTTGCATGCGAGTTGCATCAATGAAATGGTAAGATATGCAAACAACAAATTATTAATTGAGATGTTTGTCAGGGCATTATTATACTAGTGGTTCTTAACCTGGGTGTAACAGATTGTTGTGAGGGGATTATAGGAGATTATAAAAAAAGGGTGCTAGAACAATTTAATATAAAATGAAAGCTCAATAATAATGTTTAAAGTCGAAACAGGAAATGTGAAAGAAAAATAAGGCTTAGGATTGTAATGCCGTTCATAACGGAGTGTTTTTTTTTTTTTTTGGTATAATTTTTTCCCATAGGTCCACATGATGACAACTGACTTTTTTTTCTGCCTGTTGTTTCTTCTTTGTTTTAATGTTGAATGAAGTGGACTTGTAAACTTTGTACTTTTTTTTGTGGAAATCGTAAGAGAATCATTGAACATTACCAAAATAGCCACAGACATTACGGAAGAAATTGTCCACTACCCTGCATATACAAAGACTGTGCACAGTATTTCAGATCTAAACAATCCTTGCAGGTCCACTTGAGAGATCATGGGCTCATAGAACAGGGTAGTGGACTTGTTGGCTTTAAAGTAAAATGCTTGTTGTGTGACTTTGAAGAGGCAGTCAGCCTAAAACAATATATTGCTCATCTTGGGAAGCACCTGAGGAATAGGGAGACTGTTACCTGTCCTTTTACTCACTGTCTTTTCAAATCAAGCGTTTACTCAAGTTTTACATCACATAAATCTCGTTGTCACCCACATTGTACTTTAAAAGACTTAAAGACAGAGATCACTGTCGAAGAACGTGAATTGCCAGAATGTGAAACGGCTGAATCACAGTCACATGTTGCTGACAGTGTTTTTCATGTGCCACTTGAGGATAATTCTGATAATGAACCAGAGTACCATAACGCCACTGAAAAAATTCAGGAAAGGCTTGCATCGTTACTTTTGCGGATGCAAGCAGTCCTGCATGTTTCCAAATTAGCCACTCAAGAAATAGTGAATTTTATGACATTGTGTTTTAATTGGTGAACTAAATGAGAATACAGTAAAAAAGGTCTTAAGCCAGCACAGTTGTAACGTTGATGAAAACACTGTAACTTTGGTAACAGACGCTTTACACGGCCTCAATCCACTCAGCTCTATTTCCCAGAGTGGGTGTCTGGGATCAGATCACAAAAGGTTGTCCTATTTCAAAGAAAAATTTGGTGTCATAGACCCAGTTGAGTATGTTTTAGACTTGCCATTAAAGAAAACCTTTGTTTATGTCCCAGTTCTAAAAACACTGCAAAGATTGTTAAATAGGGGTGATGTTATTGACAAAGTTTTAGAAGAAGCCAATACAGAATCACTACCTGGTCATTACAAGACCCTATTTGATGGATCATATTTCAAAGAGAACCCACTTCTGTCCGGGGAAGATCAGACAATTTCTCTAGGTCTGTATATTGATGATTTTGAGGTCTGTAATCCTTTAGGCACCTCAAGAAAAAAGCACAAAGTGTGCGCAATATACTGGGTAATAGCAAATTTACCTGTTAAATACAGGTCATCATTGTCTAGTATATATCTTGCTCTCCTGTGTAAAAGTGTTGATGCTAAAACATTTGGCTATGACAGGATTGTAGAACCACTTTTGAGAGATCTCCAACTGCTTGAAAACCAAGGGATTTACATCAGTAGGTTGGGAACCAGTGTAAGAGGTACCGTCTTGTATGTATCATCTGATAATTTAGGAGCACATTAATTTGCTGGTTTTCAGGAGTCCTTTAATGTTTACAAGTTTTGTCGTTTTTGTTTAGCCAGTCGTAGTGATATTCAGAGTTGCTCTGTGCAAAGTAAGTCATTTTTATTGAGAACTAGAGTTGAGCCGGATACTCGGCTGAAACGAGTATCCGGTACGGATAAAGCACTTTTTCTGAGTACGAGTATTATACGAGTAATACGAGTCAATATCTGTGCTCGGATTAAATAAAAATCCTCATTGGGTAGCTGACTGTGTCTGCGTCCTGTGATATGCTACAGCCCCTCCCCTACACACTCGCAGATGTGTTGTTGTGTCCGCTCTGATCACTCACACACAGAACAGCTCTCTGTCTCTCCCTCAGTCACTCAGGTTCGCGGGTCGTTTTCCGTTAATGTTTAGGGTTTCTTTCTTCAGCTTCAGGTTTATTACTTAGGTTGGTACTTACTTATGAACTAGTAGAGTTCTGGTACTTCGTTCAGACGTGGTGCCGACTCGCGTTGCGTCTCTGCCTGCCGGAGATTTTTCTTTTTCTTTTTTTAACCGTCATCTGGCTGTCTGGCTCTAACACTTTCTTGCTGTATTTCGTGAAAAAATAAAGCTGGTAGTGGTATAAATATTGGAAATCAAGCTACACACACACACACACACACCTGGGGCCTCATGTACTAAGAATTGCGTGGATTTCCTACTGAAACATTGCGTACGCTAGAATCCAGAAACTGTCGTACGCACAAAAAAAATCAGATGTATCAAAGTGTGCGTACGCATGGATCCAAGCACTTTTCCTTTGTACATCCCAATCAACGTGGAATTGAGCGCACATGTAGAAGTGCTAAACTCCTCCCTGTCCACGCCTCCATTTAAATATGCAAATTAATTTAAATAGGGCCTGCACCGGGGATTCCCCTCTCTGCACCATCAGATCTACAAAATGAGTAAAGGGAAGAAGCGCAACTTCACCGAGTCTGAGCTGGAAACGCTCTTAAACGAAGTCGAGACTCGAAGACCAGTATTATTTGGTAGCCTCTCATCAGGCATAAACACAAAAAAAAAGAAATGTGAGTGGGAGCGTGTGTGTGAGGCAGTGAACGCTGTGGGGTCGGAGCAGCGCACGAATCACTATTACTTTTTGTAAAATATATATATATATATATGTGTATCAAATGTTTCCCTGGACATTGTGGCCTCCTCTGTCAAGCAAGCAATTGAGAAGAAATTGTTTTGTAGCTCATGGGCCTCCCCACAATTGCAATCAAGTTTTTCTGTTTGTTAAAAATGTAATTTCTATTTTTTCACAGTTGGAGTTTGGAGCATCAGCTTACAGCTTCTGCCCGTCTTTAACAATAAAGGTACCGGTATGTTATAAGAGTTTGTTACAGTTCTGTAATTGATATTCATTAAATAACGTACACCTGGGGCACACTGCCTACCTAAGCAGTACATGTGCATCACAGAACCTCTCATTGCAGTGCACATAATAACAAGTACGAGTTTAGGATGATACTTCCATGCACAAACAAATAACCGAGACACTTCAAAGACATGATTATAATATGAACACAATTGTTAATATGACCGCACTCAATCCGATTGTGAAATTATGTAATTTCTGTCTCAATTTTTTTTCTTTCATCAGTTTCATCATGCTGCTGCGCATCATCTTGAGCGAGAATGACATTAGAAAGGTTACCATTGACAACTTGCCTGAGACTGTCGATGACTTCTGCTCAATCCTGAAGACCAAACTGACACTAGAGGGGGACCTTGTGATTCAGTATCAAGACCCTGAATTTGATAATGAACTGTGCAATTTAAGTTGCATGTCGGAGCTTCCTAAAGATAAAGCAACTTTGAAAGTCCACACCAAGTCTTCTGAATCATACCACACAGACTCAACTCTAGACACAGCAAGCCTGTCATCATCTTCCCTCGAGGAGAGCCCCAGTGGTACCCAAACTCGTCAGCTGCCTCAACCATTTGTCATTCCTGCATTTTCTTTTGATGTTGAGTTGAAACTGAAGAAAGGAAATGAAGCCTTCCATAGAGATGGGACCCTAATTGACATTTCAAAAGACATGAAATCGGACATCTTAGACAAGTTAGCAGAAGCCATATATGCTCACAATCCCTACCCATCGCGTGATGAGTATGATCATCTAGCCCAAGCTCTCATCAACAAGCATCCTTGTCTGAAGGAACCAGGGTCTGTCTGTGGGTGGTATTGCTGGAAGTTCAGTTTGAAGTTTAAAATGGGCAACTTTCGGCAGAAGATGCGAGTGGCTGGATGTTCCGAGCTCAGAGTCAATGCACGTACCTCTGGATCAACAAGTTCAAAAAGACTGAAGAGGGCCAGAAAGTCAGAAGTGAACTTCCTGCCAGATTTTCCAGAAGGGAAAGCCCAAAGTGACCTTGAGAGAGACAGACAACAATTTTACACTAAAGAGATAGTTTGGATTATTTGAAGTCTGACTGTATTAAATATTTATCCATAGTCATTGTATTGCATACAGTACTGCAGAAGTGCTGGTGTCAGAAGCTAAGCAATGTACACTTAGGAATATTTTCACCACTTTACCTTTTGTGGCACTTGTGTTTTCCCACCAGAAAAAGCTGGCAAGGTGAAGTGTTTGTATTATTTTTTTTTTTTATGGTGGACCTTATCTACTGTAAGATCTACTGTAGCTACTACACTGACTATGCATAAGTACCTCATACAACCCCACTTCAAATAATCAAAACTATAAACTATAAACTCAGTGTCCAGTTTAAGTACTAATTAAAGCATATTCTTTGACTGTTTTTTTTGTTTGTTTGTTTTTTATATCCACATTCACAGATTGAAGCAGAATTTGCTCGCCTTACATCTGTTGACCTGAAGGGACTCCTTCTTCTCCGGGCTGGACCAGTATCTGGAAAGGTTCCTTGAGCTGTACAAAGCAAAGAGTGGCATAGTGGACCTGACCAGGCTGATGAGATGTCTCAATGATGACGTAAGTGTTCCACCCACTGTCCAAAGTATCCCAGATACAAGTTCTGCCATCTTGTGCTGGTGACATTTAGAGCCAGAGTCTGTGCAGTAGTGATCAGGGTTGGAACCAAGGTATTGAGTTCCTGCCCATACAGCTGGGACATGAGCTGAGCTGTCAGTCATGACATAAAAACCTGCTTTTTATTGCGTCAAGTAGCCAAGAATTGTGGGGAAAATTAATTTGATTTGTACTACGACTTATTTGTTTGACCCATGTCTTATCTATTAATGTGGAGGTGGCTGGGTTTGTGAGTGCAGATGCCAAAGAATCTAGAAAACACTGATAAGCAGCACAGCAGATCCTGAAAGTCTTTAAAAGTATTAAATTTGATTTTCAAAATGCAAGGCAATAAAATGTCTTATTACTTGTTAGAGGTCTGTTTGTTAGCAGATAGAACAAATACCAGTTATTGCTTGTACTGTTTTTTTCTTCTTTTTAAAAGAGCTCCACACACCGAAAGAGGACAGTTCTTCTGCTGGGCCTTCCTCACTTTCTCAAGGAGGATCCCTCCTGTTTTTTTAAGACTGTTGAGGTAAGCATTGTTGAGGTTTTTTTCATTATACAGGTGGTCAAGAATAAGTTATGTTAAAATGGCCTGTCTTAAGCCTAGACTTAAAAGATATTAAGACATTTTTGCTTTCTTTGAAATCTTGTGTAGGCCACAGATGATGAGGACACTTTCACAGAGGGGATGAAAGTTGGTGGTGTGATGGTGAAGGACGGAGAAGTCATCATTGACACGTCAGTGGTCCTTGAGGAAGCAGAGATCCTGTCTGATCTGAAGGACATCCCACATGCCATTGCCTTGCTGATGGGGCTTCTTTTTTCTCTCAACATAGACTATCCAAAGGAACTTAGGTACACATTTGAAGTCATTCAGAAGGTCCTGATGAACATTGGTGGAGGACAGTGTTCCCCACTTGTGCATGGTTTAAGAAACAGACTCCTGCGGAAAACCATGTGAGGTCGTGCTCGGATGACTCATCTCATGCCTAAAACTTTTTTTTTTTAAAGATTATTTTTTATGGCTGGAGTGCCATGCAAGCCTTTTTATTTTTTATTGTTTTATGCAGAGAGAGACAGTGTGGAAAGGGGAGATAGAGGGGGAAGACATGCGCGAAAGAGATTGCCGGGCCGGGAGTCGAACCACTGATCTCCGCGCCGAGGCTGAGCCTCCGTACATGGGGCGGCTGCCTTATCTACTGCGCCACCGACCGCCCCATGGTTTTCGGTTTTGTACATTACTAAATAAGCAGATGCTTTGCAGCCCATTTCTGCCAGTAAAAGAGAAAATGTCAAAAGTCAAACCTGTGAGTTTAAAAAAAGTCGAAATGATGAGAGGGTCAGAATTTCTACTGTTAGATGCTGAGTAATGGGGGCATGTTGCTGGCTCGTTTATTTGTTGCTATTTTAGCATTTCCAGTTTTATGGTGACGGGTAGTTAAACATTTTGGCAAATTGGCCCATTGCCATAATCGCCATAGTCATAGTAGTTATTTGTTGGTGTAAGTTATTTTTAGAACCCCGCAGCGCAGCCGTGAGCTGCTCAGAGCTACTCTATGGAGGCTAATGAGATTTCTTGGTTAAACAAACCTACTGCTATGACTATAGCGATTATGGCAATGGGCCAATTTGCCAAAATGTTTAACTATCCCTTTTAAAGAAAATGTCACACGCGTTTTGTATTGACAAATTGATACTTGAAATGTTCATTTTTTTCAATGTTATGAAGGGGTTGGGCCAGCCTTTATCTGTTCAAATATGGCCTGTGGTGTTAGATGTATCATCCTTGATCTTTGTGGCCCTCCACTGACAGCATTTTCAAGTGTGTGCACCAATAAATGTTTACCGTAACTGGTTGCATGTTGATTGTTGGTTGTCATATTTCTCTTTGAAACAAACTTGCTATAGCCATTAATTACAGGTAACTGTAATATTTATTTTGTTAAATCACTTTTTTTTTATTTAAATAATTTTGATAAGGTTTTGCTAAGCATGATTTTGAATATTAGGTTAAATGGCCAATCAGAAATGGAGTTGGAAGTTTCAACACCCGGAAATGGAGTTGAATAATGTACACATTTAAATCTATTTTACTAAGACGAAGTTATTATAACAGGCTACATTAGTTGTGTTGAAATGGATGTTTAAGTTCAATAGATTAATTAATTTCATTCAAATGTCCTGACACTTTTAATTAAGCCAAAATAGATTTGCAAATTCAAATGACGACCCTAAACAGTTCAATCAATTAATAAATCCAAGTCAGTTTAACTGAAACAAAAGGTTTACACAACTGACCATTTTAATTAAGATTAAATAGATTTTCAAGTTCAGACAACTACCCTAAGTTGTTCAATCAATTAACAAATCCAAGTCAACTTAACTGAAACAAAAGGTTTACACAACTGACTATTTTAAGTGAACTGAAGTAGATTTGCAAGTTCAAACAACTACCCGTAGGAGTTGAATCAATTATGAAATCTAAATCAACCAAACAAATGCAGAGGTTTACACAACAAGGAATATTTAATCAAGATAACAAATTATTTTATTTCACTTAACTTAGAATTTTGAGGCAGCCCTTTCACTCATATTTTTAAGTTGAAACAACATGTTGGAATTTACAGTGTTGGCGGCTATAAAACTATAAGTTGCAATTATCTCTTATCTCAAGTAAAATTGTTAACTGAAAATTGTTTACTATCAGGGGTGATTGTAAAGGACAGTTTGGCGAATAATCATACTGTTATTTCTACCGTTTTCCTAATATGTTTGATACATTCTGTATTGTTAGTCCTAACCAGTATCCAAACACTTTGGATGCTTTACGGTAGTTGCTGCATTGCATTACAAGCACAGAAAACAAGATGAACATTCACCCACAGGCAACATCAGAAATATTTCAGCATGCCATCCATAACATTGACAGTGTTTCCTCTAGAGACATGGACCACTGATAAAAGCTAAAATAATCATTAATATGATCTTGTGTGGTATTTGACCGAGTTAGGGGGAGGTTCTGCACGCATGCGCATGCACACATGCACGCACGCACGCACGCACGCACACACACACACACACACACACACACACACACACACACACACACACACACACACACACACACACACACACACACACACACACACACACACGCAGAGGTGAACAGAGGACAGACACGCACAATCTGTCAGCAGTGCACGCTAACATGCTGGTACCAGGTACCAGCCAGCCAGCTGAAGTAGGAGACCGAAGTGCTCGCGTCAGGGCATGTGGTTTGACCAGTGTTTGAAGGTAGATGGGTGCCGTTCAATTGATGCCTTGAGGCCAGTGCCATCGTCTTGAATTGGATGCGGGCTGCAACAGGGAGTCAGTGGAGATTGAAGACAAGGTGTGCTGCAATGGTTTAGTCGTCGAGGCCAGGAGTCCAGCCAGGAGAGAGTTGCAGTAGTAAAGGCGGTAGATGACCGATGCTTGGACCAGGAGTTGGCGTTGCATCCTATGTGAGGAAAGTTCGAATTATAGAGGGCAAATCTGCAGGATTTGGCCACAGCAGTGATGTTGGGGGTGCAGGATAGTTGGTCATCGAGGATTACACCCAGGTTCCTCGCAGTTGACGACGGCAATACTGTGATGCCCTCGACAGTGACCGGTCCATGCGACGGCAGTCTTTCCCCGGGATGAAGAGGAGTTTTGTTTTATGGATGTTAAGCTTGAGGTGATGTGCAGTTGTCCAGACGGAGATGTCTGCCAGACATTCAGAGATGTGAGTTGCAATGTGAGTGTCGGAGGTTGGGGGGAAAGAGGAATAGCTGGGTGTCATCTGCGTAACAATGGTAGGAGAATCCATGTGATCCTAGTGATCTGGTGTATAATGAGAACAGAAGTGGTCCTAATACTGAGCCTTGAGGGACACCCGTGTCCAGAGAACAGGGTTCGGACATAGAGTCATTCCATGTGACCGGAATGGCGCAATTTGTCAGGTATAATGTGAACCAGGTTAGAGCAGAGTCAGTGATGCCAAGTTCAGCCAGGGTGGAGAGGAGGATTTGGTGGTTGAGAGGAATGAGCTTAAGGAGCTCATTAAACTGTCCTGCTGGAGCACTATGCTCTCAGAATGAAGTTTCTTGTCGTTCCATTGGCTTAGAGTTTCTGAAAGTAGAGCGGGTGCCAGAGCTTTCTGGCATGCGGCGGAATATGTGTAGGTTTTCTGCTGTCCAGATCCCGATGGAGAGCATGTTCTACCATTTGGTAACCAGGAGAGAAAACAGTGGTGATTTCATCACTTGACTTGGTGTCCCTGGCAGTGAGGGCATATCAAGCCAATTGGCTGGTGCAGATCGGAGTGAGTGTGCTAAAGTGTCGGGTTTAACCATGCCCTAGATGTAAGCTGGGCCTGATCCATTAGCAGCACAGTGTGTGAGTACTAGTGTCTTGAAGCAGATGTGGGCAGCTACTGGTAAACAGTGAAAAGAGCAGCGGAGCAGAGTAGTGTGAGAGAACTTAAGTAGGTTGAAGACCAGAATTCTGGATGAGCTGCCGAGGTCGGATGGCAAGTGTAGACACCAGCCTGGAGAGAGTTACAGTAGACTAGGCGTGAGATGACAAGAGCCCAGACCCGAACCTGTGCCGCCTTCTGGGTAAGAAGGGGATACATCCTCCCAGCATGTCGGCATGATTGGGTTGTTGCAGCAATGTTGGCAGTAAGGGAGAGTTGGTGGTTCACGCCCAGGTTCCTTGCAGTCTGGGTGGAGGCTACCACAGATATGTCAATGGTGATGGTAAGGTCTTGAGTGGGAGAGCCCTTGTCTAGAAGCTTGGTCTTGTCCTGCACACGTTGTCTTGTGGTCACAACACTGTCTCTGATAGTGCAGGTCCTGCTGCCATCTTTAGTACGTGCACTGTCTCCAATTTTGGCCCCCTTACTCCACCTAGTTCCTTTACACCTGTAAAATCTGTAGTTGATCCTCATATCTCAATTCCAACTCCTATCAGCTCTCATATCCCTATTAGAGTTACTGATAGGCATTGTATCCTGTCAAAACGCTTCCACTGTCCTCATACCAACAACCCTGATCCCAGTAAAGTTAATCACACTAGCACTCATGGGAAGTCCACATCTAACCTAATTAGTATTAAAACAGTTCCTGTCCCTTCAGTTCTTCCCCCTGTCAACCTCAGTTGTGCTTTACTGAACATTAGGTCACTCTCCAGTAAGACATTTTATATTAATGATTTTATTTCTCACTATGTTTTGCATTTCTTTTTCCTCACTGAGTGCTGGCTTTCCTCCACTGCCAGTGCTGTTCTTATCGAGGCATCACCCCCTGAGTATAGCTTTTTATTTTCTGCTAGGAAAGACAAAACGGGTGGGGGACTAGGGTTGGGCATCGAGATCCGGTTCTAAATAGGAACCGGTTCCTAAACTCCGGTTCCGGAACCGTTAAGAAGCTGTTGGAATTGCGATCCTGTTTTTCGGCTCTTAAACGTCCGCACTAGTTTGTTTGTTTTACTCCGCTCGCACTAGTTTGTATTACTCCGCCCGGCGTGCGGAGACTCCGCGATAGAACGATCAGTAACGAGTAGTCTAACGCACTACTATTGCCAAACCAGTAGTCAGATTAAAGTTACTTATCCAAATACACGGTGCGTTACTATTTTTGTCAGTAAAAAAAAAGATCTGCTTTCTTCGTGCGTCTCGGGGGTGAAGTATGTTAGCCGACACCTTCACGGACGGTCGCGTGTAGTCGCTATACCGGCAGAAATGTAAACAATGGAGGGGGAAAGATACGCATGTTCCAGCTGGAAATACATGCATTATTTCGACTTCATCTCAGCAAAAGATGGCAACATAAAGGCTCGTTGTACACTCTGTGTTAACAACAAAGTGTTGTCTACTTTCAAGAATACAACGTCAAACTGGAAAAAACATTTAGAGTCACAGCATTGCACAATCACATTAAAATAGCAGGTCCCGTCCAGTGATGGTGAAAAGGCGCAGCGTGTGAATAAACAAGACGAGTTCTCGATTTCACGGAGCTCCTGCTAACTCAGTCTGTGCTGAAATGCGAGCGGAGTCTCTCTTGAGTGTTTAGTGGAGAAATGTCTCGCTGCTTGCTGGCCCCGCCCCCTCCCTTCGTCATCACGCCGCTCATACTTGAGGACTGTGCTCATTTGTTTCATACAACCAATCCTTGCTGCTCTAATGCCGGTTCAATATTCATAAAATGTTCATTCATGATGTTACTGCCATTACAATATGCAAACAATTATTTAAGTTAAGTGAAGTTAAGAAAGACTGTCTTTATTTTTTTTATATAAAAACATGTATTTTCTATCAGGACATAGTTTTCAAGTGCAACTTAAAATGTCAGTGGATACATTGTTGATGTTACTGTTAAAAAAACACATCAATACAGTGAGTATTGGCAATAATCGGTAGTCTGATGCAGCTGTTGAATGTAACTAATAAAGTAACTTGTAATCTAACTTAGTTACTTTTAAAATCAAAGGAGTAGTCAGTAGTCAGATTACTTTTTCAAAGTAACTGTGGCAACACTGGACCTGTTGACCTGCACCTCAAAGAATCAGAATCGAGAATCGTTTAGAACAGGAATCGAAACAGAGGATCGGGATCGGAATCGGTAAAATCCAAACGATGCCCAACCCTAGCGGTTATTTTTTCTAATCAATTTTCCTGTATAACATGCTCACTTGGTAACTTTGCATCTTTTGAGTACCTGGCCGTGCTTATTGGAAACCGCCAACATATCCTGGCATTACTCATTTATAGACCACCCAGGTTTAATCCCATCTTCTTAACCGAGTTTTCTGAATTTTTATCTACCGCTCTGATTAAATATGACAAAATAGTTATGCTGGGTGACCTGAATTTTCACATTAATGTGTTTTGGATTCCAAAGCAACCGAATTTCTGGATCTTCTTTCTAGTCTCAACTTCATCCAACATGTCTCTGGCCCCACTCATAATCTTGGTAATACTTTGGATCTAGTCTGTACAAAGGATGTTACTGCTGGCCTCCCTTCTATTCTTCAGGTCCCGGTGTCTGATCACTCTAGTATCTTTTTTAACCTGCTAACTCATGCACTGACTATTCGCTCTGAATCTAACCCCCACTCTTTTCGTCCGATTAACAACCATGTTAAGTCCCTTCTAGCTGATCATCTGCACGATAAACTTGAGTCTTTCTCCAACACTGCCATGTCCGTCAACAACCTCATTGATGGCCTAAACAGTGCACTGTCAGAATCGCTCGAGTTCTTTGCCCCTCTTAGAACTAGTAGAGGCACTCAAACAAAATCTGTGCCTTGGTTCTCCGACCACACTCGCTCATTAAAACGGGCATGTCGTAGACTTGAAGACAGATGGCGCACCTGTAAATCAGAGTCCTCACGCCTTGCCTGGACTGTTAGTTTTAAACATTATAAACATGCCCTTTCTGCTGCCAGATCTTCTTATTTCTCCAACTTGATTGAAACCAATAAGAACAATCATCGTGTCTTGTTTAATACTGTGGCCAGGCTTACACTCTCTTCAGCTGTTCCGTGCTCCTCTTTCACAGCGAACAATTTTCTTGAGTTTTTTACCGATAAAGTCTCCCTAATAAGGGACAATATCATTAGCCAGCAGCTCTCTAGTACCATGACAAGCCAGCACTCTGGGTCCTGGCCCACGGGTTCACTCGCTCAGTTTCAACCCATTTCTGCTGAGGCCTTGGCCTCAATGGTTTCCGCTTCAAAGCCAACAACGTGTTCACTAGATCCCATCCCTTCTGACCTCTTTAAGGACATTTTTCCTATTCTAAATACCCCTATACGTGCCATTTTGCACGTTACTTATCGTTCATTTATCGTTATCGAGGTGAGTTCCTCAATATATCGTGATATTGATTTGAGGTCATATCGCCCAGTCCTACCGTAGACCATTGTGTGCTTCTACACCGACTGTTGGTGTTCGGGGGCTGGCGCTCTCTTGGTTCCAGTCTTACTTATCTAGTAGAACCCAACCAGGGCTGTAAACTAGCGGTCGCCACTCGCCAAATGCGACTAAAATATTCCCCTGGTGACTTAATTTTGGAGGGATACATGCCACTGGGGCGGGTAAATGTTTGTCCCGATGGTCGTGCTCTTGCAATAAATTATGCATGATATAACAAAACATTGTAATAGCTGTAAACTGATAAATTATGACGGTAGCAAACGTCAAGCTAAACCGGTGATTTGTTGTGTGTCACACTGAAGTAGCTCCCCGACATCACCGCTGTAGAAAATAGTTCCCCCAAAGCAACGTAGTGAGCGCGTCACCGCTCTTTAAAAGTTTGGCGCAGTGAGTGTGATTCACACCGGCCGCGGAAGCGCTGCGAATAGGCGCGGCTGTCCGCGTCTGCTCTATTTTTCACGCGTGCCGCGAGCGAACGCATCAGTTCTGGCAGTAAATCACACTAAGAAACACGAGACAATCCGGTCAATTTTCAAAATAAAATACCGCGATTGACAAATGCGATCATATTTGTGTATCTCAACTTGCACTGGGAAACAGGAAGAGAAAATACATTTAATAAATGTGAAGAGTAGATAAACAAATATGCGTATTTCAACGGTATATCTGCACTACCATTCTCTCTCTCTCTCTCTCTCTCTCTCTCTCTCTCAGTTCTGATGAGTAATTAATGAGTGTTTCCTTTGTCACAGTTTTGCACTGTTAAAGTTTTCAATTTGCAATGTTTGAGATGAAATGAATGAAATTCAATTAATAATATTAAAATGTATTTCTAAATAATACTTTGGCCTCTTTTTTAAGCATGTGCTCTATAATACTGTTATCTCAATGAAAAGTACTGAAACAGATATATATGCAACAAAAAGAGGCAATTTATATTTGGCCGGTAAAAAATTGACTTGGCCGGTAGATTCTTTCATCTACCGGCCCCCTTGGCAGGTGAGCCAAAAAGTTCGTTTACAGCCCTGACCCCAACGTGTTAGTTTTAATAACTCTTTGTCAGATTCCTCTACGGTTACCGCTGGTGTGCCCCAGGGTTCTGTCCTGGGCCCTCTGTTTTGTATTTACATGCTCCCCCTAGGTAGGATAATTGCAGATTTTGGTATTAAGTTCCATTTCTATGCTGATGACACACACATGCAGGCTATACATCCCACTGCAGCCTAATGACCCCTCTCAAATACAAAATCTGGAAACATGTGTAAGCCGAATCAAGAGCTGGATGACTCATGACTCACTCTTGCTTAACACTGCTAAAACTGATTTGCTGCTGATTAAGCCTAATAACTAAAAGCACTTTTCTGAGACTTTCTGTCTTAACATTGATGGTTGCTCAATCCCTGAAAGCACGCACATTAGAAACCTTGGTGTTACTTTTGATCCAACCCTGACTTTCCAGACTCACATCAAGGACATCACAAGGACAGCCTTCTTCCACCTGCGTAATATTGCCAAAATCCGTCCTGCTCTATCCCGGCAAAGCGCTGAGGTGGTTCTCCATGCCCTTGTGACCTCCCGCCTTGATTACTGTAATGTCCTTTTTTCGGGCCTTCCCATTTGTTCTACCAGGAGTCTTCAGCTTGTGCAAAATTCAGCAGCCAGACTATTAACAAAAACAAGTCGATTCTGCCACATAACTCCTGTTCTGGCATCATTGCATTGGCTGCCCATTCAGGCTAGAGCTGATTTTAAAGTTCTTCTTTTAACTTTTAAGGCCTTAAATGGACTTGCTCCATCGTATTTAACTGAACTACTCTCTCCCTACATTCCGCCACGTCCTCTTCGTTCCCTTAGCTCAAACCTCCTTGTCATCCCCTCAACCAATAAAAAATCAGCTGGAAGAGCCTTCTCCTACCGTGCTCCTTTTTTATGGAACGGCCTCCCACTTGACATCAAAGAACTTACATCCGTTACAAATTTTAAGTCCCGTCTTAAAACTCACTTTTTTACCCTATATTTTGGTTGTAACTAATTCTTCATTGTTTTATCATTTCCCTCTGATGTTTTTTATTATTGTTTTAAAGTCTGCTATCATTGTTTTTATGTTTTTATTGTTGTTTTATAGTCTGTTATTATTGTACTGGATTTGTTGTAAAGTGTATTGAGACCATGTACCATGGTGATTTTGCACTTTAAATAATAAATTGATTGATTGTCTAGGTTAAGTTTCAGGTGGTGTGCGGACATCCATGGAGAGACGTCAGTCGGACAAGCAGAGATTCATGTTGATGTGTTTCGGACTGGGGAAAAGAGAGAATAAGTTGGGTGTCGTCTGCGTAGCTGTGGTAAGAAAGGCCATGTGAGTGAACAACGGTTGTGAGAGAGTTGACATTCAGAGAAAAGTGGAGGGGACCCAGGACAGAACCTTCAGGGACCCCAGTAGTGAGTGGACAAGGTTCTGACACATATCCTCTGGTTTTAGAGGATGTGAGCAGATCAGAGACACCAAGATCCTGGAGGATGGAAATGAGGATCTCGTAATTCATCATGTCAAACGCTGCTGAAAGGTCCAAAAGAGGAGAGAGAGGCTGCTAGCAATGTGACATCTCTCAGTGACAGTAAGAAGGGCCATTTTGGTTGAGTGGCTTGCCTTGAAACCAGACTGGTAAGGATCAAGAAGGTTGTTCAGATAAAGATAGAGGAGAGTGACTTGCCAGTGAATTCTTTTGAAGGCATTCTCTTGAAAACTGACTCAATATGTTTTGTGAAAACAGACACAATATCAGATGTGTATCTAACAGCTCTTGTAATAATGCCCCTCCACAGTTCCCAGAGCTAATCTGGGTTAGAGGTAGTGATGTCCAAATGAAGCTTCATGAAGCATTTTCTTTATTTTCTGAGCCCAATAGATGGCGCTCTCTGTTCAACAAAGGGTTGAAAGCAATGGAAATATATCGGCCTTCAACCCTTTGTTGAACAGAGAGCGCCATCTATTGGGCTCAGAAAATAAAGAAAATGCTTCACGAAGCTTCATTTGGACATCACTAGTTAGAGGCCCAGAATTTCTTTTCACAATTCCCGTAATCTCTCTGCATTATGATTCTAAAAAATGTACTAAAATGTAAATTACATTGCGCTGAGAATAAAAGAGATAGAAAATTGTGTCAAGGCCATCAGGAGTTCTGCTGAAGGCATCAACTTTTCAGAACAAACCTTAACATATCAAGGAAAACAACTCCCCATTTACAGTTTGCAGGTTCATTCTGGACAGACAGTTGTATTAAATGCCGTTCCTTGAATTAAAAAGAGTGGTGTATTTGGTTTTAAAAATACAATGAATATAAAAACAACATAGACCTCTTTCACCATAGGCTCCAAGTGAAGCAAGTATAAAACTGGATCCAGATAAGATTATTATTTTTACTTTTATTTAATAGTTTTACACCTATAAATGATATCGGACATGTAGTAACCATTCAAATCAGTATAGCATGATAGTCAGAGCGGTGGCCGTTTTAAGCCAGACTAAATAAGTAACAATTTAATGCTTTATCCACACACTCCGTCACACAGAACATAAAATATCATCAAGGTGAAAATATCACTTTATTCAGTGTCAGAATGATCAAATCAGTGCAAATGATTGATGAAATTGTTCCATGTGAGTGAAATTATACTTCAAAATCACACCGAGGAGCCATAGATTAACACATTAAAAACTCATTGATAGACTGAACAGCAGCTGGGCAGACAGCTGTGTGTGCGTGTGCATGTGTGTGTTGCCTGTCATTACATCATACGAGGGCAGTGGCGACATGATGCAAGTCTCTAAAGAGGGAAACCCATGCAATGTAAAAAGAGAATAGGTCATAAATCGTACTGCCTGGTAGAAATGAGAATTACTAAGAAAAAATTACTACTGAATAAATATTTTCGATTATCAATTGATTGAGGAACACATAAGCGTTGTTAGTTGTTGGGTTCTGAGGATTCTATTTTGCTGTTATTTCTGATGATTACTGGAATAATATTATGAATTAAAATTATTTTGGCACTGGCAGGATAATCGTGGCATTACATTTTCATTTCCCATCCCATGAATATACTAAAGTCTATATTGTAGACTTGATATTTAGTTGTTTTGACTCTGAAAATCATGAGCATGTTCTACTCCTGCTATGTGTTAAGTGTCTGAGATAACTTTTGTTGTGATATGACAATAAAATTGAATTGAAAATTGAATTTCTGTTGGTACTCACCACCAATTTGGCTGGTCAGGCAGGTTCAAAGGGGCTTGTACAATCCTACTCTGGGGTTGTTGCTAACTTTAGAAGTAAAGCTACCAGTTGGCTCTGACTAAAATCACAGGCAGCAAGGGAGTAGGTTTGGTGGGGACACAAAAGTGCTCCAAGGCAGCACTCCTGAAAGTTGACGTTTTTTTTGCATTAGCAATCATAATTTCACGTCATGAAGATGTTATAGGTTAGATTACTTAATATTAATTAATTATATTTTATCATTATAAAATCACATGATCATCTAGAATCTGAGGTTTTATTGTATTTCCACCACAAATTTTCTTTATTTTTGTTTTTAAACCGTTGCTGTCTTCTACACAAATACATGAAAATAAGAATTAAAAATAACTTTAAAAAGGTGTTTCTCTTTGGCATTAAATGTTCTCTTTTATTCAATATCTGTATTGTTGAGCCTCTCCCTATACACCCTTGAAGTAACTTACACTTTGACTCCTAAAGAAGTCCCTTATATCCACTTTTCTTTTCTTCACGCACACACGTACACGCACGCAAACAGACATAAACACAAATGTAAATGACACCACTGATATTAAAATCCATCTCGCTGACGTGACCCAGGAAGAACAAATGCCGAACATGTTGACAACTTACACTCGCAGTTGCAGATAACATGCACTGCCTCTCGTCCGGTCCAACTAGCAGGTTGCAGGTAGTTTTAACAAGCAGAAGGAGTGACAGTGGGGACAGCCAATCACATGTAAGTTAGCGAGAAACCGGCAGCCGATCAGGGAGCGGTATTTAGGTTAGAGGCGGGACTTCTAGCAGAGACCGACATAACCCTTTGTGTGCCATAATCATTGACTAAACACTACGGACAGCGGTTGTATTGATAGTGACTATACAGTAGCGGCTGAATATTGGTAGGGACGTGTCCCTAGCGTCCCTACCCAATTCTACCCAATTCTACTCCCTTGACAGGCAGTAACCTGCCAGGGTTAAATGACTAAAAACAAACTTTCTAACTGCTGTCAGTTTTATTTATGCCACTGCAAATAAAAACAAAACTTAAAATAGTGGGAATGCTGGATCAGCAGTTTAAGCAGTTTACATAATTTTTCTCCAGATGAAAAGAAGCTGGTCAGACCATGTTTATCAGACATTTACATTTAGGGCATTTAGTAGACATGGCTGTCAACTTACTTCCCTAAATATTAGCAGTAAAATGAAACATCCAACTTATTATTCATATGTAAACGGACCGTAGTGGATCTGAGGGAGAATGATGAATGGTGTCAGCTGTGGACTGATGTTGGTGTGTGAGCTGGTGTTACCTGGAAAACATGTCTGCAGGTGTTCAGTTAGGGCCTCTTGAGTGACAGGCTTGTGGGCGGAGTTCATAGTAGAGATAGCCAAAAGCAATACTTCTCCCAAAGGGATGAATTGCGACTGGCTGATGGGGGACATACTGATGGGTGACACATCACCTGTGAAAAGACAGAAATCAGTCACTTTGAGTGACAGAAGACATATGAAGACCATGCAGTCTCACGTCTCAGATCTACAAATAAAATTCCTGGTTAATCCAATAAAGGTATGAAATGCTCAATACTAAAATGAATGCTGTCTTAGCACAAGGACTTTCTCATTTGGTGCTGTGGTGAGTTTTTGTGGCAGCAGGTCGGTGTGTAAATACAATAGTAACAGTTTATATATAAACTAGAGTGTGCGTTCATGGTAATGAACGAACATTTCAAACCAGTGCAACTTGAATAGTTTTTCAGACTAAGCAGATTAAAAGAGTTGAAGGATCTTTCAACTTGTGGGTCTCTAAGAATGTGTACATAATGCATATAGCCGTGATCACGCTGAAATGGGTCACAACAGCAGCAGCTGCTTTAAAAATGCTTAGCTCTTAAGGAGCTCACTGGACTAGTTAAATACACAGACGATTTGCTAGTTGTTTGTAGCTCTTTCAAAAAAAAAAATACCAAACCAATATCACAGAAGCTTGTGTGAAGTGGAACGGCTTGGTACATCGGTCAAGTCATTGCTGCTGCCAGAGTTTAGAGATGCACCAAAACAACTCCGACTGATGACGGCCATGTCCGAAAATGGATCAACATCGGGCATGAGTATAAATTGTTAGCTCTGAGGTTGCTGCTGTTGTTTCCCGATTTGAAGGGAGTTTGAGAACGGAGACACAAGGGGACAACTACATTTTGTCTGAAGAAAGGAAGAAAGCTGCATTGTATCTTGTTGGTAAGTCAGAAACTAATTTGGGTTTAGGCATTATGGGCGTAGAGCTAGTTGTAATATTTAGGCCTCGTCCACATGTACAAAAACGAACTTTTTTTTCTCTGTTTTTCTTTGGCGTCGTTTCAAGAAAATCTGCGTCCACACGAATCCACTGAAAAGGACTCAGCGCGCTGTAGTACATACGCCAGGCCCTTATGTATTGCTGTTTCTGCTACAAAAATACACCAAAAATGCAGAAGAATAGACGGAGCATGGGGAAGTAAAAACGTTGCTTGACAGGATGTTTGCCGTTGCTATGGCAACAAGTGAAATCTACGGCTACTATCCACCCGACCACCCAGATCAATAAACACCCATAAGATGACAATTTGGCCCATATAATTAAAACCAACAATAACCATCAACAGCCATCACCCTAAGGAACTTAACGAGGCGTTGTCACACTTTGTGATGGATTAATTAGAAAAATAAATGCGTTGGTTGTTTGTTAGTGTAGCAGTAGGAGGATTTTGTCTTTATTTCTCCTTTATTTTGTTTATACTTGGTTACTATGGTTTCCGTTCTCTTTCTGTTTCCGTACAGTTGACCGGTATAAAAGCGGTAGTCCGCCCACCAGTTCTTCCTCTGCTCTCTCCTCGCCTGTGGTACTTCCGGGTCAGAGGTTTTGCCCGACAGGTATGGCCGCACGCTGTTTCTATCTCGTTGGTCGTTTCCCTTTGTTAGGTTGCTACAAGCATGTGTGTTATGTTTTAGGGCGACTGTTTGTGTGCTGCTCTCTTTTCTCCCATCCGGTGTGCGCGCGCTGGTATAGATTGTTGGCAGTGGTAAGTGTCATCTCTCTCCGTTATGGTGATTATTATGGCTAGGTGGCTAATGCTAGTGTGGTCACAGGTAAATGCTGGCGGCTGCCTGGAGTCCTTTGTTTCCTCCTCCCTCCTCTCGGGTGTGCGAGTGTCTGTGCTGTTAAAACGGCGTTACCCGGTGGCCGTCGGAAGCGCAGCTTGCTTCCAGCTAAGGACTATGTCCGCACGTCTTGGGCAGGACGGTTGCTCTGTTTTGTGTTTTTTACACTGAGGGCCTTGACCGGGGACTGGTCCTCTCTTATTGAGTGTATGTGAATGGGTGATTCAGTGAGTGATAGTGTGTGTTTCAAATTATATATATATATATATATATATATATATATATATATATATATATATATATATATATATATATATATATATATATATATATATATATATATATATATATATATATATATATATATATATGTAAAGAACAGTAGATTGATTTGGGCTGTCACCTCGTTCTCCTTTTTTGTGTGCTGTCTGTTTGAGCCAGTGGATGGCTTTGTATTGCCATCTAGTGGCCAATCTTGGCGAGGGTGGTAGGTTATAAAAGGGAGCCTGTAAGCTCACCTGTGCGTCTCCTCACATGTGCGCGTCTGCCTACCTGTGTGCGCCCCCGTCACCATCTCCTTTGTTTTGCTGGGTTGGCGTGGCGTCTGTGCTGCTGAGGTGTTTCTTTGATACCGAAGTAAGCTTGCTCTATTTTAATGTAATCACTATCATCTTTATGTTGTTCCGGTTGCTGCAATCTGTTCTAAGTTTGTTTGTTGTTATTAGGGGGAATATGGTTCTCCAGAAGGCACCTTCAACACAATGATATTAGCTCCCTTGGTTTAGTGGAACGAGGTATGTCTAACTCGTATTTGGGCTTTTATTTTATTCCCGAGTTTGAAATAAATGTTTTTCAATGAATGTATCTTTTATTTTTCTTTCTGTATTTCTTTTCCGTAGTTTTCACGGTGCAACAGCAACAATAAAATTTAAGCACCCGTCATGAATCTCTCCGCCTTATTTGTTGACGCCAAGGGTCCGCTAAAATATATATATATAATATATATATATATATATATATATATATATATATTTATTAGGGCTGTAACGGCACACGTATCGAAACTGAAATCGCGACACTCTGATCCACGAACCTGTCTCGCGGTGTGAGAAGGCAGAATCAGGACACAACTTGTGTTTCCCCGCGTCCCATTCATTGTCTATGTGAAAAGCCGTGCAATGCATTCTGGTAGCGTCGCAGCGAATGTCGAGAGACGGCGCGCGAGTTGGCCGCTCCTCATTTGCATAAGGTTGAAGTGAATCTACTTTATGCTAATCAGAGGCGCCGGGCTCGACTCGCCGCCCTCGGGAACGCTCGCGAACGGAAAATCTTCTAAACTGAATGTTGTCAATCTAAAATAAAGACAGATTCAGCAACTGCATAGCTTATTTCTTGCTTAAAATGTTTTCAGAAACACCTTTCGGTGAACTATTTTCATAAAATAAGAGAAAGTTTCCAAACGAGCCGCCATGTTGGTCTGCGTGAACTCCGGAGCAGACAGGACAGCTGTGAAAGCGATCGTCCAATCAGGTGCAGCCATGAACTGTACGCGTGATTGTTTGAAGGAGAGCGCCTGTCAATCAGGGCTCAAAAGATTACATGGGCAATTGCAACATTCATGGATCTGGACATGCGCCCCTTTTCGGTGGTGGAAAATGATGGGTTCAATTTTTTTTGCTCATGTTATTGAGACCTTACTTGAGACCATAATACTGTTCTTAATCTTAAGTGTTCAAATCTGTCCAGTTTATAAAGATTTTAAAATGGTCTATTTTTATAGTATTTTATTTGTATGTTATATTTATAACCATACTTGAGACGATAATATTGTTCTTAATCTTTAGAAAGGTTTTCAACTGTTCTATTCTTCTAGTGTTCCAAGTTATTGAAATATTACATAAATAAAATGTTTAATTAAAAAAAAAAAATCTCTCTTCTCACTAACAAAAAAATCGAGGTTTGTGTCGAACCGTGGGTCAAAAATCGTGATACAAACCGAATCGTGAGTTTGGTGTATCGTTACAGCCCTAATATATATATATATATAAATATACAAATATATAATATATATATATATAAATATACAAATATATTATATATATATATATATATATATATATATATATATATATATATATATATATATATATATATATATATATATATATTATATATTTGTTTTCGACCTGTCCAGGGTGTACCCTGCCTTCGCCCAATGACAGCTAGGATCGGCTCCAGCCTCCCCGCGACCCTGAATACAGGATAAGCGGTAGACAATGGATGGATGGATGGATGGATGGATGGATGGATATTTGATTTCTTTCTTTTTGGTGTGTGTTGCAAACCCCACTAATTTGTTTTATCCCCCCCCCGCCTTTTTTTCAGTTGCTGGAGGCCGGTGGTGGTGGTGCTGGTGACTCGGTGGTGGCATCATCCTGTCCTGTCTTGCTGTGTCCTTGGTTGTGGGTTTTTCTTCAAGGAGTGTCTGCCACTGTGCCTGGTGATTTAAGTTGTCTTATTATTATTTTTGGTGGATCCCTCCCTTGCACTAGCCCTTCTCCATCCACTTAGGCCCCAGCCCTGATTACGTTTTTTCCCCTGATGTGAATGAGTTTGTTAATTTTTTAGAAAAATTAATTTAATAAAATAAAACTGTTTTAAAACTTTGAACCACGTCTCATGCGCTGAGTAACAACGAACCTACGTATCTGCCTTGTGTTAAGTTGAGGAATTCTCTGGGTGAAATTCCCAGGGTGGCGTTGTCGAGCTTTCTTTTTTTCTTTTCTTTTGGTTGACCCCTTCCTCGCCACATTAGCATCGTAAAAAATGAGCAAATCTGCGACATTTTTCCCGGAATATTGCCCGCCTCTCATGGCTCTCGGTTTGTTTTATACAGTGGCCCTAATATGCCGTCGTACAGAGGAGCAGTATAGCTGCTACAGAACGTTCACAAGCACGTTGAATGCCGTTGTTGTTGTTGTTATGAGAAGTTGTGGGGGGAGAAGTCAGGCTAGAGGGTCGAGGGGCGGGGCAATGACATCAGCATATGGGTTTTTTCCATCTACATGAAAACAAAGACAAAACGTAGAGGCAGCGGTTTTTTCTTTTTCACACTGGGACCTGGGGCCTGTTGCACAAAACTAGGATAAGGGATTAAGCCGGGATATCTTGGTTATCCTGGTTCAATTTATCCGTGATCCGGTTGCATAAAAGCGGGATAGGGGGCAGTAGGATGTTATGGTATAAGTTACCATGGAGATTTATTCTGTCGAGTGAGCCTGCTCCAGACCAGGCTAAATTCCAGGATCTATTTAATCTCATCCCTTATCTCAGTCAGCAGTCACCACTAATGGTAATAGTTATTCCACTGCCCACTACACATTGTTATCACATATAACTAGACCCACTGTCATTATTTAAATGTTTGTGATCATTCATTTCAATCATTTTGGATAAATTATGATTTTAGATGATGTTGCTAGGTAATTTACAGTTTTACATATCTATAAGGCTATATATAAAATGACGGAATATTAGAGCCACAGAGAAAAAATAAAATTTCACAGACTTCGAGAATGAAGTCATAAATTTACTAGAATAAAGTCATAATATTGTAACCCCGTTGTTTTAGCGGAGGAGAGTATTCCCTCCATAAGCTCCAACTGGTCCAGAACTCAGCTGCCCGTATCATCTCCCAAACCCCCTCTTTCCACCACATCACCCCCATCCTTCAGCAACTCCACTGGCTTCCAATTAACTTCCGTATTAACTTCAAAATTCTCTTTTAATGGTTTTGTTACTTGTTTGCTCTTGTTTTAAATTGTAAAGTGTCCTTGAGTGACCTGAAAGGCGCTTCTAAATAAAATGTATTATTATTAGTAGTAGTATTAAAGTACGTTTTGATGACATTCCTAGCGAAAATCTGCACTTTGTTCTCTTATTATTCCTTCAGTGAATGTATATGATCTTTCGTTTGTTGGTTAGGGTTAGAGTTAAGGTTAAGGTTAGGGTTAGCCGGCAGGGGTGCAAACTCATCAGGGATGAAAAAGGTGACAAGGACCCAAACCCCCTCGCGGAATATATATATATATATATATATATATATATACACACACAATATATATATATATATATACACACACATATATATATATTGCATATGCTTCAATGTTATTCCTCTGCCTCACTGAAGGGGGCTGGCGAGAGCCTGGAAAATGGACTTCCCTTCCAGTGAAGGTATAAATAATGGGAGACCAATGCCAGGGCTAAAAGGTTTGCTTCAAACGACGGAACATAAAATAACTCGATCGACTCCTCACATTGAAAGACAAACTGCTTTGAAAATATTTGGAACCTCAAGAATAGATTTGACTCTGGACGAACGGAATAAATATTAGCAAGGGGAGGTAGGGGGCTTCTCACCCCTCATTCGCTAACATTACATCGATATCAGAGTAAGCCTTTGCTCCGTTGATTTTCCATTATTTATTTTAGGTTTTTTTTTTTAATGTGAAGGTATGGTAGGTACATTTAACGTTGTTTTCTCGCTTAGATTTTTCAAAGGTTCCTGAGAAATAGACACTGTACTATCCGATAACACCGTTATTGTAACCAGCAAAAATGGTTGTGATTTGCGATGCGTATGTCAGCGAACTGTCTGACATTAGCACGTTAGCCTACGTTAGAAAGCCTGATGGTACAGACACACCAACTCCGGCAGCAGACGTCAAGTCAACGGATCCCATTCATTGTCTATGTAGAGCAGGAGCTCCGCATGATGGATACGGCACGTCGAATTGACTGCCCTGTCGCCGTACGTGAATTTGCATAAAGTTCGATGGATTGAACTTTATGCAAATGCCGTCCGTCCAACGCAGTGCCGCCGGCTCCAGAAACTTCGTTCAAACTATCAAACTAGGCAGTGTTGATCAAATATGAATCCAGATTCTGTTACTGCACTACACATTTCCCGCCTCAAATTTTTTCAGAAACATGCTTTAGCGTGTAGTTTAACTGTAAAATGAGATCGTTTGTGGCCCGGCCGCCATGTTGGAAACGGCAGAGCAAAACTCAAGTTCCGCCCACTTCGCAGGACGTCTATCCAATTGATCCAACTTGAACACAGAACTGCCCACTCGCCGGTGCGTTCGACGGTCCGTTGCGTCGCTGCCGGAGTTGGTGTGTCTGTACCATGACGTTTTTGAAGCGTACCAACGTCACTCCTGTCTAGTACGGCATCAAGGCAGCTACAGACCCGAAGATGACATGATTACACGGGTTGGCCAAACGAACAAGCTTGGAATAAATATTTATGACAGCTTGCGTTCGCCGATTACTTGGACGCCCCCCCCCCCGAAATATTTTTATTGCAGATCTCCATGAATCACACAAATGACCTTTTTCGGAACAAAAACGGCGAATTTCGCCGAAAGGTGACAAGTTTGCATCCCTGAGCCGGGGATCGAACCAGCAATCTTGCAGTTGCCAGCCAACCTGCTCTACCTCCTGAGCTAAACCCCCCAAGGGTTGTGGTTAAGGCCCCTACACACCGCCCAGACGTCCAACTGCCTTATCCGACCACTCTCCGCCCACTCTGTTGCCTCTCGTCTGACCCGTTCGGCAGAAAAGTTGCGTTGTACACACCGCTTCGACGTGCTTCCGACACCACAGCAGCGTGTACGTTCTGCGCTTGCGCGAGATGCAATAAGCCTCCTTAACAGCGGGTGGCGCTAGTCTCGTGCCAGTACTCCAAAACAGGAAAACAGGAAATGACGGAACGGAGTGCAGATAAAAACAATGCACACACGTCTTGGTTCAGTATTCATTCGACTCGAGAAGACCTTTGTGGACTAAATACTTGGCATTTCTGTAAAGATGACTCTGGCTAGGGTGACACTCGCGTTGTGTGCTCTCGGGCTCATTATTTTACGAAGACGTCGTCTCAGTAGGGAACGAGTAACGGAGTTTACCATCGTCACTTCCGCCCCGCCCACACACCGCCATTGGATACTCTGATTCGCTAGCACACCGCCAATCAGAGTATCCAATGGCTCAGACGTCCAACAGCCCACCTCCTCAGACTTCGCATGCTCAGTCTGATCAGACAACGTCCGCGCGGCTCCGAAAGCTTCCGACGCAGCTGTACACACCAAACATATGTGTTCCCGACCTCGTCCGAGCCTCTCCAAACGCTTCAGACGTCCAACGGTTGGGCCGGTGTGTTCCTGCCTTTAGGTTTAGGTCTGATGCTCTCTAATAACCAGCATAAATCGCATCGGTCACGTGACCATGGCTTTGTGTAATACGTAGGAAAGCATATGAAAATATTGCGCTTTACTTTTCGTACTTTTTAGTACGAAAGCTGAGTGAGAGCAGCCTGACCTCCTCGTATGCCTCCATGAGGATTTCTGCCTCCGGCAGGGAAAAGTTTGCCGCTCTATTTGCCATGGTGAATCAGTGAATCTGTGATCGGCGGTGGGGTCTATTTGAGGGAGCCTTGAGCGCGCACCTATCCAGGATTGGTTTCACCTGGCTTGATGAATCCGTCTGCTCATCCTGGCTTGGTCTTTGTGCAACCAATTAAGCCTGGACGCTCTTGTTTTGGATCGATTGAGCTCAGCTCAGTCACTTATCCTGGATGTCTTAATCATAGTTTTGTGCAACGGGCCCCTGGTTTAAAAAAAAAAGAAAAAGCCAGATCTGTGTGGACGGCTGGCCGAAACGCACAAGACTTGTGCGTTTACACACAAAAAACGTTTCCGTGTGAACAGGATCTTAGTCTTGTCTAGACACCTTGTGGTGTAAATTCTGGGCAAGTGGGCAATTACCTAGTTTCGGCCATCTCAGCTGTAGTCGATATACTTGATTGGAGGAAGGGGCTAAACCTGCATGAGGTAATCCAAACTTGAAGTACTAGGGGGGCTATGGTACTGTCAGTCTGCAGTCAAGAAGGTGGACATCATTTCAGCATATGCCTCCCTGCAGACTTCGCGGCCCTTACAGAGAACTGGATCACCCCAGAAAACACTGCCACTCCAGCTGCTCTCTCAACTGCCTACTCGTTTTCACACGACGAACAGGTCTCCTTATCTAACCCAGATGGTCCTACCAGGCCCTTCCCCTGGACTACCTACCCCGATCTGTACTTGAATTCCACGAATCTCTGTCACTCTTCCTTTCAAGCTCAACATCATAGTGATCTATCGCCCACCTGGTCCTCTCTGTGACTTTTTAGATGAGATGGAGGTCCTCCGAAGCTGCTCCCCTGATGATGGCACACCATTCATCGTCTTTGGTGACTTCAACATCCACCCAAGAAAGCTGCACTCATCTGAATTCATTGACTTCTTCTCCACATTTGACCCCACACTCCCCCCCCCTCCACCCACCCACCGGGCCGGGAACCAACTTGACCTTATCTTCACAAGATCCTGTGGCATCTCAACACTCTCTGTTACCCCTCTCACTGTGTCCAACCACCACTTTGGGACTTTCTCTCTCCCCTCTACGCCTCGAACTGTCACCACTCGCCGCAACCTGAAATCCCTCTCTCCCTCTGCTCTCTCCTCAACTGTTCTTTCCTCACTACCATCCACAGAACAATTCTCCCTAATGCCTACTGAGGAAACTCCATCCTGATGTCCTCACTCTCCTCTTCTTTGGATGCTGTCTGTGCCCCCATCTCACGACCAGTGCGATCCCTCCCCTGCCTGGCTGTCCAAATCTCTGCCAACCAACAAATTAGTGTTGCGAGCGGCAGAGAGAAAATGGAAGAAATCAGGCCAGGATGATGACCTTGCCCACTACCACCACCTTCTTCTCTATGTTCTCCTCCCTCCTCACCCCTCCTACCCCTCCCCGTCCTTCCTCCCTCACTGCTCCTCCACAGCTCCTCATTCACTCCAATACCCTACCAGAAACCATCCCCCAAACTCTCACCTCTGATGGCCTTACCAGCTTCAGTCCTCTCTCCTCTGAAGACATTCACAAACTTGATACCACATTTTGTCTGGAGAAAGGAAGGAAGCTGCTTTGTATCTTGTTGGTAAGTCAGAAACTAATTATAGATTTGGGTTTAGGCATTCTGTGAGTAGAGCTAGTTGTAACATTTAGTCTTGTCTAGATAGCCTGTTGTTTAAATTCTTGTGAAGCTGATCTTACTGAGTGGGCAATTACCTAGTTTCAGCCAGCTCAGCTGTCGTCAATAGACTTGATTGGAGGGAGGGACCTCAGTCTGCGCGTGTGGTAAACCGAGCACTTAAGAGCTTGTCACTACAGCGTCAGCTGCAGTGTCAGGACAGCCGAACGAAGACAAGGGAGTCTATCTGCGGGAGTCCAGAGAGGAAGTCTATTGAGGTAGGCATAACATCTCAACCACCACCCATCGCAGCCATGTGTCCTATCCCAGTCAGGACATCAAACCGGAGAAGATTTTGCCAGAGACCCATCAGTCGAGGCTGTAACCCATCCAATCTCCGCCACCCACCATTCTCCACTGGTACGTAACTTGAAGTACTAGGGGGGCTATGGAACTGCCAGTCTGCAGTCAAGAAGGCGGACACCATCTCAGCGCATGCATACCTGCAGACTCTCCACTTCCTGGCCCTTACGGAGACCTGGATCCCCCCAGAAAACACTGCCACTCCAGCTGCTCTTTCAACTGCCTACTCGTTTTCAAACTCCCCAAGACGAACAGGGCGAGGAGGAACTGGGCTCCTCATCTCACCCAGGTGGTCCTACCAGGTCCTTCCTCTGGACCACCTACCACGATCTGCACTTCAATTCCACGCCGTCTCTGTCACCCTTCCTTTCAAGCTCAACATCATAGTGATCTATCGCCCACCCGGTCCTCTAGGGGACTTTGTAGATGAGATGGATGCCCTCCTGAGCTGCTCCCCTGATGATGGCATCTCGGCACTCTCGCTCACCATGTCCGATTACCACTTTGTGACTTTCTCCCTCCCCATGAAGTCCACCACATCCCTCCCATCTACGCATTGAACTGTCATCAGCCACCGCAATCTGAAATCGCTCACTCCATCCGCTCTCTCCTCAACTGTTCTTTCCTCACTACCATCCACAGAACAATTCTCCTTAATGCCTATTGAGGAAGCCTCCTCCATCCTGATGTCTTCACTGTCCTCTTCTTTGGAGACTCTCTGTCCCCCCACCTCACGACCAGCGCGCTCATCTTCCTCCCCTCCCTGGCTGTCCGAACCTCTGCAAACCAACAGATCATTGTTGCGAGCGGCTGAGAGATATTGGAAGACATCAGGCCAGTACGAGGACCTTGCTCATTACCATCACCTCCTCTCTGACTTCACCTCAACTGTTTCGGCAGCTAAATCTGCCTTCTACCTGGCAAAGATGAACTCTTCCGCCTCCAACCCCAGGAAACTCTTCTCCATGTTCTCCTCCCTCCTCACCCCTCCTACCCCTCTCCCTCCTTCCTCCCTTACTGCTGATGACTGCAATTTACTTTACCAAGAAAGTAAATGACATCAGCTCCTCAGTCACTCCTATAACCCCCCAGAAAACATCTCCACTAACTCTCAACACTGATGGCCTTACCAGCTTCAGCCCCTTCACCTCTGAAGACGTTCACGCACTTGTTACATCTAACCGTGCCACCACTTGCTCCCTTGACCCAATTCCCTCCTCTCTTCTCCAAGACATCTCACAGGACATCTTGCCATTCCTCACCACCCTGATCAACTCCTCCCTCACCTCACGTGTCATTCCAGCGGCTTTTAAGACAGCTAGAGTGAAGCCCCGCCTTAAAAAACCCACCCTAGACGCTGCTGACATCCAAAACCTGTATCTCTTCTTTCATTTCTCTCTTAAACACTGGAACGTGCCGCCTACAACCACCTGTCATCCTATCTCTCGCAGAACAACCTCCTTGACCCTAATCAATCGGGATTCAGGACTGCTCACTCCACTGAGACGGCCCTCCTCACAGTGACTGACTCCCTGCAAGACACCAGAGCCTCATCCCACTCCTCCGTTCTTATTCTCCTCGACCTATCTGCTGCATTTGACACAGGCAACCACAAAATCACTGACTGCACTAACCTGGTTCACATCAAACCTGACAAATCGCACCTTTCAGGTCACATGGAATGGCTCTATGTCCAAACCCTGTTCTCTGGACACAGGTGTCCCTCAAGGCTCAGTATTAGGACCACTTCTGTTCTCACTATACACCAGATCAGTAGGCTCTGTATCGCATGGATTCTCCTACCATTGTTACGCAGATGACACCCAGCTATTCCTCTCTTTTCCCCCAACCTCTGACACTCACATTGCAACTCGCATCTCGGAAAGTCTGGCAGACATCTCTGTCTGGACAACTGCACATCACCTCAACCTTAACCTGAATAAAACTGAACTCCTCTTCATCCCGGGGAAAGACTGCCCTCGCATGGACCTGTTGGTCACTGTCGAGGGCGTCACAGTGAGTTCCTCAACTGCGAGGAACCTGGGGGTAATCCTCGATGACCAATTATCCTGCACCCCCAACATCACTGCTATAGCACTTATATCATAGCACTGTTGTTCTTAAGATATGTTTGCGACTTTACTCAGGCGAGGATCTAACACTTGTTCTATTTTTAGCTCTTACTTTATAGGCAATGATATGTTGTGGTTTCTTTGTTTCTTTCTTTTGACAAATGTACTTATTGTAAGTTGCTTTGGACAAAAGCGTCTGCTAAATGTAAATGTATGTTGATATGTCTAACCGTGCCACCACCTGCTCCCTTGAACCGATTTCCTCCTCTCTTCTCCAAGACATCTCACATGACCATTTGCCATTCCTCACCACCCTTATCAACTCCTCCCTCACCTCAGGTCTCATTCCAGTGGCTTTTAAACAGCTACAGTGAAGCCACTCCTGAAAAATCCCACCCTAGCCGCTGCTGACATCTGAAACTACAGACCTGTATCTCTTCTTTCATTCCTGTCTAAAACCCTGGAATGTCCCACCCACAACCAACTGTCATCCTATCTCTCACAGAATAACCTCCTTGACCCTAATCAATCAGGCTTCAGGACTGCTCACTCCACTGAGATGTCCCTCCTCACAGTGACTGAGTCCATGCGAGATGCCAGAGCCTCATCCCATTCCTCCGTCCTTATTCTCCCCTACGTATATGCTGCATTTGACACAGTCAACCACCAAATCCTCCTCTCCACCTGGCTGAATTTGGCATCACTGACTCTGCTCTAACCTGGTTCACATCCTACCTGACAAATCGCACGTTTCAGGTCACATGGAATCATTCTATGTCCAAAGCCTGCTCTCTGGAAACAGGTGTCCCTCAAGGCTCAGTACTAGGACTGCTTCTGTTCTCATTATACACTGGATCACTTGGCTCTGTAATCACATCACATGGATTCTCCTACAATTGTTATGCAGACGACACCCAGCTGCAGTGTAATCCTCGATGACCAACTATCCTGCACCCCCAACATCAATGCTGTGGCCCGATCCCGCAGATTTGCCTCTCTCGGCCTCAGCGACTAAACCATTGCAGCGTATCCAGAATGCTGCAGCAAACCTTGTCTTCAATCTACCCAAATTCTCCCATGTGACCCCTCTCCTCCTCCATGACCTCCACTGGCTCCCTGTTGCACCCACATCCAATTCAAGACAATAGTATTGGGGTCATTCCATGTGAAAACAGCCAATATCGGGGTTCCATGTACACCATGGACACGTCTCAGATTTGCTGAAAAGCTGTGAAAATATGCCTTATGTTACCAAAGGGGGGAATCTGAAGTTTCAGGTCATTAACGGTTTGCCCATTTGTCCATTTGAATTTCAAGTGCCACACCCCTTTTTGACACATTGGAATTTCATTTGTTGGCATTTTTGGAGGCCCATAACTTCTGTTCTAATAGTGATAGAAGGCTGAAAACAGGTGTGTTAGTTCATTGTGGCTTGTACTACACAATTCTGCAGGAATCAATATTCCTGTTTGGGTGAGAGGTGGGTCACCAAAGTCTTAAAATATTTTGACGGCATGTGTGATTTTTCACTTTTTGTGCCTTTCGGGCAAAGGTGACTCTTTTGGAACCCCATATTTGGACCCCCAAATGACCATGTGGGCACTTGATGATCCTAATGGGATTTATACCAGATAAAGATACATATTTGGTCTTTCTTTTAATTAAATAAAACCTTTGACTTTGAAGCTCCATAATATTAATTCTATTCTTCATAATGCACCATTTTGGACATTTTTTCCAGAAGTCTGGAATTTAGGGATAATTTAGTGATGATAAAGCATGAAAATAGTGGAAATAACTTAGTATTATGCTCATTGATGGCAAACAATTTAATATTAAGACTGCTGGCCATTAGTTTCTTGAAAATCACAGATTAACCCCTTATCCCCGAAGAAAGAGACCCGCCTGTGACATGCGACTTGCAGCACGAGCAAGTCTGCAGGCCACTGATGCAAAGCATATTCTGACACCAATGGAGATGTTTCAATGGGCAAAGGAAAACATTAAGAACATTACATTCTTCTTGGTTAGTGCAGAAGATATTACAAAACACAAAGAAACGTACGAATTGGAGAGATGTTGCGCCTCGGCCAAAACGATCAGTGGAACACGATCGCATCATTGCTTTATACCAATTTCCAAAAATAAGATACGGATGAAAAGAATATCACAGGATACAATGTTCACCGATGTCGATGCAGGACAACAATCGGATTCAGAGCACTTGGATACAGAACACCCGGAGGCAGAACATTTGCAGTCAGATCAGCCACAAAACTCAATTTTCCAGCCAGGAAAATACATTGCCTGTATCTATGATTATGACTGGTTCATTGGAAACATTGTTCAACATTCAGATGAACATGGTGACGTTTTTGTGAAATTCATGAAGCGTGTCAGCAACATCCTCACAGGCCATCGGACAAAAGACAGATCCCCTGTTGGGTGCCATTCCAACATATCATTTGTTGTGTCAGTGTGCCAGACATCTATGGACGCAGTGCTCGCCAATACAAACTTGACCAATTCAATTCAATTTTATTATTGTCCAAAAAGACCATGACAAAATTATGTCACTGCTTCCACAATTTCTTGGATAATAGATCATAGTGTCTTTAACTATTATCCAAGAAATTGTGGAAGCAGTGACATAATTTTGTCATGGTCCTTTTGGTCAATTTTGTATTGGCGATACTTTGGCGATACTTTGGTCTGATGACCATGTGAGGATGCTGTTGACACGCTTCATGAATTTCATAAAAAACGTCGCCATGTTCATCTTAACATTCAACAATGTTTCCAATGAACCAGTCATCATAGATACAGGCAATGTATTTTCCTGGCTGGAAAATGCAGTTTTGTGGCTGATCTGACTGCGAGTGTTCTGCCTCCGGGTGTTCTGTATCCAAGTGTTCTGAATCCAATTGTTGTCCTGCATCGACATCTGTGAATATTGTATCCTGTGATATTCTTTTCATCCGTATCTTATTTTTGGAATAAAGCAATGATGAGATCTTGTTCCACTGATAGTTTTGGCCGAGGCGGAACATCTCTCCAATTCATACGTTTCCTCGTGTTTTGTAATATCTTCTGCACAAATAAAGAAGAATGTAATGTTCTTAATGTTTTCTTTTGCCAATTGAAACATCTCCATTGGTGTCAGAATATGGTTTGCATCAGTGGCCTACAGACTTGCTCGTGCTGCAAGTCGCTTGTCACTGGCGGGTCTCTTTAATCCGGGATAAGGGGTTAATTTGTAATTTTCAGGAAATGAATGGCCAGCAGTCTTAATATTTAATTGTTTGCCATCACTGAGCATAATCCTAAGTTATTTCCACTATTTTAATGCTTTATCATCACTAAATTCTCCCTGATCTACATTCCAGACTTCTGGAAAAAATGTCCAAAATGGTGAATCATGAAGAATAAAATTCATATTAAGGAGCTTCATAATCAAAGGTTTTATTAAAAGAAAGAACAAATATGTATCTTTATCTGGTATAAATCCCATTAGGATCATCAAGTGCCCACATGGTCATTTGGGGGTCCAAATATGGGGTTTCGAAAGAGTCACCTCTGCCCGAAAGGGTTTTTGGACCCCCATAAAACTCCCACCAGTGGTACCATACCCTTCAAATTAATTTTGGCAGGAGCAAAGTTCCCAAATCTAACAAATAATCATGAATAGAATAGAATAAATATCATCATTAATCGTGGTGCTAGGGGCACCCAAAAAGTGAAAAATAATTTTGTCCGTCAAAAAAAAAAAAAATGTTGGTGACCCACCTCTCATCCAAACAGTAAGGAATGTTGATCCTGCAGAATTGTGTAGTACAAACTACAATGAACCAACACACCAATGTTCAGCCTTCTATCACTATTAGAAGAGAAGTTAGGGGCCTCCAAAAATGCCAAAAAATTAAATGTGACATTCCTGAGCCTTCACTTCCTGTTATCTAGACTACCAAATCAGTAATCTCTAGATTCTACATTTAAAGTCTGGAGACAACAGGATACATTTTTGCCATCCAAAGTGTCACCATACTCGCTAATTAAGGTGGCACTTACCTGGTTAAGCCTGGTTAGAACTAACGCCAATTTCCACTTGCGACTAAACCCATTCCATTAACGCATTTCAGCAAAGCCTTTTTCAGGCTAATTAAAGCCAGGTTAACGTTGTTGTGTGTTACGAGCGTTCGCGGGATATAAAGCCAGCCAAGAACGGTGAATGTCGAATCATCGCGAAAATGGCCGAAAAGACCAGAGCAAAAATTATTGATGGAACTGTACGAGAAGTACAAACCCATCATAACCAAAAAAGGGAATGCTGTAGTGATAAATAAAAATTGCGAGGCTGCTTGGGCAAGAATTGCAGAGCAATTAACTACGTAAGTACCGTCAAGAGTAACATGTTCTAATATAATACTGACAAGGATTTCCTGAATGTGAGGATAGTGTAGAGGTAACGTGCCAGCTTCGCACGTGGCTGGCCAGGGTTCAATTCCCGACTATGGAAGTTTGTGAAATTTCTTTCTTTAGCCGGAACTGAGTTTTAGTGTGAAGTATTTCTCTATCTCTCTCTCTGACAATTGCATTCAGCAACGCCTTTGTCATTGGGATCTTTAACATAGTATTAATAATAACATCTTTATGCCTATCATGTTTTTGCAAGTTATATTTGGGTTCTGGGGAAATTGTATGACATATTTATCATAGTTAAAGTAAAATGTTGGTCTAATTTCTCTGATCTAAAGACAATTATGCAAGTAACAAAATATATATATGAGACGTCCTCGCCGGGTTGTGAACCCAGGCTGCCCGTGTTTGGGGCAGGTGCATCACCACTTACCCAACTGGGGGATGAACAACAGTGTTAATTTTGGCGGCTATTTTAGATTTAGTCTTAGTCTTAGTCTTTAGACGAAAATGCTTATTAGTTTGAGTCACATTTTAGTCATTGTTTACCTTCATAGTTTTAGTCTAGTTTTAGTCGACGAAAAGTAAAAACATTTTAGTCAACTTTTAGTCATTACTTTTAGTCCATTTATGTGCCATTTATGTATTTAACTTTCTCTATCACTACAATAACTCTTTGACCGTCATTTGCTCTGCTGTGAACTCCTCCGTGTCTCCCGTCTCCCGGGCAAACAACAACTCACGGCCAAGCGTAAGTCAGGCTTTCCGATTGGCTGTAAAAGCCACTACGGGAGCCAATACGAGCGTCCGATGCATAAACGTAACTCTATACGTCACTAGCAAGATGGCGGATGAAAATAATGATCGATATACATAAACACACGGAGAAATACGCCATGGAGACGAGGAGACATCTAGTCACATCTTTACAACTTTACGCATTTGTTTTGTTGTCAGAAATAAATCGCTCACATGGGCAAGCAGGATACCGTTGTTTAGCCCCGTTTTTCTAGTTTAAGAGGAAAAAAAACAAGTTTTTTTTTAATGTCCGTAGAACACACCATTAACATTTTAGTCCCGTCCCGTCTCGTTAACGAAAACGAAGCAGACATCTCGTCATAGTTTTTATCATCAAGGATCTATTTTTAGCTCGTCATCGTCTCGTCTTAGTCATAGAAAAAATGCTTTTAAAAGCATATTTCGTCATAGTTTTCGTTAACGAAATTAAACACTGATGAACAACATGTGAAATACATATGTATTTAGATAATAATATGGCCAGTCGGTGTTCAGGAAATAAACTATTTATTCATATGTTTTTAATTGCAAGCATGTATTCTTAGACACTTGATGAAAATATAGTCTGTTTGTACTTCATATATGTAATTTTGGTCATTTTTGGACTTACACATGACAAAATCAGGAGGACTAGGGTTGGCGGAACCTTCTGCTGGTACAGTTGTTTCCGACAGACGGACTTCTCTGAAACCCCGCTCAAGTAAGCCTGATGGTTAAAATGTGGCTTGTCGAAATGAAGTAGCAAATTTGAAGAGTTGTTGAGCTCCCATTTTTGCAGATAAAAGAATTGTCTCACGTCTGCCTCTATCTCTGGTGTTAGCCTAAACATTCTACAAAAGATGGTCTCTCTTATGGCCCTTTTCCACCGAGGCATTTGAGGGCCGGTTCGGAGCCGGTGCCCAATCACGAACCAGTTCTTCCTGTTTCCACAGACAAAGAGCCGGCTCTCGGCCAGGAAAACTTGTTCGCGATCGGCCCCAACTCCTTGCTGGGCTGGAACCGGCCCCGAAAGAAGGTCTTGCTTACGTCAGGGGCTGCGGGCGGGGTTATCGTGACCAACTACAGCAACGGAAATGTTGTGAGCGCCATTTTTAAAAAACACAGGGCTCGTGAAAGCAACTCGTTGAACATATTTGAACAAAATATGGATTCAAAAGCTAAGCAGTGGTCGAACTGTCTCCTCGCAGTATGGTCCTCAGCTGACCAGCTTTGAGGTGCATTACCGCCACCTACCGGCCGGGGAAATCCTCAAACCTATGCAGACGTATACAGTGACGTAATGACGCAGCTCTCTGGGCTCTCTCGCCGGTGGAAAAGCAAACCGTTTCTCAGAAGGTTCGCAAGTTGAACCAACTGCGAACCAGCACGGAACCGGCCCGATTCTTGAACTAGGTTCGCGTTAGGCGAAAAGGGGTATTAGATGATTAGTTTCACAGATATTGAGGCTCAAAAATGGAAGTAAACACATCTTTGCCCAACTTCAGAGCCATATTCCAAAAAACTGACAAGTATCAGGTCCAAACTTACTTTTTTTGAAAGATCATATTCTTGTTAAAATCATATTAAAAAAATCAGGAGGGTGTTTTGCCTCATTATTGGTGGGGTTTTTGTGGCCGTTTTTGGTACTGCATTTGGTGAGTTGAACATGCTGAAAGCAGCTTTTAATGTATAAACATTACACAACCAAATCAAATAATAATCTTAATTTGAGCATAACATTTTTACATTACAGTACAAAAGTCTCCAAAATTTGATATTGAATAACAGTTTGTCTCTATGCTCACTATGAGGGACCACACACTTTTTCATCTTTTAGATCCAATTCCTTAGTCACATTCATTAATTTGGTAGTCACTTTACAAATTGTCTAATGTACATCTCTGCTCTGTTGTGCTCATCTTTTTTGATGGCAAACATGCGCCCAGTCTCTGTATAGGGAACATCAATCCTTCCAATTATATGCTGCAGCGGGACATTGCACATGTCTTCTCTTCAGTAGAAACTCTTGGCAGGGCCATGTGGGTGCATGAACTGAATCAGTACATCTTCATCTTGATCTGAAACATCTCTGATACTTCCTATCCACCATTTCTGATCATACACACAACTCACATATTGTCTCATAGTGAGCATAGAGACAAGCTGTTATTCAATATCAAACTTTTGAGACTTTTCTACTGTAATGTAAAATCTTTATGATCAAATTAAGATTATTATTTGATTTGGTTGTGTAATCTATGTCTATGTACATACCTAAAGTATGACAAAATGTGCAGTCTTTAATATTATGCTATCATATGTTTGTTCGTGGTTTAAGACATTTAAAGCTGCTTTCATGTTCAACTCACATTCAATGACTTATTGCCTCTGTAACTACAACTGTGCTACATTTTATGTTTTCGTTGGGATAATTTTATCAGTAGCATTTAGTCACATCTAAGTCTTTGGTAAATGGTAAAAAACACAATTGAATTGCCCTGCAGTGATGTTTACTAGTAGGCTGTTAGGACATGCAGTACCAAAAACGGCCACAAAACCCCACCAATATCAGGATTTTAAAAAATCACTGCGACAAAATGAGGCAAAACACCCTCCCAATTTTTTAATATGATTTTAACAAGAATTTGATCTTTCAAATTTGCTACTTCATTTCGACAAGCCACATTTTGGGAGAAGTTTAAGTACCTCCCATACTAGTTTATCATTGAGCTACACCCCTGATATTCTATGTCTGGAGGCTTTTAGTAACAGATATACACTGAAGAAATTTTTAAGGCCACAGGTAGGGGTGGGAATCGAGAACCGGTTCCTACTCAGAACCGGCTCCAACTAACCAATTCCATCGGAATCCTTCGCCTCCAACGTTATCGATTCTTCTTAACGATTCGGAACCACGTTTTCCGGTTTACTCGAGATTTTGCATCGCGGTACATTGCGTCACTCTCTTTGCGACGACCCTGCGTGCGCCGACAACCTATAAACACGCTACAAAAGATCATGTTGTCTTTAGAGCGTCATAACTCCGTAATGGTTTGCGCTAGAAACATGTGTTTTTTTCTTCTTAAACTAGAGAAACGGGGCTAAACAACGGTACCCTGCTTGTCCATGTGAGCGATTAATTTCTGACAACAAAACAAACGCGTAAAGTTGTAAAGATGTGACTAGATTTCTCCTCGTCTCTGTGGCGCATTTCTCTATTTATTTATGTATATCGATCAACTTCTCATCCGCCATCTTGCTAGTGACGTATAGAGTTACGTTTATGCATCGGACGCTTGTATTGGCTCCCGTATCGGCTTTTACAGCCAATAGGAAAGCCTGATTTACGCTTGGCCGTGTTTGCCCAAACGGGAGACACAGAGGAGTTCAAATCAGAGAAAATGACGGTCAAAAAGTTACTGTAGTGATAGAGAAAGTTAAATACATGAATGGCACAGAAGAAATTCACTATATACACACATATTTAGGGCAGGGAGAGGAAAGGATCATTCCTGGCAAAAAAATAAATAAATAAAAAAAACACCCATAGACACTACCCAAAAGAATATCCATATTTCATAGACAAAAGCAGCTAGAAGCTTCAAATAACTTCTAGCATAATCCAAACAAGTGTGTGCAACGTTCTATGTTGAGCTTTTCTTTCGTTATAATGGTTTGCAGTGCTTTTGTTAATAAAATGTGTAAAAATTCAAGGTGCGTTTTTTATTTATTTTTAATTTATGGGCTAAAACCCCCTATTATAGTGTATATAAGTATTTATTGAACTACTCAGGAATCGGTAAGAGAATTGATAAGGAATTGGATCGATAGGCAGAATCGACAATGGCATTGATATTGATAAAAACTCAATCAATATCACCCTAGCCACAGGTGAGATAGTTTTCCAGATATTGCTGTTGGCTTTTCAGAGTATGATGCCAAAAAACGTCTAAACTACCCTTCATTCAATGATGTTTCATGAGAAAACTGTTGACAGTAGAGACCTAAGATGTTGGATTTTTCCTATTAACAAGTGTCTTTTTACTGTTTTTTTTTTTTACTGGTGTTGTTTTCCCTGGTAACGCGTCTTCACTACATCACGTCTTTTCCACCTCGGGTGCTGGGAGCATTTGGATAGAACACCGCAGTGGCGCCACCAGGATTCAATTTCAATGTACGCACAGAAACGGCAAATACAACAACAAATGGAAAAACACTTTTTTAAGACAAAATCTAATGTTTTCAGTATCAGTGAGATCAGTAGCGTATATCATGGTGATAGGCCCCGGTGCAAATATTTTTTGTGTGCCCTCTATCCCCGCCCTAAACACAAGCGCACGCTTGTGAGCACTCGACGCACGCACACACACGCTTGGACATACACGCACAGTACGGTATGATAGCTCTCCCGGCCCGGGGAGAGAGACATGCATCGGTCCGGCCCACAGTGCTCAGCAGCAGAGAGGTGACGAGACTAGAGCCGAGCTATATTGTGTAGTGGAGAGGGGCAAACACGCTATGCGCAATTGCGCACACACGCGCGATCGTCCTCTCAAATGCGGCTGCGTCTCTCCAGGTCACTGTGTGAGAGAAAGAAAAGCTCTGACTTGCTTGGGCAGACGTTGTTTGGTGTCACCCGCTGAAATTTAAATATCTAGCCCACCTTCAAAAAAAGTAAGCACAGTGCGTACAGGATTCCGGCTGGCGGCGCCACTGGAACACCGTATCACCTCCTCGCCTCTTTGACTACATCTGTTGCCGTCTCAAAGGGGTAATATTCTTTTCCGCCTCGGCAGGCGTTTAGAGTAGACTGACGACGGGGCGGAATAACGGCGGAATACTCCTGCCAGGAAAAGGCAGTCTAAATGGGGCTACTAACCGTCTTTGCTGAAATTACACCCGGAAGCCAACAGAAACTGAGGGCGCACTCACACTAGGCCCCTCCCCCGCCAGCTTGCATTCACATTGCTTCAAGCCCAACCGTACCTATACATCTTCACATCGTAATATGTAGTTTCCAAGAAGCGCCATTTAAAAGTCATCACAATAGAGAACAATTGTTAATAGGACGGAGCATCACACTACGTCCCGATCCAGTTCCACTCCGGTACTGCTCAAACTAAAGGCTGAGTTATGCTTCCGCGTCGACACAACGCAAGGGGGCTTGCGGACCCCTTACGTCCTTGCGGACCCCCCTTACGTCCAACGCAAGGGCCTGACGTGTGCCTCCCAAAAATCCTAGACGCGCGTCGAGGCGACGCAACACCAACGCAGCGGCATTGGCTGTGATTGGTCCGCTAACTATATCCGCTGGAGACCGCTATCCGGTTTCCACTCATAAACACCGCCATTTAAACTTTTAAAAGGCTACTTTTATTGTTTGCACCTTGTTTTATTGTTTGCACCTCGTTTTATTGTTTGCACCTTGTCGCTTTTGCACAAAGAAATAAAACACCAAGTTCTGAAAAATTGTGGACGTTTAAAGCCGGAAAGTAAACAAATAGACTATAACGAGGCTACGACGATATACGTCAAGAGTCTCGGTCGGTCGGTCGGTCGGTCAGTCTTTACAAAAAACATAGCGCCCTTTACCGGTGTGGCTTTGAATTGCATTTCACACGTAAACCCAACGCAGAACCATCACGGTCTCCCAGCAACTGCGTGGCCGTTGCGTGATCACTACGCGGAAGCATAATCAGGGCTTAAGAGTCTAAATCATGCCCAAGCCCTATCGATTATATGTCCACGTTGCGTACCCATGCATGTGCCCGTACATGTTTGTACCGTGCCAAATTAAACCTCTTCCAATCGTGCCGGGCCGAGGAAGTGATAGAGCCGCCATATTTTTACATCTTATTCTGTGAATCATGAATGTACTTGGATGAAACCAGAGTCGCTGGTTGTTAGATCATTGAAAAGACTAACAAAGATGTTTTATGATGAGTTAGCAAAGGAATAAAACATGTTTAGTTCAGTCATGGAGAGAAACTTGAATTCAGATGGTGTATGGTTGTATCTTTCGGTATACAAGAATATTTCCTTCTTTGACATTTTGAGAGTTTATTTTGTTAATTCATTACACTGATGCACAAGAGATGTGCAGTATATTCTGGTACATGTAGGCACAGCTACGCGAGCAACAGAGCTCAGCTTTATCTTCAGTGGACTATATTTACCATCAGCACTGATTGGACATCCACAAAAAGTTGGCAAGTTTCCCCTTTAAGAAAGTGCAGAATTGATTCCCTTGAGTTAAACAAGTGGAGTGTCCCTTTAACTTAAGGGAAGAATAAGACCCGATTTGTAAAAAACTAAACAAAATCTGAACAATCTCTACCACTGCCAGTACTTGTCTTGAAGTTTAACAAATGCTGGCATCTCTGTAACTACCACTTCTTTTCACCAGGACTACAAACTGCTTAATGCTGGTGAAGACGGCACAGACTGACTGACCAAAGCCACATAGCAGGCAGCTAGCATGAAGACACAATATCGTAGGTCTTTACAAACACATCAAAGCATCGACTGGTGAGTTTTACTGTCAGTTTTCAGAATCTGTATCAGCAGGAGTATTTCTGATCCAGTCCTGGTAATGAAGTCACTGAGTTTGAGAGCCATTTTGTAGCAGCAGACGTTAGCTTACAGCCCTGCTCCCTCCATTACTACTACACTGTCCAAAAGCAGAGGAAGAGGAAGTGATAGACGGGGGAGAGTAGGAGAGAACAACTGATGCAGTAGAAAGAATGAAAGAGGGAGCAGCTGTGCGAAGCAGAGTGATGAAAGAATAAAAAGAGAATGAGAGGGGGGATGATGGAGCATTGATCGTCCATGTCTCTTTCACTGCAGTGGTAGTAAACAATCAGCCAGCCTCCTTTGTCCACAGCACTAAACCACACCCCCTCCTTTTGTCATACACTCCCTCCCTCACCCTCCATTTCTCTCTCTCATCCCTCCATTTCTCATGTTTTCTATAAACCTCTCATAACCATCACTCCTACAACATGTCTGCATCCGTCCTTTTATCACTCTCTCTGTGTTTCTCTCTAGAGCTGTGACGCTATGCTGCTAATGCTAACTAGCAGCTGCTGCTAACAGGCTAGCTAATGAAACAGTGAGACAGAAAGACAGACAGACAGACAGACAGACAGACAGAGTGTGAAAGGCAGATTCAAACCTTGGCTGAGAGTAATCCACTCCTTTTGTAAAAAAAAATGTCCTGTTAAAAAGCTTAGTTTAGTTTGTGATGATAGCGCAGCTCTCTTTCTCTCTCTCTCTCTCTCTCACACACACACACACACACACACACACACACTAGCTCATCCACCTCTCTCTCACACACATTCTGCTCCTCCCCCTCACACAGACACACCCGCATGCACGCACACACTTTTCCCACTCACACACACAAATGAGCATTCAGTCAAGGGCTTCCCACAATCCCTTGCGCCACACAAAGACAAGGAGGTGTGACCAATCACAAACTGCCTAACTCTGCACCCATGATTTTTTCTCCTCCCTCACTGTGTGATGCCCGTTGACATACAAGCTTGTGGGCGGGCGGACAAGTGGGTTGTCATGACAACGCATCCCGTTGCTCTTTGTTGCTACACACATACACAGTCTTTTCCCTTTTAAGATTTCTGTAGCTGCTCTGCTATACACCTCTTCTACTCTTTCTCTCTCTCTCTCTCTCTCTCTCTCTCTCTCTCTCTCTCTCTCTCTCTCTCTCTCTCTCTCTGTGTGTGTGTGTGTGTGTGTGTGTGTGTGTGTGTGTGTGTGTGTGTGTGTGTGTGTGTGTGTAGCACATGCTCTGCTAGCCGGTGTTGCAGTACTGCAGCTGGGTTCTGGTGTGACCCAGTTACAGCACTAAAGCTGGATGTAGGACACACACTTACACACACACACACCCACACACACTATGAAATGATTGCTTATATAAAAATAGCAGTGCAGTAAAGTTAAAGTATATTATCACAAGGAAGTTGAAGTAGTTTTACACACACACATTTATACTTTATATACAAATGCCCCATGGACAGTCTTGTGTTTCCTCCCTCAAGCTCGGGTCCTCTACCAGAGGCCTGGGAGCCTGAGGGTTCTTCAGTTTCTTAGCTGTTCCTAGGACTGTGCGTCTCCGCTGGAGAAACTACAATAATGGACTGCAAAAAGCGCGTTGTCCACTTCTCCCCATGTTTTTGGTTTTATAAGCAGCTGGCTTCAGGTCCAGCAGCTCCTCCCTGTTTGACCGTTTGCTGTATTTAAATTTCATTTGTGGTTTTAGTTTCATTTTTTGTTGTAAGTAATTGTTAAATATGCAAATGCACATATCGTTTGTTTTCATGAATTGTCGAGGTGTGCGGCACTTTAAATTTTGCAAAAAATTGTTGGGCGGCGTAATCTCCTTTCCTTTCGTATAGGAAGATCCGTTGTATCCTATGCTAAAGGAGCTCTGAAAGGAAGCATTGGAGCTCCTTTCCTTGGCATTTAGAGAATTCAAACGGCTCTTATCATGGCGGCCACTTGTTTACTTCCGGGTCACTTCTTCAGTTCGGAACCTTCCTAAGCAAAATAGACTATTCGACCGCAGCCCTACTGTGTTTCACCTGTCCCTCGTCAGCTCCCTGCCTCCCTGTGGATATAGTCTGTGTGTGTCTGTCTCTCAGTCGGGTCATTGTATGTGTTGGTTAATTTCCCTGCATGCTGTGCTATCTTGCGTCTGGTGTATTTATTTGTGTCTCACTAAGTTGTCACTTTGTTTGTTAGTTAGTAATATTTTTTTTCGTTACCTGTCTCCTGCCTGCTTCCCCCCCGTTACTCTACCGAACCTGATATAAGCAGTGCTTTTAATGTCAATTCATTGTGGATGGCAAGCATGGGCACTTTGATTCTGTATTCTTTAAAGGGCCCTATTATGAAAAATCGACTTTTCCATGATTTTCAAACCTAAAATTGCTCCCTGGGGTGTCCATAGGTCCCCACAGTATCAGAAAAGACCACCATCTCTCTTTTTCTTTCTCCATTTGAAAGAAATGCTCCAAATAAACGAACAGTGTGCAGAATGTGCACTAAATGACGTCAGTGGCAAATTTTCCTGTGCCTTATATGGGAACCCTCTCGCGCTGTGTGGCCCCGGCCACATAATCCTTGTTAGCGTGATTTACATACAAACCAGTAAACTAAAAATGCCAAAATCCAAGAGCGAGTTGGCAGTCCTTGGCTGCAGCAATCAGCACAATTGCCGATCATCGGAGCATCTCAAGGCCCGGTGGATGAAATGTTTGTTTGTGTGTGCTACGCACTTCACCGACAGGAGCTTTGACAAATTGGGTCGGTACAGGTCAGGATATACAGCTCAGGGATTTTACGAGTTATAGGCAGATCACAACATCAGTTATAGTGAAATAGTAACTTATTCCACATTTCAGATGTAGTTGTAAACTCTGACCTTACAGAGCAGCAGCTCACATCAGCGTCCCACAACGAGGGACTCTGCCGGCCGCAGCAACCCACCAAAGCAGCTACTGTTGGCACTCACCTGTCTGGGAGGACTCTACAGGCTCCTTACTCAAGTAAAGGTGTGTAGCCTGATATGTAGCCTACTTTAGATCAGGTTTAACAGCACAACAGCAACTACTAGTAGTCGTGCAGATGTGTATTTCTATTATGTTATATCATGGGTTTCATTCCTCCATACAACTCTGCTACAGCTACCCTGCAAGGACTTTGGTGTTGGCACAGCCATGGTTCCAGCAGGCCTGCCCTGTTTGACATCCACTACAATCAGGAGACCGTCAAAGAGAGCTCGCCTGGACCCGGTAGAGGAGGAGGATACTTTGGAGGCAGCTCTTCTTTGACTTCAGAAGACCTTGATATGACCCTGCAGAGTCGGCCACAGCCTCAACAGACATTTGGCGAGTTACGAAAATATCACTACATTTGTGGATGTGAATATATTTCTATTGCCATGCCACCTGTTTTTTAATGAGGTTTTGTAGTGTATGATCAATCTGGAGCAGGGGTCTCAGACTCGCGGCCCGGGGGGGAACGATATTTTGCGGCCCCCTACCTGAATTCAAAGCTTAGTGTTAGTGCGGCCCACACATTTTTTTCTTCACTTTATCTGCATGAGTCGTTGCCCTGTACGTTTTGTATTTTTTAACACTTTTGTGGGCTACCATAGTTCAGGCTCGTGACAACAACACGAATTAGCAACGTTGGTCACTTGCATCGTAATGTCCGGACTATTGAGCGCACATGAATATAAGCCGCACCCACTATCATTGGTCCCCTAATTTCTGGAATACTTGATGCGGTCCAGCCTCACCCAGACTCTTCCTACAGTGGCCCACAGGTAAGTTGAGTTTGAGACCCCTGATCTGGAGGAAATACATTTTAGGAATGCATCAATAAACTGCTGCAGATATATGACATTACTATGACAGATGTTTCTGTTATTTAGCCCAATCCACTGAGGGGATGCAAAAATAAAGGCCTATCTCTGTAATACAGTTCAGAACTACTACAAACAAAGACAGAACTAACTAAGATTTCTTCCTAAAAGTTTTTTTCTCCCCACTGTCGCACTGCAATGCTACCTCCTGGGTGATGTTGGGATTTTGAAAATGTATTGCCTCTGAAAATCATGAGCATGTTCTCGTCCTGCTCAATGTGTGAAGTGTCCTGAGATAACTGTGAACTGCTGATTAATTTGACAATAAAGTCTTTACAGTAATTGTAAAATGTGTCATGGTCGATATCACTGAAGTAACGGTCAGAAAGACTGCATAATATCTTGCATAGAGGAATTTATTTGTATAAAACACAATTGATAAACAAACAACTTAGTGCTGTATTCCTCTTACGTGTAAAACCGCATAATCAGCTCTATATATATTTAATGTGGGCTGCACGGTGGTGTAGTGGGTAGCACTCTCGCCTCACAGCAAGAGGGTCCGGGGTTCGATTACCGGGTCGGCCCGGGTTCCTTCTGTGTGGAGTTTGCATGTTCTCCCCGTGTAAGCGTGGGTTCTCCGGCTTCCTCCCACAGTCCAAAGACATGCATGGGGATAGGTTAATTGATGACTCTAAATTGCCCATAGGTGTGAATGTGAGTGTGAATGGTTGTTTGTCTCTACATGTTGGCCCTATGATAGACTGGCGTCCTGGCCACCCTGCCTTCGCCCAATGATAGCTGGGATCGGCTCCAGCCCCCCCCCCCCCCCCCCCCCCCCCCACTTGACCCTGAATACAGGATAAGCGGTAGACAATGGATGGATGGATATATTTAATGCGTTCTAGCGACCGACTGTCGTAATTGCATCACTGCCCACCTGACCTAGAGTTCATTCACATTTTCTCACTGTTAACACCCACAATCTTGGCTTCATCCAATCACAATTCCCCACGAAAAGGACGAAAGTGATCGGTGAGAAGTCTGCGGTGTCTCTGAGCTGCCAGTACTGTTTTTGTGGAGCATTACCTTGGCATCTGATCGTGTTGGGAAATCCGCCCAGTGGGTGCCTAAGAGTCTTTGGAGTCCGTGTCAGGAGGAGTAATTAACCCGTGAATATTTCCAGTCAGAGTTTTTTCCTGCAGTTGCCGGTCCCGGTGGAGCCGAAGCCGGTGCTGCATCCCGACTGACGACTTTGGAGTCCGTTTCAGGAGGAGGAATTAACCCGTGGATATTTCCAGTCGGAAGTTTTCCTGGAGTTGTCGGTCCCGGTGGAGCCGAAGCCAACGCTGCAATCCCGATTTACGACTGACTGACTGTTCCACGGTACCGTGAGTACCTGGTGTATATGAGCACCCGGTGTATATATTGTAAATAATCTCTGTGTTGATACAGACGCTGCTATTTCGGATTTGATTTCCTGGTTTGATTTGTCTTGTGGGGATCCGCAGCAAAACCCGGAGCGGAGTTTTTGAGTTGCCTCTTTTTTGCTGCATGAACTGGATTGAACTGTTTTGGGTTTGTGAGAAAACCGGATTATCTCCTTGCTGGATTGAATTTTGAGACTGTGGGACAATTGTTGCACAAAAAATTGAATCATACACATTGAAAACTGAATTGAATTGTGGTGTATTTGTTTTTCGCAGTGCTGGTTTGGTTGACATTTCATTTGCTGCTTCATACTATTTGCTCTATTGTTTGTATGGTTTGACGGAGCTCTTTTCTTTCTATGTTATATTATTATTTGTCTGACATGACTCTGACTGGCACCCCACTTCCTTTTTAAATGCGTAAAACCCGATTGCCTTCAGGAACAAGTCTGAGTCCTCCAAAGTGGTCAGTGCAGGGGTGCAGTGTCCAATGGAGCTACCACTGAAAAGAAAGCAACATAGTTGCTAGTCTCCCCCTCCCCAATCAGAGAGGGAAACTGCTTTTTTTCATTTTCTGTGAACCAGTACACTCCTCCTGCAACATCAACCTGCATTCCTGTGAAGAAGACGAAGTCCAATCCCAGTAGAGCAGGAAATGCAAGGGTCTTGGAATCCAGCACCACCATGGCCAACATCCATCCATCCATCCATCCATCCATCCATTTTCTACCGCTTATCCTGTATTTAGGGTCACGGGGGGGGCTGGAGACAATCCCAGCTGTCATTGGGCGAAGGCAGGGTACACCCTAGACAGGACGCCAGTCTATCACAGGGCCGACCTGTAGAGACAGACAACCATTCACGCTCACATTCACACCTATGGGCAATTTAGAGTCATCAATGAACCTATCCCCATCCTGCATGTCTTTGGACTGTGGGAGGAAGCCGGAGAACCCAGAGAGAACCCACGCTTACACGGGGAGAACATGCAAACTCCACACAGAAGGAACCCAGGCCGACCCGGGAATCGAACCCAGGACCCTATTGCTGTGAGGCGAGAGTGCTACCCACTACATCACCGTGTACTGCACAACAGCCAGGTTTTATCCTGTAGGCTCAGTTCCATCTCCACCCAACCAAGGGGCATCCTGGGACATTTGCAGTTTCACTGTAGCGGCCGTGTGTACTTAGACTTGCATGGCTTAATCTTTGAGACAAGCATATGCTACTGGCAGGATCAACCAGGTATATATCCACAGGTTAATTCCTCCTCCTGATACAGACTCCAAAGACTCTTGGGCACCCACAGCGCGGATTTTCCAACACGATTAGATGCCAAGATAACGCTCCACAAAAATGCAGTACTGGCGGCTCAGAGACACCGCAGACTTCTCACTGATCACTTTCACACTGCATGGGTCCTTTTTGTGGGGAATTGTGATTGGATGAAGCCAAGATTGTGGGTGTTAACAGTGAGAAAATGTGAATGAACTCTAGGTCAGGTGGGCGGTGATGCAATTACGACAGCCGATCGCTACAGCGTTTTGGAGAGAGAACATTCAGGCAGACGGTTCCAACCCAGATGTTCCACCATACATGCCTCTTCCTCCTCCAGCTGCTGCATCCGTCTTCTTACCTAGTGTAAATCATGATAATCATCATGTTATGTGAATAATAATCTCAACAGCCAACTTGGTGTAACAAACATTAATATTACCTGTGGTGTCTCCATGCAGCAGACATTTTCGGTGTCTGAAGGTATTGTTGCACAATTCTCACATGTGCACCTAGACGGATATAGTGCATCATTTGAGCATTTCAACAACATAAATCTTGTTAATATGGTAACCTGCCGGACTTTACTGACAAGCTGAGGTGGATGAGCAGTAAACGTCATGTTTCAATTTTGTAACGGTAATTTTGGCACGTAATGTTCAGATGGAGCACAATCACGTTTATAAAACACAGCACACAGTCTATAATTAAAATTCAGCACATAATTCTGGAGGACGACATGATACTGACCAAATCCTGTTCCTTGTATTGACGGGATCAGCGACAATTGTGGCTAGCGCTAGCTACGCTTACACACACATCGAGTTACCGTCCAAAACGTTATACAAACATGTTAACTAACAATTCAAAAATGTCCTGCTGCATCCGCGGCATCAGAACTTCTGCAGGAGCTGCTCCTGGTTCTCGATCTCGGAAGCGGTACAGCTGAACCGCTGTCTTGTTTGTAGCTGGACGCGGACAGCACAGGGCGGAGAGACACAACCACTTCCTCAGGAGGAGCGGGGTCGGTGGTCATCTCATTAGCATAAGGCTACACCCCGTCAGAATCACCTGTTTGAAGGAGTGGGTGAAAATGAGGGGTATGAGCCACTCCGAAATACATGTTCCGATTGTTTTTTTCCAGTTGAGTAATTCAAAGACCAGGTTTGGAGATATCAATAATGTATATTAATTGTTGAAAAGGAGCATAATATAGGGCCCCTTTAACATGTACGTCAAAAAGTACAACTCTTCTGTGCCTTTGCAAATATCAAACATGGAGCTATTACAATCGAGATTTCACTGGACATTTGCGCAGCCAACGTCATCCCACACATTTCAAACTTAACATGACAGCCGCCGGTATTTCTGAGCTGAGGAACTTCTCTAAACTGGATTTTTTATTTCAGAAAGAAATGTTATCAATAGAGGGAGACCTTCGCCAGTGTTGGACAGTCTACAGCAGCAAATGGTCCATATCACCTGTTGAGGAACCAGGGCAACTTGATAAGAAATGAGCTTCTGGAATAAGACATAGCCAGGACGACAGGTCAGAGGGGGGGAGTCATCAACACCCCCACACTGTGGGATTGGGTACCAAGCCCCGAGAACAGCAGATAGCCTCAACAATCAAGGGTAGCTGACATTAGATTAAGGCCGATAACCACGACTAGTAGCCTCTGAAAGTCTCACAACGCTTATAGTTAGGGCTGGCTCAGGTTTGCCAGCTCTTAGTTATGCTGCTATAGGAATCCCTCCGGTAAATAGAGACCTACCCCACACCGAACAGTCGGGCCTCGTGCCCTCAGAGCTGGGTGAAAAGCCCTTGGAGCTCGGACCAACACCGGGCAGCGGGCGGCTCTGCGAATCTCCGTCGGACTCAAAACTCTAAGACGCACCGCCCGAAATACTGCCCGTAAATAGGCATAGAACCGGTAACTTATAAGTGCTAGGTGATATCAGTCCGCCGCCGCCATAGCCTACTAGGAAGTATGACACGCTGCTGCTGCTGCTGAGACATAAATCCTTAAAAATGCAAGGTTGGTTTTATTTCAAACATTCTATCAACACAGATATGTACATCGATAGTCTGCCGTTACAATTGATTTGCCTCGGGTGCACTGTGGAGTCGGTATGAGTGTTTTTAATGCCATGCTAAAACAATTGACTTGCGCTAGCCATAGCATAAGCAAACTCGGCAACTAGAAGAACTGAATGAAATTTCTTGAAAACGTCTCCAGACGTCTCGAACACACCGGCTGACTTGGAAAATAGGTCTTATGTCCAAAATTCCGAACTATCCCTTTAAGCAGAATGAGGGAGGCTGAGGACTAATTAATTCAGGAAGATGGCCCCAAGTTATGACTTTCTAAATGAATATCTCACACAGCAGAAACCCAAGAATGAAGAAGAGGGGGAACTGGAATGAGAAGCCCTTGCACAACATGTATCACCGACAGATCAAGGAAGTGGTTGATCTGAAGGACTGCACAGAGAAGCTTTCTAACTGGTACTAATCATGGCAGCACAAGAACAGGAGCTGCGCACACGATCAATAGAGACCATGGTTAACCAAGTGGACATTGTGGTGGTGGACAAACAACAGAAGACGGCAGTAGTTATAGATGTAGCTATCCCAAGAGACAGCAACATCAGGAAGAAGTTACATGAAAATACCATGGGCTGAAAGAGGAGCTATAAAAGATGTGGAAAGTAAAGGTATCAGTGGTACCGGTGGCAACTGGAGTACTCAGGCCTGTAACACCCAAACTGGAACAGTGGCCCCAGCAGATTCCAGGAACAACATCCAAGATCTCTGTCTGTATCGCCCCCAGGCACGATTGAGCCTTAAGTCCGGATTGTTTGACTACTGTGAGCTCTCCGTTCCGTACTTGCGCTTCCTCGGCCCCGGCACGATTGAAAGAGGTAGATTTCAGTACGGTTAGATTCATGCAAGAGCACATCCGAGGGTATGCAAAGTTGACATGACCTAGGCTTTAACCAATAGGCCGTCCCACTCATTAGTGTTCAACTCGGATCAAGCTGATTTATGACTGAAGATACTGTTGATGACTGTGCAGAACATTAGGGATTCTGGGTTGAGCTTGGGCTTCAGCCAAGTGTTTACTCGAAATATGTGCAGATGCAACTTTTCAGTAAAATTACAATCTGTATGTGTTCTCTCTTGTGATGACAACACCTTTTGAAAACAACATAAAGCCATGTGTGTGTTGTATTACGACGTGATGACGTACAGTCCCCTCTGAAACTACAAGGCCATCTGATTTATTTGTGCTGTACACTGAAAACATTAGGGTTTCTCATCAAAAGATGAATACGAGATAAGAGATCAGCTTTTCAGCTTTTATTTCCAGGTATTTCGATCAAGATATGTTACACAACTTAAAAGATAGCTGCTTTTGTTTGAACCCACCCATTTTTCAAGTGAGCAAAATGATTGGAACATGTGACTGACAGGTGTGTTTTGTTGCCCAGGTGTGTCCTATTACATTGATTATTCAAAAAATGAAAAGCACTGAATATCTCCTCCCAGTTTCAGCCTTGGGTTTTGCCTGTGTAGACTGCATTTATATTTAAAAAGGTGGCCAAGTGGTTAGAGAGCATGCCATGTATGCATGCAGCTGACCCCGGTTTGAATCCCGGCCTTTGCTGCATGTCACACCCCCCTCTCTCTCCTGTGTTTCCTATCTGTCCACTGCTGATAAAAGGTGTCTATGCCTAAAAAAATCTTTGAAAAAAAAAAGGTGTAACCAACATGAAGACCAGAGAGCTGTCTATAGGAGAAAAGCTGAGAGAAGAGGAAAAATAATCAGAGCCATTGCAGTACAACTATCACTGGTGTACGGAGCAACAGACGTTGAACTGGTAGACCAAGGAAAACATCAGCAGTTGACAGAAACATCGTGAGAGCTGTAAAGAAAAACATAAAAACAAATGTCAGTGACATCACCAACAACCACCAGAGGGCAGGAGTGAAGGTATCACAGGTCACAGAAGACTTTGGGAACAAAAATACAGAGGCTATACCACGGGTGCAGTCGAATAGTCTATTTTGCTTAGGAAGGTTCCTAACTGAAGAAGTGACCCGGAATTGAACAAGTGGCCGCCATGATAAGAGCCGTTCGAATACTCTAAATGCAAAGGAAAGGAGCTCCAATGCTTCCTTTCTGAGCTCCTTTAGCATAGGATTCAACGGATCTTCCTATACGAAAGGAAAGGAGATTACACCGACCCACAATTCTTTGTGAGAGCAACATTTAAAGTGCCGCACATCTCGGCTGTTCATGAAAACAAACGATATGTGCATTTGCATATTTAACAATTACTTTCACCCAGACATATAGTAATTGGAATTGTGTTGATAAATGTGTGTGGACAGTAGTAATAATTGAGTGGTATTTTTTATTTATTTCAATCATGTTACAAACTTGACAAAAACTAAACTAAAACCACAAACGAAATGTAAATACAGCCAATGGTTAAACAGGAAGGAGGAGCTGCTGGACCTGGAGCCGGGCAGTGAACAAGCTGCTTATAAAACTAACATGTGGAGAAGTGGATGACGCTTTTTTTGTAGTCCATTATTGTAGTTTCTCCAGCGCAGATGCACGTCAATCAGTGCCGTTCATCAGCTGTCAATCATCAGCGGCCGCGTTATAATGACGTAGCTTAGTGAAAGTCCGGTTGGATTCTCTGAGCACCGCGGCTGTCTTTTCCTAAATTCTTTTGAGTTCTCCTATCACCTTTCCTTAACCCTGTGACGTTTTCTCCAAAGGTCAAGGAATAGGAGCTAGGAATAGGAGTTAGGACCTTATTTTTTGACTATTCGACTGCACCCCAGGAGATGCAAACCCCTCATTAGAAATAATAATATGAAGACCAGATTGGAATTTGCGACAAATTTCAGCGACAAGGCTCAAAAGTTCTGGGAGAGTTTAATGGACTGATGAGACAAAGATGAACCTTCACTAAAGTGATGGAAAGGTTAATGTGTGGGAAAACAAAAGGATCGGCTCATGATGTAACACACAAGCTCATCTGTGAAACACAGCGAGGATTATGTCATGGTTTGGGATTGCGTGGCTTCGTCTGGGACAGGCTCATTGATCTTCATTGATGATGTAACACATGATGGCAGCAGCAAAATTAAATCAGTAGTCTACAGAAACATTTTGTCTGCCAATTTAAGAGAGCTACAACCAAAAATAATCGGGACATCACTGGGACGACTGTGGCTCAGTTGGTAGAGTGGTTCCAATATTCGGAAGGTCGGCGGTTCAATCCCTGCCCTTGTCACTGTGTCATGGTCGTTGTGTCCTTGGGCAAGACACTTCACCCAGCTTGCCTCGTGTGAATGTGTATGACTGCTGTATGTTTGAGGTGGTGGTCGGAGGGGCCGTAGGTTCAGAATGGCAGCCACGCTTCTGTCAGTCTGCCCCAGGGCAGCTGTGGCTACTATCGTAGCTTACCACCACCGGTATGGCTGTGTGTGAATGAATGGAACCCGCAACCCTCTCAGAGCGCTTTGAGTGTCTTGAAAAGCGCCATATAAATCCAATCCATTATTATCATGCAGCAAGACAACGACCCAAACAAACGTGAAAAGTGAAAAGCCTGGGGCCTGAAAAAGCGTCACAAAAGAAGAATGCAAAAGTTTGGTGATGTCAATGGGTCGCAGGCTTGACGCAGTTATTGCAAGCAAAGGATTTGCAACTAAATATTAAGTATTATCCACTGTAATCTATGTCAAATCTATCTGTTCCTATCATTTTGCTCACCTAAAAATGTGTTTTTCCTGCTACAAAAGCTGCTATCTTTGTTGTTTCACATATCTTGATGTAAATACCTGGGGCCTCATTTATAAAGCTTGCGTACACACAAAACGGGGCTGGAAACGTGCGTACGCCACTTTCCAGGCAAATGTTGTGATCTATAAAAACCAAACTTGACGGTTGAATGTCCGGTACGCACATTCTGGAGACTGGAGGGGAATCAGCGACACAGATGGAGCTGTGGTGAACTGGAGTCAGATCGTAGGAAGTAAACGTGAGAAGAACTATATCATTTTGATGACTCGCACACATTTAAGTTCACTCCATATCATACGTTAGATCGGCGTTATCACGATGAACTCCATCAGTGTTTTTGACGCTTTTACTGAGTGATATTTTTTCAGAAAAAGAAAATCCAACTTGTATCTTAAATCAAAATAATTTCGAAATATTGAATCAGCGCTGTCACCGCAGGAGGAGGAGACGGCCCGACTGCATGTAATACAGGATACAATAAATACCCTCCATTAGATCACTGCACAACACAGTGGGAATAACTAAATGTTTCTCCTTATTTACTGTGCATATGTCAATCAACACATAAATACAGCCAATAAGCCATCGTATAATTGTTACACCTTGTCCTCGTTATCAGTCCTTACTATAATGCTGTCCATAACAAACCGGCATGAAGAAATGTGTTCGCCTATTACACTTCATTGTTCAAATTGTATCTCGGGGTGGGGAATACCACTAATTCATATTGTCATGTTGGCAAGGTGTAAACAATCACTCTAATTGCTGTAAACCTATAAATACTACAGTGACCCCAGTGCATAATGCTGCATGATGGCATTGCTGGCACTGCTGGAGGACTATGCCAATGGCAGAATCAGGAGAGGACGAGTTTTCCGGGACCGTAATGACTTGCTGGCCCATGATGATGACTGGCTAATAAGCCGTTTTAGATTCCCTAGAGCCTTGCTCTTGGAACTATGTGCTGAATTGGGCCCAGTATTGGAGAGGGCGACACGCTGGAACCATGCCATTCCGGTGCAAATTCAGGTCCTGACGACTCTGGGGTTCCTGGCAACCGGATGTTTCCAGCGGGAATTGGCAGACAGGTACGTGTTTTACATACATATTGTATATAATCAATTTCATTAAGACCTTTTGATCTAATATAATTCTTTTTTTTATCTAATTCTATAGGTCTGTTATATCACAGCTGTCCCTGAGCACAATAATGCCTGCTGTTTTGGACGGAATTAATAATATGGGTCATAGATATATCCGTTTTTTTCTACACTGTGCAAGAACAGGACGAAATTAAAATGCAATTTGCAGCAATGTCTGGTTTCCCTAATGTAATCGGTGCAATTGACTGCATTCATATTGCAATAAGGGCTCCATATGAAAACGAGTTTGTGTATGTCAATCGAAAAAATGTACACTCGATTAATATACAGGTCATATGCGTATATATGACCCTAACCAACATTGTGGCACGCTGGCCTGGCTCAACACATGATTCATTCATATTGACACACAGCAGTGTAGGGAACAGACTGCAGGCAGGCGCAGGACGTGATGGCTGGCTTCTTGGAAGAACATGAAGAAATTGTAACCCTTCGTCCTTATGAACCCTATATTTATGTATTAACTGTAACCTGCAGGGGACAGTGGCTACCCCCTAAGATGCTGGCTCCTCACCCCGTTTTTAAACCACCAGAGTGCAGAGGAAATGCACTACAATGAGTGCCACGCTCGTGCGCGCTCAGTCATGGAGCGTGCCATCGGCCTCCTGAAGAGCAGATGGACTACTATCTATGGCCAACTACTCTACCTCCCTGCAAAAGTGTGCACATTAATCAGGGTGTGTGCAGTTTTGCACAACTTGGCCCTGAGGAACGGCATCCCTCTCCCTCCTGACCTCCTCCCTCCCCCCCAGCATGATGACCCCGAGCCACAGCCCCCTGCAAGACTGGAGGGGTATCAACAGGGCGCAAGAATCCGCGAGGATGTCATGCGGCGTTTGTAAGGTAAGGAAGACAACAATCAATGTTCATTTTTTAACAGATTCTTTTATTAACATGGCAATTTCTTGCAACACAGTGCGCGTTTGTCGTAGCTCATCTGCAACGTTGTTAATGGCGGTGATTGTGTCTCACTGCACTTGCAGGACGACATCAGTGAGCACCCGACTGCATGATGTGCCATGCGCCCGGGGTGCGCTACTGCTTGGCATGCTGCTGCTTTGTGCCAGACCCGGACGCTGTGCCGAGGGCCCGTCACGTCACCCTCCTCACCGTCACCCTCCTCTACGCCCAACGCTGCAGACGGAAGGACAAACTATTTAGCTTTGTGGGGTTTTTTTTTTTTTAATAAAAGTTTAAAATCTGTTTACCCTTATACCTCTGGTCTCAGTCGCGTCTGTGTCTCCCTCCCTCGTTTTCGGACACAATCCCTGACACGCTGGCCTCCCCAATTATGCCAGCAATTGTGCGGTGGAGTGAAGTGAGCGCAGGTGTGCTTGGCCCCCCAAAAGTTGCAGCCACGCTCCTTCAGTTGGAGGACAAACTTTTCTTGGCTTCCACCTTGAATGAATGAGATTATTTTTCACATTTAAAATAAATTGCATCAAAGTCAAACTTCCTCAAATACTCAAGCAATACATTAAATACATGTTGGTAAAGGAGCAGAAAGATGTAATTTACCTTCAGATCGGACCACTTTTTCTTTAGTTCTGCCACCGTCCGCGTTGACCGCAGCAGCAATGTGTTGCCACTCGCACTGCTTGTTTTTGTTGGTGATCGCGCTGCCGTGGCCACTAAATAAAATTATTTTTCGGGCCTCCACCTGCCCAATAAGTGTCTCTATTTCAGTTTCGGAAAAGTTACGCTTCTTCATTTTCTCTGACCTGTCGCCATGACAGGTCACCACACGAAAACGATTGCATGCCGGCTCATTAATATAGTAAAAAGTGGGCGTGTACAGGGTGGGATTCAAGTGCGCACACTTGTAGGTGATTTGTGATTTATAAAGGGAACATTGCGTACAGCTTGACTTGAGCTTTTGGGCGTACGTACACTTTTAGTAAGGATCCTACGCACAGTTTTCAAATGAGGCCCCAGGAGATAAAAGCTGATCTCTCATATTCATCTTTTGATGTAAAACCCAAATGTTTTCAGTGTACAGCAAAGATAAAGGAAATGGCCTCAGTTGTTCCAATAGTTTCTGAGGGGACTGTATTTACAAGTTTGAGTGGGGGACAGGGGAGGGGGGCATATATATATATATAAAATATATTTAAAATGTTGCTTTGCGGCCTAACGCCGCAATGGTGTCTCCGATTACAAAGCTCCTCGCCACTGTCGCATTGTAATGCTTGCTCCCGGGTGATGTTGGGACTTTGAAAATATATTGGGGACAGGGTGTGTCCGTCTGGACTTTGCAAGTTTCGTGCACCGCGCAGGCTAGCGCAGGCACGCCTCCCGTCTCGCCCACCCGCGCAAGTGGGAAAGAGGGAGGAGAAGAAGGCGTGAGTGGGAGACGAGGAGGAGACAAGGCGTGGACTGGGATTAACACAGCCGATTCAGATCTTCACCAATCAAATGAGCTCCTCTCCTCACCTTTAATGCGTTAGGGGAGGTTCAGTGCAAGTTTCGTCACTTGACAACCTGATGACAGAAGCAGCGAAGCCGCTCCCACCACGCTCATCACGCGCTGTGCGTGCGTATAGTCATAATAATTATAATGCCGATATTATATCACTATAGAAATTGTAGGCACATTTTAGGCATGTCTAGTCAGCGCACAAGCAGAACACATCCCCAAAAGTGCTGTATTTTTTTTAAAGATTTTTTCAGGCATAGACAAATTTTATTAGCAGTGGAGAGATATGAAAAACAGGAGAGAGAGAGAGAGAGAGAGAGAGGGAGGTGTGACATGTAGCAAAAGACCTTCGGACGGGATTCCAACCGGGGTCGGCGGCGTATGCATACGTGTAACATACATGGCATGCGCTCTAACCACTCTGCCACCTGCGCGCCCCTAAATCACTGTTTTTCGTGTAGCCCCCCTAGCTGAGAGAGATGTGAACTCGTTAGTTTGCATCACAGTTTCAGCTGTTAATTCAGTCAGGCTGAGTTTCCTTTACGCGTGCCCATCAGCCTTTGATCTGACGGGACAATCTATGATATAAATTCTAGTGTTGTTTCAATTAGTTGCATTAAATAGTGTTTGTTGTGATTATTTATTGCATTTAAATGTGCCGGGAACTGTGGAAACCTGCCTGTGAGGTCTTGGTGACGTGTGCGCACTGCGCACTGGTCAGCCAAACTGCCACTCCGCCAACTCTAATTCGCCTTGAATGAATGGACTTTATTTGCGCCTTGCGCCTTACGCCAAGAGTAGACTAGGTTGGAGCTGGCAGGCTTTCAGCACAGTCTAAGCGAGGCTTTTTGCCACGAAACTTCCACTGCACCAAGCTGAATCTGTGACGCCTGCCCCTGCTGCGCCGCCGCATCCGTCTTGGCGCAGGCGATCCACCAAACTGCCAAACTGACCGTGCGCAAGGCTGCGCTTGTCGAAACTTGCATTACGCTGGCTCCGCCACCCTGCGCCACCCTGCGCTGCGCCACGAAACTAGGGCCCCTAAAAGTCCCAGCATCTAGAGTGACTGGCTCTCTCTTTGCCTTGTCAGCACCTGCAACTTTTTTTTTATCCTTTTACTCCACAACACTACACTAACACTACTGATGTCACTGACTACCACTCATGACGTTTCCTGACAATAATAAATAGCTTTTGTTGTTTTGCACATCCTTTTGTTATTTCCTATGGGTCAGGTTATGACAAGTATTACAATTAAAATTATCTTTTAAATGAACAAACATAATTTGTGTAATTAATGGTCAAATTCAAACAGGATCAAATTATTATTTAATTCTCATTGTTGAGTACCATACATATTTTTTCCAAAATAAGGACCCATGGGCCACTTAGCGTCTCTATTTTTAAAAATGTGTCAACACAGTTATGGACAGGAAGACTGCATCAAATCCTGAATGGAGGTATTCATTTTCATAAACAGCGTTACCTTTAACTGTACACTTTGATTACAATTATGATAAAAACAAATCACTTACTGCTCTATTCCCCTCATGTGTAAAGCACCATAGACAGCTCTGTCTATGTTTAATGCATTCTGTAGGGAGAACACACTCAGGCAGACCGGGGGCCAACCCAGGATGTTCCTCCAGCTGCTGCATCCATCCTGTAACCTAGTGTGACATATGGTAATTGTCATGGTATGTGAAAAAATAATTTAAACAGAAAACTTGTTATAGCTAACAATAATGTTACCTGTGTCTCTTTATATGTTTGATTTCTGTAGGTATCATTGCACAAATTCCAAATGTGAACCTGGACAAATAAATATAAAACTCTTGTATCTAACGAAAATAATAACCTGACAGACATTGCTGACAGCTTGCTAAGATTCATGTTTGAACCTAACACCTAGACCTCCACTGCCAACAATGCTGTCCCCCTCCCTCCCTCACCCCTCCCTGGTAAGCTCCTTGAACCCATACCTCTCATCCTCGACCCTCCCCCACCTGCCTGTGGTGCGTTTTACACAGAGCGTCTGCCCTAATGAAGGAAAGCAGAGCCCTCGATATGCCACGGTCGAACCATTTATAAAGAACTTTAGTTGTATAACACTGCAACAGTGTCTCCTTTTATAGAGGCATCCCGGCTTTGCTTAACCAGAGAGACTGTAACGTGAAAAAGCGTCAACAGTAGTGTGACGTATTAAATCAAAAGCATTGTAAATATGATTAGCTCCAGTGCACCAACACAACTCGGCTTGCTCCATTCACAGAGAGTGAGAGTCCGTCTCTCCTTGTTACGCCCCTGCCTCATTCCAGTCCCCAGGGAGTGGACTCCATTTGGTCTCAATGACCATTGACCAGTTGCTCTCACATCTCATGTGATAAAGGTGCTGAAGAGCAGTGCTGGTCCTTGGCATAGACTGTATAGGCATATTCAAGGGACGCGGTCATCCATAGGGGGCGCCACAAATGGGGGAAGAAAAACATCATTCTTAATGGTGCTATTGACAACATTGATTCAATCCAGACACTAGATGTTGCACTCGCACTCCCTCCTTCCATTCACGTCACAACAGAGCTGTAGTTTGAAGCGCATGCGCCATCAATGGGTTGCCAGTTCGTTGCACAACCTGCGTGAGTCTTTCGTGGTATGAATTCATTTTACAACATTAAGCTATACATTTGGGTTATTTTGTGCGGTGGTGTTACCAAAATGCCGCCCGCTTACTGTCAAACTCAGCCATTTTCCATTTTTTTCACACTAATTGGCAACCCTAAAGACTCTTGACCCCTGACTATGCAGAGATACCACGTGATACCAACGCTGTTATTCTATTGGCTCACAAGCCTTGCTAGAAGCCGCAGCCACACGTCACACATCTACACAGAGGTAAACAAACCATTAATTATGGACCCGTCAAAATGTTTTAAAATGATTAATTCACAATAAAAAAAAAATGTCATGAGAAGCGATACTTTGATTCTGCACCTTTCTTAAAGCTATCTGGATGTATTATTTTTCTTAAATAAAAATGTTATCAATTATGACCTTTAATGTTGTGATGATGTAGCCTATATGTGGGGCGATTGTGGCTCAGGTGATAGAGCGGGTTGACCAATGTTCGGAGGGTCAGCAGTTCGAGCCTTGCTCTTTCACTGTGTCATGGCAGTTGTGTCCTTGGGCAAGACACCTCACCCAGCTTGCCTCGTATGAATGCTGTATGTGTGCTGTGGTGGTCGGTGGCAGGCGCAGAAGGGCAGCCACGCTTCCATCAGTCAGCGCTTTGAGTGTCTTGAAAAGCGACATTTATATAATTTGTTGGTAATTTTCTATATAAAATCTCAATGAATGTTGTCAGCAGCTCCTGACAAGTTCGGTATATATTTGTTGTTCACAATTTGCATTGGCGGCTGGAAAGTGTTAATGCCCTTGATGCATATTTCTAATGTCGAGTTTGATCGGCAGTAAATCAGATGGGGCTGAAATGTGAAGACACTCTTCTATAGGAACTTGCCATTCAACAGATAAGGTTATATAGATATACCCATGATATAGTTGAAGATAATCAAAATACATTTGATTATCTTAACTGTTACCTCAATGATGAAATTAATCCATATGATAAAGTACTGATCCTCCAGATCAGGGAAAGACTTGCCACAACATACAGTGATCTAATATCTTGTTACATTTTTTTAAGAGAAGATTGAATTGAAGTTTTGATATTTATATTAATAATAAATGCAAACCTTAGAATAATTGATGAATTCATTGTAAGATTATTCAACTAATCCACAACATAATTGTTGGATAAATCCTGAATTTTTTGCAGCACACATATTACATGTATACATTTTTTTAAATCCCAACCATAGCTATATAGCTGAAGCCTGGTTGCCTGGTTGCTATCAACCAATCATGATCAGACTTATAACTCTGTTATTATCAGAGGAGTGTGTGTGCGTGTGTGAAGCTGCCCTGAGCATAACTCAGCAGGCAGCAAAAAGGAAGAGCTATGATTGCATTTCAGAAGAGGAGCACCCATTGCATCAGCTTGTGTGTGTGTGTGTGTGTGTGTCTGTGTGTGTGTGTGTGTGTGTGTGTGTGTGTGTGTGTGTGTGTGTGTGTGTGTGCGCGTGCGTGCCAGTGAAGGCAGCTCAGTGAGGGTTAAGTTCCCATTTTTAGCCTGCAGCTTTACATTGACTTTAGTTTGTAAATTAGTGAAACACAGCTAATTGAGATCAGCCCATGTCAATAATCCTTGTGTGAGCAGGATTAATCTGAATGACTGATAACATACAAATAGCCCCACTTTGTGTATCTAGAGCATAGAGAGCATAATTCGTACAACATGACACTGATCTGAAGAATAATTATACCTAAACATTCATAATAGGGCCGGGACTTTAACGCGTTAAAAAAAATTACGCATTTTAATCGCACTTATTTTTGCACCGCGGAAAGTTTCTCACTGGATGAGTTTCAGGCCGACCGATTATACTGGAGCACCAACTTGCGTTCATGACTTCAGACAACAACAAACCACAGTGAACATGAATGAAGAAGCTGATGAGACCACTTTGGTTGGCCCCGTGGATAGGAAATTTTGTTATAAAAAATGAACAGACACTGCATGAAAAGTGGGATTTTCGTCAGTTAGCGGCTCTGTAAATTGACGTGGAAGTTCAGGTTTACGACTGCAAACGTCAATTTGCAGGAAACACCGAAAACTGACGTAAATTGCCGGGAATTGACGTGGGCCTTGCTTGGCAGTTGTCCCCCCATGACCCCCCTCCCCGTAATCCTAGGGGAGGCTTTAACATGTAAATGAAAATGCTGTGAGCTATACAAATGCAAATCAGGGTAGCAGGGGGAGTTTTCCCCCAGGTGACATTTTTCTGAAAGGTGTTAACTTCATTTCATCTTCATTCAAAGATATAACTTAATTTCATCTTCATTCAAAGATACACAAAACAATTTGCTTCAACAATTACTTTTAATCAGGCTTTGCCACAAAGGTAAAATGTACATTCATGCAAACAACATCACAGTCTCCTAGAGCTCAACCACTGTGCATAGTGGCATGACTACAGTGACCCTTTCTTTGGTCTTGCTTAAATGCACAGTGGATGTGTTAACCACACATCTCCCAGCAATGCGCTCAACAGGCAGAAATGATGCTGGGTATGACGTGTCTGTTCCCTGCAAGCTCCAAACTTCTATTGGCTTTCCATAAAAATGTCTGTCCGGATGGGGATGAAGCCAGGAAACTTGCGCAGTAACATGTTTAAATGCAGTACCTTTTGACACAACATTAACAACTATGAACTGCTTTATAATGGCTGGTCGTAGTTCTGCTAGAGGGTCATGGATGGGTTCATAGATCATAGATCTCGGCTGTGTTCGAAATGCCATACTAACGTCCCACTCGTACTTAATTGTGACGTAAATTTGAGTATGTAGTGCGTTCACATACAATAGTATGTGAATTTGTGCACGTGAGAAATGCCCGGATGTATACTGCATTGGCAAGAATTTCTGAGTACAGCGGACCTTGCTAAATCTACTCAACTTCCCAAAATGCATTGCGGCTCGTCTGACTTCACAAGTTTTGGATAATGGCGGACGACTGCGGTGATTCTGGCGAGGAGCCCGACACAAACCGCGTACAGGTAAGGTAAGGTAAGGTAACTTTATTTGTACCCGAAGGTAGATTTGGTTGCAGGTACAAAGAAAGAATTGGCTGCTTACACACACACGCAGACAACATTAACATCATCGACCGACATAGACATAAAAGTGACAACAGTGCTCCAGACATAGGAATATGGATAGGAAGCATACAAAAGGGTATTACTATCAAAAGATAAATAAATACTAAATGCAAGCCATCATGGCAGATACAAAAAAAAAAAAAAAAAACAGGTCAGAATAAATAAATAAATACAATCCATAGGTTAATAAGTTAGTGAGTGGCTTAATTACTTATTGACTATTTAACGTTTTGACAGCTGAGGGAACAAAACTGCCTCTGTATCTCTTTGTTTTGCAGGCAGGCATTTTGTACCTACGGCCTGATGGGAGAAGTTGAAATTCACCATATAGTGGGTGGGATCCATCTTCTAAGATAGACCCAGCTAGTCTCTGTAGCTGCCTTGTATGCAGGGATTCTGGGTTCAGCTGTGGCTCTCCGATCAGCCTACTAGCCCACCTCACGATTTGGTTCAGGGAATTCTTATTTTTTAGGGATAGGTTACTAAACCAAGACACCAGGCTAAAGGATATAACAGATTCAATGAAGCAGCGGTAGAACATGGTTAGCATTTTACTGTCAATGTGAAACGATGAAAGTTTCCTCAGACAATATAAACGCTGGTTCCCCTTTTTGTACACAGCTTCGCAGTTTGTCTCAAAGTTTAGCTTATTGTCGATGATGGTCCCAAGGTATTTATAGTTATCCACCCACTCAACAGTCTGACCCTTTATGCTGGTGAGTTCCTTAGCACTGGGGAGTTTCCGGAAATCTATGTGCATGTCTTTAGTTTTTGAAATGTTCATGTGTAAAAAGGACGTATCGCACCAGTCTACAAAATCCTGAGCGACTGGGCCATGGCCTGTTTCATTCCCTTGTAGCAGGCTTACAATGACAGAATCATCTGCATACTTTAAAATAAATCTGTCTTCTCTTTTGCTGGGGCACATGTTAGTGTAAAGGATGAACAGGAGAGGGGACAGAACACAGCCCTGAGGGGAGCCAGTGGAGGAGCAGATCTGGTCAGACAGTACTCCATTGACTCGCACTCTTTGCGTCCTATTGGTTAAAAAGTCTAAAACCCATCCAACAAGATTTTTACTCAAATCAAATTGCTCTAAAAGTCTTTCTGTTAAAATGTGGGGTTGAATTGTATTAAAAGCAGAAGAGAAATCTATAAATAAAAGCTGAGCATGTGTTCCTTTCCCTTCCAGATGTTTAAAGAGCATGTTCATCAGAGTGACTGTGGCATCCTCGACACCTCTATGTGGCCTATAGGCAAACTGCAATGGGTCAATATCAGACTCTGTTTTCTTTAAAATTTCATTTCTCACTAATTTTTCAAAAGCTTTCATGACAATAGATGTCAGAGCAATAGGCCTAAAATCATTCAGAATTTTTGGGCAGCTTTTCTTTGGAACTGGAACGGCTACCGCATCTTTCCAACATTTTGGGACATGCTGATTTTGAAGGGATTTATTGAAGATGTAATGAAATATTCGACTAAGTTCTCTAGAACACAACTTAACCAGTCTGCCACATATATTGTCAGGTCCATGGCTTTTATTTGGATTTATGGAAGAGAATACCTTTTCAATATTATCCTCTTCAATTGTGAAGTGGTTCTGGTCAGCTAATTTATGACTGAGCTCCTGTTTTTCTTCACTGAAATCATAAGTGTCAAAACGGGAAAAGAAATGATTAAGATCATTTGCAAGGTCATAATCTGTGTTAAAACCCTCTAAAGTGACAGTGCTTATATTCTTTGAGTTACTAGTGCCTGCAATGGCTTTCATACTTGACCATGCTGAGCCCAGGTTATTTGCAGCCATTTTATTTTCCAAAATAGTTTTATAGTCCTGTTTTGCCCTTAGAATTTCAATTTTCAAATCTTTCGTGGCTTCATACAATTCAGAGGCAGTCCCAAGTTTGAAAGCCTGTTTCTTAGCCTGTATGCTGGATTTGACGGATTTTGTTACCCATGGCTTGTTATTAGAGTACATTTTTATCCTTTTAGATGGTATGATATTGTCTCTACAGAATGTGGCATAAGAACATGTTACATCTGCTAACTCGTCTAAGTCCCCCCCACTTGCCTCTATAAACATGTCCCAATCAGTACAGTCAAAACAGGCTTTTAGACACTGCACAGACTCTTCTGTCCAGTTTTGAATGTCCCTTGTATAGACCTTTTCCCTCTTCAGTACAGTTCTGTATGTGGGCATGAGGTACACACAGTTGTGGTCTCCATGGCCCAGAGGAGGTAGCGGAAATGATTTATATGCCTCCTTTACTGACCCATAGCACATATCAAGAGTCTTATCCCGTCTGGTGGGACATGTTATATATTGGTGGAAGTTGGGGACTGACTTCTTAAGTGAAACATGGTTAAAGTCACCCATTACAAAAGCCGGGGCGTCAGGGGAGATAGACTGCAGTTTTTGTACTACGTCAAACACTGTTTTACAAGCGGAGGGGGCGTGCGCTCTCGGGTGGATGTAAACAACTGTGATGAAGATCTGGGGAAACTCGCGAGGTAGGTGAAAGGGGCGTAACGACACTGATAAAAGTTCCACATCTGGAGTACAAATGCGCTCTCTCACTGTAACAGACGTACAGTATCTCTGATTGATATAAAGACATACCCCCCCTCCCTGCGTTTTCTTTGTCACCTCACTGTTCCGATCTAGGCGGTGCGGAGCTCCAAAGCCGCTGATCATCAGGTCCGAGTCCTGGTCGCGCTCGGTTAACCATGTCTCTGTAAACGCCATCACGCAGCACTCTTTAAAATCCTTAAGAAAGCGGGCATTCCCCTGGAGTTCATCCATTTTATTTCTTAGTGATTGAACATTTCCGAGGATCATAGAGGGTAGCGGGAGCCGGTTAAGCGACATCTTCCTCAGTCGTAGCCGGACTCCTCCTCGCCTCCCCCTCTTCCTTTTCCTCTTCTCCCTTGTTTCTCCGTGGATGTTATTTGGATATCTTCGGATGAGACCCGGAATCTGTAGCGTGGTGTCTAGCACGCCAGCCGGTCTCACAAAGTTAAGTTGCAGCAACTCACTTCTGCTGTATTGCCTCCTGCCTGGGCAGGCAGCAGATATGATATCCGGATAAAACAGGAGAGGTAACAAAAACAGCGATACGACCCAAAAAAGATCCATGTTGCTGCAGTCAAAAGCACCGTGCACAATTGAAGTCGCTTGGGATCTCGATGTCACAGACAAAAACACACATCAAACAGTAAAAACACGATAAAAACATTGACAGCCAAACAAACTTTTCCTACAGGTCGCAGCGTGCGCATGCGCCCCGAGAGATGTCTTCTGAACACATGTAAGTATACTGTAACATGACTTTTATGTTTCCAGCTGACTTTTAAATCGTATTGATAATGAACGTTACTTTATTGTTGTTGGCATTGTACGTTAACGTTACGAATCGAAGGTCCTGCCAGCCGGCTAGCCTACTGACGGTAATTTACTATAGAGGTTAGCGAGCGCAAGCGAAGCGGAAAATGTGCCGCTTTTACCGACGTTAACTTATAATATAGTGCTTATGTTAAACCGTGGTTATATATTTACTAACGGTGATTAATAACGCCGTGCACCGGGCGCCTCATTCAGTGGGGGGGGGGGAACTATGAGGAGGAGACGTTCACGTTCACCGGCAGGAGGGATGCTGCTCTGAGAGGCTTCACTTAAGAAAATGTGGTTTAAATGTTATAATTTTTATATCCAGGACTGCTGGAGACTCTGAGGATGTCCCAGGACTGCTGGAGACTCTCAGGATGATTGCGGTAAGAATATGTTCGGTGACTGCTAGCTAAGCTAAAATTAGCAAAGCAAGCCCAAGCTAAAAGTTGCTTAAAAGCTAATAGTCCAAGCTAAAAGTAGCATAGTAGCCTTGTAAAAGAACAAGAGAGAGGAACCAGTGTAACGTTAAGTTGCTTTGTTAAGTGTATGTTGTTGGTCTTTTACAGGAAGCAGTACGCCGTCTTCACAACTCGGAGACGAATTGTAGGCGCTACGAACCGGAGCAAAGGTAAGATTTAAAGAATATGCTTTCATTCTGCTGTATAAGGAAATAGATGCGTTAACAGTAGATACCGATCTTAACTGTTAATTTTGTTTTCACAGACGAACCTCGCCTCATAACGAAGCTGTGACCTCTTACTTGCTCGGAGCTTTGTCCGCAAGTCCGGATTTCTATGACGCTGATAGTGACGCCATTGTGTGTAAGTAACTTTTACTGTTTTCTTCTTCCTTGTTTTAATTTTACTGTGACTTAAGTTTTCTTATTCATACCACTCATTTAATTGTTTTCCAGCTGCCTGTAAGACATACTATGAAACGGTACGCAGGAGCTTCAGACACACACAGCCTGATCTCGCATCGCAGGCGGAAGCTGTGAAGAGGTCAGCTCGGAGTCGTTCCAGGAGAAAGAGGGTAAGACTTATTAGATCCGTTTTTGGTCAATGTGACCAAACCTACCTAAACCTATTTTCAGGTGCATTAATAGATGTGTTGTGTCCATGCGCAGTGCATCGCGCAGTACTGATTGTCTTTATTGATTGTTTTACAGCTGCTGGAAGCGAGACGGAGTGTGCTTGCTGGCGATGAGGTGGACCATTGGAAGTGCGCCACCACAGACATGATGTCTGATGAGGAGGACGGCGTCGTTGGCGGGGTGTCTGGATGGATTGTGCGACCTCCATCCTCTCGTAGCCAGGAGCTCACCGAGCTCTGTGCGACTCTACAGTCGCGATTAGAGAAGACTCCCAAGTACAGGGCCACGCACCGCAGGCGGCTGTAAAATTGACCAAATTCGGACAAAATGTCGCCAGTTCATTTGTGTGGGCAAATTTGTACAGTTGTGTGTTGTGTTGTCAATAAAGCTCTTTCTTTGAATACTTCCTCCTGGCAATTCAATAAATTCATTCATATTTATATTTATAAATATATAAATAAATAAAAATAAATATATGTGTGTATATATATGTATAAATATACATATATATATATATATATATATATATAAACATATATGTATATATATATATATATATATATATATATATATATATATATATATATATACATATATATATACACATATATATATACATAGTGATAGATCTGCTAACCAATCACTAGTGATTATTCTTGTTTAAAAGACCCAGTGTGACCAATAGTAACACATCTGCCAACGTGGGTTGGCTTTACATTTATAATGACCAGATCTGCCAACCAATCACAAGCGATTATACTTGTTTAAAACTAGTGGTTTCATCCAATCCTGAGTGAGGATATTCAAGCCATCTCTGGCCAGGCGGGGTTTCGCCGCTATTCATATGCTAATTAGAGCCTTCGCTGTGGTTCGTTTCCGACAATTTTCGGCACAGACGAACGCGGCGTTCGCAGCCTGTAAATTGTCGTTAACTCCCGAAAATTAGGGAGATTTTCGGGCGTTTACAGGGACAAAAATCCGACTTTTCATGCAGTGAGATAGAAGCGTTGATAAGAGCATGGTTGTGTGCAAGCTATGCAACAAGGAATTCGCATATCACCGCAGCACATCGAGCCTCAAGTATCACCTCAATGCAAAACATATAGCGGCTAGCGTGGTAGCTAGCGTGGACGTTAATGGCAAAAATTGCACTGGTCTGTTGGACTTGGTTGAACAAAAATAAACAATATTGTGGTGCTTAAGCTCATGTATTCAGTCATTATTCAATGGTATATTAAAAATCCATGTGAAAAAAATTACTTCTCACTGTTCTCAGGTCAAATATTTATATGCGATTAAAATGCGATTAATTTCGATTAATTAATTACAAAGCCTCTAATTAATTAGATTTTTTTTTTTAATTGAGTCCTGGCCCTAATTCATAACCAACACTTCTCCTAAGCAGAGGTAAGGGAAGACTCGAGAAAAACTGGGTCTGGAGCCCAGCTGAGCCCTGCTGCGAGTCCTGGGGCCTGTTCTATGAAGTGAGTCCATTTCTATTTCTATTTATAACCATACCTGTCACTTTACTGCCTATTGTCACTGATATATTATATGTTGTATATATTTTAAATTTTAAATTGTTATTTTTAATTTTAGTGTTTACATGCCGTTTTTGCACTGGGTCCGAGAGGACTGAAATTTCATCTGTGCTGTATGTCATGCATATTAGCACACTTGACAATAAAGCTGACTTTGACTTTGACTTTTTTGAGTTCAACATACCCAGGGTATCTTTCAGAGATCCAGATTAAGTAACCCTAATGGGGTGTTCACACCGGACGCGATAGACGCAAATTGAGCGGCGACTCTACATTGAAAATCAATGTAAATGGCGCGATGACACGCGATTCAGGCGGAGGCGGCGCGAATGGAGCGTCTGGCGCGATGAGACGCGGCGCGAATGAAGCGAATGGCGCGTCTGACGCGAATGAAGCGACGTGAATAAAGTTGAAAATATCGAACTTTTCAGGCGGCATCGCGCCGCGACATCCAATCAGCGACGAGTTCAAGCTGACAGACAGATGAGCTGAGATGGACAGGCTGCATTCCCAAACAACCCGACTCCGAGAAGACCGGACCCCGGCACGACGGGGGCCGTTACCGGCCTCACACCGTCCATGGGCTGAGCCTCGATCAGAAGGACTCAGGCCCCCGAGCGACACCAGTCAAGCGGTCTTCCGTACGCCACATTTCCCACATTCGGCGCTGGGCTCTTCCCTCTTCGCTCGCCGCTACTGAGGGAATCCTAGATAGTTTATTTTCCTCCGCTTAGTACTATGCTTAAATTCAGCGGGTTGTCTCGTCTGATCTGAGGTCGTAGTCGAATGTGGCCCCGACTCTCCCTGGGGAGAGGTGCGAGGGACGTGGCTCACGGAGGAGGCTCACGGTCGTATTAATTGTATTAGTAGTAGTATACCGTAAATCCTCTAATACTGGCCTGTATTCTACTACCGGCCGGTCTCTACACATTGGCCGGTCTCACTGTCGGCGGAGGTTAATGGAGGCCGGGACAAGTGTCGCTCAGCAAAGTCCAGACTCTTCTTCTGGCGCCTCAGTGGTGGAACGAACTCCCGACCAATGTCAGGACAGCAGAGTCATTTCCCATCTTCCAAGAAAAGGCTCAAGACTCACCTGTTCAGACTTCACCTCGACTCTACATAGCATGACCCACTAACACCCCCCCCCCCCCCCCCCCAAAAAAAACCTTACCTATAGCACTCTGATCATAGCACTGTTGCTCTTAAGGTACTACTTTACTCAGATGAGGACCTAACACTTGTTCTATTTTTAGCTCTTACTTTATCGGCAATGATACGTTGTGGTTTATTTGTTTCCTTCTTTTGACAAATGTACTTATTGTAAGTCGCTTTGGACAAAAGCGTCTGCTAAATGACCTAAATGTAAATGTAAATGTGTCCACAGAAAGCGTTATTTCCACACTTCCCATTCATTGTCAGCCTGCAATGACTTTGTGTCGCGGAGATTTTGGCTGAAGCTATATTAGAGGATTGACGGTATGTAAGAAGCCCTGCAATGCATGCAGAGACGGTGCCTCCCGCACGCTATCGAAAATCTGTTAAACTGACCTTTGTCGATCTAAAATAAAGACAGATTCAGCAACTGCATAGCTTATTTCTCCACAAAATGTTTTCAGAAACACATTTCGGTGAACTATTGTCGTAAAATAAGAGAAAGTTTCCAAACGAGCGGCCATGTTGATCTGTTGGAAATCTGGGAGCAGACAGGACAGCTGTGAAAGGGATCGTCCAATCAGGTGCAGCCATGAAGTGTGCGCGTGATTGTATGAAGGAGAGAGCCTGTCAATCATCCTAGTGGCAGCCCACCAAGCGTGCAATACTGGCAAGCGGTAAACGTTGTTTACCGTAATATGGCAGCTGCGCAGCACCTAGTATTTTATAGGTTCAAATAGACACAAAAACTTTTTTTTTTCCATTCTACTGGTAGTCCATTTTGCTCAAATAGAAATAGGGGCCTGTCTCTTAATCTGGTCTCCTTCCAATAAAGGCCTAGGCCGTGATGCGCTTGAGTAAATAAAGGCCCGAGCCTATATTAGAGGATTTACGGTAATATGCCCCACCATCAGGACACTAGTGGATCTGGCTGATTAAATTATCACGGTAACTGCCCTGATAGCTCAGTGGTAGAGTTAATGCCCCTTATACCGAGGCTCCCTGTAGCGGTCCCGGGTTCGAATCAGCCCTGCGGCCCTCTTAAATCATGTCGTCGCTTTCTTTCGTCCCTTTCACTCTCACGATGTCCTTCCACAATAAAAGGCCAACAAATATAACTTTAAAATAATGAATATGTTGCTTAGATGTATTCTTATAACGTGGTGTATGACAACATCAGCCTAATTCTTTCAGCTGCAATCCCGGCGGTGTAAAACGGACTTGGGAGCAAATAAATATAAAAACATAATTCAAAGTGGTAAGTAGGCTGTACGCTAGCACAAAAGTATTTCCCTCTGATGAGAATCTGTATCTCTCATATAAAACATATTCAGACTCTCAGGTCTCTGTACACTCTAGTTCTCCTAAGAGACCCTCTCACGATCCACCAAGCTTCTTTTTTCTTTAATCCGCGCACCAAGAGCGCTGATTGGTCAGTAGGTGGTGTTTTTCTCCACGTTGATCTCTTGTCAGGAACATAACCTGCTCCAGAGCAGGTTAGCTCCACAGTGTAAGTTATCATGGCGATCTACCCCGGTAAGAGGTGAACCAGCGTCGTAGGACGGAAAACCCAGGGTTAACGCTTAAAGCTGGGGTATGTAATGTTGGAAAGCTAGCAAGAGAGCTAGCAAGATTTGAAAATAGCACCTCCTCCTGCCTCCTCTAAGTATTAAGTAGGATTACATACACCATCTTTAAGTTACCTGGCTAAGCCCAAATCCTGCTTCATAGTACAGGATACCCAGCATTTCCTGATGTTGTTTCTTCAAAATAAAAGCTTTTAAACAACATATTCACGTGAACTTTTACTGTGAAGATTTTATAGGAAAGAAATGTGTTTATCCAGTTTTTACAGCCACCCCTTTGACTACTAAATATATGCAATCAGGCATGTGTGTGGACACACGTGGACGCTGTCAGGCTTGGACAAGGAGAGGACTGAGGCAGATTTGGCTTTTATTTTAAATAAAAAAGATACAAACAAAATATCACTCCACAGGGAGAAAAAACAAGGGGCTATGAACTTGATGGAAAACTAAACCTGACTCTGACACAAAAAAAAAACAAGCACTATGAAAACTACAAACTCAAAGTCACTAGGAGGTAGTGATGTCCAAATGAAGCTTCGTGAAGCATTTTCTTTATTTTCTGAGCCCAATAGATGGCGCTCTCTGTTCAACAAAGGGTTGAAGGCCGATATATTTCCATTGCTTTCAACCCTTTGTTGAACAGAGAGCGCCATCTATTGGGCTCAGAAAATAAAGAAAATGCTTCATGAAGCTTCATTTGGACATCACTACTAGGAGGATCAAGGAAAATGGCTACAAACTTAAACTATGCTATTTAAAAAGGTACAAACAAAAGATTGCTCCACACAGAGGAAAAACAAGGCTATGAAATGCCTTAACAACCTTAAGCTCGTTGGCATTTTCAAACCTGAAAAAGAAAACAAAAATCACTGCTTTCAGTGCTTTGAATGAGAAATGTTTCTCTTCTCCCTGCTTTTGACCATATTCACTGAAACCGACACTATGTGCCGATAGAAGAACATAAATCATCCAGTTTTAGAAAAAAAACGCGCCTCTATGTGCACCTAGAACTTGTTTGTTTTGCGCCCCTATCATCCCATCCACTCAGCGCAGTTCACAGTTTGTGCACAGGCCACAGAGCCCACCTCCCCCCATATCACAGGCACACGCCTCAAGCTAGGCATAGGCTAAATGACGTTAGCAGTTCCTATCTATAAGTAAGTTAGCCAGCCTACCTCTGTGTAGCGTGTACTCCAGTTTATCAATGAGAGAAGACACAGGCGGGTTCACGGAATCTGGTGCACGTGCACTGACGAGCACTCAATGGGAGGGAGCAGAGGAGCTCGGTGGTAGAGGGGGAGGGGCCTGAGTGTTTCGAAACATTCGAAATGTGACTCGATCTGCCAGACTTGCCGACTGCGACTTTAATTGCCCATTTATCACAGTCATCTCCCTCCGCCTCAGCCATCTTGATACTTTAGTTTTGTTGTTCGGAAAGTGCCTCCGGAAGTAATTGAAACTTCACAACTTTATTGTCCACTCGAGGCCAGAAAATAAACAGTGACATAATCGATTATGGCGCGTTGCCGCATCGATGCTGAATCGTGCATGCCCCGCATTGCGATGCATCGCCGAATCGATTATTGTTGACACCCCTAACAACTAGAATGCTTTACTCTCTAAAATCAAAGTCAGTATGTTGACTTGGATTTGCTGAATCATTATTTAAGAATCAGCAATAGCAGGATTTTACTTTACATTCCTGCATGTAGATCTATGAACAAGAAGAGAAGACCAAGCAGGTTATTCAACAGTCCCTGTCCAAACAGAGGTTGAATGTTCAGCCAGCAGCTTCAGTATATACACAGTCCCTCCTGCTGAGAGGTGTTGGTTCTATTCCAACCAGCCTCTTAGGTTACTATTGCCTCTTTCCCATCGAGACATTTTGAAGGCCGGTGCCTAATCGCGAACCAGTTCTTACTGTTTCCACAACCAAAGTACTGGCTCTTGGCCAGGAAAACTGGTTCCAGAGCAAAAAAAATTAATCACCATAATCATAAGGACACATGCAAACACAATATCCATTGCTTATGGGGGAGGTGCAAGTGTCTGGCTTTCTTATAGACCTATAGCCTCTTGATTGACAGTAGATCGAACCAGTGGTAAGCCAAATCGGACTATGACAACGATTCACCTACCTCTTCAATCGCTTTCGCAAGTTCGCCTTCCAGTCGTCTGTCTGGGAAGAAATCTTTCACGCTGAGTCCCTGCTCAGAGCACCACCGGCTCACATTCCTCTCGGAAAAGCCTCGCAGGAGACCAAAGTGGTCACTCAGTGCTGTGGCTATATCGCCACAAGACATCCCACTTGACCTCCTGGCTGTTATAAAATCTGAATATTCAGATAAAGACATTGTAATCGGTCTACGGAGCAGATCAAGTTCAGGGGCGTCCCTAGGATTTTGACACATCCGGGGCTTAGCCCAGAGGAGCTAAGCAGATGCGCACACATGGCGCGCTCCGAAATTTTTAGAGACAATCTCCACATACCCTACAGGTACCTGCTCTTTCATTGTCCTCCCGTTGGTCTGCTGCAGGATCCCTGAACACATCCCTATCTGCTATCATACCTGAAAATTGAATGTAAACGTAATATTTTATAGCTTATTACGTATATTCAATATTGGTATCCCATTGCAATTAATTCAAATAATTATTGGCAAAGTTGCCACCAACTTATGGCATTTTCACGTGCCCAAACACTGGACGCCATTCTGGTGTAGCATAAAAAAGACATATCTGAAATATTTTATTTTCCTGCATAATTGCCCAACTTTTCTTCTATTTTGCCCATCTGTCCAGCTTCATTTAAACCCAACCAGCTCTGGGGAACAACATGTCAACCTGTCCTAATGCTACCACCTAGTGGTGGAGAGACACCTTGAATAATCACACAGTGATTGTAAGAAACAAGCTAACTACCTCTTCCAACATCCCTTGTGCTTGTCTGTCTGATGGTAGCAGCAGTACTAGCAGAAGCAGCAGCAGCAGTGCCATCTTGATTATCATCATCTGAGAAAAAGTGTGTTAAATTACTTTAAGAACACACAATTTACACTACACTTGCATTCAGAGACGAATGCTTGGTTAAGTACATGGGTGCACTGCAAACCTATCATATCACCGGTGAAAAAGATGAAAACGATGCAATCCCATAACCACAGATCATCAAATGAATGACCCATTTTGAATTTAGTTTGCACCCATGTACTGACATTAGCAAGCTAGGTAACAACAGATTGTTTTTCCATTTAACACATTAGCAGCTACAGTAAAAGAGGCAGGCTATGCAGGATCCCTGTCTGCTAGCTAGCTTTCATGCATGAAAAAGAAAATAAACAAGATGGTTCAACGTTATAGCCTTTAGCTACTCTCCCCGCTAGAAGAAGCCCAAGCTTAATTATTTTTAGGTTCACAATTCTCACACTACAATTGCATTTACAGACAGATGCTAATAATAAGAGATTGTTTTTTCCCCATGTAATATCAACTAGCTGCTAGCTAGTTAATGTTAGCTACTTCCCTTGTAGTATTGTGTATTTTATTGTTATTGTATTATTTGTCAAAACAAATTTTCTGAAGAGACATTTATATAGCGCTTTTCTCCAAAGCTCGTCAGGAGCAATTAGGGTGAGGTGTCTTGCTCAGGGACACCAGGCACTGAGCTAGGATGAGCCAGGGATCGAACCGGCAATCTTGCGGTTGCCAGCCAACCCGCTCTACCTCCTGAGCTTAACCCCCATGCTTAATCAACAGAGAAACACAAATGCAAGAAATGCACGTTTAAAAAAAAAAAATGTTTATTCACACGTATCCACATTAATTATATGTTTTGGGTGAATGACATCACGTGCGACCTTGGAGGTGTAAACCACTTGTGTGCCAAAGCCAAAGTAGTGGCTTTTTTTTTTTTAATTGTTACTCAAACCTGTCCAAAAACACTGTTTTATCGAAGCAACATAAGATAACCGTAGTTTGAGGATGTGATCTTTAAAAAAAAAAAAGAAAAAAAATTTGAAAATTTATATTCAGGGCTAATTAAAAAACATCCGGGGCTTTGTGCTTAAACCACCGTCTACAGCAGGGGTCCCCAAACTTTTTCCTGTGAGGGCCACATAACTTTTCCCTTCTCTGATGATCCTTCGATGTCGGCTCTTCCTATCATTGTGAAGCAGAATTCACCAAGCGTTGGATTGTTCACCCACTAATAGGGAACGTGAGCTGGGATTAGACCGTCGTGAGACAGGTTAGTTTTGAGCCAGTTTGTAACAGAAAAAGTTTGACGATCGCAGGGATGCCTAAACGTAAAAATGTATTGTTTTCCAGAAAGCCACACATAACCAAATAACCCTCTCTGGGTTCTTCACAGAAAAAAGTCAGGAAATAAATAATAACACTATTAATGAAATAAATAATAATCAAATAACCCTCTCTGGGTTCTTCACAGAAAAAAGTCAGAAAAAAAAGAATAACACTATTTATGAAATCAATAATAATCAAATAACCCTCTCTGGGTTCTTCACAGAAAAAAAGTCAGGAAATAAATAATAACACTATTTATGAAATCAATAATAATCAAATAACCCTCTCTGGGTTCGCCTGGAGTTTGCAAGTTTCGTGCACCGCGCAGGCTCGCGCAGGCACACCTCCCGTCTCGCCCACCGGCGCAAGTGGGAAAGAGGGAGGAGAAGAAGGCGTGAGTGGGAGACGAGGAGGAGACGAGGCGTGGACTGGGATTAATACAGCCGATTCAGGTCTTCACCAATCAAATGAGCTCCTCTCCTCTCCTTTAATGCGTTAGGGGAGGTTCAGTGTAAGATCCGTCACTTGACAACCCGATGACAGAAGCAGCGCCGGCGCTCCCACCACGCGCATCACGCGCTGTGCGCGCGTATCATAATAATAACAATGCCCATATTATAAAAAACAGGAGAGAGAGAGGGAGATGTTTTGGTCCGAGAGGCTGAGTTTCCGTTACGCGTGCCATCCGCCTTTGATCTGACGTCAGATGTGACGGGACAATCTATATAGATATACATTCATGTGTTGATTCAATTAGTTGCATTAAATAGTGTTTGTTGTGATTATTTATTGCATTTAAATGTGCCTGGAACTGTGGAAACCTGCCTGTGAGGTCTCGGTGACGTGTGCGCACTGCGCGCCGTCAGCCAAACTTCCGATCCGCCAGCTGTGATTCGCATTGAATCAATGGACTTTATTTACGCCTTGCGCCTTGCGCCGAAAGTAGACCAGGTTGGAGCTGGCGGGCTTTCAGCGCAGTCTCGGCGAGGCTTTTTGCCACGAAACTTCCGCTACGCCAAGCTGAATCTGTGACGCCTCCCCCTGCTGCGCCGCCACACCCATCTTGGCGCAGGCGATCCACCAAACTGCCAAACTGACGGTGCGCAAGGCTGCACGGGTCGAAACTTGCACTGCGCCGGCTGCGCCACCCTGCGCCGCCCTGCGCTGGTCTACGAAACTAGGGCCCATACAGTGCATGACTGCACTGTATATGAAAAAAAAAAATCAAAATGCATCTCTGGTATTGTTCAGGGGGCCGGGCCAAATGTGGAGGCGGGCCGTATCCGGCCCGCGGGCCGTAGTTTGGGGACCACTGGTCTACAGCATTCAAGACTAGCAGCATGAATGTGTTCTATCAGTCTTGTGTTGATGCCAATGTAGGCTTGCAAAGCCAGGAGAGTTATAGTCCGCCAGTGTTAATGCTTGAAGTTGTCAAAGCATTTCTGAGGAAAGGATGTATGCAGACATATAGCCTAGAATGACGTAATGACGTTGCTCTCTAGCCGGTGGAAAAGGAAATAAATGAAACCAAATAGATGACAACTTATGACATAAGGTACATTAATAAGTACCAGCTGGGTGAATTTACTGGTGAAAAATAACATTTACCTGGACAAACTGACAGTTACACCATGCTACTTATTTGTCACTCACTGGCCTGTGGCTACCATTGTTTTTTGACTGGCGAGTGAATATAGCAGATTTAGCATTGCAAATATACACTGCATGAAAAGTCGGATTTTCGTCCCTGTAAACGCCCGGAAATCTCCCTAATTTTCGGGAGTTAACGACTATTTACAGGCTGCGAACGCCGCGTTCGTCTGTGCCGAAAATTGTCGGAAACGAACCACAGCGAAGGCTCTAATTAGCATATGAATAGCAGCGAAACCGCGCCTGGCCAGAGATGGCTTGAATATCCTCACTCAGGATTGGATGAAACAACTAGTTTTAAACAAGTATAATCGCTCGTGATTGGTTGGCAGATCTGGTCATTATAAATGTAAAGCCAACCCACGTTGGCAGATGTGTTACTATTGGTCACACTGGGTCTTTTAAACAAGAATAATCACTAGTGATTGGTTAGCAGATCTATCACTATATATATATATATACATATATATATACACACATATATATATGTTTATATATGTATATATATATGTATATGTATATTTATACATATATATATATATATACACACACATATTTATTTTTATTTATTTATATATTTATAAATATAAATATGAATGAATTTATTGAGGAAAGGAAAAATTGCCAGGAGGAAGTATTCAAAGAAAGAGCTTTATTGACAACACAACTGTACAAATTTGCCCACACAACAAACAAATGAACTGGCGACATTCTGTCCGAATTTGGTCAATTTTACAGCCGCCTGCGGTGCGTGGCCCTGTACTTGGGAGTCTTCTCTAATCGCGACTGTAGAGTCGCACAGAGCTCGGTGAGCTCCTGGCTACGAGAGGATGGAGGTCACACAATCCATCCAGACACCCCGCCAACGACGCCGTCCTCCTCATCAGACATCATGTCTGTGGTGGCGCACTTCCAACGGTCCACCTCATCGCCAGCAAGCACACTCCGTCTCGCTTCCAGCAGCTGTAAAACAATAAATAAAGACAATCAGTACTGCGCGATGCACTGCGCATGGACACAACGCATCTATTAATGCACCTGAAAAATAGGTTTAGGTAGGTTTGGTCACATTGACCAAAAACGGATCTAATAAATCTAATAAGTCTTACCCTCTTTCTCCTGGAACGACTCCGGGCTGACCTCTTCACAACTTCCGCCTGCGATGCGAGATCAGGCTGTGTGTGTCTGAAGCTCCTGCGTACCGTTTCATAGTATGTCTTACAGGCAGCTGGAAAACAATTAAATGAGTGGTATGAATAAGAAAACTTAAGTCACAGTAAAATTAAAACAGGGAAGAAGAAAACAGTAAAAGTGACTTACACACAATGGCGTCACTATCAGCGTCATAGAAATCCGGACTTGCGGACAAAGCTCCGAGCAAGTAAGAGGTCACAGCTTCGTTATGAGGCGAGGTTCGTCTGTGAAAACAAAATTAACAGTTAAGATCGGTATCTACTGTTAACGCATCTATTTCCTTATACAGCAGAATGAAAGCATATTCTTTAAATCTTACCCTTGCTCCGGTTCGTAGCGCCTACAATTCGTCTCCGAGTTGTGAAGACGGCGTACTGCTTCCTGTAAAAGACCCAACAACATACACTCAACAAAGCAACTTAACGTTACGCTGGTTCCTCTCTCTTGTTCTTTTACAAGGCTACTTTGCTACTTTTAGCTTGGACTATTAGCTTTTAAGCTACTTTTAGCTTGGGCTTGCTTTGCTAATTTTAGCTTAGCTAGCAGTCACCGAACATATTCTTACCGCAATCATCCTGAGAGTCTCCAGCAGTCCTGGGACATCCTCAGAGTCTCCAGCAGTCCTGGATATAAGAATTGTAACATTTAAACCACATTTTCTTAAGTGAAGCCTCTCAGAGGAGCATCCCTCTTGCCGGTGAACGTGAACGTCTCCTCCTCGTTCCCCCCACTGAATGAGGCGCCCGGTGTCTGCATCCGCCCCTTTAACGGACAACGGTGCACGGCGTTATTATCACCGTTAGTAAATATATAACCACGGTTTAACATAAGCACTATATTATTAGTTAACGTCGGTAAAAACGGCACATTTTCCGTTTCGCTTGCGCTCGCTAACCTCTATGGTAAATTAGCGTCAGTAGGCTAGCCGGCTGCCAGGACCTTCGATTCGTAACGTTAACGTACAATGCCAACAACAATAAAGTAACGTTCATTATCAATACGATTTAAAAGTGAGCTGGAAACATAAAAGTCATGTTACAGTATACTTACATGTGTACGCGGTTTGTGTCGGGCTGTCGCCAGAATCACCGCAGTCGTCCGCCATTATCCAAAACTTGTAGTGATGGGCAAATGATACCGAGGCTTTGGAGCTTGTGTCGCTCTTCCTGAAGCGGAGTGGTTCGAACCTCTGTGTCGGAGCTTGTATCGAACACCAGCGTCACGTGACCGAAACACTAAAGTGCTTCATTGCTTCGAAATGTTTCGAAGCGTTTCATTGGCTCATAGTGTACCGGTGCATGTCATTGGCTCATAGTGTGTGTCAGTGCGTTTCATTGGCTCGTAGCGTTCATGCGTCGTGTGCCAGAAGAGGAGACTGAAGCCTGCCACAGTGGAAGAAATTCTATTTCTTAATACAAACCTGTCTGTTCTGTGCATAAACATTCCTCCTCGACCATACAACTTCTCCTATGACAAACTATTATCTGGACTCTTTGGTTCACATACCATGATCAAATAAATAAACCCCTTAACCAACATTTAACCCTTCATATCATTTAGATTTATCCGTTGGCTTAATCTGGGATGTTTTACAGTATGGGCGATGAATGTATGAATGAACAAAACACGTAAATAAACCACACAGTCTTTTCTAAACTTTTATTGCTGACATGGGATTGAAACGGTGTCAGAGCGTCAGTCGTGCTCTTGAGAGGTTGCTATGGCTTCAGTTGTCCACCAGATGTCACCATCACTGAAGCGTTGAAGCTTTGAATCTTTTTCAACACAATTGCTAGGAAAGCCTCAGTGCTTCATAAGGCTTCACTTGCCCACCACTAAAAACTTGTGAAGTCAGACGAGCCGCAATGCATTTTGGGAAGTTGAGTAGATTTAGCAAGGTCCGCTGTATACTCTGAAATTCTTGCCAATGCAGTATACATCCGGGCATTTCTCGCGTACACAAATTCACATACTATTGTATGTGAACGCACTACGTACGTCACAATTAAGTACGAGTAGGACGTTAGTATGGCATTTCTAACACAGCCGAGATCTATGATATATGAACCCATCCTTGACCCTCTAGCAGAACTACGACCAGCCATTATAAAGCAGTTTATAGTTGTTAATGTTGTGTCAAAAGGTACTGCATTTAAACATGTTATTGCGCAAGTTTCCTGGCTTCATCCCCATCCGGACAGACATTTTTATGGAAAGCCAATAGAAGTTTGGAGATTGCAGGGAACAGACACGTCATACCCAGCATCATTTCTGCCTGTTGAGCGCATTGCTGGGAGATGTGTGGTTAACACATCCACTGTGCATTTAAGCAAGACCAAAGAAAGGGTCACTGTAGTCATACCACTATGCACAGTGGTTGAGCTCTAGGAGACTGTGATTTTGTTTGCATGAATGTACATTTTACCTTTGTGGCAAAGCCTGATTAAAAGTAATTGTTGAAGCAAATTGTTTTGTGTATCTTTGAATGAAGATGAAATTAAGTTATATCTTTCAATGAAGATGAAATTAAGTTATATCTTTGAATGAAGATGAAATTAAGTTAACACCTTTCAGAAAAATGTCACCTGGTGGAAAACTCCCCCTGCTACCCTGATTTGCATTTGTATAGCTCACAGCATTTTCATTTACATGTTAAAGCCTCCCCTAGGATTACGGGGAGGGGGGTCATGGGGGGACAACTGCCAAGCAAGGCCCACGTCAATTCCCGGCAATTTACGTCAGTTTTCGGTGTTTCCTGCAAATTGCCGTTTGCAGTCGTAAACCTGAACTTCCACATCAATTTACAGGGCCGCTAACTGACGAAAATCCCACTTTTCATGCAGTGATAGCAGCCACTATTACACCAGCATTTGGCTGATAATTTCCAACGTTAACTAATCCTTCAGACCAGGGCCGGCCCGTGGCATAGGCCGTATAGGCAAATGCTAAGGGCGCCGTCCATCGGGGGGCGCCACGCCAGTGCCACAAATGGTAAAAAAATAAATAAAAAAAAGTTGGTACAAGAAATAATCCCACGTTAATTAAAATGCAAAGCAAAGCGTATTTAATAGAAATAATATTTGTAACAACATTACAACCCCCCCCCCCCCCCCTCCCATGCACGGTGCGCCCCCTCCCTTCCCGTATCATGATTCTTTTTGGACGTCATCACATCAAAAAAAAAAAACACAAGATGTCAAAACGGCCAAAACTGTCCGGTGCCCAGGGAAGAAAAACAAGAAAAGAAGAGGAGGAGGAACGAGCAAAAGACAGAGGTAACGTTACATGAAATTATTTGTCTGTTACAGATAGTAACCTGGCTTTTTAGCATTAGGATAACGTTACATGATTCGCTAATTGCTAATCAATAAATAGCTAACGTTAGTTGACTGTTTTAACGTCAGTTAATATTGTGGAGGGGGCTAAGTTGTTATGGAAAGTAATAATTTAACGTTAGGTAATTACAGTACTCCCACCTTACATTCCTCAGGGACATTTGTATTAGATCTTTTAAGCAGGTGTTTTATATATTTTAGGGTTTGTATTGCCTTCTGGTTAGCTCACGTTTGCCCTGCTGGTAATAGTCACTTTTCCACCCCTTTATATATTATAGTAAGCCTAGTTGTTAAAGTGCACATCATTAATGTTAATTAAGCAATATCACATGAGAGAGAATGCTGTTTTGAATATGAGCACTGCTGTGATTCGGTCAAAGATAATCATAACATTCTCATATGATATATTACTGCTACTTTGCATTCTGCTATTCAGCATTTCACTGTAATGATGACAATAAATTGAATCTAATCTAATTTGCATATCAGTTAACATCATACATATATCTCTTTGGTTTTCATTTATATTATATCATTTCATTATATTCCTGGAATCATGTTTTTATGATTAGACTGTAATACTCAATGGTGTCACATACTCCTCTCTTCAGATGCACTGTTGAAGTTTCTAAATCCCACCCCTGGGCCATCTACCACATCTACCACTGCTGCCTCCACCTCAGCAGCACAACCCAGCCATGATGCAGCATCAGCAGCACAACCCAGCAGTGATGCAGCAGCATCAAGTGGTCCTCCTGTTGCCCCCACCTCAGCAGGACAACCCAGCAGTGATGCAGCAGCATCAAGTGGTCCTCCTGTTGCCCCCACCTCAGCAGCACAACCCAGCAGTGATGCAGCAGCATCAAGTGGTCCTACTGTTGCCCCCACCTTTAATATCTTGTTTTGTGCAGTGCCTTATTTATATTGTATTTTTAATTTATCTTATGCAACTTGTTGACACGTTTTATTTTGTGTTTAGTTAGATTTAAGGCTATTTATGAATGTATGTAAAAATGATTGTATTTCATATATTCATTTTATTTTTTGTATTCATTTATTTATTCATAATGTTTTATCTTGTTAACTATTCTGATTGTGAATTTGCTTTCTTTAAGTAAAAAAAAGGTCAAAAATAAAGCTATTCGGTTTCTTGTGAGTATATACACTACACTGCCGATGCAAGGGGGGCTCCACCTAAAATCTTGCCTAGGGCTCCAGATTGGTTAGGGCCGGGCCTGCTTCAGACTAATACTGGACTTCATCAAATACAGTAAATGAGTATCAGCAATTTATCCTCTAATGACCTCCAGAGGGGGAACTAGTAGGTATGTGTTGCTCTGCAGTGCTGCAGTGACAAACAAGGACATGGGGTCAATGATGATGAAAATGTCATCATCATATGTATGGTCACATCTGTGTTCCCGTAAGACTTCTCTAACAGTGCCATGTGTAATTTCCTGTTTCTCCGTGATACTCACTGCAGGCTGTGTTCTTCTCTCTAGCCTAACTGTTAATTTAACCTGTTTCCCTGTTCAGCGGCTAACTATCGTAAGTTTAAGCTTAAACACATCCCTGCTTCAGCAGACACATCGCTCATTTTCTAAGTTGCCTTCTCGCTATATTGCAGTTGTTTACACACTATCTCTGTTAGCCACTTTAGCGCAACAGCTTGCTTAGCAGCTATGATGGCTTCTCTCTTTCCCTCTCCTCCTTCTGTTCTCTCCTGCCCAGTGGGTCTAATGTTCAGTTACTTCTCCATCTCCTCAATTACTTCCCTGCTGAGAAGCCAACTCTGGTAATCGGCAGCCCGTTGTCACCAGTGACTTTAGTCAAATGTTTCCCAGGGGCCAGAGCGAGCAACTGTTGGCTCTCCGTCCGCGCTGTTGGGCTGGCTCTCCGCACTGTGTTGCGAAACGCCCCCCTTACGGATATCTCGGATATCATCGTGCAGAGGAGTTCAGCCTATGCAAATGACTCCTTTCATTACGTAACGAAAGGAGCTCAATCTGAACAGCCTGTAGGCAGTGGCGGCGCCAGGGGGGCGCTAGGTGGTGCTGTAGCTCCCCCTATAATAGCCATAGCACCCGCCCAGCACCCCCAAGAAATGTCTGTAGTTTTTTTATATTTATATTTTAATGTCATGCATGGACGTAATTTAGGGGGGGGGACACAGGGGAAAGGTCCCCTGCACTTTTTCAAAAAGCCGTTTTGGTCCCGTGCACTTTTTACCGTCCAAAAACAATGTTACGCAATAGTAAACAGAGACGCGTCAAGCACTAGGACCAGGCGGAAAACGTCCGCTCAAGCTGAAGCCTGTTTCCCTTAGTTTAGACCGCCCACAAGCGCCTCGATTGGCTCTGTCGTGTCTTATGTGATTGGCCGTCCCCGCTGTCACTCCTTCTTGCACACCGACGGTCTGCTAGTCTGCGGTCAGGAGTCCTACAGGAGTCCGCTACTGAAAGTTAGTTCACGTCCGCTAGATGGATGTTAATATCAGAGGTTTCATTTACATTAACGTTTGAATCGGTGTCCGTGTGCGTATGTGCGCGCACGCACGTGCGCGTGCGTGTGTGTTTGGTAATTAGGCGCAGCCAGGATGTCTAAAAAGAGAGAAGTGGACATAAGAGACTTCTTTAGAAGTCGACGTGTAAGTTACTCCCAATAAAGCAGCATATCCTCTTCAAGATCCCCCTCATCATCTACAAAGCTCTTAATAATCTGATCAATAAAATGTATTATTATTATTGTTGTTATTATCACTATTGGATTAGAATTGGGTGATAATGTTTTGCTACATGATTTACAACCAGTCAAACCAAAAAAGGGAACAGTAGACTTAAAAGTAGCGATAGAAAACTAGAAGAACTACTAGAAAACACTGAAAGAGTTAGAGTTTTATTAAAAATACTTGTGTCCCCCCCACTTCTGAAATCAAAATTGTGTCCTTGATGTCATGTATGTTGTATCTATAGCCCTTGTGTTGAATACTTTTACATATATTGCTTATAGTCGTGGAACGAGTATAGTTAATGCGTGTACGCGTGTGTAGCTATATATACCAAGGGTGGTCCGATGCCACCGCCATAATGAAATGCCCCAAAATTCAAAGCACCTTCTCTTAAGTGTTGAGCATCCCCATAGCACCTGCAACAGAAAATCTCTGGAGCCGCCACTGCCTGTAGGAGCACCGTTTTATTGGGGGGTGGGCTGCAGAGACCATGCAGGAATTTGTTTTTTTTCCTCATTCTGGGAGTTGACAGGGTCAGGGAGGACACGTTTATAGGTGTAGAGACCAGAGAAAACCTGTTTTTCATAATTTGGCCCCTTTAAAGAAAATATTGATTTTTGTAAAGTGTCACGCCGTGGTGAGGTTTTTTTCTTGTCTTGGTTTTTGTCTTGTGAACTTCCTGTTTTATTTTGAAAGTCTAACTCCCCTCTCATTTCAGGTCACTTGCCCTTCCTCATGTGTCCCTGGTCTGACGTCATCCCCGATTCCTGATTGTTTCCACCTGTTCCACTCTCCCTCATGTGTTGTGTCTTCGTTTGTCCTGTGCCAGTGCGTTTCGTCTGTCCATCACCCAAGCCCTTCGTCACAGTCTTGTCATGATAAGTATTGAAGTTCATTGTTGTTGTTTTTTCTGTCATTTTTGTGCCTCGAGAAGAGGGAATTTTTGTTTGTAATATTTTATAGTGTAGCTCAGCCCACAGATTTAGTTTGCCTTCCTCCCGATTTTGATTTCTTTGTTCTTTTGTATCGTAGAGTAGCCTGTTTTCATAGCCTGAGTTGTCTTCCCTTGTGAGAGAATTTTTGTTTAGCCTTTTTCGTTTTCTTGTATTTAGTCTTGTAGTTTGTTTCTCCGAGTCTCGTTGAGTTCCCACCGTTAGTGAGGTTTTCAGTTTAGTCCTTTTCTTTATTTTGTTTATTCGCTGATATTGAGGCTGTGTTCGAAATGCCATACTAACGTACTGCCTACTACATACTCAACGTGTATGTACTGCATACTGCCTACTAAATGAACGTTTGAGTATGCTGTTACCCTCAGACTGTTCACACTGAAGTATACACATCTCATACGACATTTTTTTGTTTTTTTTTAACTTTATTGACATCTCGTCCTCATCTTCTCTCACGTAACCGAATCGATTACGTTAGTGGTTCTAGCTCCCTTTTAATGGAAATTACTTATCAAAATATAAAGCATGATTATTATTACAGTTAATTAAATATTTCAAAATATTTTTTAAGTCAAATTACAACTGTCAAATGTTTTCTACAGTTTATTATATATGCACGCTCCCACGCTTTCCCTCTTTCTTCCTCTTACCTGAGTAGCTGCCTTCACTCGCCATCGATCGCGACTATTAAGCAGCTTTTATCGAACATTAATCGTTCATAGATCGTATTATACCTCTGACCACGGAACACCAGCACCTTCACCACGGAGACGACGGAGGCAATCGGCCCGTCGGAGGAGCTACATTATTCACATGTACGGGATTTCCCTCTGAAGTAAGTAATATGACTTATTTGGTTTAAATACGTTCCTTTATTATTTGATTATCAATAGATGTGCATATGCATGCATAAACAAATGTCTACATGTAGGCTAATATAAGTGGTTTTAATAATATCATGTTTGAGTTTGTGTGATAAAAATAAAGAAGTACAAGCAAGTGGGATATTAGTGAATAATTTATTAGAAAAATAATCCATGTTAATATACAGGTTGCAATACGTGTATGATAAGAAGGAATAAGTAGTTTATCAACAAATGAATAGGAAAACATTCAGAATAAATGTAATATCTGATGTTTTCTGTTACAGGTTGGTGCCAGACGGCCGTACTGCAGGTCAATCCTCCTGTTCCCCCGATGGGCCTCTACTTCGGGAAGGGGATTTAAGGAAGGACTTCTGTCTTTCAAGGCGTTCCACGGAGAACCTCGTCCACTGCTTACTAACAGAACAGATGGGTTCCATGTCCATAGTTCCACGGTGGTGATGGGGGTGACAGTGACGAAGCCGAGCCACTCCAGCAGTCCTGAGATATCCTCAGAGGCTCGTAGCTGCGGTGTCTGCTCCAAATGTCCAGATCCCTGTGTTGCAGGAACATGATTATTGTTGAGGTTTTATTTGTGTTTATCAGTGGTGCAGTTTCTAAGCAATACCACACAGTAGAAGTTCTTACAGACAAATGTTTCCTGTTTAATGTTTTACGATTATTAGGTTGTGTACAAATCTAAATAATAAATATCTGAATATACACTCAACAAAAATATAAACGCAACACTTTTGTTTTTGCTCCCATTTTTCATGAGATGGACTTAAAGATCTAAAATTCATTCCAGATACACAATATTACCATTTCTCTCAAACATTGTTCACAAATCTGTCTAAATGTGTGATAGTGAGCACTTCTGCTTTGCTGAGATAATCCATCCCACCTCACAGGTGTGCCACATCAAGATGCTGATCTGACATCATGATTAGTGCACAGGTGTACCTTATACTGCCCACAATAAAAGGCCACTCTGAAATGTGCAGTTTTGTCTCACAGCAAAATGCCACAGATGCCACAAGCATTGAGGGAGCGTGCAATTGGCATGCTGACAGCAGGAATGTCAACCAGATCTGTTGCTCGTGCATTGAATGTTCATTTCTCCTCCATAAGCCGTCTCCAAAGGCGTTTCAGAGAATATGGCAGTACATCCAACCGGCCTCACAACCGCAGACCATGTGTAACCACACCAGCCCAGGACCTCCACATCCAGCAGGTTCACCTCCAAGATCGTCTGAGACCAGCCACTCAGACAGCTGCTGAAACAATTGGTTTGCATAACCAAACAATTTCTGCACAAACTGTCAGAAACCGTCTCAGGGAAGCTCAACTGCATGCTCGTCGTCCTCATCGGGGTCTTGACCTGACTCCAGCTCGTCGCCGTAACAGACTTGAGTGGGCAAATGCTCACATTCGATGGCGTCTGGCACGTTTGAGAGGTGTTCTCTTCACGGATGAATCTCGGTTTACATTGTTCAGGGCAGATGGCAGACAGCGTGTGTGGCGTCGTGTGGGTGAGCGCTTTGCTGATGTCAATGTTGTGGATCGAGTGGCCCATGGCAGTGGTGGGGTTATGGTATGGGCAGGCATCTGTTATGGACGAAGAACACAGGTGCATTTTATTGATGGCATTTTGAATGCACAGAGATACCGTGATGAGATCCTGAGGCCCATTGTTGTGCCATACATCCATGAACATCACCTCATGTTTCAGCAAGATAATGCACGGCCCCATGTTGCAAGGATCTGTACACAATTCTTGGAAGCTAAAAATGTCCCAGTTCTTGCATGGCCAGCATACTCACCGGACATGTCACCCATTGAGCATGTTTGGGATGTGCTTGACCGGCGTATACGACAGCGTGTACCAGTTCCCACTAATATCCAGCAACTTCGCACAGCCATTGAAGAGGAGTGGACCAACATTCCACAGGCCACAATTGACAATCTGATAAACTCTATGCGAAGAAGATGTGTTGCACTGCATGAGGCAAATGATGGTCACACCAGATACTGACTGGTTCTGAGTCCCCAGACCCCCAATAAAGCAAAAAAATGCACATTTCAGGGTGGCCTTTTATTGTGGACAGTCTAAGGCACACCTGTGCACTAATCATGATGCCAGATCAGCATCTTGATGTGGCACACCTGTGAGGTGGGATGGATTATCTCAGCAAAGCAGAAGTGCTCACTATCACACATTTAGACTGATTTGTGAACAATGTTTGAGAGAAATGGTAATATTGTGTATCTGGAATGAATTTTAGATCTTTAAGTCCATCTCATGAAAAATGGGAGCAAAAACAAAAGTGTTGCGTTTATATTTTTGTTGAGTGTATATATGATTGTTGACTCATGTTTTAGGCCTGCAGGTCTATTTCCCTCCTGCTCAGGAGGAGAGACCCTGCTGCAGTGGTTGGCATCATGGCTGAGGAGATGGGGTGTAGTGGGGTAATAGCAGGTCTTTGCTCCATCACCTCATCCATGACAACAAACACTTCCAGTGTGTAGCAGTGACCTCTCCTCCCTCAGTGCTGACATCTTCAGTTCAAACAAACAACACTTCTCATAATCATTGTTTAGATATTCACCACTAGTCATACAGTGCCTTGAAAAAGTATTCATACCCCTTGAACTTTTTCACATTTTGTCACTCTACAACCACAAACTTAAATGTATTTTATTGAGATTTTATGTGATAGACCAACACAAAGTAACACATAATTGTGAAGTGGAACGAAAATGATACATGGTTTACAAAAATTTAAGCAAATAAAAATCTGAAAAGTGTGGTGTGCATTTGTATTCAGCCCCCTCTACTCTGATACCCCTAAATAAAATGCAGTCCAATCAGTTGCCTTCAGAAGTCACCTAATTAGTTAATAGAGTCCACCTGTGTGTAATTTAGTATCAGTATAAATACAACTGTTCTGTGAAGGCCTCGGTGCTTTGTTAGAGAACACTAGTCAACAAAGAGCATCATGAAGACCAAGGAACTCACCAGACAGGTCAGGGAAAAAGTTGTGGAGAAGTTTAAAGCAGGGTTAGGTTATAAAAAAATATCCAAAGCTTTGAACATCTCAAGGAGCACTGTTCAATCCATCATCCAAAAATGGAAGAAGTATGCCACAACTGCTAACCTACCAAGACATGGCCGTCCACCTAAACTGACAGACTGAGCGAGGAGAGCACTGGTGAGAGAATCTGCCAAGAGGCCCATGTTCACTCTGGAGGAGTTGCAGAAATCCACAGCTCAGGTGGGAGAATCTGTCCACAGGACAACTATAAGTTGTGTACTCCACAAATCTGGCCTTTATGGAAGAGTAGCAAGAAGAAAGCCATTGTTGAAAAACAGACATAAGAAGTCCCGCCACAAGCCATGTTGGGGACACAGCAAACATGTGGAAGAAGTTGCTCTGGTCAGACGAGACCAAAGTTGAACTTTTTGGCCTGAATGCAAAGCGCTATGTGTGGCGGAAAAGTAACACTGCTCATCACCCTGAACACACCATCCCCACTGTGAAACATGGTGGTGGCAGCCTCATGCTGTGGGGATGCTTTTCTTCAGCAGGGACAGGGAAGCTGGTCAGAGTTGATGGGAGGATGGATGGAGCTAAATACAGGGCAATCCTGGAAGAAAACCTGTTGGAGGCTGCAAAAGACTTGAGACTGGGAAGGAGATTCACCTTCCAGCAAGACAATGACCCTAAACATACAGCCAGAGCTACAATGGAATGGTTTAGATCAAAGAATATTCATGTGTTAGAATGGCCCAGTCAAAGTCCAGACCTAAATCCAATTGAGAATCTCTGCAAGACTTGAAAGTTTCTGTTCACAGATGCTCTCCATCCAATCTGGTTGAGCTTGAGCTATTTTGCAAAGAAGAATGGGCAAAAAATTCAGTCTCTAGATGTGCAAAGCTGAAAGGTGGCTCTACAAAGTATTGACACAGGGGGGCTAAATACAAATGCACACCACACTTTTCAGATTTTTATTTGCTTACATTTTTGTAAACCATGTATCGTTTTCGTTCCACTTCACAATTATGTGTTACTTTGTGTTGGTCTATGACATAAAATCTCAATAAAATACATTTAAGTTTGTGGTTGTAGAGTGACAAAATGTGAAAAAGTTCAAGGGGTATGAATACTTTTTCAAGGCACTGTATATTATAACATGTACTGTAATACTGTTCCACATGGGACCAACTTAATGGACTCTGATGTTTGAACACATTGTAGATATTACCCAGCACTGACTTTGCCTGATTATTAATAAGAAAGACAACTTCATCTTGTTTCTTTTATGCTATAGTGTTCAATACTTTAAACTGCTTCCAACTCACCTTGTATTTCTGCTTCATGTTCTCCCACTTCTTCTTTGTCCATCCGGCTCCACCTTCCCTCCATCTAATGTTCTTCAATAAACATCCTATATGAAGAACAGCACGTAGAAAAGTGTTACAGTTCATTGATGATTTCTTGCTGTTCAACAGAACGTTTCAGCTAGACATCTCAGGAGAGCAGTACATCTCCCGTCTATATACGCTGGTGTTCAACCTTATATCATTGAGTAGCTAAATATGCAACAGTAGTAAGCCCTGCATATGAGAATTATCACATTTAACACCACATTTTTTAAGTGAAGCCTCTCAGAGCAGCATTCCTCCTGCCGGTGAACGTCTCCTCATCGTTCCCTCCACTGAATGAGGGGCTCGGTGTCTGCATCCGTCCCTTTAACGAACAACGGTGCACGGCGTTATTAATCACCGTTAGTAAATATATAACCACGGTTTAACATAAGCACTATATTCTTAGTTAACATCGGTAAAAACGGCACATTTGCCGCTTCGGTTACGCTCGCTAACCTCTATGGTAAATTACTGTCTGTAGGCTAGCCAGCTGGCAGGACCTTCGTACAATTCCAACAACAATAAAGTAACGTTCATTATCAATACGATTTTAAAGTCAGCTGGAAACATAAAAATCGTGTTACAGTTTACTTACATGTGTACGCGGTTTGTGTCGGGCTGTCAACAGAATCACCGCAATCGTCCCTCATTATCCAAAACTTTTCAGAAGTCAGACGAGCCGCAATGCATTTTGGGGAAGTTGAGTAGATTTAGCAAGGTCCGCTGTATACTCAGAAATTCTTGCCAATGCAGTATACATCCGGGCATTTCTTGCGTACACAAATCCACATACTATTGTATGTGAACGCATTACGTACTCAAATTTACGTCACAATTTAGTACGAGTAGGACGTTAGTATGGCATTTCGAACACAGCCTGAATGTAGTCGGAGGGGTGTTCCATCAAACTCGCTAAGTGCAAAGCCGGGCTAATTTCGATAAGCCTCGCTACCTTAAGCAAGAGTTGCGTTCCTTCAACGTGACTTGAGGCACATCGCTAAGTAACCATGGGAATTTATCCGACCAAACTAGCCTGCTCCGGGGCACACTAACCATCAGGCTTACTTGAGCGGGGTTCTAGAGGAGTCCGTCTGTCGGAAACAACTGTACCAGCAGAAGGTACCGCCATATGGAGTAAGAGAGCTTCCAAAAAGATGTGTCCATGATTCTAACCATTCGTACTCGTAATGATAAACATTTGTATGTAAATAAAAAAGTTGTACCCAAAATTCTGCTGTCATACACATGAGTCTGAGAAATTGTTCGGGTTAGGATTGTTTTTATGTGAGTATGAATCTAAAAGCTGTGAATGCAAAGTCTTGTGAATACAACTCTAATTTCTACGACTACGAAGTCTTCACTGTGAACACGAATTCAAGTTTGTGGGTACGAGTAGAAAAAGTGTTGAAATGACGTCACATCAGGTCACAGGCAGGTCACAGGGGAAAGTAATCGAACCCCGAGTGATGCGCCGAAGCCGAGGATGGCTGACAACAGCAGTGCACCGATGGACACCGCGGGTAACTCAGGGGAAGCAGCATCACAGGTAAAGTAAATAACACATCCAACATTTATTTATTTTTATTTAGTTATTTATTTCATGAAATTGTACTGTTTTAAATCATATACAGTTTATGGACGTGAAGACTGCTACTGCTTTAGCTTAAAGGCTAACGACATGCCCGGTGATGCTCAGTTAGTGCTTGCATTAGCTACTAGCATTAGAAGTTGGCTTAAGTTAGCTAATTAGCGCTGATGAAAACAAAAACAAAACTAATTTGAGATATAACGTGTATATTTGTGTAGTCTTATCTGTCATAAACAAGAGATTAGGCGTTACGGTGCGCGTTTGTGTCGCGGTGCTAGACGGTCTGAGGCTCCATTCTCCACGTAATTAGTCGTTTATTTAACCAGCACTATTACTCTGAAGCTGTTTAATCAAGGTAAAAAAAAAAAAGAACCATAAGGAAAATATCCTGCATAGTTCCTCTGTAGCCTCTTTGATCAGAGCTGCGCCCCCAGTAGCGGGCGCACCGCTGCTGGGGGCCCTATAAAGCCCTATAAGAGTTATTATTATTTGCCTGCAGTCATTTGCTTGAGATTAGGCGCACAAGTGTGGTTTGCATGGGTCCAAACTGTAGTAATAATAATCATAATTAATAATATAATAATTGATTTTTGTTGTATTAACTTGCATGCTAATGATTGGCATATATATTATTTTGCTAAAATACAAAATTATTTTGAATGTCTGTCCAGCCTATGTGGAATTGATAGATTACTGTATGTTGGTAAATTACTATGTTAACAGTGGCATTTAATACATCAAACTTGTTGTTTACAGGGACCAGTAGCTGCTCGGTTATTGGAACGCCTGAAATCAAGGATTACAGATGTGTTGAATCAACCACACTTGAATTTGGACTATTTACAATACATTGTAAATCAAGAAGCATTCATTGTGACGGCTGCCTCCAGTACTTTAAACATCCCAGCTGAAATTGTGGAGTGTCTTTTATCCCTGCAAAATAAGATCCACGCAGCTGTTTCCCAAGAGAGTCCCTGTGCTTTCATTAGAGCTGGAGGACGAGGCCGACCAAAGTTCGTTTTTTCTGAGGAGCTTCTGTCCCGGCTCATCGACGTCCCCTTACCAGTGTCTTGCATTGCAAATCTGTTGGGTGTCAGCCAAAGCACAATCTTCAGGCGTATGCGTGAACTTGGCTTGTCCACGCGGTCTACATACAGCAGCCTAACTGACAGTGAATTGGATAATGCTGTCCAGTCCATCAAAAGGCGGATCCCAAATGCGGGATATCGAATGGTAAAAGGCTATCTGCAAGCTGATGGGCATAGGGTCCAGTGGGATCGGATCAAAGAGTCCATGCACAGAGTTGATGCTCCAGGAGTTTTGGAGAGAATGACACGGCTGGGGTGCATAGTGAGAAGGAAATACTTTGTACAGGGGCCTTTGTCATTAGTCCATGTGGACACCAATCATAAGCTCATACGGTATGACTTATTTAAGATTTATTCACATTTTTATTTATTGGGGGGGGACTGCTCATTGTAATTTCATATTTTGTTTTGAAGGTACAACATCGTCATATTTGGTGCGATAGATGGGTACTCAAGAAAGGTCTGTCACCTTTTTAAAAAATTTTTTTTACAGTGCTTTATTATCTCTGTACATGTCATAAACTACATCATGGTTCATACAATGAATTTGATCATATTTTACTCCATCACTTTAAGTAGATGGACCCAACTGGCAATCTTAGGGAGCAATACTGACTGGCCAATCATATGGAGAAAAAATATGATGGGAGGAGGGAGGGGAGGAGTTTAAAGAGAGGTCAAGAGTAGCAGGATGGGAGGAGACAAAGGCAGAGGCACAGGAGGAGAAGAGCAGGGAATAAACATTTTAAATGAAGATTACTGATGTTATGTGTTGTAGACCTTAATATTTTGCCTCTGCAGTTTCAAACACTGTCTTTCTACACAGATTTTCTATCTGGAACCTGCAACAAATAACCGCTCAAACACTGCTCATTCATTTTTTCTGAAGGCAGTGGAAAACTATGGCTGGCCTTCCAGGTAAACAATGATATGAACTTGGGCTATTGTTTCATTGTCCTAATTACTAATTTCAGTAATTTTTGATGGAATATTTTGTTGTGATGAATATGGCTGAACATTTCTTCCATGTATTTTCAAGGGTCAGGGGCGATGAAGGCGTTGAAAATGTCAAAATTGCTGAAACCATGTTCACTGTTAAAGGCGCTGGAAGAGGGAGCTTCATAGCTGGGCGCAGCGTACATAATCAAAGGTTACAATAAACAATTCAAATAATTTACAGTATATACATTTTAAAATGTAAAATGTAAAATTATTGTTGTAAAGTATTTTCAGTCAGACAATATCAATTATTACTTTTCAGCTGAATAATTCCTGTTTCTGATCTAGAATAGAGCGCCTGTGGCGAGATGTCTGGACCAGCGTGACACACCTTTACTATGAAGTTCTTCTCAGTCTTGAGGAAGATGGCCTGTTGCATTTGGCAGATGTTGTTCATCTGTTTTGTGTACACTATGTCTTCCTTCCACGTCTGGCAGAGGCCCTTCACACCTTCACAGAAGGCTGGGACAACCATCCTTTACGGTCTGAAGGTGGACTTTCCCCAAACCAGCTCTGGGTTATGGGCCACATGAAGAACCCTTGTGACCCGAATGAAGATTTGCAGGTTTGTTGAAGCTCAAACTCAAGGTGCTGTTTACAAAGGTGAAGTGCAGTTGACAGGTTTTGAACCTGAATATGTGGAGGTTAGGTATACAATTGATTTTTTTTTTATTGTTATTTGAATGGGGTCAATATCTTCAACAGTGTGGAAGGAGTATGAGGTTAAAATTCAGGAGCAAGTTATTTAAAAAAAAATAATTACAAGTAAGTGTGTGTGTGTGATACTTCATTGATGTGATCACACAAATAGAGCAAGTAAGCAAAGCAAGATTTATAATAGATGTACTCAATGTTCTGATTGAACATTAAACACATTTTATTCTCTGGTTTAATGTTTTCTGTTGTCACTGCACTGTGCCTGTGTATGTCAGTGTGTGCTTTGGTATATTGTTAAAATATTTCTCAATCATTAGCCTTATAACTTTATTGCCTATGTCATATTTTGACTAAATTATGATATCTACCTAGTTCCCCTAACACTGCAGATTCATTATGACTCAGGCAGTTATTCTATCAGGCTAACAAATGCTATTTCATACAAAATAACATTAAAACGTTTTTTTGTTTTTTTCCCAGAACACAGAGCTATTTGGAACAGACTGGGAGATGTTTGATGCTGTACAGGAGGAACCATATGGAGTTCAGGTCCAGGAAATTGAGTGCCCTCTGACTCCAGATATTATGGAAACTGTACGGTCCATGATAAATCCCTTGGCCTCATCAGAATCATTTGGCAGAGACATTTACATAACAATGGTTCAGTGTATTGAAAGTCTAATGGAAACATAAGAAATGCCTGACACGACCTTGCAAAGATGTGATTGTATAGAGGTGAACAGTCAGTGCACTTGTTTAAAAAAAGGCATGCCTGACATCTGTTCAATTTAACATGAGACAGGAGTCCCAAACATTTTTATTGAAAACTTTCCCATGAAATCTCCACAAGAGTCATCAGAATTAAATTTGTGACTTTTCCAACTTGACCCAAAAACAAAAAAAATGACTGGGTATTCTGAAGAGTACATGGAGGTAAAAAACAACTTTGGAGTCAACCATCAACCAATACAAAAGCAATGGTTCTGTAACAGTAACAAAAAAGATAACTGAAACAGTAAGCTGTCACATCAAATGATAAAATAAAATAATAAAACATATGAGCTGACCTGTTGCAGTTACGGTTGTTTTCCTTCTGAGTGGCTACACCTTATCAAAGGCTTGCCCATGGCAAATGGCCTGTGTCATTATGTTTTTGAATTCACTGTATGTTCTCAAGTGAGCTGAAGGGAATGTGTTACAGTCGGAAAACAAAGTGTGTGTTTTGTGTCACAGTCATGTTTGAATTTTATGTTTATCCCAAAGTCCTTCTTCTCGCTTGGGAGAACTGGCTTGTGTCGTTGTCCAGTGACCCACTGCATTATTCGTCCAACAGTCAAGCCTTCTGGACAGATGCTTTTGTTGCTGGGGCCCTCGTGTCCTTAATGAAGAGATTAAGACAATGTTAGTCTGGATTGAAAACAATACATTTTAGTTTTCAAGTTGGTAAAATCCCTTACATATACAAATCACATTTACTTTTTTTTCAGTATAAGAACATTTGATAAATCAAAGTAGAAACTACATAGAGATTTTAACAAAAGCTGCATTTGTTCTGACTGGATGACGGGCAATGTTGTGGCAAAAGTTCAGACACCCTGTTATTCAGTATAGCTGTTAGTCAATATAACTATACAAGTCATCCATATGAAAGCCCTCCATGTCTAGTTTAATGAAACTGCTATCCTAGAGGTCACAATATTACATTTCATCAGTTACATTCATTTTAAATAGTGACATCAAGTTTCCACAAACGCTTAGATTTATTGGTTTGTATAGTTTCAATCGATTAACCATTTACACTGCACTATATAAAATGTACTGCAGGACAACAGAAAAAGTTAACCTCATTATTACCCTATCTTGGCTAAAACATACCAGAATCCTCAATTTCCTGGAGGTAGTCCTGGAGAAAGTTCATGATGTTTACTTCCTTTTTGTGCTTGGCAGAACCAGTTTCACTGTAGACAGGACGGCTGCTCTCCAGAACGAAGGCTGCATCCGCCTTTAAGAAGAAGAGAGCATTTCAGTCTGCATAAACATTGTAATTCTTGCAAAAGACATTCATGCGAAATTAAAAGCAGTCTAAAATGTAAAAATTTACCTCATCATCTTCCCCTGGAATAAACAGCGTTTGGCAGAGGTCTTCATGACTCTTCATGACTTTTGGGAGGTCATACACCTGCAGGCCTTTTCTCAGCTGGTCAAGCATTGGGAGGACTCTCATGGTGGAGTGAAGTATGACAGTTCTAATGGACAAAATGTTTCATCAGGAGAATATACTGTTGTAGTATACCTGTTGGACGTAGAGGGTGGGTTGGGGGGACAAAACTACTATTTAAGAAAAAAATATATACAAATATATATTATTTGGTGACATGTGAAGAACGCAGCTTTGCATGAAACCAATGCCATATTATTTGTAATCCATGTTTTAGACATGACCAAACAAGTAGCCTAATTCAAGTCACAAATTCTTGTACAATACACCCTTGCCTTAATGAAAAACAAAAATGTCACCGACATACCTTATCATGCTGTCTCGTTTTTCCATGGACACGGGTCCGGTGTATCCGCAGGTCACAATATCATCAACCAGGTCATTGATGTTGTCCTTACTGGCGCTGTTTATCTGAAAACAGAGTAGGTGTCAAGTGAAATTAATTTGCATTGTATTATTGTTCTGTAAAAGAAACAAACCAAAAAAGTAATTATGCAAGCCATTTCATAATGAGGTTAATGCAATTATTAATTTTAATAAAATTGAATTTACCCTCTCAATAAGCTGTGATAGTTCTAAATCTGTTACATCACTGGGAGACACTAGAATGCTGTCAGAGTCACCGGAGCAGAGGTATCTGAAGCACCACTCGCGCATGAACTTAGGACAAGGTCCTCCTTGTGCCAGGCTAGCTGCCATGACCTCTCCTGCACTCCTAAACAAAACACAACAACACCACATATAAACTGCCTGAATTTATTTACAATTATATAAAACAGGGTTAACTAGCATTGCAATTAATATGCTAAAAGAAAACACAATGAATTTCATTACACACCTGAAGTAGTTAGAGTCCAAACTGTTGAGACAATAAACAGGATTCTTCCCTTTCTTATCTGACCCTCCAACAAATAGTCTGTTTTCAATCTCTGCTAGCATCTCTGCAAAACAGCAAATACAGTTAATTCAAAGGTCTCTTCACTCCCCCCCCCCCCCCCATTTAATTAGCATTTGAGCCCACTACACCACCAGAGACTTGATGTTTGAAGGAGAAGAAATTATCCTCTTATTATAACTCTTAGAGCTATATCCAGTGTGCGGATAATTCCTTTCCTTTTGTTCTTGATTATCTTTTATCCTGCATCTGGCCTTGTAAGAATATGATGTGCACAAATGTCCTCTTATTGTGAAATGAAAAATAGACAAAAATGTATACCTGTGAGGAATTCTCTGCTCAGGGCCCCAGTATCGATGCCTGCCTCGCCAAAGAATCTGACCTTAAGTCTACATTTGGGCGATGTCTTCTTCTGCCGCTGCCATTGTTGCATGCCTCTGCTGAAGAGGTCAGTTCTCGAAACACAGATGGAAAATGTGTCTGATTCATCAACTTGTAAAGCGATCCAATCCAAGATTTCCTCAGCACTGGAATTAAAAACAAAAGACAAAAATTAAACATTAATATAGACACCAACTTGTCTTTTCTGAATGCTTTATTTACTTTTCTTGTTCAACACTGAGCATTTGAATAACAAACAAAATTAGACATGGTTATACTGTCTGTATAATTTCATAGCTGTTTGTTACAATTATTCCAGGTGGTTGTTGGGGTGTGGCATGGTACAACAATTGCCACACCTCCTGTACTGGTGAAATTCTAAGGGGTGAAAGCAGGCCTCATGTAAGTCAAGACAAGAGCAAGGTATGATTACCACATTTCTCTGTGATCACACTCCACACATATAAAGCTTTTCAAATGGAAAAAGATGATTGATACTGCAGTATCTCTTTAAATTGTGTATTATCCAGATGACATGATATGCCACCATGATTACCTAATGTACAATATTACCTTTGAAAGGTACTGATTTGACTGACTGATACTGATCCACTTGACTCATGGCCATCATTTTTTGAAGGTCTGCACACACAAAGAAAACAGCTTGTCCTACATTATCTTGACAGAAACACTTGCATATCTATAACATTTTGCAAGGCAATCCTCTTACATGTCATTTGTCAAATGAAGATATACATGAAAAAATGCACTAAAATCATTAATATTACCGCAATCCGCATGTGGCTGCATGGATCTCAATCATGTCAACTTGAAATGCATTGTTGCACACAGGACACTCTGCTGTCTTAAAAAAAGAATTCACAAGGCATGTGAATAAAGACTTACATTATCCCAGAGATTAATATCTTGATTTACCAGGAAGGCACAAACAATTTCACCTTGCCCGTCTGGTCACAAATGGAATCTGGGGATTCATCTTCATGTGCTTCGTTGCAGCTTTCCTGGGGGAGAAAAACAGTAATACGCAAGTGTTCAGAGCATAATACAGAATAATATCTCATTTTCCAATATAAACAGCTGTGAAATAAAGCCTAAAAGACTCAACGTTGACATACCTCTTCAGCAGAAGAGGACAAATCTACAAATTCTGTCCTGCATTCCTTGATGTGTACTGGAAGAATCTGAAGAGGAACCATTTTCTTGCAGGTTGTACACTGGGCTTTGGGCATGTTCTCAAACTCCTTTGCTTCGGGTGGTAATGGAATTGTATCAAGTTCTTCTTGTAGAGGAGAGATGTACAATGTGTATTTCCCATTCCCGCTCACTGCTTTCAGCTGCTGGCCAGTGTAACCATGTAGATCTGGAGGGATGACAACCAAGCTCCGCCGCCCACCCCCACCTAAATTTGAAAAGTTTTGGATACTAAGCAAACCTGAATATAGAGTAACTATTTTGAAACAACATTAATCCAGTGTATACGCCACATACCTGTGGACTTGTGCAGCATCCAGCCACCGCAGATATTTGCCAGTCTTGGGTATGCACTCAAAAGCAAATCTGAAAACTGAAGAGACAAAACAATAGTTAAAGCATTAATGCAATGAGTCGTATTTATGAACTACTGTGTATTTCATCATGCAAATATTAATTAAATCATGTGTCAAGATTAATTCTAAGATGGGTGTTTTTCTCTTGAGACATGACTTGACACAAGGCAATGGCAGTGTACCTCTGAATGTGTCACATTTTCAGATATGGATAGTGAACGTTTTCCAAGGCCAGCCAGCATGAGTGGCAGTTCCTCTTCTCCTTTTGGTGTTTTTTCATATTGTTTTTCAAGAAGAAAAAAGTTCACCAAAAAGCTCTTCCCAGATTCTTTCATCCTATATGGTGCAAAACGCCTTTTGCCTCTTGCCTCTTTTTGAAAGAATCCTGGAAAAGACCTAAAAAGATGGCATAGTATTATTCTCTCTTTTATATTCCATCAACAACAAAAAGCAAACTAACTTAGAAGACTAAGTGATTATGTTAGCTTACAGTATGTAGATTTGTTTAATTTGTTTTATGCAATAGTTAATATGGTAATGGTCTGAAGCTCCAGAAAATAAATTATAAAATTAAAAAATCTCCAGCTGTTTCACTGCCCTCTGATTGAATCAGAATCAGGGACCCATTTTGGCCAAATGTGCCTAAACTGGGAGTGCAATAAATGACCCATGGCATGTACCCTACCGCGCCATTTCTTGTTTCACTGACAGTCCATTGTTCTGAGATCTTGTAAGTTGTTGCACTGCCTGCTGAGGCTGCCTCGCTGTTGGAACTGACTGCACTCCCTGTCCAACAACAGCTTCTCCTGAAGTTCTCTGACTGACTGGCCTGACATTCGCTGGTACATTGTTACTTAACATCAACACCAGATTTTGTGCTGTGTTGATGATGTCCCTTAATTGGCCCTGAGTGAGAAAAAAGATAGTAAATGTTACAGACATGGGTACTTTCCACGATTTTACAGAATGCCTTCAAAGTAAACTAACTTCTTCTTAAAGTCTGAGCTTGGGTCAGCATCCACAACAAACAAAAAGCCAGTCTGGACCATGGATGTATTATAATAGATCCCTGGTCTGACTCTGGACCCATGCAAACCACACTTGTGCGCCTAATCTCAAGCAAATGACTGCAGGCAAATAATAATAACTCTTATAGGGCTTTATAGGGCCCCCAGCAGCGGTGCGCCCGCTACTGGGGGCGCAGCTCTGATCAAAGAGGCTACAGAGGAACTATGCAGGATATTTTCCTTATGGTTCTTTTTTTTTTTACCTTGATTAAACAGCTTCAGAGTAATAGTGCTGGTTAAATAAACGACTAATTACGTGGAGAATGGAGCCTCAGACCGTCTAGCACCGCGACACAAACGCGCACCGTAACGCCTAATCTCTTGTTTATGACAGATAAGACTACACAAATATACACGTTATATCTCAAATTAGTTTTGTTTTTGTTTTCATCAGCGCTAATTAGCTAACTTAAGCCAACTTCTAATGCTAGTAGCTAATGCAAGCACTAACTGAGCATCACCGGGCATGTCGTTAGCCTTTAAGCTAAAGCAGTAGCAGTCTTCACGTCCATAAACTGTATATGATTTAAAACAGTACAATTTCATGAAATAAATAACTAAATAAAAATAAATAAATGTTGGATGTGTTATTTACTTTACCTGTGATGCTGCTTCCCCTGAGTTACCCGCGGTGTCCATCGGTGCACTGCTGTTGTCAGCCATCCTCGGCTTCGGCGCATCACTCGGGGTTCGATTACTTTCCCCTGTGACCTGCTGTGACGTCATTTCAACACTTTTTCTACTCGTACCCACAAACTTGAATTCGTGTTCACAGTGAAGACTTCGTAGTCGTAGAAATTAGAGTTGTATTCACAAGACTTTGCACTCACAGCTTTTAGATTCATACTCACATAAAAACAATCCTAACCCGAACAATTTCTCAGACTCATGTGTATGACAGCAGAATTTTGGGTACAACTTTTTTATTTACATACAAATGTTTATCATTACGAGTACGAATGGTTAGAATCATGGACACATCTTTTTGGAAGCTCTCTTACTCCATACCGCCACGCCTAGTCCTCGTGATTTCGTCACATGAAAGACCAAAAATGGCCAAAATTACATATATGAAGTACAAACAGACTATATTTTCATCAAGTGTCTAAGAATACATGCTTGCAACTAAAAAAATATGAATAAATCGTTTATTTCCTGAAAACCGACTGGCCATATTATCTAAATACATATGTATTTCACATGTTGTTCATCCCCCAGTTGGGTGAGTGGTGATGCACCTGCCCCCAAACGCGGGCAGCCGGGGTTCACAATCCGGTGAGGATGTCTCATATGTTGTTTTTTGCTTGCATAATTGTCTTTAGATCAGAGAATTAGACCAACATTTTACTTTATCATACTTTACTTCTATGATAAATATGTCATACAATTTCCCCAGAACCCAAATATAACGAGCAATTCTTGCCCAAGCAGCCTCGCAATTTTTATTTATCACTACAGTATTCCCTTTCTTGGTTATGATGGGTTTGTACTTTTATTTCCATCAATAATTTTTTGCTCTGGTCTTTTTGGCCATTTTCTCGATTATTCGACATTCACGGTTCTGGGCTGGCTTTATATCCCGTGAACGCGTGTAACACACAACGTTAACCTGGCTTGAATTAGCCTTAACAAGGCGCGGCTGAAATGCGTTAATGGAATGGGTTTAGCCGCAAGTGGAAGTTGGCGTTAGTTCTCACCAGGCTTAACCAGGTAAGCGCCGCCTTAATTAGCAAGTTTGGTGGAATACCCCTCAGGTTTAGGTTTCACAGCCTATTTGTTTGTCTCTCTGTCTTGACGCCTCTAATTACAGAATAAAAGCCTATTGAATTTTGATTCTGCCCTGCATCTGAATCCTCTTTTTAGTCCAGCCTGACATAAACTCACTCAAATGATTCAATCTATAAAGATGAAAAGTGTTTAACTTGTGTATTGGTGTCGATGTTAAGTGTTTTTCCTCTCAGTGTATTCCGAGTGACAGTGTGTTGTCGCCATGATGATGGTTCAGTGTTCGCTGCACTGAGCCTGTTTTGCAGTTGATGTAAACTGCTTACTCAGGCGAGTGTTGGTGATGCAGACGGTGTTAGTTTTACACACGTAGCTCCAGTTGTGCCGTCTGTCGTTTAGCAATTGTAAAAAACTGTAAGTTGCTCTGTGGTAATACCTGAACACAATTTTGTCCTAGGCAATGGATGAGCTGCGTCGCATACTTGGTGGCACCAACCGCAAATACATTGAGGTTTTCCATTGTTATGTCAGCCATGTTCAAACCATTCAATAAAAGGCCATTTTTCTGTTCTTCTACATCCCTATCACACCCCTCAATGCACTCCCATCACTTCCCCCCTCACCAACTCCACTACCAAAGTGGCTCAGAAATGCCAGTGAGGCACTGCTTCATGGCCTTAAGGTGAGAATTTGTCATGATCTGTTTTTTTCTTTTTTTATTCAACTCAGATATTATTGATTTTTGAAATAAACAATAAAGAACACAGAACAGCATCAGTGGGGTACATGTTCTTAGTAATAACTCTCAAATGTCTGACATCAAAGTTTTCAGTGGTGAATGGTATTCTGTCCATTTTTCGCATTTCTTATCGAATTTTGTTTGCTGGAGTCCCATTATATACCTGAGTCTTTCCATGTTAAGTATCTCCTCGACTGCGTCCAGCCAGTACTTCAGAGTCAGAGGGCACCCCCTACACCATTTTCTGGTGATACCCTTCTTGGCTGCACCAGCAGAATTTTAACCAGGTATCTGTCTTCATGTCCCGTCAGGTTACACAGATATAATTTCTCACGTCTTCGGTAGTTCATATCCCAGTATTGTTTTCAATTCTACTCACACATCATTCTAATAATTTCTGATTTTAGTACATTCCCAATGTTTGTTGTGTAATTGAAAATTTGCTCTTTGTTTTGGGAGTAATAAAGAACCTCATCATATTTTTCCAGCAAAATGATTTCCACATCCTGGAGCTGGTGGTGGTTAGCTGTACATCACATATGTTAAACCAGTCCTCATCAGTTAATGGTCAGTCAATTCTTTTACCCATCTGTCTCCTGTATGCAGTGTAGAAGTTACTCTGTTCTTCTCCAGAACCTGGTACATTGTTGAAACCACTTTTCCAGTAATGATTACATAGTGTTGTAGTTACTTTGTTCAGCTCCTGAGGTAGACCTGATTTTATTTATTTCTCAAAGAAGTCCCTAATTTGGTAATACCTAAATTGGTTGTAATCCTCCAGTCCAAATTCCCTCTTCAGTTTTTGAAAGCTTTTAATTTTGTCCCGCTCAATAATGTTGCATATTGCTGTAATTCCCTTGTTTATCCATTGTTCATAACTATTTTCCATTGCCCTTGGTTTAAATTTAGAATCCTTTGTCAGCCAGCTCAAAATTAGTAGGGTAGGGTATAACAATTTCCAACTAACGCTATTGAAAGCCCTTTTCTGCGTCCAAGCTGAGCAGCAGGGCACTTTCTCCTTTTTTTGTACTATTTCAATTATATGTAAAGTCCTCCTTATATTGTCCTGTGTTTGGCGTCCCTTAATAAAGCCACATTGATCTTCGTTAATTAGTTCTATTCTAAAAGTTTCGAGTCTCTTAGCTAGGATGGTTGTATATATCTTATAGTCACAATTTAATATTGATATTGGCCTATAATTTTCACTGAATTCCTTATCTTTCCCCTCCTTGGGAAGCTCCGTGATTATGGCTTCTTTCCAAGAGGGGGGAATTTTACCTTTTTTTTAAGATTTCATTGAATGCTGCTAATAACATTGGACTCAATTCCTTTTTAAACATTTTGTACCATTCAGCCGGGAAGCCGTCACTACCTGGGGCTTTATTTGTTTTCAGCTTATTCATGGCTTCTTCCAATTCCTTTGCTGTGATATATGAATTTAAATATTTGTTTTGTTTCTCTCCTATTGTTGGTAGATCTAATGAACTTAAAAAGTTTCTTATTAGTTCCTCATCTGCTGAGTGTGTATACAGCTTTTTGAAATACTTTTCAAATACTTATTCTATTTTTCCTGGTTCAAATTCTAGTGAGTTGGTTGAAGGATCTCTGATTTTATGGATTGTATTCGTGAGTTGCTGTTTCCTTATTCGCCTAGCTAATAATTTTGAAGCAGACTTTCGTTGTAAGTCTACTTCAGAAGTCTAGATTTATTTTCCACTTCATCTCCACGTATCTCTTTCACTTTGATCTTCACTTCCTTGATTTGTTGAAGTAAACCTGCATCCATTGAGTCTTTATGTTGTTGTATTCTTTTTTTAAGCTCTTCAATCTTCTTCTGATATAATTTCAGTCTATCTTTCTCGTTGCATGCTGCTCGAGATATTAGTTTTCCCCGCATAACTGCTTTCATGGCATCCCAAAGAGTAGTCAAATCACTGTGAAATCAATTCACCATTGTCGTTCTCTTTCCTGTATATATTTATTTCTGTTTTGATCTCCTCAACAAGTCCTGGATTATTTAGTACACTAACATTCATTCTCCATACAGTAGTCCTTTTCCTGCTTTTAATATTTAGTGTCCAGTGGAGAATACAATGATCTGACATGTCTGCTACTCCAATCTTACACTCTTCTACTCTAAATCTATCCGCTATATTCATGAAAAAATAATCTATCCTTGTATAGACTGAGTGGGGAGCTGAGTAGAATGTGAAGTCCCTCTCGAATGGATGTAGTTACCTCCAAACATCTGAAACTCCTTGCTCTGTTAATACAGTAACTGTAACTGGGTTAGGGTACTGTTGCTTTGCCGTCCTATTTTTGAAGAAAAGGCTGAAAACGACATACCCAAAGTAAAATGGTTACTGTTTTTGAACCCTTATGACTACAGGCACAAAGCTGAGCATTCCTGAAAGATAACCCTTTGAATTTTCTTCTGCAGGTGTCAGATATACTCTAAGTGTTACTGACACTGAGTTACTGCAGCTCAAACATAGTGGAAATTGCATTTTTTTTGCCTCGCCTAAATTATTTTTCTTTTTGAATTAAACAAGTTCGCTGTGGCTGTTATAGATAGGCCTAAAAGTTGAATGAAGCCACAGCCACAAGCCTGACCAACAACTGGTAGAAAGTAGATAAAAAGACACCCAAAAATGAGCTTTGCAAGTGCAGTGTTGTAGGGCAATGTCAGACGGAGCTGCATCTGGAACAAAGTGTTCCAAATGAGATTATGGGTATTTTTAGGTATATAATTCTACTTTTTTTTGTTGTTTATTTCACCAGTTCTACAACTACTACTAATAAAACCAACATGTTTTTAATGTTTCTTTACATAACAGCCTTCTGTAATGAGACGCTGCATAACTATCATATCTGCAGGTCACAGTCTGACCTTTCTGAGCTGCTGCGCTCTCAGCCTCAAGCCCCCTCCCCTCATGTAACATACTGCTGGAATCGTAAACTCATTGGCTATAAGACCTGTCAGTCAAAAATGTACTCCTCTGCCTATTGGCTCTCTGCCTGGGGATTCTCGTGGTTGGTCAGCCGAGAGGCAGTGACGCACTGGCTCTCTTGATGGACAGATTTTTCAGCCAATCCGGATCGCAGGATCGTGGAAGGGGGCTTGTTTTGTCACCAGGAAGTAGCGCTACACGGAGTTAGCAAAGTCCGTCATCGAAGAGCGATAACTAGCGATAAACATCTATAAACAATCTTTTGTTCAGAAACTCACAACGTCAACACATGGCGTGTTATTGATGATTACCGGAGATCGCGTGCTCGTGGGACTAAACGAAGTAGCTACTTTTGTTCGTTAGACTCTTACCGTTCTCTGGATATAAGGATTAGCATGCAACATGTTCTTTTTGGACTTCGAGACAGCTCGAAAGGTAGGGAACTCCTGTCATATTGTTGTTATTTTTCTGTGCACTCCTTGCACACATGCTGTGTTTGCTTTCGATGTGTTTTCCGTGAGCATAAAACGGCGTACTTTTTCGATTCGCGAGACTCGTAGCTTTCAAATGATGTGTAATATGACTCAGACACATAAAAATAATATGCGAGTAAACAGAATGAATGGGAAAACTAGTGCAAAACGGCCCGTCGGCGGGCCTGACTAAAAGACAGGTATCGGGACACTTGAATTTTGCTACTTTTCTATGCACTAGTTGTGTCCAAATCCTGATTCAGTGTAATGGTAAAATCCCCTCCGTATATCAGTATCCCTTCTGTTTCTTGAACAACAACTTAAAATACATTCTTGAATAAACTCTTATCACTGTCCGGAGGTGCATAGACATTGACGAGTGCAACTAGTTGATTTTCAATTTTTCCCCTTAACCAGAATGTATCATCCTCCATTATCTTTCATTTCATTTAAAGTCTCAAATTTTATTGCATTTTAAATTAAAATCACTACCCCTCTTTTCCTCCCATTTTTGTATGAGCTATAGTATGGCATTTTTAAATCACATTTTTTAAAATATTTTTCATGCTCCTGATCCGATAAATGTGTTCCTTGTAGAAAGCTAACCTGTGATACTTTTTTTTTGTCAGTTTCGCTATGACCTTCCCTCTTTTCATTGGGTTATTTAACCCGTTCACATTTAGAGACACCACTTTAAGTTGGCTATGTTGCATCTCCACCTTTCTTTAAGTTTTCCCTTTCTCTCCCACTGACGCCTGCAATTCTAAAGGCAGGAACACACCGGCCCAACCGTTGGACGTCTGAAGCGTTTGGAGAGGCTCGGACGAGGTCGGGAACACATATGTTTGGTGTGTACAGCTGCGTCGGAAGCTTTCGGAGCCGCGCGGACGTTGTCTGATCAGACTGAGCATGCGAAGTCTGAGGAGGTGGGCTGTTGGACGTCTGAGCCACTGGATACTCTGATTGGCGGTGTGCTAGCGAATCAGAGTATCCAATGGCGGTGTGTGGGCGGGGCGGAAGTGACGATGGTAAACTCCGTATTACTCGTTCCCTACTGAGACGACGTCTTCGTAAAATAATGAGCCCGAGAGCACACAACGCGAGTGTCACCCTAGCCAGAGTCATCTTTACAGAAATGCCAAGTGTTTAGTCCACAAAGGTCTTCTCGAGTCGAACGAATACTGAACCAAGACGTGTGTGCATTGTTTTTATCTGCACTCCGTTCCGTCATTTCCTGTTTTCCTGTTTTGGAGTACTGGCACGAGACTAGCGCCACCCGCTGTTAAGGAGGCTTATTGCATCTCGCGCAAGCGCAGAACGTACACGCTGCTGTGGTGTCGGAAGCACGTCGAAGCGGTGTGTACAACGCAACTTTTCTGCCGAACGGGTCAGACGAGAGGCAACAGAGTGGGCGGAGAGTGGTCGGATAAGGCAGTTGGACGTCTGGGCAGTGTGTAGGGGCCTTAACACTATGAACTCGAACTCCAAAACAATGCTTCCGATAACAACGGGCCTCTTATCATGCCCGTGCCCCTGTTGGAAGGAGCGGGGAAGGTCCCACAGCAATGGAGGGGCCCCTCACTAGAGGTGAACCGAGGTCCTGCATAGAGCCCCCCTTGCCTTCTAGTAGTGTCCAACATTTCTCTGCATTCCCACTCTACCAGTCTGAATAGAACATATGAAAAGCCTAGTAGTGCGAGGCAAGCTATAGCCTAGTATACAAACTCTATACTTGACAATAAGTAGATGGATAAACAAATATTATCTCCTGGGGTATTGCAATGACTTAGTCTGTTTTTCCCATCCTTTTCCCCCCAACCCTGACATTATCTGAAAGGATACATAGTGGTTCTCTGTATTTAGGAACAAAAATGTATAAATGAATATAAAAGCCAATAATACAATGTCTTTTCCCTACCGTTTTCTTTCTCTTATATGCCTGTTAATTGACATGTCGTCCTTTCCTCATCAACCTAATCAATATGGAAATAAAGGTGATTCTAGCAGCTTTACATTGGGAGAGGATTTTGACTACAGAAGAAAATTACATTTTTTTTCCTACCGATCACATATCTAAACAATATTCTGACTTTTTCAACCTTTCATATCGCGGACATAATCCAGATTCTTCGCAGAGCTCTTTAGATTTTTTGCGAAAGGGATTTTTCTGAAAACGGACATTTCTTTGTTGAAATAGCCGCTTGTATTTACTGTTTAATATGTGAAATATTAAAATCATATGCCTTAGTCTATGTATTTGTGCAATATTCTTATGCTTAATTTTCAGATGAAGCCACTTTCTTTTTGTGCCTGTTGGATTACAGCTATATGAAAACAGTTATTTGTTCGTTGTGCTACTTCGTGAACCACAGGAGTTGAACCCCTGTCGCCTGCTCATAGGCAGTGTTGCTAACTGTTCCACCACAGTATCGCTCTGTGAAGCTGAAAATAAAGACTTATTACCTTTAGATCAATCAACTGTTTCATTCAGTTATACGCATTAAGTCGGGCCTTAAATGTCTGCCATGCTAACTATCTCTACTTTGTTGCAGTTACGATGCTCTGCTTTCTAAGGATGAGCTCGTTTTCTAAATAAACACTCCGTAATATCTAATAACTCTCCCGGTTGCCATGGTGAATCGTAAAATCGGAGCTCCATTGATGATGGCTTTGTAGAGTCGGCAGGCACGCGCTTAACTCAGTTTACATACTAAGAGTTGAATTCAGAACAGCTGTTCTGGAACCTAAAACTCAGAGTTGGTTGACTAAGAATTCAGTTCCAAAAGCACTCTCACAGGTTTCCAGGTTCCATTCATTCACACCGGTGGTGGTAATCTACGATGGTAGCCACAGCTGACCTGGGGCGGACTGACGGAAGCGTGGCTGCCATTCTGCACCTACGGCCCCTCCCACCACCACCTCAAACATAGAGCATACACATTCATACAAGGCAAGCTGGGTGAAGTGTCTCGCCCAAGGACACAATGACCACAACACAGTGACAAGGGCAGGGATCGAACCGCCGACCCTCTGAACATTAGCCAACCTGCTCTACCACCTGAGCCACAGTCACCCACCTTAGTTATCCCAGTCGGGTAAAGGAAACCTCTTGTAAAATTCCTAACTTTTCACAATGCCCTGTCTCAAGTCCGGATCTTCCATAGACCCAGGTAACGCAATTTAATTTTCAAATAGCAGTGACTGACTGCAGGCAGTTCTGGTGAGTTTTAAGCAAAAAGGCCTTTTGTAGTATGATGGATTACATGGTGCGATTCTCTACGAAGTGACCTCATGGGTTTGAGTATTTCTCTGTGTAACGGAATATTATATTAGGTGGATATTGTTATGGAGTAACCAGTCCTACCATTCATATTATTGTAATTCCTACTTGGTAGTATAATGACAGTTTGCATAGTGGAATTCTCCGTGATCTTATGGGTCTGATTGTTTCTCTATGTGAGGGATTGTTATGCGAGGTGGATAATTTTAGTGGAGTGAATCAGTCTGACACTATATTATCATAATTCTTACTTGGTAGTATAATGACAGTTTGCATAGTGGAATTCTCCGTGACCTTATGGGTTTGAGTGTTTCTCTATGTGAGAGATTGTTATGCGAGGTGGATGATATTTTAGTGGAGTAACCAGTCTACCACTCATGTTATCGTGATTCCTATTGTATAATGACCGTTTGCATAGTGGAATTCTCTGCGATTGAGGATTTCTCTATGTGAGGGATTGTTATGCGAAGTGGATGACATTTTATTGGAGTAACCAGTCTACCATTTGTTATCGTAATTCCTACTTGGTAGTATAATGACGATTTGCATGGAGAAACTGTCTGTGATCTTATGGATTTGAGTGTTTCTCTTTGTAAAAAAATGTTATATGGAATGAATGAGGTGTGTATAACCGGTTTGACAGTTTGTGTATTGTATGAGCTCATTGCAACATCTTGTTAATCAATGTTGTGTATTTGTGTTGTGTTGTGATTTAAGGCCCGCTGCAGCCCTAAATATGTCTAAGTCTTGTTAAGATTGTTTTGTTCGTTTTGTTTGTGTGTTGTTTTCTTACTGAGAAATTATTGCTGGAATTGAGTAGTTGTTCGAGATGTTACAATTAAACACAACATTCCAGCTCTAATTCCTTATCCGTTAAGCTAATAACCTTTTGTTCATCGTGATTCATGACTGCTGGTTCGTGATAAACAACGTCGTAAAGTGTACTTTCTTATTCGTGTAAATTCAAAATTTTCTTCACTGATCCTTTGTTATTTAGTAATATTGTTTCTCTTTAACTAGTTAGTTTGCTTGTCTGTTTTCATTAATCCCCCCTCCTACCTTTTGTTATTCTAGTCTTTTTGTTCAATTTTTATTATTTTTTGTTAATCATTACTGTTAATACTTGTCCTTTTAGTATTATCCCTTCTCTAACTAGTTGGTTTGTCTGTCTGTTTTAATGAATTTTCCCCAACCTACCTGTTGTTATTTTAGTCTTTTTGTAAATAAATTATTTTTCTATTTTTTTTATTTCATGTTTCACATACTGTTAGTACTTTGTCCTTTTGGTGTTATTGTTTGTCTTTAACTAGTTTGTTGTATTAATTTTCCCCATTTTACCGTTTGAGCTGGAGGAAGTGTACGGGGAGAGGGAAGTCTGTCCCTGCTCAGACAGCTATCCCCGCGACCTGGCTCCGGATGAAGCAGAAGAGGATGGATGGATGGATAAATTACTCGTTAATAATTATATTCTTTTTTATGTAATCTTATTTTTTATTTTTTCATTAGTTTCATTATTATTTTCCCTTGTACATTTTTTATTTTGCTTTTTTTTCCAGACTGAAAAAAAGGGGGTAAATTGACAGAATTGTATCCTAAAGTCTTTTGACCCACAACCTGTTCCAAACCTAACCTATGCTGATCACCCTCTTAACCCTGTTTCCCTCCTTCCTTTCCTCATTGATGGTAAGCCATATAGTTGTAAAAGTTGACCTTAGTTGATAATTATGCTCCCGATCTACTAGACAAACCACTTGCAAAAGTTAATTTTGTTTGTAGATGGTAGCTCATACCGCTCTCCCACTTGACTAGGACCCTAGGAAATCCAATTTAATTTTTCTAAATTCCGAGCTTTCTGTTTTCATTTTTTGAAATTCTGTGTTTTCCGTTTACATTTTTTGAAAACTGTTTTCCGTGTTTTTTTTGTTTTTTTTTATTCTGTTTTCCATTTTTATTTTTTTTATTCTGTTTTCCAATTAAATTTTTCGAAATTCTGTTTTACAATTTTATAGCATTTTTTTTCATCAAATAGTGTCGTGTAATCGTGTAGGTGATGAATCAAAATAAAGAACCCCTGTCGCCAGCACCGTATCAGCGTTGTTAACCATTACACCACAGTGTTGCTTTGCGCATTCGAAAATAAAGACTTATCACCTTTAGATCAATTGACTGTTTCATTCAGTTATACGCATTAAGTCGGTCAGTAAATGTCTGCCACGCCAACTATCTCTACTTTGATGCAGTTAAGTTGGTCTGCTTTCTAAGGATGAGCTCGTTTTCTACATAAACACTCAGTAATATCTAATAACGCTCTCCTGTTTGCCATGGTGAATCGTAATATCGGAGCTCCATTGATGATGGCTTTGTAGAGTCGGCAGGCACACGCGTAACTCAGAGTTGACATACTCAGAGTTGATTAAACTAATTCAGAACTGCTGTTCTGGAACCGAAAACTCAGAGTTTCCCATCTCAGAGTTGGTTGACTCAGAGTTCAGGGTTAGGTTCAGAGTTGGTTGAGCCTGCTTTCTAGAACGGGCCCCTGGTGGTGTAAAATGGACTTGGGCGCAAATAAAATAAATATAAAACATAATTCAAAGTGGTCAGGAGGCTTTACGCTGATATAGAAAAGTCATTCCCTTAGATGAGAATCTGTAGCTCTCATATAAAACATTGTGGGCAAAGGGAAAGAAAAAGGGTTTTGCCGGTCTCTGAACACTAGTTCTCCTAAGAGACCCTCTCACAATCCACTGAGCTTCTTTTTTTATTTATCCACGCACCAAGAGAGCTGATTGGTCAGTAGGTGGTGTTTTTCTCCGTGTTGATCAGGAAAATAACCTGCTCCGGAACAGGTTAGCTCTGCAGCGTCAGTTACCATAGTGATGTACCCCAGTAAGAAGTGAACCAGTGTCGTAATACGGAAAACCCAGGGTTAACCCTGATTATGAAGTTTGCCGACGACACCACAGTGGTTGGATTCATTCGTGACAACGAGGAGTCAGTGTACAGGAACGAAGTCAAATACCTAGAGGACTGGTGTAGAGAGAACAACCTCCTGCTAAATGTGGACAAGACAAAGGAAATGATCGTCGACTTCCGAAGGTCATGGCCTGAGCATGCTCCCCTCACCATCAGCGGCACCACAGTGGAGAGAGTGGACAACATAAAGTTCCTCGGAGTGCAGATATCGCAGGACCTGAGCTGGAATAAGAACACCTCAGCGATTCTCAAGAGGTCCCAGCAGAGACTTTCTGAGGAAGCTGAAACAAGCCTCTCTCCCCACCAGCATCCTCAGGACCTTCTACAGAGGTGTGATCGAGAGCGTCCTGACCTACTGCATCTCGACATGGTACTCCAGTTGTAGTATGTCAGATAGGAAAGCCCTGCAGAGGATAGTCAGGGGAGCTGAGAGGGTCATCAGAGTTTCTCTCCCCTCTGTCCAAGATCTCTTCCAGAGCCACTGCAGGAGCAGGGCACTGAGTATTGTCAGGGACTCCTCCCACCCTCTTCACCATCTCTTTGAACCGCTGCCATCAAGAAAACGGTTCCGGAGCATCAAAGGCAGAACAAACAGACTGATCAACAGCTTCATCCCACAAGCTGTCAGATTGTTAAACTGCTGATTGAGAGTGCAATAAACATTGTATTTATGTTCACACTCTGCACCTTAATTTTAATTTAACTGTTTTTAGTTTTGGTTTTAATCCCATCCCCAGGTCACTTTCTATGCACTTTTGTTTTAGCTCAGGCTGCTGCTATTGCCACTGTAGACAAAAAAAAAAGACAAAAAAATCCTTTGCTGGACAATCCAGGGATGTGTGTGGTATGATTGCCTAGGTTTTTCGTTATTTATTTTTTACTGTTTTTAATGCTCATATTGTTTCCACTGTTATCTGTTTACTGTTTTTACGTGTTTCCTGGAGTAACGCTCTCTCATTCTGCCTGCACTACAGTTGTATGTTGAGCTGAATGACAATAAAGCTTGATTTAATTTGATTTTGAAGTTACCTTGCTAAACCCAAATCCTGCTTCCGAGTACAGGGGTCCGTTTCACAAAGCAGGTTTAGTGAAAACCTTGAGTTAGTTAACCCTGAGATGAGGGAAACTCTGGTTTTTCAGTTTCACAAAGCCAGTTCAGCATAAATCTGAGTCAGTTACCCGGGTAACATACTCCGTGAACCTAACCTGCTCGCTAGCAGGTTTGCTTCAACAAACCGTGAGTTTCTCCCTACATGTCTCCGCCTTTTTCCGGAATCTGAACCAACTTTGAAAAAAATGTGCCATCCTTTCCAACCTAATCGATATGGAAATAAAAATTATTCTAGCAGCTTTGCGTTGGGAGATAATTTTGATTACCTTTCCTTCCAATCACATTAGATATTATCTAAACAATATTCTCCGACATTTTCAACATTTCATATCCAGGGCTCCAGACTGCGACTAAATGGTCGCATTTTGCGACTTAAATCTGTGACAGTGTGAGTACATTTTTAATCTACTCGCGCATGCGCGACCAGTAAATTTGCTGTTTTTTAAAAAAAAAATTTTTTATATTTTTTGTTGCTGACAAACTTACAGCCCACTAGTTGGCGGTAATGCAAAAATGAGCTGGTTTGCCAACCGACATTAACTCCAAAAGAAGAAGAAAGGAGACGGCTGGCCAATGTGCGTGAGAGCGGGGGGCGAATGACCACTGTGATAGGCTAATATGTGAAAAGAGGCGGTTCTTTGGGGTTATCGCGCGAATCCACAGATTTCACATACCGGCATCAAAACAATGGACAATGGCGGCGAAGCGGACTATCAGCTCGTACTTTCTACCGGAGGACACAAACGTCGAGAATGAGTCCGACTCAGACTGTGAGGAGACGGTCGTGGCGAAAAAAGCCAGGAAATTCAGCTTTCGGGACGAGTGGCTCCGCATTTATTGTCAAAGCATTTATCAGTAATACAGTGAAAATTATAGGAAAACTTTGCAAGTCGATTTCGGTGTGCGCTCCTAAATTTTCTGCTTGCGCCCCTAAAATTTTAAGTTAGGGGCCACTGTGCTCCTAGTGAAAAATGTTAGTCTGGAGCCCTGCATATCGCGGACATAATCCGCAACCAGATTCTTTGCGGAGGTAGTGTTTTTGCGAACGTGAGATTTATGAAATGTTTAAGTACATTTCTGTGTTGAAATACCTGCTTATATTTACTATTTAATATGTGAAATATGATTAAAATCATATGCCTTTGTCAACGTATTTGCGCAATATTCTTATGCTTAATTTTCAACTGACGCCACTTTCTTTCTGTGCCTGGGGGGATTACACCCAATGAAAAGGATAATTCATTCTGTGCGCTACTTTGTGAACTACGGGAGTTGAACCCCTGTCGCCTGCGCAGTGGGCGGCGTTGCTAACCATTACACCACAGTGTCGCTCTGCAAGTCTGGAAATAAAGACTTATAGCCTTTAGATCAATAGACTGTTTCATTCAGTTATACACAGTAGATCGGGCAGTAATTGTCTGCCACGCCAACTATCACTACTTTGCTGCAGTTACGTTGCTCCGCTTTCTCAGGATGAGCTTGTTTTCTACATAAACACTTGAATGCGTAATATCTAATGACGCTCTCCCCGTTGCCATGGTGAATCGTAGTATCGGAGCTCCATTGATGATGGCTTTATAGAGTCGGCAGGTACGTGCGTAACTCAGAGTTTACATACTCAGAGTTGACTGAACTAATTCAAAACCGCTGCTCTGAAACTGAAAACTCAGCCCATTTCAGAGTTGGTCAACTCAGAGTTCAGTGTTAGGTTCAGAGTTTGTGGAACCTGCTTTGTGAAACGGGCCCCAGGCTGTGTTTGTTTTTGTTTGCAATGCCTTTCAATAACTTGTGTGCCTGACTTTGCTAGCTATAGCTTTGCTAGCTAACCTATATATTATGGGTTATTTACGGAAGTAACCCACCATGGCTCCTGCATATCCTTAAAAGGTCTTATTCTTGACTTTAATAAATGTTGACAATACTGATACTGCCATTTTGATTCAGTAGAATCAGTTAAGATGTATATTCTAAGAATAAGGACTGGTTTTAAGTTTTAGTTTTAATATGGATTTAGGTTTTTCAAGATGAGCCAACTTGTATCAAGAAACAGCTGAATCATTTTTCAATACCAGATATACTAGAGATTCAATAATAGTCATTTTTTACTTGGTTAAGTGATGTATTTCTTGTTCCAAAGCAATAATTTTCTAATATTAAGAATACAATTTTTTTCAATCAGAATTATTTGCTTATTTTCAGTATATTTCACTTATTGTGCTGTAGGAAGTTTGGGTTCAAGTGATTTGATCTAATGATCAGCCATTTCTGCTTATTTTAACCCTTTTGAATACTTATAAGGGCCTTCTTGTTTTTAGATTCAACCATCTTTTTTCAAGATTTCTTGTTAAGTGGAATTAGCTTGTTGCATAGACAGGATTTCTCGTTTTAAGGATTTTCTCCTCAAATTTGAGCTACCCTTATTTGCAGTGCAGTGTTCCTTTACTGCACTCTACTGGGTTTCTTTACTGCTGTTTCTTTACTGCACTCAGCTGTATCTTTACAACTTTCTTTGGTGTTTCTTTACTGCTGTGTTTCTTAACTACACTCTACAGTGTTTCTTTACTGCTGTGTTTATTTACTGCACTTTACAGTATTTCTTTACTACAGTTTCTCTACTGTTTTTACACAGTCTTATTTCCAAAACCCCTTTTGGCCTGCCTTTTCGCTGCGGGACTATTCCGCCCTGTCGTCAGTCTAAATGCTAGCCGAGACTGAAATGCGTAACAGAATATTATGCCTCTGAGGTAGTCACAGAGCCGCATCAGAGGCGAGACGAGGTGATAAAGTGTTCTATCTAAACGCTCTGAGATTCCGAGGCGGAAAAGACGTGATGTAGTGGAAACAGGTTACTGGGGTGACACACCAATGGCGGATTCAACAAGCTCCAAGCATAGATCTGAAAAGATAAAACGGCAGTAGGTGCTCATACAGGCAGCCGTTATACGCATCAACATGTTTATGATGCACAGCAACTTCACTTGCGGTTGAAGAGTCGTGTAAATATGCGAGATGAGCAAAAGTTCACCTTTCGTAGTTGTTTTGATGCATCGAGCTAATCAGATTTTCAACGCTCAATGAATACGCCATATGGCCGACGAGTCCATAGACGTCTCACTTATTCTGCAAAGCCGGGGTGCTATCTAAACGCAGACAATAAGACTAAATTAGACTATGGCGCACTGCCATAGTCTAATTTAAGCCATAGTCCCGCGCCTACCCCCCCTCAGCTCCACCCGTTTGACAGTGTGTGCGCGTATAGCCGCATTCACATACGTTGCTACTCGCCCGTCGCCCCTCGCTTTCTCGCTGAATTCTACTCTCTGGCAAAAAAGAAAATCACTGCCGCAACTCTCTGTATAACTCTCTGTCGATGTCAACTGTCAATCATCTCTTTTCTACATTCCAATTGGTACTCGCTTTACAGCTTTTTCCAGTACTTTTTTTAGAGCGTTTAAACAGTGTTTCTTTTCTGTTCTCTACAATATTTATTTACTAACCTGACTCTCGCCAGATGAATTTCGTTCCGCCTAGCTCCACTCATCCATCTGGGATCGTGTTTCAGAAGGCTGGGCCTGATCAAAAATCCTTGCATATGATTGGATAAGACACTTGTCCGTCAGAACAAGAACAGCCAACATCTTGGATATAGCAGCAGTGCAATCAGGGCAATGTCGGTAAATGATGAATGTCGTCTGTGCAATCAAAATTTGCGGATAAAAGGCAACATTGTGCACAGCAAACTTATTTTTAACAAAGAAGCCAACCAAAAAAGTATAGACAAACGACTTAGAGAACTAGGTTTAACATTGTTACAAGTTCAGGTAAGGTCATTTCGGATATGCATGCGGTGCTTTTGCTTGATCGGCAGACTCGAAGATCTCTGACAACTCTGCGGTCGTCAGCTTCATCAGGTACAGGACGATACAGAGTACAGGGGACTAAACCAGGACTTTGTGGACTGGTCCAAGCGGAACCACCTCCAGATCAACGCAGCGAAGACTAAAGAGCCACCCACACCGGTGAACATCCAGGGGGTGGACATTGCGTCTGTGGACTCATACAGGTACCTGGGCTCTTATAGACAATAAACTGAACTGTAGAGAGATGATTAAAGAACTCTACAAAAACAGGGTTTCCGTGGATCCTTTAAAAGTCTTAAAAAGCATTGAATTCATTAATCTAAAAATAAGGCCTTAACTGTCATTAAAATGTCTTGAATCAGACTTTCAAAGGTCTTAAAAATGTTAACACATGGGAAGTTTTTTCTGACATTAGTCTCAAATCTCAAAAATAATTCATAACATTCAATGATAAAAAAAAAATGTTACTCTCGCCGCAATATCACGCAGATCATGATAGTGAAACCAACAAACCAAAGTCATTTGGTTGCAGTTTGGGACGCACAGAGCAGATGCACACTGCATACTAATTTCACTGTCACTTTAACTTGGACGACATGGGAAAGTGTAAATTCAATGAAAACTTGCTGGTAAACCAAGACTTCGCTGCATGGATGAAACCGGTACCAGGCAGTGTATACGAGGCACAGGGTATTTTGTGCAAGAAGAGTTTCCAACTTGGCACAATGGGAATCACGGCCGTGGAGTCACACATAATCAGCGTGAAACACAAAGCTGTGAAATCAACCTGCCAACAAATGCCAGGTATTTCTCAGTTTTGCTCCACTCTCGTCTCCACCACGCCTCCACCCCCCATGTTCAATACCAACAACGGGGACAGCAACAACAAATCTCCGGACAATGCTTGGGTCTACGCCGACGCAGAGAGACTGTGGTGTCTGAACACTGACAAAACACCAGTTGTATAAGTCAAATGAGGGAGACTTATTCGGTGCAATGTTCCCGGACTCTTAAATTGCCCACTCAGCAACGTCATTTTGCCTCTCTAATGCATGTAAATGAGGTGAGCAAAACCAGTGGTGTAAAGTAACTAAGTATATTTACTCAAGTACTGTTATTAAGTACAGTTTGAGTTACTTGTACTTTACTTGAGTATTTCCATTTTAGTAAAGAACAGTATTTACATATTGTCCATTGAATGGTTGTTATTATTTGGGTTACATTTTCTGTTCACAGTGTATTCTAAGGCGTTTCTTCAAGAGGGAGGTCCTTCAGGACATCAGTCCACTCCAGTTGGCCAGACTGGACGTTGGTGACAAAAAGAATCGAGTCCATTCTGAGGCAGTGGACATTGGCTTGGGTTCAGAATCAACTCTGAAGGTAGTGTATTAAGTTATGTATAAATTATATGATCAGGATCCAGAAAATGGATTTACTAGTTGTTACATCACTCTCATTGTCCCTGGTAAGAACTGCAAAGACAGAAAAAGATAGGGGAACTCCCATTCCTAAAGTTTAAGAGGGATTTCATCAAGGTGATGTCAACTATCGTTAAGAAAGTGCAGGACAAGAGCCCCTTAAAATATCCCACTGTGAGGCAGCTGACCTGTTTGGACCCTAGAAAGATGTTCTGACCCAGAATGGTGCCAGGGCAAGATGAGGAATCTCGTTCAGAGGTTTCTGCAAGATAAGCAGTTGTCAGGTGGTGTGTCAGCTGGCGTGAGAGAAAGGGGCAGTTTTAAGTTTTCTTTCTGCATTAATTTCAATATCTGTCCCTAAATGTAAAACAAACTAAGAGTGATGTAAAAAGCATCTAAACAAGTGTTAGGTATCCAAAGGTGCAGATTACTACTATGAATTTGCCTGGTTCTTATCTAGTACTTAGTGTGACTGTAAAATAAAGTGTTTTGTGATTTCTTATCTGTTGAGGCTAGAAATGACACCTTCCATTCCTACCGACCCACTGAGACAAGGGTGGATGACTTCCTCCATCATGCTTTCCAGAGCAAATGCTACCCTGAGCTATAGGAGATTTGTAAGAAGCTTCTTCTCCTATCGCATGGCCAGGCAACAGTGAAGAGAGGCTTGGAACCTGCAACATGCAAGAAGAAACAATGGTCACCCAGCAACTGATCTGTGACTATGACACTGTTTGGGGGGTGTCCTCAAGGCCCCTATCACTAAGGAGGTGCTGTCCTCAGTTGCATCAGCTAGGTCCATGAACAGGATGTACCTTGATGAGGAAAATTGAAAGAAAATGACTGAAATTGCAACACAGTACCAAAGGGCAGCTGCAGAACGTATCAAGGAACTTAAGAAGAAGTAGAAGAAGAAGAAGAAGAAATGACTGTCTGAGGTGGCAAAAGTTCTGCTGGATGATGCTGATCAGATGATCAGATTGCCACACAAGCAGAGGGAAAGGCTGGCACTCTGATGGCACAGCTCATCACCAAATCAAACATGCTACGAAGCAGTATAAAGAACAAATGGCAGAATTGCAACAGGTGGAGGAGGAACTGACGAAAGCCTGCAGTTCCATGCCATAGCTGTGAAAATAGTCAACAAGACAACAGATATACTGTGGTTTTTGCAAGCATGTCTAGGAGTAATGCAGCTATTTTGGAATGAATAATCTGCCAGTTGTGCCTTTTTACACTTGCAGTATTTCTACTGAATGTCTTCTCCTTTTTCCTTTACTGCACGGCACAGTGTTACTTTACTGTACTGATGTTTCAGTAGCATTTCACTGCACATAACTGAAAATTGGACTGTGGGCATGTCACTCTAGATTTTGACACCCAACCTGGTAAAATATTACTATATTGATACTTTTTAGCTGACGCTGACCATCATTTTTACTGTTTAAAAAGATCAAACTCTCTGACCATATCAGCTGTCACAAATCAATATTTATTCTGTGAGTAACTTCATGACAGAACATAATTAAACATTTTGTGTTTTTTGTCACTACAGCAGATAGACTGCCAAATATTTTGTGAAGGAAGAAGCTCCACTCTGTAACTCTGCTGTATATTCACTGTTTTTGTAACTCCAACAGCACAAGGGTGATAGATCTTTTCTATAGCTGACAACTCGCATCAGCTTCATCAGTCATATTCTCCAGCAAAACTTCATCAATCAAGTTGCGTGTCAAAAATAAGTTGTATATGATTTAGAAGTGCTGCACGGTGGTGTAGTGGGTAGCACTGTCGCCTCACAGCGAGGTCGGGCTCCTTCTGTGTGGAGTTTGCATGTTCTCCCCGTGTAAGCATGGGTTCTCTCCGGGTTCTCCGCCTTCCTCCCACAGTCCAAAGACATGCAGGATGGGGATAGGTTAATTGGTGACTCTAAATTGCCCGTAGGTGTGAATGTGAGTGTGAATGGTTGTTTGTCTCTACATGTTGGCCCTGCGATGGACTAGCGACCTGTCCAGGGTGTACCCTGCCTTCGCCAAAAGACAGCTGGGATCGACTCCAGCCCCCCGCGACCCTGAATACAGGATAAGCGGTAGACAATGGATGGATGGATGATTTAGTAGTCTATAATTATGTGTCACATACATATTTAATTAATATTTAGGTAAATACTGATAAGATCCTACTCAGCCATTCAGGATAGGGACTTGATCAAGACTATATCTTAGTCCAAATTTCTGTGCACATCATGGAGGCCCCTTGTGCTCCAGGAGCACATAGGAATGTAGAACTAGCCATCATTAAGTAATACAAAAGTACACACACACATATATCAGCTACTCATTCTTTTCGCTTCAGGGCAAACGTAAAGAACATATCACCTGCATTCCAGTCAATGTAACCAGAATGTGTAATAAACTGGCACAAATAATTTTGGTTAGAGTTACAAAACCATTACCATGGAAACCATTCAGTATCCATGGCAACAACCACAATCAGGTCACTTAGCCAAGTAGCTGGCTGTGAACACGGAAGAAGGGCACTTCTGAGCCATATTTTCCTTCTTTTTTTTATTTAAATATGTGGTTCCATTGTTATATCTGACATCAAACTAAAAGGCAATACACAATTAGTTGTATCTTCATTCAACTTTCTGCAAGTAGAGCACTAAATCACTGTTGTGCTCTTACATAGAGTATACAGTATATAAATACATAAGGTAATGTGACCTCTCTAATCAGAAATATACTTGCAAAAACAAGGTTTATCAGGTAGTGTCAGAGCAGCCAAACAGCACACAAACAGCTTCCCATGCTTCCATCTGTACTGTACCTTTGTATATGTAAGCAGGCGGACTCTGACATGGGTACTGTGGCGGGTAGTGGCTCCTCTTGCTGTGTTTGTGGATTGGGTAGTCCTTCTCACTGCGTGAACGTCGGCTTCTGTGCGGCTCTACAGAGACTGCTGGTGGCAGTTCAGAGCTGGGCCATGCCCGCCTGAGCGTGCGGCTGCTTGTCTTCTTCATCACGCCGCACTGGGTGGCAGACGGATAGTAAACTTATCGACAACACTACATCAAAATAGTTTTCCCACAAGCAAACTTCGGTATATATGTACCAAATGGTCGACCAGGCCTGTGAATTCCCAGTTCCTCACGTGAATTCCATTCTGAAGCGTTCGTGGCAATGAATCCACCAGTGACAATCAAATAGTCGTCATGTTGAAAAATAGAGAACCCCAATCCTGTGTTGGCCAGATGTTCTCATGGTCATGTCATTGTCACCAACAACTGCATACACTTCTTGTTCCTCCTCAGGTCACAACAAATCCACCATGGAATGACTGGTTCCTGTCAGCCAATGAATGCTTCTGCTGTGATGTCCAAATCCACACACACACACACACACACACACACACAAGAAACACACACCTAGCAGTGACAAGTTAAGGTGTCTACACCACTCTATTGGCAAGCAGTTAGCCTAGCCTGATGCCTTTGTTCTGCGTCAGATTGGTTATGTAGAAGCTTTGGCAGAAGCATGAGAAATTAGGGGATGGCACTTTTTGAGTTGGTCAAAGAGGGAAGAGTAGAGAGATTGGTAAAAAGAGTACCTTGGAATCCAGTCATAAAGTAAAACGCGAGCAGTGAAGGAAGGGAAGAAAGAAAAGATTGAGAGAGGGAGGGGCACTAATACAAAAGACAAGCCAGAGGACAGAGGCTGCTCAGCAAGCAGTAGGAGGAGAGAGAACGACAGGCTCCATGTGAAAGCAGACACACAACTCCCTTCTACCTTCATTCATCCATGATCAGCCGTTCACACACACCAGTAGTTGATCCTCTGTGTGTATGTGTGAGAGACAGACAGCATACCAAGGCTGAGCAAAGGGACAAAATTAGATAATTCCACAAAAGCAACGTGAGGAGAAAAGGTTAATCCAGAGCGGAATGAGCTGCTTCTCCTTTGTCTTTGTGGTCCATTCGCAGCTCTCTTTTTGCCTGCTGCTCAGCCTGTCTGCACTCTGATGCTCTACGTGTTGTTGGAGAGGAGGGAGGGGAGGGAGTAGAGAGAGGGGAGGGCTCGAAATCATGTCAGTCAACACACACGTTTCACACGCTGTTGTTCAAGCAGAGCAGTGCTACACATTCATAGGAAACACACTTCTACACACTCATATCCTGCAATTGAATGCTACTTAGTGAGTCTTAATGTGTTTCAAAGTCTAGCTAGAGAAAAGCCATGGCATGGAGCTGTTAGGTTGACTCTTTAGTTAGCGGCACACAGTAGAGATGGTGGTCTGTCCCAAGAGCCAGTTCTTTCAATCAAATTAATTCACCCATTCGCTGGAATTGGATGTCAGCAGCAAATGACTCAGCTCTTTGTCAAAGAGTTAGTTTTCCTTTTCGTCTTTCCCAGCAGTGGAAATACGTAACCTACACTTTTACCAAGGCTTTGGCAGGGGGCCAATTTTGTTTTATGGTGTTTAAGATGAGTCTACGAGTCCACTCGAGCCTCTACCACCTATGTGGCAACTCCACATACGAATATGACCCAAAACACTCCAACGGCGGTGCCTAAAAACTATGAATGGAGTAGGACGTACTTTTCAGAGATCCTGCAGAATTCTTAGAAATAAAATAATTTAACACCATCTAAGATCCCATTGTTCCCCAGGTGGGGGGAGAGTTGGGTTGATTAGGGGGACGTGGCTGGCTGGCTGAACAGACATGAGTGGAAAAGTACTGGGGCAGAGGTGAGGAGGAGAGCAGACTGTGACAGAACCCCGCCCCTAACGGACATCCCCTGACGTCCCCAAAAAAGTACTTTATCAGGTTGGGTGGGAGGAGGGGGTCAGGAAGGAGGGTACCTAAGGTTAATACCTAATGGTACCTACGTAAACTGTGTATGTAAGGAAATTACGATATTTAAATATGTATATCAATGTATATTAATCTACAATTTCAATACCTGCTCTCGTAAAAGGGGCACCATCTGTTGGTCAGACGGAACTTTATAGAATTCACGTTAATGACTCTAATGACCACTTATTCATTAATTAACAATTAATCAATATCATTTAATAAATCAGTCTCATTTTCTTAGATCATAAGTTCTTGAAATAGGGATCTTGTCATGATCTACATCATGGCAGCCCCTCTTCTTCTGTTTGTTGTCTGTTTCCCCGTGTCTGTCTGATCCTCCTGTTTCTCCCTCCCTGTCTGTGTTCCTTGTGCATGGGCGTGGTTTCTCTCTCCAGCAGGTAGAGCCAGGTGTGTGTCATCTCATTAATCAACCTCTCCATAAAACCTCCGGACTCCCAGTCACTCTTCGCCAGTTCATACTCTCTGCCTGAGCGGTAGCTACCCAGTTTGATCCTGGCTCCTAGAGAATTGTTCTTTTGTGATTCGGCTAGTGTAGCTGTTCTGACCGGTTGTTTTCCTCTGCCACAGTTGATCCTGCCTGCCTGCCTGTCTGCCTGCCTGCCGGTCTGTTCATCTGCGTGCTTACTTCCCCGCCTTATCGCCTACTTCTGCCGCTGCCGGTCACGGTGACCCACCATCCATTTATGGAGCCTCCGACCGGCGCAACGCAGACCCCGGGGACGCGCAGCTCCGCCATTACGAGTGGGATCATCACAGACGTTTCACTCGTCACCGCCAGCACTCCTCATGGGACCCCGGGACTCTCCAGCACCCCTCTATACCTCCTGCACCGTGGTATTTTCTCTGTCACCAATAAAAAGTACTTTTGGAACTGACTACCTGAATCGAGTCGTGCATTTGGGTTCACTCTCTGTTGTTAACATAACAGATCTTTGTATTCTGCACAGAAGAAATATCCACGGACAACGACTTTATGCTTTAGGGGAATTTATTGATTAACTAGGGATTAAACAAAAGTGAATAAAACAATAACAGATATAATAAACAAAACACCAATACAACGCCAGAAATATAACTGGAAATGTGATTAACAGCTCATCTTGCACGTTTGGCGATAAAGGCGAGTGGGTTCTTCCTAAGAATTTGGACTCCTTAGTAAGAGGAAAAAGTGAATAATGGGATAAATGACCTCACAGATATTAGATATTAACAGACGCTATACTTAGTTTCACCCTGCAACTCGGTCATTACTGTTGAATGTGGATTCGGTTTTACTTTGGGACGCTTCTTCTCGGCTTACTGAAACTCCAAGCGGTCGCTCTTCCGTCGGTGACGTAGACCCGGAGGGATCTTCCTTGCCGTGGACCCAGGGAAACGTTGCGCCGATCTGCGGTAGTTTCGTAGCGGGCGTCCGTCTTTGCCGTAATCCGTCTTAGTCTTCTCCTTGAATTCGGCCTTGGGTGGCTTAGGTATAAGCGTTAGTCAATATGCCAAATCTTGCGGCCGCTGGTTGAATTAGCATTGATCAAAAAGGCTTGCGGAAAAAGAAAACCTAAAAATGCAAAATTGAAGAATCTAACGTCGAACAAACTATTCTAATTAAAGGAGTAAAAATTGGGAACTAAGAAAAGTACAAAACTTGAAGAGGGTAAAAAGAGAGAAGACGAAGGCCGGATGGCCAGCGCCTGGTGGCACGAGCGGGGAGGCAAGACACTCCGAGAGGGAAGAAAGCGCCGTTTTATGTTGTCTGAAAGGGGCGTGTTCGGGGCAACCCTCTCGGGTGGCGGTCGGAGATTTATACGATTAGACTATAAAAATACATGCAATCCTATAACTATACATGTGAACACCATCTCGCCGTTATGGTCAAACTGATCTCCAATAGTAGGCTGCATTTCGCGTCATTACGTAACATGGCACATTTGTAATGAAACTGAAAGTACGTCCAAGATCCTTTACCATATTATTAAATGAATGTCCTCACGTTTTCCTAAAAGAAAATGGCATTGATATGGATTAACATAATACGCTGGAGTCACTATAGTTCCATGGAAGCTGGTTTACACATTCTCGTATATTGATAGGTATACATCGGAATTTAACACCTATTGATTTTCTTTCTGATCTGCTTAACGATGACTGGGAGATGATCCATTTTACCTCTGGCCACTTGAGGGCAGTAGAGGTCTACATACATTTTATGGATGAATCACAGTTTCTGAGCTGCGTACTTCTGGGTCGCAGAAACTTCGGGTTTGAACAGACAGTCACAATTATCAACTGATACGTAACCATAATGAATCCAGACTGTGATTCGGAGTGTCCATGAGCATTTCGTAGCCTTGCTCTTGTTGGGGTTGTAGCAGGAGCAGATTTGGTTATCAACAGTTAATTATCAATATCAATATGATTATCGGTATTAATAATTATATTTAATATATTATCATGATATAATCATGAATAAACGGGGCACCACCCTGGGATCAGGGAAAAGATAACCTAAACCTGTATTCAGTCTCAATATAAAGGTTTTATACTCACATGCCAATCATCGTGATCATTGGCATGGAAGCATAAAAACAATCTAACAATTAAGAAGGGCGTGAAATTCAAGCACTAGCCTTCACAACCTGCTGTTATCCAGTGGCATATACACAACAAGCACAAGAGACCGCTAGTTATAATATAATAAGATTTATTAAAATCAGTAATAATGATCACAATCAATAACAATGCAATTAACAAAGCCTTATTACCTAACTACCTAACACACAAAGCTAAACAAAGGGAGAGACACACGTGGAGTGTGTGTGTGTGCGTATGTGTGTGTGTGTGCATGTGCGTGTGTGTGCTGCGTGCGTGTCGAGAGAGAGAGAGGGAGAGATGGCTATGTGCGGCCACCAGATGGAGCTATTCCTTGCAGCGTTCAGGGGCGGAGCCACTGATGTCCGATGGGGTAGCGAGAGAGAGAGAGAGGTGGAGCTATTCCTCGCAGCGTTCAGGGGCGGAGCCACTGACGTCCGATGGAGTAGCGAGAGAGAGAGAGAGAGAGCCGTATGTAGCCACCAGATGTAGCTATGTCCCTAGCGTCCGCCGGGAACAGCTGGCTTAGGACACGTGTGTGCGGCGTGTATGTGTGTGTGTGTGTGTTAGCGGGACACAAACAAAGAGAGAGAGAAGGCGCGAGCGATATTCTGAGGCCCAGAAGCCGTGCCGCTATCACATGGGCTCGCGTGAATGAACTGGCGTTTATTCCGCGAGACCGGTCTTTTAACTGATAGTAGAGGCTTTCTGAGCTCGCGAATATGGCGGAGGTTAGTCGAAAACACTGTTACAGAAATCAACCCAGCTGTGTGGGTACACGATCAGCATTCACATACAGCAGCACATGAACAAACGGACTCGGCGGTCCGCGATCAGAACTTAAAACACATTAACAAGAATTACAAGCATGTCCTACACTATCGAATCTCTGCTTCTGCCCAGAAAAATAGCCTCTTACTTTTGTCGATGTGAGATGCGTCGATGTGAGGGTTTCGTCCCGTGCGGTGATGGCGTTCCTTGACGCCGGCAACGGACGGTAGTTCGTGGGCGCTCGTTCAGCGCCGGATCCAATTGGTTGAAGAAAACCGTTAGTAATTAGTAGTTAGTAACCGTTAGGAACGATGAACAATCGCGGGGCTCGGCGATTTAGTCAGCTGATTTCAGACAAAGACGGGTCGAGTTATCCGTTCTGCTGGCAGCTGGGACGAAGAAAGTTTTTCTTCTTACCGCGGGGAACGGGAGAGTCGCGCTGTCGCGGTGGTCTCCTCGGGATCCAAAATGATAAACAAAAGAAAAATAAAACGAGTAGAGAAAAAGAGGGGTAAAACAGTCTGTTGCTCGTCCAGCGAGTTTGGGGGAAAGACTGCGGCCTAGGACAAAGGAAAACGCTGCAGACGTCAGGGTCCGACGTTAAGGTTTTTTCCTACTTGCCCGTCGGGCAAGTACTTTTCAAATCTACTTGCCCTGCCTAAATTCTTACTTGCCCTGCCTAAGAGGTTCTTTTTGTGGCACCGCGGTGTTGTGCAAATTTTCTTCAAGACTTATATCTTACTAAAATCCATTATCTGTTGACTGTAGACGACACTACACAACACTTCTTCTGTCAGAAAGCTGTTTTTATTTTTCATTTGTCATTACATTTCATATGAAACTTCTCCCTGCTCTCTTCCAACCAATGAAAGAAATGTTGTGACATTGTATCTTGACCCGACGTCCACTCCATTTGTCGTCTGGAGATTTAGAAGAGATGCATACTGCGTGAACGGCTGCTCCGTTTTGGCAACATGATAAGCTGTCGTTAGACATTTTTTTATCTGGTTGTGGCTCTCCAGGTAGAGTCTTTGGACACAACGGTCCATCGGTCCGGGAACATTTCGGTGTTTTTTAGCCTGTACGCAGGCCAGGTGAGGAAGTGACTTGCTATGGCTGTCTAAATATTGTTTGCGATAGCTGTCGTTCCCGCGGAAGTGAAACAACGTCACCGTACGTCTGCGTCGGTACGTCAGCACGTCAGCACAGAGGCTCGTACAGACACACCAACTCCGGCAGCAGACGTCAAGTCAACGGATCCCATTCATTAGGCTCGTTCGACTTGATGTAGCCGCCTGCAGCGCGCCACCTAACGTGATGTATTGTGGGTTGAAAGCGATGCATGATGGCTAGAATTTGTGTCCGACTTAGCAGCCGACTGCAAAGACGTCATAGGGTCGCGACCATATCACGTGACCCAAAACATCGCGAGAACAAGTTTTTAAGAGCCGCTTCTTGCGGCGCTTGGCAGCGCGGTGAACGGTGGCTGCAACCGGCTTGTCCACACCTCCGCTACAGCGGAATGGTTCTCATTGGTTAAAAGTTCAATGACGTGTGTTCAGGATCGCACTCGGCGGCCACCTTGTGGTAAAATGATACTTTTTATTTTGGTCGCATTGATCTCATGGCTTGATCTAAAGTTCCGTGCATTGTGTTGTGAGTAGGCCTATTATATGTGAGGTCTGGTTAATACAAACATAGAATGATAATACAAATATACTGGAAAAAATAATGCCTTCCACATGTTGCCTTGCGTGTGTGTGTGTGTGTGTGTATGTATTTATGTATATATGTATGTGTGTGTGTGTGTGTGTAATATATATGTTTTATATATATATAAAACATATCCTCTTTGGTTTGCTGCTGTGTTCTATCGCTTGAGCACTATAGTCACGTTGACTTTGTTGTCCGACTTGACGGCGTTTGCCTGCCGTCTCTTTTAGAGCCCGACCCCTCAGACACCTGCAGCTCTCGTCGGCGTGGTAAGTCAAGTCAAGTCAAGCCAAGACCATCCCGAACGAGCCTATTGTCTTTGTAGAGCAGGAGCTCCGCATGATGGGTACGGCACGTCGAATTGGCGGCCCTGTCGCCGTATGTGAATTTGCATAAAGTTCGATGGATTGAACTTTATGTAAATGCCGTCCGTCCAACGCAGTGCCGCCGGCTCCAGAAACTTCGTTCAAACTATCAAACTAGGCAGTGTTGATCAAATATGAATCCAGATTCTGTTACTGCACTACACATTTCCCGCCTCAAATGTTTTCAGAAACATGCTTTAACGTGTAGTTTAACTGTAAAATGAGATCGTTTGTGGCCCGGCCGCCATGTTGGAAACGGCAGAGCAAAACTCAAGTCCCGCCCACTTCGCAGGACGTCTATCCAATTGATCCAACTTGAACACAGAACTGCCCACTCGCCGGTGCGTTCGACGGTCCGTTGCGTCGCTGCCGGAGTTGGTGTGTCTGTACCATTAGCCAATCGAAGCACACACAAAAAAAAAAAAAAAAAAAAAAAAACCAGCACACTGCAACTGCAGCAGACAGATGATACGAATTTGTCGGAGTTTGTGCTTGCCCGACCGGGCAAGTCTGAACAGGTTCTACCTGCCCGCCGGTTATTTTTACTTGCCCCGGGCAATCGGGCAACCGTTATTGTCGAACCCTGGACGTTATGTTCACCTCCTGGCGTAACGCGAGTTACTTTGGAGAGAGAAAGTTTCCTGGTGGCCGCGGGATTTATAGCTCACGGCTGGTCCGGGGGACCCCCTGGAGTCCCATGCAGTTGTCAGCCAATAGGGCCCCAGTTGTGTGACGTCAGATCTCGCGACCAGGTGGAGGTGACACTAAAATGGTGGTTGTAGTTTTTTATCTCCTTTGTCTCTTTGTCTGGCCGCATTGGGTAGGCTTTGTAGGCCGCATTGTGTAGTCCTAACGGTTAGGTCCCAACACTCTAAAAGTGGTCTCGACTGAGGAAATGTCTACCATTACTTCAAAGGAACAACATATGGTGTTCCTTATCTACATATGTGGCTTCAAGTGTCAAAGGCAGGCCCGGCCCTAACCAATCTGGAGCCCTAGGCAAGATTTTAGGTGGCGCCCCCCTTGCATCGGCAGTGTAGTGTATATACTCACAAGAAACCGAATAGCGGAGAGCCTGGCGGAAGAAAGAAGTGCTTTGCGACAATGTCCGCTTCTATGTCGACCATGACTTTCCTTCTGAAGTGCTGAAGAAACGCGGGGAATACGCCGAAGCCAAGAAAGTGCTGAAAGAAAGACAGATCAAGTTCCAGACGCCCTATCCTGCAAAGATGCGCGTATTTTACAACGACGGCACCCGTCTATACCAGGATGCTGCGGAGGCAACGAGAGATATGGTCGCACGGGGATTTTCAGTGGCTGTGGTGAAATCCGCCAGCGCTCCGGATCAAGAGGAAATCGGGCTTCTATCTACATGGCAGCCGGCAGCGGGGAGACGGCGCGACCGCCACGGAGATCAACCCGATGCAGCGGACGGCTGCACTCAACCCAAGAGAAACCCCCACTCCCAATATAAAGAAATACTCCAGGAGTTTAGGAGGCAGGTGCCCGAGGCAGGAGCGACTACAGCCACGCTGTAGATGCAGATAAGTGGTATTTCACACCCGGACGGCTGCGCCCCACACTGAGTGTTTGTTCAGGAAAAGTTATTGGGCTTCACATATCCACGAGTCGTCCTACAATATCATTTTGACTAATTAAGAGTCGGGACTTGTTAGTGGGCGAACAATCCACGTTTGGTTTTGTTATTACCATAGTTATGCGACAACAATTAAGGGCCCCACCGCGGCTGCGACGTGGGTTTCTCCCTTACGAGGGCTTTGACTTTCCAGAGTCCCGCAAGGCTCCTTTGAGACGAGCCTCACCACCGGAAACAACTGTTCCTTTTTGTTTTGGTGGCGTGTTGATAAAGACTGTTTCAATTTGTTCTTACTATGTCTGTTTTTTGGGAGAGATGTTTAAAGTGTATAAATCCAATGCCAACAGGGGCACAGAGAGGGTGGATTTAACTGACGTGGTAAATTATGAATAAGCAAATACTTAAGGTAGTCTCACTTAATGTAAACGGTATTCTAAACCCAGCAAAGAGAAGTAAAATACTGTCAAAAATGAAAAAGGAAAGTGCTCAGGTTGTGCTCTTACAAGAGACACATCTCACTCCATCAGAACATGGGAAACTTAAAAGAATGGGATTTTCAAAGGTATATCATTCATCTTACAAATCAGGGCATAGAAGAGGTGTAGCAATTTTGATTTCACAAAAAGTGTCATTTGAACACATCTCAGAGATATCAGACAAAGAAGGAAGGTACATAATGGTTACAGGGAAAATTGAGGATACAATCATAACACTAGGTAGCATCTATACACCTCCTGGAAGTGATTTTGCCCTATATAGAAAACTTTTTGATTTGATGATAGGGGCGACTGGTACTGTCATTTTCGGTGGAGATTGGAATATCCGTCTTAACCCAAAATTAGACTCATCAAAAAATACAACCGTCACATCATTACATAAGAAAATTAACATATTAATGTCAGAACTAGGTATACTTGATCTTTGGCGGGATTTTTACCCATCGAGCCGTGATTACACTTTTTACTCATGTCCTCATGACGTGTATTCGAGGATAGATTATTTTTTCGTGTTGAAAAGGGACCGCCATAAAGTACAAAACTGTGATATCGGATGCATTGATTTATCTGACCATGCACCTCTCTCTTGCAAGGTTCATATTGGTGACAATATGAGAAGAACATTATGGAGATTAAATACGAGCATCCTTAACAACCCTAAATTAAAGACCCAAATGAAAGACGAAATAAAAATGTTTCTAGAAGACAACGATACAGGAGAAATTGATTCAACTATAGTATGGGATGCATTAAAGGCAGTTGTCAGAGGAAGGATTATTTCATTCTGTGCTCATGAAAAACAACTGAAATTAGCCTCAATAAAGAATTAAAGGACCTTGAGATGCAGCATGAAAGAGAACAGAAATCGACTTTGATGACAAACATTAAGAAAATTAGAAACGAAATAAATATGCTCTTCTCACAAGAAATTGAGAAAAAAATGATATTTACAAGACAGAAATACTACGAATCAGATTCAAAATCATCTAAGCTTCTGGCAAGGAAGCTACAAAAACAGCAAACAGACAGTACAATATATAAAATAAGAGACCCAGACTCCAAAACTATTCAATATAAACAAGATGAAATACAAAACACATTTAGGAAATACTACAAGTCTCTATATACACAACCACACTTAAAAGATGAACAGCAAATTGATAGGTTCCTCGACTCTCTCAATTTGCCTGTCTTATCAGAAGACCAAAATAAAACATTAACGACTGCAGTAACTGAGAAGGAGTTAAATGATGCCATCTCCAGGCTTAAAGCGAACAAGTCACCTGGCCCAGATGGCTTCCCATCAGAGTGGTACAAAGTTTTCCGACTTGATCTGATGCCAAGCCTTCTGCGTGCCTGCAATACATCAATGACGAATGCTAAAATGCCTCCATCATGGAATGAGGCAGTGATCTCTGTTATCCCAAAAGAGGGAAAAGATAAATTAGAATGTGGGTCATACAGACCGATATCGGTGTTAAATGTTGACTATAAATTATACACAGCTATCCTTGCCAGAAGATTAGAGAAGATTCTCCCCCAGTTAATACATAATGACCAGACTGGATTTATCTCACAAAGAGAGACTCACGACAATATCAGACGGTCACTACACATACTGGAACATATCCAACAGAACAAAATTGAAGCTTTCTTAATTAGCTTAGATGCCGAGAAGGCATTTGACTCAGTGAGTTGGCCTTTTCTACACAGAGTCCTAGGAAAATTTGGGATGCATGAGGGCTTTGTCAAGATCATCCACACGCTGTACAATAAACCGTCAGCTCGGATAAAAATAAACGGACACCTTTCAGATGCCATTACATTAGAACGGGGCACTAGACAGGGCTGCCCTGCCTCACCGCTTCTCTTTGCGCTCTATATTGAGCCCCTCGCACAATGGATAAGGCAGTGCGAAAACATCAAAGGTATCCGTATAAATGATGAAGACCACAAACTGGCTTTGTATGCCGATGACGTGCTGATCTATTTAAGTGACCCCCCTAACTCTTTTTTTGAATTAATGAACCTTTTAGAAACATTCGGTAGTTACTCAGGATACAAGTTGAATATACAAAAAACGCAAATTTTGACCTTCAATCATTCACCCTCAAGACACCTCAGAGAGAAATTTCAATTTAAATGGGACCAGTGCACTTTGAAATACCTTGGGATATACTTACCAAAAGACATTCTAACACTGGGAGAGATAAACTATGGCCCTCTATCAACAAAAATTAAAGATGATATACATAGATGGAATTCTATCTCTTTCCTTGGTCTTACCCACAGAATAGATTCGGTAAGAATGAACATCCTTCCACGGTACCTATATTTATTTCAAGCACTCCCGGTAGAAATGCCGTCACAACAGCTATCCGAACTGAATAAGGTTATTTCTAGATTCGTCTGGCAGGGGGAAAAACCCAGAGTGAAATTTAAAACCCTGCAGCTCCCAAGGGAGGAAGGAGGAATGGCTCTTCCAAACTTTAAAGATTATTTTTTTGCAGCTCAGGCTTAACCTCTAATTAATATATGTAATCCAACATTCCACGCCAGGTGGAAAGATATTGAGCTCTCTATTCAAAATGATCCCCCAATTCACGCAATTTTAGCTTACAAAAATTTAAGAGATTTCATTAATCGTCTGCAGAATCCATGGATCAAAGCTCAAATGAGAACGTGGAGCATGATGAAAGAAGAGTACAAACTAGACCATAAATTACAAATAATCCAATGGTGTGCTTATGACCCTGACTTCAAGCCTAACACAATAGACCATAGGTTCAAACTCTGGGTGTCAAAAGGGATAACGACATTCTACTCCTTAACAAAAAAAGGACAATTAAAGGACTTTGAAAATTTGAGGAAAGAATACTGCCTTGAAAAATCTGATTTTTATAGGTATCTCCAAATACGTAACCATTTCGAACACAATATTAAAAAGAAAACAGACTTAAATGACCCCATATTGAAGATACTTATCGGTGCCTATCAAGAAGACTCAAATAAAGGGGTTATCTCCAGATTCTATAAAGGCCTTAGGACAAAAAAAGCCCACTCTACTGAATATATTAAAGCAAGATGGGAAGAGGAAGGTAATTTCTCGATTACAAGTGAAGATTGGCTCGAAAAATGTAAATTCCAGTGGAAGTGCACAAATTCTAACACATGGCGGGAGTTTGGGTGGAAATGTTTGGTAAGATTTTTCATTACACCAAAACAGAAAGCATATACTGGAGAGGCTAATACCAAATGTTGGAGACAGTGTGGACTTCAGGGAGCTAACCACTGGCATGTTTTCTGGGAATGCCCAGGGATACAGCCCTTTTGGATAGAGATTCACAAAGTACTGAAAACCATATTCAATGCTGATATGACTTTTGAGTTTTCTACACTATATTTGGGAAAGGCCAACTTCCTGGTGAAACGGTCAGATGAATATCTATTTGGTATTTTGATATCTGCTGCTAAAAAAGCGCTCACAAGGCGATGGCTGCTCCCTGAGTCCCCCACTGTTCAGGAGTGGATAGACATAGTGAATGATATTTACGTCATGGAAAAGATTACATTCTGTCTCCGTCTCCAGAAAAATGCATTTGTTAAACTTTGGACAAAATGGGTTGAATATGTGAAACCTTTACGCCCAGAGTTTGTGGAGGTATTAGATAAATGAACCTTGTTTTGTTGTCTCTCCTTTCCTCTCACCCTGTCCCTTTTTTTTTTTTTTTTTAATGCTGAAGATTGACACTGATACGATCCTATTAATATTCTGATCCCACCCTCGACTCCCCCGATCCACCTTTCCCCTGCCATGCACTGAGAACTGCTCCCGCTCCTCCCATACATGCTGAAGACTACCCATAACCCCCCCACCCCCCCACCTACCTAAGAATCATGTTGGTCACTTCTCTACTGTAAGGACATTATGGACATGTATGTGCACACTTTCTCTCCCAAACTGTACAAAGTTCTTTATGGTTTCTCTCTCTCTTTCTCTTTCTTTCTTTTTTTTTGTTTTTTGTTACTGTTCTATGCTAACTTATCTAAAATGTAAAAATTGGATGGCGGAGAAAAATGATACTGCCTTTGCCTTTATGACATTAACTGCCATACCTAAATAAAGAATATAAAAAAAATGTATTTATTATTTATTTTTGACCTTTTTTTTACTTAAAGAAAGCAAATTCACAATCAGAATAGTTAACAAGATAAAACATTATGAATAAATAAATGAATACAAAAAATAAAATGAATATATGAAATACAATCATTTTTACATACATTCATAAATAGCCTTAAATCTAACTAAACACAAAATAAAACGTGTCAACAAGTTGCATAAGATAAATTAAAAATACAATATAAATAAGGCACTGCACAAAACAAGATATTAAAGGTGGGGGCAACAGTAGGACCACTTGATGCTGCTGCATCACTGCTGGGTTGTGCTGCTGAGGTGGGGGCAACAGGAGGACCACTTGATGCTGCTGCATCACTGCTGGGTTGTGCTGCTGAGGTGGGGGCAACAGGAGGACCACTTGATGCTGCTGCATCACTGCTGGGTTGTGCTGCTGATGCTGCATCATGGCTGGGTTGTGCTGCTGAGGTGGAGGCAGCAGTGGTAGATGTGGTAGATGGCCCAGGGGTGGGATTTAGAAACTTCAACAGTGCATCTGAAGAGAGTATGTGACACCATTGAGGATTACAGTCTAATAATAAAAACATGATTCCAGGAATAAAATGAAATGATATAATATAAATGAAAACCAAAGAGATATATGTATGATGTTAACTGATATGCAAATTAGATTAGATTCAATTTATTGTCATCATTACAGTGAAATGCTGAATAGCAGAATGCAAAGTAGCAGTAATATATCATATGAGAATGTTATGATTATCTTTGACCGAATCACAGCAGTGCTCATATTCAAAACAGCATTCTCTCTCATGTGATATTGCTTAATTAACATTAATGATGTGCACTTTAACAACTAGGCTTACTATAATATATAAAGGGGTGGAAAAGTGACTATTACCAGCAGGGCAAACGTGAGCTAACCAGAAGGCAATACAAACCCTAAAATATATAAAACACCTGCTTAAAAGATCTAATACAAATGTCCCTGAGGAATGTAAGGTGGGAGTACTGTAATTACCTAACGTTACATTATTACTTTCCATAACAACTTAGCCCCCTCCACAATATTAACTGACGTTAAAACAGTCAACTAACATTAGCTATTTATTGATTAGCAATTAGCGAATCATGTAACGTTATCCTAATGCTAAAAAGCCAGGTTACTATCTGTAACAGACAAATAATTTCGTGTAACGTTACCTCTGTCTTTTGCTCGTTCCTCCTCCTCTTCTTTTCTTGTTTTTCTTCCCTGGGCACCGGACAGTTTTGGCCGTTTTGACATCTTGTGTTGATTTTTTGATGTGATGACGTCCAAAAAGAATCATGATACGGGAAGGGAGGGGGCGCACCGTGCATGGGGGGGGGGGTTGTAATGTTGTTACAAATATTATTTCTATTAAATACGCTTTGCTTTGCATTTTAATTAACGTGGGATTATTTCTTGTACCAACTTTTTTTTTTTTTTTTTTTACCATTTGTGGCACTGGCGTGTCGCCCCCCGATGGACGGCGCCCTTAGCATTTGCCTATACGGCCTATGCCACGGGCCGGCCCTGGTCAAAGGTATTTATATGACCAACACAGCAGACTCCCACTGGTATCTAACCAGACCTTATATCTCTGAGAAGGTCCGGAGAGGGGGACAGGAGGTCGTAATCTGTTAACCCGACCAGGTTTCTCTGTGGAATCAAGGTGTTAAATCAACCACTAATGTGTTAATGGTGCCACAAAGTCTGGTGTTTCTGAAGGTTTTGCCCCCCCCTCTTCTCATCCGGGGTGCGTGGGGAACTCGTTGATGCTCTGACTTCGGGGTTCGGAAATCCTTTAACCGAGCCATAAAGTGGCCTCCATTTCCTCCAGATCGGTCCAGTGATCTGAAGGAGAATGTTTACTCATCTGCTGCGAGGGGACCTTTGTCTGTATATCTTTTAAAGGTGAATAGTTCATCTTTCGTTCGTTGAGAAGTCACATCCGAGAATCTTTGGGCTGTGGCCCCTACAACTTTAATGACCACTTATCATCATTTAATCAATCAGTCTCATTTCCTCAGATCATAAGCTCTTGAAATAGGGATCTTTGTATTCTGCACAGGAGAAACATCCACGGACAACGACTTTATGATTTTGGGGTATTTATTGATTAACTAAGGATTAAACAAAGGGAATAAAAGAGTACAAGTGGAATTTATGTTAACACACATAAAACACAAGAAGTATAGCTGAAAGAAACTGATTAACCATGAAAATAGGGAGTTTGGCGATAAGGACGAGTGTGTGTTTCTCCTAAGAATTTGGACTTTCTTAGTAATAAAGCCTAATGCCTCAACGGATATAAAATATTAGTGAACGCTATTAATTAGTTTCACATTTGCCTCAACTCTGGTCACCAACTGAGTGTAGACTGTGTCGGTCTTACGTTATGCAGCGTGGTCTCAGCTTTTCCTTGGAAACCCAAGCAGTTACTCTTCCCGTCGGTAAATTAGGGCACTGAAGTTTGCAGGTACCGTCTGCCGAGGGATGGTTCAGGACCGTGAGCGCCGCTCTGCGTTGGTATCCTAACTGGTGTCATCTGGTCTGGGATGTCTCAGCCTCGGGTTGCTGCTGCTGGGAAGCGATGAACGAGTACATGATTGATTGATTGATTCAATTTTATTATTGTGTCATGCATAATCAATATGCCCAGCCCACAAGGGCTTACAAGACACCAATATTAGACAACAAAAAGACCAGAAACCAAAAGTAGATGCTTAACAATACTAATACTAACAAAATAAACCATCCTGACGTTTCTTCCAAGCTTTAGCAACAAAAGAGGCTAACTTAAAAACATTGATATTAAACAACCCTTCAATCCTGTCATCATCAGTGCTCCAAAACATTTCAGGATACTGAATAAACATTTCGTTGAAAAAAGGTATTCTCAGCTCATCATAAAAAAGGACAATATAAAATAAAATGAGATTCATTTTCTACCTCTCCTAAGTCACAAAGTTCACAAAGTCTGTGTGTGTTCCTCTGGGATGATTTTAAATCTGCCAACTTCAAGGGCCAGAGGAAGGATTCCTGTTCTTAACTGAGCACACAAGGATCTTTGATTTCTCACTAACGCCAGGTTCACACCGGCCCACCGCGCCGTAGAAAATCGCGCACAGTCCGCTGCCCCCCTGTTCACACCAGACGCGTATTTCTCCGTGACGGTCCACAAGCGCTTCTGCTCAGCTGTTCAGAGCTATTTTTTTCATTATGGAGTAAATAACCCCATAAAATTAATACGCCATGTTTCTGTAACCAAGAAGTTTGAACACTTCTTGTATTTATCCGTTCAGAGAGAGAGAGAGGGAGAGAGAGAGAGAATGGTAGTGCAGATATACCGTTGAAATACACATATTTGTATATATGTGTATTGCCTTTGGAGGTAGATTTGTGTCTTTATTATTCAATCAAAAAAAAGGTTGCTACAATCAAAATATATATTTTCAATCAAAAAAACCCTTTTCAATCAAAGAAAAAAAGTGTTTGAATGCAAAAATATGGTTGAGACTCAAAAAAAAAATGCATTTGAACACTGTTTTTCTTTGATTGAAAATGTTTTCTTTGATAGAAATGAAGGTTTTTTTGTTTGAAGCAACTTTTTAGATTGAAGTAATGTTGTTTTGTGTTTGGGCCATATTATGGGTAGGACATTTGTGTCTTTATAATTCAATCAAAAAAGAAGTTGCTTCAAAAAAAAAAAAATGTATTTTCAATAAAAAAGTCACTTCAATCAAAAAAAAAACTTTTTCAATCATAGAAAAAAGTTTTTGAATGCAAAAAAAGATTTGAGACTCAAAAAATTGCATTTGAACACTTTTTTTTGATTGAAAATGTTTCTTTGATTGAAGTAATCTTTTTTGTGTTTGGGCCATATTATGGTAGGACATTTGTGTCTTAATTATTCAATCCCAAAAAAGTTGCTTCAATCAAAAAAAAAGATTTTCAATCAAAGGAAAAACTCAAATGCAAAAAAGAATTTGAAGTGTTTTTTATTGAAAATATTTTTTTTCGATTTGAAGTTATTTGAATGAAGTGAAGAAAGTTTTGAAGTCGTTTTTTTTTTTGATTGAATCATTTTGACACAAACATCCCGCAGTGTATGTACTGCATACTTCCTACTAAATATACGTTTGAGTATGCTGTTACCCTCAGACTGTTCACATGGAAGTATACACATCTCATACTACATTTTTTTTTTGTTTTTTTAACTTTATTGACATCTCGTCCTCATCTTCTCACGTAACTGAATCGATAACGTTTGCGGTTCTAGATCCTGTTTAATGGAAAATAATTATCAAAATATAAAGCATGATTATTATTACTCTTAAAGGCACCTTTCTGGTCACTCAAGGACACCGTACATACATCCATCCATCCATCCATCCATTGTCTACCGCTTATCCTGTATTCAGGGCTGCGGGGGGGCTGGAGCCGATCCCAGCTGTCATTGGGCAAAGGCAGGGTACACCCTGGACAGGTCGCCAGTCTATCGCAGGGCTGACATGTAGAGACAGACAACCATTCATGCTCACATTCACACCTACGGGCAATTTAGAGTTATCAATTAACCTATCCCCATCCTGCATGTCTTTGGACTGTGGGAGGAAGCCGGAGAACCCGGAGGAAACCCACGCTTGCACGGGGAGAACATGCAACTCCACACAGAAGGAACCCAGGGCCGACCCGGGAATCAAACCCTCTCGATCCTCTCGCTGTGAGGCGACAGTGCTACCCCCTACACCACTGTGCAGCCCAACCGTACTTCCATAAAATACATTTTTAAATGAAACAATCAAAGAACAAACAATATAAAGTGACAAGTGTTGAAACAAAGTAATGAAATAATAATAATCTTCAATAATAATAATGATAATAAATAAAAATAAACAATAAAGCAACTGATGTCAGATGAAATAGGGCTTTTTAAACAGATATGTTTTGAGTTGTGGTTTGAAATGTGTGAGTGAATCAATGTTCCTGAGTTGGGGTGGTAAGGAGTTCCAGAGACGAGGAGGAGAGCGGCTGAATGCCCTGCTCCCCATTGTGGTGAGACGGGCAGAGGGGACAGACAAGTGTATAGAGGAAGAGGATCTGAGAGAGCGAGAAGGTAGACTGGAGGACGGAGCGAGGTTGTGGATGGCCTTGAATGTTAACAGGAGCATTTTATATTGGATGCGGAACTGAACTGGGAGCCAGTGGACCTGTTGAAGTGATGTGGTTCATGGAGGGGGGTTCGGGTGATGATTCGGGCAGCTGAATTCTGGACAAGTTGAAGTTTATGGAGAGATTTGTGAGGGAGGCTGAAAAGGAGAGAATTACAGTAATCCAGCGGGAAGTGACGAGACTGTGGACAAGGATGGCAGCTGTATGGAAGGTGAGAGAAGGGTGGAGACGATTAATGTTTCGTAAGTGGTAGTATGCAGTCTGGGTAATGTTATTGATATGGGGCTGGAAAGATAATGTGTTGTCAAGGATGAAACCCAGACTCTTAGCCTGGGGGGATGGTGAAACAGAGGAATTATCGATAGTGAGAGAGAAGCTGTTGGTTTTGGATAAAATGGATTTGGTACCAATGAGAAGCAGCTCAGCTTTGTCATTGTTTCATTTAAGAAAGTTTAAGGTGAACCAGGTTTTTATTTCAGAGATGCAATCAGTGAGAGCGGTGGGCGGGAGAGTGGATTTTCAATTCAATTCAATTTTATTTATAGTGTCAAATCACAACAGAAGTCATCTCAGGACACTTAACACATTGAGCAGGACTAGAAAAATTCAAAATTTCAAGAGTCAACACAATTTCAAATTCCCAACATCACCCAGGGGCAAGCGTTACAGCGACAGTGGCGAGAATGATGAGGGTTTAGCGGTGAGATAGAGCTGGGTGTCATCCGCATAACAGTGAAAACTAATATTGAATTTGTGGAAGCTATTGCCAAGGGGAAGAAGGTAGACGATGAAGAGGAGGGGCCCCAGGACAAAGCCCTGGGGCACACCTGTAGTGACGGGGGAAAGGGTGGATGTTAAGGACTTCAGTTGAACAAACTCAGTGCGGCCAGAGAGGAAAGAGGTGAACCAGTCTAATGGGGTGTGGATGATGCCAGTTGGTGATAGCCTATTAAGGAGGGTGGTGTGGCTGATGGTATCAAAGGCCGCACTCAGGTCAAGGAGGATGAGGATGGTGAGGAGTCCAGAATCAGCTGCCAAGGTCGTTGGTAATTTTGACGAGTGCTGTTTCAGTGCTATGGAGTGGGTGGAAACCAGACTGGAACTGTTCATACAGATTATTGTGGGAAAGGTGAGAATGGAGTTGGGAGGCCACAGTTTTTTCCAGAATTTTAGACATGAAAGGTAGATTGGAGATAGGACGAAAGTTGTTGAAGTTACTAGGGTCAGCACCAGGTGTTTTCAAAATTGGGGTAATGGCAGCAGTTTTGAAGGATATAGGGACAGTTCCAGTGGTGAGAGAGGAGTGGATGATGGCAGAGATGAGGGGGACCAAGGAGGGGAGGGAGGCTTTAACAAGTTGTGTGGGAAGGGGGTCTAGTTCAATGACTTCTGCCGGAAGGAGGAGAATGTTTGAGGGGGCGAATGAAAGTGAGATGGGATGCTGAGATGAGGGTTGGAGTTGCAGATGGAGGTTGTGTATAGATGAGGGGGGGAGAGCCATGGGGTTTGGTGATATTATTGAGTAGGGTGAACAGTGATTTGGAGTTTCCTTGGTTCGTGTAAAAAAGGGTTTTGGATTTAGCGATGCAGTTTCTTTGGGAATAATTAGACCAGTTTTCCTGCAGAGTCGTTCTAGTTGCTGACCTTTGGCTTTCAGCAGACAAAGATCAGGGGTGAACCAGGGGGCAGAGACAGATAAAGAAACACATCTGGATTTTAGCGGAGCAAGAGAGTTGAGGATATTATGTAGTCCAGCGTTGTAATGGGAAACCAGATCATCAGGGCCCAGTATTTCAAAACTTGTAATCCGGATCAGAATAATCCAGATAATGAAATCCTCCTTTTCTCAGTCATGGATCAAGGTGATCCTGCTGACTTTATCTGAGTATTTCAAAACACTGGCCGGGTGGAAAACCGTGATCCCGACCTGGCTGGATAGGGATTACCAAATCTCAAGTCTCCGCCTCCGGATCTGAAACATGGCGGACTACTTCACGGAAGGAGCAGCTGGGAGCACAACTTTCACGTCAAAAATGTAAGTTTACCGTTGTCTAATGTTGAGCGGTTTAAGGACCATATGAACGCCAACCAACATATCGTGCTAGCTAACTATATGAATTGTCACGTACTGAAAACCAGGCTGTAGCGATCTCTAATTGAGCCGTGGCCGTGCTAACGGTAGCTAACTCGGCTCCATTGACTTGTTTGATTTACAAGGTAATTAATCTGAGGTACATTATACCATAACTGTTTAAACTAACATCAACCTGTTCAGAGTTTATTAGCGTAACGTCATTGGCAACACAGCAGACTTAAAATAGGCTACATGTGTACAGACCAGACTGCTACAGTGCTTTGGAAACATTTCACTGTGTATATTTGTGTTGTGTATGAATTATGCAGTTCATTCAGAAGTGTCAGGATGCTACAGTAATGCTGGGAAAATCATGCTGTTATCATCATGCACACAATTTCTGTCACTATTGTGGAGTCCAAATGAAGACAAAGATATTACTCATACTCCTTCCCGTTCTTCTACTTGCAGAGCCCACTCTGCTATTAAGGACATGGTCTGTATTAGTGCTGGAAATCCTTAGAAATGCTTCAATTGCAGTGATAAGTTGTTGGATTTTGAATAAAGTGCTGGAAAGTGTTTGAAACTGTAGTTGCATTATTTTCATGTATTATAGCTTGATCATTGACACAATTAGATACATTTTTTCCATCCTAATTTTTCTCCCTTTATGTAGAAGGCTCTCACTAAACATAATTGTGGTCATTTAAAGCAAAATAGCATCTGATTTGGTTAAGTAAAATAATCAGTTTGTACACAAACATAGCCAAACACTTTTGCTACACCTTAAATGTTCTTAAATTACTCCAATTTGTTTCAAGTAATGCACTGACAATTTAGATTAAGTGTAATGAACATCTTGAGTAACAATATCTAGGAGAAGTGGAGCTGAGACTACAGATGCACCGATCAATCGGCCGCCGATTAAAAAAGCCGGTTTTATATCCAATCGGCCCCAATCGGTGACCGGCCGGTCACTGTCGTAATTTCCGGTTTTCGGCCTAGAAGGTCTTTCGGTCTAGCAAGACTCAGGAAGAAAACATGTCGCTGATTTGGACTTATTTCACTTTGCCCCAGGACGACCCAAAACACGCTGTTTGTAGTGCTTGCAAGTCAAAAGTAAGCCGTGGAGGATCAACGCCTAAGACATTTGGAACAACAAACTTAATACGCCACTTGGAAAAGAAGCATCCAGGTTTGTTTAGCAAATATAAGGAGGACACTGCTGCTAAGAGGAGGGATGCAGCAGAGCCGCAGCAACCACAACAACCCTCCACCGTGGCTCCTATGTTCAACATCAACACTGAAAAGTCCAACGCCACCACTAGGAAAATAATGGAGTTTATGGCACTGGACGACCAGCCGTTTAGCGTAGTACAGGATAAAGGCTTCGTAAATCTGATGAAACACCTGAGTCCACGGTACAAATTACCAAGTAGGCGGTACTTTTCTGACACAGCGCTGCCAGAGTTGTTTGAGAGCGTTTCAAGCCATATACACAGACTGCTGGACGCCACTAAATCCCCGGTCAGTTTCACAACGGACATTTGGACTTCTAACGTGAGCTTAATGTCAATGTTGAGCCTGACTGCTCAGTGGCTGGATGATGAATTTGAGCTACATCAAGTCCTTCTAAACTGTGAAGAATGCCCCAGGTCCCACACCGCGGACAATCTAAGAGCCAAATTTGAAAAAATGTTGGTGGAGTGGAAAATCGACAAGAAGAGGGTTCATGTCGTGTTGCGTGACAACGCTCGGAATATGACCAAAGCACTGGATGATGGCAACTTCCCCAGTATCCCTTGTATGGCTCATACACTCCAGTTAGCGGTGAGTGAGGGACTGCAGTCTCAACGCACTGACACTGTGGCAACAGGCAGGAGAATAGTCACGCACTTTAAACATTCATTGCTAGCCTATTCAAAACTCCACGCTATCCAGGAGGAGTTGGGTCAACCCACGAAGCGCTTGCAACAAGATGTCCCCACGAGGTGGAACAGCACATTTTATATGTTGCAGTCGCTGTTGGAACAGAAACGTGCCCTAGGCTTATACGCAACAGAACACGAGCTCCCCGGCCGTACTCAGCACAAATCAGTGGGGTTTAATTGAGAATGTGTTGAGCATCCTTAAACCTTTTGAGGAACTCACTAAGACAATTAGCTCCTCGTCAGCCACCGCCGCAGTTGTCATCCCTGAAATCACTGCACTGAAACGCCTTTTGGGGAGAGCAGCAGACACAGACCGTGGTGTGGGCACTGCCAAAGCCACGCTGTTGGAAGCGGTCCAGAGAAGGTTTGCAGACATCGAGAAGAATTCACTGTACGCTGTGGCCACTGCTATGGATCCCAGGCAAGTTATAACTTACTGCTAATAATGTTTATTAGCCAACTACTATTCTTAAATGAATAAGCATTTGCTACTAAGCTATAGGCTAATGTGTTTGCATGGGTATATCAAAACATAAAATTAATTAAAACAAAAAAAGGTGTTTTTTGTTGGCCTTTTAGTGCCTGATTGTGTATGTGCAGAGTGCACAACATTTATGTATTGCCTGGCTAATGTGGCTATATAATAAAAATAAATATAATAAATAATAAATAAATAATTCCTTTTGTCTGTTGATACAGATACAAAACCTGCTACTTCTAAGCAGAAGTAAAGGATGAAGTGAAAAGGGTGCTTCTGAACATGCTGGACACAGTGGACACCAGTGCCAGCAGACACAAACCTGATCAGCCTTCTGAGGAACCTGCAGCCAAAAGGGCAAGTCTACTGCTTTCGGTGCATGATGAGATACTGAAGGAGAGTGCTAGCAATGAGGAAGAGCGACTGCTGGGCAGCCCTTCATCTGTGCAGTTACATCGTTACCTGTCCGAGTTACCCATCAAGAGATCTGAAGATGAAACTGTAAATGATGTACTGAAATACTGGCACGAAAACAAAACACACTACCCTGCACTTGCCCCGCTTGCCCAAGCCTACCTTTCTGCTCCATGTACAAGCGTCGATAGTGAGCGCTTGTTTAGCTTGGCTAGTAATGTCATAGATGAGAAAAGAAACAGGCTTTCTGGTGAGAAGGCAGAGATGCTTCTGTTTGTGAAGAAGAACCTGTCATTGATGGTTAAGTGATTGCATTGAGAGTGGGACTGAGTACTGTAGAAGAAAACTCTTCAGGTCCAATTCTGTGGCTGGTTCAAATGAGGTTTAATCACTGACAGTGGAGAAAAGAAATTCACAGTGTATCCATGAATGGCCTGGCCGAGATGGATTTATACAGAACATGCCAGAGAACAAAAGGGAAGGCGTCATGAGTGGATTTGCATTGAATCAACACATGTCTCTCTGCAGAGGAAGAGACATCTGTTGATATCTACAAGGTGTGACCGAACATGCCAGAGAACAAAAGGGAAGGCGTCATGAATGGCCTGGCTGAGATGGATTTATACAGAACATGCCAGAGAACAAAAGCGAAGGCATCATCAGTGGATTTGCATTGAATCAACACATGTCTCTCTGCAGAGGAAGAGACATCTGTTGATATCTACAAGGTGTGACCGTTCTCGGGAGAGCTAGACGATGTCACTACAGGGGTCACTCATCGGGCCTTGATCAATGTATTTGAGACAAATGTTACAGAGAAGAGGGAATGATCAAAGAGCCTTTTCATCAAGACGGCAAGGGTTAACACAATGGAAAACAGCTCAGCAGGACATTTGATGTTTAGAGAGAATACCAAAACCAAATAAGAATTGTAAGGTAATACATTTTCTTCTACAGTACTTTGCTCACAACCTAAAGCTACCTGTTTGTATTAGTGGTTTTTTTTTTTATCCCATATTATGTTGCACTTTTTTATTTAGAGATGTCAAGAGAGGTCAAAGGCCTGTAATGTGGTGCAATTTACTTTGAGAACCAGTTTTCATTTTCAAGTACATATAGTGCACTTTATCTTTTGTTTGTATTAATATTTTAGTTTTATCCTATATTATATGCTGCACTTTTTATTTTGAAATATTAAAAGAGGTGGTGTAATTTACTTTGAGCACCAGCTTTAATTTTCAAGTACAAAGATTTCATTGCACTTTATTTTTTTAGATGGAGTTAAAGTTTTCTTTTGTCTTAAAGTTTGCTGCTTGTGTTGAGGTGTTGTTGAAAGCCTGCAATATATTGAATGTGATGTGACATTGAAAGTCAACTATTCCAGTGTTTCTCAAATGGGGGTACCCAGAGGTACTGGAGGGTTAGTCAATAAATTACATTGTTCCAGGCAACTGCTGGGGCGTTTTTGAATGTTGTTGTTTGAATGTAAGTTAGTTATTGACCTGTAAACTGGACTGAATGTTATGGTCAGTGTTGAAAATAAATCTGCTCAGGAGGCACTGTTGAAACTTTCAGTCTATTTCTTATTTCCATCCATCCATCCATTTTCCTCCGCTTATCCGGAACCGGGTCGCGGGGGCAGCTGCCTGAGCAGGGACGCCCAGACTTCCCTCTCCCCAGACACTTCCCCCAGCTCCTCCGGGAGGACCCCAAGGCGTTCCCAGGCCAGCCGGGTGACATAGTCACTCCAGCGTGTCCTGGGTCTTCCTCGGGGTCTCCTCCCGGTGGGGCATGCCTGGAACACCTCCCGAGGGAGGCGTCCAGGGGGCATCCGATGCAGATGCCCGAGCCACCTCAACTGGCTCCTCTCGATGTGGAGGAGCAGCGGCTCTACTCCGAGCTCCCCCCGTGTGACGGAGCTCCTCACCCTATCTCTAAGGGAGCGCCCCGCCACCCTGCGGAGGAAGCTCATTTCGGCCGCTTGTATCCGGGATCTTATTCTTTCGGTCATGACCCAAAGTTCATGACCATAGGTGAGGGTAGGAACGTAGATTGACCGGTAAACCGAGAGCTTCGCCTTTCGGCTCAGCTCTCTCTTTACCACGACGGACCGATACAGCGACCGCATTACTGCAGCCGCTGCACCGATCCGCCTGTCAATCTCACGCTCCATCCTTCCCTTACTCGTGAACAAGACCCCAAGATACTTAAACTCCTCCACTTGAGGCAGGAACTCCCCCCCCGACCTGGAGGGAGCAAGCCACCTTTTTCCGGTCGAGAACCATGGCCTCAGATTTGGAGGTGCTAATCCTCATCCCGGCTGCTTCACACTCGGCTGCAAACCGCCCCAGGACTGGAGGTCCTGGCTCGAAGGAGCCAACAAGACCACATCGTCCGCAAAAAGCAGGGATGAAATACAGTGGCTCCCGAACCAGATCCCCTCCGGCCCACGGCTGCGCCTAGAAATCCTGTCCATAAAAATAATGAACAGGACCGGTGACAAAGGGCAGCCCTGCCGGAGTCCAACATGCACCTGGAACAGGTCTGACTTACTGCCGGCAATGCGAACCAAGCTCCAGCTCCGGTCATAGAGGGACCGAACAGCCCTTAGCAGAGGGCCCCCGACCCCGTACTCCCGAAGTACCTCCCACAGAATGCCACGAGGGACACGGTCGAATGCCTTCTCCAAGTCCACAAAACACATGTGGACTGGTTGGGCAAACTCCCATGAACCCTCGAGCACCCTGCGGAGGGTATAGAGCTGGTCCAGTGTTCCACGGCCAGGACGAAAACCGCATTGTTCCTCCTGAATCCGAGGTTCGACTATCGGCCGAATTCTCCTCTCCAGCACCCTGGAATAGACTTTCCCGGGGAGGCTGAGAAGTGTGATCCCCCGATAGTTGGAACACACCCTCCGGTCCCCCTTTTTGAATAGAGGGACCACCACCCCGGTCTGCCAGTCCAGAGGCACTGTCCCCGACCGCCACGCGATGTTGCAGAGACGTGTCAACCAAGACAGCCCCACAACATCCAGAGACTTGAGGTACTCAAGGCGGATCTCATCCACCCCCGGTGCCTTGCCACCGGGGAGCTTCTTAACTACCTCGGTGACTTCAGCCCGGGTAATGGGTGGATGAGCCTCTGAGTCTCCAGCCTCTGCTTCCCCAATGGGAGACGTGACAGTGTGGTTGAGGAGATCCTCGAAGTATTCCTTCCACCGCCCGACGATATCCCCAGTCGAAGTCAGCAGCTCCCCACCTCCACCGTAAACAGTGTTGGTGGAGGGCTGCTTCCCCTTCCTAAGGCGCCGGATGGTTTGCCAGAATTTCCTCGAGGCTTACCGATAGTCCTCCTCCATGGCCTCCCCGAACTCTTCCCAGACCCGAACCTTTGCTTCAGCGACCGTCCGTGCTGCAGCACGCTTGGCCTGCCGGTACCCGTCAGCTGCCTCGGGGGTCCCCCGAACAAACTAGGCTCGGTAGGACTCCTTCCTCAGCTTGACAGCATCCCTTACTTCCGGTGTCCACCACCGGGTTCGGGGATTGCCGCCACGACAGGCACCGGAGACCTTACGGCCACAGCTTCGAACAGCCGCGTCAACAATGGAAGCAGAGAACAAGGTCCATTCGGACTCAATGTCCCCAGCCTCCCTCGGGATCTGGTCAAAGCTCTCCCGGAGGTGGGAGTTGAAGACCTCCCTGACAGAGAGTTCCACCAGACGTTCCCAGCAGACCCTCACAACGCGTTTAGGTCTGCCAAGTCTGTCCAGCTTCCTCCCCTGCCAGCGGATCCAACTCACCACCAGGTGGTGATCAGTTGACAGCTCAGCCCCTCTCTTCACCCGAGTGTCCAAAACATATTTCTTATTTGTGATGTTTTATTCTTGAAAATGGGGGTTATGATAGCATCATATAGCCTACCACTAGTTGTGGTTTTAATTGCAGTTATATAAGCAAAATGTTGTCTGGGAGAGGGGTACTTGTATAAAATTTGGGAAAGGGTACTCAAGCCAAACACATTTGGTGTCTATTATATGATTATAATAATTTCTTAGATAGAAAATCGGTATCGGAAAAAACGGTTTTGGCAGGTCAGACCTCCTTTAAAACCGGAAATCGGTATCGGCCAAGAATTTTGCAATCGGTGCATCTCTAGCTGAGACATTGTCAATCCAAGTCAAATCCACCTCTGAGGTGGGATCCAAATGATCCTGAATTTTTGGTATCAAGCTGATCCAGATCTCTGCCTTACGTTTTGAAATACCCAAATCCAGCCCTTTATCTGGATTCAAGGGAGGATTGGATTACCAAAACTGGATCTGTGTTGAAATACCCAGTTTTCAGATCAGATCACGATTTAATCCAATCCGACCAGGATAATTCAGTCGGATCACTATTGAAATACTGGGCCCAGGGGTGTATAGGTTATGGATGTCGAGGAGGCAGGAAGAATGGATGCTTGAAGTGAGAGTGGTGGGGTCAATGTTCTTTATATTTCGAAAGGAAATCGGTGGTGACTTAGTGATGGAGAGAGTGAGTTCTATTGTAAATGAGAGGAGACGGTGGTCAGTAATGGGGAGTGCATCAGCTGTAATGTTGAGAGGGGAGACACCTGTGCAGCAGATTAAGTCCAGAATGTATCCTTTGTAGTGAGTGGGAATAGTGGTGTACTGCCGATATGCAAAACTGTCTAAGCAGGACGTGAAGTCTTTGGTGAGAGGGAGATGAGGATTGTCCATGTGAATATTGAAGTTGCCCAGCAGTATTATGTTCAATGACAGAGAGGATAAGTGGGTGAGAAAAGTCAGAACAGGAACGGGTGACGAGCGGACCTCCCGAAGGCTGCGTGGAGCAGGCGTAGGACGGCCCCCCGTCACCTGCGGACCTCCCGAAGGCTGCGTGGGGCAGGCGTAGGACGGCCCCCCGTCGGAACAGGAACGGGTGACGAGCGGACCTCCTGAAGGCTGCGTGGAGCAGGTGTAGGACGGCCCCCTGTCGGAACAGGAACGGGTGACAAGCGGACCTCCCGAAGGCTGCGTGGAGCAGGCGTAGGACGGCCCCCCGTCGGAACAGGAACGGGTGACGAGCGGACCTCCCGAAGGCTGCGTGGAGCAGGCGCAGGACGGCCCCCCGTCGGAACAGGAACGGGTGACGAGCGGACCTCCCGAAGGCTGCGTGGAGCAGGCGTCGGACGGACCCCTGTCTGGGCTGGTGCCGGACGATCCTCTGCCGGGACTGGTGACGGACGGGCCGCCGACTGAAGACCACTGGAGAGTGTCGACCGGGCCGCCGACTGAAGACCACTGGAGGGAGTTGACCGGGCCGCCGACTGAAGACCACTGGAGGGAGTCGACCGGGCCGCCGACTGAAGACCACTGGAGGGAGTCAACCGGGCCGCCGACTGAAGACCAATGGCAGGTGTCGACCGGGCCGCCGACTGAAGACCAATGGCAGGTGTCGACCGGACCGCCGACTGAAGACCAATGGCAGGTGTCGACCGGACCGCCGACTGAAGACCAATGGCAGGTGTCGACCGGACCGCCGACTGAAGACCACTGGCCGAGACATGGGCTAGTGGCGCGGCTGTGACCGAGTCGTGGGCTGGTTGCTTGGCTGTGACTGAGGCGTGGGCTGGTGACGGACGGCCCCCCGTCAGAACCGATGTGAGCAGCATCGGGGAGGCTCGCTTCCTCGTGCCGCACCTCCTCCTCGAGGCCGGCAACCGACGAGCCAACTGCCGGTTAGCCAGCTAGATGCTCCTTGGCCCTCCCAGGGCCAGACGAGTACCCCTAAACGGGTTCGGGCAGGAGCTGGGAAGCTGTGCGGTGGCTGAGACATGATCTGGTGGCATGGCTGTGACTGTGGCATGGGCTGCTAGCATGGTTGTGGCTGAGACATGGGCTGGTGGCTTAGCTGCGGCTTCAAAAAAAGGTTTGCTGGCAGCAACTTGGCGAGCCCTGCTAGCAGGATTCGTCATAAAGTCCTGAACCCACCTGATAATGTCCTGACCATGAGCTGCTAGGTCCTCTCTTGGTTGGGTCATTCTGTCAGGTTCGGGGCAAACGGAGACTCGGAAAAAGGGGGTGAGGACCCAAATGCAGTTAAAAGGTTTTATTTCAATAACAAACTAAATACAAAACCAAAAATTAAGTCAAAAAACAAAGTATCAAACCAGGGAGACCTCAGGGGCAAAAACACCAGTCAAAGAAACACTTACGAAAAAGGAACCAAAACACGAAGAGACACGGGAGGCAGAAACGAATAAATCCATGGACATGACGTGGTGCAGCAGACAGGGAGTGACAGACAGCAACAGCGACAAACGACAATGACCCAACAATGAGACAGGGGAAACACACAGACTATATACACAGGGAGGCAGGGAGCTGACGAGGAACAGGTGAAACACATCAGGGCAGGCATGGTAATCAACACGAGAGGGTGGGGGAGTCAAGACAGTGGAAACAACAAGGACCAGGAAGTACGAGACAGGGAATCACGAGGGCAAAATTACAAAATAAAACAGGAAATCAAAATCAAGAAAACACAGATCATGACACACACAGATCATGACACACAGATCATGACAATTATGAGAGGTAATGCAGCGTCTGCACCCCACAAATTGCCCTCTAGATAGCAATCCCTCTCATCCTCTAATATGTTTTTGAGAAAGTTGTTTTTATTCAGTTTGCAATCATTTTAAGAACTGTGGACTTTATGAAAAGTTCCAGTCTGGCTTTAAAATTACTCCACAGAACTGAAACAGCTCTGTTAACAGTTTTTAATAACCTACTTTTAACTGTCAACTCAATTAATTTTATTGCACCAATTCTGCTGCCTTTGACACTGCGGATCATATGGTCATTTTATCACGCCTTGAGCATTGTGTGGACATTACAGTTGTTTCCAATCGCTAAACGATGGCTTGCACAACTGCAGCTACAAAACTCTAACCACAGTCTGCATCACCAACAGTCACCTGAGCTAAACAGTTAACATCACCTGCTCAGTGCAGCGTAACACTTTGAATGCTAATGATGCTCCACTAGAAACTTGCTGATGATGCTGAACATTGAATTGCTTTTATCTCTTTAGAACAAACAGTTTAAAGAAATGTTTAAACAGCAACTCACTAATGTTTAATTTCAGTGTGCCAGCTTCGCTGTTCGGGGCGTGGTCAGTGTGATCCAATCTCCAAGGAATGTGTATGTGACCCATTCTGGACAGAGAACCTGATTCGTCGATACCTTGGCGACGGAGAGAGTAACTGTGGTATATATAAACATTATTGACATCATACATGACACATAATAGTAATAGTTATTATTAACTAATAATACACAGTGATAAAGTTATTATTTACAAATGCCACACAATAATACGCCTATTATTAAATAATAGAGTTATACACTGTATTATACTACTGTGTTATACACTGTTCTCGAATACATCTTCTGATGCACCTGAACACATCATCAGTGATCTAACCTGGTATCCTCGGGTGTTTCGGGTCTCACAACATCATACACCCTCCTCCAAGTGACCCACCACGGTTGATCAGACCGCGATGCGTGTTCAGGTGGCATTCGCTTGTCCCTATGGACCTTCTCTCCGGATCCAGAGCCATCTCAACGCTTTCTCAGCTGCCTCTGTGATGTTCTTGATGGCTCTGGTCCTTCTCCTGTGATGCCCAGTACACTGAGGGATCTGTGGAGTGATCCAAATCCTCTGCAGCCTACTCTGATGGGCATACACTTTGCCTTCCAGCCCTGCTCTTGACAGCCGATGACCAGATGTTCATATTTGGTCCTCTTTCTTTCATGAGCCTCCCCCAAGCCATCTTCCCATGGCACCATCAGCTCTACGATGAGGATGTTCTTGGAAGCCTCGGAGACCAGAAGTATATCTGGCCTCAAAATGGTGCTGATGATGTGCTGGGTGAATCTGAGCTGTTTCTCCAGGTCCACTAAGAGCTGCTGTTGACAGGATTCCTGCTGCCACAGTATTGTGTCCTGGCCTTGGCTGCACTCCTGCCTTGACAAATGCTATTGTGCTGGTGGTGTTTGGCACTCGCTAGCAGCTGCTGATACCCTTGCTGGTGGCATCCGCAATCAGTTTCAGCACCTGGTTATGACACCATGTGTACCGGCCCTCACTGAGGGCTTTTGGGCAGGGGCTCAGGATGTGCTCCAATGTTCCCCTGGCTGAGCACAGAGAGCAGTTTGGGGGTTCCACCTTTCCCCAGGTGAAGAGGTCCACCAGGCTAGGCAGGACATTGTAGACTGCCTGAATCAGGAAGGCGATGCGGTGTGACTCCGCCTGCCATAGGTCTGTCCAGGTGACTTTCCGGTCCATTGCCTGTTGCCTGTGCCTTCCTCCGCTACAGCCCTCACCTCCTCCTGAATTTGCCTCCACTTCTCCTTCCCCTTGCGCCATGGGCCACTTGTTATTAATTTATACCACACAGTAATACACTTACTATTAATTTATACCACATGGTTGTACACATTAAGTTATACAACAAAGTAATACACTTATAATTAGTTATACCACACAGTTATATCACGCAGTAATACACTTATAATAAAGTTATACCACACAGTGATACACTTATAATCAAAACTGCGAGCTTGGTCGTCCCGTGTCTGAATTTTCATCTGTTGATAACCATATCAGACATGGTATGGACTGGTGTACAAATTTTCAGGATATCGGGACTTTAGCAACTCACTGGAAATATCCTTTCCTCTTATATTGCTGAAATGCATTGCCACGGTAACGGTGTTCAAGGCATCCTCCCAATCTTCAACAGTAAGCATGAGCAACGTCTTGAGGCTTTTCTGACCAAATTTGAGGTGGATCAGGCCAAGACATGAGGAGGAGCGCATAAACGTGTAAAAACATGACATTTCATGTGACCAGTAGGTGGCGCTCTGACCGCAGGTCAATAATACAGTGCAGGCATGTTCAGGGATAGACTCTTGACAAAAGTGAAGTTTGGAGCAGATCAGACAATGTACACTGAAGTTATAACAACTTCCAGTTTGGTAGCGAAGCATGACATTTGTTCGCGGTCATGGCCCCGACCTGGCCACGCCCTTTGACTTATGTAAGAGCTTTTGATCATTTTTCATTGTTAAAGTCTTAACAACAGGCTCACCAAGTTTGGTAGGGATCAGACCGGTGTAGGAGGAGCAAATTAAAATACAAACACTAAAATTGGATAAAACTGCAAAAATGGCCCAAAATGGCTGATTTCCTGACGCGCCCCTGAGTGGTCGATTTTACCACAAAGTAAATTACACACAGTTACAATAAAATGAATAATACTACACAGTAAAAATACTCCTTCAGTAAAAGTATGTCCTTATTATCAATTGTTATGCAGTTAATATATTAAACTGTGAATCTATCATTAGATAAAAGGCTTAAATCGGCAGTAGCTTTCATGTAACACAACTGTTGTTCCTGTCAGACTGGAGGGTCCTGTACGTCATCCTGACCAGCTTCATGCTCATGGTCTTCATCCTGTCCCTCAGCTGGACCTTCATCTGCTGCTTCAAGAGGTGAACTCACATTGTTTTTCCTGCTAGTGAGTGAAATGAGTCATTGTGTAGTCAATAGCCTGTTTGTGTCCACTGCATCCAGGAAGAGACAGACTAAAGTGAGGAAGAAAACCAGATACACCATCCTGGATAACATAGACGAACAGGAGAGGGTGGAGCTCAGACCCAAATTCAGTGAGTCACTTCAAGTAGAGCCTCATTAGCCCTGAACAGCTGATGATCCAGGAAGTAGCAGCGCAGACAACAGGAACGCTAACAAGTAGTTCTTCTTCCTTAGAACTATAATTGGTCATACATTTCCATATAAGAATCTGAGAAGACATTTTTATACTGTGTATTTAGGCCTATCCTAGGGAGCCAACCTATTTATTTTAACTAACTATTTCTGAATAAGTATTATATTATTGTTCCAGATATTGATTTACAATATCATGTTTTCCTGTATATAGCTTGTCTCCTGGTGCGCGAAATAAGTCTAAATAAATCTAGTGAGAAAGTAAACATTGTCAACACTGTGTTTGTTCTATGAATCATGGTCAACCATCACATTAGTCAATTATCACATTAATCTTTATGTGAGTCTTATCAGAGCTGTTTGACCAGTGAGCTGAATTTTGGCCAATGGATAAAAACACAAAAATTGCTATCTTTGCTGTATGTACTAACATAATGCTATATGGCTATAATAACAGTCAAGGACAAATATTAAATTGTTTAAACTAAATAAGTTGCAGTTTGACGGCATTTAAAAATATTTTCAAATGCTTAAAGGCCCAAAAAGGGCTAATGAACTCAAAACGTCTAGATTCAAATGTTTATCATAATAGACTAAACAAAATATGGTGTTTACTCCTTTTCATACAGATCAGACAACACCCTTATTAGATTGAAACTCTTACTTACTCAGTATATTTCTTTGCATTTCACATTTTAGCTTTGTCATATTTTGTATTGATAATAGATACAGATGCACAAAATAAGAAACATACAAGTTCATCAAAAAGGACATATATACAAATACAGATACAATTTCATTACAGCCCCTACATTTACATATACATTTAGGGCATTTAGCATTTTGTCCAAAGGGACTTACAATAAAATGGCCTCATTTATATAGCGCTTTTATCCAAAGCACTTTACAGTGTTGACTGACAATTCACCCATTCATACACACATTCACACCACAGTCAACCACGCAGGGCGACAGCCAGCTCGTCAGGAGCAATTAGGGTGAGGTGTCTTGCTCAGGGACACCAGCCACTCAGCTAGGAGGAGCCAGGGATCGAACCAGCAATCTTGCCAACCCGCCCTACCTCCTGAGCTAATGCCCCCCAATAAGTACATTTGTCGAAAGAAAGAATTCATTTTTATTTCAAAATTATTTTGATTTAAGATATAAGTCAGATTTTAAAAGAAGGTGTTAATATGAAAAAAACTATCACTCATTAAAAGCGTCAAAAACATTGCTGGAGTTCATCATGATAACGCAGATCTAACGTATGATATGGAGTGTAATTAAATGTGTGCGAGGCATCAAAAATATATAGTTCTTCTCACGTTTACTGCTGATTCCCTTCCAGTCTCCAGAATATGCGTACCGGTACGCATGCCTCAGAGTTTGCTTACGGGTACGCACACTTTCCTGTCAAGTTTGGTTTTTATAGATCACAACATTTGCGTGGAAAGTGGTGTACGCACGTTTCCAGCCCCGTTTTGTGTGTACGCAAGCTTTATAAATGAGGCCCCAGGACACCATCTACAGCCAGGGGCAACCCGTGCACAGCAGGAACCGGATCACCACCCATGCTGCCCGCAATGGAAACGCATTTAGCTGACTGTCGACCTCCTGGTGACCGGCAGCAAGAGACTTAAATTCTCTGATGTACCCAGAAATCCAAAGTAACTCCTTCAAAAAGGACATGAGGACTTCGGGGACACCGGATAATATGTGTTTGAGACATTTGGATGATTTTTTACACTCCAATAGGACGACCTGGAAGACTTGCATTGACATATTCAGTCCTGGAATGCAGACTTCTTTAAAGGGATAGTTCGGAATTTTGGACATAAGACCTATTTTCCAACTCAGCCGGTGTGTTCGAGACGTCTGGAGACGTTTTCAAGAAATTTCATTCAGTTCTTCTAGTTGCCGAGTTCGCTTGTGCTATGGCTAGCGCAAGTCAATCGTTCTAGTTTGCATGGCATTAAAAACACTCATACCGACTCCACAGTGCACCCGAGGCAAATCAATTGTAACGGCAGACTATCGATGTACATATCTGTGTTGATAGAATGTTTGAAATAAAACCAACCTTGCATTTTTAAGGATTTATGTCTCAGCAGCGTGTCATACTTCCTAGTAGACTATGGCAGCGGCGGACTGATATCACTTAGCACTTATAAGTTACCGGTTCTATAATAGTTTGTTTACCTGCTGTCATTGCTACAGACGCAGAGTAGCCTGCAGTGCTAGTTTCTTCAATCTCACAGAAATGGCCACTTTTGGAGAATATACTGAAACTTTTGAAGATCTGATGACAAGTTTTTTTCCACCCAAACCCACCGTACCTGTACGAGCCTGAATATACAGAGGAAGAATTGCGCGAGAGGGATGCTCAAAGGGCAGAATGTGAACAAGCGTCTGTGGAGACTGAGATAGCCCCCGCTGGAGCTGAGAACCGGAACCGAACAAACGGAGACTGGTGGTGCCAGGAGGGAATCCCCGCAACGCGTCCGAAGGTTTCACGGTTCTCCAGACGGAGCAGAGGTTTGCGGTGTGTAATTGTGGGTTGGCTGGGCCGTGGGCTGCCCGGTGTTTGCGTGAGGTCCAAGCGCTTTTCACCCAGGTCTGAGGGCATGAGGCCCGACAATTTGACCTGATTTCGGCCCGAGTTCGATTGCCTATTTACGGGCAGCATTTCGGGCGGGGCGTCCTAGAGTTTTGAGTCCGACGGAGAGTCCGCATGTGTGGATTCACGTGGCCATGTGCTGCCCGGTGTTTGTGTGAGGTCCAAGCGCTTTTCCGACAGCCTTGGGGGCATAAGGGCCAACAATTCGGCGGTGTTCAGGTGTGTATTTACCGGAGGGATTCCCCGCAACACCTCCGAGGGTTTACGGTTCTATGGAGGGAGCAGAGGTTCGGGTTCGCGGTGCGTAATTGTGGGTTCGCAGGGCCGTGTGCTGCCCAGTGTTTGAGTGAGCTCCGAGGGCTTTTCAGGCAGCCTTGGGGGCTTAAGGGCCGACAAATCGGCGGTGTTCAGGTGTGTATTTTCCGGCTGGATTCCGAGCAGTGCGTCTTAGAATTTTGAGTCTGACGGGGCAAAGTAAAATTCTGCTGTTGCTGAGAAACTAGTCCCTCAAAAAATGGATGATTCATGCGATGCGAGGTTAGTTTTGTTTCAAATATTATTCTATCAACACAGATATGTACATCGACAGTCTAGTGTTTGTAGATATAAAAATGATTAGAAGTTCAGGACACCTGGAAATTGTAGGTTTCATAAATTGCATGTCTCATAATCATGGAGGCTTTTCATAATCATGTAGGTTCTCCATAATCATGTATGTTTTATAATCATGTAATGTGTTTGATATTAATCTATCCAGCGGCTATAGACAGCGGCTGGAAAGTCACAATCAGCAAAGGCACTGCCATGAGACACTCATTGTAGAGCACAGACGCAGCCGAATAGAGGACTTATACACTTTCCATGAACGCATTTAATCACATTAGAGGAACAAAAACAGCAGACGCTTACACACATGAAGTCATCAATTATAAGTTGCCTGAGGCAGACAGGGGGGGGGACACATGATGTATGGCAGACGCGCATTAGGGTTTTCTTTGCAGGACCCGAGGATGGAGGTGATGGAGGTCAGCGAGGTGATGGAGGTCAGCGAGCAGGAAGAGGCCCCAACTCTCGGGACTGTCACTGCGTCCATCATCTCAAAGACCAAAAGAGGAACCACTCGGAGGAGGGAGCAGCAACTCAAAAATACACATCTGCACACATAAGCATGACACATAAGCCCTGCCTTTGTAACAATATATATTCTGGAGCAGATAGTATAGACACCAGAACATTTTTGCCTCTGGTACAGAGCACTGTGTTGCACACAGCAGCTCTTAGCTAGAGAAGAGATTTTCTCCAGACGTCTGTTCATCTGATGTCCATCTGCAAATAAATGCCTGCAGTAATGGCGCACTAAAGAACCAACGACTCCGCTGTCTTCGTGATCCTCCTGCAGAATCTGAACAACGCAATATAGACTCTGTGAGGTCCTTCTGATTGACTAACTTGTGAACAAAATTCCTACATGTTTTAATTGACTTGCGCTAGCCATAGCACAAGCGAACTCGGCATCTAGAAGAACTGAATGAAATTTCTTGAAAACGTCTCCAGACGTCTCGAACACACCGGCTGAGTTGGAATTAGGTCTTATGTCCAAAATTCCGAACTATCCCTTTAAGAAAGAGATCTCCGTTGGTGTCTGTTTGGCAGCTTCTATGGTGATAAATCATAGACGTGTTTTTGGATCAAACAGCTTTTGATTTAAAGGTCATATTGATAACATTTTTATTTAAACGAATAATGAAAAAAAATTATCCATCCACAGAGCTTTTAGAAAGCTGCAAAATCAAAGTATCACTTTTCGTGAAAAAAATGTTTTGATCGTGAATGAATAATTTTTTTTTTTAATTGATGGGTCCAAAATTAATGTTTTGTTTACCTCTGTGTAGATGTGTGACATCACTTGACATGACTGAGTCTGTCTGAGTGTCACTTTTGACCATGACAACAAACTGGCAACCCATTGAGGGCGCATGCGCTTTGAGCAACAGCTGTGTTGTGACGTGAATGCAATGGAAGGGGGGAGGATGAGTGTGACATCTAGTGGCTGGACGTTATCAATGATGTCAATAGCACCTTTAGAGAGAACTGCTTTCATCTTATCACTATTGTGTCAACTCATTAGATCGTGACTTAACAGAAATGTATTTAAATAATGACAATGGGTTGCCTGTCTTTTCCCCCAACCTCTGACACTCACATTGCAACTCGCATCTCGGACTGTCTGGCTGACACCTCAAGCTTAACTTGAATAAAACTGAACTCCTCGTCATCCCAGGGAAAGACTGCCCTCGCATGGATCTGTCGGTCACTGTCGAGGGCATCACAGTATTGCCGTCGTCAACTGCGAGGAACCTGGGTGTAATCCTCGATGACCAACTATCCTGCACCCCCAACATCACTGCTGTGGCCCGATCCTGCAGATTTGCCCTCTACAATATACGCAGGATTCGGACCTTCCTCACAAAGGATGCAACGCAACTCCTGGTCCAAGCAATAGTCATCTCCCGCCTTGACTACTGCAACTCTCTCTTGGCCGGACTCCCGGCCTCTGCGATTAAACCATTGCAGCGTATCCAGAACGCTGCAGCACGCCTTATCTTCAATCTACCCAAATTCTCCCATGTGACCCCCCTCCTGGCTCCCTGTTGCAGCACGCATCCAATTCAAGACGATGGCACTGGCCTTCAGGGCCATCAATGGAACGGCACCCATCTACCTTCAAACACTGGTCAAACCTCATGCCCCGAAGCGAGCACTTCGCTCCTCTACTTCAGCTGGCCGGCTGGTACCACCATCGCTGAAATCAAACAAATGTCGCTCAGCAAAGTCCAGACTCTTCTCTGTTTTGGCGCCTCAGTGGTGGAACAAACTCCCGACTAATGTCAGGACAGCAGAGTCATTTGCCATCTTCCGAAAAAGGCTCAAGACTCACCTGTTCAGACTTCACCTCAACTCAACAGCATGACCCACTAACACCCCCCCCCCCCCCAAAAAACAAAACAAAAAAAACACCATTACCTATAGCACTCTGATCATAGCACTGTTGCTCTTAAGGTACTACTTTACTCAGATGAGGAACTAACACTTGTTCTATTTTTAGCTCTTACTTTATCGGCAATGATACGTTGTGGTTTCTTTGTTTCCTTCTTTTGACAAATGTACTTATTGTAAGTCGCTTTGGACAAAGGCGTCTGCTAAATGACGTAAATGTAAATGTAGAGTTTGCCGGCCAGGAGAAAGGAGATGTGTCTGGATGCTCTCGGGCTAGCGATCCGTCCGGAGGCAAACGGTGGCGTGCTAGCGACGCACGCCGGTATAGTTTGCCAGCCAGGAAATAGGAGACGTGTCTGGATGCTCTCGGGCTAGCGATCCGTCCGGATGCAATCGGTGGCGTGCCGATGACGCACACAGTTAGAGTTTGCTAGCCAGGAAAAAGGAGACCTGTCTGGATGTGACCCATGGCTTGCGGCAACAGGTGAGTTATATGGCATCCGGAATCAGCTGATCGTCCTCAGCTGTGCGTTCTGGGCAGGGAGAGCTGGAGCAGCATGATGACAAGCCGGTTGTTTGGGAAGCGAGTGGGGATTTTGTACAAATGTTGAAGGCGATCTCTGGGTAAAATTACACAGATGTTCTTCTGCCCTCCCTCCCAGCTCTTGGCCCTGACTGTCTCATTCACATGAACGGAGGAAGGAAAATAACTTTGTATTTGCCCAATGATTTAAATGAGGACTGATGGATAATATCCGCTGATTTACAAATATCTCTTTAATGATGTATGTCTGTGGGGAAAGTATGTTTGGGCCCAACAGCATCACGTGACGGACCTGGAAGTTGTAATTCAACCATTTTGCCACTATGTAAAATTAGCTTCAAGCCTGGCGCTCTTTCAGTGCAACTAACAGGCACCAAAAGTTAACTGGACCTAGATACTAACTCTGAGCTAACCGGACTCAGGTGCTTACTCCAAACTAACTGGACCAAGATCCTAACTGAGCTAAATGGACAGAGAAGACTTGTAACTTCAAATTCCTTGTTTGTGAAAATGTACTTAACAATAAATTTGTTTCTGATTTCTTATTCTGAACTCAATCCAAACAAATGTGAGCATTTGATGCAGCCATCCTGTACAGTTATGCATAAGACAAAGTAAAACTTGTACGTCATTAGCTAAAGAAAGTCTACAATATGTTTAACCTACCTTAGCACAAAGACTGGAAACTGGAGGAATCTGTTAGCTCAAGGCGTAGAAAGAGAAATCCTCCTTATCTTTTTAGTTTTGTTGATGAGAGGAACATGAAGCTAACATTAAGCTAACATAAGCTTATTTTCCCCAAAAGTTAACTCACAACCTCAGCTAACCATCATCTTGTCTAGCACAAAAAGAAAATGTTCTTCATTTCAAGGTCATTGAAGTTGATGTCCCATCCACAACATGGCCTAGCTGAGCACAAAAATGGAAGTTGAAGAAAGCAGCTAGCCTAGCTAGTAGAAATAAATATATATTTCTCTATATATAACTCCATATCTGTCTAAGAAAAAGAAAGGGGTTTAGAGAAATATAGTGATGGAACTAGAGAAGGAGTTTAGAAGGAAGAGCAATTTAGCCAAAATTGATTATGAGAACAAGGTGGAGCAGAAGCTAACTTCTGGGAATGCGAGGGAGACATGGCAAGGCTTAAACATCATGATGGGCAGTACACCCAGGCCTGTAGGGGCTGCCTGCCCAGGTTCAACTATTGCAGATAACATCTTCACCCGCTTCAATGGGGGCAGCACAACACCCACCTGGGCCACCCCAACCCCCTGCTCCAACCTCCAGCCCCTCATTATTGACGAGCATCTGGTGAACTCCACAATGCACAGAGTCAACCCACACAAGGCCTCTGGCCCTGACAGGTGTAGAGGCAGGGTGCTCAAGGAATGCTCCACTCAGCTAAGTGGGGGTATCAGCAGGTTGTTCCAACACCTCCTGCGCTCTGGCTGTGTCCCCACTCAGCATCCAGGGTCACCCAGTGGAACAGGTGCAGGTATTCTGGTACCTGGGAACAGAAATAGACACTTACCTGTCCTTCTCACAACACACAGATACAACATACAAAAAAGCACAACGTCTCCACCTGCTCATAAACTTTTGAGGTCAGCAAGGACATTTTAACTTTGGTTTACTGTTCCCTCATTGAATCAGTTCTCACTTACAATATTTACTCCTGGTACAACCAACTCACCATCAAACACAAAACAAGACTCTCACACATAGTTAATCACTCTGTAAAATAATCCCCCCCCCCCATCTGAACTGTACAGCCGCTCAGACATCAGGAAAGCCAGCCTGATCACACAGGACCCCTCTCACCCCCTCCATCACTCCTTGCAGTTACTACCATCAGGCAAACTTTGTAACTGTCAATAGTATACTAAAAATCAAGGAGTTATGGACCCAAGTACACATAATATTGTTTAGGACCTCCAAAAAACTCAAGGAGGCCACAAGGGCAGAACACTATCCCTAACCCACAAAAAAAAGGGAACAAGATAATCCACAGAAAAAGAGAACTCACAAACAGTAATCCAGAAAACACCAGGAGACACATGCAGGACAGATCAGGTGGTGGGTATACATCCAGGGATATAACAGACGACCGAGCAAAGACAGAAAGGAAACACACAGACTAAATACACCAGGGATGATCAGTTCGACGACAGACAGGTGTGGAAACACAAGAGCAGGCTATGGTGATTGGGGGAGAACGAGGGGCAAGGCTGACGAGACAATGAAACACAGCTGGGAGACAAAAAAGGAGGGAAACAGGCAAGTAAAGCACGTGACAACACAAGACAGAAGGACTACAAAATAAAACCGAAAACCAAAACTACAAAAACCCATAGTCGTGACAATTATGTACCACTGTCCGAAGGGACAGATACAGGAAATCTTTCCTGCCACATGCCATCACACTCTACAATAAAATTAAAACTAAAACTCTGTTCATAATAATAATACACCCCTCAAGCCCCTGTTTATCTGTTCACTGCACCTGATTTTTATTTATTTATTTTTTCACTGTTCAATTTGCGCTTTAATCTACTGCGATTTATACATCTTATACTTTTTATATTGCTCTTCCAATATGTTTTTTTTTTTTTTTTTTTTTTTTACATATTGTGTTCTTTATCTTTAGTTACTGTGTTGTCACTGTGTGTAATGCTGCTGCTAGACTCTAATTTCCCAGCTTGGGATCAATAAAGTCTATCTATCTATCTGAAAAACATCTACAAGAAATCCTTCATCCCCTCTGCAATAGCCATACTTAACAGCACAAAATTAACACCTCACAGTGTCATAGTGTGTATTTCTTTGAGTTTGGGTTCCCTCCCCTTCTAAGAGGTGTGGCTGCACATATGCTAGGACGATGAGGGAATTAGGAACGCCTGTCCACTGTGGGAGAAGGCTGGTGATTGGTTAGCAGGTGGTTGGCAGGTGTTTTTTTTTTCTTGTCTCCCTCCACAATGTAGCTAGTGCAGAACAGAGATGAACGTAGTGGGATAGGATGGGGGAAGTGCAGCAATAGAGATCCTACACTTACCTATGATAAGCTGTGGCCAGGTCATAGGAAAGTTAAAAGCCACATTTGCAAGGTAGAGGATTCCAGAGGTGCAGTTAGTGATAACGGACCTCAACTAGTGTCAAAGGAATTCAGACAGTTCAGTGGTAAATATGATTTCATGCATGTAACATCTAGCCCACATTGTTGAGCTGAATCTCAGGAATGGGTCTGAAAGAACCACACTTCCCAGAGTGCACCAGCAGCAGCAAACTGGCTGCTTGTCACCTGATCAGTCATTGTAACTGATTTGGAGTACCTGTGAAGATATGGAGGTTCTCAGTCACTCAGACAAAGAAACTTCAGAGAGAAGACGCTCCAAGTTCACTCATAGTTTCAGTCCAAAGATGCCAATGGTCAGTGAAATGTTTTATTTACTTTCATGGTGTTTGAAATGCTGCTTTATATGTTCAAGTTTATGTTTAACTGCTGTGTGGATTGGTTAAGGAACACGCTGCCGCATTGACTTCATTGATTTTGTGTTAAATTGGTTTGTGCTAAAATAATATTTCAGTTTGAGTTTGAAAAATTAAAAGGATAAGATACAAAAGGAAAGTACAAAGTTAAATTAATAAAAAAACAGACAGACAGGGAGACAGACAGTGGGATGGGACGACAACAGAACTGACAGGACGGCACTAGACAGTTACGCATAGTAATTGAGTGGAAAGGTCTGTGAATGGTCATGGTCAGGTTTTGGGAAGGGCTTTGTTTACATGCTATGTTTGAGTGTTGTTAGTGTGTGTCTGTAGAATGGTGAATGTAGGGGGGGAAAGGAGGAAATATAGTTAAATAAAATAAATAAATTGAGTTTAATCAATAGGTAAATTGGTGACTCTAAATTGCCCATAGGTGTGAATGTGAGCGTGAATGGTTGTCTGTCTCTACATGTTGGCCCTGCGATAGACTGGCGTCCTGTCCAGGGTGTACCCTGCCTTCGCCCAATGACAGCTGGGATCGGCTCCAGCCCCCCCGCGACCCTGAATACAGGATAAGCGGTAGAAAATGGATGGATGGAGTTCAATCAATTGATTAATTAATCAATTAATGTATACACAAATAAAGACAGAAAGGGGGGGCAAGGAAAGGGGTGGGGGGGGGGGGGGGGGGGGGTAATGGTTATGTTTTTGTTAAATTTAAAAATGATAGAAAAGGGGACCAGGTGTTTTCAAAGGCTGACATTTGCTTCCTTCTATGTGCATAATGTTTTTCTATTGTAATGTATTCTGTGCCGGCCCGGGCTCCTTCTGTGTGGAGTTTGCATGTTCTCCCCGTGTAAGTGTGAGTTCTCTCCGGGTTCTCCGGCTTCCTCCCACAGTCCAAAGACATGCAGGATGGGGATAGGTTCGTGACTCTAAATTGCCTGTAGGTGTGAATGTGAGTGTGAATTGTTGTTTGTCTCTACATATTGGCCCTGCGATGGACTGGCGACCTGTCCACAGTGTACCCCGCCTTCGCCCAATGACAGCTGGGATTGGCTCCAGCCCCCCCACGACCCTGAATACAGGATAAGCGGTAGACAATGGATGGATGGATGGATGGATGGATGTATTCTGTGATTAAGTTTTTCCAGTGATTGATGTGGCATGATTTCTTTGATTTCCAGTTTTGGAAATAGCGACAGCTAGAGAGATGAGCAAGGGGTTTTGCGTTATGTGGATTTTAGAGATGTCATTAAGAAGAGTGTTGGAGATGATGGGATTCTGGAGTCCAGTATGGTAGAGAATGCCTCAATGATTGTGATCCAAAAAGAGTAGACTGGTTGACAGAGCCACATGGCGTGCAGATAGTCGTCTGTGTTACCTAAAGTGCATTGTGAACAAATATCTGTGTTGGCTAAGCCCATTTTAAACATTTTACTTTGAGTGATATGAGATCTATGAATGACTTTATACTGAATAAGCTGTAGCTTTGTGTTAGTGGTCATGGAAAATGTGTCATTGCAGATTTGTTCCCAGTAATCAGGGTTGGGAGAGAACGCCAAGTCATTTTCCCACTTGGTTGTTGGGAGTGTTATTGTTGTTTTTAGGTTTGTGATTATTGTATATAGCTGGGAGGTTAATTTTTTGAAGTTATTAATTTTCATGAGTTTTTCTACAAGTTCAGATGGTTGTAATGTGTTGTTGGTGAGGCTTGTTTTATCTTTAATTTTAAGTTTAAGCTGTTGGTATACTGTTCTCTCCCAACCCCATATTTCTGTCAGTGTATTGAATGACATGAATTGATGGTTGTCAAACATGTGTTGAAGATGTGAGATTCCTTTGTGTGCCCATGTGGAGAAGTGAAAAGGTTTATTCTGTAATGTGAACACTGGGTTGTGCCAGAGTGGGGTGTACACGTTTAGTGCTAGTGATGATTTTGTGATTTGGTTTGTTTTCCACCAGGCTGTCAGAGTTGAATTGATGGTAATGCGTTGGCAGAAGTTGGAATTTTTGATTGATTGTGAGAGGAAGGGGAGGTCTGCTATTGTGATATTTGTACATTGGTTTTGTTCTATTTCCAGCCATGGGTAGTTGTGATTTTGTATGTTGATCCATTTAACTAGGTATTGTAATTGATTTGCCAGGAAGTAGTGATGGAAGTTTGGTGCCTCAAGCCCGACATGTGATTTTTTATTTTGCAGTGTTGAGAGTGATATTCTGGGTTTTTTATATTTCCAATAAGATTGTGTTGTTAATGAATTGAGACTTTTGAACCAATTATCTGTGGGAGTAGTGGGGATCATAGAGAAGAGGTAGTTACTCTGAGGAAGGGTTTTCATTTTGACAGCAGCTATTCTTCCGATGAGTGTGAGTGGGTGTTTTGACCAGCGTTTGAAATCGTCTTCAATTTTCCTGAGGAGGGGAGTACAGTTGAGGCTAAAAAGCTCTGACAGCCTGGGGGAAATATGAATCCCTAGGTATTTGATGTTGCCAGTTTGAAAATGGGGGGAGGTGTCCTGAGCTCCAGAATCCCATGCATTATCGGAGAGAGGTAGTAAGATTGATTTGTTCCAGTTGATAGTGTAATGTGAGACATGAGAAAATCTATTCATGATATTGAAAGTTTCTTTCAGTGACACCTTTGGGTTCTGTATGTAAAGTAAGTGGTCATCTGCATATGAACTGATTTTGTATTGTTTGTTTGCTACCTGAATTCCTTTGATAATGCTGTTTTGTCGTATTGCTGCTGCAAGAGGTTCAATGTGATTCCGTTTGTGGTAATTGTGGCCCTTGGTAATGTGTACAGTGTTTTAATCCAATGGATAAACGACTCTCCAAAGCCAAACCTGTGGAGAGTATTGAATAAAAATGACCAGTTTACCTTATCAAAAGCTTTTTCTGCATCAAGTGAAATGATAATGGTTTTCTGTTGTTTCTTGTGATATATTGAATAGGTTGAACAGTCTGCGGACATTATCTGTGTCTATTTTTTATGAAGCCTGTCTGATCTGGATGAATGAGTATGGGAGTGACTGTTTCTATTCTGGTGGCTAGTGCTTTGGGGTCATTCCGTGTCATTTCATCAAATTTCTGAAAATCTTCCCACCTGACCATCTCACAATGTCCTGAAAAAATTTGAGTACAAAGATACACTTGTTACTAGGAAAAATCCAAAATATTAAGTCTCTACTCTCAATAGTTTTCTCATGAAACATCATTGAATGAAGGGTAGTTTAGACGGTTTTTGGCATCATGCTCTGAAAAGCCATTTTTAAACAGCAATATCTGGAAAACTATCTCACCTGTGGCCTTCAAAATTTCTACAGTGTATATCTGTTACTGATAGCCTCCAGACATCGAATATCAGGGGTGTAGCTCAATGATAACCTAGTATGGTAGGTACTTAAAATGTGGCTTGTTGAAATAAAGTAGTACATTTGAAGAGTGACTGAGCTCCCATTTTTGCAGATAAAAGACTTCTATCACTTCTGCCTCTATCTCTGGTGTAAGCTTAAACATTCTACAAAATATGTATAATATAATATATATATATAATATAAGTATAGCGTCTGTTAATATCTAATACCTGTGAGGTCATTTATTCCCTAATTCACCTTTTCCTCTTACTAAGGAGTCCAAATTCTTAGAAAGAACACACTCGCCTTTATCGCCAAACGTGCTAGATGAGCTGTTGATCACATTTCCAGTTATATTCCTGGCGTTGTATTGGTGTTTTGTTTATTACATCTGTTATTGTTTTATTCACTTTTGTTTCATCCCTAGTTAATCAATAAATAACCTTATAGCATAAAGTCGTTGTCCGTGGATATTTCTTCTGTGCAGAATACAAAGATCCCTATTTGAAGAACTTATGATCTAAGGAAATGAGACTGATTTATTAAATGATATTGATTGATTAATTAATAAGTGGTCATTAGAGTCATTAACGTGAATTCTATAAAGTTCTGTCTGACCAACAGATGGTGCCCCTTTTACGAGAGCAGGTATTAAAATTGTAGATTAATACACATTGATATACATATTTTAATATCGTCCCTAGTTTCCTTACATACACAGTTTACATAGGTACCTTTAGGTATTAACCTTGTTTTCCTACACTCTCAGACCACACTCAGTTCATCCAACTCAAATCCTTCCATTCCCAACCCTCCCCTGTCTCCTCTGGTATCCCCCAGGGCTCTGTCCTGGGTCCCCTCCTTTTCATTACTTACCTCCTTCCCCTTGGCCTTATTTTCCGTAAATTTAATATTCTTTTTCACTGCTTCGCGGATGACACCCAGCTCTACCTCTCCATCAAACCCAACTCCATCCTCCCTCCCTCCTCCCTGACAGATTGCCTTTCTGAAATACAAACCTGGTTCACCTCAAACTTCCTCAAACTTAACAGTGATAAAACAGAAATCCTTCTAGTTGGTACTAAATCCACTCTATCCAAAGTTGACAGTTTTTCCCTCTCAATTGACAGTTCCATAGTTTCCCCCTCCCCCAAGGTGAAGAGTCTGGGTGTCATCCTCGATGGCTCACTCTCCTTCAAATCCCATATCAACATCACCACCGCACTGCCTACTTCCATCTTCGTAATATAAATCGCCTCCGTCCCTCCCTCACCCCCCACACCACCTCTATTCTTGTACATAGCCTTGTCACCTCCCGTATCGATTATTGTAACTCTCTCCTCTTTGGTCTCCCCCAGAAATCCCTCCATAAGCTCCAACTGGTCTAGAACTCAGCTGCCCTTATCATCTCCCAAACCCCCTCTTTTCACCACATCACCCCCATCCTACAGCAACTCCACTGGCTTCCAATTATCTTCCGTATTAACTTCAAAATTCTCCTTCATACCTTTAAAGTCATTCACAACCTCGCCCCTCCCTACCTGTCTGACCTCCTTCACACTGCCACCTCCACCCGCTCCCTCAAATCCTCCTCTTCCATCCACCTCACTGTCCCCTCTGCCCGGCTCACCACCATGGGGAGCAGAGCTTTCAGCCGCTCTGCTCCCAAACTCTGGAACTCACTCCCATCGGACATCCGAAATATTGACTCCCTCCCTCAGTTCAAATCCGCTCTCAAAACCCAGCTTTTCAGGACAGCATTCTCATTGTAGTTTTCATGATGTTTTTACTTGCACTTTTAATGGTTTTGTTATTTGTTTGCTCTTGTTTTAAATTGTAAAGTGTCCTTGAGTGACCTGAAAGGCGCTTCTAAATAAAATGTATTATTATTATTATTAATTCATTGAGGCTAAGAGGTGCGTCTAAAATGTCTGTTTGTTCTTTAGTTAATTTGGGTAAAGTCACATTGTCTAGGAAGGTGTCTATTTCCAGTTGTGTTGGTTGGTGGGTGGGGGAATAGAGGTTGATGTAAAAATTTGCGAAAAATGTTGTTTATATCCTGTGGGTCTTGATTAATAATTCCTGCGGAGTCCGAAATGGATGGGATGATTGATTTCTCTTTTTTTGTGTTGGAGTAGATTTGCTAAATATTTACTGTTTACTTTATTGCTGTATTGAAAACCATTATAGTTCAGTTGTTGAATTTGGAATTGTGTTTTTTTCTGTATGATATCGTCAAGTTGCGTTCTGAGTTTTTTAAATTCTTTTTGTTTTGGTTCACTGGGGTGGTGGGATATTTCATTCGTTAAATGTTTGATGTTTTGTTACAATGTGTTTTCCAAATGCTGTTGCTGTTTTTTCTTGTATGAAGAGTATGAAATGATTTTGCCTCTGATTACGGCTTTCCCAGTTTCCCATAGCAGTGAAGGTGAGGAGTCCGGAGAGTCGTTCATCTCCAGAAAGAATGGCCACTCTCGCCTTATAAGGGTTGTAAAGTCGGGGTCTTCTAACAGTGAGGTATTGAATCGCCATGTGGTTGAAGTTTTGGTATATGTCTGAGTATTTATAGAGAGGGAGATGGGGGCATGTTCGCTAATTACTATTGAGTGGATTGTGTTATCTGATATCTTGGGTATAAGCGAGTTACTGACTATAAATAGATCAATTCTAGAGGAACAATGGTGAACTGTCGAAAAATATGAATATTCTCTTAGAGAGGGGTTGCTCATTCTCCAACTGTTGCCAAGGCCATAGTCCTCCATATATTGTTTTATTGTGTTAGTGGAATGCCAAGTTCTTGAGTTGCCAGAGCTGCTTGAGCGGTCAACTGTGGGATTAATGACAGTGTTGAAGTCTCCTGCTATGATGAGGTTGCTGGAATTTGATAGCGAGGAGAAAAGGTTGTGGAAAAAAAATGGATCGTCATTGTTTTGGCCATAAATATTTGCCAGTGTGAATGTTGTATGGTTAAAAACTGCGTTTATGATGATGAATCTTCCTTCTGGGTCTGTGATAGATTGGTTTAGTGAGAACTGAATGTTTTTATTAATTAGAATTGAGAAACCTCTTTGTTTGCTGTTGTATGTTGAAGAGTATATTTTGTCAAATTGACCGAATTTAAGATTCTGTATTTCTGTGACTGTTAGATGTGTTTCTTGTAGGAAGCAAATGTCAGCCTTTAATTTTGTCAGATGATTAATTACTTTAAGTCTTTTGGATTGGTTACGGAAGCCACGTATATTCCATGATATCAATTTAAGTGGACGCATGAGTGTATGCCAAGTATGTCAGAATTGTGTGCTGGTGTGTGTATTTGGGTTAGGGGATATTTAAAATGGCAAAAATAAAGGAAGAGGGAGGAAGAGATAGAGGGGTTCAGTTAAGGGGATATGTTGTGTGTGTTTTTGGTCATCAGAAATCTGAATGTGTGTTATATCTTGCATAGCATGTTTTCCATTCTTTTCCCTTGAGGTTGAGCTGAGAGGTAATAATGGTGCTGAGGAGTACAGACCTAAACAGACACTGAACAAGGGGATTTTACACAAATTGACAAAGACAGACAAAAAGACAGGACATAAACAAGCAATATGCAGAGAGTGGTACATTAAAAGAGAGAGAGAGAGAGAGAGAGAGAGAGAGAGAGAGAGAGAGAGACGGTTGAATAGAGGAAGAAAAAAGAAACTGAGGGAGCAAGTAGAGAGGGTAACCTTGACTGTAGGGCTAGCTAGTTCTGAGAGCTAAGAGGTGTAATTGTATCTGGCATAGTTGTGTGGTCAGAAAAGCCAGGGTGTAATTTCTGGGCTTCTGAATAAGTGTCCGTTTATGTTTAGTTTGTCAACTGCCATAACTGCACATATGTTGTTTTTCCGTTGTTCCTTTAGTATGGGGTAGAGAGCTTTCCTTCGTTCGTTTATTTCCCCGTGGGTATTGGTCGTTTATTCTGAAATTGGTGTCCTTAAGTAGTTTTCCTTTGCTTTTGAGAAGTTCCTTATGCTGATAGTGTTCGAATTAGACGATGATGGGCCTGATTTTATTCTCCTGCACTTTGCTGAGACGGTGAGTTCGGTGGAAGGTGATGTTACGGATGTTAAGTTTTGAATATATAGTTCTGGATTGTCGGGTGGGCTGCACGGTGGTGTATTGGGTAGCACTCTCGCCTCACAGCAAGAGGATCCCGGGTTCGATTCCCGGGTCGGCCTGGGTTCCTTCTGTGTGGAGTTTGCATGTTCTCCCCGTGTAAGCGTGGGTTCTCTCCGGGTTCTCCGGCTTCCTCCCACAGTCCAAAGACATGCAGGATGGGGATAGGTTAATTGGTGACTCTAAATTGCCCGTAGGTGTGAATGTGAGAGGGAATGGTTGTTTGTCTATACATGTTGGCCCTGTGATAGACTGGTGTCCAGGGTGTACCCTGCCTTCGCCCATCGACAGCTGGGATCGGCTCCAGCCCCCCCGCAACCCTGAATACAGGATAAGCGGTAGACAATGGATGGATGGATGAATTTGAATAGAGAGTAATGGTTATTGTTCTGCACTCTGTGGCAATGGACATATTCGAGAAACGTGGCATTAAGATTCCAAATTCAGTTTTGATAAAGGAAGCGACAAAAACTGAGACAGATGATGAGGTAATCGATTTTTTACAGCAGTATGGTTCCGTTTCAAATATCGGACGTATTGATGAACCCGATTCCGCTTTTCACCATTCGATTGTGGTTGAATATTATTCGGGCGCTGCATTAGCTGAGTTGCATCCAACCTTACCATATGTATATGAGTGTAACGGCGGTGAGGTTACTTATAAGATCTTTGACCTATCTACAGTCTGCGCGGATGAGGTAGGGAAGTTGCAAACTAAGAACTACCTCTCCGAATTAAAAATAGTCGCAAAGTTGACCGGCCAAGATTTTGCGGTTGTCCTTAACGGGGTGATGTCTCTGCTCGGTCAGTCAGTCTCCCAGCTCAACCCCACTGCCACTGATGTTGAGTTTCCTTCGGAGGAGGATGGAAAGCCACCGCCTGCTGTCACAGTCAGTCTGCAAAATCCACCACTGCTCTCTGCTGCCACCTTTGGTCCTCCAGTGGGTCCTGCTGCTTCAGAACAGGGCACTGAACCACGGCCAAAGGTCCAGTCAGACCCCCCAGCCCAACACGCCCCAAGACCTTCTTTGCCAGCCATGTCACACGCCAACCTTAATCCACCTGAAGTTCAACGCTATGTGGTTGAGCATATTGTCAAGAATGACGACAGCGCTATGCATCCCACACAGCGTCTTAGAGCCTTCTCTGGAAGATCGCCCAGACCTCAAACCGAGTCAGACTACGACTCATGGCGTTCCGGAGTTGAGTTGCTGTTACAAGATCCTGCAGTGTCCGACCTACAACGCTCACGTAAAATCTTCGACAGCTTGTTACCACCTGCTGCTGATATGGTTAAGCACTTGAGACCACTCCAGCAGCAATGTATCTACAGACACTTGACTCAGCATATGGGACGGTACAGGATGGCGATGAGTTATATGCCAAATTCATGGACACATTCCAGGATGGTGGAGAGAAGCCGTCCCATTATCTGCAACGGTTGCAGGTGGCGCTGAATCAGGCTATGAAACGAGGGGGAGTGTTAAACAAAGACTTTGGTCGACACATACTGACTCAGTTCTGCCGTGGCTGTTGGGACAATTCTCTGATTACAGAACTCCAACTGAAGCAACGTAAACATAATCCCCCATCGTTTGCTGAATTTCTGCTCCTTCTACGAACTGAGGAAGATCGTGAAGCTGCAAAAGCCATCCGCATGAAGCAACATCTCGGATCATCACGACCCAGAGCTGCAGTCCACGTGCAGTATGCTTATCCCGACAGTGCAGAGAGAGGAGAGATTGCTTCACTCACCAACATCACGCAGCAACTTGCTCAACAACTGGCTGATATACAGAAGCAGCTTGCCACTCTCACTGCTGCCCAGTCAAGCTCAAGCTCCAGTCAAGCCGCTGCTTTCAAGCCCACACCGGGCCGCATGTGGGGTGAGGGGCAGAGGGCGGGCAAGTCATCAAAGAACCCGTCTTCTGTTTCCAAGCCCGGCTACTGCTATCGGTGTGATGAAGACGGCCATATAAAGACCCACTGTGACAATCCCCCGAACTCTGCACTTGTTGCCGCAAAGAAGAAGCAGTTCAGCGATAAGCAGCAAAGATGGCAGAAATCAGACATTCCTTCAAGACGTCTTTTAAACTAAAGTCAGTTCCAGTTGTGGGGCGAACCGGAACTGTTGTGGACCCACAATGTCCCAATCAAAGAGACCATGTTGAATGTCATGAAGTAACCCAGACCACCCCCGCTGTTCCAGCTAGATTGCCCAAAGGCTTGGTCGGATCCCGCTGCACAGCCAACATCAAAAAATCGCTGGTGAAGAATTTGATTGTCTGTTGGATACGGGGTCGCAAGTTACTACGATCCCGGTGACATTCTATAACCAGCATTTTGCGGACCAACCGGTGAAATCCCTGTGTGATTTACTGCAAGTGGAAGGAGCTGCAGGACAAGCAGTTCCTTATCTTGGATATGTGGAGGTGGTGGTCACATTCCCCAGTGAGTTCCTGGGAGTTGATTTGGATGTTTCTACGCTGGCACTTGTCGTTCCCGACGTCGGAGCCCATCAGTCCACAGTGTTAATTGGCATGAACAGCCTGGAGCCACTCTACAACCAGTGCATGGGGAGTGAATACGCCAACTTCCAACCGACTGCCCATGGCTACAAAGCAGTGCTTAAACTGCTGCAGATCCGCCACCAGCAACAACAGGTGGGCAGAGATGGAGTGGTGAGGTTAGCCAGCAAGTCTCCTATCTGCATCCCTGCTGGTCACACCACCCTCATAGATGGCTCCATCCACACCAGTATGCTGTCTCCTGGTCAGTGGGCGCTTGTGGAGCATCCAGCCTCACCACTGTCAGGTGGGCTGTGTGTCAAGAACTCCTTGGTTCTTCCGGTTTGGCCATGCGGGGGTAGGACGCTCGAAGGCAGAGCTCCCCACCTAACTTATCAATATTAACCTTTAAAAACGCCGCTCAGGACATCCAACTGCTTAAATCAGTCTAAGACAGACAAAAGGCCACTAACTTTGGCGAGATGAGTAAGAATAAGTCGACCAGTGCGCCGCCGCTGTGGGCTGCGCCAGCAACCCGAACTAGTGTAGCTGGCAAGGTAGCTGCTATGGCTGGTGCTGGCCCACACAGTGGTGGAACGACTGCAAACGCCGAGGCTGTTTCCGTGAGCCAGCTTGTAGCCGAGTTGTCGAAACAACGGTCTTCGCTCAAGGAGGACATCTCTGCTTTAATTCAAGAGTCAATTGCCCCGCTTCAGTCCTCCGTGAATGCACTGACAGAGACTGTTACTAGCTTTCAAGCACGGCTAAGCGCAACCGAAGTTCTGGCTGGGGATAACTTCAGTGCGATTTTCACAGCGGACGGGAAAATAAAACGACTAGAGGAGCAAAATGCCACACTGCTCGAGCGCGTGGATGACCTGGAGAACCGCTCTCGCAGAGCAAACCTGAGAATCCTGAACGTCCCGGAGGACAGCGAGAAGGGCCAGTACACCGTCAAGTTTATATCCGACCTGCTAATGGAAGCAATGGGCGAAGAGGTTTTTGGAAACCCACCGGAGTTGGAGCGGGCTCATCGTTCTCCCGGCCAAAGACCTCGAGAAGGACAGCCGCCCCGTCCCTTTGTGGTGTTTCCATCGTTTCCAGGTGAAAGAAAAGGCATTGCGGTGGGCCCGGACGCACGACGTGGAGTTTAACGGCTCCAAACTGAGGATCTACCCGGACATGTCTGCGGGCCTGGCGAAGAAACGCACTGCATTTAAAAACGTCAAGCAGCTCCTCTATGAGAAGAAGATACGATTCAGCCTGCTGCATCCCGTACGTCTCCGAGTTCAGTTTGAGGATGAGACTCTCTTTTTCCACTCACCAGAAGCTGCCAAGGTGTTCTATGACCGTCGGGTTGCCGGACCAATTGACTGATTCTGACTCAAATGGACTAATCTGAGACCGACAGAAATCCATCGAGCTCAAGTTATCAATATGTTTGAAGGTTGGTTAATTTGAGCTGTTACATTTTAAGTGAAGCTAATATCAGTCTGTATCACTTTCATAATCGATAGCAGAATGTTTGTTGTCAGCTGGCTAACGTTACAGCCTGAGAGGGGCGTAGCCCAAGCAAAACTACTTTCCTAGACTATTTGTTCAGATCCTATGGTTCAGATTCATTTATTTATCATTTAGCCATCTATCCTGTCTATGCAATAGTTCGAATAATGCTAAGTTAGCCTGCCTACTTGTTATAATATTGGCGGTTGTTTATGTTGACTGGGAACTACAATGTTATTAATCTCTGTTCAGAGTCAATGCGCTGAGTGTGTATACTTGTTAAAGTGAGATTGGGGAGCATTGTGTAAGGGGGAAAAACGCATGGGCTATTGGAAGCATAGTCACAGTAAGATAGCTGCGGTTCGTTACTGTTCAGAGAACGAACCTAGAGTTTACACATGTTCCAGGGTGGGTTTATTTTTTATTTATTTTTTTTATTTATTTATTTTTTCTTCTCCCGTTCTTCTCCATTTTATACTCTCCCGATCTGGCTATACAGCACCATCCATTTCAGCCGTATCATTACCCAATCCGCTTGTTTATTAAGCTATGAATAGAGCAAACACAACTTTAGCTGGAGGGTCTGCAGTACGTTTTGTTAGCTGGAATGTCAGAGGCATGAATGGCCCAGTGAAAAGGGCGTGAATTTTTTCACATTTAAAACGGTTGCACACTGAAATTGCATTTCTGCAGGAAACGCACCTACGAGTACAAGATCAAGTTTTGCTTAGAAAGGCCTGGATAGGTCAGGTGTACCATTCAACCTTTAGTAACAGAGTTAGAGGTGCTGCAATTATAATCCATTAAAAAGTACTCTTCACTGCTTCAAAAATAATTTCAGATCCCCAGGGACGCTATGTTATAGTATCAGGTCGTCTCTATCACACCCCGGTGGGTTTTTTTTTTTTTTTAGAAATATATTTATTGGCTTTTCAAATTTTTCAACAAATAGACATATAGACTAGGGATGAGCGAGTACAGCATTATCTGTATCTGTATCTGTTAACCATATGAATTATCTGTATCTGTACTCGGAGTGGGCGGGCCCTAACCCGGAAATGGGCGGGATTTAACCCGGAAGTGGGTCTGGTTGTCTTGAAATGAGCGAGGTTTTAACTGGTATGTTATTTTAAGCATGCAATTGATATGGGCTGATCAGAAATTGTTATTTATTGCTGATTAGAAAACTATTTACAGGACAGCATCAGCATTGAGCTTCAGATCAATGGTTTTGATCACGATAGCAAACAAACTATTTACAGAACAAGTTTTGCAACAATGAATACAACACATGCGGTTGCAATTACCAAGTAAAATGTAATGAACAAGAGTTTTCATACTCAACAATAACTTTTTTCTTTTAACTTTAATTTTTTTTATGATCAGTGTGATCTTTTTTTATATATATATATATATATATATATATATATATATATATATATATATATATATATATATATATTTTTTTTTTTTTCCCCACACCAGGTGTGTGTGTGTGTGTGTAGCTTGATTTCCAATATTTATACCACTACCAGCTTTATTTTTTCACGAAATACAGCAAGAAAGTGTTAGAGCCAGGCAGCCAGATGACGGTTAAAAAAAGAAAAAGAAAAATCTCCGACAGGCAGAGACGCAACGCGAGTCGGCACCACGTCTGAACGAAGTACCAGAACTCTACTAGTTCATAAGTAAGTACCAACCTAAGTAATAACAAACCTGAAGCTGAAGAAAGAAACCCTAAACATTAACGGAAAACGACCCGCGAACCTGAGTGACTGAGGGAGAGACAGAGAGCTGTTCTGTGTGTGAGTGATCAGAGCGGACACAACAACACATCTGCGAGTGTGTAGGGGAGGGGCTGTAGCATATCACAGGACGCAGACACAGTCAGCTACCCAATGAGGATTTTTATTTAATCCGAGCACAGATATTGACTCGTATTACTCGTATAATACTCGTACTCGGCAAAAGTGCTTTATCCGTACCGGATACTCGTTTCAGCCGAGTATCCGGCTCAACTCTAATATAGACAAATACAAATATTCACATATAAAACAAATAAAAAACAAATCACAAGTAAATAATAATACTTAGAGATACATGAGTAATTACAACCTGCATTTTCTATAGAAATTATGCTCCAAAATTTTGCACTGGCATCAGAAATGACAATCTAAATCAAGTAAATCCCTTGCTTGGTGGCTCTCAAGAAATCCCATAAATTGTCCCCACACTTTAAAGAACATTTTCATTTTCCCCTTGGAAGCATATGTCAATTTTTCTAAAGCTAAACAGTTGGAGAGGCTTTTGAGCCAATGACTCACTGTCGGAGTCTCTGTACTTTTCCATGTGACTGCTATACAGTGTTTAGCCAGTAGGGAGCAGAGAATAACAATTTTTTTGTTCAAACTTGACAACTGTAAATCTGGTGGAAAACTGAAATAGTTTCAATTACCTTTTCCCAAAAACTTTTAATATTAGGGCAGCTCCAGAGGCAGTGAAACAATATTCCTTCTTCGAGACCACATTTAATACATACATCTGGGTTATTATTATCAAAGCGATGTAGCAGAGAGGGAGTTATGTATGTACGCATGATCCATTTAAATTGTAAAAGTTTGTATCTGGTATTGATAGTCTGGGTTTGTGCATCATGGCAAACTCTCTTCCATTCGTCCTCAGTTATCTCTACATCCAAATCTCTAGACCAGGCCAATCTACTTTTATCTGATGATTCTTTAGATTCATTCACAAGGATCTTGTAAATCAAAGAGACCTGTCCGCGTCCTTTAAGATGATCAATAACAGCCTGTTCGAGAGTAGACAAAGGTGGTCTATAGGGGGACTGTTTGAGTGCTGTTAAAATATAACTCCTAATTTGTAGGTATTTGAAAAAATGTTTTGAAGGTATATTATAGATTGTTTTTAAATCATCAAAGCTGTAAAGCAGACCATCCTCATTAACATATCCATAACTTTACTAATCCCTCTCTCTGCCCACAATTTAAAGCCGAGGTCCCTTTTGCCTGGAGAAAATCTGCTATTTCCCCAGATCGGTGTAAAGCCTGAAATAACTGGGTCTATTTTAAAGTAAGATTGAATTTTATACCAGACTCTTATTGTATTCTTGACGAATGGGTTATGGGTGTCTTTAAGCAGATTTTTCAATGTATTAGAATACAGATAGAGCTTTAGTGGGAGAGGAGATGTATTGGCATTTTCTATTGAGACCCAGGGTATTGTGGAATTGTCTGAGAACCAGAACATTGCTGCACTAATCTGGGCCGCCCAATAATACCAGATAAAGTTTGGAACTTTCAGTCCTCCTCTTTCGAATGGCAGGTAAAGTAGGGTGAGTCTAAGCCTTGGGCGTTTGTTGTTCCAAATAAAGTTTGTTGTCATTTCTTTCAATTTGGGGAATAGATTAGAAGGGGGCTGCAAAGGGATAGATTGGAATAAATATAAAAGTTTTGGTAGGATATTCATCTTAATAATGTTGACACGGCCAATCATAGAAATGGGAAGCTCTGACCATCTTTTAAGGGATTCTGATACTGATTTTAAAATTGGATCGTAGTTTGTATGAACTATGTCGTTGATATCTGGAGTTATTTTTATTCCTAGATAGGTAAAGCCATGAGGTGAGTTATGAAATGTATTCACTAATGGGGGGTTGTCCCTCTCAGTCTTCCTAAAGAACATAATATTAAATTTTGTGTTATTCACCTTATAACCAGAGATACTTCCAAAAGTGTCCAACAATTTTATAAGTGTTGGTAAGGATTGCGCTAAGTGTCTCAAGAATATAACAATATCATCAGCAAAGAGGCCCAGACGGTGTTCATAATTTCCAATTGTAACTCCTGTTATTAAGGGGTGGGATCTGATTGTCATTGCTAGGGGTTCGATCGACAGGACAAATAAGAGAGGTGACAATGGGCACCCCTGTCGGGTACCCCTGGTTAGTTTAAAGGGTTCTGAAATAATTGTGTTTGTCAGAACTTCAGCAGTGGGATTGTTGTAGAGCAGTTTTAACCATTTAACAATGTTTTCTCCAAAACCGAATCTGGGCAATATTTCAAATAAGTAAGGCCATTCTACTCTGTCGAAGGCTTTTTCAGCGTCCAGGGATAGAATGGCCGCATCTGGTCTTTCCTTTTCGTTGTGAACAACATTGAGCACCCTTCTTAAATTTTGAAACGCCTGTCTGCCTCTAACGAATCCATTTTGGTCTACATGAATTAGACTTGGCAGGAGATTGTCTAGCCTCTTTGCTATGACTTTGGCTATAAGCTTTGCATCAGCATTTAAAAGTGATATGGGTCGATATGATTCACATTTAGATGGTGGTTTACCCGGCTTCAGAATGTTCATAATAAGAGCTTTAGAGAGAGAAGGTGGCAAGGAATTTATTTTGAATGCTTCTTCAAGCATGTCCAGAAAGGGAGGCAGCAGCTTGTCTTTAAAAGTCTTTAATATATCGATGGGAAGTCCATCAGGGCCTGCCGCTTTTCCCCCCTTCATAGCTGCAAGTGCAATTTCTAGCTCTGAAAGCTTCATTGGACTGTCCAGAAGTTCCTGGTCCTCAACAGAAAGAGTTGGAAAATCAAGACTGTCCAGAAAACTGGTTCTTGTGATCTTGTTCGTGTTACTAGGCAGTTCAGATTTATAAAGTTTTTCATAATATAATTTAAATCTCTCATTTATTTCCTTTTGGTCATTTGTAACAACTCCAATTGAATTTTCAATTTCGTGGATCATTTTCTCATTCTGTAATTTTTTAATTCGCCAGGCAAGCAGTTTACCGGCTTTTTCCCCCTGGTCATAAAAGGACTGCTTTAATTTATTTAAATTAGATAGGGCCTTGTTTGCTGACTGTTCATTATAATGGGCTCTCAGTATGGTTAGTTTATGTTCAAGTGCTGGGGTATGGTTAATTATGACCTCACCTTCCAACTCTTTAATTTGGTTTTCAATTTCTGTCATTTTGTTCTTGAACTGTTTAGATTTAAAGCTTGTATAACTAATGATCTGGCCTCTTATATACGCCTTAAAAGCTTCCCATCTAATTAAGGAAGAGGTTTCAGTGGTATTGACAAGAAAAAACAAATCTATATGTTGGTCAATGAAGCGGATAAATTCGTGATCCTGCAACCATCTAGTATCAAATTTCCATCTGGGAGGTCCAGAGAATTCTTTGGTAGCACTGTACTCAATAGATACGGTAGCATGATCGGAGATGATTATGCTATTGTAATAACAATTTTTCACATTTGGTACTAAAATTTTGGAGAACAGGAAGAAATCCAATCTTGAGAACGTCTTATGCGTAGTCGAATAACATGAAAACTCTCTCTTGTCTGGGTTACGCTCCCGCCAAACATCGCAAAGGCCCAACTCTTCCGCGTGAAGTTAAGGATTATTTTCCTCGATTGATTGTGGGAGGAGACCTGGTTACCATTACGATCAAAATCTGGATTTAACACACAATTGAAATCCCCACCTATAATAATATCCCCTCTAAGTGAGGCAAGTGTTAGGAAAATATTATTATAAAATTGTGGCTCATCTTTATTAGGGCCATAGACATTTACTAAAATAAGATTTTGACCAAAGAGAGAGCCCTGTAATATAATGAACCTGCCCCCGGGGTCTAGAGTGGTGGTATTGACCTGAAATGGTATTGACTTGTGAATTAGGATGGCCACCCCTCTAGCATGGGATGAGAAATTAGCCACAAAGACCTGACCTTGCCACCTTCTCCTTAACCTGATAACTTCACCTGAAGTTAAATGTGTCTCCTGTAGGAGTACTATTTTAGAACCCAAGTGTTTAAGCCTTGTCATAACTTGTTTTAATTTGACCAATCTACCCAGGCCTCTGACATTCCAAGAGGATATTTTAAATAGCTGATTACTAGCCATGTAAACTTTGATAAATAGATCTGTCAAAAGGGACCATCCTGAATCTGAGTGGCTGTATCACCGTATCAACGAGCTTTACAAAAGAGGTTGAACAACAGGTCAAAATAACCATAAGACAAATTGTGAGAAATCCAAAAGGAAAAAAAAAACAAACAAAGACAAAACAAACACACGAAAAGCAACATCGACATATAACAATTTGCTAGAACCTGCAAAACAACCACAGTTAACACCTGTGTCATCGACCTAACGACTGCCTTCTATCTACAGTCAAAACTAAATCATTACACCAACTTCCTTGGCTTTTGTTGATCCTGCAAAGAGGAGCAACGGAAATAAATCTAACTCGTTTACGCTTTATCTCTGACTATTAGTCTACATAATATAAAGACCCTTTGAATATACAGGATTTCTTATGAAACTAAAATTGTAAATGTTGATTTGCTCAGGTTGACTTGGATTAATAATCATTTAACACAAACTAGGTGTAAATAATAGCTTATGTTTCTGTCTCTTAATATTGTTGCACGGGACAGTTTAAAGGTAGATGGAAGAAACAAACAGAAAACTATGCACTGCGCAAATCAACAGATAATTGTAAAGTATATAATGTCAAGATTACCACCCAAAGTATATTATATTTGCATGTGCTGTCTAATGATGAAATAATCTAAAAGTCCATGCTCACAACTCAAGAGAGGGGGATTTCAGTCATCATTGAAATAAAGTCTACCATCGAAAGCTACTCAAACGTTTCAATAAATGCATCACTTTAACATCTGTAAATACGCACTGTATTACCGTATGGCACACTGCTCCGTGTGGGGTGGGAACCCAGGCACATATGACATAACTCACTTATTCAACCTCTTCTGGGTGGCCGCTCCTGATATGTTTCTGGAGGAAGACATGTACATCTTGAGGCGACAGAAATGTATAGTTCTTTCCACCGTGTGTGATGCGGAGCTTAGCAGGGAACTGCAAACCGTACTGGATTCCCTCCGAGCGGAGCCTCTGTTTCACCGCGTCGTAGGCTTTCCTCTGACGTTGCACTTCAGCGGAGAAGTCGGAAAAAAACTTCACTTGCCTGTTTTCGAACATAACTTTCCCCTTTGCTTGCGCCGCCTTCATCACTCAAACTTTATCCTTGAAGTTTAAAAACTTAATTATTAACGGCCTGGGAAAGGGGGCAGAGCGCGTGGAATTTGCTGGACCGGTGGAGAAGCTGGGGATACGATGAGCCCGTTCAATCCGCACCGCCGTAGGGAAATTCTCAGCACCAAGGATATCGGGGAGCCACTTCTCCAGGAAGGCTTCTGCGTCCCTGCCTTCTGCGGTTTCTGGGAGGCCGATGAGACGGAGATTGGAGCGACGTGAGCGATTCTCGAGGTCCTCGTTCTTCTCAGTAAGAAACTTTACTTGCGTTTCCAACTTCGTCATCTTGGCTGTAAGCTGTGTGCTGTATCTTCCGTGTCACCTATGCGGGTTTCAGCTGTGGTTAATCGTGCCCTGATTTTATCCAGATCGGTTCTGATGTGTGCTATACCGTCAAGGACTTCACGATGACGCTCTAAACTTTCTGCCTTTAGTGAATTAATGGCCGCAAGTATAGGATCTGGCTGTTGGGGATGAATGTAATGAGGAGACTCTTCATCGGAGACTGCGGCTGTGTCCGTCATCTTGGTGATGCCATTATCCGCGAGCGGGCTAGCAGCCTCCTCGTCGTCACTAGCCCGTTGCTCGTTGCTAGCTAGCGTCGACCTCGTTGTTGGTATTTCAGCATTAAACTGATTTTCAGTTTTTTGTCTTGTTGAATTTTTGCTCTTCCCCATTTTGGTTTGCTTTCTCCGCCTTAGCTGCCGTTCAGGACTTAAAAGGGTCTGTTTTATGATTCACTTGTCAGAGACTCACGAAGTGCAACTTTCTAGCTCGACGCCATAACCGGAAGTCCCCCGGTGGTTTTAGTCAGTATTTACGCCCCCAACTGGGATGATGCAGATTTTTTCAGGAAGATAATCACCTTATTACCAGATTTAAATACTCATCATCTAATATTTGGCGGTGATATGAACTGCGTGATGGACACAGCCATAGACCGGTCAAGTCCCAAATCTGCACCTCCATCCAAAATGTCCAGAGCTCTTTTAAGTCTTATGACGCACCTTGGCTGTATTGACCCATGGAGATTTTTGAATCCAAACAAAAAAGAATTCTCTTGTTTTTCACATGTTCATCAGTCGTATTCAAGAATAGACTATTTTTTCATTGATAAGCGTCTTCTTCCCTCAGTGAAATCTGTAGACTACTCTGCTATTGTAGAATCTGATCATGCACCCGTTATTCTTGATATTGGCTTTACACTTAACTACCCACCAAGGCCAGCTTGGAGACTTAACACGGCATTACTTTCAGATGAAGATTTTTGTCAGTTCATGTCTAAAGCAATAGATGATTTCATTTTAACCAATCAGAATGACTCTGTATCACCATCCATATTATGGGAAACATTAAAAGTCGTACTGAGGGGACAAATAATATCATTTTCAGCTTCACGTAATAAAAAAAAGAAAACAAAGACAGGAGGAGCTCATTGATTCTATTCTTAAAATTGATCATCAATACTCAACAACTCCAACACCTGAACTATACAAAGAAAATTTAAATCTGAAAGCAAAATATGATTTATTATCTACTGGAAAGACTGAACATAACTTGTTAAGATCACGAGCATTCTTTTATGAACATGGGGAGAAGGCAGGACGCCTACTTGCTCACCAGTTAAAGGCTAAGTCGTCTGCCCAACTCATATCAACAATTAGGAAAACACCTCAAGAATTGACAATTGATCCCCAAGAAATTAATAATACCTTTAAAACATTTTATTCTGAGTTATATACCTCAGAATTTCCTCAGGACACTTCTTCTATGGTTAATTTTTTAGAAACCCTGAATACTCCAACAATTGCACAGGAACAAAGGGACAACCTGGAAAGACCTCTAAACCGACAGGAAGTAGATGACTCAATTAAGGACATGCAGAGCGGGAAGGCCCCTGGGCCGGACAGCTTCCCAGTCGAATTCTATAAAAAATTCTCCTTAAAACTGATCCCTTTGCTTCTCAATATGTTTAAGTACTCGTTTGAACAGACAGCTCTCCCAAAGAGCCTCACAGAGGCTCTCATCACAGTCTTACTGAAGCCTGGTAAAGACCCGGTGGATTGCAGCTCTTATAGGCCTATTTCTTTACTGAACGTGGACGTTAAGATACTGTCTAAAATTCTGGCCTCTCGAATAAACACCATAATATCAGACATAATTTCAAATGATCAAACCGGTTTTGTGAGAGGCCGTCACTCATTCATTAAAATTCGTAGACTCCTGAATGTGGTGCATTCTCCAGCGTCTGGGGGAGGACCAGAGGTGGTGGTCTCCCTAGACGCGGAGAAGGCATTCGACACAGTAGAATGGGAATATCTTTTTGCTGTACTGGGTAAATTTGGGTTTGGGCCGAAATTTATGTCCTGGGTTCGTCTATTATATTCATCTCCTAAAGCTGCAGTAGTCACTAATAAATTATGTTCACAGTATTTTCCTTTATCTAGGGGCACGCGTCAAGGCTGCCCACTTAGCCCATTACTGTTCATTTTAGCGATAGAGCCCCTGTCAATTAAACTTAGAACTACACCATCCATACATGGCATTAGAAGGATGGAGATGGAATATAAAGCTTCCTTGTATGCTGATGATCTCTCAATATTTTTAACGGACCCGCTATCCTGTAAATCCGAACTTTTGAAGATTCTGGTTGACTTTGGTGGTTTTTCAGGTTATAAAATTAACTATTCAAAAAGTGTGTGTTTCCCTATCAATGATAAACAAAGCAGATTCCAGACACAGACTTGCCATTTTGTATATCACATTCAGGTTTTAAGTATTTGGGAATAAATATCACCCCTTCTTTTTCTGAACTGTTTAAAGCCAACTTCACACCTATGGAGAAACTAAAATCTGACCTCCAGAGATGGAGTGCTATTTACCTTTCTTTAGCTGGAAAAATCAACTGCGTCAAGATGAATGTGTTGCCTAGATTTTTATACTTGTTCCAGAGCCTCCCAGTTTTCCTGCCAAAATCCTTCTTCCGTTTACTTGATGCCCTACTCTCAAGTTTCATATGGGGAGGTAAATCTTCAAGACTTCGTAAAACATTGCTTGAAAGGCCAAGAAAAGGGGGTGGGCTTGCTCTCCCAAATTTCAGGGTTTATTATTGGGCAGCGAATCTGCAAAAAATAATGTACTGGTTTCAGGCCCCAGACACGGGTTGGTGCAGTGAGGAGGCAAAGCTCTGTAATCTGTCATCACTTCCTGCACTGTTAACAACAAAACTTCCTCTCTCCCCGTCACAGTTTTCCTCAAGCCCAGTAGTGCGCTCATCCCTAAGAATTTGGATACAATTCAGGCAAACATTTAAATTGTCTGGCCTTTCTATGCTAAGTCCCATATGTAACAACCACCTTTTTCCAGCTGCGGAACTTGATGTCACATTCATACAATGGGACACTATGGGTCTTACTACATGCAAGGACTTTTTCATAGATAATATTTTTCCTACTTTCACAGATTTGGACAAAAAACACTCACACATTTCTAAATCCATTTTTTTCCGATATCTTCAGATACGCCACTTTATTCAAACGTACAACCCATCGTTCCCTCAATTACCGGAAAGTTCAAACTTGGATGTCATACTAAAGATTCCCTTAACTTTGAAGGGCCAAATCTCTAATTTATATAATTAGATTTATATAATTCAATTATGTCGTATAGTGTATCAACCGAGGACATCAAGACAAAATGGGAGGAAGAATTAGGAACAGCCATTTCAGACGAGACATGGGTTAGAGCTCTTAGCTGTGTAAATGGAACCTCTTCTTGTGTACGCCTCAATCTGATTCAATTTAAAGTTCTCCACCGTACTCACTATAGTAAGGCCAGACTTGCAAAAATATACCCTGAACTAGATGATACGTGTGATCGCTGTAAAGCCACTAACGCAGACCTAGCTCATATGTTCTGGACGTGCTCCAAGTTGGAAGAGTTTTGGAAATCAATATTTGGGATTTTGAATGTTGCTTTTGGCCTACATCTACAACCTAGCCCTTTAATGGCTATATTTGGGGTAAGAGGTAACGACACTGCGACAGCCACTAACAAGAAAAATGTTATTGCCTTTGCCACTCTAATTGCTCGAAGGAGAATTCTCTTGGAATGGAAATCCCAATTACCACCGAAGGCATCTGTGTGGCTTTCTGATATGATGATGTTTTTAAAAATTGAAAAAGTTAAATACTTTCTTAGAGGATCAACCGAAAAATTCAACAAAGTCTGGGACCCTTTACTGGTTTATTTTGACAAACTTGTCACTCTCCCCTCTCATTAGTATATAAGCGTTAACGTAAAGCGCAAACACTTTCATCTTAGGAGAACTCCCCCCCCCCCCCCCCCCCCTTTTTATTTTTTTTTTTATTTTATTTTTTTTATTTTTTTTATTTTATTTTATATGTATATATGTGTGTGTATATATATATATATATATATATATATATATATATATATATATATATATTTTTTTTTTTTATGGCACAGGGATTGTTAGGGTGGGATGGGGTTTATAAAAATATAAAAATGTAAATTGTTAAAATGCTACTGTTTCATTGTACATTGACACAAAAAGAAATTTAACTGACATATTGCAACATGTGTGACAGTGTACATCTTGTCTAACAACCAATAAAAATACATGTAAAAAAAAAAAAAAGAACTCCTTGGTTATGCTCCCAAGCCAGTCCCATAAGAAGATCCCAGTCATCCTCAGCAATGAGTCGGACCAGGATGTGACCATTCCACCTCTCTCCACCATCGCTGAACTTGCAGTTTCACCCCAGATCTTATCACATACTGTGTCAATGAGCCGTTCACCATCAGAACCTCCCCCTACTCTGAAGTTGGATTTTGGAGAATCATCTATCCCGCCAGAGTGGAAGAAGAGAATCACTGAGCAGCTCAACAAGATACCTGGGGCCTCATGTACTAAGAATTGCGTGGATTTCCTACTGAAACATTGCGTACGCTAGAATCCAGAAACTGTCCTACGCACAAAAAAAATCAGATGTATCAAAGTGTGCGTACGCATGGATCCAAGCACTTTTCCTTTGTACATCCCAATCAACGTGGAATTAAGCGCACATGTGGAAGTGCTAAACTCCTCCCTGTCCACGCCTCCATTTAAATATGCAAATTAATTTAAATAGGGCCTGCACCGGGGATTCCCCTCTCTGCACCACCAAAATGAAAAAGGGAAGAAGCGCAACTTCACCGAGTCTGAGCTCGAAACGCTCTTAAACGAAGTCGAGACTCAAAGAACAGTATTATTTGGTAGCCTCTCATCAGGCATAAACACAAAAAAAAAGAAATGTGAGTGGGAGCGTGTGTGTGAGGCAGTGAACGCTGTGGGGTCGGAGCAGCGCACACTCCCTGAAATAAAAAAGAAATGGTCCGACGTGAAAGTGGAGGTGAAGCGGAGGATTTCGGCCCACCGCCGAAGCGTGACCGCAATGGGCGGGGGGACAGGAGGATATTAATATATTATATATTATATTATTATATATATTAATGACTGCAGAAGTGCGCCGTGGCTACTGCAGTGTGTGACATTTCCAACTTTACGCACGCGTTTATCGACACAAATACTGAACACAAGGAGACAATAAAGGGCTTGTTAGATAGCTCTGCCGCTCTATTTTCACCAGGGAAAAACAAATGCACATATTTGAATGCACGTGCCCAAATGGGCATTGTGCTGGTTTACATTCGGGGCGCAATTAAACGGATACATTTACTCACCGAGAAGCCACCCATCGCGCACCGTGCCAGCCTCCAGCCTGTTATCAACCATGCTATTAGTAAGAATGAACGAGCGTTGAACCAGGCCACCTTGCCACGATGTTGGTGAGCTGCATTTGTGCATCACATATTATTTGAACATTTATTGAATGAAAATGTTTCCTGTTGACAAAAACAAATTCATCCTGTGATGGCGCTTTTATAGCAACATGTGTGCAGTCAATAGCTCCGATTACATTAGGGAAACCGGCTCTTGCTGCAAATTGCGCTTTAATGTTGGCCTGTTCAACAGCATTGTATGGGAATTTGATGTACCTGGATGACATTCTGATCCCGTCCCACACAGCTGGCATGGCTCGGCTCAGAGTGGACTGGCACACTCCTGACCGGTCGGCCAGTTCCCTCTGGAAGGCTCCTGTTGCCAGAAACCCCAGAGTGGTCAGCACCTGTGTGGGCACGGACAACCCCTGGCTCCTGGCTGTGTTTCTTTCTAGGGCCGGCCGCAGCTCTGCGCACAGCTCCAGTAACACTGGCCTCGGCAACCTAAAACGACTCATGAGCCAGTTGTCGTCATTTGCTAACATATCCTCCCGTTTTATAAACACCCTCTCACGTCTGATGTTACCGTTTGCGATGTTTTCTAACAAGGCCAAGGCTGCCATTGTTAATGCCATTTTTTCATCACTTTGCGCATGCTTTTATATCCATCCATATGATTGCAAACACGTGTGTGTTAATTGTCCATTAATGTGTCTCTGATGTGCACATTACTCTGAGGACTAATTGTTTTCACATAATTAACAGTTTCCCAGCATCACCTCAGAGTGTCGCCAAAGGAACAATAGCTGTAGAAACGTGCGTACGCCAGCCATGAAGCTGGCGTGGGACACCGCACATTTCCACGCTCATTTCACTTTTGATACATCTGAACGTTGGAGTGGAAAATTACGTACGCCATGTTTTTGTGCGTACGCAACATTGATACATGAGGCCCCTGATGTTTTTGCACTCAGTGACATGGATTTTGGATGCACAGACAAGGTAAAACATCACATAAAGTTGCATGACGAAACTCCATTCAAGCACAGAGCCAGGCCCATCCACCCTCAAGACATCGAAGCAGTTCGACAACATCTAAGGGACCTTCTGGAGGCTGGTGTCATTCGTGAATCGGAGTCGTCATTTTCATCACCAATTGTCGTGGTCCGTAAGAAGAATGGTGACATTCGGTTGTGTATTGATTACAGGAAACTGAATCTACAGACGGTTAAGGACGCCTATCCCCTGCCAAACCTGGAGGAGTCTCTGTCTGCTTTGTCTGGGTCCAAATGGTTCAGTGTTCTTGACTTAAAATCTGGGTATTATCAGATTGGAATGAACGAAGAAGACAAAGCTAAAACGGCTTTTGTGACACCCATGGGATTTTGGGAATTCAACCGAATGCCGCAAGGGGTAACAAATGCTCCATCTACATTCCAGCGGTTAATGGAGAAGAGTATGGGAGATCTCCACTTGAAAGAAGTTCTGGTTTTCCTCGATGATCTTATTGTTTTCTCAGACACGCTGGAGGAACATGAGCGGAGGTTGCTGCGTATTACATCGTTTGAGAGAATACGGTCTGAAGCTCTCTCCCGAGAAATGTAAATATTTCCAGACGTCTGTTAAATACCTGGGACACATTGTTTCGGAGATGGGAGTCGAGACTGATCCGGATAAGATCCTCGCTCTAAAATCTTGGCCAATTCCAAGAACCCTGAAGGAGCTCAAGTCGTTCCTAGGATTTGCTGGATACTACCGGAGGTTCATTAAAGGGTACTCCGCCATTGCAAAACCTCTCAATGACTTGACACGGGGTTATGCACCTACCTCCAAGGCCTCAAAAAAGTCCAGTTCAGTAGGAATCCAGGATCCGAAGAAGCCCTTTGGGGAGCGATGGTCCTCCACCTGCCAGAGTGCATGTGAAACGTTCATTGAGAAGTTGACCAGTTATCCAGTTCTTGGCTTCGCTGACCCAAAGCTGCAGTATATTTTGCATACCGACGCCAGCACCACCGGACTCGGAGCAGCTTTATACCAGGAGCAGGAGGGTCAGCTGAGAGTAATCGCCTATGCCAGCCGTGGTCTGTCAGTGAGTGAGTCGAGGTATCCTGCCCATAAGTTAGAATTTCTTGCGCTGAAGTGGAGTGTGTGTGAAAAGTTTCATGATTACCTGTACGGAGCCAGCTTTGTGGTGGTGACTGATAACAACCCGCTCACTTACCTGTTAACAACAGCAAAGTTGGATGCCGCCAGTCACAGATGGCTTGCCGCCCTGTCCACTTACACTTTCAAGCTGCAATATTGGGCTGGGAAGCAGAACCTCGACGCTGACACTCTTTCCCGCCGGCCTCACAGCCACACTGCTGACATGACAGAACAGGAGGATTGGGAACTGATCAACCAGTTTACTGCAGAGCATGTCATTAAGTCTGGTGAATTGGAAGAACTCAACACCGACATTGTCTCTGCCGTTTGTCACCGCTGCCTTGTCATGGGTCAGCCCGGCAGTTTGGCAGGGAGTTCCATCGCCTTGGTCGAGTCCCTGAGCCTGTCAGCTAAAGCCGTTCCGGACTGTTATGTCAGCGAGGACCTCCATGGCTTACCAGTTGTTCCCCCCGTCACATCTGGCCCTCAAGGAAAAGCAACGTGCTGACCCAGTCATAAGAGAGGTGATCCACCAGATGGAGACTGGGGAAAAGGTTCCCCCCACAGCAAGGCAAGAACTTCCAGATCTGGTGCTGTTGCTGAGGGAGCTGAACCGCCTTGAGCTGCAAGAGGACATTTTGTACCGAAGGAGGCAAGACGGGGAGCAAGTTTTGTTCCAGCTGGTGTTACCGGAGGAGCTGAGGTCGATAGTGGTTACAAGCTTGCATGATGACATGGGGCACATGGGCATCGAGCGGACCTTGGACCTTGTACGCTCCCGGTTCTTTTGGCCTTGCATGGCAGCTGACATTGAAACCAAGGTATAAGACCTGTAACCGTTGTGTGAGACGCAAGGCACTCCCAGAAAGATCAGCCCCACTTGTTAATATCAGGACTACTCGTCTCTTGGAGTTACTCTGCATGGACTACCTGTCAGTTGAACCAGATCAAAGCAATACAAAAGACATTCTCGTCTTCACTGATCATTTTACAAAGTTTGCAATAGCCATTCCCACAGCAAACCAAAAGGCGAAGACAGTGGCAAAATGTCTATGGGAGAACTTCATAGTGTGTTATGGGCCTGACTTCGAGTCGAAGTTGATCAAGGAGCTTTGCCAACTCGCTGGGATTGTAAAAACCCGAACGACCCCTTACCACCCTTGGGGGAACCCAGTTGAGCGATTTAACCGGACCCTGCTCAGCATGCTTGGGACGCTGGAGCGCAAGCAGAAGGCTAGATGGAAAGACTACGTGAAACCGTTAGTACATGCTTACAACTGTACTCGGAATGACGTCACCGGCTTTACACCATACGAGCTGATGTTCGGTCGTTCACCGCGTCTTCCAGTGGATTTTGCTTTCGGCTTGCCTGTGCGGGAGCATCAAGCTACTTCTCATTCCCAGTACGTTGAGACGGCTTGAAGAAAGCTTCCAACTAGCTTCGAAGAATGCTGTAAAATCTGGTGAACGAAATAAAGCCCGCTTTGATCAGCGAGTCACCCCGTCGAGTCTGGACGAAGGTGATCGAGTTTTGGTGCGAAATGTCAGACTTCGTGGCAAGCATAAACTTGAGGACAAATGGGAGCGGGATATGTATGTCGTTGTGAAACGTGCTGGAGACCTGCCTGTGTACACAGTGCGGCCTGAGGACAGGGCAGATGGACCGATTCGCACACTTCACCGAGATTTACTTCTTCCCTGTTCTTTCCTACCAGCATGTAGTGATTCAAATGCGGCGCCAGTTACACCCCCGCGTCGTCCTCGAACCCGGAGTCAGAAACCAGCCAGTGTTGATCGCACTGAAGACCTGGTTGAGGAGGAAGATGAATGGACTGTGCATGAGGTCCAGATTCAGCCAGTCACATTCCAGTTCCAAAGTTTACCTGTTGAATCCTCTTCTGGGGTCAGTTCTCAGCCTTTACCCAGGGCTGTTGGTTCACCTGTGTCCTTGGAGGAGCCTGTGGTCTCTGTTCCGGAAACTGTGCTACCCGCTGATGGGGAGTCCTCTGCTGAGTCCGAAGCGCCTCTACCTGCGGAAGAAGAGGAGCTTGAGCCTGGTGAAACCTTACCTGGAACTGAAGGGATACCACTTACCTGTGTTCCTGAAGATCTACCTGTTGAAGAACCAGTGCTTCCTGACCGAGCAGAGACGCCCAGCCAAATTGAGCAATTGCTCAGTCTACCTCCGATATCGACTGAAGCCCCGAACTTACCTGATCCAGTCGTTGAGTCGATACCTGTCGCCAGATGTTCTAATCGGCAGCGTCGACCTCCTAATCGCCTTCAGTATGGGGCATTAGGTAATCCGCTTATTTCGGTCGTACAGACGCTATTTCATGGTTTTGTTGATGTTTATAGTGAAGCACTTCGTACCGCTGCAGCAACTGACGTGCAATCTCGAGTGTACAACGTGTAGCATGCATCGGGGGTTGCATGGTCTAAAGGGGGGAGGGTGTAACCCGGGTGAAAAACCCTTATTAATATTCCCTTGTCCTTCTAAAACATAAAATATGACGTGAGGCCGTACGTCATCATGTCGCGCCGTTACGCCGTCACGTGACAGAGCGCATCCGGTAACACCGGTAACATAGCCCAGTGCGTCTTGCCGTGGCGGTAGCGAGAGGAGCACACTGGGGAAATGTTTGCTGCAGGAGCCGACTACCGGAGCCGCTGAACGTCTGAATGCCGAGCCGTATGTCGATTTAACTCTTGGAATTGGCCAGGTTTGATGGCGAGCTAGAGCCTAGCCTGGGCGCAAAGCCTGAAGACTGCGCCAGGAAGGAACCTACTGAACCTCCACTGCTCACTGTCAGGCTGGTAGGAGGCTCCATTGTGCAGCCGCTCCTCTCCCTAACTCTTGCCTTTGCCACACACGCACGGCCCATACACACCTTACACACACAACTTCAACAACTTTATTGTCATTTCCACATATGTCCACATACAGGAAAACGAGATACCGTTTTTCAAGGTCCACAGTGTCGCTGACACACAGACATTCAACAACAAATAATAAACAAATAACAGATAACAGATAACATGTAACAACACAACAATCTAACTATAAGTATAAAAACAGTATAAATATGTAAAGTGTATGACATGTAAAGTAAAGTAAACAGTGTTGGTACATTAGTGCAGAAAGTGCAGAATAAATAGAATTAAAAATGTAAACCGGGACTGACAAGAGTCAGTATTAAACAGGACTGTAAAGTGTCTTTTAAAGTGTCTTTGTGCTTGTTGATTGTCCAATTGTGTCGGGGGTGGGGGGTGGGGTTAAAGTCCAAATCCAGGGGGGGTAGGGGGTAGGGAGGGGAGAGAGTTCAGCATCCTAACAGCCTGGGGGAAAAAGCTGTTTTTGAGTCTGTTGGTTCCAGACCGGATACTGCGGAACCTTCTTCCTGAAGGCAGGAGGCTGAAAAATTTGTGGGCCGGATGGAATGGTTCACCCACAATGCGGAGTGCTTTGCGGGTGAGGCGGGTGTTGTAGATGTCCTGCAGTGACGGGAGTGAGGCACCAATGATCCTCTCAGCAGTGTTCACGATGCGCTGCAGGGACTTGCGGTTGGCTGCAGTGCAGCTTCCAAACCACACCGTGATGCAGCTGCTGAGGATGCTCTCAATGGCGCCTCGGTAGAAGGTGAGCGTGATGGGTGTGGGGGTTTTAAACTTCTTTAGTTTACGGACGAAGTAGAGGCGCTGCTGGGCTTTCTTGATTACAGCCGTGGTGTTGCTCCTCCAGGAGAGGTCCTCAGCGATGTGTACCCCCAAAAACTTGGTGCTGCTCACCTGCTCCACAGCAGCACCGTTGATGGTCAGTGGTTGGGGGGGCTGGGTGACGCTTCTCCTGAAGTCGACAACGATCTCTTTCGTTTTCCCCACGTTGAGGAAGAGATTGTTGTCCTGGCACCACGTGGCCAGCTGGGAAACCTCCTGTCTGTAGTGGGTCTCATCGTTGTTGCTGATGAGACCCACCACTGTCGTGTCGTCCGCAAACTTGATGATGTGGTTGGAGCTGTGGTGGGGTGTGCAGTCGTGGGTCAGCAGGGTGAAGAGCAGGGGGCTGAGCACACATCCTTGGGGCGCCCCCGTGCTCAGCACAACGGTGTCGGATGTGTTGCTGCCGACCCGAACACGCTGCGGTCTGGCTGTGAGGAAGTCCAGCAGCCAGTTGCAGAGGGAGGGGCTGAGGCCCAGATCTGTCAGCTTGCAGACCAGCTGCTGGGGGATAATGGTGTTGAATGCTGAACTGAAATCGATGAACAGCATTCTCACATATGAGTCTTTATTGTCAAGGTGGGTGAGGGCTGGATGGAGAGCCGACGAGATGGCATCCTCCGTGGACCGGTTGGCTCTGTAGGCAAACTGGAACGGGTCCAGGGAGGGCGGGAGGGCGGTTTTGATCTGCTTCAGGACTAACCTCTCGAAGCACTTCATGATGGTCGAGGTCAGTGCGACGGGTCGGTAATCCTTGAAGCAGGTGGGGGAAGACTTCTTCGGCACAGGTATGATGGTGGCTACCTTGAAGCACGCCGGAACAACAGCTTGGCTCAGGGAGATGTTAAAGATGTCTGTGAGGATATCTGTGAGCTCCACCGCACAGTCCCTCAGCACACGACCAGGAATGTTGTCAGGTCCAGCAGCTTTCTGGATGTTAATCCTCGACAGTGTGCTCCTCACACTGGCTGGAGAGAGACAGACAGCTTGGTCGTGGGGGGGGGGGGGGGGGTGTTGTTTTTTGTGGCGGTGTGCTGTTGGGTGATTCAAACCTTGCGAAGAAGCTCTCTCTTCACCCCCAACACAGACTTTTTCCCCTTCCCACTGGACAATCAAACATTGGGCTGTTGCATTGAGCGTGTGCTTTGCCAGTACAGGCGAAGTTGAACTCTCCCCTTTGGGCAATTGTGGACTGTGCGCTGCAACGCCATTTAAATGATAATTGATGAAATGAACTGTATATAGTATATCGTATGAATGGCCATTTGTATTTCTATTTTGTTATCACTGCTAATATTACTGTCCATGTTTCACAATTTATAAAAAATATGGTGTGCTAAATCTAAAGCTGCCTTCAGTGTCTTCTTCTCCACTCCAAGAGTCAACCTGGGTCTTCTGAACTTAGCCAAACGATAATTGTGTGTCTTGCTAATTGTTAGTACATAAACTTAAATAGGGTAGCGTCCCTGTTACACATAGTTGATTAAAATGTGCCTGGCATGTGTTGGCACCACACTTGCTGCATTTGCGCCACACTCTCCTCTTGCGTGGGCAGTGTGCACTGCCAGGCTGTGGCTCATTTGTCTCCTCCCACTCCTCCTGAACAGAGGCCTGGCTCCGAGTGTGCAACACCAGGCTGGCGGAGGATGGCGCCCTGGGCAGATGCTGTCTCTTTGCCATCGCTGGGCCGATGAGGACCTGGCCAAGCTGCTCAAGGAACAGCCGCCTCCTATAGTTCTTGGTGTTGTTCAAAGACGGATGGAGGTGAAAATGACATAGGCGTTGTAGCAGGAGACGTCAAGCATGTGATAGAACAGTGCCATCGGCCACCTGCTGGTATGACGGCACGAATACATGCCACAGACCTGGAAAAGAAAAAAATTATCAGATGATTAAACTGGTATTACAAAAGTACAGACAGCCTTTCATGACTCTAATTTCACAAACATGCACATGCAAGTGCACACAAGCACGCCCATGCACACACACACATACAACCATACGCACGTACACACACGCAATAAAAAACAAAGAATAAAATTAAGTAAATAGTCTATGGGTATATCAGTCAATCATATATAATGAGTAACAGTAAATTAATAATTTATGTATAATTTCACTTGGTCAAGGTGGTCGACCGCCCCCTTGCATCTATTGTAATCCAGGATGACCAGAGGTTTCCTCTTCCCAGCCACCTGGACCTCAGGCTGGAATTGCTTTGTGGAGAGCAGCAGGACATTCTGCCTCTTCTTCGGAATGTATGACACCATGGTCTTGTTTTGAGTGAATGCGAAGAGAGAGGAGAGGACGTGTCTGTGCTTGATGTCCAGCAATGGCCTTGGAATCTCGGGCTTGTTGGCTCTCATGGTTCCAACAAGAGCCATTCTCCTCTTTGACAGTTCGTCAGCCAGCCTCGCCGATGTAAAAAAAATTGGCAGTCGTCATAGTGTGACCCTCCATTTCATGTGTCATTTCCAGGACCACTCGCATCCCCTGGTTGAGCTCTCTGTGATCTGCAGACCTCCCTGTCTACACCTGGAGCCTCCAGGCATAAGAGGCATGTATTGCTTGAATGAACAGAGGCCCCTAAAAGGGACCAACTGTTCATCCACACACACATCTCGGCCTGGGTTGTACAACTAAGGGATGCGAGTGGACCATTGGCTCCAAAGATCCTTTATCGGAGCCAGCTTCTCCCTCTGGACGCGGTTTGGCTGGGACCGCGGGTCATCAAACCTTTTGGCAAGGTTAATCTGCATGAATCTGTTCCGGGGCATTGCTGCAGCAAAAACAGGACGGCCCGTCTCCATGTCCCAAAGTCCAAGTGTGGGATCGTGCTGGGATCTGTAGACGCCTGCCAGGATCAGTAGCCCCAGGTAGGCACACAGCTCATCCTCGGAGACATCCCTCCAGCTTCTCTTCATTACCCGTCTACCTTGCAGGTTAGTAAAATGGAGGATGAGCTGCAGGATGTCTTCATGAAAAAAAAGTTTGAATGCAGTCTCAGGGCTGCTGACCCTGGCAACAGCGTAATGCGCAGGTCCTGGCGTAAGAATTGGAGGCAGGTTGTAAGGGAGAGTATTCTCGTGGGAGGCATACCACTGAAGCCCGTTCTTTGCAGTCCACGAGGTGTTCTCCTCTGTCTCTTCTTCTGCTTCCTCCTCCTCCTCCTGTGAGCTGCCGGGCCCCTCGGTGGAAGAGAGGAATTCTTCACCAGTGGTTCCCTGCAGGCTCTCCACATCCTCTTCTGTGCTCGAACTGTTGTCTCCACTGACAACATTTTCACTTTCAGAGGATTCCATTACGACAGACAGTGCCTCCTCGAGATTCATATGCCTCTTCATGGCGAAATGGAGAAATGACCAGCCAGACAAGGCTGCAAACTATTCTAACAGACTTCAAACATGCACCTACACAAACAACAATACAATTCATCCAATAGGAGAGAGTAGGCTCTCTTTTCAAAAAGATACACACCGACTTCAGAGAAGCAACAGCATTTATTTTATACCACACAGCCAATAGAAAAAACATAAACAAATCCCCACTGGCCTTTCGGATTTGAACTTCACAGACACACACACACACACACTCACTCAATCACATTCACACCACTCTTTTATATCAATCCCAACACACCCAAACCATATTTGAGCCATTCTGGTCATGCGTTTTGCAGAATATGAACTAGGCTCCTATTGTGACACTGTTCTCTGATCTTAGGCTGCTCCTCATGACTGTCTGCTGGACAAATGACCAGTCTGACCAGGCTGCAAACTATTTGTGCAGACTTTAGAGAAGCAACAGCATGAATATTTTATACCACACAGCCAGTACAGGGGAGGCTCTCTTTTGATCAAGAAAAAAAAGACATGCACAAATCTCCATTTGCCTGTGAAGAGCTAATTTTCAAAGACACACACAAATACACACACACACACACACACACACACACACAGAGAGAGAGAGAGAGAGAGAGAGAGACAAAATATATTCTCAAACACATTCACACCACTCTTTTATATTAATTCCAACACACTGAGACCATTTTTGTGGATTTCAGCCTCTTCACTGTCATGCATTCTGCAGGATAAGACAACCAGTCCTCCATTGAAACAGTATGCAATTTTTTTTTAAATTTTTTTATGGTTTTATAATGGGAGTTATTGGGCCCGCAATGGTTCCAAAGACGGCACGTGTTATGCTGTTTTATTTTCTATTCTATACACCTTGCAATCAAGGGGTTGAAAAAAAAAATTAAAAATTAAATAAAAAATCCTTGGAAAAGTTTCAGAAAAGTAGGCTTTAAACTGACAGAGACATTGATAATCAAACGGTCAACGGTCCTGCGAAGTACCCTGAGGGTTAAATTGAAACATGTATTATTGAAGAATATATATGGTTCTGATGTGAGTTTACAGGGATCTCTACCAAACAGATATGTCAAATATGACAGGAGGAGGAGAGAAGTAGAGGAGGAGGGGAGCAGGTTAAGAAGTAGAGTAGGGGGTGTAGGAGGAGGAGATGAAGGGGGTTGGCAAGGACATCACTGCAGAATCACAATCTTTACTCTAAGATGCGAAGGGAATTGCAGAGGTTCATATTGTGATTTCAATTAAATTTCAATTAATTGTTCAGTCATAGTATATAAAAGTATACTGATACTCAGGTAGAAATTAACTGGCAGTTCATTTAAAGTTAGCTTATATTTTTTATGTTTCTTCACAGATTGACTCATCGCCTTCATCATTCTAAAAATGCTGTTAAGAGTTGTTATGGTGGATCTATGAGGGGAAACAAATAAGGGAGTGTTCTGGTGGTGGCACCAGGGGCCTATACTACTGTTACGGCCACAACCTAAACGGCTCAATCTGTAGCCGCAGACATATGAAAGAGTCAAAACTCGACAATGAAGAGGCAAAAAAAACAAGACTTTATTAACGAAATTTAAATCAAACAATTAACACTACCAGAGTCTGGAAGCCTGGAAAAAAAACACATAAGAGTGAAGAGAGCACAGGCCAGCCGCGCAGTGGACCGTAGGACCCGGACTCCCTTCCCTAAAAAAAGAAATAAGTGGTAACCCGAGTTACCAACCTAAGACCCAGAGAACATAACCTCCAGACCCCCATCCTCAAGGCAGTAAATCAAAGAACTAAAGCGGAACCAAAACTGCCCCGATCGCCGTTTGACTGGCACACGGCAGCACGGACGCCGGAAAGTCAGAGAGCGCGCAGCACCTCCAGCGGCTCTTAAATGGACCACAGGTAATCACCTTCATCCAACGCACACCTGGTGAGAAGAGGAGAGAAGAAACACGGAGAAAGGGCGGGCGCGCATAACAACTACTCAGCGAGTTTAACATACCAGGATATCTTTCAGTTATCCAGCTTAAGTAACCCTAACAAAGGCAATCGGAGATAAGCGGTCACACGAAGCTGGTTATCAACCCGGTCAGTCAACCAGGGTTTCCCTGTCGAGCAAATCCACCCTCTGGACCTCTTTTAAAACATGTAGTCCCTCTCTCTTGTCCATTTAACTCTCAGGCTGTACTCCCGCAATAAAAGGCCAAAAAATAACTTTAAAAAAAATGAATGTGTTGCTTAGATGAACTTGGTGTATGACAATATCAGCCTCATTCTTTCAGCTGCAATCACGGCGGTGTAAAACGGACTTGGGAGCAAATAAAATAAATATAAAAACATAATTCAAAGTGGTAAGTAGGCTGTTCGCAGACACAGATAAGTCATGCCTTCTGATGAGAATCAGTATATCTCATATAAAACATTGTCAGGGACAGACAAAGGGTTTCTACCAGTCTCTGAACACTGTAGTTCTCCTCAGAGACCCTTTTTTTTTATCCGTGCACCAAGAGAGCTGATTGGTCAGTAGGCAGTGTTTTTCTCCATGTTGATCTCTTATCAGGAACATAACCTGCCCCGGAGCAGGTTAGCTCTGCAGCGTAAGTTACCATGGCGACCTACCCCGTTAAGAAGTGAACCAGCGTCGTTGGACGGAAAACCCAGGGTTAACGCTGAAGTTACCTCGCTAAGCCCAAATCCTGCTTCGTAGTAGAGGCCTCTGGGTACTGAGGTATCCAAGAATTCAACCAAAACAGGCATTTTGTCTGGAAAATGGGAAGACTTCCTACATGATAGTTATGACTTTAAGGAATCACGCCTTGATGAGAGAAGTACTGTTGGTGAGTTGTACACAGTGTCAAAATTTGGGATTTTATGGTTCTACCTAAACACAACATGCTTCGCAGACTCATCTGACACAGAAGTGGACAGGAAAAGGGACAAGTTTGGTGTCACTACAGTGGAGCAGCAGATACAGACTGATTCTGATGAGCACCAAGAAAAGCCAGCCAGACTGAATGAACCACAAAGAAAATGTTGTTGATCTCACCTCTGAGTTTGATCATTCAGAGATGATAATTGGTGGCCTTGTAGGTGTATCCTCTACAAGCCAGTTGGATGACACTGTTCCACTTTTCTTTTCCACTAAGGATATTATCAGCGTTGCCTTTATTACAAGTTCTCCTGTCTTAGCAGATGATATTGACCATGCTGTCCATTCAGGTGGTAATGCACATAATGTCCCACTTTTCACTCCAGTCGAGGAAGTCATCAACAGTGCCCCCTTCACATCCACCCCTGTGTCAGGGGACCATGGTCAACATACTGATGACTACTCAAGTTTTGATGCAGGCTTTGACCAACATCATGTGAATCTTAAACTTCACAAAGTAAATCTCTTAGAGGAAATTATTTGTCAGTTCAAAGATGAGTCGATTTTGAAGTACCCTTTAAAGTTTGCTTTTATTAATGAATGGGGTGCAGTTGCAGATGGTGTGTCCAGAGAGGCCTATGCTGATTTTTGGAGTGAGTTTTTGGATTCTGCAGCAGAGGGGGCGGAAATTAGGGTGCCATCTCTGTCACTAAAATGGCAGGAGGAAGAGTGGAAAGCTGTGGGAAGAATATTGGCCAAGGGATTTCTGGATCAGGGATACTTTCCGTTGCGCCTTGCCCCAGCATTTACCACAGCACTAATTTGGAGAGCATGCTGTGTCTACTGATTCACTGTTTGAATCTTTGATGCTGTACCTGAGTCAGTGTGAGAGAGAGCTCATAACCGCTGCCTTAGAGGGAGACCTTGATAGTGATGGCCAGGATGAGTTATTAGATCTGCTGGATCGCCTGGGAGTTAAAGTTGTTCCATCATAAGCCAACCTAAAAGCAGTCCTCCTGTCCAGCACAACTCCTGAAGACCACTATAACCACAACAGCAAAAATAAAGATCATGTATACAGACAAAAAAACAACTTGCAGGAAAGTCCTGAAGCTAATTGATCTAAGTCCAGGGACTCCAGCTGAGAGACAAGCCCTCGGATTTTTACAGCAGTACATACGAGGACTGGATGAAGTGGGTCTCAGAAGGTTGCTGAGATTTGTGACAGGCTGTGATATCATCTCTGTCACAAAAATAGAAGTCATATTTTCAGATTTGGAGGGACTGCAACGTAGACCAGTTGCACACACCTGTGGATCAGTATTGGAGTTACCCTGTACATATAACTCCTATCCAGAGTTACGTGTGGAGATGGAGAATCTACTGATGGGTACCTATTACACTATGGATATTGTGTAGTGAGAAATTATGTAATTGGTGTACACACCAGGCAGGATCTGTATTGACATTCTGAATGTAACTGAACTGCAATCTTCAATATTTTAAACCTCAGGCAGAAGAAGATTTGAAGAAATGATTTGTGTCAGAAATGAAGTCCCAAAATGCTGAGTCAAATTGCACCTTTTTTTTTTTACCAGTCTCTTCTAGAAGTTGTACAGTTAATTGCTATTTAACTGTGCATAAGGTGCAGGTGCATTCTCTTGAGGTAACCTCAAGAGAATCTTTTATTGTTGCAGTTTGCCATGCAGTTAAAATTGTTAAAACAAATTTTGATGTGAAGCTATTGAAGTAAGTAATGTACGGTGGCCCTGAAGTGCAAAACGCAACCGCAAAAACAAAACACACAAAAAAAAAACACACACACACACAAAAAAGAAAACACAAACACAAAAAAGAAAGCGAACACAAAAAAGAAAACAAACACAAAAAAGCAAACGAACACAAAAAAGAAAGCGAACACAAAAAAGAAAGCAAACACAAGAAAGAAAACACACACAAAAGAGAAATCCCAAAACGGAAGTGTTACCTTCGCTGGACATCGCTGATTGGATGGCAGAACTCGTCAGTCTTTTGCCCCGGTGCAAACAAACAAAAAAAAAAATCAGCGCGAGCCGTGCATGTTTAGCGATGTATTGCCTCTACTGTGGCAAAGAGCTCCCGGGAAAACCCAACTACTGTAGCAATTGTGGGAAGAGGCTGCAGGAAGCAGATGATGACGACCAGAGTGCACGGCCATCAAGTAAGGCATTTTTGTGCCACTTGTGGGTGTTGTACTTGTGACATTAGATTAACAGCGTTAATTTGCGTCTCTTTTCTGCCCTTCCTCAGCAATTCTTCTACAAAAGCTAACCTTTTAAAAATACTTTTTTATCGTTTGTGCTGCAAAAAAATTTTCGTATGTGCCTCTGCTTTAGTATTTGAGATATAGACATTATGAATCTGCGTGACGTCAAAGGAAATCAGTATTTAAAAAGCTAATTTCTATGATATTGGGGGGGCAATATTGTTTAATTAGTCACTTTGCCACCGCCAAGTCACGCCCGCTCTAGGTTTCCCCGTCGGATACAGAGATAAGTTTTTCCTCCGTTTTCTTCGTGTTGCTATGCCTTGCCAGCCACATGTGCGACGTCCTTCCCTGATCATTGCGGCATCCTTAGCAACATATAGAAATATGAGACCACACATATTTTTTAACATACAACATTTTTCTTTGTTTTCCTGCAGCATCACAGACTAGTCAAAACTCTAGTCTTGGGACCTTTCTGGAATACAGAAAGAAGAAAGCAGAGGAGAGGCAACGTTTTTCGTGTGGGAAAAAGGCAGCAAAGAAACCAGTGAAAGTCCAGGCAAGTTCTGTGTTTACTTTGTGCACATTTGCTAGTTCCTTTCCATGATGTATAATTAACTGTGACATGCAAAATATTCATATTACTTATCATCTGTTGATTGATATTTAATCATTATCCACTAACGGTCCACACTTAATCTTGCAGATAAATGTTGGTTTAATGAGGATTGTGAAGGGAGGTGGTATCAAGTCACAGCGTGGGAGAAGTCTGAGCCTTTCGACACATCCTGATGTCACTGCCCCAGATCTGCTCGATCAGGCATTGAAAAAAATGAGAGACTTTGATCAAAACTTGGATGATGGACCTTTCCTCCTGCTTTATCCAGATGTATCGGAAGTGGTCAATATCCCTGGCACACAAATACCCTTTGTGTTAAAGAAATACAAGGAGGAAATTGGCAAATCATATCAGCGCATTACCATTTACATTTGCGCAAAAAAAGACTTTGACGAAGGTAAATTGCGTTGTTTTTTCCTAGTTGTGTCCAGTGCAAAGATGCCTTTAAGTGCTATATTGATTTTGATGTAGCGACTATGTTTTAAAAAGATGAGATGTTTTAATGGCTTATCCTCACTTTTGGATTATGAATTTTCACCAAAGCTGTCATGTGAAAGAGGCTTTTGGATTTTATTAGTTGCTCCTCAGTGTTTTCAGCATTCATGTTCTTCTCTGTTAACCAGCTTGGAGTTAACTAAGCATTTCTCTATGTTTTTGCTTTTTCTCAAGCAATTATCATTCAATTGATCTTAATTTTGTTTCATGTTTTGCAGTTGGAGAATTATGTGGCACATCTGACAAAGACTCAGACCCTGAAATTGTAATAAAAAGACATAGAACGTTTGATCTAGCTGATACACTGGTGAGTGCAGTTTCAAACCCATTTGTGTGACCACGTACTGGTACTAAACAAATACCTATCTTCACTACAGCCGTTTGAACCTCATAATATGAGCAGTCCTGTGCACAATGAGCCTGAAAAGCTGTAAGTACTTACAGTGTGTGTGTGTGTTTGTGTGCGCGTGTGTATGTGTCAGAAAATTTGATGTTTGCTTGGTTTTGAAATGTTACTATATTTTGGAGTAAATTATGTTTTATGTTCCTTTGCCATCTCAGGAACGGTGCTGGGGGGCTTTCACTCTCTTCTGATGTACCACAGGTAATGAGCTTTTCAAACAAAATTGGAATACGAATCACCAGGTTAGACTTCTTAAAAATTGGTGATGGGCCAGAAAATGGAAATTGGTGCGTCGCTAAATTTTCATAGGTGTTGTTTCTTAGTTGTCATTCAGCTGTCTTTTATTTGCTTGAATATTGAGCATATTTCTACATTTCTTTTTTTTTCAGACCATAGTCTTGGATGACGAGTGTAATTATGCAGGTCCCTCTGGATGTCCTGATGCCAAGAGCTCATGTTACAGGTGTGTTACGTCTTATCTAAATTCAAACCTAAATAAGGGTCAAACATTTAATTGGGGATGTTTCTGCATTTCTGAATTTATTAGTTGCTCATCTTTAAATTTTTAGGTGTTTTGTGCAAATAATATCTTAATATTGCAGGACTTACACCAACCTCTTTACGCCTATCATCATTGATGATGATGAGCATGAAGATCCCATTCCCGACGAAAAAAATGATATGCCTTCTGAAGAATTTGAGTGAGTCATAGCCGTTAGAAAATTAACCAGTTCTGTGTTTTCCATTATTACTTCATTCCAAAGTGAGAAGTCACTAAAAAGAACACCTCTGACTGTATATGCCTGTAACTGCCTGCATCAGGTCCAGTTGTTAAGATGTGTGTGTGAGTAGAGTCCGTTGGAATGAAGTTAAAAAATTAAATTTGGTCATTGTTTTAGAGAGTGAGTCTCTCTTGTCCCCGAATTGACATTTGAGTATATTTTTTGTGTACATTAAGTTTCTCACTCCTTTCTTTTTGTCAAGACCCACAGGCAGGCCCGGACTGGCCATCGGGAGAACCGGGAGGTTTCCCGAAGCGCCGGCCTATGATTGGCCTGCTGGCCTGCGTCTCTCTCTCTCTTTTTTTTTTTTTTTTAAGTCTGCCGGTCAGCCGGCGCCGCGGCTATCTGACTTTTTTTTTTCTAAGTCAGAGATGCAGGCCTGGCCAATCAGAGGCCACTCAGGCCAGTAGCATGTGAGGAGGACAAGGCGATTGGTTTGTTTTGATTAACACCCGCCCCAACAGTCCGTATCAACCACACAGACAGCGTGAGGAGGAAGGGGTGTGTGTGACACTGATGCTGCAGTCGCGGTGTGTGTGTAGCGAGCGCCGAGCAGAGAGGGAGAGTCGAGGCTTCGACTAGTACTGTAAACCATGGACCCCAACCCCCCGGGTAAAAAAAGAAAGAAAAGGCGGTGCCGAGAGGGAGAGAGAGAAAAAAAGAAAGGCGCTGGAGGAGGATGCGGCCAAATGCCGTAAACTGACAAATTTATTCAGGCCCCTGCCCCCCCCCAGCCAAGATACCTCTGCAAGTAAGTTATGTAAAAAAACAACAACAACAACAACAACAACAAAAACACTGGTTCTTGAGGTCCAGGGACCTGGGTCCTTGAGGCTGTACACTTTTACACAGTGGGCTATAGGTCCTGGCCATGAAATTAAACAAGCCACTTTTTTATTTACTGTTATCATTCCATTGTTATGTATATAAATACAAGGGCACATTAAGTGAGACATAGGCTACACTATCTTACTGTATGAACTATAGTGTATGGAAAAACACTGTAAGCATATGTTTGCTATTCAAAGGTGGTGATGGTGATGACACAAGTCCTGCTGGTACTTCAGGAGAAGCCAGTGCAGAGCAGTTGGCAGAAGGTACAGAATCATTTCTAGAGCAACAACATGCAAGTTGCAGACATAACACCAACAGGCACTGCCATTTGACATAAATGGCTCTCATTTGTAATACGGTAATAGCTGCCATTCTATTAAGCACTAGTGGTGTTGAATTTTGCTGTCTGTTGCTGACTTGCTGTTATGTATCCCAGCCCTATATTAGAATATGAGTCAATATTATGTGATTGCTTATTAGGAACTATACTCTCGGACTGTATTATACATTGCGTCTATCAGTGTGTGCATGTTCTGTGAACATGTATTCAAAGGCTGTCCCCTCATAGCTGATTAATTGTTTGATTTGGACTTTGTTGTCTTTGTTTATTAGGTTATATTGTAGGCTACACATAAAAATTATGCCAAAGAGGCAGTTGACATTCCACATGATATGATGTTTAAGTAACCTTGGCACTGCGTTAAACCTTTATTCTCTTCTAGTAAGTGTGTTAGTGGATTTTGCTGAGGATTGTTGTGTTACTGTATTTTACCAGCCCGGCCCCAAACACAAAAGTTACTGTATATTCCTAACTTAGTTTGTACATAGGTCCCATATTTGAACTTCTATTTGGAATGCAGTGTGTGTGTGTGTGTGTGTGTGTGTTCGTGCGTGCGTGCATGTGCGTGTACATGCGTGCCAATGCATGTAATTGTGGGAGTGAACGTGCACGTGTGGGCAAGGCCAGGGTGGCCTGGTTACATGACTGACTCCTGGCCTGAAAAAGTCTCCCAGTCCGGCCCTGCCCACAGGTGTGCAGGCAGCCGAAATAATTGCAAATTTGGCACTTGCAATTGACCACAAGACAGTCAGCCGGTTCAATATCTCGAGAGCTGATGTGTGGGATGGAGCTGTCCGTGGATTTCGACACAGCACATACTCTGAATCCAGTGACCTCTTCGTCAAGTTTACCGATGATGCAGGTTCCTTTGAAGAAGGGTTGGATACAGGTGGGCCCAGAAGAGAATTCCTAACGCTTCTCATGAGTCACCTCAGAAATCGCCCCATTTTCGATGGACCTCCCGAAAGACGCTATCTCGTGTACAATTCCACAGGTGGGTTTAGATTGGTGGGCACAGATTGTATTTTTAGAAATTTTAAGTTTTCATTCATTTTAATTTGTTTTTCTTCAGGTGATGTAGATGATGATCATGCAAAATCATTCTTTACCCTCTGAAACAGCTGTCAGGGAAGACGAGTACTTTCTAGCAGGGAAGATGATAGCTGTCTCCATTATGCACGGGGGACCTGCGCCACATTATCTCTCAAAGGACCTTGTTAACTACCTAATAGGGAAGACAACTTTCAACGCCACAGTGGAAGACATAACTGATGAAGAGATAGGGAAAGCTCTGCGTCAGGTAGAAAATGATCTTGACTCATGGACTGAATTTGTTAAGGGGGCACATGAAAATGATTTCAGAAAAAGATAGTATGACTATGCTCAATAGGTCCTAAGGATTGAAATCTTATTATTTCAACGAGAAGTAAAGGCATGTTAGCCTCTTTTTCCCCCTTAGATTGGTATAAACTAAGGAAAAACTTTGACAGAATTTATATCTTTGTATTTCCTACAATAACTGTCTTTTGAATAGGTTCAGGAAGCTGAATCAGAGGAATCTTTGCAAAACGTAATTTTGCAATACAGCACAATGTTCCAGACAGCAGGATGCTTTAGACGCATCAAAGTTCATGAGAGGTATACACTCATAGAGGACTATCTGAGATGGTACATCCTAGGACGCAACCAGATTGCCATTCAGAGGTAAGTTATTTCAGGCTGTTTTTTTTCCCTCTTTTTTTTTTTTTTTAGAAACGATCATCAATAATATCATAGTTTAGTTTTGAACTCACCTTCTCTACTGCTCATCCTCTCCTCCCCTCCTGAGTCGAGTGGGTGGCACCTGGAAGAAGGGGCCCCAAATGAATTCAACCAGCCTTGGGGGGGGGGGGGGTCCCGGCTTTCAAAAGGTTGAGAACCCCTGTCTTACACAATATTTTTCCTTTATAGATTCAAAGAGGGACTGGCCAGTCTGCAGTTTTTGACTGCTCTCCAACAGCATCCAGGCGTGCTGGCTCCTCTTCTGTTTCATTCTTCCAAGGCTCTGACTGCATCAGAAATGGAAAGCTTGTTCCGTCCTGACCGCAGCCTAAGAGGCAGCAACAGGTGGCAGAAGGAGAACCAAACAATTGGATTTTGGGCTGACTTTCTTCTTGATTGCGAGGGTTTGTCAAGGCTTTGTTAGATTAATTGTAGTGTAGTAATATTTATAATTTGTATTTTATCTGATGAAATATGACTAACTAAAATGTTGACTTTTTGTCTTTAGAAAAAGCAACAGCAGTGTCCCTTCAGGATGTACTCATGTTTGCCAGTGGCTTAGCAGCGCTTCCACCAGCTGGAATGACACCCTCTCCAAGCATAGAGTAGAGCTCCTTTTCCAATGGCGAACACCTGCACAAATACGATGAAGCTGCCGCTCTTGGATTCTTACATTGTCTTTAAGACAAACATGGAGTTTGGGATCCAGAATGCTCCAGGATTTGGATGTTTTTAGCTGCCATAGCTACCTTTCATTTTTCTGTTTACCTGTGTGAACGCACCTTATATTTTAGTCCATGCAGCTACATGCACAGTTTAAAGATTCACCTGTGTAAGGACTTGTATATATTTCAGTCTGTGCAGTTATCTATATGCACAGCTTACACATTAATGTAAATAACTGGGTCCTGATCCATGGTTTTCTTTTTGTTGTTGCTCCTTTTTTTCTATCAACAACCCTCTGGTCAGATTTGTACATGGGTCCAGATTATGGATTATGTTGCTGTTGATTGTTTAACAGCTCACTCTTATCAATAGTCAAAAACATATAGTTGTAGACATTGTGAAATGTTTAAATAACTGCTGAACACTACAGTTTTATTCAAAGATGTTTAATAAAGGTACCTAAATTATCTATTACCTATTCATAAATATTTTGAAGAATAATGTAAGAGAGAATCCTTTGATCAAATAATTTAAGTCAAAAATCCATTCCTCCCACCACCAATCACACATATACAGACAACTATACACTTTCTTATGACTGTGAGTCTTAGGGACACATGGCTAGGCACTGAGGAACAGGGGAAATGCCATCTGCAGGGCCATTGACACTGGTAAGAGCAGGAGGATAAGGACTGTGCCATCAACTGGACGGCCATAACTGACAGACGAGCAGACCAACATGGTGGAAAGCCCCGTAACCAGAAGGACCAGTGGGACCCAGGAGTCAGTATTTACAGGCCAGCTATTTGCTTCAGAGTGATGTAAAGGTCAGAGGCTGTCCTCCAGTCATGTGGCTGTTGTAGTCCGTTTTGTTCCACGGCCTGTTGTAGGTATTCCTTCATGTCTTCACTGTAAAAATCAATCTCTTGCCTTGCCTCAGGAAAAACATCCAGCTCTGCATCTTCAACAAAGAATCCACAGTCCCTCGCGCCAAATCTGAAAAATTAGATAAAAAGTATTATGAAGGACTTGGTCATTGCAGAGACAGAGCCTCTAAATACAAGATTATACCAACCTTTACTCCTTAAATTTTTTGTAATGTATATGATGTAAACCAGGGGTTTACCCCCCCCCCCCCCCCCCCAAAAAAAAAAAAAAAAAACAAAGGCCTGTTTCAATGCAGTTGGGAGGGGGCCCCCTCCTCTGGGCGCCACCCACTCCAGGTAGATAGGTAGGTAGGTAGATATATAGATAATATATCCGTCTATCTTGAGAGAAGGAGGAGGGGAGAGGCAGAGGAGAGAGAGAGAAGGAGGGATGAGTAGGAGAGTATGGAGGAGAGGGGACGAGGGATGGGGAGGAGAGAGAGGAGAGCATGGCGGAGAAAGATAAGGAGGACAGAGGAGGGATCAGTAGGAGAGAGGAGGAGGAGAGAAGAGAGGAGGAGAAAATCCCACCAGCATCAACATAAAATCAGCGCAGATTCTTTCTCTCTCCCTCTCTTGCTGCCACTACGAGCTGTTGAGGCGGCTTCTCTTGCCACAGGGGCTAAATACTGCGCTGGTATTGCTCAAACCCTATTTGTTCTACCCCCCCCCCCCTATGGAAAGTGCAGCCCCCCTGGTTAAGAACCACTGATATAAACCTTTACTACCTGTGGGGCAAGAGATATAGCTCATTTGGGATCCCTCCTGGACATGAGGCTGGTCTGCTAGGACGAATCCGGTGCTTGTTCCACAGGTCCATGCATTCATTCAGGTCTTTCTGCAGAACTTTACTGAAGCAAAATCTCAGTAAGCACTGGTGTTCCTGGCTGCCATTGAAAGATCCAGAGTCTCTCAGGTCTCCAAACAAGTCCATCCAAAACTGAGACCTGGAGATACATTAGACATGAAGTTACTTACTTCACACAGATCACAGACAAATCAGAATGAGAATTAACTGATTATCACAAAAACATTCAACCACTGATATAATTAAATTTGGGGCTAGAATCATTTCTATGCATTTTGTATTCATATGAAAAAGTTGAAGAACACCAATTTGAACTGAGCAATGAAGCAAATGCAAAGCTGTTATTGTTATTTAATGTGGATAATACAATGACAGACAGGCGTAAAAATCAGTTAAACACAGTCGATCACTATACAGTTTCTAATGTACTTTTCATCTATCAAACAGAGATTTACCAACCTTCCTCTTCTGAAAAAAGACCACCACGACTCAATGCGCTGATTCCCTGTTGATGAGCCGTAACTGTGACTGGACAAGCCCGCATAGTAGTCCGTATGCCCATGGCGGAGGTTACACTGTATTGCTGCCATTGTTCCATTTTCTGTTCCGAGGTCAGTTCGTAATCTCATTGGAACAACACCAGTACTCTTGACGCAGTTGATGTAGTTGTGAGCGATGACAGATGGATTGTTGTTTGACAGTCCACAAACAAGCCACATGATTCTTTGTGAAAATCCATCTATGCATCCCGAGAGAGCCAGGCCAAATGGTTTGAGTTTGTCGTACCCATCTACATGCCATATATAGTTTGGACCCATGGAGTGGTACGTCCGCCGTGTAAACCTCCTGCGTCTCCTCAAAGCCGTCTGTTGTTGATTCAATTGTCTCAGCAACCTCATTACAACGTCACGTTTAACACGCAGTCGATGTTTTTGTAGTAGGACTTGCCACATAGTCCGATATCCAAACAGTATCCCCGGTCCATCAAGCTCGCTCAGAATTGCGCGCCTCACCTCGGATAGTGGGGAATAGTTACGGCGTCTAAGTAAGCCGGCTTCTTTCAAACGGGTCTTCAGCGTTCGAAGACTCATCTTACGACCGTGAATAGTCGACAACATGTCAACTATCACGTCGTATTGGTGTCCTGCATCAAAATACTGCTTTATAATAGAGAGTTCGGTTTCGCTGTCCATTTCGTCGTTCATGTTCGTCTTCTTCTTGTGTTCGTTTCTGGCGGCGTAGACGGGAAAGCAAGTTTAGTTTCCGGGGCAAGCCTACCTTGTCCAATCAGCGATGTCCGCCGAAGGTAACACTTCCGTTTTGGGATTTCTTTTTTGTGTGTGTTTCCTTTCTTGTGTGTTTGCTTTTTTGTGTTTGCTTTCTTTTTTGTGTTCGTTTTCTTTTTTGTGTTTGCTTTCTTTTTTGTGTTCGTTTTCTTTTTTGTGTTCATTTTCTTTTTTGTGTTCATTTTCTTTTTTGTGTTTGTTTTCTTTTTTGTGTTCATTTTCTTTTTTGTGTTTGCTTTCTTTTTTGTGTTTGTTTTCTTTTTTTGTGCTCATTTTCTTTTTTGTGTTTGTTTTCTTTTTTGTGTGTGTGTTTTCTTTTTTGTGTGTGTGCTTTCTTTTTTGTGTGTGTTTTGTTTTTGCGGTTGCGTTTTGCACTTCAGGGCCACCGTAGTAATGTGCCTGACACAGAAACAAATACTGTAAGTCAAAAACAAACTTTTGGTTATATCACATATCAGTAAATTCATATCTGAGCAATGTAAACATACTGTGTGGCTCAAAGGATGCTGAGTTTGCTGGCAATGTTATATCTGATGATGTTATGGTAAATCCAGAGGCCATTTGTCAGTTATGATCATGTGTTTGACAATACCATTCACTGTGACAGTTTTATGCATTAGAAAAGAGGAGTTATGTCATGTTAATTCATAGCTGTCTGCTTGTGCTCTCATAAGTGTGTCTTTGATGTGCCACAGCCCCTCACACATTGATGTGTTAATGTTCAGTTGACCCAGAGGTAAACATTTTTTCAAAGTGATGGTTTCAGAGGCATGTGGCTGGCTCCTCACATCACATAACTTGAAAACTTGAAAGTACCAGCAGTGCATTCTGGGATTTTAATTTAACTCAGAGTTATTGTGAGTTCTTTTCAAGTTAGAAGCAAGAGAAATGTTTTATACAAATAATCACAGTTATAAATGGTTTACTCTTCATTAATAAGCTCAACTTTATAAATGATGGATTCAGCATTTCTAAATTAGGTATAACATCACTTACCCACCAGTTATTTAGGATTTGTCAGTGGTTTGTAAGATAATTTAGAGAGTATATGTAAATGATGAACAATCTATTTAGATGTACACGTCTGCATGCTCTTACATGTCCACTATTCAGACAGCTCAGTGGAGGAGTCCTCTGATGCTATGTCTGACTCCTCCTCTACTTCATCCTCATCAGAGGAAGACAAGAAAAAGAAGAGGAGGAAGAGGAAGAAGAAGGGGAAAGAGAGAAAGTCCAAGAAGTCAAAGAAAATGAAACCACAGACACGTAAAAGAGGTCAAATATGCTACATGTACTTTCCCCCCTTTTTAATCACTGGGTTTTTGGTTTGGTCCCGTTTAGCTCTAGTACAATTGTTCCTCTCCTAGCTGGTTCTTCTCACATGATGTGACATTCTGCATGTGATTGTTGTTGGTGGTAAATCTATGGTAACAAATCACTTTCTGGATAGAGAGGAATAACCTAGTGAACCATCATTTGTTCTGATCTCAAATCTCATACTGTACAAACTGAATGTGAGTGTGAGACTCCCAAGCTTACGTTGTGTGTGTGTGTTTTAAAGCATATGTGTGTCAATACCTTTTTTTTTTTTTTTTGCTGTTGATAACACTAATTCTTTGTCGTCTAAATTGCAGTCCAAAATCCGGATCAGGCTGTGTCGCGATACAAAAAAATTCTCCGCCTGTTTAGTCGAGGAAGGACAATGTCTGCTGCTTTCAAGCATGTTGGGGTCGACCGGAACACGGTTGTTGTCACTGCTCCAATCGCAGAGCTGTCCATTGCTGCCCCCAGTAAATATAAGGAACTCCTTAAAAGCTACAACAGTCAGGTGAAACTCAGTGGGTTTGCCACACAGTGTGCCACTTCAATTGAGGAGGATCCAGGAATAGTGAACACAGTTAAAGCCTTTAAGATTTCTGGAAAGCTGCTTCCCCTGAAAATAAAGTCAGCCAAATGTTTGAAAGATGGAAGACAAAAAAGTTCATTGTTGAATTGTGACACTGAAATATTTTCTGACTTTATTTTTTGATACAGAAAAAAAATAATTCAGACTATTTTATTTTTTTTATACAGAAATATTTTATTTTATTTTTTGATACGGAAAGATTTTATTTTTTTTAATACAGAAAGATTTTATTTTTTTATACTGAAAGATTTTAGTTTTTAATACAGATAGATTTTATTTTATTTTTTTGAAAGAAACATTTTATTTGTTGTACTTAAACCTCTGTGATCCACTGTTGGTGTTGGCAGGTTTTTATTCAGCCATCCTTACCCTTGTTCGTCTTACATCAACAGAACAGTTGTACAGTTGCAATATGTTGGGAAGTTGCAATAAATATCAAATATCAATGCAATATGTTCTATATCCCTTTGTGTTGTGTCTCTCCTTGGTCTGTTAAGATAACCAAAGCTTTTGTGAGTCTTGAGGCATTGCCATCCTTTAAATCTCATTTGTAAATGCTTTATAAGGCATAGATAGTGCCCACTTTAGATGAGCTCACACAAAATGCTTAATTCACGAGTAGTAAGTGCTTAATAACTGCCTGAATTCATGAATTCCTGCATTAATAATTGTTTATAAGACATCCATTGGAAATGGAATTTGTGAGTTTTTATAAAACATCTACTAACATACTCACTAACCATTAGTACATGTCTGAATAGTGGACATGTAAGAGCATGCAGACGTGTACATCTAAATAGATTGTTCATCATTTACATATACTCTCTAAATTATCTTACAAACCACTGACAAATCCTAAATAACTGGTGGGTAAGTGATGTAATACTTAATTTAGAAATCCTGAATCCATCATTTATATAGTTGAGCTTATTAATGAAGAGTAAACCATTTATAACTGTGATTATAAACCACATACTAATGAGTATTTACGTCAAAAACATGATTTATGAATGATGAATTCAGTGTTTACGCATCCATAACTACTGTGCTTATTAATGATGAGTAAAACATTTTTAACTGTGTTTATAACCTACGTACTAATGAGTGTCCATACGTTATAAATGAAGAATTCAATATTTATTAATGCTTAACTAATGCTTAATAGTGTGTACTAAATAAACACATTTCAAATATAGAAACTGCATGCATGTCTTTGAGATTTTATTTGAAATAGAAAGTGAAATGTCTCTAACCAGTGTGCAAAGAAGCACTAAAGTGCAGTGAAAGATATGAGGAAGCTGAGGTCTGCACTATTAACAGGAATTGAACACTGATTTAAACTTAAACAAACACACTTAAGCAGCATAACGTTATTATGCTGCTATTATTATTATTATTATTTTGACTTGAAGGATCAAAAGGTGAGTTGGACAGCTACACAATGTATGATTTGTATTCTTTATGCACCTGGCCAGCGCTGGCGCCTCACAGCAAGCGGGTCCTGGGTTCGATTTCCGGGTCGGGGTCAAATTCGGGGCTCGTTCTGTGTGGAGTTTGCATGTTCTCCCCGTGTAAGCGTGGGTTCTCTCCGGGTTCTCCGGCTTCCTCCCACAGTCCAAAGACATGCAGGATGGGGATAGGTTAATTGATGACTCTAAATTGCCCGTAGGTGTGAATGTGAGTGTGAATGGTTGTTTGTCTCTACATGTTGGCCCTGTGATAGACTGGCGACCTGTCCAGGGTGTACCCTGCCTTCGCCCAATGACAGCTGGGATCGGCTCCAGCCCCCCCGCGACCCTGAATACAGGATAAGCGGTAGACAATGGATGGATGGATGGATGCACCTGGCTTTGAAACTAATTACATTAATTTTGTATGCAGGATTCCATTTGATTGTTTCAGTACTGCCTTGGACCGGAATTGGCAAGAAGACCCAGAGGACCCCCAGGACCCTCAGGACCCCCAGGACCAGACCAGATAGAAGAGGGAAGCAATGGGTCATTCCGTGTCATGTCATTTCATCAAATGCCTCCCACCTGACCATCTCAGTATGTAAAAATTCTAGTACAAAGACACACTTGTTAATAGGAAAAATCCAAAATGTAGCTGCTTTCAGCATGTTCAACTCATATTCAAGGACTTATTGCCTCTGTAACTACAACTGTGCTACATTTTAATGTTTTCGTAAGGCTAAATTTATCAGTAGCATTTAGTCACATGTAAGTCTTTGGTAAATGGTTAAAAAACAATTGAATTGCCCTGCTGTGATGTTTACTAGTAGGCTAACCCCACCAATATCAGGATTTTAAAAAATCACTGTGACAAATTGAGGCAAAACACCCTCCTGATTTTTTAATATGATTTTAACAAGAATATGATCTTTCAAAAAAAGTAAGTTTGGACCTGATACTTTTTGGAATATGGCTCTGAAGTTAGGCAAAGATGTGTTTACTTCCATTTTGAGCCTTAATATCCGTGAAACTTATCATCTGAGAGAAACCATATTTTGTAGAATGTTTAAGCTAACACCAGAGATAGAGGCAGAAGTGTTCAGATTCAAGATGAATGGCGTGCTCAATTCCTTTTGAGTTTGATTTGGGTGCTCTTCGGTCCAAGGTAGAACGTCTTAGAGGCAGTGTAGAGAAAGAAATCTCTGATGGCCGAGGCACTCCTTAATTAAAATGTCTCTATTTCAAAAATGACATGTCCTAAATGGACAACTTTAAAATGCCCACGCGTAGCGGCATGGGGCCTTCCTCAGGGCATAGTGAAACAGATAGGAAACTGATCTTAAAAAGGCAAAGAGAAGCAGACACACAGGTGCTGACAATCGGTGCTGAAGGTCTGCAGGTAATTACTAGGACACGCCTCTCACACGGTTCTCAGCACTCAAGCTGTTGGTCACAATAATAATCAGAAACACAGGCAACAGATAGCATGCATATGCATACACATATACAGTACATAAACATTTACATATTGACACGACCTGGCTCATAGGCCACGTCAAAAAAGGAGGAAGCACACGGTTTAGAGTTTACAAAAGAAGTATATTTATTTAACTATTCAGAAACTAAACCGAACAGACAACAAAGGAGAAAATGTGCGGTGTGGAAATCAGTAGTCAGTAAGGTGGTGATGTTGTAGGTGGAGAATGTGCTGCGAGGGTGTTGTATGGTGCAAAACGTAGACGAACAAAAAGGTAACGCCACAAGAAGCAAAAACATGCGCTGCCGTCCTCAGGGCCCCTCAACCGGTCAAAGACGGGGCTTTTCACCACCACCACACAGGACACTGGCCAGGTGTCCTGAGTTGCCCTAATTAGAGCCCCATACTCCAATCAGCCCTGGATCTGAGGAGAGAGAGAAGGAGAGAGACTGCCCAGCACAGGCCCTGAAAAGGTACCTACAGGGGCTGTGACAATCACAGTAAAACTATAACCAGTGTTGCAAAATCACAGAAAAGGTCTATAATCTACCTCCTCATTTAGTTTAGTTTAGTTTAGTTTATTTGTTTATTTCGGGCATGTCAGTTAAATCATCATCACACATCATTTTCACATAGTAAAAAATACACATGGCCGAAAGGGAAAGCGGGAGAAGCCAAGGCTTATCTAGTCCCGCCCCCATTACACACAGGATAAAATCATCATCATAATCTTTTCTTTTCATTGCATTTTTCATTTGACATAACTTTTCCTTTTCCTAGTGACATTTGACACAACATGTTACAGCAGTAGGTGGTACAGAGAGCTGAAGTCCAGTGCATACAGATTACGTGTGTGTTTGCACACTTGTCCATATTTATTCATCACAATAGAGCAACAGTCTCAACATGTAGACAAGTCCGAGGGAAAAGAGAAGTAAAAAATAAAAAATAGAAGAATAAAAAAAAATAAATAAATAAAAAAAATAAATAAAAAATAAAGTGTAGTAGTCCAGTGTAGGAGAAGTAAATAATGAAGAAAAAATAAAAAATGAAAAAAAGTAAAAATCAAGATAAAAAATAAAGTCCAGTGTAGGTACTAGTTGTTGAGATGGTGAGAGATGGTGTGGGAGCCCCCCCCTTTTTTTAAATTTTTTTTTTTTTTATGAATCCTCACTGTACTCTGCAGCTTTCGCTGCCCTTGACTTAGCCACTTCCTCCCGGTTATTGGCAACTTCAGCTCGCTTCCGTGACGGGAACTCGCGAAGTGTGGAGAGGTCAGAGCGCATCCCGACCATGGTTGACCGATTGGTCACTATTTCTTCCCGGTTAGTGGCCACTTCAACTCGCACCAGTGCCGTGGAGTCACGAACTGCCGAGATATCAGAGCCCATCCCGACCACAGTAGACCGAGTGGTGGCGTTGTCCGCCCTCACGCTGGTCAGCTCCGTGGCGATCTTTCTCAGTTTCCGATGTAGCATGAAGATTCCACATCCCAAGGCGATCATTCCAGTTGTCATGAACGCGAACACGTACACGTCCTCGACGTCTTCCACATCCAGAGTGGCAAGGCAGATGACCACTTTCCCCAACCATCCATGATGTAGCCGGACATGAAGGTCCCATCCGGACACGCAGGTTCACCAGAACCCGCACGCCGTGTTGAGAACACTCTGTCGATAGCATTCAGTGACCAGCTCAGTAACTCCATCGTGAATTGTAGGAGTAACAGTTGCGCTTGGTATTCATACCTCATTTATCTACACATTGTTGATACTCCCTACCACGTACAACTGACATCACACCATACAGTTTCTTCGGTCCAACTTATTGTTTGGGTACAGAATGTTCATTTGTTATGCTCCCATCCCGTCACAACACCATGTCTACTGATTCGTGTCTCAGACACTTATCAACTTTCATGCAATAATCTATACCGGTCAACGGTTGAATATACATACTTCTTCTTAAAGCCACTTAGTGTTGCTGTTTTTTTGACTTCTTCTTCTAACACATTCCATTGTCTAACCCCTGTGACCGATAAGGAAAAGGATTTTAACGTAGTTCGTACCTTTCTTTGCCTGAAAATCATGTCCCCTCTAAGATTTTGTCTCTCTCTGTGTATGAAGAGATTTTGTAGGTTCTGAGGGAGAGTTCTGTTATAAGCTTTGTATATCATTTGTGCTGTGCGATAGTTTATTAAATCATATAGTTTGAGTATTTTCGATTTGATAAATAAGTGGTTGGTGTGTGCCCTGTAGTTGGCGTAGTGTAAGATTCTCAAGGCTCTTTTTTGGAGAATTAACAAGGGCTGTGTGGAGCCTTTATATGTGTGTCCCCACACCTCTGCACAGTATTGCAGGTGCGGAGAGACTAGTGCGCAGTATAACAGATGAAGTGCTTTTTGATTTAGGATTTTTTGTACTTTCCAAAGTATAGACACACTCCTGGCCAACTTCCTTTTTAATTGTGCTATGTGTGGCTTCCAACTTAACATGTCATCGATAATAACTCCCAGAACCTTATTTTCACGGACCCTCTCAATATTAACTCCGTTTACATGAATGTTGGGTAACACTTTATTTTAAGGTACACCTATTCACCATTAATTAGTTGCTTATTAACATGCAAATTAATAACATATTGGCTCTTAATTAGTCATTATTAAGTACTTATTAATGCCTTATTCTGCATGACCTTATTATACAACCAGTAAGCCATTAACTAAGAGTTTTCCCTCAATAACCTCAGAATTATTGCTTATTAGTAGTAAGTAAGGCAGTTGTCGTATATGAATTACAATCTCAATATGCTTTGCTTAGTATGGACTTTATAAGGTGGTAGTACCACAAGAATAGTTATTCTCCCTTAATACCACATAATGAATATGGTCTGTTCTTACATAACAAAACACAAAACTACAAATGTTAATAGTGTCCAAATAACTCTAAATTAAGTCTTTGTTACTTAGAATATGTTCCCCATACTAAAGTGACATCTTGATCATTACTAACTCACTAATAGTTGAACACTTATTAACCAACACATGTTCCCTAATCTAAAGTTGCCTCCTTTTCACAACTAGTTAATATATTATAGCACATAACTACTGCAATAAACAAGTGATGGGTTACACCTTTGAAAAAATGTATCTATCTGTAGGTTCCCTCTCATTCAGTGGTAGAATAACAAAGACAGCACAAGTACAAATACCTCATTTATTACAGTAAACCACTGGTTCAGGTTTTCCCAAGGCTGACAACAAATACTGCTCCAACAGGTAATGGGGTCTTCCTGAAATGTCAAACACTGACTAGTATCAGTGTACTGTATGTACATTTGTCATACAATGTGGTATCAAAGCAGGTCATAATACAGGTACTCTATTGTTGAAAAACACTGCACAATATAAAGTACAATAATCAGAAAATTATAAAACCTGCACAACTCAACATGACGACTTGTCAAAGGTTATAACAAATATACTGAACTGTACAAACATATACATTTTTCATTTATTGGTTGATTTGAGATGGGACTCCACATATTCATGAACATACAAAAAAACAATTAGGGTGTTAGCAGCAATTACATTGTTGCAAATTGCTCAGCAGGTGACAATGCTAGGCGACGCATTGCCACCTGCTGAGAAAGAAAAGAGAAAGAAGAAAGAAAATAAAAATAAATAAATAATAATGCAGGTGACAATGCTCGGCGACGCATTGCCACTTGCAGGGAAAGAAAAATGAATAAATAAATAAAGAACAAGAAACAATAATAATAATAGAGAAAAAAAATAAAGAAGAAAATAAATAATAATAATAATGATGCAGGGGACAATGCTCGGCGACGCATTGCCACTTGCAGAGAAAGAAAATAAAAATAAAATAATAATAATATCAGATATCTTTATCTACATTTCAGGTTACTGGATATTTTTTCCGAATGTCATGCAAAAGCATTCCAAGTGGTCCGTCACTGTGATGGTTTCCACGCCAATAAGTCCACTCAATTACATCTAAGTGATCCCTCAACAGTTTTTGTGTGCGGTTCCCTCTTTGTCTCCAGATAGTGGACTTGCAAATACCCCAAAATCTCTCCAGGTTTTGTGTATGTGCACCTGTAACAGGGTCAACAAAAAAATCGTGATGGTTGACAGTCAGGTGATTGTAACCTTCATCCTGAAGACGGCGGTAAGACCTCCACCCATCTGAAATGATGGAGCTTCCACGACGAACATGCTTCTTTATTAGAGGCAAGAGATGCCTGGTTGTACGGCGATGCACAATCTTGAGAATGGGTCTCCTCCTGTCATCCTTAATCCCTAGCATTCCGAACACCCAGGAACTCCTGTTGCTTGCCCGTCCTCTGTTGTACTGAAATTCACAAGAGCAAATAAAAATTTAAAATGAGGACAATGATTCTGCAATAATGGTGGGAAATGGGAGAGAATAAATCATAAATCAAAAATTCTCTTTGGAGTAGTGGTGCATGTTTACAAATATTGAACTGTTCTGGGGTGTAGGAATAATGTAGTTTCTTAAAACCGACATTCCCCTCTATTGCATCAATGAACTACAATGTATCTTATTCCATAATGCAGTAGTTACTTCACGAGATACAGGAAATACACCTCCAAGCACCTCAGGCAAAAACAGGTTTTAAATGTGTGTATATTGTCTCTACTGACAGTAGCTGAGTTTAGCACAGACTTAACCAACATCAAATACACATTTTTAGACACAAAATCATGTATTTGGCATCAAAGTAATACTCATACTGTAAGTGTAACTTTCATACCTTTCTTTTATGGCCAAATTTGCTTTCATCGATCATAACAATCTCTGCTCTTTGTCCAACAGTCTGCTTGCCTCTTCTTCTCATTCTTTTCATTCCTGATTTGAACTCTCCGTAGCTTGTCTGCAAGTTTACTCAGAGTTGCAGAACTCCGAGTAATTCCTTCCTGCAGCATGTCCACTTGCCTCAGTCGAAGGCCTTGGGCAAATCTGTAATAGATCAACCAGATAAATATTTCAATGACACAATTTAGAAGTGGGTGGTTAAAACCAATTTCTTAAGTTGTCATTAGTCTTTTTATAACCATAATTATAACCATAATTTCTCATTTTGCAGTCCCATTTGCAGACACAGCAGATACTCATAGCCTGAATATAAGAGTGTATTTAAAGCAGAAGTAAGCGATCCGGTCGTTTTGTCTAACTTCTTGTCAGCCGATGGAGTTAGCAGTCCCCGCCCTCGTCCCTACATTCACGCGCATCCCTTGGTTGCACACACAGAGAGGACCGCCCCTTTATGCCGTTCTCTCTCCTCATTGGATAAAGGTTGTAGGAAAGTTTTCTCCTCGGCTTACAGCAGAGCAGAGTGACTGACAGACCCGTGTTTCAGACCAAACACTCTATGTAAGTGATTGCTGACGGAAGATACTATTTAAGACTTATATTAACACAAACATTCCGCTTACTTCTGCTTGAACCTGACACAACAAATTTCAAAAGCAAAGTAGGGTGAAGAACATTCCCTATAAGACGAGAGGAATGGAATAAAACCTCAAAACTAATGAAATCTGCTTTAAGAAAAAAAAATGGATACTGAGTAAATTAGCAAAGTGAAGTGTCTGTTTAAAAAAGTTAAGTTCTTTTGAAACCATTTCCAGGAACCACCTAAAACCTAAAAATCCACAAAACCTTTGTACTACATTGGACTCTTCGCAACCCAGCACTTATACAATTACACATACTTGAAAATTCAACCGATATTCAGAATTCTTCCCATATACTGTATAAACTCATGTCTCGTATAGCATTGGTTCTTATGACCCACCCCAACCAACAGTATAGTGAAAACATTGAAAGAAAACATTATGGTCCAAGTTAGAGTTTGTCTTTGATGGCTATTGTTATTATACAATGTAAAACCACGCACCTGTAGATGTAATGCATCCACGTATGCAGTCGAAGGTGCGATTTCTCAAATATGGAGCCACTTCGGATGGACCTCGATACCGTTTTCCCTTTGTGACAGGAGTCTCGGCAAATCCTGATGATTAAATCCAAAGGTTAATTTATAAAAACCCATGATACTGATTTCACTAAATACAAATGTAACATAAATGAAGATGAAGAGGGGGACATACAGTATAGGTGTTGAAACAGCTAAGATTGGGATTGGACAAGGTGCACTTGTACTTAGTAGCCCTTGTGATTCACTCCCCCCATGCAATCTCAAAGCACAACAGAACAGTCCTATTTCTAGGCCTACTTGACAAGTAATATCTACAACTGTTACACCTTAAATCGGGTTAGACAGTAAATTTAGCTGTGTCTACTCTACTCACTGTGCCACAGCATGAAAAGGGTGATATCAATCAATTAATCCCTGTCCATGTACAAGTTTAAGCTGATTGGGTGGCATTTATTGAACAATATGACCAGGAATGTGATCTAAAACTGTTTTTTTTTTAAAGGCATTTTTCATTTCAGATGTTGTACACATGTAGAACTTCGTGGAAACATGAGCACCCCTATCTCTACCAAATAAACGGTAGCTTACTTAAAAATTAAAAATTGCAGCTGTGTGATTTGTGACTTTGTAGATGTGACTTATATATTACTACTACTACTAATACTTATATAGCCTATATTTTGTGTGTACATCACTCATAGCTTCTGTCGTAAAATATATGATTTGGCACTGAATTTTAGCAGATACAATTGGATGGCTGCATGCTGCACACTCTCCTATGCATTGCTTACACAAAGAAAATTAATAAATAAGGCACACGTCTAGTTTTTCTACTCACCATGCTGCCTCCTTTTTGTCGTAGGTCCGTTTCAACTTCATAACATGAGAGCAAGACGGGCATTTCATCCATTTTCGAAGTAGGCCTTCTCTCATTAACCATCTGGTGAACTTATAGTTTTCTTTGGGGCACTGTCTAAAATGTATTCGACTCAAAAACTCGTAACTCAACATCTTCTTCTTCTTCTCATAAGTTCTTTCTTTTTTTTCCTTTCTTTTTTTTTTACGAAATGGGTTGGTTTCAACTTCGCAGTCCTGCTTCAAAAAAGGCGCAAAGTGACCCAGTTAATGACCGACAATCTACCTATCCGTAGCCGTGCTCCTCCTCCGATGTTGCTCTCATCCAATCATTGACTGTTACTATGTCGTCATGTGACATCCTCGTCCAATCATCCAAAGGGAGCCGCTCTGGGAGCCACCAGTCCTCTATAGCTGTGTCCCAATTCAGGGTCTGCAGCCTTCGGAGGCTGCATTTGAAGGCCGCTTACGTCACAGAGCTGCGCGAAGGCTGTCCCAATTCGTCTAAATTCGAAGGCTCCTCCAAATGCGGCCGACAAATGTGTCCTCCTTTCCCCCGTATTCAGAGGATGCACCGCTACTATCCTTCGCGGCCTCCCATATCCCAAGATGCTTTGCGCGCCGCTGTTCAACCAACAATGGCGGCGAAAGACGGTAGCAGCACCGGCACCGGCAGCCGGTAAGTAACGGGTTTTTGCTTAACGTCGGACGTTCAAGGGGCCTTAAATCACATTTGAGTGTTAAAATGCGTGAAGTTAATAATGCTAATACGTGTAGCCACCGGAGTGTAGGGCCAGCTACGTGATGTAGCTTAAGGCTGTTGATACGAGCTCAGTTAACGTTAGCCTTTAAACGTAACGTAAGCCTAAAACCCTTCACGTTTAAATGTTACAAGCTCCGATGGTAACTTATATCTTATTGTAACCGTGGAGCTGTTCAGTTAATTTGTTCTCGTTGTAAGTCGTGTAGGCTACAGTCCGCTCCTCTCGCAGCTGAACATATAACGTTAACGATGGGTGGTGAGCCCCGCTGTATTTCTAGGCTGTAAAACTGTAAACGTTTGGATTGAATACAGAGCTGACCGTAGGATCATTATTACTGTTAATATCGTTATTATATCGTACAATCATTTTGCATGTTGACATAACAGGAAATGTGCTTTACATGTCGTTTTGTTGTAGAGAGCAAGGAGCAGACTGAGGATTTGATCAAACTCCGGGTCCCGGATGAGAACGACCACCTGTTGAGGCCAAGAACACAGGGCCACCGACAGCAGCAAGAAAGAGGAAAACGGATGATTGCTGGATTTGATCAGGGAGGACATGAAGTTACAGAGGGAGAGCGGAAAGGAGAGGATGGAGAGACTTTTTAGTTTATTGGCGAGTTCTGTGTTGATTTGTAATTTAAATAGTTAATTAAAAATATTGTATTGTTCCATTTTCTTTTCCAAATATTGTATATAGGTAAATTAAAATCTTATAACCTTGTAACATTATCTGTTCCATTTCTTATTTACAACTAAAGTCAACTTTTGAACTGCTTTTCAGTGACAAGAAAATAATTTATTTTTTGTGTAATTAACAAATATTTACAAAGTTACAATAACTATTGACAAGTGGGTGTTCTTAACATGTAGAACTATTTACAAAAGATCAGCAGAAATAACTATTTACAGAGAACATACAGTATATACAGTATTGACTGAGCAGGAGTCCCTGGTGGTGCTGCTGGACTGGATGGGATGCTAAGGACCCTGGACTCTTCTGGCTCTGTGTGGGACATCATCTGGGAGGTGGGGGGTGTGGGATGCATGTCTCCACTTTCCACCACATCGTCCATCATCGGGGTTTGCAGGGCTGATGCAATCGACGGATGCCATGTCACTAAAATGTTTAAAAGAGAGGCAAGAATAAAATATTGAATTAAGTCGGGGTTATTTGCAGGGTTCGTACACATTTTACTATTCAATTCAATCACTTTATAAGCCAAGGATTTAGACTTAAATTCAAGCACTTTTCAGACCTTGAAAAACAGCATTAAAATTACAGCATTTTCAAAGATTTTACATTTTAAGCACCTGTACGAACCCTGTATTAAGTCTTATGGTTAAATGACATTATCCATGTCAATCTATACTTAATATGGCTTGTCACTTAGCAGTATCATTTATTAACGGGTATATTAATTACCACGTACTACGCTAGCTATGTATGAACATTAATATGGGTTAAAATAACAGCTTTAACGTTACCTCCCCACGGCTCTCTCCCAGCCGGAGATAAACAAGCCGCTTTCCATCATGTTCGTCTGTCGTATTTTTGTTTTGACCGGTGTTTTTCCCGGGCTTGGCCGGCAGAAGTGATGACGTCGCGACGCAATCAGGAAATGCTTCGTAGGTTAGACCGTCCCATTTACCGACGGTTGACCCAGCCTTCGGAGGAGTCTCCGGAGGAGTCTCCGAAGGTGTTGCCTCCGTAGACCGCGAAGGCTGGGTCCTCCGAAGGCTGCAGACCCTGAATTGGGACACAGCTTATGCACCAGTCACGTCAAAGATCCGGAGAAGGTGGCCATTTGCTATTTCGTTCAAGCTTGGAGAGGGAAGAGGGAAATTCGTGTAACAAAAATGGTAAGTTAAGCGCTAGCCTGTTAATTGAAAGTCCCCCTGAGTTTTGTAAGCACATCATAACACCCGTCCCCGGGCCGTTTACATAGTTAAAGAGTAGTAAAGCCTCCCGTTTATCTACAGTGTCGAGGCTAATTAGCTAATGTAATGTTAAGCTAGCTGAATCACGTGCTAGGCTAACTTAATGTTTTAGTATGAACCGGAGATGGGGACTTGGACTCATAGCTTGGACTTGACAAAAAATAAAAGACTTGCGACTTGACTTGACTTGACTTGACTTGACTTGAATGACCAGCCGCCTCAGCTGAATTTCTCACCGGCACGGCACCAGCTCAGTCAGTGTTTTTTTTCCCCCCGGACTTTTTATGCATTTATTTTGAAAGGACCGCTGGACAGTTACTTGAGACTTGCACATGTGTGACTTGATCCTATCTCTGGATGAACCACATTTTATAATGAAAAATAAATTATGCACTATGCAGTCATTGAACAAGAAGAGCTTTTGAATCTTGTGTAGATTATTATTAAGTTACATTTTGCCAGTTATAGTGACATGCATTTATTTATATTTTTACAGCCTAAGGCCAAGAAGAAAATGTCCCTAAAAGTCCCTAAAGATGACTCGATGACAGAGATGACCAAAAATGATCTGGATGGTAATTTTTGTCTTTGTCAACTTTCAAGGAACTGTAATACTTAAATAATTAGCTTGTCCAAATGTGTTTAAACGTTTAAAGTCATATGTTGATTTTGTTATATCTATGCCATGCTGTAGGTCCTGAAGATAAAGGAGATAAAGGCTCTGCTCCAAGTTGCAGCAGCGTAAGCAGCATTGGATCAGGTAATGATTTCTCATTTTCTAGCAGTGTATCTTTGTTGTCTAAAATGAGTTTAATTCCTTGCATGGCTTTTCCACCTGAGATTAAAGTTGTTGGCAGATTTTGTCAGTATACATGTGCTTACAGATCAAATTAAGGCACACACCATATCTGATCCACTACCTTTGTTGCATGCATGTCATTCTCTCTCTGTCTCACTCATTTAATACTGTCAAATCATAATCTTTTTTGTATCCTGCTCTCTTGTTTTTAAGGATCAATTTCCAAAGTAGAGTTCCTAGAAGCCAGGATCCAGTGGCAAGAAAAAATAATAAAGGATCTTGAGCAAGAGCGCAATTTCTTGCGTGAGCAAATCATGGGAAAGAAGAGATCATGTGAGTGATTTGGGAGCAACTTGTATCTGCAAAATATAATGTAATTGTAACTGTTTGATATATTTTCATAACAATCTGATCTTTGTCTCATCTATCCTCTGTTTGATCAAAGCTCAACCAAAAGTATTTACTTTGGAGAACGAGGATGACGATGGCAACATGGATGAAGATGACGTCATCTCCCAATCTTCTCCAGATATCAGTGAGTCCTCGGACAGTGATGTTGTCGTCCAAAGAAGGAAGAAACGTCGGACACAGCCACCTGCATCTGCAACTGTGGCTGTGCCTGGAAAAGCTCATGTAAGAGGTAAGAATGGCATAACTTGAACCACCTGCCCTGTTAGCACCAGGTGGTCATGAAAAATAAGTATTAATAAAAGCGTTGGAAGAGCTGTTATGAATATGTCCTGAAGTAATTATGAGGCAAAAAATATAGATCTTCAGTTCTAGATTCTGAATATACTAGGAATTTGATGATAAATAAAAAAATTTGGCTTTCATCAAGAATAAAGCTCCATTTTATTATTATCCAACATCAAATGCTAGAAAGATTTGTCTCTCAGATGAGCAGATTCTTCAATTCCTAAAATATGCTTTGACCTTCCCGTGTTCTTTGTTTTATATATTTTTCAGTGAAAGGGCCAGCTGAGGTTATCAGGAGATATAAAAAAGTCTTGAAAAGCTTAAGCAAAGTCCGCACCATGACTGAAGCCTTCAGAATCAATGGCGTGGACCGGGGAACCATCAAGATGACTGCTGCAATTGCAGAGCTCAGCATTGTGGATCCTGCAACCTTCAACACCCTGAAGTATGATCCTGCAACTGAGACCCTGCAGTCCTTTGCTAAGAGGTGTGCAACGCACATAACCCCTGAGAAGAAGAGCATTATAGAGGACATGAAGGGCAAATGTCAACTCCTCCCTTTGTTGATGAAATATTAAGATACAAGTTTAAGCTGTTCTAACCTTTGACTTTTAGCTCATGTTGTTGTTCATGTTGAGCTGTGCAATTTCAATTGTATTTTTTTTTTCTTTATATTGTGCAGTGTTTTTCAACAACCTGTATTATCTATAGTATGACCAAGTTCGAGCAGTATTTGTTGTCAGCCTTGGGAAAACGTGATAGATACATTGACCCTGTTACAGGTGCACATACACAAAACCTGGAGAGATTTTGAGGTATTTGCAAGTCCACCATCAACAAAGAGGGAACCACACACAAAAACTGTTAAGGGATCACTTAGATGTAATTGAGTGAAATGTAGATAAAGATATCTATATTATATTTATATGTTTGTACAGTTCAGTATATTTGTTATAACCTTTGACAAGTCGTCATGTTGAGTTGTGCAGGTTTTATAATTTTCTGATTATTGTACTTTATATTGTGCAGTGTTTTTCAACAATAGAGTACCTGTATTATGACCTGCTTTGATACCATATTGTATGACATATTTACATACAGTACACTGATACTAGTCAGTGTTTGACATTTCAGGAAGACCCCATTACCTGTTGGAGCAGTATTTGTTGTCAGCCTTGGGAAAACCTGAACCAGTGGTTTACTGTAATAAATGAGGTATTTGTACTTGTGCTGTCTTTGTTATTCTACCACTGAATGAGAGGGAACCTACAGATAGATACATTTTTTCAAAGGTGTAACCCATCACTTGTTTATTGCAGTAGTTATATGCTATAATATATTAACTAGTTGTGAAAAGGAGGCAACTTTAGATTAGGGAACATGTGTTGGTTAATAAGTGTTCAACTATTAGTGAGTTAGTAATGATCAAGATGTCACTTTAGTATGGGGAACATATTCTAAGTAACAAAGACTTAATTTAGAGTTATTTGGACACTATTAACATTGGTAGTTTTGTGTTTTGTTATGTAAGAACAGACCATATTCATTATGTGGTATTAAGGGAGAATAACTATTCTTGTGGTACTACCACCTTATAAAGTCCATACTAAGCAAAGCATATTGAGATTGTAATTCATATATGACAACTTCCTTACTTACTACTAATAAGCAATAATTCTGAGGTTATTGAGGGAAAACTCTTAGTTAATGGCTTACTGGTTGTATAATAAGGTCATGCAGAATAAGGCATTAATAAGTACTTAATAATGACTAATTAAGAGCCAATATGTTACTAATTTGCATGTTAATAAGCAACTAATTAATGGTGAATAGGTGTACCTTAAAATAAAGTGTTACCGAATGTTGGGATTGTTATTGCAGCCTCTCTTACAGTATAGCATGTATTTAGTTTTACCAAGATTTAGAGATAATTTATTTGTATTAAACCACACTTGAAGTTTGGCCATTTCCTGATTTACTGTTCCCACAAGTTGGTTCAAGTCACTTCCCGAGCAGAAAATATTTGTGTCATCCGCGAATACTATTAATTTCAGAGTATCTGACACTTTACATATATCATTTATGTATAAGATAAACAGCTTTGGACCCAGAACTGACCCCTGTGGGACCCCACAGACTATGTCCAAGTTCATTGATGTGTTATCCCCAATTTTAACATATTGGGATCTCTTGTGTAGATAACTCTTGACCCACTGCAATGTTACACCCCTAAGGCCATATCTCTCCAGTTTAGCCATTAAAATATCATGGTCTACAGTGTCAAAAGCTTTTTTCAGGTCTATGAAAATTCCTATGGAATAATGTTTTTGGTCAATAGCGTCGGTGATGATTTCCACAGACTCTGCTAAAGCTTGAGCAGTCGAGTGGTTCCTTCTGAAGCCGTATTGGCTGTCATATAACAGTTTATGTTTGTTGATGAAGTTATCGAGCCTATTGTTGAATAGCTTCTCTAGGATTTTTGACAATTGTGGCAGTATAGATATTGGTCTGTAATTTGTAAACTCGTGTGTGTCACCGTTCTTAAACAGTGGCACAACCTTGGCAACTTTCATTTTATTAGGAAACGTCCCAGTTTGAAATGACAGATTGAAAATGTAGGTCAGGGGTGAAATGATTCCATCTAATACCTCCTTGATTAATCTCATGTCTAAGTCGTCAGCGTCAGTGGAGGTTTTGGCAACGCATAAGTTGACCAGGGGTCCGTTTCACAAAGCAGGTTTAGTGAAAACCTTGAGTTAGTTAACCCTGAGATGAGGGAAACTCTGGTTTTTCGGTTTCACAAAGCCAGTTCAGCATAAATCTGGGTCAGTTACCGGGTAACATGCTCCGTGAAACTAACCTGCTCCCTAGCAGGTTTGCTTCAACAAACCGTGAGTTTCTCCCTACATGTCTCCGCCTTTTTCCGGAATCTGAACCAACTCTGAAAAATTGTGCCGTCCTTTCATCGTCAACCTAATCGATACGGAAATAAAAGTGATTCTAGCAGCTTTGCGTCGGGAGAGGATTTTGATTACCTTTCCTTCCAAACACATTAGATATTATCTAAACAATATTCTCCGACATTTTCAACATATCGCGGACATAATCCGCAACCAGATTCTTTGCGGAGGTCGTGTTTTTGCGAACGGGAGATTTATGAAATGTTTAAATACATTCCTGTGTTGAAATACCTGCTTATATTTACTGTTTAATATGTGAAATATGATTAAAATCATATGCCTTAGACAACGTATTTGCGCAATATTCTTCTGCTTAATTTTCAACTGAAGCCACTTTCTTTCTGTGCCTGGGGGGATTACACCCAATAAAAATGATGATTTATTTGTTGCGCTACTTTGTGAACTACGGGAATCGTGCCACTGTCTCCTGCACCGTAGTCAGCGTTGCTAACCATTACACCACAGTGCCGCTCTCGAATTCTGAAAATAAAGAGTTATTACCTTTAGATCAATAGACTGTTTCATTAAGTTATACACATTAGATCGGGCAGTAGTTGTCTGCCACGCCAACTATCGCTACTTTGCTGCAGTTACGTTGCTCCGCTTTCTCAGGATGAGCTCGTTTTCTACATAAACACTCGGTAATATCTAATGACGCTCTCCCCGTTGCCATGGTGAATCGTAGTATCGGAGCTCCATTGATGATGGCTTTATAGAGTCGGCAGGCACGCGCGTAACTCAGAGTTTACATACTCAGAGTTGACTGAACTAATTCAAAACCACTGTTCTGAAACCGAAAACTCAGAGTTTCCCATCTCAGAGTTGTTCAACTCAGAGTTCAGGGTTAGGTTCAGAGTTGGTTGAACCTGCTTTGTGAAACGGGCCCCAGGTGTCTTATCTCTGTGTCCTTCACTGATGTGAGAAACATTGAGCTGGGATTTCTGTCTCCATCCTTATCAAAATGACTCCAAGGCAAGGATGATTCAGGGATGTTATTCGCTAGTTCCGTCCCGATGTTAACAAAGAAATGGTTGAAACCATTTGCAATGACCTCCGGGTTAACCTCCTGTGTGCTGTTTATCTTAAAGTAGGGAGGGTAGTTTGGTTTTTTACTTTTATTATTAGTCACATTGTTTAAAATATCCCATAATTTTTTTGTGTACTCCATGTTTTCTGCAAGTAAATTGCTGTAATATTCTTTCTTGCGTTCATTAAGAATGGTATTTAATTTATTTCTATATCGTTTGTATCTCACTTCTGACTGAGCCGTCCTTGATTTAATGAACTGTCTGTACAGAGTATTTTTTTTCCTGCAGGCATTTATCAGTGTTTTCGTAAGCCAAGGTTTCTGTTCCTTCTTCCGTTTTGGATGACTCCTTTTCATAGGACAGTGTCTGTCGTACAGTGTTTTAAATGTTTGCAAAAAAGAATCATATGAATCATTTACATCTGTTACATTGTAAACATTATTCCAGTTTTGTCTAAGTAGCTCATTTTTCAGCGCATTCATTCCTTCTTCAGTTCTGACCCTTATGTATAAGTTTTTGTTCGGAGGTTGGCCCACAGTAAATTTGCAGTCATAGATAGCAAAGATAGGTAGGTGGTCACTTATATCATTTATCATGAGTCCACTTGTTGTGTCAGTAACGTTAGTAAAGATATTATCAATCAGAGTAGCACTGTGTGTAGTGATCCTGCTAGGGCGTGTGATGAGAGGTTGTAAGCCCATCGTATACATCATGTTAGTGAACTCATCAATTTCCGTGTTTTGTTTTGGGTTGATTAAGTCGATATTAAAGTCACCACAGATAAAAACTCTCTTCTGGCTTGTTTCAGAAAATATCTCACCCACACATTCATTGAAGTCTACTATTTTCGAGTCAGGTGCTCTGTACACACAGCTTATAACTATATTTTTACCTTTCGTTACACAGATTTCAATTGTCACACATTCCAGCAAATGATCCACAGCTTTAGACATATTTTGTACTGTCTCATACTTGGTGTTACTGTCAATGAATAAGGCTACTCCACCTCCACGTTTGCTCCTCCTGTTAATACATACAAGATTATATCCATCCAGGAAAAAATCTGTGCCTTTGTCTTCATTAATCCATGTTTCTGACACCGCGATGATGGTGAAAGGGTTTTTGAAGTGATTTAGATATTCCTTGATGTGGACAAAGTTGGTGTATAGACTCCTGCTATTAAAGTGGATTAGAGACAGTTTCCCATCCATCTCAGTGCTATCATTGTATTGAACTTCAGTGTAGTACTGACATTTCCCAGTTCTGTTGGAATAGAAGTGGTTGTCCGGGTCAATTCCGTCATTCGGGTCAGATAAGGTATCCGATAAGGTATAATCCACATGTCGATTTGAAGTAAATTCCACACTTCCCTGCTCAGCAATACGTTCAGATATGCCCATCAATCTTTCAGACCGTGTAAGAACCGTTGAACTTTGCTGTGTTGTAGTTTGGGAGTGTTTGTGAGCCATACCTTAGTTGTCGTATTTGTCCAGCTCATCCTTACTCCTGATCTGGATTACTTTGACTTCTTCTGCTGATCCTCCCTGTGTTTTGATGTAGATTCTGCAGTTTGCCGTCCAGGTGTGTTGTATCTTGCCATCCTTCCTCAGTTGACGAGCTCTTCTGGCGATGTCTGCGTTCTTTTTTGTGAGGTTCTCGTTGATGTAGACGTTCAAGCCTTTTAGCTTCCTGCCCTGCCTCAGCAGTGCAGTCTTGAATTTTCTGTTGGTGAATCTCAGCACAACAGCTCGAGTTGCAGACTCTTTCCTTCGGGGTAAGAGGTGACATACTTCAACGTTGTTGAAGTTCACCTCGATGTCTTTGCCAGTCAAGAACGCGGCCACCTGCATCTCCACAGATTTAATCTCAGATTCATCCGGCTCAGGGTTTGCAGCCGCAACCGCCTTTGCATAAGTTGGAGGCTTGATTTTGAGACCAGTCACAATCACTTCATTCAGTTTACCCTGTTGGTCCAGCTCCTCCACTCTGTTCCCCAGCTCCTTTATCAACTCGTCTTTATCCGCAACCTCCTCCCGGAGTTGTTTGACTTCAGCCATCAACTTTTGGAGAGGTTCCATCTTTTTCTTCATGTCTTTCATGTCTGTCTTCATGTCTTTCAGCTCCGCCATCATCCGTTCTTCAGCCCTCTTGTCATTCTCCACCAGCTCATCCTTCATTGCCTCCAGGCTTCCCTTCATTGCCTCCAGGCTTTCGGTCAATAAGTCCAATTTAGAGTCAGTTTCACCGTGGTTTTTCTTCGGCGGCGGCATTGTCACACTTTTATTTTAAGTACAAGAATAAGTTATCTTGTTTTTGTCTCGGAGCGCTCTCTGCTGCTGCTGCTGCTGCTGCTGCTGCTGCTCTCAAGGCGACACCTCTGATAAGACGTGACCAACAAGGAGTCAAGGAGTCCTTGGACCAAAGAGCACCCAAATCAAACTCAAAAGGAATTGAGCACGCCATTCATCTTGAATCTGAACAGTATCTTTTTGGTCGTTACAAGGTTGACCTTTGTTGGCTTGTTGCTCCACTCGAAGAAGTGAGTGTTCCTGTTTAATTTGTGATTATTGATTGTCACAAAATATGACTGATACAAAAGCAAACTCCTTTTCATACTCCACTGAGGAGGGCAAGAACATTGTGGTACCTGACTCCCTTCTGGCTGAAGTTTCTCCACATGAGGTTTCCAACATCATTTATATTCTGATTTGAAAAGACTCTCTGAGAAAGACATTCGACTCCATTGGCATAACCATCACCTTGTCGGATTATTGGAGAGAAAAACGCATTCCAAGGGGGCTGCGCATTAAGAAATTTCCCTCCTTTGGTTTAGAGGATGTTGTTTTTTGAGAGAAGTGGGAGGCCATCCTAAATAAATGCTCTCTTGATCTCATCTTGTTAATTATCGAGCAAACAAAAAAAGAAAGAGAACAAGTGCAGGAGAGAATAAGTGAACTGAGAGAAGAAATATCAAAAGCAAAAGATGACATACAAGCAACCCCATTTGAAGATAAACTACGATAGACTTTATTGATCCCACATCGGGGAAATTCACTTGTCAGTAGCAAGAGATGTTCAAGCAATAAAAAAACAACACAATAAAAACAATAAAATACTGGTATAAAAAAATAGACAGACAAAAGACAAGAGGATTTAGATTAATAAAGATATAGAGAAGCAATGGGCTATGTACATTATATACAGAAGGTTATTTACGTTATATACTATGAAAAGTGTGGAGAAATATTGCATGTTAGGGCTCTGTAGGGTAAAATATAAATATGAATTAAAAAAAATTGTATACAGGTATAATATTGCACATGATAATTGCATTGATGCTGTAGTAGTAGGTGCTAGATGGAAGAGGTAGTAGAGGTGGAATAGTGCAAAGGTATATAGACAACGGGTTATAGGTTAAAACAGTACAAGCTGAAAAAATTCAGGGGGGTTGCCAGAGACTACAAAGATGGCAACGTCTACCAATGGAAAGAAACTACAAGACCACAACGCCGTCAACGAGTCGTGTCCTTCAACCTAAGCACAAGTGGAGAGGAATCTGATGCTACACACGTCTGAGGATTTTTTGGAGGACCAACCACACTCAACAGCTCGAGGTCGACAACCGACTTGGAAGGGAGGTAGAAGAAAAAAAACAGAAGGGGGAGATGTCGGTCAAGCTCTTCAAAAAACACGATGGAATCTTCGGAACCAAAAGAAGAATGCACGGTAATTAACATCTCTAAAAGCACATTAACTCAAGACTCTGTGAATGTGCTATCGAAAGGATTGACTTTTTCCCCTACAAGTGAAGCAAATGCATTTAAAAAGCTAAGGTGGACCTCTTTAGGTTCTATAGAAACCTTCATTTGAAGGCATGGTATCATCAGCCGAATAAACTTTTGAATAGCACACCTGAATTGAACTGATTCCAATCATGATGCCAAGAGACATTTTAAGCCTAAATCTTACTTTATGCCTATGAGCTCTAATCCCACCTTGATTGCTTTTACCAAAAAGGTTTCTCATGACATAGACAACATGTTTGACAAAAGACAGAACAGAGTAAAAAACAATCTCTCAAAATGCGAAAGAGATGCACTGAATTCTCTAACAAAAAATTAGCAGATAATAATAAAGCCTGCTGACAAAGGGGGTGCAGTGGTAGTAATGGATAAAAGTTCATATGTTATTGAAGCTCAAAGACAACTGGGAAATAATATCTATTATGAACAATTGCAGAGAAATCCAATTGTAAAAATGAAAAATTAACTAAGGGACATTTTATCCTTTGGTAGAGACCAAAACTGGATCTCAGACAATGAATTTGCTTTTTTGATGAATGAGAATCCCCAAATGCCATGTTTTTACATGTTGCCTAAGATTCATAAGAATTTAGAACAACCTGAGGGTAGACCCATTATCTCAGGTAATGGATCTTTGACTGAGCCCTGCTCCCAATTTGTGGACTTTTTTATAAAACCTCTTGTGCGGGATCTCCCTTCCTTCATTGAAGATACTACTGATGTACTATGTAAACTTATGAGTATGATGAATGTCACAAATTGTTATTTGGTGACTCTAGATGTAGCCTCCTTATATACCAATATTGACCACCAGGAAGGCCTATTAGCCCTACAACATTATTTGTCACATAGGTCTGATATACGTCACCACCCAACCATTTTTTACTTTCTCTCACAGAATGGACTTTACATAACAATGTGTTCCTCTTCCAAGACAATTTCTTTAGACAGCTCAAGGGCACAGCGATGGGTGCATGTTTTGCTCCTAGTTATGCCAATTTATTTTTAGGTCACTGGGAAGAGCAATATATATAATCGATCTAGTAACAAATTCTGTGACAAGATAGTATTTTGGGGACGCTTTATCGATGACATCCTCTTTATTTGGTCTGGGAATGAGGAAGAACTCTTGCAGTTTCATGAGTACATCAATACAACTAATCCAAATATAAAACTGTGAATTGAACATTCAAAAACATCTATTAATTTCTTGGATTTGACGATTTCCATAGATGGCAATAATCTTTTGCACACAACAATATATAGGAAAAACACAGATAATAACACTTTGTTGAGGGCTGACAGCTTCCATCCAAGGAGTCTAAAAGAAAACATTCCCTTTGGACAATTTCAGCGTCTTAGACGCATCTGCAACAATGACTCTTATTTTGAAATGCAGGCTCAAGACATGAAATTAAGGTTCAGGGCTAGGGGCTACTCACCAATGATAATAGAAAATGCAAAAATAAAAGCACGCTCTATAACACGCTCTGACCTACTAAAGAAGAAAAAGAGGAGGAAAGACATGACTAAAAACAACTCTGTCTTTGTTACCCAATATAGCAGTAGTGCCTCTGAAATGAATCAAATAATCAAGTCCAATTGGGGGTTAATTCATAGTGATCCTATTCTGAAAGATGTTTTTCCTGAGCCACCTATGACTGTGTTCAAGAAGGCACCATCAATAAGAAACAAACTTGTAAGAAGTTACCTTCCAGGTCCTAAACAAAAAACATGGCTAGAAAAAGGGTTGTGGGGGACTTATAGGTGTGGTTCTTGCAATCATTGTGAGGGTGTCATTCAAAGCAAGACATTTTGTGATCTGAGAACACAGAGATAATTCAAAACTAATGGTTTTATTAACTGCAACTCTGAATATGTAGTCTACCGCCTACAATGCCCATGTGGGTGTTTCTATGTGAGCAGGACTAAAAGAAAACTAAAAGAACGGTTTTATGAACACAAATACGCAATCCGAGTCAACAACGAAGATTACCCTATGGCCAAACAGATGAGGTATGTAGAGTTTTTAATAAAATTGATCCCAGGAAAGCACCAGGCCCTGATCAAATAAGTGGAAGGGTGCAGTACCCTGGTGGTAGAGGTGTAGTGAACAACTTAGCCTTTTTTGGTCAGCTGTTTCAAAAGTCCCTAGATACACACTATATTCCTGAAGGCTGGAAATCTTCGCTTATAGTACCAGTACCTAAGGTGGCAAGACCATCTAAACTCGAGCTAGGTCATTTACACCATGACATCCAGCCAAATACCCCCTCAGAAGCAGTTTTAGCGATGGTCAACATTGGTCAAGATAGGGCTATCAGCCGAATGGCTTAGTACTGGCGCGATGGTACATTTTGTATATCTCGTAAATTACCCCACTAATAATGCATGGAATGTTACCAAACTTCTGCAGTAGTACACGTAGGGTCTGTACTCACAAAACGAGGCATTTGAAAGTTTGTAAGTACACCAGGAGTTTATTTAAAAGAACACTTGCCTGATAGCTTATATCCTCTGCTGCTAACGCTACCGCTGCGTAGACGCCACTTCCGTGTGTACCCAGCTGTTTCTGTCACGTGAGTTTCACATGAGTGTATGAAAAAGTTTTGCTGAATTTTTTATAAATGCTTGTATTGTTGTCAACAAGTGTTGACAAGTGTGCCACCAGAAGGGAATAATGTCCTACTCTTGCCCTGATGAAACAGACAATAATCCCAATTTCCATCTCTGATGCACCAGATGGAAGAGCTGTTAGAGACATGATCCTTGTAGGAGCCACCTTTTAAGTTAGTGTCTTGTGCAAGTTTTATTTTGACCACAAGGGTGCAGTACCTTTTTCTTTTGTTTGTTTGACACCCAGCAGTGGCCCAGCTGCCTAAAATGAGTGGTGATTAGTTCGAGTTGGATGGTGATGGGTTCACACAGTTCTTACCGAAAGCCAGAGGAAAGCCAGGAACTTTTCTGTTTGTTAATAACCTTTTTTGTTTAGGATTAAAGTTCCCAAGCTTAATGTTGGAGTGGATTTGTTGATTGGCACAAATTCCCCAAAGCTTTTGGAACCTTGGGAAATTATTAACAGCTGTAGTGATGGACCCTACGCTGTTTGAACCCTATTGGGATGGGTGGTGACATTTACATTTACATTTAGGTCATTTAGCAGACGCTTTTGTCCAAAGCGACTTACAATAAGTACATTTGTCAAAAGAAGGAAACAAAGAAACCACGACGTATCATTGCCGATGCAGTAAGAGCTAAAAATAGAACAAGTGTTAGGTCCTCATCTGAGTAAAGTAGTACTTCAAGAGTAACAGTGCTACGATCCGAGTTTTTTTTTTTTTTTTTTTTTTTTTTTTTTTTTTTTTTGCGGGGGGGGGGGGTCGAGGGAGGGTGTTAGTGGGTCATGCTATGTAGAGTCGAGGTGAAGTCTGAACAGGTGAGTCTTGAGCCTTTTTCGGAAGATGGCAAATGACTCTGCTGTCCTGATATTGGTCGGGAGTTCGTTCCACCACTGAGGCGCCAGAACAGAGAAGAGTCTGGACTTTGCTGAGCGACATTTGTTTGATTTCAGCGATGGTGGTACCAGCCGGCCAGCTGAAGTAGAGGAGCGGAGTGCTCGCTTCGGGGCATGAGGTTTGACCAGTGTTTGAAGGTAGGCAGGTGCCGTTCCATTGATGGCCCTGAAGGCCAGTGTCATCGTCTTGAATTGGATGCGTGCTGCAACAGGGAGCCAGTGGAGGTCACGGAGGAGGGGGGTCACGTGGGAGAATTTGGGTAGGTTGAAGATAAGGCGTGCTGCAGCGTTCTGGATACGCTGCAATGGTTTAATCGCATAGGCCGGGAGTCCGGCCAGGAGAGAGTTGCAGTAGTCAAGGCGGGAGATGACCAGTGCTTGGACCAAGAGCTGCGTTGCATCCTTTGTGAGGAAGGTCCGAATCCTGCGGATATTGTAGAGGGCAAATCTGCAGGATCGGGCCACAGCAGTGATGTTGGGGGTGCAGGATAGTTGGTCATCGAGGATTACACCCAGGTTCCTCGCAGTTGAGGAAGGAAATACTGTGATGCCCTCAACAGTGACCGACAGGTCCATGCGAGGGCAGTCTTTCCCTGGGATGAAGAGGAGTTCGGTTTTATTCAGGTTAAGCTTGAGGTGATGTGCAGTTGTCCAGACAGAGATGTCAGCCAGACAGTCCGAGATGCGAGTTGCAATGTGAGCGTCAGAGGACGGGGGAAAAGAGAGGAACAGCTGGGTGTCATCAGCGTAGCAATGGTAGGAGAATCCATGCGATGTGATAACAGAACCTAGTGATCTGGTGTATAGTGAGAACAGAAGCGGTCCTAATACTGAGCCTTGAGGGACACCCCTCAAGGCTCAGTATTGGTATAGTATAACAACAGTATATGGTGAACGTCCCATTTAGAGGAAGTGGAAGTGATACAGGGAAGAATGGCTGCCCTATTGTCACTGTCAATAGGATATCCATTGATAAAGTGGAACAGCTGCTGATTAAACAATACAACCAAGACTTCAATGAAAGGTCATGTGATGACATTTTAATGTCAAGAGAGGATATGCGATTTCTCCAGATCATGGAAAAAACAACTCGTCTTGAACACAACCACTACTGTGTTGACTTGCCCTTTAAGGTTGATGATGTCATAATGCCAAACAATCGGTGCATTGCTGAACAACGTGTTATGAGCTTGAAAAGAAAGTTTCAGAGGAGCAAGGAATATCATCAGGAGTATGTGCACTTCCTTGATGATGTCAAAATGGTTATGCGGAGCTTCCGAATGAAGGTTCATATTTTTGGGGCAACGTCTTCACCGAGCTGCACCAATTATGCATTAAAGAGAGTTGCTGATGACAACATGGCTCATTACAGTGACGAAGTGTTACAGACCATCAAACAAAACTGTGGCAGTGTTAATTTCGTTAACGAAAACTATGACGAAATATGTTCGTCAAAAGCATTTTTTCTATGACTAAGACGAGACGATGACGAGCTAAAAATAGATCCTTGATGATAAAAACTATGACGATATGTCTGCTTCGTTTTCGTTAACGAGACGGGACGGGACTAAAATGTTAATGGTGTGTTCTACAGACATTAAAAAAAAACATGCGTTTTTTTTCCTCTTAAACTAGAGAAACAGGGCCAAACAACGGTACCCTGCTTGCCCATGTGAGCGATTTATTTCTGGCAACAAAACAAATGCGTAAATTTGTAAAGATGTGACTAGATGTCTCCTCGTCTCCGTGGCGCATTTCTCCGTTTTGTTTATGTATATCGATCATTATTTTCATCCGCCATCTTGCTAGTGATGTATAGAGTTACGTTTATGCATCGGACGCTCGTATTGGCTCCCATAGCGGCTTTTACAGCCAATCGGAAAGCCTGATTTACGCTTGGCCGTGAGTTGTTGTGTTTGCTCAAACGGGAGACACGGAGGAGGTCAAAGCAGAGCAAATGACGGTCAAAGAGTTATTGTAGTGATAGAGAAAGTTAAATACATAAATGGCACAGAAGAAGTACACTATATACACACATATTTAGGGCAGGGAGTGGAAAGGACCATTCCTGGCAACAAAACCGCCCATGGACACTACCCAAAATAATATCCATATTTCATAGACAGAAGCAGCTAGAGTCCTGTTGTAATAGCTCGCCACATGCAGCCCATAGGAAAAGAATGAGACAACAGATTCAACATAGGCCAAGTTATGGACCGGCAGCTTAAAGCAGACACATGGGGGCAGCAGTGCTAAAATGTGACTAAAAGTAATGTGTAAAAGTTGACTAAAACTAGACTAAAACTGTGAAGGTAAACAATGACTAAAATGTGACGAAAACTAATAAGCATTTTCATCTAAAGACTAAGACTAAATCTAAAATAGCTGCCAAAATTAACACTGCTACGTGGATGATTGTTTAAAGTCTGTGTCCTCAGAACAAGAAGCTTTGCAGATGGTACAAGATCTCACTTTTGCTTTCGGCTTTCGGCTCTCAAAGTGGATGAGCAATAGTCGAGCAGTTATAGCAAGCATCCCTGAAGAAGATCGTTCTAAAGCATCCAAAGAGCTCAATTTGGATAAAGACAACTTACCTGTAGAAAGAGCTCTTGGGTTGGACTGGTGTGCAGAATCAGACATGTTCATGTTCAAGATTGCACTTGAAAGTCGTCCGTGTACACGTGGAATTTTGTCAGTGGTTAATTCTATCTACGATCCTCTAGGATTCTTGTCACCATTCACACTGCCTCCCAAGCTGATGCTACAAGAGCTGTGCAAAAGAAAAATTGGTTGGAATGACAAAAGATCACAAACCTTTTCACAGAAGTGGACACAGTGGCTGACAAATCTTCATAAACTGTCACTGTTAAAGGTGGAACGGTGTATTAAGCCGAAGGACTTTGGAAAGATAAGCAATGCACAGCTGCATCACTTCTCGGATGCTAGTGAAAATGGATATGGCACTGTTTCTTATCTGAGACTGAAAGGCATCTCTAAAGAAGTAAACATTGCTTTCATGGTATGAAAGTCCAGAGTTGCTCTCATGAAACGAACCACATACCCAGACTTGAACTTACAGCTGCTGTATTAGCTGTCAGACTGGACAAGATGATCACAAAGGAGCTTCAACTGGAATTGGACCAGTCAATTTTCTGGACCGATAGCACAACTGTGCTTAACTACATTTCAAGTGAAACAAAGAGATTCCACACATTTGTAGCAAACAGAGTGGCTGTTATACGGGAAGCTACAGAAGTGGCCCAATGGAGATACATAGGATCTAAGCAGAACCCTGCTGATAAAGGCCTCAAGAGGACTGTCACTAGATGATTTTCTAAAACGTGAGCGATGGCTCAAAGGACCAGAGTTTCTGCTGACTGATGAAAGAAATTGGCCAAAACAGAAGGTGAACAAACCTGTTGTCACCCTAGATGACCCTGACGTCAAACGAGACGTCATGGTTAATGCTTGTGTTGTTGATGATCCATCCAGTGCTACGAACAAGCTTCTCAACTATTTTGCCGATTGTGAAAAACTGAAAACTTCAGTCGCCTGGTTTTTGAAGTTAAAACATCTGCTTCAAGAACGAAGGAAACAAGGTAAATCACCTCATGAACACTCATGCAATAAAGACAAAGGACATCAGAAATGCAAAGCAAAGACAATATTGACCCGGGATGATTTACATCATGCAGAACTGGAAATTGTTCACCTCTGTCAACAGCAAAGATTTCAAACGGAAATCTCACTCTTGGAGAAAGGAGCTTCATCGGTGCAGACCAACAGTGACATCTACAGGTTGGATCCTGTACTCCAAGATGGGCTGTTGAGAGTAGGAGGCCGCCTAAAGCCCTGATTATGCTTCCGCGTAGTGATCACGCAACGGCCTCGCAGCGGCCACACAGTTGCTTGGAGACCGTGATGGTTCTGCGTTGGGTTTACATGTCGAAATGCAATTCAATGCCACACCGGTAAAGGGCGCTATGTTTTTTGTAAAGACTGACCGACCGACCGAGACTCTTGACGTATACCGTCGTTAGCCTTGTTATAGCCTATTTGTTTACTTTCCGGCTTTAAACATCCACTATTTTTCAGAACTTGGTGTTTTATTTCTTTGTGCAAAAGCGATAAGGTGCAAACAATAAAACGAGGTGCAAACAATAAAAGTAGCCTTTTAAAAGTTTAAATGGCGGTGTTTATGAGTGGAAACCGGATAGCGGGCTCCAGCCAGTGGTGTAGTCTACGTGATACGCAGGTATACGCCGTATACCCACTGGAAAAGATCAGTGATTTGCGTATCCTCAGTGGTTTAGTCTACCTGATACGCCAGTATACGCCCTATACTCGCTAGATTTTTTTTCTTCCCATATATCCACTTGATTCGCGAGCATACGTAACAACATTATTTTGTGACAGCCTTCACACATTCCGTTGCCTGTGACGACAACAGCAACAAATTTATTTCGCGGGCATTCTCAATTCTGGCACAAAGGAGAAAATCGGCAAGAGAAATGAGGCGTAAACAACAGCAGACAACACTTTTTCAGTGTTTTGCGAAGCGCGCCGCCATGGAACCCACAGCCACTTCGGGTGACGCTGCAGCATCAGCAGAAGATGCTGGGGACCAAAGAAAACAGGCAGATGAGAATGTTTCTCTAGTTAACCCGGAGGAGGAGCCCGACGCTACCATAACGCCAACCGGTAAGTGAAATTAGCATAGCAGGGGATTGTTGGTATATTTATTGTAGCGTCCCTCAGTACATTCGCTACCATCAGATGGTTTCTCCGTGCTTTACTCGTGAACAGCCAGGCTGCTGTGGGCCGCGGCCGACACCAAGACAAGCAAACCAACTTCTGTTAGAGTCATGAGCTGACCAACTTTCAGCTCAGCTCTCTCACTTGCCGGCCGGCTCACACACCGATCCCGCCCACTTCAGGGGCCTCTCAGCCCCTGTGTATGTCACGTTCATGAACATCAGGGAAATCACAGAACTATGAACGGTTAACATATACAATATCTATAAGAAAGAGAAGAGAGAGAGTGAGTGAGTGAGTGTGTGAGTGTGTGGTCATAAACAGAACATAATGTTTATATCTCCTTGTTTCAGATGAAGAGACAGATGAGAGTCCCTGGCCGGCCTTGTGGAGTGAAAGTCAGGCTAGGGAATTTAAGAGCAGGCATCCCTGGTTAGAGTGGAGGGACAGAAAGTTAGGTAAATGTCAGCACATGCAAAGAGTTAATTCATGGCCATGTTTGAAGTGCATTACTTAATATTTTAATATACCATTAAATAACTATGGTAATGCTAGTTCTGAGTAGTTAGATGTCAGTTAGCTATTGCAAGGGTAGAATATTTTCCACCTTTTGTCTATATTTCATGCATGCTTTAGCCATGATGTGAATATTGTTAACAGTTCATTTAATACTTTTGAGTAATTTTTAGCCTGCTTCTGCAGATGTTGTTGCTAATGTAAATACAAAACTTTTATGATGACTCTAATTTTTCATGGTTTTGTTTACTTCCAGGTTGTGCTGTTTGCAGCTCCACAAAATCAACTGGCATCCTCACTGAGGAAAGAGTTTCTGTATCTGAGGAGTGGGCATTCTTTAGGATCCAGTCCTTAAACCCAAACAGATCAACATCACTTACTGCTTTGAGGAACAAGATTCAACGACATGAGATGTCTAGGGCACACAAAATATCCCAGGAGCTCACTGAAAAGGGTGGACAGGATGTACTGGGGAATTTGGTGAGAGCTGTGTCAGAGACTGTGTTGAGTGAGACAGACGCTGTTTTCAGAACAGCATACTATCTTGCTAAGATGAATCGACCTTTCTCTGATCATGACAGTCTTATTGAGCTTCAGGGGAAAAATGGTGTCAACATGGGCACTAGTCTGCACTCAAGGTACAGTTCCACAAAAAGTACTGAACACATATCAAAGGAGATGAAGAATAAAATAGTTCACAGTATTGTTATGTCATCAAGCAAGTTGTCTGTCCTCATTGATGAGGCTACATCTCTTAGCCACAAATCTGCCTTGATTGTGAACCTGAAAGCCTCAGTAGATGGAGCTATACCTGAATTTGTGTTCCTGGAGCTGGTTGAGCTGGAGAGCCAAAGGGCAGAGGACATAGAAAAAGCTCTCCTGAACTGTTTGGACACTGCAGGCTTCAGTGATGTGTGGCTTCAAAAGAACTGGGTCTCATTTGTTTCAGATGGAGCCAGTGTTATGTTAGGGAAGAACTCTGGTGTGGCAACGAGGCTGACTGCAAGGTACCCTAACCTGTTCACATGGCACTGCATGAACCACCGTTTGGAACTGGCTGTATTTGATGCTGTGGATGAGGTTCAGGCAGTCAACCACTTCAAAGTGTTCATTGAGAAGATCCACAGTCTCTACAGTCAGTCTAATAAAAATTCACGGGAACTTCTGGAAGCAGCTCAAGAAGTGGGCTCACAAGTCCTGAGAATTAGCAGAGTTTTAACTACGCGATGGGTGGCCAGCAGCTTCCGTTCTGTAAAGGCTGTGTGGAGGTCATACGAAGCACTAAACAGACACTTTGAAAATGCAGCAAGTGACCAAACAAGAAACAGCAAAGAGAGACAAACTTATAGAGGCCTGGCACGTCGAATGCAGAGCACCGGATTTTTGTGTGACCTTGGACTCATGTATGATGCACTGTTTGAGCTTGCAAACCTGTCTGAGCAACTCCAGGCCCATTCAGTCACACTCTTGAGAGCAGAGCAGCTTCTGAAGCGCACCATCAGAGTGCTGGCATCATTCAAAGACACCCCAGGGGAGAAAACAGAGGAAGCACTAACAGCACAAGCTTTGGGACATTTTGGATCTGTCCCCCTGGAGTCAAATGCAAAGCTCACACCGATCAATGCAAAGCAGTTCCTACAGAGTCTGATCAACAACCTGGAGAAGCGCCTCTCATTTGAGGGTGAAATGCTTAATGATCTCAGCATTCTTGATACAGGCAACTGGCCATCAACACCTGGCATACGGCATGGTGAGGCACAAGTCAAAAGGCTGTGCAGGCGGTTCAACCTTTGTGAAGACCAAGCAGTCAATGGTATGAGAGATTTCCTGGAGCACCCACACAGTGAGCCTGAAAACCTAACACCACTCCTACGATGCATGCAGACTATCCCTTGCAGCACTGCTGAATGTGAAAGGGGCTTCAGTCAAATGAACAATATTTGCACAGATAAGATATCTACACTGTTATTGTCAAATGTAAGTCATTTGATGATGATCAGCATCAATGGGCCACCTGTATCACTTTTTGAGCCAAGAAAGTATGTCACAACATGGCTGAAAAACCATCGCTCTGCCACACAAACAAGGAGGCAATGCACACCTCAGTTGCCTGAGTACAAACATATTTGGAATGTTTTGTAGGCTACCTGCCCCCTGCAGTGACTTAGCGACCCTGTCTCTATGCTCCTTCCCCCACCACAGTGACTCTCTATGACTGACTGTCCCAATCTTTTTTTTCCAGGACTTGTGAACCAACACAGTAAATCCAGTGTAAATACTTCAATTCAAACCTCAATTTATTCAAAATTATATGTTCATTGCAACTACTACTGATCAGGGCCCTCATTTATAAAACTGTGAGTAGGATCCTAACTAAAAGTGTACGTACGCCAAAAAGCCAAAGTTTGCGTGCGCCAAAAAAAAATCTGATTTATAAAACTGTGCGCACGCAAGCTGTACGCAATGTTCCCTTTATAAATCACAGGATCACCTACAAGTGTGCGTACCTGAATCCCGCCCTGTACACGCCCACATTTTACTATGTTAATGAGCCGGCATGCAATCGTTTCCGTGTGGTGAATCACGGCGACAGGACAGAAAAATAGCGAAGAAACGTAACTTTTCAGAAACGGAGAAAGAGACACTTGTTGGGGAGGTGGAGGCCCGGACAATAATTTAATTTAGTGGTCACAGCAGCGGGATCACGAATAAAAAGAAGCAGTGCGAGTGGCAACACATTGCTGCTGCTGTCAACGGCGTCAGTGGGACGGAGCGGACGGTGATCTGAAGGTAAATGACATCTTTCCGCTCCTAACATGGATTTAATGTATTGCTAGAGTATTTGAGGAAGTTTGATTTTGATGTGACTTTGACGGGGATTGTGTCCGAAAAGGACGGAGACGCGACTGAGACCAGAGGGATAAGGGTGAACAGATTTGAAACTTTTATTATAAAACAAAACGTTAAATAGTTTCTGTCCTTCCAGAGTCTGCAGCGTTGGGCGTAGAGGAGGGTGACGGTGAGGAGGGTGGCGTAGAGGAGGGTTACGGGCCCTCGGCACAGCGTCCGGGTCCGGCGCAAAGCAGCAGCGCACCCCGGGCGCATGGCACATCAAGCGGTCGGGTGCTCACTGATGCCGTCCTGCAACTTCAGCGAGACACAATCACCGCCATCAACAACGTTGCAGATGAGCTACGGCAAACGCGCACTGTGATTAATAAAATAATACGTTTGCAATGAACATTGATTGTTGTCTTCCTTATATTACAAACGCAGCATGACATCCTCACGGATTATTGCGCCCTGTTGATACCCCTCCAGTCGGGCAGGGGGCCGTGGCTCGGGCTCATCATGCTGGGGACTCTACCACCTTTGCCGGGTGGTAGATTCTGCCTCCTGAAGTTCGGTAAAGTTGCGCTCTCCACGCTCCACGACTGCGCGCGCACGAGCGTGGCACTCATTATAGCGCATTTCCTCTGCGCTCTGGTGGTTTAAAAACGAGGATAAGTGTAACAATTATACGATGGCTTAATGGCTGTATGTATGTGTGTTGATGATATATGCACATAAATAAGGAGAATATTTAGTTATTCCCGCTGTGTTCTGCAGTGATCTAATGGAGGATATGTATTGTATTTATTACATGCATTTGGGCCGTCTCCTCCTCCTGCGGTGACAGCGCTGATTCAATATTTCAAAATTATTTTGATTTAAGATACAAGTCAGATTTTAAAAGAAGGTGTTAATATGAAAAAAACTATCACTCATTAAAAGCGTCAAAAACATTGCTGGAGTTCATCATGATAACGCAGATCTAACGTATGGTATGGAGTGTAATTAAATGTGTGCGAGTCATCAAAAATATATAGTTCTTCTCAGGTTTACTGCTGATTCCCTTCCAGTCTCCAGAATGTGCGTACGCATGCCTCAGAGTTTGCTTACGGGTACGCACACTTTCCCGTCAAGTTTGGTTTTTATAGATCACAACATTTGCGTGGAAAGTGGCGTACGCACGTTTCCAGCCCCGTTTTGTGCGTACGCAAGCTTTATAAATGAGGGCCCAGCCCTGTAAATACTTTTTGCCTTTTTCAACCTCCATTTTTTAGGTGTTTTTTAAGTTTATTTGTCTATGAATTGGTTTTATCTTGTTTGAAGCTAATTTGAGGTGTTTTCTTGGTCATTTAATAAAAATAATTATAATAATTGATTTAAAAATGTTCATTTTTAGCTACTAGCCTAAATTATCATTATTGTTCATTTGAAGTTTATTTGTTGATTAACTGGTTTTGTCTTATTTGAAGCCAATTCTTGTTCATTTAATAGTAATCATTTATTCATTGACTGTTAAAAGTATTGTGTTGCATACAATAAATTAACACATGAATAAGAGTAAGAATGACTTTATTAAACCCCATGGGGACAAAATTTGTCTGTCAGCTCATCTACCATTTGCAGGAGAATTACAAAGCCTGATAGCTGGAGAATTTTCAGTATCTCTCTGTCCTGCAGTGAGGAGAGAGGAGCTGCTGTTTCTTTGGTCCATCATGGTTATGAAGTTGTTCAGAATCTCTCCACCTCCTCCCAGTGTGTCCAACCAATCACAGAGCCAGCTTTCCTAATTGATTTGTCCAGTCTCATTGCATCCTTGAGGCTGATGCTGCCTCCTAACATGTTGATAACATACCCAGTCTTTCAGAATGCGCTCAACATGTATACTGTGTAGGCTATGCATTACTAAATGTGATTCAGATTCAGATGTTTTTTATGCATGTATTAAATAAACATCTGAATCTGAATCACATTCACTAATGCATTGCCTACAGTATACATCTTGTTGAGAGCATTCTGAAAGACTGGGTATGTTATCAACATGCTAGGAGGCAACATCAGCCACAAGGTCGGGATGGTGCTTATGAGGTGCTATGAGTATACCCACTGCAAAAAACTAGACTACACCACTGGCTCCAGCGGATGTAGTTAGCGGACCAATCACAGCCAATGCTGCTGCGTTGGTGTTGCGTCGCCTCGACGCGCGTCTAAGATTTTTGGGAGGTGCACGTCAGGCCCTTGCGTTGGACGTAAGGGGGGTCCGCAAGGACGTAAGGGGTCCGCAAGCCCCCTTGCGTTGTGTCGACGTGGAAGCATAACTTGGGCTTTAGGAAGGCATCCATGCCTGAGACAATGAAACATCCCATATCAAATCAAATCAAGCTTTATTTATATGGCACCTTTCATACTTTGCAGTAACACAAAGTGCCCTACAGAAAATAAGAGCGAACAAAACAAAAACAAAACAAAATGTGAACAACAAAGAAACACCATGAAACCCAAACCTCCCACCCCCACAAATATACACAGAGATACACAGAGACATACACACTCACGCACACACATTGCCAAATGCACAGACATACACACCCACACACACACACAAACACACACACACACACCCACACACATACACTATCTGTCACTGAAGAGACATGGCTGGGCACCAAGATCTGAGGTGAGGAAGAAGCTACCTTTGGGGGCCGACGCACACCGAGAGGAATCATGGTCCATGACTGCAGGGGGCGCCACCACAGGGACCACCCCAGCCTAGGCAGACAGGAGGCTCCACACCAAGGTGTAGAGCTCTCCAGCCACCCGGGCCAGGGCCGTCCACGGGACAGCACCCCCAACGGTGGACCAGAGACAGCTCCCGGTGCGGTCGGCCCCCAGGAGGAAAACACTGGAAAACCGAGGGGCTAAAACAGTAAAATAAGATAAAAAGGTAGAAGCTAAAAACTGAGGGAATAAAAACAGTAAAATGCATCAAAATCTATAAAATAGACCCAATAAATGAAACAATAAAAATAAATAAATAAATATAATATATAAAACAGTAAAACAGGATAAGCTAAAATAAATCATGTAAAATAGAATCATAATAAAAAATGTAAGAAGCATAAAAGGAATTTGTCACGCTGGTGAGGTAATGTCTCGTCTTGGGTTTTTGTCTTATTTTGAAAATAACTCCCTTCTCGTTTCAGGTCACTTGCCCTTCCTCATGTGTTCCCTGGTCTGTTGTCATCCCTGATCCCTGATTGTTGCCACCTGTTGCTCGTTATCCCTCTGTGTATTTAAGTCTGCGTCTCCCCTTGTCTTGTGCCAGTTTGTCATTCGTCTTTCGTCACGTCACGTTCCATGCCACCAGAGTCCAAGTTAAGTTTTTTTTACGCCAGTTTATGTTTGAAGTCTGGTTTTCCTCCATGTGGAGTGGGTTTTTGTTTGTAGTGTTAGTTTAGGTTTTGAGTAGTCTGTTTTTCCTGGATCTTTTGTTTTGGTACGTTTGCCACCTTTTGAGTTTTCGTAATAAAGACTTTTTTCACACTGCCCCTGCATTTGGGTCCTCCCTCCTTGCCTGATACATGACAGAATTAGAAAGAATAAAACAAGTCAGTTAAAAGCCTGATTAAAAAGGTGGGTCTTGAGCCTCTTTTTAAAAACATCAACATTCTCTGCGGCCCTGAGGTTCTCCGGCAGGCTGTTCCACAATCGGGGGCCATAGAAACCGAACGCCGCCTCCCTGTGTGTTTTAGTTCTTACTTTTGGTATGGTTAAAAGGCCAGCACCGGAGGACCTCAGGGTCCGTGAGGGTTGATAGGGTAAAAGTGTTGCAGATAAATAAGAAGGCCCAAGACCATTAAGACATTTAAAAACTAGTAAAAGAACCTTAAAATCGATCCTGAAACGCACAGGGAGCCAATGCAGCGATTCTAAAACTGGTGTAATGTGCTCCCGCCCTCTGGTCCTCGTACGCGTGCGGCTGAATTCTGTAATAACTAAATTGTATATGTTCTTTTTGGGAAGACCAGAGAGCAGGGCATTACAATAATCTAAACGACAAGAGATAAAAGCATGCATCAGCACCTCTGTGCTTGCCTGAGAGAGAAACGGGCGGACTCTGGCTATATTCTTAAGATGGTAAAAACCTATCTTTATGTTTTTGATATGTGGAATAAAAGTAAGCTCAGAGTCAAAAATCACACCCAGATTTTTTACAGATTTTGCGGGTTTAAAATCCTGTAACTTTGGTAAAAGTTTCTCTCTCTGGCCTTCAGGACCAATGACTAAAACCTCTGTTTTGTCCTGGTTGAGCTGTAGGAAGTTTGCTGCCATCCATGACTTGATGTCTATAATGCAGTTAAAAAGGGCATCAATTGGCCCTGTGTCATCAGGAGACACGGCGATGTACAGTTGCGTATCGTCAGCATAACTATGAAAGCTGATGCCTTGCCTCCTGATGACATCCCCAAGGGGAAGCATGTACAGATTAAAAAGAGTTGGACCTAAAATTGACCCTTGGGGAACCCCACACTTTATCTTATGGGTTCCTGAGGAACATGTATCCATACTTACAAAGATCAGTAAGGTAGGACGTGAACCAGTTAAGAACAGTACCAGAGAAGCCGACCAGGTTCCTCAGTCTATTTAATAAAATGTCATGGTCTACTGTATCGAAGGCGGCGGTTAGATCCAGTAGTACCAAGACTGTGAGTTTATGATTATCTAAATTACACCTGATGTCATTTAAAATCTTTAAAAGTGCTGTCTCTGTACTGTGGTTCCTCCTAAAACCAGACTGATGAGTCTCTAAAATATGGTTTGAGTTTAAAAAATCATTTACTTGATTAAAAACAAGTTTTTCTAAAATTTTACTTAAAAATGGTAAGTTGGATACAGGCCGGTAGTTATTTAAAACATTGGGGTCTAAATCACTCTTCTTCAGAAGGGGCTTCACCACCGCCGTTTTAAAGGAGGTGGGGAAGACACCCGTCTGAAGAGAGCAATTCACCAGATACAACAGCTGTTCCTCAAAGAATCCATAGAGTGTTTTAAAAAACGGTGTGGGAATTGGATCTGAAAGGCAGGTTGTGGGCTTTACCTGGGAGAAAACTCGACCAAGTGTCCTCGCATCAACCAGGGCAAAACTCTCCAGTGTTTCCTCAGGTAAAAGCAATGATCCAGGTGTTAAAAGCTGTTGGGATAAAAGACTGGATCTGATGTCATTGATTTTTCTTCTGAAGTGGTCTGCAAAGTCCTCACAAAGGGCGTTAGCTGCTGTCCTGGAGGATTTTTTAAAATTTGTGTTTGTTAAAAGATCGATGGTGGAGAATAAGAATTTGGGGTTATTTTTATGGTCATTGATTATTTTTTGGAAGTGGGAGATTCTGGCTTGTTTGACTGTGTTATTGTAATTTTTGAGGTGTTGACGTAAAATTTAATAATGGACTGTTAATTTTGTTTTTCTCCACCTCCTTTCTGCACTCCTGCAATCTCTTTTCAGTTGTTTAGTTTCTTCAGTTCTCCACGGCAGTGGCGGTTCTACACGGGGGCCTACAGGGGCCAGTGCCCCTGTAAAAATGTCCCAGGCCCCCCCTGTGGCCCCCCCAGAGCTGACTGAATAAGCTGACTGAATGATAAAATGAAAATGAAATAAATTGATCAAGTTATTACGATTTTATGCGCTAGCGCCAAAAGCGGAACTAATGTGACTCAGCGCTCTACACGGAATAATTAGAGCGACGCACCCAAACACTGCCTTGCCGGATGCGAGATGAGAGTGAGAACGGCACTTTCCATTTTTTAATGTGCCCCTCTGATCAAACATTGGCCCCACCTTGGCCCCCCCAGTAAAATTTGTCTAGAACCGCCACTGCTCCACGGGGTTGTAGGTCTTGTTTTAATTGATTTTATAAAAACTGGAGCAACTGAGTCCAGTATCGACTTTATCTTATTATTAAAATTGTCAGTGATAAAATCGCAGGGTGCTGGTAACATTTTGGCAGGAGTGCTCTGTAAAATCTGGATAAAATTTGCAGCCACTTCAGAAGTTAGGTAGCGTTTCCTCACTGTTCTCACAGGGGCCTCCCGTTGATTAAAACTGGTGATTGTAAAAAACACACAAAAGTGGTCAGATACAGCCAGGTCCACAACAGAGGGCGCACCAACGGACAGGCCATAAGATATAACCAGGTCCAAGGTGCGCCCCCTGTTGTGCGTCGGCTGCGTCACATGTTGCTTAAAATCAAGGCAGTTTAAGAGGTTTAAAAATTCTCTAGACATTGAGTCTGAGGAGATGTCCACGTGTAGATTAAAATCACCGGTTATTAAAATTCTGTTAAAAGTGGTATGAATAATTGATAAAAGTTCTGAAACTTCACTAATAAAAGAAGTGGAATACTGGGGTGGTCGGTAGACTGTCATACATAGAATCGGTGGGCTGCTAAAAACGAAGGCATGGTACTCAAATGATGAGTGACTGTTAAAAAATACTTCGTTAATGTTCAAGGTGTTATTTGTGATTGAAGCAGTACCTCCCCCTCTTCTCCACCCCCTAGTTGAGAATAAAAAGTTAAAATTTGGTGGGGAAGCCTCAGTGAGAACAACAGGTGCATCAGTGCCAAGCCATGTCTCTGTAAGGAGAATGCTGTCCAGGTTATTATCTAAAATGATATAATTTATGATAAAAGATTTGTTTAAAAGAGAGCGCACGTTCAGCACAGCCATTTTAACGTCTGTGCTGAACGTGCGCTCATCACATTTTTTCAGTGGAATGTTAAAAACACATTTTGGTCTTAAAACAGTCCTGGGTTTCAACTGTCTGTGTGAGATTATGGTTGTGATTGTGTGAATACTGTCCTGTGCCACTGGGGTCACTGAGGGAGGGGCGTGTATGATGGAGGTAGGGACGGGTGAAGGTGAGTGTGAGTGAGGTGCAGAGGGCCTGTGTGTGGGTGTAGTGAGTCAGGAGGTGGTTGTGGTGCAGGACTGGACAGTGAGGTCAATGTTGACTTCTAAAAGCCTTGACCCCTCCTGGTTTGGGTGCAGGCCGTCCCGTTTAAAAAGGTGGGGTCTGTTTAAAAAAGAAATAAAATTGTCCACAAATGGAATACCCTTCCCCAGGCAGTATCCTTTCAGCCACAGGTGTAGCTGTCGTAGGCGACTGGTGATGACGTCACCAAAACGCGGCGGGGGAAGCGGGCCGGAAACAATCAGCCGCTTCCCCGTGTCTAAAACGGAAAGGACCTGAAATCCTGCTTGAGGACCTCCGACTGGCGGTTTTTGAGGTCGTTGATACCGGCCTCCAAGACCAGCGTGGCGGCCGAGCTGTGCTGAGCACACAGCTGCAGGGCAGAGGACTCAACCTCCTTGACGCGGGCTCCAGGGTGGCAGAAGGTCCGGCCGCCGCGCACCCTCACGTGCCTGACCATCGAAGTCCCGACAACCAGCACGGAGGGAGTGCGCTGATCCACGGGCTCCATAATTCTATCTAAGGATCAGCCAATATCTAAACTCATTTTACAACACATTCACAAGCAAGTGGGTCATGCTGGACGTAATCACATGGTAACTGCACTTCGAAAAACCTACTGGATTACGAATGCAAACTCTGCCTGCAGAAAAATCATTGCTGACTGTGTTATCTGTCGTCGTCTTCAGGGGAGAGTTGGAGAACAGAAAATGTCTGACCTTCCAGTGGAAAGAATCTTGCCAGACTTGCCACCATTTACTGGTGTGGATTATTTTGGACCATTTGAAATCAAAAGAGGTCGCAGCCTGGTCAAAAGATACGGAGTGGTCTTCACATACATGACTAGTCGAGCAGTACATCATGAAGTAGCCAACTCATTCACTACAGATTCATGCATAAATGCCATTCAACGGTTTATGTGTTGACGTGGACAAGTCTCCAACCACAGGTCAGACAATGGTACAAATTTTGTGGGAGCGGAAAGAGAACTGAGGGAAGGTCTCAGAAACCTGGATCACAACAAAATACAGAGTGCTTTGGCAAGAAGAGGAATAAAATGGACATTTAACCCTCCGGCTGGATCTTATCACGGTGGAGCATGGGAGCGAATAATTCGCCTCATAAGAAAGGTGTTGTACTCCATCGTTAAACAGCAAACCATGGATGATGAGACCTTTTGTACTGTTCTCTGTGAGGTTGAAGCTATTCTCAACAGTCGCCCTATCACTAAGCTGTCTGATGACCCTAATGACCTGGAAACACTTACACCAAATCACATTCTGCTGTTGAAGGCCAAACCACTTCTTCTTCCTGGACTTTTTAATGAGACTGACTTGTACATCAAACGAAGATGGAGACAGGTGCAGTACCTGTCAGATTTATTTTGGAAGCGGTGGGTAAGGGAGTATCTTCCACTTCTCCAAGAAAGACAAAAATGGTCAAAACCACGCAGGAACTTTGCTATTAATGACATTATTATCATGGACCCTTCTGCTCCACGAAGTTCATGGCTGATGGGCAAAGTGACCAAAACCTTTCCAGACAGGAGAGGTGTTGTACGGTCAGTCCAGCTTAGGACCAAGACAGGCTTTCTGGAGAGACCTGTCACAAAGCTCTGCATGTTATTGGAGACATGTAATTAAGGACTGTTATTAAAGATTTGAATATGGACATTGACTTCTGACCAATGAAGAAAGAAGATTTGCACATACACCTTTTTTATGTAATTGTAAGTGCACACCAACACAATTATGGGGCCGGTGTGTAGGAGCCACCTTTTAAATTAGTGTCTTGTGCAAGTTTTATTTTGACCACAAGGGTGCAGTACCTTTTTCTTTTGTTTGTTTGACACCCAGCAGTGGCCCAGCTGCCTAAAATGAGTGGTGATAAGTTTGAGTTGGATGGTGGTGGGTTCACACAGTTCTTAATGAAAGCCAGAGGAAAGCCAGGAACTTTTCTGTTTGTTAATAACCTTTTTTGTTGCAATAAATGGGAACATCACCCAAAGAGACCAACCTTGCACAACTGTATTTTTTCTTCTCTTTTTTTCATCTGAACTCGAGTAAAGTTCGTCCTCAAGCCACCATCAGGTGACTAATAAGTTTTTGCTTTTAGATATTCACCACAATCCTCTTCAGTCATTTCTAACCGACCCATCACCAGTGTCGAAGAAAGACAATATGCCTGTTATTTTATGAGGTCTTCTTTATTTCCTGGAAGTACAAATGTTGGACAGTTAATCTTTTGTTGTTGAAACAATTAAAAATCATGCACCTGTGGGCACATCACCCACCTATAACTGATGATCCAGCAGTTGTATTTCCATTTGTGCCTTTTGAATCTGCAGCCTGATGTGATCCATTTCCAGATGTGATTTATCGATTTGTGTTTTCAAATACACTTTGTACAATTGTCTCACAGGCAGCTATAGGGAACACAAATTACGTTGAATTTCACAGTGCCATGTCTACCAAGTGTCATATTCAGTTGTGGGTCAATGCTGAACAACATCTTATTGAGGTAAGCTGTGCTGTGGAGGTTAAAGGACCCTCTTCCTCATTGTATTTTCCAGCATTGCTCTGTTAGAGAGAAAGAAGCTGGAAGTTGCATTGTGGAACACCATCATTAACTAAAAGTTATTTTTTTTAAAAAGGTGTAAACCTCAACAGGCCTTCCCTCAGATAGGGCATCTTCATCATCCTCTGTGAGCGGTGGTGGTGGTGGCCCGACAACCGGTTTGCTGGCCTCTGCCTTTTTTCTGTTGGCTATACAGGAGGTCAAATTTTAACATAGCCACAAAACAGACACATGCATGTCCAACAGGCATTTAGGTGTGATCTCATATAGACAATATTTAATACTGGCAGTGATGGGATGGCTGAAGATTTGACTTTGTCTTTGTTTCCCTAATTACTTAAATATCACTTTCACATGTTGAATGTAGCCACTGAATGCTGTTTAATGAGGGCAGGCTAAACAACACCACAATTGCTTGTAATTCAATTTGACCTTACCTGATTGGACTATATTTTTATATTTCATCTTTAGTTGCTGCCAGGTCCGTTTTGAGCCTGTTAGGTTGTACCTGTGTGCTCAAACACACACAGAATATAAATGTTGAATGAGTGGAACACTCAAGACGAAATGTTTCTTTTTTTTCTCCAATTAATACTCCGAGTTGATTGAACTAAATGTTAACACCTGTTCTGAAACCGAAAACTCTGAGTTTGACAGTTCAGAGTTGGTCAACCTAGAGTTCAAGTTTATTAAACTTGCTTTCTTGTTTTGATTGTTTAACTCTGTGTGAGGGCAGGCACCAGAGAGAGAGAGAGAGAGAGAGAGAGAGACACACACACACACACACTCACACACACACACACACACACACACACACACACACACACACACACACGGAGGCTCTTACTGTTCATGAGGGTGAGGGCTGGCACATGGGTTAGGAGTACTGCCCCTTGTAGGTAGGGCTAGAGAAAGCTCCCCCTCTTTATAAGGACAGGTGTGAGCCCACTTTCACAACTTTTACCACCGCTATTTTCCCCACATGTTGCATCTTTAATGCTTTCTCAATCTGCTCTTCAGAGTTACATCCAATTAGTAAATTAGCACTAATGTGCTTCTTGCTTAGCGTTTACTAAAAGTTTACTTTGTTTATTTTGTTTGATTTTGTCTTTCTAAAGTAACAACACACTTGGGGATTGCCGGAATTGGGATAGCCAGGGGAGGAGAATATTTTGCGGGGGTATCGGCCGACGACCTGTAAAGGTCCGGTAAACGATACTCATGCAAAAGTTCTCTGCCATGGCAGAGCAGGGGGATAGGTGTAGTAGTATGGAGGATCTGACACAAGATGAAGGGAACTGGGAGCTAAGAAGGAAACATAGAGCAAAGCGGGTTAGGGTAGTGAAAGAAAGTGAGGAGAAATTGAAAGTCATTGTGAGGTTTGAGGAGCCAGGGGTAAAGAAGTTGGAACCATTAAAACTGACAAGAATCAGGTTGGTTAAGTAAAATACGCTAGAATTCTAAAGGATGGCAATTTACTAATTGGATGTAACTCTGAAGAGCAGATTGAGAAAGCATTAAAGATGCAACATGTGGGGAAAATAGCGGTGGTAAAAGTTGTGAAAGTGGGTGAACAAGGAAATAAGGGAGTGATCTATGGGATCCCCTTAGGAATTGATATGAAGGAGCTGGTGAGAAATGTAAAAATTAAGTGTAATGCCGTGCAGAGTGCAACGCTGCTAACTAAGGGAGTTGAGAAGAAAGAAACTGAGACAGTTTTGATACATTTCAGTTCAAAAGAGTTGCCTGCAGAGCTTGACTTTGGATTTCTGAGATATAGAGTAAGAGAGTTCATAAATAAACCAGTAAGATGCTACAAGTGCCAGAAATTTGGTCATATAGTCAAGCTATGTAAAGGAACTAAAAGGTGTGCTAAATATGGTGGGGAGCATGACTATGGGGAGTGTGGAATTGAGGTAAGACCTAAATGTTGCAATTGTGGAGGGGGGCACAGTGCAGCCTACTGGGGGTGTGAAGTGATGAGAAGGAGACTGAAATTCAAAGTGTGAAAAGGAAGGATAGAGTTCCTTACACAGAAGCAGTTAAAAGAGTTGAGGAAGTAAAAAGGGGTAATGAAGGAAAAGATGGAGGGGAGATTGCAACAGGAAATGTATGGACACAGAGAAAAGAACAGTCCAGAGAGAGAGAGAAAAGGGAGTTGGAAGAAAAGAGGAACTTTTCATTGCAGGGGTAATTAATGCGACAGCAGAGGTTAAATCTAAAACGGAAAGGATTCAAATTATTACAAAGGCAGCAACTCAACACTTGGGCTTGGTTGACTTAAAATGGGAAGAAATAAGGGATTTTCTTGTTGTACAGGCAAGCCAGGAAGCAGGTAAAGGATGAGCTTACTTATTATGATCATTTTGCAATGGAATGCAAGAAGTCTGTTGGCAAATGGTCAAGATTTTAAACAGTTTGTAGATAGCAGGAGTATGAAACCAGATTTAACACTGCATGAAAAGTGGGATTTTCGTCAGTTAGCGGCCCTGTAAATTGACGTGGAAGTTCAGGTTTACGACTGCAAACGGCAATTTGCAGGAAACACCGAAAACTGACGTAAATTGCCGGGAATTGACGTGGGCCTTGCTTGGCAGTTGTCCCCCCATGACCCCCCTCCCCGTAATCCTAGGGGAGGCTTTAACATGTAAATGAAAATGCTGTGAGCTATACAAATGCAAATCAGGGTAGCAGGGGGAGTTTTCCCCCAGGTGACATTCTTCTGAAAGGTGTTAACTTCAGTTCATCTTCATTCAAAGATATAACTTAATTTCATCTTCATTCAAAGATACACAAAACAATTTGCTTCAACAATTACTTTTAAACAGGCTTTGCCACAAAGGTAAAATGTACATTCATGCAAACAACATCACAGTCTCCTAGAGCTCAACCACTGTGCATAGTGGCATGACTACAGTGACCCTTTCTGTGCTTAAATGCACAGTGGATGTGTTAACCACACATCTCCCAGCAATGCGCTCAACAGGCAGAAATGATGCTGGGTATGACGTGTCTGTTCCCTGCAAGCTCCAAACTTCTATTGGCTTTCCATAAAAATGTCTGTCCGGATGGGGATGAAGCCAGGAAACTTGCGCAGTAACATGTTTAAATGCAGTACCTTTTGACACAACATTAACAACTATAAACTGCTTTATAATGGCTGGTCGTAGTTCTGAGGGTCAAGGATGGGTTCATAGATCATAGATCTCGGCTGTGTTAGAAATGCCATACTAACGTCCTACTCGTACTTAATTGTGACGTAATTTTGAGTACGTAGTGCGTTCACATACAATAGTATGTGAATTTGTGCACGCGAGAAATGCCCGGATGTATACTGCATTGGCAAGAATTTCTGAGTACAGCGGACCTTGCTAAATCTACTCAACTTCCCAAAATGCATTGCGGCTCGTCTGACTTCACAAGTTTTGGATAATGGCGGACGACTGCGGTGATTCTGGCGACAGCCCGACACAAACCGCGTACACATGTAAGTATACTGTAACATGACTTTTACGTTTCCAGCTGACTTTTAAATCGTATTGATAATGAACGTTACTTTATTGTTGTTGGAATTGTACGTTAACGTTACGAATCGAAGGTCCTTCCAGCCGGCTAGCCTACTGACGCTAATTTACCATTTAGGGGTTAGCGAGCGCAAGCGAAGCGGAAAATGTGCCGTTTTTACCGACGTTAACTAATAATATAGTGCTTATGTTAAACCGTGGTTATATATTTACTAACGGTGATTAATAACGCCGTGCACCGTTGTCCGCTAAAGGGACGGCAGACACCGGGCGCCTCATTCAGTGGGGGGAACGATGACGAGACGTTCACCGGCAGGAGGGATGCTGCTCTGAGAGGCTTCACTTAAGAAAATGTGGTTTAAATGTTATAATTCTTATATCCAGGACTGCTGGAGACTCTCAGGATGTCCCAGGACTGCTGGAGACTCTCAGGATGATTGCGGTAAGAATATGTTCGGTGACTGCTAGCTAAGCTAAAATTAGCAAAGCAAGCCCAAGCTAAAAGTAGCTTAAACGCTAACGGGGCGTACCCACCAAACGCGATGAAACTTCATCGCGCGACAAGATTACATGTAAAGTCAATGCAAAGACGCGATTAGACGCTTCATCGCGCCGGGCGACGCGATGGACGCGATAGCGCGGCGCGATGGACGCGATGGACGCGAAAAATCGCTTCATCGCGCCATCGCTTCATCGCGCCATCGCGCCATCGCTCGAGTTGAAATAATTGAACTTTTGCGGCGAATTCGCGTGAAGACGCGCCGCGACAGCCTATCAGCGTTGAGATCGTCACCGACGTGCTGACGTACGGACGTCCTGGTGTTCCCTCGCTTTTTGCCACAATATTTATATATTATATTATATTATATATTGCCCATAATCAAAGTTGGGGGGCGCACGCACGCGCGCGCACACACACACACATACATACATATCAATCCCAGCTCTTTCACACACAGAGATCTTTTTTTTTGCGATTGTTTATCACTGGGGCTTATGGCCGGCTATGAAGCACCAGTTCTGGGCAGAGCAGCAGCTAAACCTCCCGGTCCTGTACCCTGGTTAGCAGGTCTTCAAACTGGGCAACAGTCAGCCTGAAGTACCGCTGGAACCGGCCGTCGTCCAGGCGCAGCTCCTGCAGGAGACGGTGGAACTCGCCGAGCTCACGCCGCCTCCGTAGGGTAGCATGCACCCAGAACCGACGTCGGCGCCTAGCCCGCAGACGGAGCTGGGAACTTCTCCAGAGTAGATACAGTGCAGCGATGGTGGTTATCTCAGCCATGATCGACGAGAGAATTAAATGGCGGAAGAAATGTTGTTGTTTGGGCGAGCTCGACGCGATGACGCGATGCCGCGATGAGGCGTTTTTTGGCATATTGGACCGGCGTCAAAACTGGAGCGTCTAGCGCGACGCGATTTCATTTGTCGCGCGTTTCAATCGCGTTCATCGCGTTTGGTGGGTACGCTCCGTAATAGTCCAAGCTAAAAGTAGCATAGTAGCCTTGTAAAAGAACAAGAGAGAGGAACCAGTGTAACGTTAAGTTGCTTTGTTAAGTGTATGTTGGTCTTTTACAGGAAGCAGTACGCCGTCTTCACAACTCGGAGACGAATTGTAGGCGCTACGAACCGGAGTAAGGGTACGATTTAAAGAATATGCTTTCATTCTGCTGTATAAGGAAATAGATGCGTTAACAGTAGATACCGATCTTAACTGTATTCATACCACTCATTTAATTGTTTTCCAGCTGCCTGTAAGACATTCTATGAAACGGTACGCAGGAGCTTCAGACACACAGCCTGATCTCGCATCGCAGGCGGAAGCTGTGAAGACGTCAGCTCGGAGTCGTTCCAGGAGAAAGAGGGTAAGACTTATTAGATCCGTTTTTGGTCAATGTGACCAAACCTACCTAAACCTATTTTTCAGGTGCATTAATAGATGTTTTGTGTCCATGCGCAGTGCATCGCGCAGTACTGATTGTCTTTATTGATTGTTTTACAGCTGCTGGAAGCGAGACGGAGTGTGCTTGCTGGCGATGAGGTGGACCGTTGGAAGTGCGCCACCACAGACATGATGTCTGATGAGGAGGACGGCGTCGTTGGCGGGGTGTCTGGATGGATTGTGCGACCTCCATCCTCTCGTAGCCAGGAGCTCACCGAGCTCTGTGGGACTCTACAGTCGCGATTAGAGAAGACTCCCAAGTACAGGGCCACGCACCGCAGGCGGCTGTAAAATTGACCAAATTCGGACAGAATGTCGCCAGTTCATTTGTTTGTTGTGTGGGCAAATTTGTACAGTTGTGTGTTGTGTTGTCAATAAAGCTCTTTCTTTGAATACTTCCTCCTGGCAATTTTTCCTTTCCTCAATTAATTCATTCATATTTATATTTATAAATATATAAATAAATAAAAATAAGTGTGTATGTATAAATATACATATATATATATATAAACATATGTATATATATATATATGTGTGTATGTATGTATATATATATATATATGTATATATATATATATATAGTGATAGATCTGCTAACCAATCACTAGTGATTATTCTTGTTTAAAAGACCCAGTGTGACCAATAGTAACACATCTGCCAACGGGGGTGGGGTTTACATTTATAATGACTCATCAGGTTGACCAATAGTGACAGATCTACCAACGTGGGTTGGCTTTACATTTATAATGACCAGATCTGCCAACCAATCACGAGCGATTATACTTGTTTAAAACTAGTGGTTTCATCCAATCCTGAGTGAGGATATTCAAGCCATCTCTGGCCAGGCGGGGTTTCGCCGCTATTCATATGCTAATTAGAGCCTTCGCTGTGGTTCGTTTCCGACAATTTTCGGCACAGACGAACGCGGCGTTCGCAGCCTGTAAATTGTCGTTAACTCCCGAAAATTAGGGAGATTTTCGGGCGTTTACAGGGACGAAAATCCGACTTTTCATGCAGTGTAATGTGCATACAAGAAACATGGTTAAGGCCTAGATTTGATTTCGTTATATCTGATTATATTGTCGTCCGACGAGACAGAGATCAAGGAAGTAGTGGGGGATGTGCTACCTTTGTAAAGAAGGGTGTACCTTATAAGGTGTTGGGTATAGGGAAAGTGTGGCGTGGTTAAAAATTACCAATATTAAAATAGATCCAGAATTATATAGATAAAATGTTTAAAAGAGTTGCCAACAACGCCACCTAGGTTAAAAAGAGCCTAGGACTCTAGTAAAAGCACAGGTTCTTTTACATCAGGGTTGAGCAGAGTTAAAACCACGATTGGGTTAAAAGGTTAAAAGATTTATTACAAAAAGACAATTTAAAATGGTGAACCCAGCCCAAAGTCTTTGCGATGTCCCACAGTCCCTTAGTCCGTCCTCCACCGGTCCAAGTGTCCGAAGAGGCCCTCAGTCGCTTCCGACACACATATATGGGGGCAAAAGAACAGGGGTAGTTAGAGGGGGGCTAAAATGCGTCGGGTCAGACAGGAATGTCCAGAGTCTAAAAATTCCTTATAAAAAGCCAACCAGTGTTTTAAAATAGACAAGAGGGGTACTTATCCGGGAGAGGGGTGCGTCGTGACATACACCCCTCTACGATCCCACGGTGCTTCCCCTCTACTCTGGCCGGTGGAAACCGTTTCTGCCTCGTCGTAGCCCACGCTCCCTCCGTCCTCCCTGCTCTCTCCCCGGTCTGTTGCCGTCTTCTATTTTTCCGCGCCCGTCGTAGCCCACGTCCTCTCCGTCCTTCCTGCCCTTTCCCCGGTCCGTTGCCGTCTCCGTTGCTCCGTGTCTTCCTCCTCCCGCCTCCTAAAACAAAAACCTTATACCTGCTTGCGTTTACCACCTGCGACTTGTTGCGCTTGATTGGCTCGTCCGTGGGCAGTTCAATGTCAGCTCGTAAAAAGGGAACATTTAAAAACAATCACCGCAAACCACAAAAACTAAAACATGCAATAAAACCGATAAAATCACAACACTCCACACAAAATAAGCACACTAAAAACTGACCCCATCACAAAAGAACAAGAATATGTAGTGGTGGAAGCATGGGCAGATAATAAGAGAATAGCAGTGATAAATTATTATAACCCTTGTAAACAGTTAGATTTAAATAAATTAGAGGAAATAGAAGGTCAGGATAGTGATAATGTGGTATGGTGTGGGGACTTTAATGCTCATAATACTTTGTGGGGTGGGGAAAAGACAGATAATAATGGCCAGGTAATGGAGGAGGTGCTGAATGATAAGAATTTGGTGTGTGTGAATGATGGCAGAAGGACACGGATAGATGGTGAAGAGTAAAGAGTCAGTATTAGATCTTACATTTATGTCAAATAGATTAGCCCCAAAGTGTGAGTGGGAAGTATATGGAGGCAGCAATATTGGGAGTGATCACTATCCAATTATGAGTAGGCTAGATATTGAAATGATACTGCATTCGGAGAATAGCAGTGAAAGGTGGATCTTCAGAAAAGCAGATTGGGAAATGTTTGTGGAAACAAGTGATGCATATCTAAGGTTGGTTCAGGAAACAAATGATGTTGAGAGATATGAATCAAATGTGCGACAGAGTATATACAGAGCTGCAATAAACTCAATTCCAAAAAGCTCAGGAAAACTTGCAAGGAAGGCAGTTCCATGGTGGAATGATAAGTGTGAAAAGGCAGTAAAGAACAGAAACAGAGCGTTCAGAATACTTAAGAATACTCATAATTATCAACACTTGATTGAATATAAACAATTACAGGCAGTAATGAGGAGAACTATAAGACAAACAAAAAGGGAATCTTGGAGGGAGTATTGTAGCTCAATTGGAAGTAAGACCCTTATAGATGAGGTTTGGAGAATGATCAAGAAAATGGAGGGAAATAGAAGAGAATGGAATTATCCAGTCTTGACTGATGGGGAGCAGGTAGCTATAACCAACTCAGAAAAGGCAGAGATGATGGTGAACACACTGAGTAGAGTACATAGCTACAATAACTTATCAGAGGAAGAGAAAATGGGGAGAGCTGAAACGAAAAGAATATATGGAGATATTCAAAGGAAAATAAGGTCAGAGAATAAGTATGATGTTCCATTGACAATAGGGGAATTACTAAATGCACTGGCTAAATGTAAAAAGTCAGCTCCCGGGAAGGATGGCATTTGCTACACTATGTTAAAACACTTAAGTGGTGAGGGATTGCAGAAGTTGCTGGGACTATATAATAAAGTTTGGGAAGAGGGTAAGATTCCTTCAGGGTAGAAGGAGGCAGTGATTGTTCCTATTAGGAAACCAGGAAAAGATACAAGTAAGCCATCAAGTTATAGACCAATAGCGTTAACATCCCATGTAGGTAAGCTAATGGAAAGGTTGGTCAATGGGAGGCTAATGCACTTTATGGAGAAAAGGGACTGATGACCAGTTGTCAAAGTGGTTTTAGGAAAGGGAGAAGCACCACAGATTCAATAATATGTCTAGAGGATGAGATAAGGAAAGCTCAGGTAAACAAAGAGGCTGTGGTGGCAATATTTTTGGATGTTGAGAAAGCTTATAATATGTTATGGGTTGAGGGTCTTTTAATCAAGATGCACACATTAGGGGTTGAAGGAAATATGTTTAACTGGGTTTTGGATTTTTTAAGCAATAGGAGTATTCAGGTAAAAATGGGCCCAGAAATTTCTAAGAGGATGGTTGTAGAAAATGGAACCCCTCAAGGCAGTGTGATAAGTCCATTGTTATTTAATATCATGATCAACTATATTTTTTCAAATGTACAGCCTGGAATTGGTAAATCATTATTTGCAGATGATAGCAGTTTATGGAAAAGAGGGAAGAATATAAAGCATATTGTGAAGAAACTGCAGGAATCAATAACACAAGTGGAGGAGTGGGGGACAAAGTGGAGATTTAGGTTTTCCAAGGAGAAGACCAAACTATGTTCTTTACGAGAAAAAAAGTAGACGAAGAGATATAGGTGAGGCTTTATGATAAGTATGTGGAGAGGGTTAAGAGTTTTACATTTCTGGGAGTGATTTTTGATGAAAGAATTACCTGGAGGATGCATATAACAAAAGTTATAGACAAGTGTAAAAAAGTTCTGAATATTATGAGATGCCTATCTGGAATGGATTGGGGGGCTAATGCTGCTTCATTAAAGCAAATATATGTGTATCTGATGAGATCTAGGATGGAGTATGGAAGTGTGGTCTATGGGTCTGCGTCCAAGTCAGTATTATCTGAGTTGGACCTAATTCAAGCTAAAGCACTTAGGATATGCTAAGGAGCTGTGAGAACATCCCCGGTATGTGCCTTGCAAGTTGAAGCGGGAGAGATGCCACTTTGGTTAAGGAGAAAACAGTTGCTGGCCAATTACTGGGCTAATCTGATGGGACAGAGGGAAGATCATCCAGTCAGAGTGGCGACTCAAGCAAGCTGGGAGAGGGGGGCAGCAAAGTTGTCAAGCTTTGGATGGACAGGGGAGGCAGTGGCACAGGAGCTGTTAATAGCAGATAAAATATTTTGTCCAGCTGTTTTATGGCCTCAGATACCTCTCTGGCAATTGGATGTACCTAAGGTGGATGTAGGGCTGCTTAAAGTTAAAACCAAGAACAATGAAGCGGATATGATATTTGAGTTTCAGTGCCATGTGAGAGAGCACTATGGGGATCATCTACTAATCTTTACTGATGGGTCAAAAGATCAAGAAACTGAAGCAACGGGAGCAGCTTTTATGGTTCAGAGATTAAAGGTAGAGTCATGTAAGAGGACATCAGATTTCCTACATGTATTTACAATTGAGCTATATGCCATTTTAATGGCAATACAATGGACTGAGCAACTTGAAAACCAAAAAATGTTGATTTGTAGTGACTCTGTTTCAGCCATCACTAGTATTGGGGTAGGGACTGCGAAGAGCCATCAGGACCTTATATGTGAGATCCTGATGGCAATTAGAAGAGTGACTATGAGAGGAGTTGTGATTTCTCTGATGTGGGTCCCAGCTCATACAGGAGTCTCAGGAAATGAGAAAGTTGATAAATTAGCAAAAGCAGCTGTAAAGAAGGAAAATGTGGAGATAAAATTAAAACTGTCTAAGGCTGAGGGGAAATGTCTTGTGTGGAGGGGGATCATGACACAGTGGCAAAGATTATGAGAGAGAGAGACAAAAGGGAGGCATTTATTCTCATTGAACAAAAGAGTGTCTGAGTCAGCTAAACCTTGAGGAAGGATGAGAAGGAAGGAAGAAGTCGCTATCGCGAGACTGAGAATTGGTCATACCTTATTGAACAGCACTCTTTTCATTATAGGGAAACGGACTGTGTGATGAATGTCAAGAACCTGAGACAGTGCCTCATGCTCTGATTTATTGTAGGAAATACAGCAGTGAAAGGAAGGAATTACTGGAGAAAATTAGAGAGTTGGGACTGGAAGATGTGTCAGTTAAAGGCATATTAAACTTGGGATCAAGTGGGAGGGGAAGGTGGTGTTTGTTAAAATATTTATCAGACACTGGTCTGATGGAAAGAATTTGAGGATATGGCGTAATTAACCTGAAGGTGGCAGCAATGCAACAAATTGGATGCCGGCTGCCAAAAAAATCCACAGAAGAAGAAGATTAGTGCCTCTTTGTCTGAGGCCTGGTAGATGTGTGGTGGGACCATAGACATATATACATAGACGCCGCATAGCGTGCTGGAACGTAACCCAGCGTCGCCGCCATATTAGATGGGTCTCCTCACTCCAGGCTAGCACCAGAGTCAATCGAAGTCAACGGAGAGCGAGCAACTATGCCGGTATTTTGTGCAGCTTATGGTTGCAATAACCGGCGTAGTATTGATACCAGATCGCGTGGGATTACCTTTCACAAGTAAGATTGAACAATAATTTTGGTTATTTTACCATTTATAACATTTTGTCATCGTAACTAACGTCACTGACGTGTAACGTTGTTACAGCAGGAACTGGTACTCTCTCTCATTGTCTCTTGCTGTTTTGTTTTTTCTTCACATTTTGAAGGTTTCCCAGTGATACAGGCTTGAGGAGGCAATGGGAAGTTGCTATTAAACGGGAGGATTTTGTTGCGACCGAGTCGTCAAAGCTCTGTAGTGAGCACTTCAAGCCTGATGATTTTGACAGGACGGGTCAGATTGTCAGGCTTAGAGATGGTGCGACCCCGTCTGTCTTCAACTTCCCATCTCATCTTCTCAGAGTAGGTGTATGTTTACTCTACATGCTAACAGAGATGTCTATAAATCATATGTAAAACAAAAGTTAATATCACACTTTGCTAAACACGTTGTTTTTTACCGTTAGTTCTTTATGCACGTTTAGGAATTAGTGATGTATTGTGTATTACAATACACTGTGGGATACTAAAACCTTTTCAAGTGTTTTTGATTAAGTTGTTTTTAAGTATTACGTTTCTTATATTTTAGCATCTAGTGACAAGGAACACACAAACTTCAAGGAAAGCTGAAGAGAGCCTACCAGTGGACCTTTCTCAGCATTTCCCTGAAAGTGAACCTCAGCCCAATGATGTGAGTATTTGTGGGCTATTTGATGTTTCATACAGCTGTGAGCATCATGGCTCTGGTCATATCAAAATCTCTCCCTTGCTTTCTGCAACTCTTCTCAGACATACTCGCATACCACACTTTTTATATGTTATAAATAAATAAATACACAGATGAACACATACACACCCCCTTTCACTGACACTCTCTCTCTCACACACACGCACCCTTTCTCTGTTTCTCATACTCATGGTGCTGGCAGTGATATTACGGGTATGAAATTAAGAATGTGTGCCTGCACATATGCAGTGCTATGCACCAAACACCTGTGAGTGGTATGATATAAACATCACTGAAAATATTTTCATCCTTCGTTCTACTAGGACCACTACAATGCATTGCCCACCTCTCCTACTCTTCTTAAGGCCAGACTCAGTGAAGCTTTGGCAAGAGTGGAGAGTCTAGAGCGGGAGAAGCAAAATGCAAAGGCCCGAGAACGGAGAGCAAAAAAAAACTGTAAAGAGTCTTCTGGAAGATCTGAAGAAAGAGAACCTTATCAATGAGGATTTGAAAGAAAGGCTGGACTTCCACTCAGGTAAAATAAATTGATAATACAACCTTGAATGTTATGTTGTTTACACTCAGACTTTATAAATTTATTATTTCATGGAAACTTACTAACTAGTTTGTATTAACTGAATTTCAGATCTTCAGATAGACCTCTTTTCAAAGCAGGGCCACGAATACACGAAGGACCAGAGAGAGTTTGCCCTGACACTGCACCTCCATGGTCCAAAAGCATACAGCTACCTGAGGGATTCTCTGCATCTTCCCCTGCCACATCCACATACATTGCAACGGTGTAGTACATGTTTTTTTGATTACACATTTTAAACATACTGGTTAAAATACTTAAAACACTTCAGCCCTACATAATATACAACAAACAGGGAACTGATGTAGAAGTTTTGAGCGTGTATGTGCTATTTTCACTATTTTTGGAAAGTCTTGGAAAAAAGAACAATCTTAGGAAAAAAATGAAAAAGTGCCCAAAATAGGGATCCAATGGTTAAAGCACTCAAATAGCTTTTTATTTTATTTTTGTAAAGGTGGATGCAATCAGTTGATGCCAAGCCTGGGCTCAACACAATGATGATGGACATGTTGCAGAGAAGACGTGAAGAAGACCCTGCTAAATATGGCTCAGTGGCCCTCATGTTGGATGCCATGGCCATCAAAAAACATGTCCAGTACAATCCCTTTACCCAGAAAATGTCTGGATATGTGGATATGGGGAATGGCATGGATGAGACTGATGTAGTCACGGAGGTGCTTGTTTTTATGGTGGCATAAGAGTGGTCTGTATGACAATGGATGGGCATGCCTCCAATTTCAACATGTGCAACCAGCTCGGTTGTCAGCTGAAAGGAAACCCCCATGAGCCATTAAAAACCTTCTTCGAGCATCCAGTGACTGCTGACAGGGTGTTTGTGTTAATGGACGCTTGTCACATGTTGAAACTGGCACGCAACATGTTGCAGGCTTACAGCCCGATAACCAGCGGCACTGGAGAAATCAGCTGGTCATACATTGTTGAGCTCAACAATGTCCAAACAAAAGATGGACTGCATGCGGCCAACAAGATAACAAACAAGCATGTTCACTTTGTTGGCCAGAAGATGAAGGTGTCCCTGGCTGCACAAACCCTGAGTCATTCTGTAGTGGTAGCACTGCGCACACTGAGGGACCTTGGTTATTCACAGTTTAAAAACTGTGAAGCAACAGCTGAGTTCATTGAGGTAATATAACATGCAAACATTGTTATATAACACTGCATATTCTGCATGAAATCCAACTCTGTTTATACTTGCCTGTAGAGAGAAATCGAAGCAGAGCTGTGTACTCAAATACTTACTTGTTTTATATTTTGAAATTAGATGATAAATAAAATATATTTATATAATAATTATAGAAATATAATTTGATCTCCATGATACGATACCACTGTTTGGGGTGATATATCAGTTAACAGAGCCTTATGCTTTTTTTAGATGATTGACAGGTTGTTTGACGTCCTGAACAGCCGCAATCCACGTGCGAAAGGATTCAAAGCTCCCCTGGGTGCTTTGAATTGGACAGAGAGAGTAGAGCTGTTGTTGAGAGGCAGGAAATACTTGCTCAGCCTGGTGATGAAAAATGGCACACCCCTCCACCAAACAAAGAGGTTTTTTAAAATAGTGAATGGTTTCCATGAAAAGTTCACAACATCATGGGCCCTAGTTTCGTGGCGCAGCGCAGGGCGGCGCAGGGTGGCGGAGCCGGCGCAATGCAAGGTTCGACCAGCGCAGCCTTGCGCACAGTCAGTTTGGCAGTTTGGAGGATCGCCTGCGCCAAGATGGGTGTGGCGGCGCAGCAGGGGGAGGCGTCACAGATTCAGCTTGGCGTAGCGGAAGTTTCGTGGCAAAAAGCCTCGCCGAGACTGCGCTGAAAGCTCGCCAGCTCCAACCTGGTCTACTTTCGGCGCAAGGTGCAAGGCGTAAATAAAGTCCATTCATTCAATGCGAATCACAGCTGGCGGAGTGGAAGTTTGGCTGACGGCGCGCAGTGCGCACACGTCACCGAGACCTCACAGGCAGGTTTCCACAGTTCCAGGCACATTTAAATGCAATACATAATCACAACAAACACTATTTAATGCAACTAATTGAATCAACACGTGAATTTACATCTATATAGATTGTCCCGTCACATCTGACGTCAGATCAAAGGCGGATGGCACGCGTAAATGAAACTCAGCATCTCGGACCAAAACATCTCCCTCTCTCTCTCCTGTTTTTTATAATATCGGCATTGTTATTATTATGATACGCGCGCACAGCGCGTGATGCGTGTGGTGGGAGCGGCGGCGCTGCTTCTGTCATCGGGTTGTCAAGTGACGGAACTTGCACTGAACCTCCCCTAACGCATTAAAGGAGAGGAGAGGAGCTCATTTGATTGGTGAAGATCTGAATCGGCTGTATTAATCCCAGTCCACGCCTCGTCTCCTCCTCGTCTCCCACTCACGCCTTCTTCTCCTCCCTCTTTCCCACTTGCGCCGGTGGGCGAGACGGGAGGTGTGCCTGCGCGAGCCTGCGCGGTGCACGAAACTTGCAAAGTCCAGGCGGACACACGGCGCGGCGCAGGTGCGCTGAAAGCTGACTGCGCCTGGTCTACGAAACTAGGGCCCCATGAGTTAATATGATGCTCTGTTCTCTTGCTATGCATCAAGTTCATACGATGCTCTGTTCTCTTGTTTGGATCTTTTTGCTGTCTGCAGTTTTGTTTCTGTTGACTCTTGTGTTCAGTATTTTTCAGGTCATACAGGACAGGCGTCAAACATGGTATGTATGTTCATATGATGTTGCTGTGTGCAAAACCAGAGGCAGGAGGTAATGTGAGTCCCTCCTGCTTTAAGGAGCATATATTGTATTGCACTTTTTCTTCCTGTTTATTATGTTTGTCTCTGCATGTTGGAATCTTCTTGTGTTCAGTGTTTTTCAGGTCATAGAGGTGTCAAATGGTATGTATGACATGTTCTTGTTTTTAAGTTCTCCTTGTTCAGTTTTAATATAGTTCCTAGTTATTCCTGACACTGACTTATACTTTCAAGAAGCACCCAGTAATTTTTCACCCAGTAGATTTGTAGTGCACTTAAATCATTTACCAATCAGGGGACTTTATTGGAGCAAAACATGTATTGCTGCCGCTATCTCTGTCACCATGTGTTGTGTTGCAGTACATGTTATGAATATTTGTAGAAAGGCAATTAACGTCTTTCAATAACTACAATTACTAGGTGCTCTTGAGGTGTCTTGTTTTGCCATGATCCTATTGATGAAACGTTTTCTTTTGAAGGTATCTGTCAGTCATCGGCTTTGTCATCAACATGGACACATTGTTGATGATGATTCCTGACCTGCTCCAAGTTCAGCGTTATGTCTGCACATACCGCTTCAGTCAGGATCACTTGGAGCGTTTGTTCAATTCTGTCAGAGCATCAGGTAGAATTTTCACATTTATAATTAGTCTTTTTTTTTATACCTATACATCCCTAGTTTACAGTATGTTTTGATGTGATAGACCTCTCAGACTGGTCAACTATTGGTGGTTATCACCTCATGAAGTAACCCACCCCCTAAAGTAAACGGCATATCAGACACGTACCTGTGGGGAAAAATGGTTATACAGTTATTACCTTACTTACCTTTAATAGCCTACCTGTGGGGAAACATGGTTATACAGTTATTACCTTACTTACCTTTAATAGCCTACCTGTGGGGAAAAATGGTTATACAGTTATTACCTTACTTACCTTTAATAGCCTACCTGTGGAAGAAACATGGTTATACAGTTATTACCTTACTTACCTTTAATAGCCTACCTGTGGAAGAAACATGGTTATACAGTTATTACCTTACTTACCTTTAATAGCCTACCTGTGGGGAAAAATGGTTATACAGTTATTACCTTACTTACCTTTAATAGCCTACCTGTGGAAGAAACATGGTTATACAGTTATTATCTTACTTACCTTTAATAGCCTACCTGTGGGGAAAAATGGTTATACATACAATGGTTATACAATGGTTATATATAATGGTTTCCTTACTTACCCTCAGAAGATATATCTTTTATGACTCTGACTGTCTTCATTAAACATCTCTGTAATCTAAGTGTGTAAATATTTTTGATTTTTTTTTAGGAGGCTGGAATAACAATCCCACTGCAGGGCAGTTCCAGGGCATTTTCCGCCGCCTGATGGTCCGTTGTGGTGTCTCACCAAGTGGGTCAGGCAACGTGGCAGCACAAGATGAAACTGTGTCCCTATCAGCTGCAGACATGTACTCTGCTTTAATGGCAGACGAAGAGCTCCTGTCCCCGTTTGCAAACATTTCTGCAGTCATATGTGACCACAGTTACCTGCCCACCCGCTTTGGTGGTCTAGTGGACAATGCCCTGGTCTACATTTCAGGGTTTGTTGTTCTGAAAAAACTGTCCTGTGAGGTGTGTCGTGCAAGCCTTGTCACAGCTGCTGTACCCTCATCCTTTGACCAGAGCTACCACCTGCTTGAACTTAAAAACAATGGTGGGCTGATGATCCCCTCAGAGGGAACAGTGAAGGTAGTCAGAGCAGCAGAGCGTGTGATTCGCCAAAACTCACAAACACAAGTTGTCAGTGTGTCCTTTGTCAACCATTTCGTTCGGGCAGAGATTGGTTCAGAGGATGTGTTCCTACTCAGGGAGCACATAGCAGAAACCCAATTTGGAATTGAGAACCATCCTTTCATGCTTGTGTCATTTGTGGTGTCTGTATTTCACAAAGTAAGGCTGCACCACATCGCAAAATGAACTACCCTGGAGTTACAGAGTGCCAGCACACGCAAGAAGCTGTGCAAAACAGTTCTTTTTCAAGGGTTTTAGCTCCCCAGCCCCAGTTGCAAGCCTTGTGAGGACTCTCTTTGAATAGATTCTGTGAGAGAGAGATAGTGTGTGATAGTGTCATATGTGTGTCAGTCCACACATATGACTCTCCTGCGAGGCGCCATTGTTGTTGTTGTGCCTTTTCTGGTAATTACGTCAGGCCAAGTTGGCTTTACAGTAGAGGTTATATCGCCACCTGTTGCTTTGGCGTGCGCTTGACATCGCTTCACAGCCTGTGTTTGCGTTTTCATATTGACAGAGAATTTTTCTGTGTGGACAGGAAATCTTTGGAGAGCGGAGGAGGGAAAAAAAATAGCCGCGTACGTGTGGACCCTGCCCTAGTTATGTATTTTATGTCGTAGAACAAAATGTATAAAACTATGTGTACACATGTGTTCCATGTAGCAATTCACTATCACACTGTCTCTTACTGATACACCAAGATACAACCGAGTCATTGTTAATATTATTAGTTAACACCTGTGCTTTCCTAAAGTGGTAAGTCAAAATGTCTCCTGAGAGAGAGAGAGAGAGAGAGAGAGAGAGACAGTGAGTGTGTGTGAGAGAGAGACAGACAGAGAAAAATAAATTCAAATGAACAATCAAACTTGTTTCTTTATTAAAATATAAAAATAATTAATTTATACATTTATCAATATGCCATACCATATGTCTTTGTTAAAGAGCGTTATACAAAGTCTTTCAGCACGAAAGCATGTGTTTTTAACAGCATCCTGTATCATAACTGAATCTCTGCTGTTTGTAACAAACCAAACCGTGTGAAAATCGGGTAAAAATTCGGGGAGTTGTGATTAACGTAGTCTGGGTTTACACCTTCCTCAGTAGAAGTAAATACACTGGGGGCGCATTGGGGACCCAGCCAAGATGGCGGCCGCGCTGATACGTCAGCTCCAATAGGCAGCGTCAGTCTATGAGGCGTCTATGTATATATGTCTATGGGTGGGACTGTCTTGTCTGTGCAGAACCGTGGTGCAGCTGCTTCCTCTAGGTCCAGTTTGAATGTGCTGTAGGCCCATGCTTGAGAGGTAGGCTGCTGATAACCTGGGGCCTCATGTATCAATGTTGCGTACGCACAAAAACATGGCGTACGTAATTTTCCACACCAACGTTCAGATGTATCAAAAGTGAAATGAGCGTGGAAATGTGCGGTGTCCCACGGCAGCTTCATGGCTGGCGTACGCACGTTTCTACAGCTATTGTTCCTTTGGCGACACTCTGAGGTGATGCTGGGAAACTGTTAATTATGTGAAAACAATTAGTCCTCAGAGTAATGTGCACATCAGAGACACATTAATGGACAATTAACACACACGTGTTTGCAATCATATGGATGGATATAAAAGCATGCGCAAAGTGATGAAAAAATGGCATTAACAATGGCAGCCTTGGCCTTGTTAGAAGACATCGCAAACGGTAACATCAGACGTGAGAGGGTGTTTAGAAAACGGGAGGATATGTTAGCAAATGACGACAACTGGCTCATGAGTCGTTTAAGGTTGCCGAGGCCAGTGTTACTGGAGCTGTGCGCAGAGCTGCGGCCGGCCCTAGAAAGAAACACAGCCAGGAGCCAGGGGTTGTCCGTGTCCACACAGGTGCTGACCACTCTGGGGTTTCTGGCAACAGGAGCCTTCCAGAGGGAACTGGCCGACCAGTCAGGAGTGTGCCAGTCCACTCTGAGCCGAGCCATGCCAGCTGTGTGGGACGGAATCAGAATGTCATCCAGGTACATCAAATTCCCATACAATGCTGTTGAACAGGCCAACATTAAAGCGCAATTTGCAGCAAGAGCCGGTTTCCCTAATGTAATCGGAGCTATTGACTGCACACATGTTGCTATAAAAGCGACATCTATAAATTTGTTTTTGTCAACAGGAAACATTTTCATTCAATAAATGTTCAAATAATATGTGATGCGCAAATGCAGCTCACCAACATTGTGGCAAGGTGGCCTGGTTCAACGCTCGTTCATTCTTACTAATAGCATGGTTGGTAACAGGCTGGAGGCTGGCACGGTGCGCGATGGGTGGCTTCTCGGTGAGTAAATGTATCCATTTAATTGCGCCCCGAATGTAAACCAGCACGATGGGCACGTGCATTCAAATATGTGCATTTGTTTTTCCCTGGTGAAAATAGAGTGGCAGAGCTATCTAACAAGCCCTTTATTGTCTCCTTGTGTTCAGTATTTGTGTCGATAAACGCGTGCGTAAAGTTGGAAATGTCACACTTCAGTAGCCACGGCGCACTTCTGCAGTCATTAATATATATGATAATATAATATATAATATATTAATATCGTCCTGTCCCCCCGCCCGTTGCGGTCACGCTTCGGCGGTGGGCCGAAATCCTCCGCTTCACCTCCACTTTCACGTCGGACCATTTCTTTTTTATTTCAGGGAGTGTGCGCTGCTCCGACCCCACAGTGTTCACTGCCTCACACACACGCTCCCACTCACATTTCTTTTTTTTGTGTTTATGCCTGATGAGAGGCTACCAAATAATACTGGTCTTCGAGTCTCGACTTCGTTTACGAGCGTTTCGAGCTCAGACTCGGTGAAGTTGCGCTTCTTCCCTTTTTCATTTTGTAGATCTGATGGTGCAGAGAGGGGAATCCCCGGTGCAGGCCCTATTTAAATGCATTTGCATATTTAAATGGAGGCGTGGACAGGGAGGAGTTTAGCACTTCCACATGTGCGCTTAATTCCACGTTGATTGGGATGTACAAAGGAAAAGTGCTTGGATCCATGCGTACGCACACTTTGATACATCTGATTTTTTTTGTGCGTAGGACAGTTTCTGGATTCTAGCGTACGCAATGTTTCAGTAGGAAATCCACGCAATTCTTAGTACATGAGGCCCCTGGTGTTTAATCTCATCAGACTACAGAAATTATTAGTGATGTTTCCAACTTAATTCCATAGGACATGAGTCAGAAAAAATTCTAGTATAGAGACACAGTTGTTAATAGGAAAAATCCAAAATATTAGGTCTCTACTGTCGACAGTTTTGTCATGAAACATCATTGAATGAAGGGTAGTTTAGACGGTTTTTGGCATCATACTCGGAAAAGCCATTTTTAAACAGCAATACCTGGAAAACTATCTCACCTGTGGCCTTCAAAATGTCTACAGTGTATATCTGTTACTAATAGCCTCCAGACATGGAATATCAGGGGTGTAGCTCAATGATAACCTAGTATGGTAGGTACTTAAAATGAAGCTTGTTGAAATGAAGTAGCAAATTTGAAGAGTGGCTGAGCTCTCATTTTTGCAGATAAAAGACTTCTATCACTTCTGCCTCTATCTCTGGTGTTAGCTTAAACATTCTACAAAATATGGTTTCTCTCAGATGATTAGTTTCACGGATATTAAGGCTCAAAATGGAAGTAAACACATCTTTGCCCAACTTCAGAGCCATATTCCAAAAAACTGACAAGTATCAGGTCCAAACTTACTTTTTTTGAAAGATCATATTCTTGTTAAAATCATATTAAAAAATCAGGAGGGTGTTTTGCCTCAATTTGTCACAGTGATTTTTTAAAATCCTGATATTGGTGGGGTTAGCCTACTAGTAAACATCACAGCAGGGCAATTCAATTGTTTTTTAACCATTTACCAAAGACTTACATGTGACTAAATGCTACTGATAAATTTAGCCTTACGAAAACATTAAAATGTAGCACAGTTGTAGTTACAGAGGCAATAAGTCCTTGAATATGAGTTGAACATGCTGAAAGCAGCTACATTTTGGATTTTTCCTATTAACAAGTGTGTCTTTGTACTAGAATTTTTACATACTGAGATGGTCAGGTGGGAGGCATTTGATGAAATGACATGACACGGAATGACCCATTGCTTCCCTCTTCTATCTGGTCTGGTCCTGGGGGTCCTGAGGGTCCTGGGGGTCCTCTGGGTCTTCTTGCCAATTCCGGTCCAAGGCAGTACTGAAACAATCAAATGGAATCCTGCATACAAAATTAATGTAATTAGTTTCAAAGCCAGGTGCATCCATCCATCCATCCATTGTCTACCGCTTATCCTGTATTCAGGGTCGCGGGGGGGCTGGAGCCGATCCCAGCTGTCATTGGGCGAAGGCAGGGTACACCCTGGACAGGTCGCCAGTCTATCACAGGGCCAACATGTAGAGACAAACAACCATTCACACTCACATTCACACCTACGGGCAATTTAGAGTCATCAATTAACCTATCCCCATCCTGCATGTCTTTGGACTGTGGGAGGAAGCCGGAGAACCCGGAGAGAACCCACGCTTACACGGGGAGAACATGCAAACTCCACACAGAACGAGCCCCGAATTTGACCCCGACCCGGAAATCGAACCCAGGACCCGCTTGCTGTGAGGCGCCAGCGCTGGCCAGGTGCATAAAGAATACAAATCATACATTGTGTAGCTGTCCAACTCACCTTTTGATCCTTCAAGTCAAAATAATAATAATAATAATAGCAGCATAATAACGTTATGCTGCTTAAGTGTGTTTGTTTAAGTTTAAATCAGTGTTCAATTCCTGTTAATAGTGCAGACCTCAGCTTCCTCATATCTTTCACTGCACTTTAGTGCTTCTTTGCACACTGGTTAGAGACATTTCACTTTCTATTTCAAATAAAATCTCAAAGACATGCATGCAGTTTCTATATTTGAAATGTGTTTATTTAGTACACACTATTAAGCATTAGTTAAGCATTAATAAATATTGAATTCTTCATTTATAACGTATGGACACTCATTAGTACGTAGGTTATAAACACAGTTAAAAATGTTTTACTCATCATTAATAAGCACAGTAGTTATGGATGCGTAAACACTGAATTCATCACTCATAAATCATGTTTTTGACGTAAATACTCATTAGTATGTGGTTTATAATCACAGTTATAAATGGTTTACTCTTCATTAATAAGCTCAACTATATAAATGATGGATTCAGGATTTCTAAATTAAGTATTACATCACTTACCCACCAGTTATTTAGGATTTGTCAGTGGTTTGTAAGATAATTTAGAGAGTATATGTAAATGATGAACAATCTATTTAGATGTACACGTCTGCATGCTCTTACATGTCCACTATTCAGACATGTACTAATGGTTAGTGAGTATGTTAGTAGATGTTTTATAAAAACCCACAAATTCCATTTCCAATGGATGTCTTATAAACAATTATTAATGCAGGAATTCATGAATTCAGGCAGTTACTAAGCACTTACTACTCGTGAATTAAGCATTTTGTGTGAGCTCATCTAAAGTGGGCACTATCTATGCCTTATAAAGCATTTACAAATGAGATTTAAAGGATGGCAATGCCTCAAGACTCACAAAAGCTTTGGTTATCTTAACAGACCAAGGAGAGACACAACACAAAGGGATATAGAACATATTGCATTGATATTTGATATTTATTGCAACTTCCCAACATATTGCAACTGTACAACTGTTCTGTTGATGTAAGACGAACAAGGGTAAGGATGGCTGAATAAAAACCTGCCAACACCAACAGTGGATCACAGAGGTTTAAGTACAACAAATAAAATGTTTCTTTCAAAAAAATAAAATAAAATCTATCTGTATTAAAAACTAAAATCTTTCAGTATAAAAAAATAAAATCTTTCTGTATTAAAAAAAATAAAATCTTTCTGTATCAAAAAATAAAATAAAATATTTCTGTATAAAAAAAATAAAATAGTCTGAATTATTTTTTTTCTGTATCAAAAAATAAAGTCAGAAAATATTTCAGTGTCACAATTCAACAATGAACTTTTTTGTCTTCCATCTTTCAAACATTTGGCTGACTTTATTTTCAGGGGAAGCAGCTTTCCAGAAATCTTAAAGGCTTTAACTGTGTTCACTATTCCTGGATCCTCCTCAATTGAAGTGGCACACTGTGTGGCAAACCCACTGAGTTTCACCTGACTGTTGTAGCTTTTAAGGAGTTCCTTATATTTACTGGGGGCAGCAATGGACAGCTCTGCGATTGGAGCAGTGACAACAACCGTGTTCCGGTCGACCCCAACATGCTTGAAAGCAGCAGACATTGTCCTTCCTCGACTAAACAGGCGGATCATTTTTTTGTATCGCGACACAGCCTGATCCGGATTTTGGACTGCAATTTAGACGACAAAGAATTAGTGTTATCAACAGCAAAAAAAAAAAAAAGGTATTGACACACATATGCTTTAAAACACACACACACAACGTAAGCTTGGGAGTCTCACACTCACATTCAGTTTGTACAGTATGAGATTTGAGATCAGAACAAATGATGGTTCACTAGGTTATTCCTCTCTATTCAGAAAGTGATTTGTTACCATAGATTTACCACCAACAACAATCACATGCAGAATGTCACATCATGTGAGAAGAACCAGCTAGGAGAGGAACAATTGTACTAGAGCTAAACAGGACCAAACCAAAAACCCAGTGATTAAAAAGGGGGGAAAGTACATGTAGCATATTTGACCTCTTTTACGTGTCTGTGGTTTCATTTTCTTTGACTTCTTGGACTTTCTCTCTTTCCCCTTCTTCTTCCTCTTCCTCCTCTTCTTTTTCTTGTCTTCCTCTGATGAGGATGAAGTAGAGGAGGAGTCAGACATAGCATCAGAGGACTCCTCCACTGAGCTGTCTGAATAGTGGACATGTAAGAGCATGCAGACGTGTACATCTAAATAGATTGTTCATCATTTACATATACTCTCTAAATTATCTTACAAACCACTGACAAATCCTAAATAACTGGTGGGTAAGTGATGTTATACCTAATTTAGAAATGCTGAATCCATCATTTATAAAGTTGAGCTTATTAATGAAGAGTAAACCATTTATAACTGTGATTATTTGTATAAAACATTTCTCTTGCTTCTAACTTGAAAAGAACTCACAATAACTCTGAGTAGTGATGGGCAAATGATACCGAGGCTTTGGAGCTTGTGTCGCTCTTCCTGAAGCGGAGTGGTTCGAACCTCTGTGTCGGAGCTTGTATCGAACACCAGCGTCACGTGACCGAAACACTAAAGTGCTTCATTGCTTCGAAATGTTTCGAAGCGTTTCATTGGCTCATAGTGTACCGGTGCATGTCATTGGCTCATAGTGTGTGTCAGTGCGTTTCATTGGCTCGTAGCGTTCATGCGTCGTGTGCCAGAAGAGGAGACTGAAGCCTGCCACAGTGGAAGAAATTCTATTTCTTAATACAAACCTGTCTGTTCTGTGCATAAACATTCCTCCTCGACCATACAACTTCTCCTATGACAAACTATTATCTGGACTCTTTGGTTCACATACCATGATCAAATAAATAAACCCCTTAACCAACATTTAACCCTTCATATCATTTAGATTTATCCGTTGGCTTAATCTGGGATGTTTTACAGTATGGGCGATGAATGTATGAATGAACAAAACACGTAAATAAACCACACAGTCTTTTCTAAACTTTTATTGCTGACATGGGATTGAAACGGTGTCAGAGCGTCAGTCGTGCTCTTGAGAGGTTGCTATGGCTTCAGTTGTCCACCAGATGTCACCATCACTGAAGCGTTGAAGCTTTGAATCTTTTTCAACACAATTGCTAGGAAAGCCTCAGTGCTTCATAAGGCTTCACTTGCCCACCACTAACTCTGAGTTAAATTAAAATCCCAGAATGCACTGCTGGTACTTTCAAGTTTTCAAGTTATGTGATGTGAGGAGCCAGCCACATGCCTCTGAAACCATCACTTTGAAAAAATGTTTACCTCTGGGTCAACTGAACATTAACACATCAATGTGTGAGGGGCTGTGGCACATCAAAGACACACTTATGAGAGCACAAGCAGACAGCTATGAATTAACATGACATAACTCCTCTTTTCTAATGCATAAAACTGAAAATAAATAAAGAAAATGCTTCATGAAACTTCATTTGGACATCACTAGCTGCAGGTAGGTTGGGATTTCGTGGGTCTGCATAAAAGTCTTTAAAAGTCATATTCACTCTGTATTGCATGAGACCAGATACCTTCCGTTTTAAATGTATTATATGAGGTCATTATAAATCGCATTTTTGCGATGTTTGACTCTTGTATTGTTGCTTTTATTTTGTTTTGCATTTTCGTTTGATCTTGGAAGACATTTGTATGGGAAAGTGCAACTGGTCATTTGACATTTATTTTGTTTAGATGACGCACGCATCCTGGCCCTGAATCCACATACCAACTTTGGTTTTGTGTCTGACCCATGTGCAGAATAAAAGGCTTCATCCGCTATTGGGAGTCATCTTGTTTCCATACAACGCAGAGCAACAGTACAGACCAGTAACACAAGCATGTATTCTTAGACGCTTGATAAAAATATAGTCTGTTTGTACTTCATATATGTAATTTTGGTAATTTTTGGTCTTTCACGTGACGAAATCACGAGGACTAGGCTTGGCGGAACCTTCTGCTGGTACAGTTGTTTCCGACAGACGGACTTCTCTGAAACCCCCGCTAAAGTAAGCCTGATGGTTAGCCTGCCCCGGGGCAGGCTAGTTTGGTCGGATAAATTCCCATGGTTACTTAGCGGAGAGTGCCTCAAGTCACGTTGATGGAACGCAACTCTCGCTAAAGGTAGCGAGGCTTATCGAAATTAGCCCGGCTTTGCACCTAGCGAGTTTGATGGAATAGCCCTCAGGAGTGCACAGAAAAATAACAACAAGCCAAGCGTTCCCTACCTTTCGAGCTGTCTGGAAGTCCAAAAACAACATGTAGCATGCTAATCCTTATATCCAGAGAAAGGTAGGAGTCCAACGAACAAAAGTAGCCACTTCGTTTAGTCCCACGAGCACGCTAACTCCGGTAGTCATCCATAACACGCCATGTGTTGACGTTGTGAGTTTCTGAACAAAATATTGTTTATAGCTAGTTATCGCTCTTCGATGACGGGCGAACAACAAAGCTTCGTATTTCCGTGTACGGCAGCTTCTTGGCGACAAAACAAGCCCCCTTTGATGATTCTGCGATCCGAATTGGCTGAACAATCTGTCCATCAAGAGAGCCAGTGCTTCACTGGCTCTCGGCTGACCAACCACGAGAATCCCCAGGCAGAGAGCCAATAGGCAGAGGAGTACATTTTTGACTGACAGGTCTTATAGCCAATGAGCTTATGATTCCAGCGGTATGTTACATGGGGGGAGGGGGCTTGAGGGTGAGAGCGCAGCAGCTCAGAAAGGTCAGACTGTGACCTGCAGATATGATAGTTATGCAGCGTCTCATTACAGAAGGCTGTTATGTAAAAAAACATTAAAAAAATGTTGGTTTTATTAGTAGTAGTTGTAGAACTGGTGAAATAAACAACAACAAAAAAATTGAATTATATACCTAATTAAAACTGCTAGCAGTATCGTGACGGGCCCGAGCTCTTATGCGGTCGTGGAGTGCCTGCGGTCACAGGGCAGTGTCGTGGACGCTGCCCTTGGCGCGGCCGCCTCTCCTGGCGCAAGTCGAGACACAAGCGATGGACACCGAAAGGCATCCGTCTGTCACGTGCGGTCGTGGAGTGCCTGCATTCACACGCGTGGCAGCCGCCTACCTGTGCAGCAGCCACCTCCTCGTGGCCAAGTTTAGACACAAGCGATTGACATTCAAAGCCATCTGTCTGTCACATACACACATGTTCATGCCTTCCTGACATCTCTCCTCCTCCACCTAGTGTGACCTCTCCTCCTCCCCCTGTGTCCTCCTTGCAAGCTGAAATGAGAGGAATTAGTTAAAAAGAATCAGGTGTGGCTTTAACTTGGAAAAAGTCACAAAATCAATGACATTTCCTGTGGCCAGTAGGTGGCGCTCTGACTGTGAGTGAATATCAAAGTGCAGATGTGTTCAGGAAGGAACTCTTATCAGGTGTGGAAAGTTTGGAGCAGCTCAGAGAAGAAACACTGAAGTTATAATAGTTTGGATGTTTATGGCAGAGTTCAACTGACAGCTGTGTGTGGTGCATGTGAAGAGTGTCATCTGTCCTCCTCTCTCTGTGTCCAGGCTGAAAGGAGAGGAATTAGTTATAAAAAAAAATCAGGTGTGGCTTTAACTTGGAAAAAGTGACTAAATCAATGACATTTCCTGTGGCCAGTAGGTGGCGCTCCGACTGTGAGTGAATATCAAAGTGCAGATGTGTTCAGGAAGGAACTCTAATCAAGTGTGCAAAGTTTGGAGCAGATCAGAGAACAAACACTGAAGCTATAATAGTTTGGATGTTAAAGACAGAGTTCAGCTGACAGCTGTATGAGATGCATGTAAAATGTGCATCTCTCCTCCTCCCTTTGTGTCCAGGCTGTAATGAGAGGAATTAAAAAAAGGAATTAAAAGTGGCATGGCTGTTGATCTGGTGTGAGGCACATTGAGCTGCATGTGAGATTCACAGTTCCCCATGTGTCACTGATAGATCTCTGACTCCATCTGGTGGTCGCTGTGTGCCTGTGTCTCTCCCCTCTATGCTCCCCGAGTGAAGATTGAGTGAAAACCTGGCTAATTTACACACTTGGCTAAAAACATTTTTTTTACCTACTTTATCATGACTTGAGGCGGTGGGTCCAAGAGGCTTTTGTGTACAGCTCCACTTGGGCTATCTAGGAAAAAATATTTCATGCGTGTACGCTCAACCTAGAGGGGGGGCTGTTGCTCAGAAAAAGGGCCTAAAATCAGTCACATATCATGTCGCCATTAAGTGGCGCTCTACCTGTGAGTTAAACTTGCAGTGCAGTTGTGTTCAGGACGTGACTCTTAACAAGCATGAATATTTTGAAGCAGATCGGAGAAGAAACGGTGAAGTTATAACAGCTTTAATGCCAATGGCGAACGTTGAAAATAGTAGCGCAGTCATGGCGTCGGCGTGGCCACGCCCCTAGACTTTTGGAGCATCTTTGACCAACTTTTTGTCCTTAAGGCCTTTTCAACCACATATCCAATTTTGGTATCAATCGGATCAACGGTATAGGACAAGTTCGATTTAGTACCACCCCTGTGAATGGCCAAAAACAGCCAAAAACGGCCAAAAGCGGCACTTTTTGGAAATTTGTGGCAGCGCCAAACATTACCCTATTTTAATGAAACTTGACATGCATGTTCTTTGAAGCTATTGCAACATAGGTTTCGACATTCGTAATTTTTGGGGCAAAGGTTATAGAGTTATGCTAATTGCATTTTGGTAGCCACACCCTCTAATGTTCATTGGCCGATACCTTCTGATAAAATACATATTTTCAGAACATTTTCAGACCATACCCTCAGCTAGGTCAAACGAGTATGCGTACCAAATTTCGTCCAAATCGGATCAACGGTGTCCGAGAAATGCGAAACCTCCTGATGGCGGAAAATTTCGGTAGGCGGACTTTGGTACTCCAAGAGGATTTTTTGTAGAGGACACTTGTTTGCACATGTGTGCAAAGTTTCATGTCAATTGGAGTTACGGTGCGGCGGGGCTGGCGATTCTCCACTCTAGGTGGCGCTAGCGAGCAACTTTTTCGTGGTTGAATGCGAAGACGCCAAATTCTCTAATTTTCGCCAGACCCTATAGACACTCCAATTTTCGTTAGTTTTTTCACGCTCAGGCCCCCATTTTCACGCTCAGGCCCCCAAAACGCAGGTCGAAGTGGTGAAAGAATAATAAACATTCGAATAACAATAGGGCTTCGCAGCCCGACGTTGTCGGCGCTTGGGCCCTAATAATAATAATGCAAATAACCTGACGTTTGCATTTTTGCCTTATTTGTGTTGCGACCTATAACTATTTGGGAATTTGCATATTGATTACGTATACTAAAACGAGCCGAGATAGATTTAATCTGTTTTAAGCAGAAGATACTATTTACTTCATTGTATTTTGATATAGTTAATATACTAAATCCTATTTGGATTAATGTTTCTTAGTAGAGGTCCGAGTTCCATATAGACGTGATGTCATTGAACTGCGCAGTAGCGCGAGAGAGAAGAATAGAGTCACGTGGTTTTGATGTTGTGGACTGATGTTTGGGCTGGTCCGGTTGGTGTAAAACAAATGATACGGAGAACTGAGGCGAATAAAAGTTGCCAAAGAAAAGAGACGGAGTCATGTCTGCCTAAGGGTGCAACATTTGCATCATTCATGCTACCTGGTGTCAATTTGCTATCTTCAATATTTGACACTGTTGTAGATAAGTGCATTACGTCTTGTCTACTGCGTTTGCTGCGTGAAGGTGTCGGCGCTCTCTCATGGCTGTTCATTTCGATGAGTTGTGGAATGATGAGGAATGCAACCAGATGTGTGACACTTGCCGCCATGTGAAAGGTATGTGATTTTTAAAAACATTTTTTAATTGAGGTGTTCTTCAGGGATGTGAAAAGCCAAATTTGAGTCCTGTATCCCTTCAGACTACACCACCATGGATATTACCCAGAATGCCAAGCAGGTTGTGCAAATCCTTGAGGTAGCAGCATCAATGGATGAGAAGCTGACTCCTCTAAAGCTGGTGGATGCATGGATGGGCAAAGGCCCAGCCAAGCATAAGAAGATGATCCAGACCACCACGCTGTCTCGGCTGCAGGCTGAAGCTGTGATTGTACAGCTGCTGCTGCAGGGATACCTCAGGTTACTCCTCGCGTTCTCTTCTGTCTACTCATCTCATATATATGATTTTTTTTACCACCATAGCATATCACGAAAATGCCACGTTTGAACTTCATTAATATATGAATCTGTTTCTACTCATGAAGAAATAAATCATAACAGATGTGTGATTAATGCTTGAGGCAGTTTTTACAATTGTACAGTCAGAAAAAAATACAAAGAGATGTTTTCCTTAAATCGCTCAGCTTCTTAAATTACACGTTGAAGCAAACGCAACCATATTTAGTCCAAAAGAGTAGACATTTTGTTCCTTCACAAGCTAACCTCAGTTTGTCCTCAGCCTTTTGTTTGTAGACTTGTAGTACATGAAGGCTTGGGGTTGCTACCTATTCAGGACCCATTCTGCTGTCATCTACAATACGTACCTACGAAGAAGACATTAATAGTGTGTAATATTGTTTGTGTTGACTTCAGAGAGGACTTCAGCTTCACTCCATACACCACCTACTTCTACATGAAGCTGGGTTGCAAAGCCCCTCTGCTGAAGAGCCACACTCACACACTCAGCATGAAGATGCGGACAACGTGGACCGGATCAGCTGTGGTGAGTTGATGCTCCTTAACTGTCGCAACTAGGGCTGAGTGATTTTATCGATTCTGCGATATAAATCGATATTTTGTTTCCACAGAAAGTATCGATTTTTTAGCCACGAGTATCGATACATTAAGTCCCATTCAAATCCCCCTGGCACTCTGCTCGCTGCGCCGAGAGACGGCCGCGCAGGATCGCGGCGCTTCGCATCTGGTCTGAACTGCACTATCGGTTAACAAAGGCGCCGAAAGGAAGCGTGCTTCGTTCGCGGTGCTTCAGCGGCCGCCCGGTTCACGCCGGCATGACGCCAGGTTCACACCAGCTGCTGCAAAGCGTCACGGCCACGAAAATCACACATGATCCGCTGCCCCCCAGTTCAGACCAGACGCGTATTTCTCCGCGACGGTCGACAAGTGCTTCTGCTCAGGTGTTATTCATTCAGAGCTATTTTTTTCATCGTGGGTAAGTAAATAACCTCATGAAATTAATAAGCCATATTACTGTAGACACCCAAAACCCCACCCCCCGCCCCGTAGCCAGCCCACTCCGTTGCTCTGTGTATGTATATGTGTGTGTGTGTGTGTGTGTGCAGTGGCGCCGCCAGGATTCAATTTCAATGTACGCACAGAAACGGCAAAATACAACGTATATCATGGTGATAGGCCCCGGTGCAAATATTTTTTTTGTGCCCTCCATCCCCGCCCTAAACACAAGCGCACGCTTGTGAGCACTCCACACACGCTTGGACACACACGCACAGTACGGTATGATAACTCTGCCGGCCCGGGGAGAGGGACATGCATCGGCTCGGCCCACAGTGCTCAGCAGCAGAGAGGTGACGAGACTAGAGCCGAGCTATATTGTGATGTGGAGAGGGACCAACACACGCTATGCGTAATTGCGCAAACACGCGCGATCGTCCTCTCAAATGCGGCTGCGTCTCTCCAGGTCACTGTGTGAGCGAAAGAAAAGCTCTGACTTGCTTGGGCAGACGTTGTTTGGTGTCACCCGCTGAAATTTAAATATCTAGCCCACCTTCAAAAAAAGTATGCACAGTGCGTACAGGATTCCGGCTGGCGGCGCCACTGTGTGTGTGTGCTTTGTAAGTTACAGTTTGCACTTCAATAAATGTAACTTATTTTCTCACCACATATTTGATTTATTTTGTCCAGCATTTGCAAGCTGGAGACTCTCTGTCCAGTCAGAGCCATATATTGTGTAATTGATTCTTTCAGTTGATATTAATTCAATCCAAGTAAATGGAACACAAGATGTCACCAAAATCACACTGTACCTTTTAAATCTTTCAGAAAATTATGTAAGTATATCGAATTATATCGAATCGTATCGTTGACTGAATATCGTGATTTATATCGTATCGTGAGCTGAATATCGTGTATCGTATCGTGAGATTAGTGTATCGCTACAGCCCTGGTCGCAACAAAGCGTGTTGATCAACTAAGTGATGGTCCTGTGTAGTGGGGCTGTGACATCATCACCCAGCTGATGGATCCTGTGTAGTGGGGCTGTTGCATCATCACCCAGCTGATGGATCCTGTTTAGTGGGGCTGTTGCATCATCACCCAGCTGATGGATCCTGTGTAGTGGGGCTGTGACATCATCACCCAGCTGATGGATCCTGTGTAGTGGGGCTGTTGCATCATCACCCAGCTGATGGATCCTGTGTAGTGGGGCTGTTACAACATCACCCAGCTGATGGGTGCTGTTTTACTGTTAATACATCAACATACGGAAGAGAGAGACTCTGGAAATGACGTTTCAGCTCAACTTTAAGCTCTTATGAAAGGCATTCTTGACCATTTTATTGTAGATGTTTGAGCTATAGGTCTGTATTGATTGAGCAGGGAACCTAAAAAGATGTTAGTAGAGCAAGGCGTCGCCAGCCTCGGCCGTTGTGATGAAGAATGGAGGATTGTCTGTAGACTTAAGTGTTCTCCCCTCTAGTGTCCCCCTGTCCACATCATGTAGGTCTTTGAACCTGAAGCCTCTTGTTAATGACCTGCAGGTAAAAGCTGTGAGTGACCAGGGCAAGAGATCAGTTTAAAGTGGTGGAGCCCCTGTGTGCAAGAAAGTGTACAGTCCATCATTCTTTTTTTCTGTTCACTACTGCTTGTGTTGATGCTCGGATCAGACACTCTGAAAGCATTTAAAATGCTGTTATAAGTTGTAAAATAATAAGCATGACATGATGGAACTGTTCCTAACCAGCAGGCTTGGGCGATTAAAAAGATATTATTGGCACCAGAACCTCTTATTGCCATTTTGATTGGATCGATGTACCTGGTGACACTCATTTCAATAAAGCATCAGATGAACACAACTGCCTCTTATTCATACTGCTGTAGGTGGATGTTGGGTGATATACGCCGATGAAACATTGTGCTGCTTTATGTGGCTGAGAAATCTTTATCTTTAAAACACCTCCAGCATTTTCCTTTTGTGCGTAGTGTGCAATAAAGATGCTGTTTATTTAAATACACATTTTCACTACACATTTGAACTGCATACATACTAAACCCCAGAGTTTGGATGTAGTTCTTCTAGTCAGGCCTTTTCCATGGACTTTAGAGTAAGGAAGAAAAGGAGAGTATTTACTGTATGTGCCCATAAATAAAGGCAAGGCAAGGGAATTTTATTTGTATAGCACCTTTCAACAACAGGGCAATTCAAATTGCTTTACATGAAAAGCATTGGAGAAAAAGCATTAAAACAAGCCAATGAAATAACATCTAAAAAATAAAAACAAGAATATCAAGGAATAGGAAATACAGTGCAGCATAAGAAGTTCATAAAAAAGGCAGCGGCAGCAGAAAAGTCTTCAGTCTTGATTTAAAAGAGCTGAGATTTGCAGCAGACCTGCACATTTCTGGAAGTTGGTTCCAGATATGTGGCGCATAAAAACTGAAGGCTGCCTCTCCATGTTTGGTTCTGACTCTGGGGACACAGAGCAGACCTGTCCCAGACCATCTGAGAGGTCTGGATGGTTCGTAGCTAAGCAGAAGATCACAAATGTATTTTGGTCCTAAACCATTCAGTGCTTTGTAAACCAACAGTAGTATTTTAAAGTCAATTCTTTGACAGACAGGAAGCCAGTGTAAAGATCTGAGAACTGGAGTAATATGACCCACTTTTTTGGTTTTAGAGAGGACTCGAGCAGCAGCGTTCTGAATTAACTGCAGCTGTATGATCGACTTAAGATTCCGGAAAAAAGGCGGAGACATGTAGGAGAAACTCAGGATTTGTTGAAGCAAACCTGCGAGCAGGTTAGGTTCACAGAGTCAGTTACTATGGCAACTGACCTAAAGGTTGAGTTCACTCAAGGGCTGGACTGGGACAAAAAATCGACCCGGGCATTTTCAGCCGAGACCGGCCCACCAGGTATCGATGGAAAGACAATGAAGCCTATGAATGAAAACAAATTTTTTGTGACAATGCTTGTACACTTTCTTGTTGGTGTACATGTAATTGTCTAATAAACCTACACCATCCTCCCAGTCCAGTTATTCTATACAGTATTTAGCGGAAACCTAAAGGCTCTGTTCTAGTTAACCTCCTGAACAATGTACAACGTATGATGGGATCCTGAAATCAGGACGGAGAGGAATAGAGGTGAGACATAATCTCATAAGGTGAGAAAGAATAAAACTTAATGGAGTTATATTATCACAGTTGGTATCTAGAAAATGTGGGGAAAATAGTTGCAGCATATACTCTCTACAGTACTTACGTAGAAGACCTCCAGAACAAACAATAAACATGTATGATGGGATCCTGAAAATGTGACAGAGGGACAAACATGAGCTGAATAATAAAATGTATAAAGGAGAGATTGTGATTACGTGATATTTTCTCAGACTATGTACTCACCACATCAATCCACAGTCACATTAGACCTCCACAGCAGCAACCCTCAGCACAGCAACACAGCACATCTCCTCAAACATGGTAACCTTTTAAAATTGAAAGGAGACAAACAGAGAAAGGTGAGAAAGATGACACCTGATGGACTTCTTCACTCTTGAAAAATAGATGAATCATGTATTCTATACAGTACTTACTTAGAGGAACCCACGGCAGGCTTCCAAAAATGACTGACAGCACCCTTTAAAGCTTGGGTCTACGATTTTTAAAGATTTGTCAATTGAGCCAAATTTAGCCTATAGTAGCCATGCGGTCTGCCTGTAGCGAGCGATCACCGAGTAGTTTGGGATCGGGGACGTACTGTAGTAGGGGTGAGAGAGAAATCCCACCGGCACCCGCTGCATTTACACCGATAATGGCAGCGTTTCCCAGATTCGTTAAGAAGCTCTTGTGGTAAGATCTTCTTAGGAGCACTCTTAACCCTCATGCCCTCCTCAAATTTACTACGCTTTCAACACCCCTGTGGCGAAAAAAGCCACGCACTTACAAACTGCTATAAAATCATCATACATCAATATTTCTTTATTGATTTTCATAAATCTCTTCAACAACTTCCACCTTGCTCAAAACTACCAATCATTCAGTCATTTTCAGAATTTTAACCCTATAAATACCAGTTTGAGTATTTTCATTTTTTAATGCAAAAAAACCCCACAAAAATATAGGAGGTGGAAGAATTTCATGCATAGGCCTACAATGGGAAAATGGTTGAATATGGTGAAATACAGTAAAAATGTCAAATATCACTACTTTTGTTCATAATGAAAAGCTAACATACCAGAATATATGGTTTTATACTGCAATGCCAGTGAGATTAAAAGATGTGGTTTGAATGGAAGTCAATGGGGCATTTTTCGCCACGAGGGTGTCCAGAGGGAGTATCTGGTACTACAGAAAAAATACTAATGCAACCAAATCAATTTTGTTGCTAATCTTTGACATATCCAAGCCTCTAATTCCCACCAAAGCCTCATCCACCTCCTATTTATTATATAGAAAATAACTCAATTTTTGTTTTTTGCGTTAAAAAATAAAAATACTCAAACTGGTATTTATAGGGTTAAAATTCTGAAAATGATTGAATGTTTGGTAGTTTTGAGCAAGGTGGAAGTTGTTGAAGAGATTTATGAAAACAAAAGTAGAAAAAAATATTGATGTATGATGATTTTATAACATTTGTAAGTGCGTGGCTTTTTTCGCCACGAGGGTGTCCAGAGGGTGCAAAATGTGTCAATAGAGTATAAAAGACGTGAAATAAAAAAACATTGGATTTCAAAAATATAACTAAAAAGAAGAGTTCTTGCAAAAATTCATGCTACAAGCTGTAACAGCCAAAATTATCACCAAATCAAAAACACAAATCAGAGAAAAATGGCCAAAAATGCCTGAGGAGGGCATGAGTGTTGAAGAACGCTGTGAAAGAAGGATGTGTTTCCCAGAGTCGCTCTTAGCTAAAGAAGATCTTTCACTAAGAAGGAAATGTAAAATCGAGCTCTTAACAGCCTTCTTAGCGAATGCTCAGTGATCAAGCCGCGTCAGGGAAATTTATATCCTCCACTTTTCGAAATAATAAAACAATGCTCAATGTTGAAATGCGCTCATGGCTGCAGACCACTGGCGCAAGAAACATAGGCTAATAGTAGAGAAGAAAAAAAAAACGTATATTTGAATTACACGTTTAAGTTTTCCACACATCTGCATATATGAGTTTATAGTACTACAGATAAAAAAAACATCAACAACCCCGTGGCATTTCACAGATATCAAGAAAACAGATGTAATTGAACTCAGCTGAACCTCATCCAGAGAGGCTTGTGTGAGGCCCACTTTTTCCCTATGAGCTGACATCTGACTACCAGCAAACAAGCTGCTGATGTTACTTTTTGAGCTCCTTAAGAAAAAAGCTTCAGCACAGGTCTGGTGTGCAGTGCTCTTTTCATGCTCCTCTGTGCACAGATGTACATGTCACCAATCACTCCTGCCTGTAATAAATGCGCTGGTATCAGTCCTCCTTGAAAATGCCAGTAAGTGAGCCACTTCCTGCTAGTGCCATCTTTACAGTGAGTGGAGCCGCTAGCTCTCAGACTGTGGCTATAAACCGCAACATGGATAACATCTTGGAGAAGCTTTCGGCTTTGCTAAGGTGAATGGATCGACTTGAAGACCAAATTGGACAAAGAGTGAGAGTTGTGTCTACTGAAATACGACTACTCACCCTAACCCAAACAACCACAATCTAATCTGCATTCCGGCCCCTCGCGGCAGCCGCCCTGCCCTGGCCAAGGTCGCTGCTGGAACAACTCCTCCAGGAGATCCCTGCTATGAGAGGCTCTGCAAATACTGCGTTACTATTCCTCCCTCCCTTCTGTTATAAGAATTTTGTATAACCTCATGTCTTAAAGTTCTCTTTGTTCAGGTTACAGCTTTATGTGTTGAACTGTTTATTACTTTAGTATCCCCTTAGCTGACCTAAATGTTATCAGAGGCCTGGTAGTCATGATGTCTTGTTCTGCATGAAGATTAACTGTCAATGACGCATTATCTCCTGTGCCTTTAAAAGACTCAAGTCACAACAGTGATTTGAGCACTTTCTCTGTAGCATCCTCACACGTTGTTGCATTGTAACTGCTCCTCTTGATCAAGATTAAAGTCAGACGTCGACTTTAGTTATGTCTCCGATCTCCTTGGGTGAATTTATTCGTTTACGGACAAATTCTTTTAACATTTTGGCGCCCAACGTGGGGCCCAATATCTGTTTCTCTTCTCCAACTACCGGACCTGAACACCTTGCAAGGCGGGCCCGGCTGGAGAGGAGAGCAGTGACGGGGTCCGAACCAAGGAGGAATCTGAGGCATCAAAAATAAATTAGGTAGAGTATTTACTGAATCAGAAAAAAGGTTTTACTCAACATAAAAAATTCCTGAGTGAGGGTTGTTTCCACCATTTGGTAAAACAGATCTGGGATCTCGGAGACAGTGTTTGGAACCAGTAGTAGAGCAGTAGTAGAGCACTTTCTCTTTTGCTGTGCAGTGGGGCCGCTTTTGTATTATTACAAAGTAATTAGTTGCCATCAGGTAACTTAGCCACATCTTGTAATTTTAACATTTGTTTTCCCTGAATTCTCCACCACCTGTAATTGTAAACTTCCCCCACATTATTTCCATTTGTAGATTGTCCACCCTTTCTGTTGCGTTGTCACGACTGAACAAGGGGTTGGACCCAAAAGCAGGCAGGTGACAAAGGGTAACGGACAAAAATGTTTATTTAACTAAGAAACGAACACGAAGGGACACGGGAGGCTTGACGCAGGAAGACAAGTAATCACAAGGACAGAGGGTGGTGCAACATGCAGGGACCAACATATACAATACAATGACCCGTCAGCAAGACAAGGGAAACTGTTACGGCCCCCAGCCGATAGTCTTTGCACCATCTCTGTCTGATTTAAAGGTCCCGCCTCCTGCCGCCAGCCATTGGTCCTCCGCAGCTGCAGCTGATGAGCCTGACGAGCAAACAAAGCTGATCCCGTACTGCCAGCAAGAGGAAGTTCCTTGCTCCTACGCGACCGATTCATTGAGTAGAGTGAGATTTGGATTTGAAAATGTTTTAGTGTGTTAGATAAGAGCATTGTGAGGAATTGTGTGTGATGGTATTTGTGCCCTATTCCTGGCAATCTCACAGTATGTCGGGAAGCGAGACTGACGGAGAAAATATGGAGGGTAGTGAGGTGGAAAATGAGGGTGATTGGGAAAAGGCTGAAGGGGGGGAGGAAAAGTTGGAAAAGGAAGAAAGCACTGAGGAGTAATTCGGAGGACACTGATAGTAGGCACGTTTCCAATCATGCATGTGCATGCATTTGCCTCGCATAACCAGGTTTCCCTAGTTGGTTAGAATTACCACGTGAGAAAATTCCTCACCTTTGCTCCTCAGCCTCCATCAACAAGGGGAGTTTCAATGCCTCGAATTCGTCCACGATGAAGAAAGCCAGCGCGACTGGGCAGGCCATTTTCTTTGTGCAAAGTCCATGAAGTGCACCTGTGTCCGACTTGACGTGGTGGGAACTTGACGTGTTTATGACGAGTTCCGGCGGATCCTCTCAAGTCTCGTGCATGCATAGGCGCAAATGCATGCGATCCGAAACGCAGCCAGTGAAGGAAGAGAGGAGGACAAGGAAGCAGAGTACAGAACGGTTGAATGTGGTGATGCGGTTTGAGGGAGAGGGGGGGGGTGAAGAAAATGAACCCGCTGAATCTGACTAAAAGATAGGAGAGGTGAAATTTGCACAGGTGTTGGGAGATGGAAATTTGTTGACAGGATGTAAGTCAGAGGTGGAAGTGGAGAGGGCTAGGAAAGTGAAAGGAATTGGAAAAGTTAAAGTGGTCAGGGTGGTGAAGGTTGGTGAGCAGAGATCTAGTGGGTGTAAGGGAGTGATATCGGGTATTCCTCTCATTGTCAATATGTCAGAGTTGGTAGAAAGCCTTAAAATAAAGAACAGGGCGTCGAAAAATGTGAGGAGAATGACAAAAGGAGTGGAAAAGAGTGAGACAGAGACTATTTTGGTGGAGTTTGAGGGAAGTGTGGTACAAAAGGAACTGTATTTAGTTTTTTTTAGGTATGGAGTCAGGGAATATATGCCAATGAGATGTTTCAAATCCCAGGGGTTTGGACATATGGCCAAAATGTGTAAAGGAAAGCTAAGGTGTGCTCGGTGTGGTGGGGAGCATGAGTATGGAAAATGTGAGAAAGGGGTGAAGATCAAGTGTTGTAATTGCGGTGGCAGCCATAGTGCAGCTTACTATGGGTGTGAAATTATGAAAAAAGTAGTAGAGGTGAAGCAGGTAAAAATGAGGAAGAAAGTCTCATATTCTTAGGCAGCTCAGATGACTGGAAGGAACAACTTAAATAAGAGCAGAGAACAGGTAGGTAAGATAAGAGGTCAGAAAACAGGTAAGAGAACAGGTAAGAGAAGAGTTCAGAAAACGGGTAAGAGAAGAGGTCAGAGAACAAGTAAGAGAACAGCTAAGAGATCAGGTAAGAGGGGAGTTCAGAAAAACAGATCAGAGAACAGCTAAGAGAAGAGGTCAGAGAACAGGTAAGAGAAGTGGTCAGAGAACAGGTGGAAGTGAAAGAACGTCAGGATAAAAGAAACAAGTGGGTGGAAAAGAAGAAATTGACCACTTTTGTTGCTGGTGTGATAAACGCTACATGTGAGTTAAAGTCAAAAACATTAAGGATTCATATTATTGCTAAAGCTGTTGAACACCACTAAGGCACGAAAGGGCTAAAGGGGGAAGAAATAAATGATGAACTCCAGGTACAGTCTAGCCAAGAATCAACATGTAAAGGATAATAATAATAATGATGATGCTGATCCTCCAGTGGAATGCTAGTAGCTTATGGGCAGGACTTTAAACAGTTTGCGTTAAGCAGGAGAGAAAAACCAGATGTGGTGTGTGTTCAAGAATCCTGGTTAAAGCCTTCTCTTGATTTTGTGTTGTATGGATATGTGGCAATAAGTAGAGACCAGAGAGAAGGCTCAGGTGAGGATGTGTTACATTTATAAAGCAAGGTTTACCTTACAAATTACTGGGCATTGGAAGTGATCAGGAGTATGTTGTGGTTAAAGTGTGGGCTGATAGAAAGGAAGTGGCTATAGTCAGTGTTGGGCAAGTTACTTCAAAAGCGTAATGCATTATTTATTACTTGTTACTGTCATTTCAAAGTAATTAGTTACATTACAATATTACTCTCTTTGAATTGTAAGGCATTACACTACTTTTACATTACTTTTGCATTACTTTTTTGCCAAAATAAAAGGAAATATGGATTTTATGTTCTCAATAGATCTTCTTGTGTTCAATGCAGCTAATTACACAGCAGGATGTGATGTTATTCGCTTCAAAATAAAAGAACGAAAACCGGAAAATTACTCGTATCCCGTTATTCGTTTTAAAAACGGAAAACGAGAAACGGAAAACGACTCGTTAACTGATATTAGTTATTGTGTTCATGAATGGGATTCGGGGATGAAATAACAGTGCCATTTTTCATTCCAGATTGTCCGTACGTCTTTTTTAATGACCCGGAAGGCGCTGTGTTATGCTGCGAAATTACCTGAAAGCCTACCTGAGACATTTAGGGGGAGCTCTAAAACACTGTTCATAAACGCTCTAAAAGCGTCTGACGCTCGCGTTTTGAAGTAAACCTACTGTTTTAAACACGCACCAAAAGCGGTCCAAAACCGACGGGGAGAATCGGAGCCTCCGCCTTTTCGCCGCCGCCCCTCAGCTGTTGATCCTCGGTGTGACTGCCGGGGGCGGCTGTGCTCTGACCGACCGGGAGCCGCTCTGTGAGTCGGTGTCCAGCTCATGGAGCCTGCTAACAACAGCGCTTAATTAACATAGTGTAGAGTCACACGGACCGGCTTTCACACTTTTCCAAGAGCGTATGCCCATCTCGCGATCGCGAATGTAGAGTCAATTGATTTCGGGTTTAAAATGCATTGTAACGCGCGTTACTGAGAATTGTACCGAGTAAAATATTACCAGTTTTTTTTTTGTAATGCCTTACATTACCGCGTTACAGCAAAACGTAATGCATTACAGTAATGCATTACGTTTGTAACGCGTTACTCCCAACACTGGCTATAGTGAACTGTTATAATCCATGTAACAAACTAGAAACAAACTAAAGTTGGAGGGGATTGAAGGGCAAGACGGTGGTAACGTAATATGGTGTGGTGATTTTAATGGGCATAACAGGCTATGGGGGAGTGAAAGAACAGACAGTAATGGCCAGATAATAGAGGAACTGCTAGATGAAAAGAACTTGGTATGTCTGAATGATAGCAGTAACACTCGCATAGATATTAATACAGGGAAGTTGTCTGTTCTAGATCTAACTTTGGCCTCAAACACTTTAGTGCCATCATGTGACGGGTCAGTATATAATCAATGTTCATTGGGCAGTGACCATTATCCTTTATGGTGCAAGATAAGTATTTCCACACCATCATTGATCACTGAGAATCCAGGAGGGCATTGGATTTTTCAGAAAGCTAGGTGGGAGAATTTTTTGGAAGACAGTGACAGATATCTCTGTTATATTGAGGAGGAGGCGGACTTAGAAATTCTTGATTGTAAAGTGAAGCAGGGTATAGTTAAAGCAGCAGAACAATCTATTCCAAAACGTAAAGGTATCAGGAAAAAGAAAATAATGCCATGGTGGAACGAAACATGTAAAGAGGCAGTGAAAAACAGGAACAAATCATTTAAAATTGTCAAACGGTCTCATAATTTTCAGTTTGGTTCAATATAAAAGGGCACAGGCAGTAGTAAGAAGGACAATAAGACATGCAAAGAGGACATACTGGAGCAAGTTCTGTGGAACAATTGGGAACTCCACCAGGTTAGGAGAAGTATGGGGAATGATAAAGAGAATGGGAGGTGATAAGAGAGCGTGGAATTATCCGGTGTTAACTGGTTAACCTAGGGAACCCACCTGACCTTCAACCCTGCATTATTGATATGGACAATTCTAGTTCTTCTCCCTGCCTACAGATGGCACCCTTTACGCTTCTACCCCACGACCACAGAGCTCCTCCCCCACGACCACCAAGCTCCTTCCCCTCCACTTCCTGCCCTTTGAGATCCCATAGATCAATCCACCTTTGAAACGCAGGTCCGATGTTAACTCTGGTTTTATCACGGGCATTTTACCTTCTTTTCCACCGGTGTTTTCTTTTCCTTGGTTGTTTTGGACCTCCTCGTTGCGGTTTTTAACTGAGGAATTGGAAGCTTGTTGCTACCTCCCTCCACCTCCCCCATGTGATAGTGGAACGACCCAAGGGGGAGGGGTTCTGTGTGTGCACGAACACAGCCCTGCGTGCTGATTCGACAGGATGATCCGGGCTCTGTTGATTTTTGCAAAACAAACAACAGGTAGTTTAATGACAAGCCACATAGACTCTTAGCCCGGCAACTCAGAAAACAGGAAAATGATCGCACAATACATAAAATTAAATCTGATAAAGGTGAGATTCTGATTAAACCCAAGGACATTAATGATCGATTTCTCCAATTTTATAAAAATTTGTACACTTCCAAAAACGATACAGACTATACAGCTATGCAAAATTTCTTAAATAAGTTCAGTCTTTCCCAACTAGATGAAAATGAGGCAGCTCAGCTGAACTCTGAAATTTCTGTTGAAGAAGTTAAAAAAGCTATCACTTCACTCAAAAGCAATAAAGCTCCAGGCCCTGATGGCCTTCCAGGTGAGCTGTATAAACATTTTAATGAAACCCTCTGCCCATATCTACATAGGGTGTTCACTCAAGCCCACACGGATGGTGTCCTACCTCCTACTTTAACAGAAGCGGTTATTACAGTGATACATAAAAAGGGGAAGGACCCAGAAGAGGTTGGCTCTTTTTGCCCTATTTCTCTGTTAAACCTAGATGGGAAATTATTTTCTAAAATTTTGGCTAATAGATTGGGCCCCTTTTTAGATAAATTAGTACATCGACCAAACTGGTTTTATACCAGGTAGAAATTCTTTTTTCAATCTTAGACGTTTATTTAATATCATGTATGCTACTGATAGACCAAAAGAAGAACTAGCCATCCTATCACTCAATGCTGAGAAGGCATTCGACCAAGTCGAGTGGCCTTATCTATTTGAAATTTTAAAGAGATTTAATTTTGGAGAAAAATTTATTTCAATGGTAAAGCTTCTTTATAACAACCCCTGTGCACAGATACTGACTAATCAAATATTGTCCCCGCGTTTTAGACTACATAGAGGAACGAGACAAGGGTGCCCTCTTTCCCCCTTAATTTTTGCTTTAGCAATCGAACCCCTTGCCGAGAGTATCTGCTCAGACCCTTTAATTCATGGTTATAATACACAAAAAACTATAAACAAAATTTCATTATATGCCGATGATGTTTTATTATTTATCTCTCAGCCCCAAGTCACGATTTCACAGATACTCGATAAAATAAATTCATTTGGGACCTTCTCTGGTTACAGGATAAATTGGAATAAAAGCGAGCTAATGCCCGTGCATGTACAGAATATTGCCTGGTTACAGAACCTCCCTTTTAGTGTATCTTCAGAAAAATTTACGTATTTAGGAATTCAGATCACAAAGTGCCACTCTCATTTATTTAAGGAGAATTTCCCACCACTGCTGTCTAAATTACAATCAAATATACAGTTCTGGAAGACCTTGCCAATTTCATTACTTGGCAGAGTGAATGCTATCAAAATGATTTTCTTGCCCCAATTACTATATTTATTTTAGAACATTCCAGTGTTCCTCCCCAAATCTTTCTTTAAAAAAATAGACTTGATTGTGCTCCCTTTCTTATGGGACTACAAAACCCATAGAATTGGCAAGAAACACCTTTGTAAAGCAAAAATAGAAGGAGGCTTGGCACTCCCGAATTTTTTATCATATTATTGGGCCTCACAAATCAAGATTATGGCATACTGGCTGGATAACACAGCTACTCCACCAAACTGGCTCGAATTAGAACAAGAGGCATGCCAGCCTAACTCTGTAGGTGCCATCCTTCTGGCACCTTACACTATTGAGAAGTCTTTGTACAATAGCAATGTGATGATCCACAGTACAGTGCGTATTTGGAAACAAATCAAATCACACTTTAAGTTGAAACCCATATTTTATGCTTTACCTATCACTGGAAACCCTACGTTTCCTCCATCCACTCTGGATAATACTTTTAATCTCTGGAAGAACAGAGGCATCCATACAATAGGTGAGTTATACATTAGAGGCATTTTTGCATCCTTTGCACAACTACAGAGTAAATATAATATACCGGGTAGTAGTTTCTTTAGATACTTGCAGATTAGAGACTATGTAAGAAAATATTTGCATAACTTTGAGACTTTTTCGGGCTCTTCTCTTGATAGATGCCTCCGGCCCATGTCTTGCTCAGAAAAATCGGTATCTTATATATATGACACTTTGCAGTCTATCAAAACAGTGAACTCCATTTTAATAAAAACAAAATGGGAGGAAGAAATGGGCACTGAGATCCCGGACCCTCTATGGGAAAAGAGTTTGGAACATACTCATCGTTGTTCTAATAATGCTAGTGTAACGCTATAAGGCTAGGGCACTGACTGCGGAATTAGGGTATAATTAATTAAATCAGAAATAGATCCGGCCACGGAGCCAAGGGTGCAAATAACCATACAAAACAACAGGTATTACGGTCTGATATTATATATTATATAGTTATGGCATAAATAGGCAGGTATGGTTACTAAACAGGTACACAGTATTCAAATAAACAAATACCCATGTATTCCAAAACAACAACAAAAAATAAACAACAAAAAGACCACAGCAAGGTGGCAAATGTGCAAGTCATATACAAGGTTTTTTTCCCTTAATATTGTTCAATTTCTGAGAGTCCATTCGTCAGAAAAGGTTCCAATTTAAGATCCAAACGTAGGGGGCAAAAGAAAAGGTTTGTTTGTCCTACCGCAGTGCAGGTAGGAGAACAGTGGTTGGGAAGCTCACCATCCAATTCGTTGCAGGTGTGGGGGAAAAACCAAGGGGAAAAAATCCCTAAACAAAAACCTGACCTAAACAAGGCCAAAGACAAGAATACAATGAGTTACACATAAATCAAAAATAAATAAATTGGTTTGAGCATTAAATAGCAACAGAAATACATGCTATAAATAACATCAATCTACATCCATTCAAAATGGGTCATCTTAATGACAAAACACATTACATCATACATACATCAGTAATTTCCAAGTGAAGCTTCAGAGTTCAATAATCACAAAATAAAGTGCACTTAAATCAAAGTCAATGGCTTAAACGCCAAGTCATTTCAAAGTTTTGGTATCAAAAGTATCAAAAATAAACATATGTTGCACAACAGGGTTCAAGTCTTCAAATAAGATTCAAAGCCAATTCAAGTAAGTATAGCCACTTGGGCATTTTGTTCAAAAAACACAAAACAGGCCAACAAGAGTCAATATCGCACAAACGAGACCTTATGTGATTCATTCCGTTCCTATAGACGGTAAGTAGGCGGAGAGCACGTAGCTGCGCTGACCATGTGTGTGTGGATACGTTAGCATTTAGCGGTAGAGCTAAATGGATATTTGCAGCACCATATACATGTAGAATTACGAACAGACAACGGATTGACTCACCGGTGCAGATCGGGTTAACAAGTAGGTCCCGACAGGTGGATAGAGGAGCATCTACGGTATTATTATGGAATCAATATGGATAATTAGTATGAGTTATCATCGTTAAATACGAGCGATAGAATGAACGGACTGGTCAACTCACCGATGAGTAGAGTGAAAATAAGAGTACCGTAAAGGTATCTGCTTATAAGGTTTATCTCGCGGGGGTTTCAAAGTTTTCTAACAGCACGCCGACTTGTTCACGCCACAGCTGGAGAGGATTTAAATGTCGTGCCACAACAGCAAGAGCGGAAGGATGTCGGAAGTGACGGAGGGGGTTTAAAGGGAACGGGGCCGCCCCCTTAAAGGCACAGGACGTTAGGACTCTATTTAACATGGGTTACATCTTCCCCCCCTGATCTCATGTACGTCCTCGGACATGGACCAGGCTGGCAGCGAATGACTGATGGACTGGGGTTAGGGACCAGATACTCGTCTTCCAGAAGAGCAAAGTTAAAGGCTGAGCTCAGGCCATTTAGTACACTTTGGATACTCTTCAGAAACGGCTGGCCAGGACGGGAGTACTGCAGGCGGTCTGGTGGGTTCCGTGAGCGAGCTGAACGATGCAGTGGTTCAGGACTTGACAGCCCTGAGCCCACTGGTGAGTCAGGTTCTGGGTCACTGCTGATCGGCTCCGGGGGAAGAGGAGGACTTCCTTCTAATCTGCAGTCATCAGCATGTTCAACAGGTTCAAGGTGTTCAGGCTCAGGGTCAACATTTTGAACGACAACTTCAGGTTCCACTATATCCACAGCCAGTGGTTCCTTTTCAACCACCGAGGGCTCTTTATCTTCTTCCACATTCCCATCTCCTTGAATGATGGAGGCTGGTAACGGAAGAGGGAGCACAGGTGATTTAGGAGAAGGAGCAGGCTGCTGGGCAGTGGGTAGGTCAATCACAGTTGAAAATCTTAGTGGTTCGAGTGTGGATGGAACATGTACAATTGGAATGTCGTTATCATCCATTTCCTCATCAGCAGGGTCTGGAGGAAGCAAGGTAAGAGACTTTTCTTTGTCCCTCTTCACAGGTAGGACTTTCTCTTGAGCAGATAAATACCCACAAGGAAGGAGAAGATCCCTGTGCAGGGTTCGTAATGGCTTGTCTTTGCCCTCAGATCTTACAGTGTATACGGGAAGATTGCCGGCTTTCTTGACCACAATATACACGTCGGGCTCCCATTTATCAGCCAGTTTGTGCTTGCCTCTCAAGTGTACGTTCTTCACCAGGACCCTGTCGCCAACACTCAGCTCAGACGGTGTCACATGACGGTCAAAGCGGAGCTTATTCCTGTCCATACGTTTCTGGGAATTCTCGATGGCCAGTTTGTAACTGTCTTCCAGGTGGGACTTTAGTTTCTGGACGTACTGTGAGTGAGAGTCAGGCTTGCCATCATTCAGTGGTAGTCCAAAAGCAAGGTCCACAGGAAGCCTAGGTTGACGGCCGAACATGAGTTCATAAGGTGAGAATCCCGTAGCGTCATTCTTTGTGCAGTTATAAGCGTGCACAAGGGGTTTTACAAAGTCTTTCCAATGGTGTTTTTCTTGTTCAGTTAATGTTCCCAGCATGTCCAGTAATGTTCTAATGAACCGCTCCACAGGATTGCCTCTCGGATGGTGGGGAGTAGTTCGTGTCTTGCGTATGCCAGCCATTTGACAAAGTTCTCGAATGATCTTTGACTCGAAGTCGGTGCCTTGATCACTCGATCTGTACTCCTCCGGCAACACTAGTGGGTATGTGTGCTCGCTTCCCACCTGTCTCCTCCGAAGTCGTATGGTAGTGGAGGCGGAATATCTGCAGGTTGGAATGTATGGACACTTTGCTTGTTGGAACAGATGCGTTGGAATGCACTTACTTGTGCGATGACTGTTCGTGCTGGGATAGCGATGTCATGGTCGGACTCATTGGTTACAATTACTGGTAGATGGCATGGCTGGCGTGCAGGCAGATCAGCAAGACAGGCCTTGACAATGAGACCACCAGGCAGAGCACATGAACCAGGGTGCTCAATTACAACAGCAGTTTCCCCCTGCAGCAACCGTGTGGCCAGAAATCCCTCAAGGACAGCAGTTTGGCCAGCAAAGATGGTGAACGGGTGGTTGAGTTGCAGGGTGGCATATTGGTCATCCAGGCTGTGACTGTGGCGCTGCTGAAGAATCTTGACCACAGCTTGATAACCTGAGGCAGCAGGCTGGATGAGCTGATCAGGGTAACGTTCACAGAATTCATCATAGGCAGAGTCGAGGGTGTTAGTGCCAACAAGGATCAAGGGTTGAGACTGGTTTAGGTCTGGAACCACAAGAGCCAGAGTATCCACAGCGATGGGGGAGCCGAGAAAAGCAGGTGGTAAGGTAATGTTTATTTCAATGTACCCCAAATAAGGCACAGAACCAGTCATCTTAATGACAAAACACATTACATCATACATACATCAGTAATTTCCAAGTGAAGCTTCAGAGTTCAATAATCACAAAATGAGTTATCATCGTTAAATACGAGCGATAGAATGAACGGACTGGTCAACTCACCGATGAGTAGAGTGAAAATAAGAGTACCGTAAAGGTATCTGCTTATAAGGTTTATCTCACGGGGGTTTCAAAGTTTTCTAACAGCACGCCGACTTGTTCACGCCACAGCTGGAGAGGATTTAAATGTCGTGCCACAACAGCAAGAGCGGAAGGATGTCGGAAGTGACGGAGGGGGTTTAAAGGGAACGGGGCCGCCCCCTTAAAGGCACAGGACGTTAGGACTCTATTTAACATGGGTTACACTAGGCACTGCCTAATTCACTTTAAGATTCTACATCGTCTTCACTATTCTAAGGAGAGGTTACATAGAATATACCCTGAGATGTCCCCTATTTGTGACAGATGCCTTGTTGCAGAAGACACGTTGCTTCACAGCTTCGTCCTGTGTCCCAAGGTTAAGATCTTTTGGTTTAACATCTTCAATTTAGTCTCTAAAATTCTTAACATACAGTTGGAGCCTAATCCACATATTATTATTTTGGGAATTTCAGACGATACTAAAAGGTTAAATAACTACCAACAATGTCTCCTCTCCTATAGTCTCATCATCGCAAAGAAGCTACTTCTCATGCATTGGAAAAAGAAAGAAACACCCACCACAAAGATGTGGCTTAGTGATCTTACTAACACACTCCATTTTGAGAGAATAAAATATACTCTTATGGATAAACTTCCACACTTTAAAAAAAATGTGGTCACCTCTCATTCACTATCTCACACCTGGTAGTGGAAATTAATGTTTCCCCCTAACTATGATAAAGTAGTATTTAGACGGAAGGGTAAGGATGGGTAGGGTGGGAGGGAGGGATTTATTTAGGTTTTGTTTTTGTTTGTTTATTTTTCTGTACTCTGTAATACATATGTATTTGTTCTTCATTTACCATTGTTATGTGTTCTAAAAACAAAAAGAGGACAGTATGTCCTACTGCACACATTTCTATATGGATATACATTGTACTCGTGTGTATGATGTGGATAATATAACAATGTTGCAGTGTGCTCCAATAAAAATATTTGAAAGAAAACAAACAACAGGCTCTACATGCACTTGGCACACTTTTTTTTTTCTTAAACCGGATGATTTATGTTGTTCTATCGGAGCATAGTGAGAAGGGGTTGTAGCCGATTCCGTGGTCTGTCCAGGGACCATGGTCTCTGGCACGGACCAGTGGTCACAACCACTAGGGGCGCTAAAGACACTGGTCCCGACCAGCTCCTCAGTGGTCGCGACCAGTAGCTCTGTGGCACGGACCAGCTGGTCTCTGGCACGGACCAGTGGTCACAACCACTAGGGGCGCTAAAGACACTGGTCCCGACCAGCTCCTCAGTGATCTGCCCTGTGGTACCTGTGGTCTGTGAAGCAGCTTTAGTATTTTCTCCCCTTTACACTCGTTTTGGCAGCACTGTCAGCTGGATAAATGTCAGATATCATAATCTTTTGTCTATAAAATACACTTTATCAGAATTATTATGATTAATATTGTTATTATTATTGATTATGAAGATCCATGTGGTCGGGACCAGCTGGTCTCTGGCACGGCCGGTGGTCACAACCACTAGGGGTGCTAAAGACACTGGTCCCCCCCCCCCATTTGGTTGTCAGGATGGTAGATTGGCAATCGAGAAGAGTGGTGTATATGTTATATGTTTTGTGTTTGTTTGTTTGTCTGTATGTTTTTTTTGTCTTTTCAAAAGTGTCTTTATTTATTTTTTTTACTCATCAGAGAGACTTAGAATATCCTTTCTTCATAGAAGCAAAGGTTGGGTACTTCAATAAAAGGGATACAAGTTGGCTTACTATTCAATACAATTTAAGTTCATGCTAAGTTCACTGAAGTTTGTAACTTTTAATGTCAAAGGACTGAATAGCCCTATTAAAAGAAAGAGAGTTTATACATACCTTAAAAAACTAAAACCTGACATCGTTTACTTACAAGAAACACACCTGACTGATAGCGAGCATAAAAAGTTGAAGAGAGATTGGGTAGGTCAAGTTTTTTTTTCATCATTTAATTCAAAGTCGAGAGGAACAGCAGTTTTGCTGCATAAAAATGTTCCTTTTGTTGCTACTAAAACTGTTTCCGATCCTTCAGGTAGATATATCATGGTACAAGGGCAAATGTATTCAGAATCCTGGACCTTTATGAACATATATGCACCTAATTTTGACGATCATTTATTTATGCAGGAGGTCTTCCTTCAGGTCTCTCAAGCCACTGGGTTTCATTTGGTAGGAGGAGACTTCAATTTTTGTTTAGATACTGTCTTAGATAGATCTTCTGATAGACCCTGTCTTCTCTCCAAATCAGCCAAAACTACAACTTCCTTTATGAGAGACTTAAGCTTAATTGACGCCTGGAGGCAGATGCATCCACAGGATAGAGACTATTCATTTTATTCATATCCTCATAATTCTCATACACGTATAGATAATTTTTTAATTTCTAGCCAGATTCTCCATAGAGTGATAAATACTGAATATCTTCCGAGACTGCTTAGTGATCACTCCCCTCTGGTGCTGTCTGTATCCATTCCTGATAAGGTAACTGAAAGGTACAGATGGAGGCTTAACCCTACACTTTTAAAACAACCCACATTCTGTACTTTCATCAGAGAACAGGTTGACTTTTTTATTTTAACAAATAAACCATCTGCTCCTAATATTTTCATTTTTTGGGATACATTAAAAGCCTTTCTGAGGGGCCAAATTATATCCTATACAAAAGGGATAAAGAAAAAACACAGTGCTGAGCTTAATGATTTGGAATTAAAAATCCAAACACTTGAGAAAATATACCAACATGCCCAAACTAAGGACATATACAGAGAATTGGTAAATCTGAAATTAAAATATAACACTATAAATACATATCAAGCAGAGAGGGCAATAACTAGGTCTAAACAACAATTTTATGAACTTGGGGAAAAAGCACATAAAGTGCTAGCATGGCAACTTAAAATTGAGGAAAGCAAAAAATGTATTAATGCTATAGAAACATCAACCACAGCTATAACTTATAATCCTACTGAAATTAATGAGGCCTTCAAAAAGTATTATATGGACCTTTATACCTCACAATCGCATGGAGATTTATCTAAAATTGAGTCTTTTTTATCCTCTATTGACTTGCCATGTTTATCAGAGGAGGACAGGGAGAGTTTGGAGAAGCCCTTTTCTAGCGCGGAATTATCGGACACTATTAATTTACTTCCCGTAAATAAATCACCTGGGGATGATGGCTTTCCATCTGAATTTTATAAAGAATTTCAAGACCTTCTTACACCATTGTTGATGGAGGTGCTTGAGCAAAGTAGGAGGGACGGGGGCTTCCCGGACTCTTTCTCCCAAGCTGTTATTACAGTTATCCATAAAAAAGGGAAAGACCCTCAAAAATGTTCCTCCTATAGACCAATCTCACTCCTTAACACAGACTATAAATTAATAACTAAAATGATAGCTAAAAGACTAGAAAGGTGTCTTCCCCAGCTTGTCAACCCAGATCAAACAGGGTTTATTACAAATAGATTGTCCGCTAATAATTTAAGGCGTTTGTTTAATATAATACATTTTGCTAACAAAAATAAGATACCAAGTGTGATTGCCTCACTTGATGCCGAAAAGGCTTTCGATATGGTTGAGTGGTTGTATTTATTTTGCGTTTTGAAGAAATTTGGTTTCGGTTCTGGGTTTATTGCTTTGATAAAATATCTTTACAGATCCCCCCAGGCGAGAGTGATTTCAAATGGGAACACTTCTGGCTCATTCCGGCTCTACAGAGGTAACAGACAGGGGGACCCAGCTAGCCCCGCCCTCTTTGTGCTTGCTATTGAGCCTCTGGCGGAGGCCATTAGAAGTAATCCTAACATATGTGGCTTTGATATTGGCACTGATACACACAAGATTTCACTTTTCGCGGATGATATTATTCTATTTTTGACCAACCCTGAACACTCGCTCTCTCACCTTAAGGAACTACTGGGTACATATAGCTCATTTTCAGGGTACAAGGTTAATCTTGATAAAAGTGAAATTTTGCCACTGTCTGTCTTTGATTTCAATAGAGTTAAGCACAAGTTCCCTTTTAAATGGTCTCCTTTGGGTTTTAAATATTTAGGTGTGTTTGTCGACAGTAACCTTAAAAATCTCTACAAGCTTAATTTAATTAGTTTACTTCAGAAAGTAGGAGGAGATTTGAAAAAATGGATGGACTTGCCCCTTACCTTGCTTGGTAGAATTAGTGTTATAAAGATGAATATCCTGCCTAGATTTTTATATATGTTTCAGTCACTTCCGATTCATGTCCCAATAGCATTCTTTTCCTCTCTTAAAAAGTTAATCAGACAGTTTATTTGGCATAGTAAAACGCCAAGACTTAGCATGGATAAATTAACTTTGGATTATGAGGATGGATGTCTGAAACTCCCGAATTTCCAGGTGTATTATTATGCAGCTCAGTTCAGATTCTTGGCACAGATGTTTGACACGGGCCCACCTCCTTCATGGCTCAATATTGAAATGATAGAGCTGAAAGAGGAGACACCAACAAATGTATTGTATAAATGGGATAAAAAATTTATTAAAACTGCAACTGATAACCCTTTAATTATCAATTCATTCCAAGTTTGGTATAAAATTCGTGAATTTTTTAATATAGAGGGATTTCTCTCTCCTAAAACTCCATTATGGGGAAATAGATTGTTACCGATGATCCTTCAGAGTGGCAACTTTAGATCTTGGCAGAAGAAAGGTATTTCCCGCCTAGAACACTGCTATAAAGATGGAGTGTTTATGTCTCTAGGACAGTTAAAAGAAAAGTACAGTTTGACTAATAAAGACTTCTTTAGTTATCTCCAGCTTCGTGACTTTATTAGAGCCAATCAAAAAGGACACTGGAATTTACCCTCCATGTCTCCAGTCGAACATCTGTGTCATACTGGCCAACCATTATTTAGAACCATCTCAAGGGTGTATACAGCTCTCATGTCGACTTTATCAATACCAGATATTGATAGATCAAGGCTCAAATGGGAGAAGGACCTGGGAATAACTATTGAGGAAAAATTGTGGAGGAACCTGTGCAGAGACGGGGTCACCTCTACTTTAAATGCTCGGTATAGGTTGATACAATTCAATTTCCTGCACCAGCTTTATATTACCCCATATAAATTACATAAATACAACTCCAATATATCATCTCTTTGTTTCAGATGTGGCACGGAGGAAGGAACCTTCCTTCATTCCACCTGGCAGTGTTCTAAATTACAGGGGTTTTGGCAGGGGGTTTGTGAAACCCTATCAAACATTCACGGGGTTACGTTTCCATTGGACCCTGAATATTGTTTACTAGAGAATTTTACTAACTCCAATCTTGAGACAAATCACGCTAAGAAACTTACAAAAATCCTCTTGACAATTGCTAAGAAATGTATAGCAACAAAATGGAAATTAGACACCCCCCTTCCAATTAAAATGTGGCTCCGTGAAATCAATAGTTGTGTGCCTCTAGAGAAAATAACTTATTGGATGCAGAAAAGAAATGAGACATTTCACAAAATATGGCAACCGTTTTTAATTTATATGGAAAATTTACCAGATCATCAGATCGATTAATGTCTTTGTACGCAGGTTTGACTTGACATGAACTATGTGCAACGGTATAACTCGTTGTCTCTCTGTATACAATATACTTTGTTTATTTACTGTTATTTTTATTATTAATATTTTCGTGATTATTTTCCTTTCTATGCCACAGGTGTCTATCGTCTTGTCATTCTGAGATTACTTCACTTTCACTTTGCCACTTCGTGGATAACGAGTCTGTCTTTGATTTGATTTTGTCCTGTCAGTTTGTAACTGTAACCTTATTTTGTGAAAAACTAAATAAAATATAAAAATATTTTTACTATCAATAGAAATCATAACGGAATAGAAATAACTTTGTCCCGAGGGGAAATTTGCCTTCGGCACAGTGCTATATTTGTTGCTTCACAGAAACAACACAAAAAACATCTCAAAATATGGAACACAATACATTTGAACAGTTTAGTTGTTCAACAGCTTGGTTGAAGTCAGGAAAAATGATAACTTCAGTCAGTATGATTTCTATTGATAGTAAAAATATTTGTCAGACAAAATAATTATTTTTACATTGATTCAGCACAGTGTTACCAACACAATGAGAAAAGGGAGAAGGTGTATTAAATGTACAACTACTCCAAAGACCACTCGGTAAGACAACAGGCAGATGACAAGGACCACAAGACAGACCAGTGTCTTTAGCGCCCCTAGTGGTTGTGACCACTGGCCGTGCCAGAGACCAGCTGGTCCCGACCACACCGATCTTCATAATCAATAATAATAACAATATTAATCATAATAATTCTATTTTATAGACAAAAGATTATGATCTCTGACATTTATCCAGCTAACAGTGCTGCCAAAACGAGTGTAAAGGGGAGAAAATACTAAAGCTGCTTCACAGACCACAGGGACCACAGGGCAGATCACTGAGGAGCTGGTCGGGACCAGTATCTTTAGCGCCCCTAGTGGTTGTGACCACTGGCCGTGCCAGAGACCAGCTGGTCCGTGCCACAGAGCTACTGGTCGCGACCACTGAGGAGCTGGTCGGGATCAGTGTCTTTAGCGCCCCTAGTGGTTGTGACCACCGGCCGTGCCAGAAAAATATGTTGCCGACTGGGACATTTTAACTTAGAAATGATGAATAAATGCAATAACCAGTTATTTTACACAGCACCTTTAGACAAATCCATTAGAAATCATCGGTGAACGCCACAGCCTTCATGGGATCTGCTTCAGTAGAACGGTTGTTTAATGAGGCCGGCTGATATTATTATGAGGAAGCATCAGTAGTTCTCCTTCACGTGTTGTGGTAGAAGGAGAGCACCCCTCCCCCGTTTGCACACAAACCAACGTGCATGGAGATGTGTATGATCATGGTACCGCGCAAAATCAATTTAAATGTCACCGTCACATCTTCCGACACGATGGAAACACTTCTCTCATCCTCCTGAACCTCGTAGTCAACAAATCTTCACGTGTTCCTCTCTGATCCACATATATAGCTATATATATATATATATATATATATATATATATATATATATATATATATACACATATATGATAGTGCTGACCACGGAGGTCCAGATGCTTGACAGTGTGAGGTCTGTCAGATATGACGTGTCCCATTCGGGCTGAGAGCTGCTCCCAGAGCAGCCAGGCATAACGGCCATCACCACACACAATTAATCAATACTAATTAATTCATGCCATTTACAGTAGCACACATCTATAATGCCAGGGAAGTGTTTGTTCGGATCTATTCGACGATGGAATGAGACGGAGCGTGTACCAGGGTGCACTGGGCAGGAAAATCAGATTGCAGGTCCATCACATAATTAATGCAGATAGACAGGCTCACGCTTCATCCAGACCTGGAGAGAGGATGAGTTCCTTTTTCGTGACCCTTTTTCAGACAAAAAGATGTACTCTTTGGACCTTTTAAGTGCCATGAATTACACATATAATTTTCATCAATTTAAAAAATAATCCCTGGAGTCACGTCCATTAGCTTGTCTTGTTGCTATCCAGCTAATTTAGCTATGCTTCATCACAAATGTATCGTTATCTTACCTGATGTGGTTTACCATCGACGAAGAGGTGGACATAGACAACGTGGCACTATGTTATGGTTTTAGAGACTACGGTTGGCACTTTGACCGTCTCCATCTTGAAATTTTTGAACCAGTGACCATATTTGGTCACGAGCAGCAGGGCGGCCCCCCGAGCTGCACCCTTACTGGATCTGGATCCATGTGGATTCTGGTGTGAAGCTGTTAAGAAGTTAGCTTCATAATTCAAGGTCAACTTTACAGCTAAGTGTTCTTAGTAGCTAGCATGATAGCGAGCTGTCAATCAGCAGGTAGTCTCGCCCCTAAAGCATCCCCTGCTTTCTGGTCTGTTGAACTCTAAATGGACCATAATGTACTAAATGAACATCATGCTGGATTGAAGAAGACTTAAAACTAGAGATTGAGACCATAAACTCATGTTTACAATGTAAACATGAGATAAAAAATCAAGAGAGAAGTCGAGTCATTTTCTCAGATTTCTTTTTTACAACCAGAGGAGTCGCCCCCTGATGGGCAGCAGAGATGATGCAAGTTTAAGGCACTTCAGCTCAGCTGACAACACTTGTTGTTTGATGTTGATCCAGTCAAACAGAAGGCTTTCACAGGCCGGTGAAGTGACCCTGAGAACACAAAGGAACCCTGAGAAAATTACTTCTGAAGCTTGGATCTCCCATCTCCTGTAACAAAATATAACTGTACACCGCAATGCATCATGGGTCCAAAATAATTACAGTTGCTGACAGCATTTTCCCACAGTAACATATTGTAAAATGACAGACAAGTTGTATTCTGACTGTAGATGATGCGTATTACAGTTAAATACTGTTGATATCGGATTGCATTCAATTGAAAGAGAAGCACATGTGCACAGGTCATGTCGGAAGCAGAGGAGCAACACGGTGTTCAAACACTCATCCATAAAATGTAAGTTGGACATAAATATCCTACAGAATTCAAATGTGATTCAACGTGTTAAGTGTTAGGTAACATAACGTAAAGTTGTCTGTGTAAGGTATCAGCCTGGTTTGCATGTCCTCAAAGAAAGTTAGCGAGAGAGGTAACGTTAGCTAACGTTAAATAATTCAGCTAAAGCTAGCTAGCGTAACATGTATTGGTTATTGTATTGTAAAGTTAGTTGTAACTAATACATGTTATGCCAGCTAGCTTTAGTTATGGACAGCACATCCATTAGGACCTAATGGACTGAAAGCCCATAGTCCGATGTGCCGTTATCCACTGCTTTGACGGTCCGTTGCTCCTAAAAATACACACTCGTATTTCAGTGAATGCCGGCTACTCTCTGCTAACATAATGCTCAATTTAACAGATAACTTATAAATCAAAACGTAAATCATAACGTATGACTTTGTATGACTCATAAAGAAGAGTTTTAATTTCAGCTGTATTTTAACTTTTCCAGCTCTTCTGTGAACTAATTTTAAGTTAAATAAACTTCAGTGTAACTTAACATAACCTTAACGTTCATATTTTAGGTTTGTGAAACATGGTGCCGAATTTATCATAAGAACTGTGTCACGCCCTCCACGTCTAGGACTGGATAGTGGCAGCCTCTCCCCCTCCCTCCCTCTCTCTCTCTCTCTAGCAGGCGGTGGCGTGATGCGGTCTCCAGGCGGACAGGTGCAGCCACTTCGCAATCAGCGGAGTGATCCGTGCGGCGGGGAGGGGAGCGAGCTCATTCATTCACCTGCCACCATAAAGCCAGACGCCTTCCACGACCCGACGCTGGACCGTAACCCTAAACCAGTCAGTATCGAGATACGTCTTTCGCACGTTTTCCAGTTGAACAGTTTCTGATCCCTGTCTCCGTCTCTGCCTCCAGTGTCCTCTTCCGCCCGTGCACTCGGACCCGCCGGCTCTTCAGTGGCTTCCGCCGATCTCCGCCTGGCCGCACCACGCCACCGCCACCTGCCTCTTCCCCTCCAGCCCGTAACCCAAGTCTGTCCGGCTCACACTCTCTCTCTCTCTCGCCTAGACTGGTAATTGTAAGGTCCCGTACCTGTCCCGCGTTTTTCCGACAGCGTTTTATGTTAATTATTTGCTGCCTTAGTTCCCGTTTTTGCTTGTGTTTACCTTGTAGTAGTTTCCGTACCTGTCGCGCACTTTTGCCGACAGCGTTTTTTGTTAATCGTTTACCGCCTTAGTTCCTGTTTGCTGTGATTCCCCTGTCTGGCGTTTTTGTAGACAGCGCCTTTGGTTATTGTTAGCTGCCCCCCTTAGTTCCCTCTTGACCTGTGTCTGTTTGCATTGTTTGGATTTAATAAATATCTTATCTTTTGAAACTGCTCTGGTCTGTCTCTTGCCTGCATTTGAGCCTTGGGTTCTGATCCGTGACAGTACGGTCCGGCCAGAATGAGCTCAGCAGACCAAGAGACCGGCGCGGAGGCAGCCTCCCCTGCCATCTCGTTTCAACAAATTATGGCTAATCAGGAAAGGTTGTTAGCGCAACACGACGAGTTGTTACGTTCCCTAGTAAATAGCAATCATGTCATGCTCAATCAGGTCTCTGAACTAACCACCCAGTTAAGGGCTTTGGCTGGTCAAGTTGCTCAGGCTTCTTCCCCCAGCTCTGTATTAGCAGCTAATCCTGCCTCGACTAGCGGTAGCTTCCCCCCGCCCTTTCGCGAACCAGTAGTGCCGGTACCAGAACGTTACCGTGGGGAATTAGGATCCTGCCGGGCCTTTTTGACTCAGGTCTCGTTAGTTTTCGATATGCAGCCGCTCTCTTATGCCTCTGATCATGCTAAGATAGCCTATACCATCGGGTTATTGTCAGGACAGGCGAGAGAGTGGGGCACGGCTGTCTGGGGGCGCCAGGACAGCGTCTGTGAGTCCTACGTGGCATTCGTGGCAGAGATGAGGAAGGTCTTCGACCACCCAGTCAGCGGCAACAACGCCAGTCACCGTCTCTTGGCCATCTCCCAAGGCACGAGAAGTGTCGCCGAGTTCGCTGTGGAGTTCCAGACGCTGGCTGCAGAGAGCACCTGGAATGACGGCGCACTCCGGGGTGCCTTTTACAAGGGACTAAGTGAGGCTCTCAAGGATGAGCTGGCTACCCGTGATGACCCCCCAGACCTAGACCACCTCATCGCTCTAGCCATTAGGATCGACAACCGGCTCCGGGAGAGGAGGCGGGAACGGAGCGGCCGCGCTGCGCTGGGATCTACCAGAACCTCTAGTTCCCGGGTTCCAGAATACTGCCGGACCTCCTACCAGAGTCCCAGCCAGAGCCCATGTAAGTTGGCTGTGCCCACCTCACCGAGTCCGAGAGGCTACAACGGCGCTCAGGGAACCTGTGCCTGTATTGTGGACAGCCGGGCCACTACATCGCCTCCTGCCCTGCTCGTCCACCAAAAGGTCCGGCTCACCAGTGATGGGGGAACTACTGGTGAGCCGTACCGCTACTTCTCCCCCGCAACGTCTCCAAGTGGCCGTAGCCTTGTGCTGGCAGTAGTGTTGTCACGATACCAACATTTTGGTACCGGTACCGGTACCAACATGTGTTTCGGTACTTTTCGATACTTTTCGATACTTTTTCATATAAAAAGTGAACGGAAAAAATGTCCATCCATCCATCCATTGTCTACCGCTTATCCTGTATTCAGGGTCGCGGGGGAGCTGGAGCCGATCCCAGCTGTCATTGGGCGAAGCCAGGGTCGCAAAAAATGTCATTACTGACTTTATTTTAATAGAAAATCTTAGAACAATAACATATTAATCAGCAAATAAAATAAAAAACCACAAAGACAAGCTTTTCTAATGCACACAATTTTAAAAATGTTAAAATATAAATACAATAATATAATATAAAATATAATAATATAAATAAACCAGCTCTATTTTTTTTCTTCCAGAGCTACTTTTGTTAAGAGTGAAGGGCGGTGGCGCTTGCTTTTAGCACTGAATGTGGCTTTTTTTCCTGAGTAAATGACCTGTCGTTCCCTGAGCTCAGTGTGCAGGTCTGGGTGCTGGTCCTTTAAGTGTTTGGCTTAGTCGGAGGTGTCTCCGCCGTTAGCCATGCATGTTTTAAACACCGTTTACACAGTGGTGCATCGGCGTTAACTACTCGCCTTGCGCATTTGTTTTAAGCTAAAGTACGGCCATATCGCACTTCGCGGCGTTAGGGTTAGGGTTCAAATGCGTCGCGTCCAAATGCAATATAGTACCGTTTTAAATGCCTCAGTACCCCGGTACCAAATTAGTACCGGTATACCGTGCAACCCTAGCTGGCAGCGTCAGTCTATCCCTCTCCAAGCCCTGGTGGATTCTGGGTCTGAGGAGAGGACACCCACTGAGACCCTGGACGCACCCTTGGAGGCCCGTGCACTGAACGGACTCCACCTGGCCCAAGTCCGCCGTAAGACTGTTCCCAACCTGGATCTGGTCCCTCTTGAGTATCACAATCTGGCCCTGGTTTTTTTGCAAGGACCAGGCCCTGTCCCTGCCCCCCCACCGACCCTACGACTGTGCTATAGACCTGCTTTCTGGAGCCACACTGCCCCGCTGCAGACTGTACAACCTGTCAAGACCCGAACAAGCGGCTATGGAGACCTACATCCGAGACTCTCTAGCAGCTGGCATCATCCGCCCCTCTTCGTCCCCCGTCGGTGCGGGATTCTTCTTTGTCTCCAAGAAGGACAAGTCCCTCCGTCCCTGCATTGACTTCCGGGGCCTCAATGACATTACTGTTAAGAATACCTACCCCCTTCTCTTAATCAACTCTGCCTTCACTCCGCTGCATGGGGCCTCCATCTTCTCCAAACTGGACCTTTGAAATGCCTACCACCTCATCCGAATCTGAGAGGGCGATGAATGGAAGACCGCCTTCAACACCCCCCTGGGACACTTTGAGTACCGGGTCATGCCCTTCGGCCTCACTAATGCTCCTGCGGTCTTCCAGAACCTCATCAATGACGTCTTAAGAGAGATGCTCAACCGGTTTCTCTTTGTTTACCTGGACGACATCCTAATCTACTCCCGAACCCTCAAGGAACATGTCTGCCACGTCCGCCAGGTGCTCAAACGACTCCTCCAGAACCGCCTCTTCGTCAAAGCCGAAAAGTGTGAGTTCCATTCTTCCACCGTGGCCTTCCTGGGATACATCATCTCGTCCGAGGAGGTCCAGATGGACCCGTTAAAGGTGGAGGCAATGACGGAGTGGCCCCGTCCCGGAGACAGGAAACAGCTTCAACGTTTCCTTGGGTTCGCCAACTTCTACCGCCGTTTCATCCGGAACTACAGTTCTGTGGCAGCCCCTCTGACCGCCCTCACCTCCACCGCCAGGGTCTTTGCCTGGACCCCGGAAGCCGACCAAGCCTTCTCCAACCTAAAGCAACGCTTCGTTTCAACACCAATCCTGATTCAGCCAGACCCCAAGAGACAATACATCGTGGAGGTGGACGCCTCGGACACCGGGGTAGGGGCTGTCCTGTCCCAGCGGGCCGCAGTGGACCAGAAACTACACCCCTGTGCCTTCTTCTCACGCCGTCTAACCCCCGCCGAGAGGAATTATGATGTCGGAGACCGTGAGCTGTTGGCAGTCAAGCTAGCTCTGGAGGAATGACGGCATCTGTTGGAGGGTTCCTTGCAGCCTTTCATTGTATGGACAGACCACAAGAACTTGGAGTACATCAGATCAGCCAGGAGGTTGAACTCCCGCCAGGCCCACTGGTCCCTCTTCTTCTGCCGCTTCAACTTCACCATCACCTATCGCCCCGGATCCAGGAACACGAAGCCTGACGCCCTGTCCCGTCAGTTTTCTGGAGAAGGATCCCCACAAGACCCCGAACCTATCTTACCCCAAACCCGCATTGTCGCCGCCCTCACTTGGGAGGTTGAGGCCCAGGTACTCCAGGCGCAGGAGCAGCAACCTGACCCAGGAGGCGGCCCCCCCAAACCGCCTGTTTGTTCCTGAGCCGGTCCGCTCACAGGTCCTACCAGTGGGGGCATGCCTCCAAGTTTGCCTGCCATCCGGGATCTGCTCGCACCCTGGAGATCCTCCGGCAACGGTTCTGGTGGCCCACCATGGAGACTGACACCCACGAGTTCACCCTGGCCTGTTCTGTCTGTGCCCGCAACAAGACGTCTAATCGGCCCAGCTCTGGACTCCTGCGCCCACTCCCCATTCCCAGGAAACCCTGGTCTCACATTGCAGTGGATTTTGTCACTGGCCTCCCCCCTTCCCAAGGAAACACTGCCATACTAACAGTCGTTGACCGGTTCTCCAAGTCTGCCCATTTTCTTCCCCTGCCCAAGTTACCCACTGCCAGGGAGACTGCGGATCTGCTGGTCTCTCAGGTCTTCAGGATTCACGGCATTCCGTCGGACATAGTCTCTGACCGGGGTCCCCAGTTCACGTCGGAGGTGTGGAAGGCCTTTTGTAAGGCTTTGGGGGCCACGGTCAGCCTCACTTCCGGTTACCACCCCCAGTCCAACGGCCAGACGGAGCGGGCCAATCAGTCGCTGGAGGCCTTCCTATGCTGTGTGGTCTCGGGACACCCGACAACCTGGAGCGGCCAACTCCCCTGGGTTGAGTATGCACACAGTTCTCTGTCTAACTCTTCCTCTGGACTGTCTCCCTTCCAGTGCGCCCTGGGGTACCAGCCGCCATTGTTTCCTGCCTCTGAGGAGGAGATCTTCATTCCCTCGGTCCAAGGCTTCGTCAGGAGGTGCCAACGGACTTGGAGGAAGGTTCGGGTCGCCCTTCGCCGGGCATAACAATTTATTTGTACATTGATACAAGGTTGAATGCAAGTTTAACGCTAAATTTCATGGTGATAATTAAGTTGCCATATTTGTTTTGGTATTGATAATTTAACTTCAAATTGGGCCAGATGTGTGTTTAAATTTTGTCATGCCCAATTGTGTACCAGGTTAAAGGTCCTCGTTACAAATATAAAAAAGTGTATTGAAGTGAAAAAAATCCATTTAAAGCTATTGTTTAACTTGAAGGTGAATACCGGAAAAAAGTTATTGTGGGAAGAAATAAAAGTGTTTCATTTACTACTTTACTGCTCTATTTTACTTTCAGTCTCCTCTTAGAACCTAGACATTAGACATTAGAGTTGAGCCGGATACTCGGCTGAAACGAGTATCCGGTACGGATAAAGCACTTTTGCCGAGTACGAGTATTATACGAGTAATACGAGTCAATATCTGTGCTCGGATTAAATAAAAATCCTCATTGGGTAGCTGACTGTGTCTGCTTCCTGTGATATGCTACAGCCCCTCCCCTACACACTCGCAGATGTGTTGTTGTGTCCGCTCTGATCACTCACTCACAGAACAGCTCTCTGTCTCTCCCTCAGTCACTCAGGTTCGCGGGTCGTTTTCCGTTAATGTTTAGGGTTTCTTTCTTCAGCTTCAGGTTTGTTATTACTTAGGTTGGTACTTACTTATGAACTAGTAGAGTTCTGGTACTTCGTTCAGACGTGGTGCCGACTCGCGTTGCGTCTCTGCCTGTCGGAGATTTTTCTTTTTCTTTTTTTAACTGTCATCTGGCTGCCTGGCTCTAACACTTTCTTGCTGTATTTCGTGAAAAAATAAAGCTGGTAGTGGTATAAATATTGAAAATCAAGCTACACACACACACACACACACACACACACACACACACACAAACCTGGTGTGGGGAAAAAAAAAAAAAACCCAAAAAATATATATATAAAAAAAAAGATCACACTGATCATAAAAAAAATTAAAGTTCAAAGAAAAAAGTTATTGTTGAGTATGAAAACTCTTGTTCATTACATTTTACTTGATAATTGCAATCGCATGTGTTGTATTCATTGTTGCAAAACTTGTTCTGTAAATAGTTCGATCAAAACCATTGATCTGAAGCTCAATGCTGATGCTGTCCTGTAAATAGTTTTCTAATCAGCAATAAATAACAATTTCTGATCAGCCCATATCAATTGCATGCTTAAAATAACATACCAGTTAAAACCTCGCTCATTTCAAGACAACCAGACCCACTTCCGGGTTAAATCCCGCCCACTTCTGGGTTAGGCCCCGCCCATTTCGACTCCGAGTACAGATACAGATACAGATAATTCATATGGTTAACAGATACAGATACAGATAATACTGTACTCGCTCATCCCTATTAGACATACCTGCAGGGTTGGTGGAACACACGCCAGGTGGGTTACACATACATGGATCAGTCTACGGCAGCGGAGCGGCATATTTCACGTACGAGGAGCAAACCACAATCTTACAGAAATACGAAGAGGTTAAACATATAATGCAGGCAAAAAAGCTTAGTGGTAGCCACATGTTACGAGGCTCCTTGCAGCGGCCCCAGTTCGAATCCGTCCTTCGGCTGCCTTTTAAATCATGTCGTCGCTCTCTCTCGTCCCTTTAACTCTTATGATGTCCTTCCGCAATAAAAGGCCAAACATATAACTTTAAAACAATGAATGTGTTGCTTGGATGTATTCTTATAACGTGGTTTATGACAATATCAGCCTTAATCTTTCAGCTGCAATCCCGGCGGTGTAAAACGGACTTGGGAGCAAATCAAATAAATATAAAAACATAATTCAAAGTGGTAAGTAGGCTGTATGCTGACAAAGAAAAGTATTTCTCTCCGATGAGAATCTGTATCTCTCATATAAAACATCGTCAGACACAGACCAAAGGGTTTTGCCGGTCTCTGTACACTCTACAGTTCTCCTACGAGACCCTCTCACGATCCACTGAGCTTCTTTTTTTTTTTTATATCCATGCACCAAGACAGCTGATTGGTCAGTAGGCGGTGTGTTTCTCCACGTTCATCTCTTATCAGGAACATAACCTGCTCCGGAGCAGGTTAGCTCCACAGCGTAAGTTACCATGGCGATCTACCCCGGTAAGAAGTGAACCAGCGTCGTAGGACGGAAAACCCAGGGTTAGCGCTTAAATTACCTCGCTAAGCCCAAATCCTGCTTCGTAGTACAGGCCCCTGGGTTAGGAGTACTGCCCCTTGTAGGTAGGGCTAGAGAAAGCTCCCCCTCTTTATAAGGACAGGTGTGAGCCATTAGTGCCTCTTTGTCTGAGGCCTGGTAGATGTGTGGCGGGACTGTCTTGTCTGTGCAGAACCGTGGTGCAGCTGCTTCCAGTTTGAATGTCCTGTAGGCTCATGCTTGAGAGGTAGGCTGCTGATAACCCGGTGTTTAATCTCATCAGACTACAGAAATTATTAGTGATGTTTCCAATTTAATTCCATAAGACACGAGACAGCCTTTTCCTTCAGTCACAGTATAGAGCTAGTCAGCTCCACCAGTGCCAGTGTCTGACTGGGCCCCAGACTGAGAAGGTAACCTCGACTGGTATGGTAACGTAGGAGGGTTATTCCCTCAGAGGTATGTTTGCCAGTCAATTGTGTTTTCCCTTTTTTTTTCAGATTTAGTGCCAGACTGCTGCTTTGCCTGGGCTGATGTGCCATGCGGCCTGGTTGAAGCCTCTTAATAGTTTTGAATTGCTGTGGATGTAAACCAGCTCATCATAAGCTGTCTATTGTCTGGTGTTGCTGGGACTGTTGTTTTTACTGTGTCAACTGTCAACCATTTGCAACCCAACAGAGTACGAATACTGTATTTTCTTTTGTTTGGTTGTCAGGCAGTAGGAGGATCTGCGGGGAGGATCTGTGGTATATGCACCCTTCTTTGCATGCAATGTGGTAGGTCTGAAGAGTGGCGAGTACACAAGTAGTTTGTAGATTTACTTCAATTGTTGCAGTGATTTGCAGTGGTCACGGTGTGCACGTGGTGGTTGCTATTGGGTCTTGCGATAGAATCTCCCCGTGGTGAGTACCCTGTGTGATGATTTATTTATTATACTTTGTAATATTTCATCTCATCTACCTTGTAGTTTTAAATATTTATTAATGTTGTGGTATTAAAGGTAGTGTGCTAAAACTAATTATTGTTATTTCTTTCTTTCATTATCAGGTTCATTACCATCGGTTGATTTCAGTTTGCATAATAAATAGCATTTTTGACTTGAATATACGTCTTCGGCTCTCCTTGTACCTGGTGATAAATTTGTTTGTGGGTCTATGCAGAGACCCTTACACTGGGGTTGGTTACATCTTCAACAATTCAGTCTGGAAGAAACCTCTCTTCTTGAACGTGCAGTTTAGTTGTATAAGGGACAGGGTTGCCATCATCAGTTCACTTAAATATTTTTCCTGTTTTATCATGAAACTTTGCATTAACTCATTACAAATGCAATACCAAGCCTTATCCACCAGATGTCACTATTTATCTGTATACCTTGAAGCCACAAACATTTGGCTTCTGTGCTTCCTGAAGCTTTGCAGAGACATCAGCACCCAACATCCCGACACACCTCTCTTCATCCTCCTGTAGGTGAAGTCTAAACAGCTGAGTCTTGAGCCTTTTTCGGAAGATGGCAGTGACTCCGCTGTCCTGATATTGGTCGGGAGTTCGTTCCACCACTCAGGACCAGAACAGAGAAGAGTCTGGACTTTGCTGAGCGACATTTGTTTGATTTCAGCAATGGTGGTACCAGCCGGCAAGCTGAAGTAGAGGAGCAAAGTGCTCGCGTCAGGGCGTGTGGTTTGACCAGTGTTTGAAGGTAGATGGGTGCCGTTCCATTGATGGCCTTGAAGGCCAGTGCCATCATCTTGAATTAGATGCAGGCTGCAACAGGGAGCCAGTGGAGGTCACGGAGGAGGAGGGTCACATGGGAGAATTTGGGTAGATTGAAGACGAGGCGTGCTGCAGCGTTCTGGATACGCTGCAATGGTTTAGTCGCCGAGGCCGGGAGTCCAGCCAGGAGAGAGTTGCAGTAGTCTAGGCGGGAAATGACCAGTGCTTGGACCAGGAGTTGCGTTGCATCCTTTTGTGAGGAAGGTCTGAATCCTGCGGATATTGTAGAGGGCAAATCTGCAGGATCGGGCCACAGCAGTGATGTTCCTCATCCTCACTTTCTCACTTGAGTTTTACACTTTGTGTAAAATAAAGCCTTGAGCATTCCACTCGCAATGTTTTAAGATTTACAGAAATTTAAACACCAAACTAGGTCAAAGATGACAAGAGGCCAATATCTTCCTATTGAGCTTGCAGCAGTTAAAGATAGGACACTGTTTTTAAAATAGAGCACATCCTAGGTAGATATGCAAGGTGATATATTTTTGGAGTACTATTTTGTGTATCGTGCTTTATATTGTGTTTTGCTGGTTATTGTAAAAGCTGTGTGGTATTCAGGGGGCCAACATGTGTACATGGCTGTATTGCACTGAACTGTCCCTTTAATCACCTGGCCGACGCGCCTGGGGCGGAGTTACAGGTGCATGGAGTATAAAAAAAGAAGTTTGTTCCAGGGGCTTTCATGGTGTGCTGTGTTTGAGATCAAAAGAAAAAATCCATCTCAAAGCCATCTCAAAGCCTCACATTTAGACCCGGGAAGGCTAGGAACCTTGGATCTTTCATCGAGTTGAGACCAAAAGGGATTTTAAAAAAAGATGTTCGGCGAATACATTCAGATTTAACCCAGGAACAAAGCCTTGCTGGTGAGAATTTCTATGCAATGCATTGCTAAGAACTTGTTATTGAGCTGCTTTTGAAGGATTTATTTTGTGGAAGCTTTTTTTTTCTTTTGCCGTGTGGACTTGGTTGGACTTTATACTTTATTTATGTTGGGGGGAATTGGGAGTTGTTTGGGTTTATGGGACATTTTCAGCTGTTGAATTTTTCTACAATATAAGACGTTTGCCTGACTGTGCGTTTGTGTGGGATTGTGTGGCTGGCTTATCAACCCCTCCATTAATCGTATATGTTTTTCTTCAATAAAATAGTTTCATCCTAGCTGATAAGAGGGTCAGAGGGAAATCAGAAGGGGTTAAATAAAAGTCGATGTTGAATGAAGTTCATCAGCGCTTTAACTCAACATGAAAGTTTTGTGTGGATTTAATCTGACCGCCGATTACAGCAAACCACTTTAAAAGAACTGCTAAGGTTTCTACTTTCACTGTGGGATTGTAATAATGCAGAATACTTGTTAAACTCTGAATGAATGTGACTCCTACCATAAAGCATATTGTACTTGTGTACAGTGGGAGGGTGGACACATTTACTTGAAGCCATTTATTTTGTGGACATGAAATTTCTTTCATACAAGACGGCATTGCTTCCCGCTTTGACCTCCACAAGGCGAGTGGCGACCTTCGTGCTCTACCCGTGTCTACCCATGCTGATGCCGATATTGAAAGAGCGGTCACGGCTTGCGGGTCGTGCGCCTCTCCAGCAGAGCGGTCTGAGAGCACGGAACGGCAAAGAACTGACAATGACGACCAAGGTGAGCCGCCACTTCCACCAGGCTGCTCCCACAGAGAAAACTCATCAAAAAGAAGACTATTTCACAAAAAGCTGCACTAAAGAAAACACTCGATGAGTCGAGAGGCAGAACGCGAGTCAACATCGGTTCTGCTTTCCAGCGATGTGGAGGCCTATAATGCAGCTTCATCCGGAGCTCAAAAGATATGAGATGGTCGCGGAGTTTCTGCTGGACAGGTACTTTTAGTTTGCTTAGTAAACACGCAGCATTACATGTGATAACGCAGCACCCGGATGCTATCAGTTATCACTTACTATAGTTCTGTAATACTGTTATTTGTGCAAGGAAGATTAGCGCTAGCTTAACGCTAGCTTTAGCGCTAGCTTTAGCATCAGCGCTTACTTCACTGGTTGTGTAAACAAACCACTACTGGCATCAGCGCTAACGTAGTAGTAGAGTAAACAACTGACTTGTCACAGCCTGGTTTGTTTACACTACCAATGACGTTAGCATCAGCCTCTGTCTTTATTGTGAAGTTGTCATTAACCCCGTTCTAGTATTAAAACAACGGGCTTGCGTTTGACTTTGTTGGTCTTCTTCTTCTTCTTCTTCTTGTGCAATTCCGGCAGTTTAAGAAAAAACAGAAAAAGCCTGAACTCCAGGTCCTAACAGTCTATCCAATAATGTATGTCTTTCTGATCTATATTTTCGACACTCCAGAAGAACATGTTTTGTTGTCTCAGGACTCCCACACTCACATAGACCAGACACATGTTTCCCTACAATAAACAAGGTGTGATTAAACCCACAGTGACCCAGTCTTAGTCTACACAGTTTAACTGAATCCCTACGGGACTGAAAAGTGCAGGTACATCTTTTTTTAACAAGAGGTTGAAAAGAGAAATAGTGTCTACCCCTACTTTCTTTTTCCCACCCTTTCTGCCATTCCTTCATTAAGCCCTCTTTAATTATTTCTCTCAGCTCCGCTCTCCCCCAGGATATATGGACATCTACTTCTCTATTCAAACTCTGTTTTGCAATCTGATCCACCTGCTCATTCCCCTCAACCCCTGCGTGTCCCGGAACCCAGCAAAAGGTGATGTTAGATCTAAACCCAATTCTAAAAAACACAGTTAAGATGTCAATAATAATATCAGGTCGAGCCTTAGATTTTCCCATTCTTAAGGCTTCCAGAGCAGCTGCAGAGTCTGAACAGATGATAACCTCTCTAGATCTGGTTTCCTCAATCCAGTTTAATGCCCATAAGATTGCCATCAACTCGGATGTAAAAACAGAGCTCCCATTAGAGATGCGCCGGCCAATCTTCACCCCAATCTGCTCCACAAACATCCCAAACCCAGCTCTCCCACTAACTGGATCTCTAGATCCATCTGTGAAAATAATCAAAGTGTTGTCTATGATTGAATTTAGATGTTCTACTACTTTTGGATTTACCCGCTTTTTATCTTTTTCTTGTAAAAAGACCAGTTCAATGTTCAGCTCAGGCAGCACCCAATATGGCATAGGTAGCCAGCTTGTATGTTCCGCTACGTTTACCTGTTCCAAACCCAGCCTCCCAGCCCACTGATTTATATTTGCAAAGAAGGTTTTCTTTGCCAGAACAGATTTAGATGCAGACCCATACACAAAACACCCATAATCAAGAGAGGATCTGATCATGGCCTGGTAAATTAATAGCATTGTCTCCCTGTCAGCCCCCCACTCACAGCCAGCCAGACTTCTGATAATATTCAAAACTTTTTCACATTTCAGCAAAATTTTTCTGACATGCACAGCCCAAGTCATCCGCTCTTCAAACCAAACACCCAGAAATTTGAAAGCTTTGACCTTCTCCAGTGGGGATCCATACATATGCAATCCAATATTAGGCAGCTTCCTTTTAAAGCCAAATACTATATTTAGACTTGGAGGCAGCTATTTTGAAACCCCATGTGTTCCCCCATTCCTCTACTGACACTAACGCTCTTTGAATCTGCTTTAAAATAACTCAACATTTCGCCCTCTTTTCCAAATAGCCCCATCATCAGCAAACAAAGACAACCCAAATGCTCCCTCTACTTTGCAGAAAATGTCATTAATCATTATATTAAATAAAACTGGACTAATAACACCCCTGTGGGGTTCCATTCTCTATTTCTACACTCTCTGGACTGACACCACCCACCATAACTTGTATAGTTCTATTCATGAAAAAATTCTTAATCCAGTTAAACATCCGCCCCCTCACTCCTAAGTCAAACATTTTAATCATTAGACCCTCCTTCCACAAAGAGTCATATGCCTTCTCAATATCTAAAAATACACTAACTACACTTTCCTTATTGCTAAATGCCCTTTATATATCCTGATCTAAGATCGCAACTGACTCCATGGATCTCCCATTTCGGAAGCTATTCTGAAAACCGACAGAGTCCTTTGGTCTCTAAAAAGTACACTAATCTATTAGTAACAATTCTCTCCATAATTTTACATAGCACTGCTGTGAGTGCGATAGGACGGTATGAACTAGGGTCAGATGCTTCTTTGCCTGGCTTCATGATAGGGACCACAACCGCATGTTTCCATTCCTTTGGCAAGCAACCCTCTGCCCACACAGTATTAAACAAAGCCAAAATGTCCTCGAGTATCAAATCATCCAAATGTTTAAATAACTCATACGACAACCTATCTCTCCCTGGGGAAGTATTTGCCCCAGACATAATTGCTTCTTTCAACTCTTTAATAGGAAAAAACAGATTAATGGGATTAACATTATCTGAATTTACATCCAATTTCCACTTATTAGCTGTCAACAACTCTGTTCTCTTCCTACATCTCTCAACTCCCAGGCTCCCTGAGCTGTGTACTGCTTGAAAACTTCCAACAAACATGTCTGCTTTTTCTTTATTGGAAACTGCTGCAATCTCTCCTTTCCGTAACACTGGTATTGATCTGCTTTTATATACCCCTGACATTTTATGTACAGCTAACCACAACTGCCTTACTGGAGTCTCAGGACCTAGTGTACCACAGAACTTCCTCCAACTACATCTCTTCGCCTCTTTAATGACTCTTCTCGCCACTGCCCTTAGTCTTTTATACTCTGTCACATTAAACGTTATTGGATATTTTTTTAATCTTCTATATGCTACATTCCTTTTCCTTACAGCTTCGTCACACTCTTTATTCCACCATGGAACCAGCCTCGGTGCCTGCTTCACAGGAATGGAACATCGAGCAGCCTCGTGTAACATGGAACTAATAGCAGCATTCCAGTTGTCCACAGAATCACTATCAACCTCTCCAATTAAGCTTCGAGCACTTTCCTGAAATTCATCCCATTTGGCTTTAGAAAAATTATATTTAGAAACTTTCTCTTCCACTTCTCTCCTCAAATCCCTTCCAAACCTGCAAATAATTGGATAATGATCGCTACCCAGATTATATTTGTCCATTACCTCCCATTCACCAATTCTGGCTAAGTTTGAAGAAGCAATTGATAAATCTATATGACTACATGCATTTCTAAGAATATCATATCTAGTTGGTCTTCCATCATTTATCACTACCAGATCATACTTATCTAAAAAATCTTCTATTATCACACCATTACTATCCCTGTGATCACTGCCCCATAAGGGATTATGCGCATTAAAATCTCCAACCCATATAACGGGACACCTTACCTTCTCCATTATATCATCAAAATCTGACAATACTAAAGGTTTACATGGATTCTAATAATTTAACACAGTTATAGAATTATGACTGCTCCAAACCTCCACAGCCAAACACTCACTACAAGAATAAACATCAACTTTCCTATATTGCAGTCCGTTCTTAATAAAAGTTGTGCAACCCCCACCTGATCTATCAGACCTATCTAACCTCAGAGACTCATATCCTGGGATTACAAAATCCAGGCAGGGCTTTAGCCATGTTTCTTGGATGCATATCAAATCTGGTGCCTCTTTAAAATTTTTAACAAATCTCTTTAACTCCTGGCCATTCGCAATCAGACTCCGGGCGTTCCATTGAAGAATATACCACATTCAAATGTTAAGGAATCTCATCATCATCGCTTACATCCTCCAAACTGCTGGTCCTCATCAACTGTGACATGTCCATGCCCTGATTCTCTGTCATGTATTGATGCAACTTTTCTGGCGGCTGCTTTGTTCCGAGGAACCTTTCGGCTGCCCCCACCACTAGCCTGATGATGTCTGATCTGTTAGTTGCTTTTTGAGCTCCCACCAACACATCAGTAACAAAAGACAAAAATGATTCCTTATTGAAAATCAACATGTCAGCGGGAAGCGCCGGCAACATTTTTGACGCATTTAGCTGGTTCCCCATCACTGCTCCTTCCCTGGCAGTGAAAGCTGTGCGTTCTCTGGCCACTCTTTGGACTGCCTCTGCATATGACACCTTGTCATTCTCCCTCACAGCCTGCACTCGCCTAGCCTGGACTGAGTGCATACAGCCACGAAACGCTGCTGCATGATCCCCACCACAATAAGGGCACTTCGGAGCCTCTGCCTGACAGTTCTGGATTACATGATCTCCACCGCACTTTGCACACTTTCTTTTGCCCCGACAAGACCCAGCCACATGTCCAAATCGCTGGCAATTATAACAGCGTAGCGGTGGTCTGATGTACTCCCTAACCTGATATGCCATGCTTCCTAAAAACACTCTCTGCGGCAGCACACTGTCCGTGAATGTTAATAGGACCGGTGGATCCCCACCGGCTCCCTCCCTGCGCCTAAATCTCAGTACCTCAGTTACCTGGCCGCCCTTAACATTTTCTAGGATTTCCTTCTCCGTCAGGCCAGCAAACACTCCATACACAACTCCCCTGAGCCCCTGCTGGTTTCCTTTAGGAACCAAACTCTCCACCTTAACTACCAGCTTCCCCACTGCCCGAGCATCATTATATTGTTTCTTGTTTTTGCAACAAACTCTCAGCATTCCATTGTATAATATCTTGGCTTGAAAATCCCTGCCTATCTGGTTCTCTAAAGTGTTTGTTATTTTTAGTGGATTCATTGCTTTAAACCCCGGATCTCCCTGACTAGCCCCCTTCACTTTAAACAACACCACAAACTCTTCATTTGCTCCAATTCTCCTCACTTTATTTCCTTCATCTCCTGACATTTCAGGTCTCTCACTTGATGCCGTTCTCTTATTCTCCCCCCTTTCCCGACACACCGTCCGCCAACCACCACCCCGATCCCCCCCGCTCCCAGAAGCCATGGGCTCCAAAAGCCCCCACCAACTCCAACACCAATCCAAATCTACACCAAATACTATGAAAGGAAACAAAAGACACAAGGCACGAAAAAAGAAAGCCCAGCACAACGAGAGATCCGATCTCACACAGCTCTACCGATTAGCTTCCACTTCCTCCCACTACCGCGTGGCTTCTCGACTTTGTTGGTCGTTCAGTAACCAGGAGTAAGAGCAAGCGCAAATCGTGGCAGCGGCAGCTAGCCGTGGCACTTCCGGTGGCACCGTGAGGTGCCGCGGCAGCTGTCGCTGTTTGCTGTGGCACTTCCGGTGGCATCTTCAGGTGCCACCGACCTGCCACGGCACCTGAGGCTGTTTGAGGCACTTACCACTGACCTGCCGCGGCATTTACCGACATGCCACGGCAACTACAGCTTTTTGAAGCAGCTGCCACAGGATGAAGTGGCTGTGGGGCTGTTAAATGATATTTAAAAAAAAAAAATAATGATAATAAAAAGTGATTTACCATAAAGACTTGGCACATAAGACTGTAGCATTATCAGAGCACTAAATATTTGTTGAATTTATGAATGCCAAAATCACGGGGGTGGAGGGTGGTGGGGGCGATGTATCATCTCTCTCTCTCTCTCTCTCTCACACACACACACACTATGGGGTCAGTTCAGTCTCATTAATAATGAATGCACAGAGAAGGATTCACAAATGTATTTTGTGATTTATATATAAATATAAATGACTCTCTGCTCACAAATACATTTCGTTTTAAATAAATGTAATATAAATCCATAAATATATGAATAAAAAAATATTTGCAATTTTCATCAAAAATGTATTTGTATGTTGTTACATTTATATACAAACTGTTAAACTTGAATTTACAAGACGCTTTTCATTTGTGAACTTGTTTGCATTTGTTCGTGAACTGGTCTGTATTTATTTGTGGATTTTTGAGACTCTCCTGGGCCTGTACTACGAAGCATGTTCAACATACCCAGGGTATCTTTCAGAGATCCAGCTTAAGTAACCCTAACAAAGGCAATCGGAGATAAGCGGTTAACTCAACCCAGGGTTTACCTGTCCAGCTATGAGCGTGTGCACAAGAAGGAGGCGGCGTTTGCAGCATTTGACCAATCACATACATGGATCAGTCTACGGCAGCAGAGTGGCGTATTTCACGTACGAGGAGCAACCATAATCTTACAGAAATACGAAGAAGTTTAACATATAATGCAGGCAAAAGGCAACCGTTTCATCTGCCAAATGCAGGAAGGACAGCTGGCAAAAACTGGCCGACTGTGTGAATGCGGAAGTCGTATTAATAGTATTAGTAGTATAATATGACTGCCCCATCATAAGGACACTACAATATCTGACTGATTACATAGTCACTTTAACTTTGCTGATAGCTTAGTGGTGGAGCTACTGCCCCATGTTGCGTGGGCTCCTTGCAGCGGCCCTGTTTCGAATCCGCACTTCGGCTGTCTTTTAAATCATGTCGTCGATCTCTCTCTCATCCCTTTAACTCTTATGCAGGGCTGCCCCTGACCAAAATGGGGCCCTAAGCGAAAACATTTCTTCACCCCCCCCCACCGCCACCCGACCCTAACAAATCCCAAATGTATATTAGGTACAAAACCACAGTATAATGAAATGCCATTGAACTTGACAACCTTTATTAGTAAGAACAAACAACAAAAATATAAACCTAAATTCACACTGAATGGGCTTTATGCACAGCTCCACTACTTCCTGAAATAAGCCAGCTCATTTATTTCCTGTCTTACATTATTGGACCAACATACTAGAACATAATTAGAACATACTAATTCCGTACCAAACTGACTGATGTTTAAAAATGTAGCTACATTCAAATTTAGTTCCATCTGTCAACAAAAGTATCAAATACACTCATTTCTATCAATATTTATCTCTAATATCTCCTCCAAAGCTGCCTGTCATAGATTAAATTCACCAACAGATGGCGACATTTTACATCCATTAAAATAACATTAGCCAAATCCTTGTGTGGTGATAAAATAGATTATAAACTTTAGCCGAAAATACGACCAACAACTGATAAATTTACCACTGCCTTTCAACAGAGGTGAATGCATATGCAGACAAAGGTGTTAACAAGACATTTAAGAAATGGTTAGGGCCACTGGAAAATTACTTTCAGCTCCAGACCACAGTCCACATCTAGACTCTTGCTAAATGGACTGGAGGCTAGCATCTCTCCTCCTACCTCTTGAGTAGCAGCAGCAGCTGTGCTGTGCATGGAGGTTTAGTGCTTGCTTATGCCACAAAGTTTTACATTTTTACTAGTGCTGGGCCGTTAACACCATTAATTAACGGACATCAATGGCGTCGTTAATTAACGGCGTTAAAGGCGCCGTTTATGTCCGTTAACACCATTAACATAATTACATTAATACGGCCCAGCACTAACTTCAACAAATACCCACCTTTGAGAGAAGCACGAGTTTCCTCTTGTTTTGCTTTTTCCCCCTCTTGCTCGCGCCTGACTCGTAGGTTCTTTTCGAAGCCATCACGTCTTCACCTGCAGCTGCTTGACAAGTGCCTGCAGCTATGCGCATCTGACTAGTGATTGGTCAGATCGATTACTGTCAATCATTGCAGTGACGGCGCGTGCGGTGTAAGATCACAAAAAAAAAAGGTCTCTCCTTCTCTCTCTTCTCTAGTAGCGCGCCCCACGGCTGTGCATATGCGCATCCTTTCTGCAAAACGGGGCCCCTATTGGATCGTGGGGCCCTACGCACTGTGCGTGTTCTGCGTGGAGGCAGGGGCGGCCCTGCTCTTATGATGTCTCTTATGGGAGCAAATCAAATAAATATAAAAACATAATTCAAAGTGGTAAGTAGGCTGTACGCTGACAAAGAAAAGTCTTTCCCTCCGATGAGAATCTGTATCTCTCATATAAAACATTGTCAGGGACAGAAAAAGGGTTTTGCCGGTCTCTGTACACTCTATAGTTCTCCTACGAGACCCTCTCACGATCCACCGAGCTTCTTTTTTTTTATATCCGCGCACCAAGACAGCTGATTGGTCAGTAGGCGGTGTGTTTCTCCATGTTGATCTCTTATCAGGAACATAACGTGCTCCGGAGCAGGTTAGCTCCACAGCGTAAGTTACCATGGCGATCTACCCCGGTAAGAAGTGAACCAGCGTCGTAGGATGGAAAACCCAGAGGTAACGCTTAAGTTACCTCGCAAAGCACAAATCCTGCTTCGTAGTACAGGCCCCAGGAGAGTCTCAAAAATCCACAAAGAAATACAGATGCCACCTGAAGTGCCACAGCAAACAGCGACAGCTGCCGCGGCACCTCGCGGTACCACCGGAAGTGCCACGGCTAGCTGCCGCTGCCACGATTTGCGCTTGCCCCTACTGGTAACCAGAGCAAGTTCAGAACATTGCTTCTCCGGCTAATAGATAATGCTGGCTAGATGACATCTGTAAATAAGAGCGATCTGTCTTTGCTTGTAACTTTTTCCATTCTTGGGCAGAAGTACTGTTTACCAGTACTGAACTTTACATTGTAAGAACCCATCCATGTAATCTGTGTGTGTGTGTGTGTGTGTGTGTGTGTGTTTAACAGTTATGAAAAAACAACTGCAACTCCAGTAAAGCTTGGATTTACTAGGCCTCCTCCAACCATCATTGCAGACTGTATTTCACAACGGTCAGCACATATTTATATATACAATCTGCAATCTGAGTTTATAATTTACCTTCTGAGTCACATTTCTCTTTTCTTTTACTTGTTGTCAAGGTAAAGCAGTATCGTATTGGACACCGTATCTGCCCAGCGCAGGCATCTGAGTAGGGCAGCATTGGGTGTACAGCCAGCCTCGGGTAAAGTGGCGGTCTCACAATGCTCAGTGGCTGACCCAGTCACCAAGCAGGTCTGGTGCTCTGTGGAGGTGTAGAGCACTTATAACAAGGACCATAGTGGACCATGAAGAGGTGATGCCATAACCTGCCCTGCGATGTCCTGTCTCTGATGTGATGTCCTATGCTGAGCTGTTATGTCCCGTACAAACAGGACAAATGAGGTAAGTAAGAATGTTCCTCCTAGTGGATTCTAGTCGGGGTTCATTCAACAGGTAATAGTGTCCTCTGGAGCTGATGGTCCACCAGCAACACAACCTCCCTGTGGTGGACTTGAAGGATCAAAAGGTGAGTTGGACAGCTACACAATGTATGATTTGTATTCTTTATGCACCTGGCCTTGAAACTAATTACATTCATTTTGTATGTAGGATTCCATTTGATTGACTTCAGCACTGCCTCGGACCTGAATTGGCAAGAAGACCCAGAGGAACCCCAGGACCCTCAGGACCCCAAGCAATGACTTGATACTGACATGGAAGAACCAGGTAAGGAATAATTGTATTATGCCGCTATTATTATTATAATTATTATTATAATTATGCTTGATCTAATATCTTTACTTTTGTTTTCTTCATGAAGTCAATTTAATAAATCAATTACATTTTTCATTCATAAATAAGCCAAAGGATGAGAAAGATGAGCAAGCGCCCACAGATGAAGATGAGGGAAGCCACGTGTCCACAGAGAACTTGGACGAGCACAGCGAGGCATCAAAGTATGTGAACTTGATTATGTTGCAGTGACTTTATGTAAGCACACCTCTTTAAAATGTCTCTGTAGATACTGTAAGTTTCCTCCAGAATATTCTAGCGTTGCTCCCCACTGCTGCTCTAAGTTTTCTGTTCTTCTTGTCCTTTCTCTTCAGGTCCATCAGGTCCAATTCTATGAAGTCTGTCTGTCTCCTCACCAGCAGCAAAGCAGCAGAGCGTCTAAGCTCCAGAGAAGATGCTCTCCTACAGAGACGTGTCCAGACTTCTGCTTATGAGAACTGCTGCCGTCTGCACCACGCTGGTAAACAGGTACGTGAGGTCTGCTGGTCGTGTCTTAGTTCACGGAAACATTTCCTCTAACCTTTGCCTCGCTTGATAACGTTGTTTAAGAACACTCATGCTACGTTAGGTCACATTGTAGCACATGATTTGATGTCCTGTCACAGTGTCGGAAAAATATATGACGACAATACAAGAACATAAAAATACATTATGAGAATATGAGAAAAAAACATGAAATGTGTCTGTTTCGGAATGCCCAAGCACACGCACACACACACACGCAAGAACGCACATGCTAATTGTCGTGGAGACAGAACGCAACACGATGACCGTCAGAGCAGGTATAAAAGGGCTGTCGGCCATTTTGTGTTCTCTTTTTGCACCTGGACTTGACACACTTGGCAAAACTGTAGAGTTGACCCAAACTGTAGAGAGATTCAAAATGCCGAAGACCCCAAAACACAGAGCCGAGGAAAAAGGACCTGAACGCATCTTTATTTGGAAAGCACTAGAGGATCGTCGACAGCTACTGCGGGGAAGAAGAGGCAGAGGAAGGCCCTCCGGGCTGCGGATCCAGAAGCAGCCCCAGGGCCCGGATCTGAACTACGGCATGGAGGTAAGACAACTTTGTTGGTTTGGTTTTTGCGTTTTACTTGTTGATTCATCCCTTAAAGACGCTAAAAGCGCCCAAAGTCAGAAATCAGTGTCACTTTTGGAGTTTGACGGTGAACAGTCCACATCAGTTCACGAGGACTGGTGGGAAAACCCACATTTGGTGAAAGCAGACACTCGCTCGAGGATGTCTTAGTGTAAATTAAATATTTGTGGGACAGAATGTGTTAAATATGGCGGGAGAGCCGTGTAGTGTTGTCATATGAAGTGTGGTGGTCGGAAAGTTGTGTTGTTTTGGTTTGAAGGCTTCAAATCTTCCACATCTTACATGGAGATTCGTGAACAAAGATGGCACCGGGGCCATACTTCATAAAATGCCAAACATGGGTTTTAGTTGCGAGCTATGGGAACGACGGTACTGTGATGTCGGCCGGACAGTTCGGTTCAAATACGTTTTCAAATACAAATGATGCCTCTGTCCAGGGCTGGACTGGCCATCGGGCATATCGGGCATTTGCCCGAAGGGCCGATGGCGATTTTGGGCCGAGCCTTTTTTTTTTTTTTTTTTACTAATGGTACTAGTGTTATTAATGGTATTAGTCATGATACCTATTCAGTGTTTCCCACACAATGAATGGACTTAACTAGCGGCTCTAATGATAGCCCTAAACAGGAGGGCAGCAGCATTTATTATCAGGGGAAATCCTCGGGACTGGTTTGGTTCATCAACGTTCTGTTTTCCCCCGTGGCAATTAAGGCGTCCCCCGCGCCTACCCCCCTTAGCTGCGCGAGTTTGACAGTGCGTGCGCGTATGTCAAAACCAAAACACCAAGCAAGGCTGAGGAATAGTCATCCACTTATATTAATAATAATAATAATAATAATAATAATAATAATAATAAACTAATAGTATAAAGCAGCCATCCCCAATTAGCGGCCCGCGGGCCAAATCCGGCCCGCAAGAGCAAAGTGTCCGGCCCGTGCGGACCCAGTGACCCTATGCAATAACCTGCCATAAGGTGAAATAAAGAGTTCTGTAAAGTCAATAAATCTGAAGAGAAACGTTTTCAAACACAAATGATGCCTCTTTCCCACCGTAATATCATAGACTACGAGCTACAAGGACCAAAACCCAGATTTTTTACATAAATAAGCCATCCTGTCTGGACGGAGAACATTGATCTCTATGTGCAGCCGGCAGCCGGGCGAGTGCGCAGGGACCGTCTGCAAATTACAAGACAAAAGAAAGACGCTGCAAACAAAAATCATTAACTCCACTGTTATACAATATTTTTGTTCCTCTTGTGCACCACTTGCTGTAGTACTGTTGTTTTTTGTTGTTGATCAAAATATTCTCCAGGGGCATTCAAATAATTAAATCATTGATATTGGACTTATTTTCTTTCAAGCGTACATTTTTATCTGTCCCTCAACACAGGCTATGACTACTACACTGCAAAATTTTACGCTGTGAATTCACAATAAATTATTGGATACATTTTGCATGACTTTCACAGTAAGGATTACAGCAATATACTGTGAATTAAGTCACAGCAATTTACTGTAATTTCAGTATTGTGATATTACAATGCATTGTTGTAAAAGCACAACTGTATACTGTAACTTTACAGCTTCTATGGCAACTCAATTACTGGGTCATTCCGTGTCATTTCATCAAATGCCTCCCACCTGACCATCTCAGAATGTCCTGAAAAAATGCAAGTACAAAGACACACTTGTTAATAGGACAAATCCAAAATATTAGGTCTCTACTGTCAACAGTTTTCTCATGAAACATCATTGAATGAAGGGTAGTTTAGACGATTTTTGGCATCATGCTCTGAAAAGCCATTTTTAAACAGCAATATCTGGAAAACTATCTCACCTGTGGCCTTCAAAATTTCTACAGTGTATATCTGTTACTAATAGCCTCCAGACATGAAATATCAGGGGTGTAGCTCAATGATAACCTAGTATGGTAGGTACTTAAAATGAAGCTTGTTGAAATAAAGTAGTACATTTGAAGAGTGGCTGAGCTCCCATTTTTGCAGATAAAAGGCTTCTATCACTTCTGCCTCTATCTCTGGTGTTAGCTTAAACATGAGTTTAACAAGTATCAGGTCCAAATTTTCTTTTTTTGATAGATCATATTCTTGTTAAAATCATATTAAAATATTGTGAGGGTGTTTTGCCTCAATTCTCGCAGTGATTTTTTAAAATCCTGATATTGGTGGGGTTTTTGTGGCCGGTTTTGGTACTGCATGTCCTAACAGCCTACCAGTACACATCACAGGAGGGCAATTCAATTGTGTTTTTTACCATTTACCAAAGACTTACATGTGACTAAATGCTACTGATAAATTTAGCCTCACGAAAACATTAAAATGTATCACAGTTGTAGTTACAGAGGCAATAAGTCCTTGAATGTGAGTTAAACATGGTGAAAGCAGCTTTCCATCCATCCAGCCATTGTCTACCGCTTATCCTGTATCCAGGGTCACGGGGGGGCTGGAGCCGATCCCAGCTATCATAGGGCGAAGGTAGGGTACACCCTGGACAGGACGCCAGTCTATCGCAGGGCCAGTGAAAGCAGCTTTTAATGTCTTTAATCATGAACAAACATAGCATAATCTTGAAGACTGTACATTTTGTCATACTTTACATATATCAATTACACAACCAAATCAAATAATAATCTTAATTTGAGCATAAATATTTTACATTACAGTAGAAAAGTCTCCAAAGTTTGATATTGAATAACAGTTTGTCTCTATGCTCACTATGAGGGATCACACATTTTTCATCTTTTAGATCCAATTCCTTCGTCAAATTCATTCATTTGGCAGTCACTTTACAAATTGTCTAATGTACATCTCTGCTCTGTTGTGCTCATCTTTTTTGATGGCATACATGCGCCCAGTTTCTGTAGAGGGAACGTCAATCCTTGCAATTCTAGCCTGCGGTGCACATTGCATGTCTTCTCTTCTTGGCCAGTAGAAACTCTTGGCAGGGCCATGTGGGTGCAGGAACTGAACCAGTACATCTTCATCTGAAACATCTCTGATGCTTCCTATCCACTATTTCTGATCATACACACAACTCTATTGAGACAACTTCTATTGTCTCATATTGAGCATAGAGACAAACTGTTATTCAATATCAAAGTTTGGAGACTTTTCTACTGTAATGTAAAATCTTTATGCTCATCCATCCATCCATTTTCTACCGCTTATCCTGTATTTAGGGTCGCGGGGGGGCTGGAGCCAATCCCAGCTGTCATTGGGCGAAGGCACTGTACACCCTGGACAGGCCGCCAGTCTATCGCAGGGCCGACATGTAGAGACAGACAACCATTCACTCTCAAATTCACACCTACGGGCAATTTAGAGTCACCAATTAACCTATCCCCATCTTGCATGTCTTTGGACTGTGGGAGGAAGCCGGAGAACCCGGAGAGAACCCACGCTTACACGGGAACATACAAACTCCACACAGAAGGAACCCGGGCCGACCCGGGAATCGAACCCAGGACCCTCTTGCTGTGAGGCGAGAGTGCTACCCACTACACCACCGTGCAGCCCCTATCTTTATGCTCAAATTAAGATTATTATTTGATTTGGTTGTGTAATTTATATACTTAAAGTATGACAAAATGCACAGTCTTCAATATTATGCTATCATGTTTGTTCATGGTTTAAGACATTAAAAGCTGCTTTCAGCATGTTTAACTCACATTCAAGGACTTATTGCCTCTACAACTATGCTACATTTTAATGCTTTTGTGAGGCTAAATTTATCAGTAGCATTTAGTCACATATAAGTCTTTGGTAAATAGTAAAAAACACAATTGAATTGCCCTGCTGTGATGTTCACTAGTAGGCTGTTAGGGCATGCAGTACCAAAAACGGACACAAAAACCCCACCAATATCAGGATTTTAAAAAATCACTGTGACAAATTGAGGCAAAACACCCTCCTGATTTTTTAATATGATTTAACAAGAATATGATCTTTCAAAAAAAGTATGTTCGGATCTGATACTTGTCAGTTTTTTGGAATATGGCTCTGAAGTTGGGCAAAGATGTGTTTACTTCCATTTTGAGCCTCAATATCCGTGAAACTAATTATCTGAGAGAAACCATATTTTGTAGAATGTTTAAGCTAACACCAGAGATGTGATAGAAGTCTTTTATCTGCAAAAATGAGAGCTCAGCCACTCTTCAAATTTGCTATTTCATTTCGACAAGCTTCATTTTAAGTACCTACCATACTAGGTTATCATTGAGCTACACCCCTGATATTCCACGTCTGGAGGCTATTAGTAACAGATTTACACTGTAGACATTTTGAAGGCCATGATGCGCAATACTGCCTTGTCAACCTGTAAACACGAGAGAGAGAGAGAGAGAGAGAGAGAGAGAGAGAGAGAGAGAGAGAGAGAGAGATAATAGTGTCAATGCAGTGTTTCAGTGGTACTGGACATAGCTGGTCTTACGGTAAGTACAGTAAAATATTGTACATAGAGATGCCAGATAGAAAGCTGGCCTACTTCACACAAATTCCATTATGTCTATTTCTATAAATCAGAAATCTAGTTTATCCCTGCAAGTGACATCCCATTTATTTATTCAAATGTATTTACTTATTGACTGTAGTGGCAGATTCCTCTTTACCAGTTTTAAAAGCCACCTGAATGATACAATCTAGACTGGCGATCTGACGCGTATCCACTTTCATTCATTAAATAATTCCATGATTCACAGGTGTGCAGTTGATGTACCATTTATTTTGGCAGATGAGGATTCCATGATTCAACATCAACACATCATGAAAAACATTTTGCGTCCAGCTCGTCTCAACCTGAACAAAGCCAAAGGCTGACCTCCACACCTGTGCTGGCTGACCTATATAACTAAAACTCCACCCATAACCAAGCATCTTATGGACAGGTATAGAATAATCCATTAATTAACATAAACAACCCACTTACTTATATTAAAATACATATATAATACATTTAAACAACATTGATCTTTATGATTAATCATTTAAAATAAAGATTTCATTTGCTGACTGAAATATAAATTCTTCAAATTAATTTGAAATGGCTTCTACATTGATTTATGTATGTTTCAGAAAGGTATTCATGCTAATAAAGTAAAAGACAGTGCTCTGTCAGAGATCCTTATCCAGTTGTTATTTTTTTTAAGTAGTGTTGTTTTTGTTTAGGTCATTAATAAATTAATCTGCAAATGGAGATTGGATCGTGTTATAAGGTCCCTGTTCACGGGTCCCACTAACCACTGGCAAGAGTTGCTTTTCAATTACACTTTATGCAAAGCTCACTAGGACAAGCCCAGCTCTTTAAGCCACCTGTACCACAAAACGAGTAGGCTATATTAATTTCTCTAACGTTATACTATGATAAATCACTGGCACGGAACGTTAACCAGCTAGTCACGATGATACAGTTTCCTGAGAGTATTTACCAGGCCAGCCTCTATCCACCACTTTCTGTCTACAGTCTACAGTATGCACGACCAGCCATGGCAACCAGTTTTGTTCTTTATTCAAGTTCCATCATATCATGTCATCACTGTTATTAGGCTATCAAGTGCGCCTGCCCTATATTAAAACGAAAAAATAACGCATCAGGTCAGGCGCATTACATTTGTTTTATTTTTATTTTTATTGGGTCACGTTCAGGCCGTTGCTTACTTTTAGTAGGCTAAGTGGGGGCTTCGACACCCACAGACCGGTTTAATTGTCAGGCCTGTTGAGAACTCTAACGTTACTCTACATGTCTAACTACAAACGTTACTAACATAAGCTTACGATAGCATAGCATTAACGCTAACTTTGTTAGCCATGAATGTACGGAGAATGCTCGGTGTTGCTGAATTAACGTTAAGTTATTGAATGAATTTTCTGCTCACCTTGTCTCTCTTCATTCGTCTAATGTCCTCTTTGGGGACCTCTCGAGACACTAAGAACCGCTCCAAGTCGTCCTCCATGGTTGCAACTGACGTATTATGGTCCCACAGCAGAGCACGGATGGTGTATGCTCCTCCATCGTTGTGTGTCTGTTTCACTTTCGGTTCACTGATACTTTACGAGATAATACTTTTTGCGAGATCTCGCAATACTCTTTGCGAGATCTCGCAAAAATTGTTTTTCCTTCCATGACACTTTAGGGGCTCTGTAAATAAGTGCTTTCAACCAAGAAACAATGTTTTCACAAGTTTCATGTGGGAAAAAGGCTGTAATAGCTGTTTCACGCAGGAAAGATGCTTTTAAGCTGTTATTTTCAGGAAACATGCGTTTTAACTAGAGTTGAGCCGGATACTCGGCTGAAACGAGTATCCGGTACGGATAAAGCACTTTTGCCGAGTACGAGTATTATACGAGTAATACGAGTCAATATCTGTGCTCGGATTAAATAAAAATCCTCATTGGGTAGCTGACTGTGTCTGCGTCCTGTGATATGCTACAGCCCCTCCCCTACACACTCGCAGATGTGTTGTTGTGTCCGCTCTGATCACTCACACACAGAACAGCTCTCTGTCTCTCCCTCAGTCACTCAGGTTTGCGGGTCGTTTTCCGTTAATGTTTAGGGTTTCTTTCTTCAGCTTCAGGTTTGTTATTACTTAGGTTGGTACTTACTTATGAACTAGTAGAGTTCTGGTACTTCGTTCAGACGTGGTGCCGACTCGCGTTGCGTCTCTGCCTGTCGGAGATTTTTCTTTTTCTTTTTTTAACCGTCATCTGGCTGCCTGGCTCTAACACTTTCTTGCTGTATTTCGTGAAAAAATAAAGCTGGTAGTGGTATAAATATTGGAAATCAAGCTACACACACACACACACACACACACCTGGTGTGGGAAAAAAAAAATATATATATATATATATATATATATAAAAAAAAAGATCACACTGATCATAAAAAAAATTAAAGTTAAAAGAAAAAAGTTATTGTTGAGTATGAAAACTCTTGTTCATTACATTTTACTTGATAATTGCAATCGCATGTGTTGTATTCATTGTTGCAAAACTTGTTCTGTAAATAGTTTGTTTGCTATCGTGATCAAAACCATTGATCTGAAGCTCAATGCTGATGCTGTCCTGTAAATAGTTTTCTAATCAGCAATAAATCACAATTTCTGATCAGCCCATATCAATTGCATGCTTAAAATAACATACCAGTTAAAACCTCGCTCATTTCAAGACAACCAGACCCATTTCCGGGTTAGGCCCCGCCCACTCCGAGTACAGATACAGATAATTCATATGGTTAACAGATACAGATACAGATACAGATAATGCTGTACTCGCTCATCCCTAGTTTTAACCACTATTGCAGTGTCAGTTGTCAAATAAGCTGCATTCTTCAATGTCCCACTTATATTAACACATTTAAGTCATAAAAGCACTCTGAAGTGGATATTCTTTCGTGTCCGTGTGAATTTAGTGGCATTTGACAGGAAATGGCGTCTAAACATCAAATAAGTGCTTTCAAGCAAGAAACAATCTTTTTACAAGTTTCATGTGGGAAAAAGGCTGTAATAGCTGTTTCACGCAGGAAAGAGGCTTTTAAGCTATCATTTGCAGGTAACATGCGTTTTAACCACAATTGCAGTGTCAGTTGTCAAATAAGGTGCATTATTCAATGTCCCACCGATATCAACACATTTAAGTCATAAAAGCACTCTGGAGTGGATATTCTTTCGTTTCAGTGTGAATCCACTGTCTTTCAACACAAAATGGCGTCTAAACATCAAATAAGTGCAAAACAATGCTTTTACAAGTTTAATGTGGGCAAAAAGCCGGAAATAGCTGTTTCACGCAGGAAAGAGGCTTTTAAGCTGTCATTTGCAGGTAACCTGCGTTTTAACCACTATTGCAGTGTCAGTTGTCAAATAAGCTGCATTCTTCAATGTCCCACCGATATCAACACATTTAAGTCATAAAAGCACTCTGGAGTGGATATTCTTTCGTTTCATTGTGAGTCCACTGTCTTTCAACACAAAATGGCGTCCAAACATTAAAAAAAAGTGCAAAACAATGCTTTTACAAGTTTAATGTGGGCAAAAAGCCGGAAATAGCTCTTTCACGCAGGGAAGAGGCTTTTAAGCTGTTATTTGCAGGTAACACACGTTTTAACCACTATTGCAGTGTCAGTTGTCAAATAAGCTGCATTCTTCAATGTCCCACCGAGATCAACACATTTAAGTCATAACAGCACTCTGGAGTGGATCTTCTTTCGTTTCAATGTTATTCCAGTGTCTTTGAACACAAAATGGCGTCTAAACATCAAATAAGTGCAAAACAATACTTTTACAAGTTTAATGTGGTGAAAAGGCTGTAATAGCTGTTTCACGCAGGGAAGAGGCTTTTAAGCTGTTATTTGCAGGTAACACACGTTTTAACCGCTATTGCAGTGTCAGTTGTCAAATAAGCTGCATTCTTCAATGTCCCACCGAGATCAACACATTTAAGTCATAAAAGCACTCTGGAGTGGATCTGCTTTCGTTTCAGTGTGATTCCAGTGTCTTTGAACACAAAATGGCGTCTAAACATCAAATAAGTGCAAAACAATGCTTTTACAAGTTTAATGTGGGGAAAAGGCTGTAATAGCTGTTTCACGCAGGGAAGAGGCTTTTAAGCTGTTATTTGCAGGTAACACACGTTTTAACCACTATTGCAGTGTCAGTTGTCAAATAAGCTGCATTCTTCAATGTCCCACCGAGATCAACACATTTAAGTCATAACAGCACTCTGGAGTGGATATTCTTTCGTTTCAGTGTGAGTCCACTGTCTTTCAACACAAAATGGCGTCCAAACATTAAAAAAAAGTGCGAAACAATGCTTTTACAAGTTTAATGTGGGCAAAAAGCCGGAAATAGCTGTTTCACGCAGGAAAGAGGCTTTTAAGCTGTTATTTGCAGGTAACATGCGTTTTAACCACTATTGTAGTGTCAGTTGTCAAATAAGCTGCATTCTTCAATGTCCCACCGATATCAACACATTTAAGTCATAAAAGCACTCTGGAGTGGATATTCTTTCGTTTCAGTGTGAGTCCACTGTCTTTCAACACAAAATGGCGTCCAAACATCAAATAAGTGCAAAACAATGCTTTTACAAGATTAATCTGGGCAAAAAGCCGGAAATAGCTGTTTCACGCAGGAAAGAGGCTTTTAAGCTGTTATTTGCAGGTAACACACGTTTTAACCACTATTGCAGTGTCAGTTGTCAAATAAGCTGCATTCTTCAATGTCCCACCGAGATCAACACATTTAAGTCATAACAGCACTCTGGAGTGGATCTTCTTTCGTTTCAATGTGATTCCAGTGTCTTTGAACACAAAATGGCGTCTAAACATCAAATAAGTGCAAAACAATACTTTTACAAGTTTAATGTGGTGAAAAGGCTGTAATAGCTGTTTCACGCAGGGAAGAGGCTTTTAAGCTGTTATTTGCAGGTAACACACGTTTTAACCGCTATTGCAGTGTCAGTTGTCAAATAAGCTGCATTCTTCAATGTCCCACCGAGATCAACACATTTAAGTCATAAAAGCACTCTGGAGTGGATCTGCTTTCGTTTCAGTGTGATTCCAGTGTCTTTGAACACAAAATGGCGTCTAAACATCAAATAAGTGCAAAACAATGCTTTTACAAGTTTAATGTGGGGAAAAGGCTGTAATAGCTGTTTCACGCAGGGAAGAGGCTTTTAAGCTGTTATTTGCAGGTAACACACGTTTTAACCACTATTGCAGTGTCAGTTGTCAAATAAGCTGCATTCTTCAATGTCCCACCGAGATCAACACATTTAAGTCATAACAGCACTCTGGAGTGGATATTCTTTCGTTTCAGTGTGAGTCCACTGTCTTTCAACACAAAATGGCGTCCAAACATTAAAAAAAAGTGCGAAACAATGCTTTTACAAGTTTAATGTGGGCAAAAAGCCGGAAATAGCTGTTTCACGCAGGAAAGAGGCTTTTAAGCTGTTATTTGCAGGTAACATGCGTTTTAACCACTATTGTAGTGTCAGTTGTCAAATAAGCTGCATTCTTCAATGTCCCACCGAGATCAACACATTTAAGTCATAACAGCACTCTGGAGTGGATCTGCTTTCGTTTCAATGTGATTCCAGTGTCTTTGAACACAAAATGGCGTCCAAACATCAAATAAGTGCAAAACAATGCTTTTACAAGTTTAATGTGGGCAAAAAGCCGGAAATAGCTGTTTCACGCAGGAAAGAGGCTTTTAAGCTGTTATTTGCAGGTAACATGTGTTTTAACCACTATTGCAGTGTCAGTTGTCAAATAAGCTGCATTCTTCAATGTCCCACCGATATCAACACATTTAAGTCATAAAAGCACTCTGGAGTGGATATTCTTTCGTTTCAGTGTGAGTCCACTGTCTTTCAACACAAAATGGCTTCCAAACATCAAATAAGTGCAAAACAATGCTTTTACAAGTTTAATGTGGGCAAAAAGCCGGAAATAGCTGTTTCACGCAGGAAAGAGGCTTTTAAGCTGTTATTTGCAGGTAACATGTGTTTTAACCTCTATTGCAGTGTCAGTTGTCAAATAAGCTGCATTCTTCAATGTCCCACCGATATCAACACATTTAACCCTTTCATGCATGAATTATGATAACCTCAGTCAGGATTTTTTTACTTAGTGTTTTTAGTCATCTTTAGGCATGAAATACAAGGTTTGAACTTTATTTTTTTTCAACCCATATGTAATAAAGATATAATTACATGTACACTCAGGTGGACAGCATGCGTTTTTGTAGAAACGTATTTAATAAACAAATGAATACATTTATATAATATAGTGTATTGAAATGTGAAATTTTCATGTGAACTATAATATAATTTAATGTATTCATTCATAACTAAAACACCGTTGAGGAATTCACTCTCCTGTATAGATTCCCAAGTCTCTTGCTCACGATTCATCCAGCACTAACTTACACTGAATGTTTTTATGGCAAGCTTTACTGCAAGGAAACCTACCCTACATACTGTTTTATAAGGCCAATGCCTGTCCTTTTCCCTTGAGTTCTATGGTGATGGATGCATCCTCAGCCTCAACTCCCTCACCATCATTTGCATCCTCAGCTCCATCAGCCTCATCTTCCTCAGCCTCCTTTCCAGATTCAGTGTCCTCAGCTCCAATGTTACTACTGCTAGCACTTGATAACCCTTCCTGTTCTGGCAGCCCTTCCTCCTCACTGCTACTAGCATCATCATCATCCTCACTTGACTGTGGTAATTCCTCCACTATCCTGTAGGCCTGTCTATTACGCTCTGCTCCTGAGCTCTACAAAATGTAAAGATTTACAAAAACTTCAAATCACATTCTAAAAACATAAACAAGTTGATTTACAGGGAAAGGAAATTACTGGGAATGAAGTTTTTTCAAGAACAGCAGCAGTAATAGACTAATTGTAGCCTATGAATTGTACTTGAAATATAGCTCATGATGCATGATGTACACTACAGTGGACATGTGATTAATCACAATTTCCAACCAAAATAAAATCAATACCTCGGCAATTTAGCAATTGGATGACTCCTTAGATGTTACTTGATGTCACCATATTTTTCTTACCTGCAAGGGTCTCTTTTTACAGAAGTTTTGAACAGAAGAAAATAAACAACTTGGAGTTTCTGGCTGTCTGTCGGCCATGTTGGTTTGACTTGGGTTTTTTTGCACTTGCAATGGCTTGCCACTGAGTGGAAGTGTATGAGATGATGCAATAGAGTCCACTGTAGTGGCTGCTATGCAAGTATGCCATAAAAACTCATGCATATACAAAAAAAACAGCTTTTGAAAAGGTGTACACTGTAGTGACCTGCTGTTATTTGCAGGTAACACACGTTTTAACCACTATTGCAGTGTCAGTTGTCAAATAAGCTGCATTCTTCAATGTCCCACCGAGATCAACACATTTAAGTCATAAAAGCACTCTGGAGTGGATATTCTTTCGTTTCAGTGTGAGTCCACTGTCTTTCAACACAAAATGGCGTCCAAACATCAAATAAGTGCAAAACAATGCTTTTACAAGATTAATGTGGGCAAAAAGCCGGAAATAGCTGTTTCACGCAGGAAAGAGGCTTTTAAGCTGTTATTTGCAGGTAACACACGTTTTAACCACTATTGCAGTGTCAGTTGTCAAATAAGCTGCATTCTTCAATGTCCCACCGAGATCAACACATTTAAGTCATAACAGCACTCTGGAGTGGATCTTCTTTCGTTTCAATGTGATTCCAGTGTCTTTGAACACAAAATGGCGTCTAAACATCAAATAAGTGCAAAACAATACTTTTACAAGTTTAATGTGGTGAAAAGGCTGTAATAGCTGTTTCACGCAGGAAAGAGGCTTTTAAGCTGTTATTTGCAGGTAACATGTGTTTTAACCACTATTGCAGTGTCAGTTGTCAAATAAGCTGCATTCTTCAATGTCCCACCGATATCAACACATTTAACCCTTTCATGCATGAATTATGATAACCTCAGTCAGGATTTTTTTACTTAGTGTTTTTAGTCATCTTAAGGCATGAAATACAAGGTTTGAACTTTATTTTTTTTCAACCCATATGTAATAAAGATATAATTACATGTACACTCAGGTGGACAGCATGCGTTTTTGTAGAAACGTATTTAATAAACAAATGAATACATTTATATAATATAGTGTATTGAAATGTGAAATTTTCATGTGAACTATAATATAATTTAATGTATTCATAACTAAAACACCATTGAGGAATTCACTCTCCTGTATAGTTTCCCAAGTCTCTTGCTCACGATTCATCCAGCACTAACTTACACTGAATGTTTTTATGGCAAGCTTTACTGCAAGGAAACCTACTCTACATACTGTTTTATAAGGCCAATGCCTGTCCTTTTCCCTTGAGTTCTATGGTGATGGATGCATCCTCAGCCTCAACTCCCTCACCATCATTTGCATCCTCAGCTCCATCAGCCTCATCTTCCTCAGCCTCCTTTCCAGATTCAGTGTCCTCAGCTCCAATGTTACTACTGCTAGCACTTGATTACCCTTCCTGTTCTGGCAGCCCTTCCTCCTCACTGCTACTAGCATCATCATCATCATCCTCACTTGACTGTGGTAATTCCTCCACTATCCTGTAGGCCTGTCTATTACGCTCTGCTCCTGAGCTCTACAAAATGTAAAGATTTACAAAAACTTCAAATCACATTCTAAAAACATAAACAAGTTGATTTACAGGGAAAGGAAATTACTGGGAATGAAGTTTTTTCAAGAACAGCAGCAGTAATAGACTAATTGGAGCCTATGAATTGTACTTGAAATATAGCTCATGATGCATGATGTACACTACAGTGGACATGTGATTAATCACAATTTCCTCCCAAAATAAAATCAATACCTCGGCAATTTAGCAATTGGATGACTCCTTAGATGTTACTTGATGTCACCATATTTTTCTTACCTGCAAGGGTCTCTTTTTACAGAAGTTTTGAACAGAAGAAAATAAACAACTTGGAGTTTCTGGCTGTCTGTCGGCCATGTTGGTTTGACTTGGGTTTTTTTGCACTTGCAATGGCTTGCCACTGAGTGGAAGTGTATGAGATGATGCAATAGAGTCCACTGTAGTGGCTGCTATGCAACTATGCCATAAAAACTCATGCATATACAAAAAAAACAGCTTTTGAAAAGGTGTACACTGTAGTGACCTGCTGTTATTTGCAGGTAACACACGTTTTAACCACTATTGCAGTGTCAGTTGTCAAATAAGCTGCATTCTTCAATGTCCCACCGAGATCAACACATTTAAGTCATAACAGCACTCTGGAGTGGATATTCTTTCGTTTCAGTGTGAGTCCACTGTCTTTCAACACAAAATGGCGTCCAAACATTAAAAAAAAGTGCAAAACAATGATTTTACAAGTTTAATGTGCAGACTGTCCTCCTTTGCCAAACGACCACAGTTGTCGTATGGCAGGCACATGAATTACGACTCAGTGTTACGTTTAGCAGCCAGCCAGCGACCTCTAGCGGCAACTGCAGCCCACACAATCCACGCCTCCGGTCGAGGTTGACTCCACTTTTCTTTTTACGGCCATTAATATGTCACTTTATTAAGATTTAAAAACATTTCAAGCGAGAAAGTAACAACGTAGATGCCAGATATGTGGTAAATTTGTCCAAATATAGCCTATTTAAAAATTTGCTTCCGACGTTGCTATACAACTCGCAAGCTAGCGATGGTTCGAAGTAAAGTTATTTTCGGTTGTTTATAAAATAAAAGCTCAGCAACAGTGACAATGTGACAATGCTTTTGTTTTGAAGACAGGATATGAAAACCTCTACTTCTAGCTAACTTTACCATTATTTAACGTTAACCTTTGACCTTAATGACCAATGAAAATACGATGCACCGAGTGGGCGTGTTCCTGCCATATCGCTGAACGTCGTGGCTCTGGTAGGTCACTTACTCTGTGTATGATTTTATTTGTTTATTATCTTCCTTTTTAACAAACAGCCACGTTTATCGGCAATTAATATGTACCTTAGTTTAGTTTACACTTAGTTACGCTTTAGTTAGTCACTCATGCCTCTGAAAGTATGCGATTTTACCTGAAAGGTGCGGCTGTTAGCTTCAGTAAGTTAGCTTATGAGCTCTAGGACAACATGGCATTCTGCATCTGAAATCTAATTCTTATGATGCACGTTACTGCAGAGACTTTCATAATTGGTTATGCTGGTTTCAGAAGCCAAAAGTAGGCTACTATCATAATGCATGGTAAATAAACAAAAAAGGACACACAAATGATCAGGGACCAGCCTGTAAACACTCCTAGCCTAGTGATACACAGTCTTGGTAGTTTTGATTAGTGTAGCCTATTGTCAGAGATGTGATATTGAAGAAGACACAGCTAATTCATTTTGAACATTATCATAACTTACTTGTTATGTAACTAAATATTTAAGAAAATGATTTAATCCCAGGTCCTTTTGGTCTGTTTGTTTGCTTGCAGGTCTTTGAACATCATTCCACCATCACCTGTCATTGATTGCAGCAATTTAAAACCAACAGTTCTTTTAAGAACTAATAACCAACAGTTCTTTTAAGAACTAATATCTCATCCCTTTTCCATCACTAATTTCTTCTTACTTTTCCTTTGTCTCTCGTTGTTTAACCCTCTCTGTCTTTACTTTGACTTCCGTCCTTCCTTCCTTCCTTCCTTCCTTCCTTCCTTCCTTCCTTCCTCCCTTCCTCCCTCCCCCTCCCTCCCTTGTCATGGAGGCATTGAAAGAGGCGTTGGAGGAGGGGAAACGCTGGGCGGATGAGTTGGCAGCAAAAGCAGTAATGGTAAAAATTTTCTACGTTGTTTCTCTTTTATTATAAGAGACACCTGAGTGTGTTGCTGTGTCTCAATTCGAATACTTCCTTAATCAAAGTAAGTTTTTTTTTTTTTTGAGTCTGCAGTGCATCTCAATTCTCAAGTAGGTCAAAATGCTGTGTACTGTAAGAACCCAGATGGTGCACTCAAAACGTATTTGATTTGAGACACAGCATGTGTGTGCGCGCACGTGGGTTAGGGCTGAACATGTGAGAGTGTATGGGGGTGTGTGCCGCAATAAAGGCAAATATATTAACACAGTTTTTTAAACTTTTAGCCCCCAAAGACAAGGAAGCGAAAGAAGGCTGAAGGCTCCAATGTTACCTGGAGGAGGTGGGAACGAGATGGTAATATCATACCGCAACGTGTGAGGAAGAATCGATCTCGCTCAGGTGAGTAAAGTATAACATAGTTATGCTGTTATTCACAGTTTTTAATGCTGTTGGTCAGCAGTTAGAGTTCTTACATTGCACATTACATTTTGTGTTTACAGTTAAACCTTCCAGCTCTCGGGAGCTCCCAAGAGTTGAGGAACAACACATGGATGAAATTCCTCAAGAGGTCCCAAATCTTGGTATGCATATTGAATTATGACATCTTACATAGTCAACATTACTCTTTCAGTTTTAAAATGTAAAATATAGTCATCAGAATATTGTATTACTACTACTACTGTAGTATACTGTAGTGCCCATATGTCTGATGCATATGCAGTGACAAAGCAATGCAGAAAATCACTATTTTATTTTATTGAAACACATCATGTATGTTTTGTTCATTTAGACCAACGTATTCAGATGTTGAGAGACCTGTTGTCCTCCATCACTGTCCCTGCCTCAACTGAAGTGGAAGAAACACCCACCACGTCTGCATGGGCCCAAAGACAGTTGAATGCACAAAAAAGGTTCAGAGCTGCAATGCCAGAGCTCTTGAACTGCAGATTGGCTGCAGAGACTGTTGAACAGCACTACTGTCAGCAATGTAAAACTGCAGACGCTGTGGTCCGTTGCCTGGACTGTGTTCCCTCAGGAACTCAGTTTCTCTGTCCTGCTTGTGATTTCAAGGTCCACAAAAAACATGTTTTACATGCCAGAGAAGCCATGATTTATGGTTTTTTCAAACCTATTCCTCCCACATCCTCAGTGGTGATGGACCAAAGTGGGCAACATCAACTTGCTGAACAAGGTATGTTAAAAAATTTTAGTAGATAAGATAATAAGCCACATCTAAAGTTTGCTGTAACTGTTTTTTTGCTTTTTCATTTGGCTGTTTTGACTATATTTGACTAATACAGACATTATAATTATTAAATCTGGTCATTTTCCTTACTGCAGTTTGCGTGCTTCCAATTCCTCCACCACTGCAAGTCTGCTCCTCTGGCACAGACTTCACCATTGTCCCTGGCAAACACACTGTGTTGGTGACTATCAATGGTGCGTCGTCACATCCTCTACATATCTTACTATTATCCTTTTGTCCTGTGTTGTACAGATACTGGTCAAATAGTAAATATAATTTAGTTTTCAGGCCCATACAACTTGTGCCTGCCGGTTGTGTGTTGCCAAGTTTGCAACTACAAGTGGACCCCAGGGTTAAATGACCTGCTTGGATGCCGATACTGGCCAGCAACAACCAGCTGCCAACTCCTTTTTAAGTTTGATGTCTTCACATCATTTGAAGAGATGAAGTTGGCGAGCCCAGCATTGTCCCAACAGGCATTCCTGAGAATGCTTGAGCATAGAGCCCAAAGCACAGGACGGGTAAGACCTCTGTTTATGAATAATTTTTATTTATTTTTTGGGGGGCTTTTTGCCTTAATGTACAGGATAGTTGAGAGAGAGAGAGAGAGAGAGACAAGAAATGGGAGGCAGAGAGGGGGGAATGACACACAGGATAGGGCCGCTTGGTGCGGGATTCAAAACGCACAGATCTGCAGTGTGCCCTTGATCCTTGAATCTTATTGTTCTACACTGACTATGTTATCGTCTGTGCTGTTGCTCTGATGTCTGTGCGTCTGTTTTTCTTTCCAAGTTTTTTTTTACATTCCAAATATCAAAGTCTTGTATTAACCAGAATACTACCATCCTTCTCTCCAGATGGGTAGTATTTGTGGTGATTCCTTCCACCGAGCCTTTCAGGAATTTGCATTCTGCAATTTTAAGAAAGATGATCTGTGCCAGGTGGAGCCATTTGTATGTCCAGCATGCACACCAGACATGCTGGCCATATCAGCAGATGGTAACAGGAAACATTATCGTTACAAGAAGTCAAAAGGGTTAGTAGAATCACTTTCTCATTTTAGTAATTGATCTATTGACTATACTGGACCTCACTGCCAATACATTTAACTCTTTATGTGATAGGCATTTTCACAAATTCTAGAGACAATATTTAATAATGTTTGTGGATGTGTGATTATGTTGTCAAACACTTTTTTTTCTAATGTACCAGGACAGATGAACCATCCCTCTTTGATGGAGTCTTTATTGCAGAGGATGTTAAAGTGTCAGCCTTTGTTGACAAAATCCGGAGCCTGATGACAGTTGTAAGGATGTTTTTAACCATCTATTTCTTCTTTACTTTTTGTCCCAGTATTACGTTTTACACATTGTATCTAATTTTCTAATTTCAGAGCACTGGTCATGATGTTTGTGGGCCGGCAACATTCACAGCAGCCAGAGAAACATCCCAAAAATCACGAGCAAAGGTGGATGAGGAGGGGCTCGAAATCGCTGTGTGCCGCCATGGGACGTTGCTGCAAGGCCTGAACCACTACCGTGGGGAAATATATGCATATCCACTGTTCTTGCAGAAAGAATTGTCTGAAAAGGCAAACGCGACGTTCTTTTGTATGGACATCACTTGCAGGTAGTCACAACCGTTGCCTCATCATAACTCTATATTTTCCGCAGGTGTGGCCATTACTACTGAGTTCTTATTGCATGGGTTATCAGAGCTCTGTTACACTGGTCAGACCACACTCATTTTGTGGTGAAAAAAATCTTTCATCAGACGTATGAACACACAGACTCAAGTTGAAAACACTACCAATACCAACCTTTTCACTCCAAGTCCTGCTTTGTGTCCTTACCATTATGAACCTCAAATGCTGTGGTGTTTTTTCTATTACAGATATTGGCCATACCTGAAGAAAATGGCAGAGAAGTTGCCAGAGCTCCAGCCTCTTGTAGACATGAAGCCATTTCTCTCAGTAATGCATGCCAAGGCTCACACTGGCAAATGTGAGGTACAGTGGCAAGTTAAATGTTTGTATCACAACATTGATTTTAAGTCTCTTACCTCTTCTCTTCCACTAGAAATATACTGTAGTTTTATTTTTATCTTTTCAAGCTCAGATATGTTAGTTCACATCCATAATTTTGATTATTATATGTAGTTGTGTTATGCATTTATTAAGTTTCCTGTAGGACCAGAGCTATACACTACGTGCTTTTAAAGTGCTGTTCTGTTCAGGAGCAAGAAAGTAAACACAGGAACAAGGCCTTGTCTTCACGACTAGTGTATACATCTCTGACAGAGACATTGCTAACCTATGTCAAAAGCACAGTTGTCATTTGCTCATAACCATGATGATTATCTGAACAGTATAGCATCATAATGCTCAATGTACTTTGAGGAAACATCTTGAAAATCCTACACTGTTTTACACTTTGTAAAGGAGGGCATGCTGCCCCCAGATGACTGAGCAAAAGAAATATTAAGCATGTACAATAGCACTAACATGCTTACATGTTCTTGAAGTCTGGAGTCAGAGTCCATTTGGTATAAGACCAAGATAACCATCTCGTCTCAATGTGGGTCTTTTAATCTGTACTAGAGCTCAGTTGGCATCTCCAATGAACCACATTAACCAAGCAAACATACTAGGAACTTAACCAAATAGGTTGGATGTTAAAGCATGACTCTAATACAAATGTCTTAATCTTACTGTCTGTTTTTGGAATAGGTGAAGTGGGGGGGGGAGAAACCAGGAGGGCGCAGGAAACACAATTGGTGAGGAAGTCGAACAAGTAAACAGCTTCCTGTCAAGAGCAGCTCTCACCACTAAATATATGACTAAGTCAGGTTGGTAAAAGCAAAATATATGCTTGGAAATAGCATCAAATGATAATGTATTTTAATTTTACATTTGCATAATTTCTGCGAGGTTTTTTGTTTGTTTGTTTTTTGCAGGCAGAGCTGACATGATTACGGTCCTTGCCATGGCATGGAACAATCGGAAACATGAGAGTCTCCACAAGACACTGGCCAAGAGATTTGTCAAAGTAAGAAGTCTGTGGGTCTATGTTGTATGTTGAAATAGGGCACCATTTATGCAGAGTGTGAAACCCAAGTACTGAGGCTGAATCCTCAGCAACAGCCCTTGGTCTGATTCCCACCTGTGGCTCTTTGTTGCATTTCAATCTTCCTCTCTTTCCCTTTTTTCCTGGTGCTTGTCATGTGTTGTAATATATCTAATAGGCCTGTTTGATTGATTGATTTTAAATCATAATCACAATTATTTAGTTAGGACCATGTTAAAAATGTGAACTCGAAAAAAATATTTTTTAAATCTAACTAGGGTATACAGTACAGCCCCCATTCATCTATCTGGGGTGCGCTGGGGTACCGTAGTAACTTCCGCCTCCTTCCGCCCATCACGCTCCCCCCAAACAAACATGTCAACGTTTGCTAAGGTGCAGTGAGGACTTTGTTGCCACAAAGACTAGTGGCCCTATTCCACGACACAGTTACAGCTCTGTTCTGCTCGACTCGGTTTAGGTCTTTTCCCATTACAGTTGAGTTCTTCAGCTTGGGTGGGCGGGGTCGTCATATCAAAAGACACAGCACTGAGCACACATAAAATAGTTTGTCATTTCCCCAAAAAATCGTTATCGGAAATCGTCTTTTGAGAGAAGAAAATCGAGATTTTATTTTTGGGCAAAATCTAACAGCCCTAATATATCTAACCAAAAATAATAATGGAGGCGGTGGGTAGATCGCCAATGACCATGTAGGAATAAAATATTGTTTGTAAGTAATGGTTGTTTATAATTTGATTTATTGTCAATTAATTGTTAACAGCTTTATGTTGAGAGATTACACCTTGGGCTCTTGTATTCATCTCTTTTTTTCAAACCTTCAAAATAGGCCACACAGAGAGCAGATGTGGAAGCAGCCAACCGCCAACATCTCCAACAGGAGCTGAACATATCTCTGGAGGACACAGAGCAGTGGGTGGAGGATGTGAAGCAGTGGGCGGCCTCTGGTGTGTAATGTGGTTGGTGGTAGTGGTTGGTGGCAGTATGATGGGTCTTGTGATATTTGACTACATGACATTTTACATCTTGCCTTGTTTCTATTTTTCAAGAGAGACCTACATGTAGTGCTGACAGTAGCCAGGACGAGCTCCAGAGGGAGATAGAGGACATGATTTATTCCATAAGAAAGAAGAAAAATGATCTCTATCGACAAAATGGTATGTAGTATTACATCACTCAACCGCTTATGCTTTTTTGTTCTTTTCCTAATATTTCTTTTGATCAAACAGACAGCAACAAAACAAGGCAGCGAAAAAGGAGGAGACTAGCTGAGGTCAAGAAAAAACTGAAAGAGACAATCATTCACTACAATGCTGAACCTGCATTTGAGCCAAAAATTGACATTGAAGCAGTGTGCAGCCTCTCTGACAATGTCATTCTGCCTTGGGATGCGCAAGGAGATGGTAAGCAAGTGTTTTTTGTGATTTTGAAATTCATAGAATTCAAATAATGCGAAGCTAGTTCAGGCAGACGAGTCAAGCTGCGCCCATCCTGATCAGCTGATCAGTCACCTGCTCTCCTCACCCAAATAGAAGCGGGTTATTTAAACCCCCCAGCTCACCTGCTCATCCCTGGCTATGCTGCCGCTGCTCTGCTGCTACTGCTTACATCTCGCTGCCGCCCATGAGGTTTTGCAAACCCACCTCCTGCCCGGCATCCACCTGTGGGCTCTGTCTCTATGATCCCCTGCGGGGATCTGCTTGATTGCCTGTAATGTCTGCCAAAGCAGATCATTCAGGGAACGAATAACTGGGACAGAGCCTGATACCAAACCTGCTGCAGCCATGCTCAAGGATACTTATGCTGTGCTTCAGCTTGCCATGCTTGCGCTCAATAAATGATTTGTTCTCATTCAAGAGTTGTCTGACTGAACAGTTGTACGTAGTAAAATGCTTTGATGGTTTCATATCTGTTCTCTTTTCCAAAACAGTGGTGAGTCTACGCTTGAAGAGGCGACTGTTTGACCAGGTCATGCTGGTTAGGCGAATGGAAGAGGAGAGGCTTATCATTGTGAAAGAGATGACCCAGCATTGGCAATATTTGAGAAAGGCTTTGGACAAACTTGATAACCTCCTTTGCCAGGTTGACCAGGACATCAAGAACCACGGTAGGTTCCACACAATCTCCCCTTACTAAAAGGAGGATGCATTCTAAGTGACTTTGACATCTTTCTAAATCCTTTCTGACCGAGTTCGAGTTGAACTTAAGTCACGCACACACAGTGACTTCAGACTTGATTTGGACTTGTGTTTTTGGACTCGTGAACAATCATTATTTTCTTGGCTTGTGCCGATTTTTGCCATTATAAAACACACTGCTACAGCTGAGCAGCGCCACATGATCTGTATTCAGATGGAGGTTAGATCTTCATATATTGAACTCCTTTTATACAAAGTACAGCCAAACACAGGCTATAGAGAGAGGAACAGCAGAGTGACCGCTCGGTCAGTGACAGGTGTGGTAGGTGAACCGGCTGGGTTTTTTTTTGTTGTTGTTTTTTTTCCCCCCCAGAGCATTGTGTGTTTTCGTTATATTTACTTTGCATATATTGTTATACTTACTACTTTGCAATAGCCTGTTTAAAGTGATCATATGCTAAACAACTAATCTATACTGTATGCCAATAGATAAAGGGGTGATGATGATAATAATACAGTAAATGCTTTGAATTTCTTGTATATAGCTGTGCAGTATTCTTAGCAGATCGGATAGCAGCAGATGATAGAAGGGTCATTAAAAAATAAAAGTCTCCTGTCTTTTCTGGTTGTAGAGACTTGAGGCTTGATTGGACTTCCCAAAAAGACTCGTGAACATCTCTGCCAATGACGCAATACTATGTAATGATAAATCAGTGTAATATCAGTGATAAATCAAATATAAAGAAATACATAAGGTAAGCATGAACAAATGTTCCTTTATGTTCTTTATAATGTCAAAGCACATTGGCTAATATACCTGCTGTTGTAAATGCAAACCTATGTCTAAGTGAAATCAGATAGTAAAGTGTAATTGTAGTAGTGGGAATAACAGAGGAGTGTTGTGATTTGATTTTTGTTTGTGCAGTCTGCTGTCTGATAACCCTAGCCTGGGAAACACAGGAGTCAAGAGCTGCAGTGAAGCACAATAGGACAGCTCACACAAGCAGCAGTCTGGCTGTCCACCGCTGAAGTTTATTTCTCCACACCGACCAATCTTACCAATCACACATAATTCATATAATATCATTATGTACTTGCAGTCTCTATGTGTACCTATTCCCCATATCTTCTGCAGCACTGAAGTCATGATAACTTTGCCTTCTATGATTGTGTGTAGAGAGATGCCCTGTCTAAAGCCTACTAGTCTGAGTGGTTATCTGCAGTCACAGAATAACAGCTGGGAAACAGAAAGGAAAATCAAAAATCAACAAGAATGATATACTGTATGTATTTCATTATAATGAGCCATACAATACATTATTTATTGTTATTGTTTATCATACATGCGCTGTCTTACCAGATACACTCGCAGCACAACACCAATTAAAGGGGAACTATGCTCGTCCGCTTGCTTTTCCGCTGTTTTAGTTACGCTCCTCTCGCCCATGTGCATCTGTTTACAACGAAGCCGTCGAAAAATGGAGTGGTGGATAACGTTACATAACATATACGATGTCACGGTGTGTGTGTTTGTGTAGTCTCAACCGTCTTAAACAAGAGATTATGGGTCATGTAGTTAACTATCACAATTACTCCTGAGCTTTTTAATTAAGGCAAAAATGTAGCGTAGCCACGGGAGAAATCCTGCTTAGTTCCTCTTTAACATAGGTGTTGAAAGGAAATGGAGGCAGCACTTCATTAGACCTCCACCTGTAATATGTCTTAGCTATAACAAAACATCTAAATTGATGGTGCCACAGAGATATTTTCATTATCAGTCGTTTCTAATCTGCCTTGAAACATACCTCACTGATTCTTTGCCTCAGTATTTTTTTGTAGGGGAAACTGCTTGAGCCTTGATGAATGGGACATTCTGAAATGAATTTTAAAAATGGCAATGGTTTATTAACAGACATCTCTGACAAAGAGTTCAAAATCTATCAAAACTGCTGTTCTTTTATCCTACTTAATGTAAGTTGTTCATTAAACAGGGACAGGGATCTCACAGTAATTACCGTGAATTACAGATGGCATCTTTTCACCATGTCTGTACTTGTTGGTCATGACAGTCATGTTTTCAATTTGCAGTATAACATTACACATAATGCTTCTAACATCAGATGTGTAACGTACTGCAGAAAATTATGTCAGAATTTGGTTTCCTGACAAAAATCATAGTAGTTGTTCCTTACCCAAATTGAAATTGAGGGTCTAAGGACAGAGGATGTCATTGTATGGATTGAGAAAAATTTCATTGATTTTATGGATTTGATTTTGGGCTATATAAATACATTTAGATTTGACTTGAAGTCCTTATGATGCTGGATGACATCAGCAGAACTGTCCCATCAAGGAGTCACCTGTGTTTAACTTCATGTTTACCCCTTATTTTCCACTAAATAGTTTGCTATTATATGCATGTTATGTTCCCTTGTAGAAATCATGGCCAATCAAACAATGATGCAAGTTATGGGCTGAGAGAAGGCTAGAATGAGACTCTTCTCACTGAAACAGTTTGACAAATATTCATATTGTGATAATAAGACTACTGATGACCCCAAACACATACATACCACTCATCTGCTTCATCCCTCTCTTTCTTCTGTTTTTCTGTGGATGGGTTTGACAAGAGGAGACAGGAGGAGTTGGGGAGGGAGACACAGGACAGGAGGAGACAGGAGGAGTTGGGGAGGGAGACACAGGACAGGAGGACACAAGAGGAGTCGGGGAGGGAGACACAGGACAGGAGGACACAAGAGGAGTCGGGGAGGTGGAAACAGGACAGGCGGAGACAGGAGGAGTCTGTGAGGTGGACGCAGGACATGAGGACAAAGGGGGAGTCAGAGGGGTTGAAACAGGACAGGAGGAGACAGGAGGAGTCTGTGAGGTGGACGCAGGACATGAGGACAAAGGGGGAGTCAGAGGGGTAGAAATACGACAGGAGGAGACAGGAGGAGTCTGGGAGTTGGACATCGGAGGATCCTTTGAATTTGCTGCTGTACTCTCGCCCGCTGCGGTGTTTGGTACAGGTGACATTATCACTGTTGGGAAGAGGAAACTGTGATGTAGACTTTGGTATAAGCATTTTAATTTGATTTAAGCTGCATAGGAAAATGCAACAAGTATTTGATTAGGGGTGTCCTCGACTACAGATTTGCCCATAGTCAACTAATCGTGGAATCATGTTGTTTTTTTCCTCATAGATTCATGATCTCATTTGCGTCTTTTTATGCTCTGAAGAAACGAAACACCTGAATAAACAACTTCTTCAGTTGGCATAAGATAACAGGTCATTCTCCATCCATCCTTTTCCTGATCCCACTTATTAGGCTGCGTGCACAACATCACTGTCAATCTTTTGGAAACAGTGTAGGGATGACAAGTTTGAGTTTGTGCTATGAATTAACGAGTGTGTATGCCGAATAAAAAGTCCCATTGTTGTTTGGCCATGATACATGTATCAGTGCTTGTCTAGACGGTTCAGGGGTCGTGTGTCACAGCACCATGGACAGCGCTGTTTTTTTGTTGTTGCCATTGTTTGTTTGTGTGTATGTGCTGTGCAATAGACAAAGAACGCATCCCTTAGTTATTGTAAATAAAACTTTAGGCCGGAATTTAGAGTGTGGGAGCAAGCGAGAGAGAGAGTGAGAAAGATGGGTGTGAGCTAGAGAGAGAGACAGGTGGTATCAGTGTTCGAGCACTCAATGTGATGTTTCTATCAAAACAGTCTTGCCTATATTATAAGAAAACAAAGACATTCTGTGTAAAATCAGATGTTCAGCAGCAGTGAGAGCACCCCTATTCAGAATGGTACAATAATTTTTTTCATAACCACATTTTGCGATGATTTGAGTTGATAGTGGAATCACACCTCCGAACTGGATCGTCGAATAGTCGACTATTCGAGGTCACCTCATTTGATTGTGTGAATATTACAAAAAAGAAATACAACAACAATTACAACATGAACACTTAAAAGTAATTCTTGTTGAAAATGATATGCTCATTTAGAATTTGATACAGCAACATGTTTGGAACAGGATCATGTACCAATCTCTTGCGTTTTAATAAACAAGACCTTCTCTACCCTGTAACCTGTCTCTACCTACATTGTCTACTTGGCAGTATATTTTTCTCAAAAACCTGTATGGGATGCTCTTTTTATACCTAATCATGTTACTAACCTGTTGACAGTTTACCACATTCATTGTGAGATCTTCCACCAGCTGTTTTCTGTTTCACAGCTTTACAAGTCTTCTGTTGCCACAGACAGAATTTCTTTGGAAATGTGTTGCTGGCATCAAATTCAAAATGAGCACACCATTATCAAAAACAGTGAAATTATTTCTCAGTTTCAACTTCTGATATGTTGTCTGAGTGATATTTCCCATTACATATGACAATTCTATGATTTGAAAATCATCCCAGTCTGTTTGTGTTGACATGATTTTACACAGTGCCTCTACTGCTTTGGAAACATGGTTGTAGTCCGAATATTTTTGGAATTTATCTGGACATACATAATGGTTGTGGTTGGAGATTTGCAAAGAGGAAGGGACAATTGGCCTTGACAGAGTTCTGCATTCTTCAATTCAATTCAATTGTTGCATGGCAGTTAGTGTGCTTGTCTTGGTTAGCTCAGCCCTCAGCGAACAGACACTTCAGCCTACATCTATGACACTGTCAGGGAGTAGAGAGGAGATAGAAAAAGTCTCTACAAAACAGAAAATGGCTATTTTTTGTCATTCCTTTAACAGTAGATCTGTTTAAACATTGCAGAGTAATGCAACAGACAGGAACAGCCACAGTGATCTGTTAGATGGCTGCACACCTCCAACCTCTAAGTAAGGTAGCAAACCTTTTTAAATGTTGTTTATTAATGATTTTTGCTTTTTGATGTTCTTTTCTGAAAAGTGTCCTTGAGTGGCTTGAAAGGAGCTTTTCAATCAAATGTATTACTATTATTATTGTTATCATTAACTCCGTTTCCCTCCCTTCTGATTAGCAAATGTTGCCAAATCCATGATTTAGCAAATTACTCCAAGACCATATTGTCAATCAGCTATTCTTATTCTCACCAATAAGTAACTTTTGATTCCTATTACTATTGATGCCATTATTCTATGCTGCCATTCTGTTGCTGCTGTTTGGACCACACACTTTCAGTTTACAATTGTAACATCAAACTAATCGTTTAAAAGAACACAAACAACAATGGACGGGGCAGTGGACAAGTAATGTAATCAGTGTCTCCCTGAACACTTTCATGTGTTTGGGTTATTGCACATTTATATACATTACCATTGAGAAGTCTCTCATAAATACGTTCCATGGCTCGGATGGAAGCTTTCACAATCTCATTCTCACTGTGCCATGGACACAGCCACTCTGACACAAAGCCCCTTCCTTTTTTTTTTCCTAGGAAGAGGATGGGGTGCCTCTCCAAAAGTTCCCACTTGTGGAGCTGGAAGACACAAGACACAAAATCATACAATTAATTGGATTACATAAATATAGAGTACAGAAAAGTTGATGTTTTATGCATTGTTATCTAGACAGATCTGTGATTCATTAAAGGTTAGAGTGAAGTAGCTACTGCTACAAATTAACTGTTTCTGAATAGCAATGTCAGCAATGGCAAAATGAAATACATAAAAATTTGGTGAAAGGCAAGTCAAAAATAATAACAGGCCTCTATGTATCTGTACATCTGAAAGCGCTGCTACTACTCCAAAGAACAACATGCTTGGCATCAAATATGGATGTGGAAGACCTCAAAATTACACTAAAATAAAAATAGCTATTTTGGCCTGTTTTTGCCTCTAAACTGTGCCAAATTGATTGAATTAATTATGCATACAGTTACATACTTTATGTGACTCACACCTTAAGTAGTTAAGAACTTTGACTTTGAATTAATGAAAAGTAATAATATAGTAACTGTTTTTATGGGCAATTAAATTAGTTTCAAGTTAATGCAGATACTACTGTACTGTCTATTCAAAGTCTTTACTATTACTAATGGTTTGTTGTGATTGCATAGTTACAATTTCATTATACATTAAACTGTACTAACTGTGTGACTTTGCACACAGAGACAATTCCTGCACTTTCTTGTCTGAAAGTGATCTTAAAATGATGCATCTGATATTTTCAGTGGCTATTTTTCAGCCACTTGTTTGCTCTGTATCCTCCCAGCTCTCTCTGTGTTAAAAATGCCTTTTGCACAGTGATTATTCATTATTTGGGTAACTACAATCTTTTCACATTTCACTCCACTGTTACAACAGGCGATTCAGCTCCCTTGCTCTTTTTGAACTGCACGCAGACATAACAATGCAAATATTTTTATGTGTCCCTGGATAGTAGTAGTCTAAAGTCTGACCAAAGATTTGCAACACAACAAGTTTAAGAAGGGTGCAGAGGGGCGTTGCAGCAGTGTGAATGACCCTGTTGCATCTCGACTCATGCCGGCTCACGGATTGAACCTGTTCAATTGCAGGTAGAGCATGCAGACTGTCTCAAACTTTGTAACTGCACACCAAAGCAGCTCCCGTAGAAAAACATTTTTGCATAAAATAAATATTTCGTCTGCTGGAGCTGCTGTGGTGTGCAAATTTTTATTCTTTACCTATTCTTGTCTGTATACAACATCTATTACACGTCTGCCCGTTCGTGGAGTTTTTCCTCAGTGGATGTGAGGGTCTAAGGCCCTTTGAGAACTGTTTGTGAAAATGGGCTATACAAATTAAATTGCCTTGCCTTGCCTTATAGGCTAATGCAACTGTTGGTATGGAAACGACACGCTTTATGTGACGTCACACAAACAAGTCTCAACTCTGTGCCACAGTGTGAACTGTACAGTTGCATGGCTTTGTAAGGGCATTCAGTTGCAAGTGGGTGCACTAAGTTGAAGGTTTCAAGTTGTTGTGTCGTGAATCTATGGTCTGAACTGGCCTTAAAGCAGCTATGTAGTTTTTCGACCTTAAAATAACGTTTCTAAACTCAATGAAGTGGTAGAAAATGGTTAATAAGAATGGTGCAGCCGCTGCAGCCTGAGCGGGGTCGCATCGGCTGAAACTGCACTCTGTAACTTCCCTGCACGGGTAGGAAACCGTGGTGAGCTCCAGAGACCGAGCTCAAGCCCGGTCTCCCTGCTCCTCTCACCCACACACCAGCGCCCTGTGCTGGGCTGCACAGCAAAGGCGGCGGCACCAGCAACGAATTCACATATGTGCTTCTCTGGGAAAGACACAGTAGCAGACAGTTGCGCCTCTCAACCAGAGTACCAGTGGCTACCGCGAATCCTACATAGTGTTGCTTTGCTTCTTTTGCACAAACGCCCGTGTTTGTTTTTGTGTGAGGGTGTCTCTCTTGTTCAGTGTACTCTGCCTCTTACACAATATTCTTGCCTTGAACTGTCATTTCCTCAATTTTGACTTTTTATGTTGATTTAGTTGAAAAATAAAATGCACAAAAGAAAATATAAACCAGGGGGTGGAGTAGATGAAACTAACATGGAATAACAAACATTTGAAAGCATTTGAAAGGAAAAAAAACTTACCAGTAAATGTGATGAATCATATGTTTTATTGAAGCTGCAGTTTTTCTTCTGCCGCTCTTTCCACCCAGCTGTAATTTTTTATTTTTTATTTTGCAGCTTCTCTTTCAGGGGCTGCTTTGCACCACAGTGGTGGCAAGTCTTGCTTGCCACCCCAATTTCCTCCTCACACACTGCACATTTTTTTTTAGTTGGCATCTGGAGAAGAAACATAAATTAATAATTGGAACACTGCAGGGTGTGTCATCAATAAATATATATATTTCATTGACAGGGATCACGGTTCTTTACCTTATAAAACCAGTCAACACAGCAACCTACGGAAGCGTATTGTATTCACTTGAGTAATTTTTTTTGGGGGTTTGTTTTTTGGAGTAATTATTCCTGTTTTTCTGAGTAATTTATTTCTGTGGTCTGTTTTTCTGAGTAATTTTTTTTTGGTCTGTTTTTCTGAGTAATTTTTTTTTGTTTGGTTGTTTTTCTGACTAATTATTTTTCCTGATTTTCTGAGTAATTCTTTTCCTGTTTTTCGGAGTAATTTATTTTCTGTTTTTCGTGGTAATTTTTTTTCTGTTTTTCGTGGTAATTTTTTTTCTGTTTTTCGGAGTAATTTTTTTTCTGAATTATCGCGATACTTCGAACTCCCGCGAGAACCTGCAAGTGACTCCCATGGACCTGTAGTGACTCCTGCATACACATGCCCCATCTTCAGCTATTCAGCCGCAAAGTCCTCAGGTGCCTGCGTAAAGTGGATACACTTATGGTAATACCATCTATATGACTCAAAGACAGGACTATCTCCCAGTGTCTTAATCCCAGATCAAAGTAGAACTTGATCAAACTAAACAAGTCGGTCATGTTGGCCTCCATTATCGAGCTTTCACAAAGGAATGAATGCGTCTATTGTTTCAAATGCTGTCTAAACTCAGAAAAAAAATTATTCAGAAAATCAGAAAAAAATTACTCTGAAAAACAGAAAGAAAAAAAAAATTACTCCGAAAAACAGACCAAAAAAAAATTACTCAGAAAAACAGACAAAAGAAATAAATTACTCCGAAAAACAGACCAAAGAAATAAATTACTCCGAAAAACAGACCAAAGAAATAAATTACTCAGAAAAACAGAAATAATTACTCCAAAAAACAAACCAAAAAAAAATTACTCAAGTGAATGCAATACGCTTCCGTAGCAACCCAATGTGCTGGTTTTCAATGAGTTTAGTACTACTAAGGACCTGGTCCTCCCTATTCATTTTATGAACTCAATAAATTAAAAGTTGTGGTAGCCCTCTAGGAAACTCAGCTCTAGTGGACATATTAAATCAAATGTCAGAATTATATAATCATATAATCAACCAATACATGACACACATTAGCCTAACAGCCAGCCTACCTTTATCTTAAAAGAATGCACACATAGTCACAAGAAGCTGAATGGTGTCAGATGTTGCAAAAACTTCTGTGACCCATGAGATTTAAGCTATTATGATTATGGAAAATCATTTGTTAACGTTACTGTTGTTGTTTTGTTTTTAACATCTGTGACTAAACGTGATGCCTAGACATCATCAGAGGTTGATATTATGCAGACAGTCATATCTGTTTAATTACCTGTCATAGGTCTGAAATTTTCCACCTTGATTTTTTTTACAGGCATCGTGCCGTTTTAAATTCATGTTAACAATAATTAGCTGCCTCTATACAGTTCACTGCTATCAATATATCGATCAAGTAGACCTTTTAGTTGTTGCTCCAGCTTCACAGAATCATCGCCAAAATAAATAAAATAATAATAGAGTGTCCATTTAAACATGATAATAACTACAGTCGTTTGTAAAGTAAATAACATGGTCGGCAATGTGATAATATTGTGGCAGAAAATCGATCTACTCCTCGTCCCTTACCGTCACACGCACCGTCGTTTATAAAACATTTGTCGAAAAATATTTCGTCTAATAGGAGGGATTAACGCAAACATTTATAGTTTTGCACACATTTGTGTAGTTTCATGACAGCTACTGTGTCCGTGCTAACCATTAGCCGGCCTTAGCCGGTAAACAACATTAATAAATTACATACTAATCTAAGTTGAAACATCACTAAAACGCAATGACAATGACAACCCGCAAGGACTAGTCGCACTGACAACATGTTCTATAGTTATAAAATGAATTTATTAATATTTACTGACTACTTACCTTGGCTAGCTCATCAAGGGCGGCTACCAAATAAATTAGCTGTATTCTGTTCTGTTCTGTAAAAGTATCTGTTCCCATGTCACCGACAGGGGGCGCTTTTTGGAAACCCTCCAGGGGGGTGGTAAAACGCTCCAGTGGGTCGTATTCGAGTGCATGGACCAACGACAACTGTGGTCGTATGAGTTGGAGGACTTGTTGTTAATGTGGGCAAAAAGCCGGAAATAGCTGTTTCACGCAGGAAAGAGGCTTTTAACCTGTCTTCTAGTCAGTTAGTTTTCCCATTCATTCTGTTTACTCGCATATTATTTTTATGTGTCTGAGTCATATTACACATCATTTGAAAGCTACGAGTCTCGCGAATCGAAAAAGTACGCCGTTTTATGCTCACGGAAAACACATCAAAAGCAAACACAGCATGTGTGCAAGGAGTGCACAGAAAAATAACAACAATATGACAGGAGTTCCCTACCTTTCGAGCTGTCTCGAAGTCCAAAAAGAACATGTTGCATGCTAATCCTTATATCCAGAGAACGGTAAGAGTCCAACGAACAAAAGTAGCTACTTCGTTTAGTCCCACGAGCACGCGATCTCTGGTAATCATCCATAACACGCCATGTGTTGACGTTGTGAGTTTCTGAACAAAAGATTGTTTATAGCTGTTTATCGCTAGTTATCGCTCTTCGATGACGGACTTTGCTAACTCCGTGTAGCGCTACTTCCTGGCGACAAAACAAGCCCCCTTCCACGATCCTACGATCCGGATTGGCTGAAAAATCTGTCCATCAAGAGAGCCAGTGCGTCATAGCCTCTCGGCTGACCAACCACGAGAATCCCCAGGCAGAGAGCCAATAGGCAGAGGAGTACATGTTTGACTGACAGGTCTTATAGCCAATGAGCTTACGATTCCAGCGGTATGTTACATGAGGGGAGGGGGCTTGAGGCTGAGAGCGCAGCAGCTCAGAAAGGTCAGACTGTGACCTGCAGATATGATAGTTATGCAGCGTCTCATTACAGAAGGCTGTTATGTAAAGAAACATTAAAAAAATGTTGGTTTTATTAGTAGTAGTTGTAGAACTGGTGAAATAAACAACAAAAAAAGTAGAATTATATACCTAAAAATACCCATAATCTCATTTGGAACACTTTGTTCCAGATGCAGCTCCGTCTGACATTGCCCTACAACACTGCACTTGCAGAGCTCATTTTTGGGTGTCTTTTTATCTACTTTCTACCAGTTGTTGGTCAGGCTTGTGGCTGTGGCTTCATTCAACTTTTAGGCCTATCTATAACAGCCACAGCGAACTTGTTTCATTCAAAAAGAAAAATAATTTAGGCAAGGCAAAAAAAAATGCAATTTCCACTATGAGCTGCAGTAACTCAGTGTCAGTAACACTTAGAGTATATCTGATACCTGCAGAAGAAAATTAAAAGGGTTATCTTTCAGGAATGCTCAGCTTTGTGCCTGTAGTCATAAGGGTTCAAAAACAGTAACCATTTTACTTTGGGTATGTCGTTTTCAGCCTTTTCTTCAAAAATAGGACGGCAAGGCAAGCGGTTTTAAGCTGTTATTTGCAGGTAACATGCGTTTTAACCACTATTGTAGTGTCAGTTGTCAAATAAGCTGCATTCTTCAATGTCCCACCGATATCAACACATTTAAGTCATAAAAGCACTCTGGAGTGGATATTCTTTCGTTTCAGTGTGAGTCCACTGTCTTTCAACACAAAATGGCGTCCAAACATTAAAAAAAAGTGCAAAACAATGCTTTTACAAGTTTAATGTGGGCAAAAAGCCGGAAATAGCTGTTTCACGCAGGAAAGAGGCTTTTAAGCTGTTATTTGCAGGTAACATGTGTTTTAACCACTATTGCAGTGTCAGTTGTCAAATAAGCTGCATTCTTCAATGTCCCACCGATATCAACACATTTAACCCTTTCATGCATGAATTATGATAACCTCAGTCAGGATTTTTTTACTTAGTGTTTTTAGTCATCTTTAGGCATGAAATACAAGGTTTGAACTTTATTTTTTTTCAACCCATATGTAATAAAGATATAATTACATGTACACTCAGGTGGACAGCATGCGTTTTTGTAGAACGTATTTAATAAACAAATGAATACATTTATATAATATAGTGTATTGAAATGTGAAATTTTCATGTGAACTATAATATAATTTAATGTATTCATTCATAACTAAAACACCATTGAGGAATTCACTCTCCTGTATAGATTCCCAAGTCTCTTGCTCACGATTCATCCAGCACTAACTTACACTGAATGTTTTTATGTCAAGCTTTACTGCAAGGAAACCTACTCTACATACTGTTTTATAAGGCCAATGCCTGTCCTGTTCCCTTGAGTTCTATGGTGATGGATGCATCCTCAGCCTCAACTCCCTCACCATCATTTGCATCCTCAGCTCCATCAGCCTCATCTTCCTCAGCCTCTTTTCCAGATTCAGTGTCCTCAGCTCCAATGTTACTACTGCTAGCACTTGATAACCCTTCCTGTTCTGGCAGCCCTTCCTCCTCACTGCTACTAGCATCATCATCATCCTCACTTGACTGTGGTAATTCCTCCACTATCCTGTAGGCCTGTCTATTACGCTCTGCTCCTGAGCTCTACAAAATGTAAAGATTTACAAAAACTTCAAATCACATTCTAAAAACATAAACAAGTTGATTTACAGGGAAAGGAAATTACTGGGAATGAAGTTTTTTCAAGAACAGCAGCAGTAATAGACTAATTGTAGCCTATGAATTGTACTAGAAATATAGCTCATGATGCATGATGTACACTACAGTGGACATGTGATTAATCACAATTTCCAACCAAAATAAAATCAATACCTCGGCAATTTAGCAATTGGATGACTCCTTAGATGTTACTTGATGTCACCATATTTTTCTTACCTGCAAGGGTCTCTTTTTACAGAAGTTTTGAACAGAAGAAAATAAACAACTTGGAGTTTCTGGCTGTCTGTCGGCCATGTTGGTTTGACTTGGGTTTTTTTGCACTTGCAATGGCTTGCCACTGAGTGGAAGTGTATGAGATGATGCAATAGAGTCCACTGTAGTGGCTGCTATGCAACTATGCCATAAAAACTCATGCATATACAAAAAAAACAGCTTTTGAAAAGGTGTACACTGTAGTGACCTGCTGTTATTTGCAGGTAACACACGTTTTAACCGCTATTGCAGTGTCAGTTGTCAAATAAGCTGCATTCTTCAATGTCCCACCGATATCAACACATTTAAGTCATAAAAGCACTCTGGAGTGGATATTCTTTCGTTTCAGTGTGAGTCCACTGTCTTTCAACACAAAATGGCGTCCAAACATTAAAAAAAAGTGCAAAACAATGCTTTTACAAGTTTAATGTGGGCAAAAAGCCGGAAATAGCTGTTTCACGCAGGAAAGAGGCTTTTACGCTGTTATTTGCAGGTAACATGCGTTTTAACCACTATTGTAGTGTCAGTTGTCAAATAAGCTGCATTCTTCAATGTCCCACCGAGATCAACACATTTAAGTCATAACAGCACTCTGGAGTGGATCTTCTTTCGTTTCAATGTGATTCCAGTGTCTTTGAACACAAAATGGCGTCTAAACATCAAATAAGTGCAAAACAATACTTTTAAAAGTTTAATGTGGTGAAAAGGCTGTAATAGCTGTTTCACGCAGGGAAGAGGCTTTTAAGCTGTTATTTGCAGGTAACACACGTTTTAACCGCTATTGCAGTGTCAGTTGTCAAATATGCTGCATTCTTCAATGTCCCACCGATATCAACACATTTAAGTCATAAAAGCACTCTGGAGTGGATATTCTTTCGTTTCAGTGTGAGTCCCCTGTCTTTCAACACAAAATGGCGTCCAAACATTAAAAAAAAGTGCAAAACAATGCTTTTACAAGTTTAATGTGGGCAAAAAGCCGGAAATAGCTGTTTCACGCAGGAAAGAGGCTTTTAAGCTGTTATTTGCAGGTAACATGCGTTTTAACCACTATTGTAGTGTCAGTTGTCAAATAAGCTGCATTCTTCAATGTCCCACCGATATCAACACATTTAAGCCATAAAAGCACTCTGGAGTGGATATTCTTTCGTTTCAGTGTGAGTCCACTGTCTTTCAACACAAAATGGCGTCCAAACATCAAATAAGTGCAAAACAATGCTTTTACAAGTTTAATGTGGGCAAAAAGCCGGAAATAGCTGTTTCACGCAGGAAAGAGGCTTTTAAGCTGTTATTTGCAGGTAACATGCGTTTTAACCACTATTGCAGTGTCAGTTGTCAAATAAGCTGCATTCTTCAATGTCCCACCGAGATCAACACATTTAAGTCATAACAGCACTCTGGAGTGGATCTTCTTTCGTTTCAATGTGATTCCAGTGTCTTTGAACACAAAATGGCGTCTAAACATCAAATAAGTGCAAAACAATACTTTAACAAGTTTAATGTGGTGAAAAGGCTGTAATAGCTGTTTCACGCAGGGAAGAGGCTTTTAAGCTGTTATTTGCAGGTAACATGCGTTTTAACCACTATTGTAGTGTCAGTTGTCAAATAAGCTGCATTCTTCAATGTCCCACCGAGATCAACACATTTAAGTCATAACAGCACTTTGGAGTGGATCTTCTTTCGTTTCAATGTGATTCCAGTGTCTTTGAACACAAAATGGCGTCTAAACATCAAATAAGTGCAAAACAATGCTTTTACAAGTTTAATGTGGGGAAAAGGCTGTAATAGCTGTTTCACGCAGGGAAGAGGCTTTTAAGCTGTTATTTGCAGGTAACACACGTTTTAACCACTATTGTAGTGTCAGTTGTCAAATAAGCTGCATTCTTCAATGTCCCACCGAGATCAACACATTTAAGTCATAACAGCACTCTGGAGTGGATCTTCTTTCGTTTCAATGTGATTCCAGTGTCTTTGAACACAAAATGGCGTCTAAACATCAAATAAGTGCAAAACAATACTTTAACAAGTTTAATGTGGTGAAAAGGCTGTAATAGCTGTTTCACGCAGGGAAGAGGCTTTTAAGCTGTTATTTGCAGGTAACATGCGTTTTAACCACTATTGTAGTGTCAGTTGTCAAATAAGCTGCATTCTTCAATGTCCCACCGAGATCAACACATTTAAGTCATAACAGCACTTTGGAGTGGATCTTCTTTCGTTTCAATGTGATTCCAGTGTCTTTGAACACAAAATGGCGTCTAAACATCAAATAAGTGCAAAACAATGCTTTTACAAGTTTAATGTGGGGAAAAGGCTGTAATAGCTGTTTCACGCAGGGAAGAGGCTTTTAAGCTGTTATTTGCAGGTAACACACGTTTTAACCACTATTGCAGTGTCAGTTGTCAAATAAGCTGCATTCTTCAATGTCCCACCGATATCAACACATTTAAGTCATAAAAGCACTCTGGAGTGGATATTCTTTCGTTTCAGTGTGAGTCCACTGTCTTTCAACACAAAATGGCGTCCAAACATTAAAAAAAAGTGCAAAACAATGCTTTTACAAGTTCAATGTGGGCAAAATGCCGGAAATAGCTGTTTCACGCAGGAAAGAGGCTTTTAAGCTGTTATTTGCAGGTAACATGCGTTTTAACCACTATTGTAGTGTCAGTTGTCAAATAAGCTGCATTCTTCAATGTCCCACCGATATCAACACATTTAAGCCATAAAAGCACTCTGGAGTGGATATTCTTTCGTTTCAGTGTGAGTCCACTGTCTTTCAACACAAAATGGCGTCCAAACATCAAATAAGTGCAAAACAATGCTTTTACAAGTTTAATGTGGGCAAAAAGCCGGAAATAGCTGTTTCACGCAGGAAAGAGGCTTTTAAGCTGTTATTTGCAGGTAACATGCGTTTTAACCACTATTGCAGTGTCAGTTGTCAAATAAGCTGCATTCTTCAATGTCCCACCGAGATCAACACATTTAAGTCATAACAGCACTCTGGAGTGGATCTTCTTTCGTTTCAATGTGATTCCAGTGTCTTTGAACACAAAATGGCGTCTAAACATCAAATAAGTGCAAAACAATACTTTAACAAGTTTAATGTGGTGAAAAGGCTGTAATAGCTGTTTCACGCAGGGAAGAGGCTTTTAAGCTGTTATTTGCAGGTAACATGCGTTTTAACCACTATTGTAGTGTCAGTTGTCAAATAAGCTGCATTCTTCAATGTCCCACCGAGATCAACACATTTAAGTCATAACAGCACTTTGGAGTGGATCTTCTTTCGTTTCAATGTGATTCCAGTGTCTTTGAACACAAAATGGCGTCTAAACATCAAATAAGTGCAAAACAATGCTTTTACAAGTTTAATGTGGGGAAAAGGCTGTAATAGCTGTTTCACGCAGGGAAGAGGCTTTTAAGCTGTTATTTGCAGGTAACACACGTTTTAACCACTATTGCAGTGTCAGTTGTCAAATAAGCTGCATTCTTCAATGTCCCACCGATATCAACACATTTAAGTCATAAAAGCACTCTGGAGTGGATATTCTTTCGTTTCAGTGTGAGTCCACTGTCTTTCTTGAACACAAAATGGCGTCTAAACATCAAATAAGTGCAAAACAATGCTTTTACAAGTTTAATGTGGGCAAAAAGCCGGAAACAGCTTTTTCACGCAGGAAAGAGGCTTTTAAGCTGTTATTTGCAGGTAACACACGTTTTAACCACTATTGCAGTGTCAGTTGTCAAATAAGCTGCATTCTTCAATGTCCCACCGAGATCAACACATTTAAGTCAAAACAGCACTCTGGAGTGGATCTTCTTTCGTTTCAATGTGATTCCACTGTCTTTGAACACAAAATGGCGTCTAAACATCAAATAAGTGCAAAACAATGCTTTTACAAGTTTAATGTGGGGAAAAGGCTGTAATAGCTGTTTCACACAGGGAAGAGGCTTTTAAGCTGTTATTTGCAGGTAACACATGTTTTAACCACTATTGCAGTGTCAGTTGTCAAATAAGCTGCATTCTTCAATGTCCCACCGAGATCAACACATTTAAGTCATAACAGCACTCTGGAGTGGATCTTCTTTCGTTTCAATGTGATTCCAGTGTCTTTGAACACAAAATGGCGTCTAAACATCAAATAAGTGCAAAACAATGCTTTTACAAGTTTAATGTGGGGAAAAGGCTGTAATAGCTGTTTCACACAGGGAAGAGGCTTTTAAGCTGTTATTTGCAGGTAACACACGTTTTAACCACTATTGCAGTGTCAGTTGTCAAATAAGCTGCATTCTTCAATGTCGCACCGAGATCAACACATTTAAGTCATAAAAGCACTCTGGAGTGGATATTCTTTCGTTTCAGTGTGAGTCCACTGTCTTTCAACACAAAATGGCGTCCAAACATTAAAAAAAAGTGCAAAACAATGCTTTAACAAGTTAAATGTGGGCAAAAAGCCGGAAATAGCTGTTTCACGCAGGAAAGAGGCTTTTAAGCTGTTATTTGCAGGTAACATGCGTTTTAACCACTATTGTAGTGTCAGTTGTCAAATAAGCTGCATTCTTCAATGTCCCACCGATATCAACACATTTAAGTCATAAAAGCACTCTGGAGTGGATATTCTTTCGTTTCAGTGTGAGTCCACTGTCTTTCAACACAAAATGGCGTCCAAACATTAAAAAAAAGTGCAAAACAATGCTTTTAGAAGTTTAATGTGGGCAAAAAGCCGGAAATAGCTGTTTCACGCAGGAAAGAGGCTTTTAAGCTGTTATTTGCAGGTAACATGCGTTTTAACCACTATTGTAGTGTCAGTTGTCAAATAAGCTGCATTCTTCAATGTCCCACCGATATCAACACATTTAAGTCATAAAAGCACTCTGGAGTGGATATTCTTTCGTTTCAGTGTGAGTCCACTGTCTTTCAATACAAAATGCGTCCAAACATCAAATAAGTTCAAAACAATGCTTTTACAAGTTTAATGTGGGCAAAAAGCCGGAAATAGCTGTTTCACGCAGGAAAGAGTCTTTTAAGCTGTTATTTGCAGGTAACATGCGTTTTAACCACTATTGCCGTGTCAGTTGTCAAATAAGCTGCCTTCTTCAATGTCCCACCGAGATCAACACATTTAAGTCATAACAGCACTTTGGAGTGGATCTTCTTTCGTTTCAATGTGATTCCAGTGTCTTTGAACACAAAATGGCGTCTAAACATCAAATAAGTGCAAAACAATACTTTTACAAGTTTAATGTGGTGAAAAGGCTGACATAGCTGTTTCACGCAGGGAAGAGGCTTTTAAGCTGTTATTTGCAGGTAACACACGTTTTAACCACTATTGCAGTGTCAGTTGTCAAATAAGCTGCATTCTTCAATGTCCCACCGAGATCACCACATTTAAGTCATAACAGCCCTCTGGAGTGGATCTGCTTTCGTTTCAATGTGATTCCAGTGTCTTTGAACACAAAATGGCGTCCAAACATCAAATAAGTGCAAAACAATGCTTTTACAAGTTTAATGTGGGCAAAAAGCCGGAAATAGCTGTTTCACGCAGGAAAGAGGCTTTTAAGCTGTTATTTGCAGGTAACATGTGTTTTAACCACTATTGCAGTGTCAGTTGTCAAATAAGCTGCATTCTTCAATGTCCCACCGATATCAACACATTTAACCCTTTCATGCATGAATTATGATAACCTCAGTCAGGATTTTTTTACTTAGTGTTTTTAGTCATCGTTAGGCATGAAATACAAGGTTTGAACTTTATTTTTTTTCAACCCATATGTAATAAAGATATAATTACATGTACACTCAGGTGGACAGCATGCGTTTTTGTAGAAACGTATTTAATAAACAAATGAATACATTTATATAATATAGTGTATTGAAATGTGAAATTTTCATGTGAACTATAATATAATTTAATGTATTCATTCATAACTAAAACACCATTGAGGAATTCACTCTCCTGTATAGATTCCCAAGTCTCTTGCTCACGATTCATCCAGCACTAACTTACACTGAATGTTTTAATGGCAAGCTTTACTGCAAGGAAACCTACTCTACATACTGTTTTATAAGGTCAATGCCTGTCCTTTTCCCTTGAGTTCTATGGTGATGGATGCATCCTCAGCCTCAACTCCCTCACCATCATTTGCATCCTCAGCTCCATCAGCCTCATCTTCCTCAGCCTCCTTTCCAGATTCAGTGTCCTCAGCTCCAATGTTACTACTGCTAGCACTTGATAACCCTTCCTGTTCTGGCAGCCCTTCCTCCTCACTGCTACTAGTATCATCATCATCCTCACTTGACTGTGGTAATTCCTCCACTATCCTGTAGGCCTGTCTATTACGCTCTGCTCCTGAGCTCTACAAAATGTAAAGATTTACAAAAACTTCAAATCACATTCTAAAAACATAAACAAGTTGATTTACAGGGAAAGGAAATTACTGGGAATGAAGTTTTTTCAAGAACAGCAGCAGTAATAGACTAATTGTAGCCTATGAATTGTACTTGAAATATAGCTCATGATGCATGATGTACACTACAGTGGACATGTGATTAATCACAATTTCCTCCCAAAATAAAATCAATACCTCGGCAATTTAGCAATTGGATGACTCCTTAGATGTTACTTGATGTCACCATATTTTTCTTACCTGCAAGGGTCTCTTTTTACAGAAGTTTTGAACAGAAGAAAATAAACAACTTGGAGTTTCTGGCTGTCTGTCGGCCATGTTGGTTTGACTTGGGTTTTTTTGCACTTGCAATGGCTTGCCACTGTGTGGGACTTCCGGTGACATGCTGTGAGGACGCCAAAAACGCCGACCACGCCGCTCCTTCAAACAATTAAGTTCTAGATTGAGTTTTATATCTCCCCTAAATCAGCTCTTTCTGGTGATTTATATCAGTTCGTCAAACTTATGCCGTCTACACTCCGCAGTGCAACAATGGATCCCGAAGCATTAGCGAAAATGATTAGAGACATTGTGCGGGAGGAAATCTCTGCGGCTTTTGACACGAAGCTGAAGCCGATGCAGGAGGAGCTAAGTAAGTTAAATCTTACATTAACAAATCAAAAGTGGAGGACTTGGAAATTTCTACAAATACAATGGAAGAACGCATCCAATCTTTGGAGAAGAGCTACAAAGCTCTGTTGGGAGAGAACGAAGAATTAAAAGAAAAAACACAAGCGCTGGAAAATCACAGCAGGAAGTACAATCTCCGAATTATTGGCCTGCAACAGGGGATAGAGGCAGGTAACCCCACTGCCTTTGTTACCAAGCTTTTGTATGAACTGTTCGGGGAAGAAAAACTGGGCCCGCAACCACTTGTGAGCATGGCGCATCGCACCGGACCAATTGCGCAAAATGAGAGCCACTGTATGATCACCCGGCTACACAGCTTCGAAGTGAGACGCACCATCCAGCGCCTGGTCGGAGCCATGGGAGGAAAACTAAACTACAGAGGAAGAAGAATTCATATCTACCCTGATATGACCACAGAGCAGCGCAAACAACAGGCGCGTTTTAACGATATCAGGGCGCTATTACGCACAGCCAACCTGAGGCATGGCATGGCTTATCCTGCCAAACTGCTGGTGACTTTCAGGGAGAAAACGTACGCTTTCACTAGAGCTACGGATGCGATGGATTTCTTCGAACAACAGGTGAAACCATCTCTTAATATCCCGACTGACTGAACATTTTCTGTCCTCAGTTATCATGAGGTGCGGATACAAACTTTCTGATTCATGACAGTTGTTGGACATGAGTGATGTCTTCTCTTGTCTCTCTTTTCTTTTTTCTTCCACTCTCCCATCCTCTAACATCAAAGTAGTAACTTTGGTAATAAGATTAGAAATTACGTTTAACTATATTAATGAACTTGGGAGTCACTTATAGAAGCGGCGAGGATGTGTTTTTGTTTTTCTTTCTCCTTCTTAAAGCGTGTTACACATCCGCACAGATGGGGCGGAGTGAGAGGAGTCTGTTCAATAGGGCAATATATTTTCTTTCTGCTACATCTGTATTTTTGATTATATTTGTGTCCTATTGGTGGGTGACCCAGAGGGTCGGGGTGGGGGGATGTACAGGATCTTGTTTATCTCTTTGTGAAGAATGGTGCTGGTATGAATTTGGTTTATTAGAATATGGTTGAAACTTATTTTTCATTTATATACTTCCTTTCCCTGAATGCTTCAGTATTGAAAACCACATGGGCAGTTTGAATATATTTTGTTGCAACTTAAAGGGCCTTAATTCCCCTAATAAGAGAGTAGCCTGTTTGGATCTATTAGCAAGAAACAAAATTGATTTAGCTATGTTTCAGGAGACACATTTGCAAAGAGATGATGTTAACAGAATGGAAAATCACTTGTATAAAGTATGTGCTTCCTCTTCTGCTTTAAATAAAACAAAAGGAGTCATTATACTAATTCGTAAAGCACTACGATTTACCATCATTGACAAGGGAGGTGATGAAGATGGTAGAGTTGCTTTTGTTAAGTGTATTTACAATGAAAGGAAACTGGCATTTATCAATATATGCCCCTAACTCATATGATGATGTTTTTTTTACTCAATTGAATAGTATACTGGCTGAACTTTCTGACTTTGAGTTGGTAATCGGCTCTGACATGAATGCCATATTGGATCACAAATTGGATAAATCAAGTAAATCTGACTCTAATGTACAAGCAACCAAAGCAATACAGCATTTACTCTCTGACTTTAATCTTATGGATGTCTGGCGGTTACACCATCCCACTGCTAAGGAGTATACTTTTTTCTCAAATAGGCATAAAACTTTTACAAGGATAGATTTTATTTTTATGTCTACTCCCCTTATATCTTTGGTTCAAAACATAGAAATAAAGCACATGACCCTAACAGATCACCATGCATATGTATGTCAATTAATGGTCTCAAATTTGTCTAAAAGAGCCACTAGGTGGCGCTTTGATCTAACTTTGTTACAAAATCAAGATTTTTGCGAACAATTTAAATTGGAACTTGTAGAATTTTTGGAGATGAATCGTCACTCTGTGGATGATGCTAGATATCTTTGGGACTCAATAAAAGGCTTCATAAGGAATTATGCCAGTTCATATTCTTCTAGACTCAATAAAGCCCAGCTTAAGAGAATTGGGGAATTAGAGGCCTCAATGACTGACTTAGAACGATCTCAACAAATGCATTTTTCTGAGCAAACAGCCAAGTCATTAACAAAAATAAAAGTAGAACTTAACTTAATATTAACGCAGAGAGCTGAGTTTGTTATACATAAAAATAGAATGAATAACTTTTTTTATGGTAATCGTCCCAGTCGGCTTTTAGCCAATAAAATAAAAACAAATGATCAGCTTACAAATATAGCAATCATTGCATCAGAAACTGGCTCTATGATATCTGATCCTGATTTGATTAATCAAAGATTCTTTAACTTCTATAAAAAGTTGTACACTTCAGATAATATTGCATCAGTTTCAGAGAAGGATAACTATCTCCAGAAATTAAAGCTAACTTCATTATCAAAAGAAGAGGCTTTTATATTAGGGGCCCCTTTATCACTGGATGAACTTAAACAGTCCTTAGAAAAAATGAATAAAGGTAGGTCCCCTGGAATTGATGGCATACATCCTGAGGTCTATTCAAAATTTTGGAGCATTTTAGGACCACCATTACTGGAGATGTTTAACACAGCTATTCAAAAAGGATGTTTTGGAAGAGATGTAAATACAGCGTTAATAATACTTCTTTCAAAAAAAGATAAGGACCCAACTAATTGCGGTAATTATCGCCCCCTATCGTTACTGAATGCAGACATCAAATTATTTTCAAAGACACTTGCTAGTAGGTTGGAGCTGTATCTGCCAAAATTGATTCATCCAGATCAAAGTGGATTTGTAAAAAAGCGCCTCTCAGCAGACAATTTGCGACGTCTATTGCATATTCTTGATACTTCTGATAATCTATCATCAAGAGCCATCTTGTCAATTGATGCAGAAAAGGCCTTTGATCGCCTTGAGTGGTCTTTTCTATGGTCTGTACTCAATTCCATGGGTTTGGGGTCAAATTTTATTAACATGGTCAAAACTATTTATGCAAATCCTTCAGCTAGTGTAAGTACAGGTAATATACACTCTCCTCCCTTTAAATTAAGCAGGAGCAGTCGGCAGGGAGATCCGATTTCTTCAATGTTGTTTATATTATCATTGGAGCCTTTAGCACAGTCTATTAGGTTATCCCCAAACATTACACCAATAAAAATTAAATCCACTTTGCATCATATATCTTTATTTGCTGATGACGTCCTTTTATTTTTTTCTGATATTAAGTACTCTCTTCCAAGCATCCTTAATATATTCAAACAGTTTAGTTATGTTTCCAGTTATAAGATAAACTGGTCTAAGTCCTCCCTTTTACCATTGAACTCTGCGAGCAAGGACGAATGTACAGATTTCAATATCCCGGTAGTATCTTACTTTAAATACTTAGGAGTAAATGTATATACATCATTACAAAAAACAATCACTAAGAATTATAATAACACCCTAAATATGGTCAAACAAGACCTGGAAAGATGGCAGAAGCTACCTATATTTTTGTCTGGTAGAATTTCAATAATTAAAATGAATGTGCTTCCTAGAGTTAATTTCTGTAGCTATATGCTACCTATGGCACCTCCTCCAAGATATTGGGAGAAAATACATAGCATTATTACAAGGTTTTTATGGAGAGGCAGACGATCAAAAATAAAGTTAACTAATTTACAAAGAAAGAAGGAATCGGGAGGCTTATCAGTTCCTAATTTCAAACTTTACTTTTATGCCCTAACTATCCGTCCTTTGTTAAATTGGTTTAGTGAGAAAACTTCTCCTCCATGGCTTAATATAGAGAAGAATTTGGTGGCACCTGCCTCTTTAAATGATTGTTTGTTTACAGGTCTCTCTGTCAATAAATGTAAACTGGAGTATGGTTCAGTAATAGCCAGTGCAATTCAAAATTTCAGGAAAATAGAAAGAATATATAATTGGACATCTAAATGGCATGCAAGTACTCCACTATTCTATAACATCCTTCTTAAGTCTGGTGGGGAGCACTTTATCTCACCTCAGTGGTCTAAAGCAGGAATCCACAGTTTAGGAGACATTATGAATGACGATGGGTTAAGAAGTTTTCAGGATTTGAGTGAAACATTTAAACTGTCATCAAATTCCTTCTTTTTATATTTACAATTACGTTCTGCCTTAAGAGCAGCAGGTATTTTGACAGATAGGAAACCTCTTTATCATCCAATAATGGAATTATTTAAGAAAATGTCAGGGCTACCTAAAGGACATGTTTCAGTAATCTATAATAGTTTGTTGGAACATATGCAGACCCCTTTAGCGATAACTAATGTGTGGAATAAGGACTGCCCTGAATCATCTATAGACTGGAATAGAGTTTGGAGGAATAATGCGTACTCCTCACAAAATCTAAATAATAAATTAACCAATCTCAACTTCTTATATCGCACTTATTTAACACCAAAACGGCGCTTCCTGATTAAGTTATCTCCTTCTCCAAATTGTAATCTATGTGACTTGAATCAAATAGGGACCTTTTTGCATATCATGTGGGAGTGTCCACCAGTTCAAAATTTTTGGCAACAAATAGTAAAACATCTGTACAATGCACTCGGCTTAGAGTTTGACCTCTCCCCAAAATGTATGCTTCTAAATGATGATTCTGGGCAAAACCTTAACCATACGCAAAGGCTGCTGTGGCTTTCTGCTTGTACAGTGGCTAAAAAGATGTTAGCGGTTAGGTGGCAACCACCGCATGCACTTCCTATACTTCAATGGACTTACTCTTTAATAGAGTTGTTATCCCTGGAGCTCTCTGTTGCAAAAATGAATGGAGCAGGTCAGAGGGTGCTCAATGCAAGGAAGGAGGCACTCGAGCTAGCTCGAGCTATGATTTAAACTTTTATTATTATTTAATATTTTTATGTATCTATCTGAAATATCCAGCACGGTTTGAAAATGAGAGAAGGACCTGTGCGAGGGGTTTGGGGAGGGTTAAGGGGTTAAATAATGTGCAGGTGTTGTGTGTTGTTGTTTTTTCATTGCTTTAGTTATGATTTGTCTCTGCCAATTGTACATAGTAACGATATTAATTTGTCTAATGGTTGGGGTGTGTTCATGTTCTTGGGTATGATTATGGTTACTCGTCTATGTATGTGTGTATATATATGAGTGTGTCTATGTGTATATGTATATGTATGTGTTGCACCTGTATAAATAATAAAAAAAATAAAAAAAAAACTTCAAATCACATTCTAAAAACATAAACAAGTTGATTTACAGGGAAAGGAAATTACTGGGAATGAAGTTTTTTCAAGAACAGCAGCAGTAATAGACTAATTGTAGCCTATGAATTGTACTTGAAATATAGCTCATGATGCATGATGTACACTACAGTGGACATGTGATTAATCACAATTTCCTCCCAAAATAAAATCAATACCTCGGCAATATAGCAATTGGATGACTCCTTAGATGTTACTTGATGTCACCATATTTTTCTTACCTGCAAGGGTCTCTTTTTACAGAAGTTTTGAACAGAAGAAAATAAACAACTTGGAGTTTCTGGCTGTCTGTCGGCCATGTTGGTTTGACTTGGGTTTTTTTGCACTTGCAATGGCTTGCCACTGAGTGGAAGTGTATGAGATGATGCAATAGAGTCCACTGTAGTGGCTGCTATGCAACTATGCCATAAAAACTCATGCATATACAAAAAAAACAGCTTTTGAAAAGGTGTACACTGTAGTGACCTGCTGTTATTTGCAGGTAACACACGTTTTAACCACTATTGCAGTGTCAGTTGTCAAATAAGCTGCATTCTTCAATGTCCCACCGAGATCAACACATTTAAGTCATAACAGCACTCTGGAGTGGATCTGCTTTCGTTTCAATGTGATTCCAGTGTCTTTGAACACAAAATGGCGTCCAAACATCAAATAAGTGCAAAACAATGCTTTTACGAGTTTAATGTGGGCAAAAAGCCGGAAATAGCTGTTTCACGCAGGAAAGAGGCTTTTAAGCTGTTATTTGCAGGTAAAATGCGTTTTAACCACTATTGTAGTGTCAGTTGTCAAATAAGCTGCATTCTTCAATGTCCCACCGAGATCAACACATTTAAGTCATAACAGCACTCTGGAGTGGATCTTCTTTCGTTTCAATGTGATTCCAGTGTCTTTGAACACAAAATGGCGTCTAAACATCAAATAAGTGCAAAACAATGCTTTTACAAGTTTAATGTGGTGAAAAGGCTGTAATAGCTGTTTCACGCAGGGAAGAGGCTTTTAAGCTGTTATTTGCAGGTAACACACGTTTTAACCACTATTGCAGTGTCAGTTGTCAAATAAGCTGCATTCTTCAATGTCCCACCGAGATCAACACATTTAAGTCATAACAGCACTCTGGAGTGGATCTGCTTTCGTTTCAATGTGATTCCAGTGTCTTTGAACACAAAATGGCGTCTAAACAACAAATAAGTGCAAAACAATGCTTTTACAAGTTTAATGTGGTGAAAAGGCTGTAATAGCTGTTTCACGCAGGGAAGAGGCTTTTAAGCTGTTATTTGCAGGTAACACACGTTTTAACCACTATTGCAGTGTCAGTTGTCAAATAAGCTGCATTCTTCAATGTCCCACCGAGATCAACACATTTAAGTCATAACAGCACTCTGGAGTGGATCTGCTTTCGTTTCAATGTGATTCCAGTGTCTTTGAACACAAAATGGCGTCTAAACATCAAATAAGTGCAAAACAATGCTTTTACAAGTTTAATGTGGTGAAAAGGCTGTAATAGCTGTTTCACGCAGGAAAGAGGCTTTTAAGCTGTTATTTGCAGGTAACGTGTGTTTTAACCACTATTGCAGTGTCAGTTGTCAAATAAGCTGCATTCTTCAATGTCCCACCGATATCAACACATTTAACCCTTTCATGCATGAATTATGATAACCTCAGTCAGGATTTTTTTACTTAGTATTTTTAGTCATCTTTAGGCATGAAATACAAGGTTTGAACTTTATTTTTTTTTCAACCCATATGTAATAAAGATATAATTACATGTACACTCAGGTGGACAGCATGCGTTTTTGTAGAAACGTATTTAATAAACAAATGAATACATTTATATAATATAGTGTATTGAAATATGAAATTTTCATGTGAACTATAATATAATTTAATGTATTCATTCATAACTAAAACACCATTGAGGAATTCACTCTCCTGTATAGATTCCCAAGTCTCTTGCTCACGATTCATCCAGCACTAACTTACACTGAATGTTTTTATGGCAAGCTTTACTGCAAGGAAACCTACTCTACATACTGTTTTATAAGGCCAATGCCTGTCCTTTTCCCTTGAGTTCTATGGTGATGGATGCATCCTCAGCCTCAACTCCCTCACCATCATTTGCATCCTCAGCTCCATCAGCCTCATCTTCCTCAGCCTCCTTTCCAGATTCAGTGTCCTCAGCTCCAATGTTACTACTGCTAGCACTTGATAACCCTTCCTGTTCTGGCAGCCCTTCCTCCTCACTGCTACTAGCATCATCATCATCCTCACTTGACTGTGGTAATTCCTCCACTATCCTGTAGGCCTGTCTATTACGCTCTGCTCCTGAGCTCTACAAAATGTAAAGATTTACAAAAACTTCAAATCACATTCTAAAAACATAAACAAGTTGATTTACAGGGAAAGGAAATTACTGGGAATGAAGTTTTTTCAAGAACAGCAGCAGTAATAGATTAATTGTAGCCTATGAATTGTACTTGAAATATAGCTCATGATGCATGATGTACACTACAGTGGACATGTGATTAATCACAATTTCCTCCCAAAATAAAATCAATACCTCGGCAATTTAGCAATTGGATGACTCCTTAGATGTTACTTGATGTCACCATATTTTTCTTACCTGCAAGGGTCTCTTTTTACAGAAGTTTTGAACAGAAGAAAATAAACAACTTGGAGTTTCTGGCTGTCTGTCGGCCATGTTGGTTTGACTTGGGTTTTTTTGCACTTGCAATGGCTTGCCACTGAGTGGAAGTGTATGAGATGATGCAATAGAGTCCACTGTAGTGGCTGCTATGCAACTATGCCATAAAAACTCATGCATATACAAAAAAAACAGCTTTTGAAAAGGTGTACACTGTAGTGACCTGCTGTTATTTGCAGGTAACACACGTTTTAACCACTATTGCAGTGTCAGTTGTCAAATAAGCTGCATTCTTCAATGTCCCACCGAGATCAACACATTTAAGTCATAACAGCACTCTGGAGTGGATCTTCTTTCGTTTCAATGTGATTCCAGTGTCTTTGAACACAAAATGGCGTCTAAACATCAAATAAGTGCAAAACAATGCTTTTACAAGTTTAATGTGGTGAAAAGGCTGTAATAGCTGTTTCACGCAGGGAAGAGGCTTTTAAGCTGTTATTTGCAGGTAACACACGTTTTAACCACTATTGCAGTGTCAGTTGTCAAATAAGCTGCATTCTTCAATGTCCCACCGAGATCAACACATTTAAGTCATAACAGCACTCTGGAGTGGATCTTCTTTCGTTTCATTGTGATTCCAGTGTCTTTGAACACAAAATGGCGTCTAAACATCAAATAAGTGCAAAACAATGCTTTTACAAGTTTAATGTGGTGAAAAGGCTGTAATAGCTGTTTCACGCAGGGAAGAGGCTTTTAAGCTGTTATTTGCAGGTAACACACGTTTTAACCACTATTGCAGTGTCAGTTGTCAAATAAGCTGCATTCTTCAATGTCCCACCGAGATCAACACATTTAAGTCATAACAGCACTCTGGAGTGGATCTGCTTTCGTTTCAATGTGATTCCAGTGTCTTTGAACACAAAATGGCATCTAAACATCAAATAAGTGCAAAACAATGCTTTTACAAGTTTAATGTGGGGAAAAGGCTGTAATAGCTGTTTCACACAGGCAAGAGGCTTTTAAGCTGTTATTTGCAGGTAACACACGTTTTAACCACTATTGCAGTGTCAGTTGTCAAATAAGCTGCATTCTTCAATGTCCCACCGATATCAACACATTTAACCCTTTCATGCATGAATTATGACAACCTCAGTCAGGATTTTTTTACTTAGTGTTTTTAGTCATCTTTAGGCATGAAATACAAGGTTTGAACTTTATTTTTTTTCAACCCATATGTAATAAAGATATAATTACATGTACACTCAGGTGGACAGCATGCGTTTTTGTAGAAACGTATTTAATAAACAAATGAATACATTTATATAATATAGTGTATTGAAATGTGAAATTTTCATGTGAACTATAATATAATTTAATGTATTCATTCATAACTAAAACACCATTGAGGAATTCACTCTCCTGTATAGATTCCCAAGTCTCTTGCTCACGATTCATCCAGCACTAACTTACACTGAATGTTTTTATGGCAAGCTTTACTGCAAGGAAACCTACTCTACATACTGTTTTATAAGGCCAATGCCTGTCCTTTTCCCTTGAGTTCTATGGTGATGGATGCATCCTCAGCCTCAACTCCCTCACCATCATTTGCATCCTCAGCTCCATCAGCCTCTTCTTCCTCAGCCTCCTTTCCAGATTCAGTGTCCTCAGCTCCAATGTTACTACTGCTAGCACTTGATAACCCTTCCTGTTCTGGCAGCCCTTCCTCCTCACTGCTACTAGCATCATCATCATCCTCACTTGACTGTGGTAATTCCTCCACTATCCTGTAGGCCTGTCTATTACGCTCTGCTCCTGAGCTCTACAAAATGTAAAGATTTACAAAAACTTCAAATCACATTCTAAAAACATAAACAAGTTGATTTACAGGGAAAGGAAATTACTGGGAATGAAGTTTTTTCAAGAACAGCAGCAGTAATAGACTAATTGTAGCCTATGAATTGTACTTGAAATATAGCTCATGATTCATGATGTACACTACAGTGGACATGTGATTAATCACAATTTCCTCCCAAAATAAAATCAATACCTCGGCAATTTAGCAATTGGATGACTCCTTAGATGTTACTTGATGTCACCATATTTTTCTTACCTGCAAGGGTCTCTTTTTACAGAAGTTTTGAACAGAAGAAAATAAACAACTTGGAGTTTCTGGCTGTCTGTCGGCCATGTTGGTTTGACTTGGGTTTTTTTGCACTTGCAATGGCTTGCCACTGAGTGGAAGTGTATGAGATGATGCAATAGAGTCCACTGTAGTGGCTGCTATGCAACTATGCCATAAAAACTCATGCATATACAAAAAAAACAGCTTTTGAAAAGGTGTACACTGTAGTGACCTGCTGTTATTTGCAGGTAACACACGTTTTAACCACTATTGCAGTGTCAGTTGTCAAATAAGCTGCATTCTTCAATGTCCCACCGAGATCAACACATTTAAGTCATAACAGCACTCTGGAGTGGATCTTCTTTGGTTTCAATGTGATTCCAGTGTCTTTGAACACAAAATGGCGTCTAAACATCAAATAAGTGCAAAACAATGCTTTTACAAGTTTAATGTGGTGAAAAGGCTGTAATAGCTGTTTCACGCAGGGAAGAGGCTTTTAAGCTGTTATTTGCAGGTAACACACGTTTTAACCACTATTGCAGTGTCAGTTGTCAAATAAGCTGCATTCTTCAATGTCCCACCGAGATCAACACATTTAAGTCATAACAGCACTCTGGAGTGGATCTTCTTTCGTTTCATTGTGATATCAGTGTCTTTGAACACAAAATGGCGTCTAAACATCAAATAAGTGCAAAACAATGCTTTTACAAGTTTAATGTGGTGAAAAGGCTGTAATAGCTGTTTCACGCAGGGAAGAGGGTTTTAAGCTGTTATTTGCAGGTAACACACGTTTTAACCACTATTGCAGTGTCAGTTGTCAAATAAGCTGCATTCTTCAATGTCCCACCGAGATCAACACATTTAAGTCATAACAGCACTCTGGAGTGGATCTGCTTTCGTTTCAATGTGATTCCAGTGTCTTTGAACACAAAATGGCATCTAAACATCAAATAAGTGCAAAACAATGCTTTTACAAGTTTAATGTGGTGAAAAGGCTGAAATAGCTGTTTCACGCAGGGAAGAGGCTTTTAAGCTGTTATTTGCAGGTAACACACGTTTTAACCACTATTGCAGTGTGAGTTGTCAAATAAGCTGCATTCTTCAATGTCCCACTGAGATCAACACATTTAAGTCATAAAAGCACTCTGGAGTGGATCTTCTTTTGTTTCAGTGTGATTCCAGTGTCTTTGAACACAAAATGGCGTCTAAACATCAAATAAGTGCAAAACAATGCTTTTACAAGTTTAATGTGGGGAAAAGGCTGTAATAGCTGTTTCACACAGGGAAGAGGCTTTTAAGCTGTTATTTGCAGGTAACACACGTTTTAACCACTATTGCAGTGTCAGTTGTCAAATAAGCTGCATTCTTCAATGTCCCACTGAGATCAACACATTTAAGTCATAAAAGCACTCTGGAGTGGATCTTCTTTTGTTTCAGTGTGATTCCAGTGTCTTTGAACACAAAATGGCGTCTAAACATCAAATAAGTGCAAAACAATGCTTTTACAAGTTTAATGTGGGGAAAAGGCTGTAATAGCTGTTTCACACAGGGAAGAGGCTTTTAAGCTGTTATTTGCAGGTAACAGACGTTTTAACCACTATTGCAGTGTGAGTTGTCAAATAAGCTGCATTCTTCAATGTCCCACCGAGATCAACACATTTAAGTCATAACAGCACTCTGGAGTGGATCTTCTTTCGTTTCAATGTGATTCCAGTGTCTTTGAACACAAAATGGCGCCTAAACATCAAATAAGTGCAAAACAATGCTTTTACAAGTTTAATGTGGGCAAAAAGCCGGAAACAGCTGTTTCACGCAGGAAAGAGGCTTTTAAGCTGTTATTTGCCGGTAACATGCATTTTAACCACTATTGCAGTGTCAGTTGTCAAATAAGCTGCATTCTTCAATGTCCCACTGAGATCAACACATTTAAGTCATAAAAGCACTCTGGATTGGATCTTCTTTTGTTTCAGTGTGATTCCATTGTCTTTGAACACAAAATGGCGTCTAAACATCAAATAAGTGCAAAACAATGCTTTTACAAGTTTAATGTGGGGAAAAGGCTGTAATAGCTGTTTCACACAGGGAAGAGGCTTTTAAGCTGTTATTTGCAGGTAACACACGTTTTAACCACTATTGCAGTGTGAGTTGTCAAATAAGCTGCATTCTTCAATGTCCCACCGAGATCAACACATTTAAGTCATAACAGCACTCTGGAGTGGATCTTCTTTCGTTTCAATGTGATTCCAGTGTCTGTGAACACAAAATGGCGTCTAAACATCAAATAAGTGCAAAACAATGCTTTTACAAGTTTAATGTGGGCAAAAAGCCGGAAACAGCTGTTTCACACAGGAAAGAGGCTTTTAAGCTGTTATTTGCAGGTAACATGCATTTTAACCACTATTGCAGTGTCAGTTGTCAAATAAGCTGCATTCTTCAATGTCGCACTGAGATCAACACATTTAAGTCATAAAAGCACTCTGGAGTGGATCTTCTTTCGTTTCAGTGTGATTCCAGAGTCTTTGAACACAAAATGGCGTTTAAACATCAAATAAGTGCAAAACAATGCTTTTACAAGTTTAATGTGGGGAAAAGGCTGTAATAGCTGTTTCACACAGGGAAGAGGCTTTTAAGCTGTTATTTGCAGGTAACACACGTTTTAACCACTATTGCAGTGTCAGTTGTCAAATAAGCTGCATTCTTCAATGTCCCACTGAGATCAACACATTTAAGTCATAAAAGCACTCTGGAGTGGATCTTCTTTTGTTTCAGTGTGATTCCAGTGTCTTTGAACACAAAATGGCGTCTAAACATCAAATAAGTGCAAAACAATGCTTTTACAAGTTTAATGTGGGGAAAAGGCTGTAATAGCTGTTTCACACAGGGAAGAGGCTTTTAAGCTGTTATTTGCAGGTAACAGACGTTTTAACCACTATTGCAGTGTGAGTTGTCAAATAAGCTGCATTCTTCAATGTCCCACCGAGATCAACACATTTAAGTCATAACAGCACTCTGGAGTGGATCTTCTTTCGTTTCAATGTGATTCCAGTGTCTTTGAACACAAAATGGCGCCTAAACATCAAATAAGTGCAAAACAATGCTTTTACAAGTTTAATGTGGGCAAAAAGCCGGAAACAGCTGTTTCACGCAGGAAAGAGGCTTTTAAGCTGTTATTTGCCGGTAACATGCATTTTAACCACTATTGCAGTGTCAGTTGTCAAATAAGCTGCATTCTTCAATGTCCCACTGAGATCAACACATTTAAGTCATAAAAGCACTCTGGATTGGATCTTCTTTTGTTTCAGTGTGATTCCATTGTCTTTGAACACAAAATGGCGTCTAAACATCAAATAAGTGCAAAACAATGCTTTTACAAGTTTAATGTGGGGAAAAGGCTGTAATAGCTGTTTCACACAGGGAAGAGGCTTTTAAGCTGTTATTTGCAGGTAACACACGTTTTAACCACTATTGCAGTGTGAGTTGTCAAATAAGCTGCATTCTTCAATGTCCCACCGAGATCAACACATTTAAGTCATAACAGCACTCTGGAGTGGATCTTCTTTCGTTTCAATGTGATTCCAGTGTCTGTGAACACAAAATGGCGTCTAAACATCAAATAAGTGCAAAACAATGCTTTTACAAGTTTAATGTGGGCAAAAAGCCGGAAACAGCTGTTTCACACAGGAAAGAGGCTTTTAAGCTGTTATTTGCAGGTAACATGCATTTTAACCACTATTGCAGTGTCAGTTGTCAAATAAGCTGCATTCTTCAATGTCGCACTGAGATCAACACATTTAAGTCATAAAAGCACTCTGGAGTGGATCTTCTTTCGTTTCAGTGTGATTCCAGAGTCTTTGAACACAAAATGGCGTTTAAACATCAAATAAGTGCAAAACAATGCTTTTACAAGTTTAATGTGGGGAAAAGGCTGTAATAGCTGTTTCACACAGGGAAGAGGCTTTTAAGCTGTTATTTGCAGGTAACACACGTTTTAACCACTATTGCAGTGTCAGTTGTCAAATAAGCTGCATTCTTCAATGTCCCACCGAGATCAACACATTTAAGTCATAACAGCACTCTGGAGTGGATCTTCTTTCGTTTCAATGTGATTCCAGTGTCTTTGAACACAAAATGGCGTCTAAACATCAAATAAGTGCAAAACAATGCTTTTACAAGTTTAATGTGGGCAAAAAGCCGGAAACAGCTGTTTCACACAGGAAAGAGGCTTTTAAGCTGTTATTTGCAGGTAACATGCATTTTAACCACTATTGCAGTGTCAGTTGTCAAATAAGCTGCATTCTTCAATGTCCCACTGAGATCAACACATTTAAGTCATAAAAGCACTCTGGAGTGGATCTTCTTTTGTTTCAGTGTGATTCCAGTGTCTTTGAACACAAAATGGCGTCTAAACATCAAATAAGTGCAAAACAATGCTTTTACAAGTTTAATGTGGGGAAAAGGCTGTAATAGCTGTTTCACACAGGGAAGAGGCTTTTAAGCTGTTATTTGCAGGTAACAGACGTTTTAACCACTATTGCAGTGTGAGTTGTCAAATAAGCTGCATTCTTCAATGTCCCACCGAGATCAACACATTTAAGTCATAACAGCACTCTGGAGTGGATCTTCTTTCGTTTCAATGTGATTCCAGTGTCTTTGAACACAAAATGGCGCCTAAACATCAAATAAGTGCAAAACAATGCTTTTACAAGTTTAATGTGGGCAAAAAGCCGGAAACAGCTGTTTCACGCAGGAAAGAGGCTTTTAAGCTGTTATTTGCCGGTAACATGCATTTTAACCACTATTGCAGTGTCAGTTGTCAAATAAGCTGCATTCTTCAATGTCCCACTGAGATCAACACATTTAAGTCATAAAAGCACTCTGGATTGGATCTTCTTTTGTTTCAGTGTGATTCCAGTGTCTTTGAACACAAAATGGCGTCTAAACATCAAATAAGTGCAAAACAATGCTTTTACAAGTTTAATGTGGGGAAAAGGCTGTAATAGCTGTTTCACACAGGGAAGAGGCTTTTAAGCTGTTATTTGCAGGTAACACACGTTTTAACCACTATTGCAGTGTGAGTTGTCAAATAAGCTGCATTCTTCAATGTCCCACCGAGATCAACACATTTAAGTCATAACAGCACTCTGGAGTGGATCTTCTTTCGTTTCAATGTGATTCCAGTGTCTGTGAACACAAAATGGCGTCTAAACATCAAATAAGTGCAAAACAATGCTTTTACAAGTTTAATGTGGGCAAAAAGCCGGAAACAGCTGTTTCACACAGGAAAGAGGCTTTTAAGCTGTTATTTGCAGGTAACATGCATTTTAACCACTATTGCAGTGTCAGTTGTCAAATAAGCTGCATTCTTCAATGTCGCACTGAGATCAACACATTTAAGTCATAAAAGCACTCTGGAGTGGATCTTCTTTCGTTTCAGTGTGATTCCAGAGTCTTTGAACACAAAATGGCGTTTAAACATCAAATAAGTGCAAAACAATGCTTTTACAAGTTTAATGTGGGGAAAAGGCTGTAATAGCTGTTTCACACAGGGAAGAGGCTTTTAAGCTGTTATTTGCAGGTAACACACGTTTTAACCACTATTGCAGTGTCAGTTGTCAAATAAGCTGCATTCTTCAATGTCCCACCGAGATCAACACATTTAAGTCATAACAGCACTCTGGAGTGGATCTTCTTTCGTTTCAATGTGATTCCAGTGTCTTTGAACACAAAATGGCGTCTAAACATCAAATAAGTGCAAAACAATGCTTTTACAAGTTTAATGTGGGCAAAAAGCCGGAAACAGCTGTTTCACACAGGAAAGAGGCTTTTAAGCTGTTATTTGCAGGTAACATGCATTTTAACCACTATTGCAGTGTCAGTTGTCAAATAAGCTGCATTCTTCAATGTCGCACTGAGATCAACACATTTAAGTCATAAAAGCACTCTGGAGTGGATCTTCTTTCGTTTCAGTGTGATTCCAGAGTCTTTGAACACAAAATGGCGTTTAAACATCAAATAAGTGCAAAACAATGCTTTTACAAGTTTAATGTGGGGAAAAGGCTGTAATAGCTGTTTCACACAGGGAAGAGGCTTTTAAGCTGTTATTTGCAGGTAACACACGTTTTAACCACTATTGCAGTGTCAGTTGTCAAATAAGCTGCATTCTTCAATGTCCCACCGAGATCAACACATTTAAGTCATAACAGCACTCTGGAGTGGATCTTCTTTCGTTTCAATGTGATTCCAGTGTCTTTGAACAGAAAATGGCGTCTAAACATCAAATAAGTGCAAAACAATGCTTTTACAAGTTTAATGTGGGGAAAAGGCTGTAATAGCTGTTTCACACAGGGAAGAGGCTTTTAAGCTGTTATTTGCAGGTAACACACGTTTTAACCACTATTGCAGTGTCAGTTGTCAAATAAGCTGCATTCTTCAATGTCCCACCGAGATCAACACATTTAAGTCATAACAGCACTCTGGAGTGGATCTTCTTTCGTTTCAATGTGATTCCAGTGTCTTTGAACACAAAATGGCGTCTAAACATCAACTAAGTGCAAAACAATGCTTTTACAAGTTTAATGTGGGGAAAAAGCCGGAAACAGCTGTTTCACACAGGAAAGAGGCTTTTAAGCTGTTATTTGCAGGTAACATGCATTTTAACCACTATTGCAGTGTCAGTTGTCAAATAAGCTGCATTCTTCAATGTCGCAATGAGATCAACACATTTAAGTCATAAAAGCACTCTGGAGTGGATCTTCTTTTGTTTCAGTGTGATTCCAGTGTCTTTGAACACAAAATGGCGTCTAAACATCAAATAAGTGCAAAACAATGCTTTTACAAGTTTAATGTGGGGAAAAGGCTGTAATAGCTGTTTCACACAGGGAAGAGGCTTTTAAGCTGTTATTTGCAGGTAACACACGTTTTAACCACTATTGCAGTATGAGTTGTCAAATAAGCTGCATTCTTCAATGTCCCACCGAGATCAACACATTTAAGTCATAACAGCACTCTGGAGTGGATCTTCTTTCGTTTCAATGTGATTCCAGTGTCTGTGAACACAAAATGGCGTCTAAACATCAAATAAGTGCAAAACAATGCTTTTACAAGTTTAATGTGGGCAAAAAGCCGGAAACAGCTGTTTCACACAGGAAAGAGGCTTTTAAGCTGTTATTTGCAGGTAACATGCATTTTAACCACTATTGCAGTGTCAGTTGTCAAATAAGCTGCATTCTTCAATGTCGCACTGAGATCAACACATTTAAGTCATAAAAGCACTCTGGAGTGGATCTTCTTTCGTTTCAGTGTGATTCCAGAGTCTTTGAACACAAAATGGCGTTTAAACATCAAATAAGTGCAAAACAATGCTTTTACAAGTTTAATGTGGGGAAAAGGCTGTAATAGCTGTTTCACACAGGGAAGAGGCTTTTAAGCTGTTATTTGCAGGTAACACACGTTTTAACCACTATTGCAGTGTCAGTTGTCAAATAAGCTGCATTCTTCAATGTCCCACCGAGATCAACACATTTAAGTCATAACAGCACTCTGGAGTGGATCTTCTTTCGTTTCAATGTGATTCCAGTGTCTTTGAACACAAAATGGCGTCTAAACATCAAATAAGTGCAAAACAATGCTTTTACAAGTTTAATGTGGGGAAAAGGCTGTAATAGCTGTTTCACACAGGGAAGAGGCTTTTAAGCTGTTATTTGCAGGTAACACACGTTTTAACCACTATTGCAGTGTGAGTTGTCAAATAAGCTGCATTCTTCAATGTCCCACCGAGATCAACACATTTAAGTCATAACAGCACTCTGGAGTGGATCTTCTTTCGTTTCAATGTGATTCCAGTGTCTTTGAACAGAAAATGGCGTCTAAACATCAAATAAGTGCAAAACAATGCTTTTACAAGTTTAATGTGGGGAAAAGGCTGTAATAGCTGTTTCACACAGGGAAGAGGCTTTTAAGCTGTTATTTGCAGGTAACACACGTTTTAACCACTATTGCAGTGTCAGTTGTCAAATAAGCTGCATTCTTCAATGTCCCACCGAGATCAACACATTTAAGTCATAACAGCACTCTGGAGTGGATCTTCTTTCGTTTCAATGTGATTCCAGTGTCTTTGAACACAAAATGGCGTCTAAACATCAACTAAGTGCAAAACAATGCTTTTACAAGTTTAATGTGGGGAAAAAGCCGGAAACAGCTGTTTCACACAGGAAAGAGGCTTTTAAGCTGTTATTTGCAGGTAACATGCATTTTAACCACTATTGCAGTGTCAGTTGTCAAATAAGCTGCATTCTTCAATGTCGCAATGAGATCAACACATTTAAGTCATAACAGCACTCTGGAGTGGATCTTCTTTCGTTTCAATGTGATTCCAGTGTCTTTGAACACAAAATGGCGTCTAAACATCAAATAAGTGCAAAACAATGCTTTTACAAGTTTAATGTGGGGAAAAGGCTGTAATAGCTGTTTCACACAGGGAAGAGGCTTTTAAGCTGTTATTTGCAGGTAACACACGTTTTAACCACTATTGCAGTGTCAGTTGTCAAATAAGCTGCATTCTTCAATGTCCCACCGAGATCAACACATTTAAGTCATAACAGCACTCTGGAGTGGATCTTCTTTCGTTTCAATGTGATTCCAGTGTCTTTGAACACAAAATGGCGTCTAAACATCAAATAAGTGCAAAACAATGCTTTTACAAGTTTAATGTGGGGAAAAAGCCGGAAACAGCTGTTTCACACAGGAAAGAGGCTTTTAAGCTGTTATTTGCAGGTAACATGCATTTTAACCACTATTGCAGTGTCAGTTGTCAAATAAGCTGCATTCTTCAATGTCGCAATGAGATCAACACATTTAAGTCATAAAAGCACTCTGGAGTGGATCTTCTTTTGTTTCAGTGTGATTCCAGTGTCTTTGAACACAAAATGGCGTCTAAACATCAAATAAGTGCAAAACAATGCTTTTACAAGTTTAATGTGGGCAAAAAGCCGGAAACAGCTTTTTCACGCAGGAAAGAGGCTTTTAAGCTGTTATTTGCAGGTAACACACGTTTTAACCACTATTGCAGTGTCAGTTGTCAAATAAGCTGCATTCTTCAATGTCCCACCGAGATCAACACATTTAAGTCAAAACAGCACTCTGGAGTGGATCTTCTTTCGTTTCAATGTGATTCCACTGTCTTTGAACACAAAATGGCGTCTAAACATCAAATAAGTGCAAAACAATGCTTTTACAAGTTTAATGTGGGGAAAGGGCTGTAATAGCTGTTTCACACAGGGAAGAGGCTTTTAAGCTGTTATTTGCAGGTAACACACGTTTTAACCACTATTGCAGTGTCAGTTGTCAAATAAGCTGCATTCTTCAATGTCGCACCGAGATCAACACATTTAAGTCATAACAGCACTCTGGAGTGGATCTTCTTTCGTTTCAATGTGATTCCAGTGTCTTTGAACACAAAATGGCGTCTAAACATCAAATAAGTGCAAAACAATGCTTTTACAAGTTTAATGTGGGGAAAAGGCTGTAATAGCTGTTTCACACAGGGAAGAGGCTTTTAAGCTGTTATTTGCAGGTAACACACGTTTTAACCACTATTGCAGTGTGAGTTGTCAAATAAGCTGCATTCTTCAATGTCCCACTGAGATCAACACATTTAAGTTATAAAAGCACTCTGGAGTGGATCTGCTTTCGTTTCAGTGTGATTCCAGTGTCTTTGAACACAAAATGGCGTCTAAACATCAAATAAGTGCAAAACAATGCTTTTACAAGTTTAATGTGGGCAAAAAGCCGGAAACAGCTTTTTCACGCAGGAAAGAGGCTTTTAAGCTGTTATTTGCAGGTAACACACGTTTTAACCACTATTGCAGTGTCAGTTGTCAAATAAGCTGCATTCTTCAATGTCCCACCGAGATCAACACATTTAAGTCAAAACAGCACTCTGGAGTGGATCTTCTTTCGTTTCAATGTGATTCCACTGTCTTTGAACACAAAATGGCGTCTAAACATCAAATAAGTGCAAAACAATGCTTTTACAAGTTTAATGTGGGGAAAAGGCTGTAATAGCTGTTTCACACAGGGAAGAGGCTTTTAAGCTGTTATTTGCAGGTAACACATGTTTTAACCACTATTGCAGTGTCAGTTGTCAAATAAGCTGCATTCTTCAATGTCCCACCGAGATCAACACATTTAAGTCATAACAGCACTCTGGAGTGGATCTTCTTTCGTTTCAATGTGATTCCAGTGTCTTTGAACACAAAATGGCGTCTAAACATCAAATAAGTGCAAAACAATGCTTTTACAAGTTTAATGTGGGGAAAAGGCTGTAATAGCTGTTTCACACAGGGAAGAGGCTTTTAAGCTGTTATTTGCAGGTAACACACGTTTTAACCACTATTGCAGTGTCAGTTGTCAAATAAGCTGCATTCTTCAATGTCGCACCGAGATCAACACATTTAAGTCATAAAAGCACTCTGGAGTGGATATTCTTTCGTTTCAGTGTGAGTCCACTGTCTTTCAACACAAAATGGCGTCCAAACATTAAAAAAAAGTGCAAAACAATGCTTTAACAAGTTAAATGTGGGCAAAAAGCCGGAAATAGCTGTTTCACGCAGGAAAGAGGCTTTTAAGCTGTTATTTGCAGGTAACATGCGTTTTAACCACTATTGTAGTGTCAGTTGTCAAATAAGCTGCATTCTTCAATGTCCCACCGATATCAACACATTTAAGTCATAAAAGCACTCTGGAGTGGATATTCTTTCGTTTCAGTGTGAGTCCACTGTCTTTCAACACAAAATGGCGTCCAAACATTAAAAAAAAGTGCAAAACAATGCTTTTAGAAGTTTAATGTGGGCAAAAAGCCGGAAATAGCTGTTTCACGCAGGAAAGAGGCTTTTAAGCTGTTATTTGCAGGTAACATGCGTTTTAACCACTATTGTAGTGTCAGTTGTCAAATAAGCTGCATTCTTCAATGTCCCACCGATATCAACACATTTAAGTCATAAAAGCACTCTGGAGTGGATATTCTTTCGTTTCAGTGTGAGTCCACTGTCTTTCAATACAAAATGCGTCCAAACATCAAATAAGTTCAAAACAATGCTTTTACAAGTTTAATGTGGGCAAAAAGCCGGAAATAGCTGTTTCACGCAGGAAAGAGTCTTTTAAGCTGTTATTTGCAGGTAACATGCGTTTTAACCACTATTGCCGTGTCAGTTGTCAAATAAGCTGCCTTCTTCAATGTCCCACCGAGATCAACACATTTAAGTCATAACAGCACTTTGGAGTGGATCTTCTTTCGTTTCAATGTGATTCCAGTGTCTTTGAACACAAAATGGCGTCTAAACATCAAATAAGTGCAAAACAATACTTTTACAAGTTTAATGTGGTGAAAAGGCTGACATAGCTGTTTCACGCAGGGAAGAGGCTTTTAAGCTGTTATTTGCAGGTAACACACGTTTTAACCGCTATTGCAGTGTCAGTTGTCAAATAAGCTGCATTCTTCAATGTCCCACCGAGATCAACACATTTAAGTCATAAAAGCACTCTGGAGTGGATCTGCTTTCGTTTCAGTGTGATTCCAGTGTCTTTGAACACAAAATGGCGTCTAAACATCAAATAAGTGCAAAACAATGCTTTTACAAGTTTAATGTGGGGAAAAGGCTGTAATAGCTGTTTCACGCAGGGAAGAGGCTTTTAAGCTGTTATTTGCAGGTAACACACGTTTTAACCACTATTGCAGTGTCAGTTGTCAAATAAGCTGCATTCTTCAATGTCCCACCGAGATCACCACATTTAAGTCATAACAGCCCTCTGGAGTGGATCTGCTTTCGTTTCAATGTGATTCCAGTGTCTTTGAACACAAAATGGCGTCCAAACATCAAATAAGTGCAAAACAATGCTTTTACAAGTTTAATGTGGGCAAAAAGCCGGAAATAGCTGTTTCACGCAGGAAAGAGGCTTTTAAGCTGTTATTTGCAGGTAACATGTGTTTTAACCACTATTGCAGTGTCAGTTGTCAAATAAGCTGCATTCTTCAATGTCCCACCGATATCAACACATTTAACCCTTTCATGCATGAATTATGATAACCTCAGTCAGGATTTTTTTACTTAGTGTTTTTAGTCATCGTTAGGCATGAAATACAAGGTTTGAACTTTATTTTTTTTCAACCCATATGTAATAAAGATATAATTACATGTACACTCAGGTGGACAGCATGCGTTTTTGTAGAAACGTATTTAATAAACAAATGAATACATTTATATAATATAGTGTATTGAAATGTGAAATTTTCATGTGAACTATAATATAATTTAATGTATTCATTCATAACTAAAACACCATTGAGGAATTCACTCTCCTGTATAGATTCCCAAGTCTCTTGCTCACGATTCATCCAGCACTAACTTACACTGAATGTTTTAATGGCAAGCTTTACTGCAAGGAAACCTACTCTACATACTGTTTTATAAGGTCAATGCCTGTCCTTTTCCCTTGAGTTCTATGGTGATGGATGCATCCTCAGCCTCAACTCCCTCACCATCATTTGCATCCTCAGCTCCATCAGCCTCATCTTCCTCAGCCTCCTTTCCAGATTCAGTGTCCTCAGCTCCAATGTTACTACTGCTAGCACTTGATAACCCTTCCTGTTCTGGCAGCCCTTCCTCCTCACTGCTACTAGTATCATCATCATCCTCACTTGACTGTGGTAATTCCTCCACTATCCTGTAGGCCTGTCTATTACGCTCTGCTCCTGAGCTCTACAAAATGTAAAGATTTACAAAAACTTCAAATCACATTCTAAAAACATAAACAAGTTGATTTACAGGGAAAGGAAATTACTGGGAATGAAGTTTTTTCAAGAACAGCAGCAGTAATAGACTAATTGTAGCCTATGAATTGTACTTGAAATATAGCTCATGATGCATGATGTACACTACAGTGGACATGTGATTAATCACAATTTCCTCCCAAAATAAAATCAATACCTCGGCAATTTAGCAATTGGATGACTCCTTAGATGTTACTTGATGTCACCATATTTTTCTTACCTGCAAGGGTCTCTTTTTACAGAAGTTTTGAACAGAAGAAAATAAACAACTTGGAGTTTCTGGCTGTCTGTCGGCCATGTTGGTTTGACTTGGGTTTTTTTGCACTTGCAATGGCTTGCCACTGTGTGGGACTTCCGGTGACATGCTGTGAGGACGCCAAAAACGCCGACCACGCCGCTCCTTCAAACAATTAAGTTCTAGATTGAGTTTTATATCTCCCCTAAATCAGCTCTTTCTGGTGATTTATATCAGTTCGTCAAACTTATGCCGTCTACACTCCGCAGTGCAACAATGGATCCCGAAGCATTAGCGAAAATGATTAGAGACATTGTGCGGGAGGAAATCTCTGCGGCTTTTGACACGAAGCTGAAGCCGATGCAGGAGGAGCTAAGTAAGTTAAATCTTACATTAACAAATCAAAAGTGGAGGACTTGGAAATTTCTACAAATACAATGGAAGAACGCATCCAATCTTTGGAGAAGAGCTACAAAGCTCTGTTGGGAGAGAACGAAGAATTAAAAGAAAAAACACAAGCGCTGGAAAATCACAGCAGGAAGTACAATCTCCGAATTATTGGCCTGCAACAGGGGATAGAGGCAGGTAACCCCACTGCCTTTGTTACCAAGCTTTTGTATGAACTGTTCGGGGAAGAAAAACTGGGCCCGCAACCACTTGTGAGCATGGCGCATCGCACCGGACCAATTGCGCAAAATGAGAGCCACTGTATGATCACCCGGCTACACAGCTTCGAAGTGAGACGCACCATCCAGCGCCTGGTCGGAGCCATGGGAGGAAAACTAAACTACAGAGGAAGAAGAATTCATATCTACCCTGATATGACCACAGAGCAGCGCAAACAACAGGCGCGTTTTAACGATATCAGGGCGCTATTACGCACAGCCAACCTGAGGCATGGCATGGCTTATCCTGCCAAACTGCTGGTGACTTTCAGGGAGAAAACGTACGCTTTCACTAGAGCTACGGATGCGATGGATTTCTTCGAACAACAGGTGAAACCATCTCTTAATATCCCGACTGACTGAACATTTTCTGTCCTCACATCATGAGGTGCGGATACAAACTTTCTGATTCATGACAGTTGTTGGACATGAGTGATGTCTTCTCTTGTCTCTCTTTTCTTTTTTCTTCCACTCTCCCATCCTCTAACATCAAAGTAGTAACTTTGGTAATAAGATTAGAAATTACGTTTAACTATATTAATGAACTTGGGAGTCACTTATAGAAGCGGCGAGGATGTGTTTTTGTTTTTCTTTCTCCTTCTTAAAGCGTGTTACACATCCGCACAGATGGGGCGGAGTGAGAGGAGTCTGTTCAATAGGGCAATATATTTTCTTTCTGCTACATCTGTATTTTTGATTATATTTGTGTCCTATTGGTGGGTGACCCAGAGGGTCGGGGTGGGGGGATGTACAGGATCTTGTTTATCTCTTTGTGAAGAATGGTGCTGGTATGAATTTGGTTTATTAGAATATGGTTGAAACTTATTTTTCATTTATATACTTCCTTTCCCTGAATGCTTCAGTATTGAAAACCACATGGGCAGTTTGAATATATTTTGTTGCAACTTAAAGGGCCTTAATTCCCCTAATAAGAGAGTAGCCTGTTTGGATCTATTAGCAAGAAACAAAATTGATTTAGCTATGTTTCAGGAGACACATTTGCAAAGAGATGATGTTAACAGAATGGAAAATCACTTGTATAAAGTATGTGCTTCCTCTTCTGCTTTAAATAAAACAAAAGGAGTCATTATACTAATTCGTAAAGCACTACGATTTACCATCATTGACAAGGGAGGTGATGAAGATGGTAGAGTTGCTTTTGTTAAGTGTATTTACAATGAAAGGAAACTGGCATTTATCAATATATGCCCCTAACTCATATGATGATGTTTTTTTTACTCAATTGAATAGTATACTGGCTGAACTTTCTGACTTTGAGTTGGTAATCGGCTCTGACATGAATGCCATATTGGATCACAAATTGGATAAATCAAGTAAATCTGACTCTAATGTACAAGCAACCAAAGCAATACAGCATTTACTCTCTGACTTTAATCTTATGGATGTCTGGCGGTTACACCATCCCACTGCTAAGGAGTATACTTTTTTCTCAAATAGGCATAAAACTTTTACAAGGATAGATTTTATTTTTATGTCTACTCCCCTTATATCTTTGGTTCAAAACATAGAAATAAAGCACATGACCCTAACAGATCACCATGCATATGTATGTCAATTAATGGTCTCAAATTTGTCTAAAAGAGCCACTAGGTGGCGCTTTGATCTAACTTTGTTACAAAATCAAGATTTTTGCGAACAATTTAAATTGGAACTTGTAGAATTTTTGGAGATGAATCGTCACTCTGTGGATGATGCTAGATATCTTTGGGACTCAATAAAAGGCTTCATAAGGAATTATGCCAGTTCATATTCTTCTAGACTCAATAAAGCCCAGCTTAAGAGAATTGGGGAATTAGAGGCCTCAATGACTGACTTAGAACGATCTCAACAAATGCATTTTTCTGAGCAAACAGCCAAGTCATTAACAAAAATAAAAGTAGAACTTAACTTAATATTAACGCAGAGAGCTGAGTTTGTTATACATAAAAATAGAATGAATAACTTTTTTTATGGTAATCGTCCCAGTCGGCTTTTAGCCAATAAAATAAAAACAAATGATCAGCTTACAAATATAGCAATCATTGCATCAGAAACTGGCTCTATGATATCTGATCCTGATTTGATTAATCAAAGATTCTTTAACTTCTATAAAAAGTTGTACACTTCAGATAATATTGCATCAGTTTCAGAGAAGGATAACTATCTCCAGAAATTAAAGCTAACTTCATTATCAAAAGAAGAGGCTTTTATATTAGGGGCCCCTTTATCACTGGATGAACTTAAACAGTCCTTAGAAAAAATGAATAAAGGTAGGTCCCCTGGAATTGATGGCATACATCCTGAGGTCTATTCAAAATTTTGGAGCATTTTAGGACCACCATTACTGGAGATGTTTAACACAGCTATTCAAAAAGGATGTTTTGGAAGAGATGTAAATACAGCGTTAATAATACTTCTTTCAAAAAAAGATAAGGACCCAACTAATTGCGGTAATTATCGCCCCCTATCGTTACTGAATGCAGACATCAAATTATTTTCAAAGACACTTGCTAGTAGGTTGGAGCTGTATCTGCCAAAATTGATTCATCCAGATCAAAGTGGATTTGTAAAAAAGCGCCTCTCAGCAGACAATTTGCGACGTCTATTGCATATTCTTGATACTTCTGATAATCTATCATCAAGAGCCATCTTGTCAATTGATGCAGAAAAGGCCTTTGATCGCCTTGAGTGGTCTTTTCTATGGTCTGTACTCAATTCCATGGGTTTGGGGTCAAATTTTATTAACATGGTCAAAACTATTTATGCAAATCCTTCAGCTAGTGTAAGTACAGGTAATATACACTCTCCTCCCTTTAAATTAAGCAGGAGCAGTCGGCAGGGAGATCCGATTTCTTCAATGTTGTTTATATTATCATTGGAGCCTTTAGCACAGTCTATTAGGTTATCCCCAAACATTACACCAATAAAAATTAAATCCACTTTGCATCATATATCTTTATTTGCTGATGACGTCCTTTTATTTTTTTCTGATATTAAGTACTCTCTTCCAAGCATCCTTAATATATTCAAACAGTTTAGTTATGTTTCCAGTTATAAGATAAACTGGTCTAAGTCCTCCCTTTTACCATTGAACTCTGCGAGCAAGGACGAATGTACAGATTTCAATATCCCGGTAGTATCTTACTTTAAATACTTAGGAGTAAATGTATATACATCATTACAAAAAACAATCACTAAGAATTATAATAACACCCTAAATATGGTCAAACAAGACCTGGAAAGATGGCAGAAGCTACCTATATTTTTGTCTGGTAGAATTTCAATAATTAAAATGAATGTGCTTCCTAGAGTTAATTTCTGTAGCTATATGCTACCTATGGCACCTCCTCCAAGATATTGGGAGAAAATACATAGCATTATTACAAGGTTTTTATGGAGAGGCAGACGATCAAAAATAAAGTTAACTAATTTACAAAGAAAGAAGGAATCGGGAGGCTTATCAGTTCCTAATTTCAAACTTTACTTTTATGCCCTAACTATCCGTCCTTTGTTAAATTGGTTTAGTGAGAAAACTTCTCCTCCATGGCTTAATATAGAGAAGAATTTGGTGGCACCTGCCTCTTTAAATGATTGTTTGTTTACAGGTCTCTCTGTCAATAAATGTAAACTGGAGTATGGTTCAGTAATAGCCAGTGCAATTCAAAATTTCAGGAAAATAGAAAGAATATATAATTGGACATCTAAATGGCATGCAAGTACTCCACTATTCTATAACATCCTTCTTAAGTCTGGTGGGGAGCACTTTATCTCACCTCAGTGGTCTAAAGCAGGAATCCACAGTTTAGGAGACATTATGAATGACGATGGGTTAAGAAGTTTTCAGGATTTGAGTGAAACATTTAAACTGTCATCAAATTCCTTCTTTTTATATTTACAATTACGTTCTGCCTTAAGAGCAGCAGGTATTTTGACAGATAGGAAACCTCTTTATCATCCAATAATGGAATTATTTAAGAAAATGTCAGGGCTACCTAAAGGACATGTTTCAGTAATCTATAATAGTTTGTTGGAACATATGCAGACCCCTTTAGCGATAACTAATGTGTGGAATAAGGACTGCCCTGAATCATCTATAGACTGGAATAGAGTTTGGAGGAATAATGCGTACTCCTCACAAAATCTAAATAATAAATTAACCAATCTCAACTTCTTATATCGCACTTATTTAACACCAAAACGGCGCTTCCTGATTAAGTTATCTCCTTCTCCAAATTGTAATCTATGTGACTTGAATCAAATAGGGACCTTTTTGCATATCATGTGGGAGTGTCCACCAGTTCAAAATTTTTGGCAACAAATAGTAAAACATCTGTACAATGCACTCGGCTTAGAGTTTGACCTCTCCCCAAAATGTATGCTTCTAAATGATGATTCTGGGCAAAACCTTAACCATACGCAAAGGCTGCTGTGGCTTTCTGCTTGTACAGTGGCTAAAAAGATGTTAGCGGTTAGGTGGCAACCACCGCATGCACTTCCTATACTTCAATGGACTTACTCTTTAATAGAGTTGTTATCCCTGGAGCTCTCTGTTGCAAAAATGAATGGAGCAGGTCAGAGGGTGCTCAATGCAAGGAAGGAGGCACTCGAGCTAGCTCGAGCTATGATTTAAACTTTTATTATTATTTAATATTTTTATGTATCTATCTGAAATATCCAGCACGGTTTGAAAATGAGAGAAGGACCTGTGCGAGGGGTTTGGGGAGGGTTAAGGGGTTAAATAATGTGCAGGTGTTGTGTGTTGTTGTTTTTTCATTGCTTTAGTTATGATTTGTCTCTGCCAATTGTACATAGTAACGATATTAATTTGTCTAATGGTTGGGGTGTGTTCATGTTCTTGGGTATGATTATGGTTACTCGTCTATGTATGTGTGTATATATATGAGTGTGTCTATGTGTATATGTATATGTATGTGTTGCACCTGTATAAATAATAAAAAAAATAAAAAAAAAACTTCAAATCACATTCTAAAAACATAAACAAGTTGATTTACAGGGAAAGGAAATTACTGGGAATGAAGTTTTTTCAAGAACAGCAGCAGTAATAGACTAATTGTAGCCTATGAATTGTACTTGAAATATAGCTCATGATGCATGATGTACACTACAGTGGACATGTGATTAATCACAATTTCCTCCCAAAATAAAATCAATACCTCGGCAATATAGCAATTGGATGACTCCTTAGATGTTACTTGATGTCACCATATTTTTCTTACCTGCAAGGGTCTCTTTTTACAGAAGTTTTGAACAGAAGAAAATAAACAACTTGGAGTTTCTGGCTGTCTGTCGGCCATGTTGGTTTGACTTGGGTTTTTTTGCACTTGCAATGGCTTGCCACTGAGTGGAAGTGTATGAGATGATGCAATAGAGTCCACTGTAGTGGCTGCTATGCAACTATGCCATAAAAACTCATGCATATACAAAAAAAACAGCTTTTGAAAAGGTGTACACTGTAGTGACCTGCTGTTATTTGCAGGTAACACACGTTTTAACCACTATTGCAGTGTCAGTTGTCAAATAAGCTGCATTCTTCAATGTCCCACCGAGATCAACACATTTAAGTCATAACAGCACTCTGGAGTGGATCTGCTTTCGTTTCAATGTGATTCCAGTGTCTTTGAACACAAAATGGCGTCCAAACATCAAATAAGTGCAAAACAATGCTTTTACGAGTTTAATGTGGGCAAAAAGCCGGAAATAGCTGTTTCACGCAGGAAAGAGGCTTTTAAGCTGTTATTTGCAGGTAAAATGCGTTTTAACCACTATTGTAGTGTCAGTTGTCAAATAAGCTGCATTCTTCAATGTCCCACCGAGATCAACACATTTAAGTCATAACAGCACTCTGGAGTGGATCTTCTTTCGTTTCAATGTGATTCCAGTGTCTTTGAACACAAAATGGCGTCTAAACATCAAATAAGTGCAAAACAATACTTTTACAAGTTTAATGTGGTGAAAAGGCTGTAATAGCTGTTTCACGCAGGGAAGAGGCTTTTAAGCTGTTATTTGCAGGTAACACACGTTTTAACCGCTATTGCAGTGTCAGTTGTCAAATAAGCTGCATTCTTCAATGTCCCACCGATATCAACACATTTAAGTCATAAAAGCACTCTGGAGTGGATATTCTTTCGTTTCAGTGTGAGTCCACTGTCTTTCATCACAAAATGGCGTCCAAACATTAAAAAAAAGTGCAAAACAATGCTTTTACAAGTTTAATGTGGGCAAAAAGCCGGAAATAGCTGTTTCACGCAGGGAAGAGGCTTTTAAGCTGTTATTTGCAGGTAACACACGTTTTAACCGCTATTGCAGTGTCAGTTGTCAAATAAGCTGCATTCTTCAATGTCCCACCGAGATCAACACATTTAAGTCATAACAGCACTCTGGAGTGGATCTGCTTTCGTTTCAATGTGATTCCAGTGTCTTTGAACACAAAATGGCGTCCAAACATCAAATAAGTGCAAAACAATGCTTTTAAAAGTTTAATGTGGGCAAAAAGCCGGAAATAGCTGTTTCACGCAGGAAAGAGGCTTTTAAGCTGTTATTTGCAGGTAACATGTGTTTTAACCACTATTGCAGTGCCAGTTGTCAAATAAGCTGCATTCTTCAATGTCCCACCGATATCAACACATTTAAGTCATAAAAGCACTCTGGAGTGGATATTCTTTCGTTTCAGTGTGAGTCCACTGTCTTTCAACACAAAATGGCGTCCAAACATCAAATAAGTGCAACACAATGCTTTTACAAGTTTAATGTGGGCAAAAAGCCGGAAATAGCTGTTTCACGCAGGAAAGAGGCTTTTAAGCTGTTATTTGCAGGTAACATGTGTTTTAACCACTATTGCAGTGTCAGTTGTCAAATAAGCTGCATTCTTCAATGTCCCACCGATATCAACACATTTAACCCTTTCATGCATGAATTATGATAACCTCAGTCAGGATTTTTTTACTTAGTGTTTTTAGTCATCTTTAGGCATGAAATACAAGGTTTGAACTTTATTTTTTTTTCAACCCATATGTAATAAAGATATAATTACATGTACACTCAGGTGGACAGCATGCGTTTTTGTAGAAACGTATTTAATAAACAAATGAATACATTTATATAATATAGTGTATTGAAATATGAAATTTTCATGTGAACTATAATATAATTTAATGTATTCATTCATAACTAAAACACCATTGAGGAATTCACTCTCCTGTATAGATTCCCAAGTCTCTTGCTCACGATTCATCCAGCACTAACTTACACTGAATGTTTTTATGGCAAGCTTTACTGCAAGGAAACCTACTCTACATACTGTTTTATAAGGCCAATGCCTGTCCTTTTCCCTTGAGTTCTATGGTGATGGATGCATCCTCAGCCTCAACTCCCTCACCATCATTTGCATCCTCAGCTCCATCAGCCTCATCTTCCTCAGCCTCCTTTCCAGATTCAGTGTCCTCAGCTCCAATGTTACTACTGCTAGCACTTGATAACCCTTCCTGTTCTGGCAGCCCTTCCTCCTCACTGCTACTAGCATCATCATCATCCTCACTTGACTGTGGTAATTCCTCCACTATCCTGTAGGCCTGTCTATTACGCTCTGCTCCTGAGCTCTACAAAATGTAAAGATTTACAAAAACTTCAAATCACATTCTAAAAACATAAACAAGTTGATTTACAGGGAAAGGAAATTACTGGGAATGAAGTTTTTTCAAGAACAGCAGCAGTAATAGATTAATTGTAGCCTATGAATTGTACTTGAAATATAGCTCATGATGCATGATGTACACTACAGTGGACATGTGATTAATCACAATTTCCTCCCAAAATAAAATCAATACCTCGGCAATTTAGCAATTGGATGACTCCTTAGATGTTACTTGATGTCACCATATTTTTCTTACCTGCAAGGGTCTCTTTTTACAGAAGTTTTGAACAGAAGAAAATAAACAACTTGGAGTTTCTGGCTGTCTGTCGGCCATGTTGGTTTGACTTGGGTTTTTTTGCACTTGCAATGGCTTGCCACTGAGTGGAAGTGTATGAGATGATGCAATAGAGTCCACTGTAGTGGCTGCTATGCAACTATGCCATAAAAACTCATGCATATACAAAAAAAACAGCTTTTGAAAAGGTGTACACTGTAGTGACCTGCTGTTATTTGCAGGTAACACACGTTTTAACCACTATTGCAGTGTCAGTTGTCAAATAAGCTGCATTCTTCAATGTCCCACCGAGATCAACACATTTAAGTCATAACAGCACTCTGGAGTGGATCTTCTTTCGTTTCAATGTGATTCCAGTGTCTTTGAACACAAAATGGCGTCTAAACATCAAATAAGTGCAAAACAATGCTTTTACAAGTTTAATGTGGTGAAAAGGCTGTAATAGCTGTTTCACGCAGGGAAGAGGCTTTTAAGCTGTTATTTGCAGGTAACACACGTTTTAACCACTATTGCAGTGTCAGTTGTCAAATAAGCTGCATTCTTCAATGTCCCACCGAGATCAACACATTTAAGTCATAACAGCACTCTGGAGTGGATCTTCTTTCGTTTCATTGTGATTCCAGTGTCTTTGAACACAAAATGGCGTCTAAACATCAAATAAGTGCAAAACAATGCTTTTACAAGTTTAATGTGGTGAAAAGGCTGTAATAGCTGTTTCACGCAGGGAAGAGGCTTTTAAGCTGTTATTTGCAGGTAACACACGTTTTAACCACTATTGCAGTGTCAGTTGTCAAATAAGCTGCATTCTTCAATGTCCCACCGAGATCAACACATTTAAGTCATAACAGCACTCTGGAGTGGATCTGCTTTCGTTTCAATGTGATTCCAGTGTCTTTGAACACAAAATGGCGTCTAAACAACAAATAAGTGCAAAACAATGCTTTTACAAGTTTAATGTGGTGAAAAGGCTGTAATAGCTGTTTCACGCAGGGAAGAGGCTTTTAAGCTGTTATTTGCAGGTAACACACGTTTTAACCACTATTGCAGTGTCAGTTGTCAAATAAGCTGCATTCTTCAATGTCCCACCGAGATCAACACATTTAAGTCATAACAGCACTCTGGAGTGGATCTGCTTTCGTTTCAATGTGATTCCAGTGTCTTTGAACACAAAATGGCGTCTAAACATCAAATAAGTGCAAAACAATGCTTTTACAAGTTTAATGTGGTGAAAAGGCTGTAATAGCTGTTTCACGCAGGAAAGAGGCTTTTAAGCTGTTATTTGCAGGTAACGTGTGTTTTAACCACTATTGCAGTGTCAGTTGTCAAATAAGCTGCATTCTTCAATGTCCCACCGATATCAACACATTTAACCCTTTCATGCATGAATTATGATAACCTCAGTCAGGATTTTTTTACTTAGTATTTTTAGTCATCTTTAGGCATGAAATACAAGGTTTGAACTTTATTTTTTTTTCAACCCATATGTAATAAAGATATAATTACATGTACACTCAGGTGGACAGCATGCGTTTTTGTAGAAACGTATTTAATAAACAAATGAATACATTTATATAATATAGTGTATTGAAATATGAAATTTTCATGTGAACTATAATATAATTTAATGTATTCATTCATAACTAAAACACCATTGAGGAATTCACTCTCCTGTATAGATTCCCAAGTCTCTTGCTCACGATTCATCCAGCACTAACTTACACTGAATGTTTTTATGGCAAGCTTTACTGCAAGGAAACCTACTCTACATACTGTTTTATAAGGCCAATGCCTGTCCTTTTCCCTTGAGTTCTATGGTGATGGATGCATCCTCAGCCTCAACTCCCTCACCATCATTTGCATCCTCAGCTCCATCAGCCTCATCTTCCTCAGCCTCCTTTCCAGATTCAGTGTCCTCAGCTCCAATGTTACTACTGCTAGCACTTGATAACCCTTCCTGTTCTGGCAGCCCTTCCTCCTCACTGCTACTAGCATCATCATCATCCTCACTTGACTGTGGTAATTCCTCCACTATCCTGTAGGCCTGTCTATTACGCTCTGCTCCTGAGCTCTACAAAATGTAAAGATTTACAAAAACTTCAAATCACATTCTAAAAACATAAACAAGTTGATTTACAGGGAAAGGAAATTACTGGGAATTAAGTTTTTTCAAGAACAGCAGCAGTAATAGATTAATTGTAGCCTATGAATTGTACTTGAAATATAGCTCATGATGCATGATGTACACTACAGTGGACATGTGATTAATCACAATTTCCTCCCAAAATAAAATCAATACCTCGGCAATTTAGCAATTGGATGACTCCTTAGATGTTACTTGATGTCACCATATTTTTCTTACCTGCAAGGGTCTCTTTTTACAGAAGTTTTGAACAGAAGAAAATAAACAACTTGGAGTTTCTGGCTGTCTGTCGGCCATGTTGGTTTGACTTGGGTTTTTTTGCACTTGCAATGGCTTGCCACTGAGTGGAAGTGTATGAGATGATGCAATAGAGTCCACTGTAGTGGCTGCTATGCAACTATGCCATAAAAACTCATGCATATACAAAAAAAACAGCTTTTGAAAAGGTGTACACTGTAGTGACCTGCTGTTATTTGCAGGTAACACACGTTTTAACCACTATTGCAGTGTCAGTTGTCAAATAAGCTGCATTCTTCAATGTCCCACCGAGATCAACACATTTAAGTCATAACAGCACTCTGGAGTGGATCTTCTTTCGTTTCAATGTGATTCCAGTGTCTTTGAACACAAAATGGCGTCTAAACATCAAATAAGTGCAAAACAATGCTTTTACAAGTTTAATGTGGTGAAAAGGCTGTAATAGCTGTTTCACGCAGGGAAGAGGCTTTTAAGCTGTTATTTGCAGGTAACACACGTTTTAACCACTATTGCAGTGTCAGTTGTCAAATAAGCTGCATTCTTCAATGTCCCACCGAGATCAACACATTTAAGTCATAACAGCACTCTGGAGTGGATCTTCTTTCGTTTCATTGTGATTCCAGTGTCTTTGAACACAAAATGGCGTCTAAACATCAAATAAGTGCAAAACAATGCTTTTACAAGTTTAATGTGGTGAAAAGGCTGTAATAGCTGTTTCACGCAGGGAAGAGGCTTTTAAGCTGTTATTTGCAGGTAACACACGTTTTAACCACTATTGCAGTGTCAGTTGTCAAATAAGCTGCATTCTTCAATGTCCCACCGAGATCAACACATTTAAGTCATAACAGCACTCTGGAGTGGATCTGCTTTCGTTTCAATGTGATTCCAGTGTCTTTGAACACAAAATGGCGTCTAAACATCAAATAAGTGCAAAACAATGCTTTTACAAGTTTAATGTGGTGAAAAGGCTGTAATAGCTGTTTCACGCAGGGAAGAGGCTTTTAAGCTGTTATTTGCAGGTAACACACGTTTTAACCACTATTGCAGTGTCAGTTGTCAAATAAGCTGCATTCTTCAATGTCCCACCGAGATCAACACATTTAAGTCATAACAGCACTCTGGAGTGGATCTGCTTTCGTTTCAATGTGATTCCAGTGTCTTTGAACACAAAATGGCATCTAAACATCAAATAAGTGCAAAACAATGCTTTTACAAGTTTAATGTGGGGAAAAGGCTGTAATAGCTGTTTCACACAGGCAAGAGGCTTTTAAGCTGTTATTTGCAGGTAACACACGTTTTAACCACTATTGCAGTGTCAGTTGTCAAATAAGCTGCATTCTTCAATGTCCCACCGATATCAACACATTTAACCCTTTCATGCATGAATTATGACAACCTCAGTCAGGATTTTTTTACTTAGTGTTTTTAGTCATCTTTAGGCATGAAATACAAGGTTTGAACTTTATTTTTTTTCAACCCATATGTAATAAAGATATAATTACATGTACACTCAGGTGGACAGCATGCGTTTTTGTAGAAACGTATTTAATAAACAAATGAATACATTTATATAATATAGTGTATTGAAATGTGAAATTTTCATGTGAACTATAATATAATTTAATGTATTCATTCATAACTAAAACACCATTGAGGAATTCACTCTCCTGTATAGATTCCCAAGTCTCTTGCTCACGATTCATCCAGCACTAACTTACACTGAATGTTTTTATGGCAAGCTTTACTGCAAGGAAACCTACTCTACATACTGTTTTATAAGGCCAATGCCTGTCCTTTTCCCTTGAGTTCTATGGTGATGGATGCATCCTCAGCCTCAACTCCCTCACCATCATTTGCATCCTCAGCTCCATCAGCCTCTTCTTCCTCAGCCTCCTTTCCAGATTCAGTGTCCTCAGCTCCAATGTTACTACTGCTAGCACTTGATAACCCTTCCTGTTCTGGCAGCCCTTCCTCCTCACTGCTACTAGCATCATCATCATCCTCACTTGACTGTGGTAATTCCTCCACTATCCTGTAGGCCTGTCTATTACGCTCTGCTCCTGAGCTCTACAAAATGTAAAGATTTACAAAAACTTCAAATCACATTCTAAAAACATAAACAAGTTGATTTACAGGGAAAGGAAATTACTGGGAATGAAGTTTTTTCAAGAACAGCAGCAGTAATAGACTAATTGTAGCCTATGAATTGTACTTGAAATATAGCTCATGATTCATGATGTACACTACAGTGGACATGTGATTAATCACAATTTCCTCCCAAAATAAAATCAATACCTCGGCAATTTAGCAATTGGATGACTCCTTAGATGTTACTTGATGTCACCATATTTTTCTTACCTGCAAGGGTCTCTTTTTACAGAAGTTTTGAACAGAAGAAAATAAACAACTTGGAGTTTCTGGCTGTCTGTCGGCCATGTTGGTTTGACTTGGGTTTTTTTGCACTTGCAATGGCTTGCCACTGAGTGGAAGTGTATGAGATGATGCAATAGAGTCCACTGTAGTGGCTGCTATGCAACTATGCCATAAAAACTCATGCATATACAAAAAAAACAGCTTTTGAAAAGGTGTACACTGTAGTGACCTGCTGTTATTTGCAGGTAACACACGTTTTAACCACTATTGCAGTGTCAGTTGTCAAATAAGCTGCATTCTTCAATGTCCCACCGAGATCAACACATTTAAGTCATAACAGCACTCTGGAGTGGATCTTCTTTGGTTTCAATGTGATTCCAGTGTCTTTGAACACAAAATGGCGTCTAAACATCAAATAAGTGCAAAACAATGCTTTTACAAGTTTAATGTGGTGAAAAGGCTGTAATAGCTGTTTCACGCAGGGAAGAGGCTTTTAAGCTGTTATTTGCAGGTAACACACGTTTTAACCACTATTGCAGTGTCAGTTGTCAAATAAGCTGCATTCTTCAATGTCCCACCGAGATCAACACATTTAAGTCATAACAGCACTCTGGAGTGGATCTTCTTTCGTTTCATTGTGATATCAGTGTCTTTGAACACAAAATGGCGTCTAAACATCAAATAAGTGCAAAACAATGCTTTTACAAGTTTAATGTGGTGAAAAGGCTGTAATAGCTGTTTCACGCAGGGAAGAGGGTTTTAAGCTGTTATTTGCAGGTAACACACGTTTTAACCACTATTGCAGTGTCAGTTGTCAAATAAGCTGCATTCTTCAATGTCCCACCGAGATCAACACATTTAAGTCATAACAGCACTCTGGAGTGGATCTGCTTTCGTTTCAATGTGATTCCAGTGTCTTTGAACACAAAATGGCATCTAAACATCAAATAAGTGCAAAACAATGCTTTTACAAGTTTAATGTGGTGAAAAGGCTGAAATAGCTGTTTCACGCAGGGAAGAGGCTTTTAAGCTGTTATTTGCAGGTAACACACGTTTTAACCACTATTGCAGTGTGAGTTGTCAAATAAGCTGCATTCTTCAATGTCCCACTGAGATCAACACATTTAAGTCATAAAAGCACTCTGGAGTGGATCTTCTTTTGTTTCAGTGTGATTCCAGTGTCTTTGAACACAAAATGGCGTCTAAACATCAAATAAGTGCAAAACAATGCTTTTACAAGTTTAATGTGGGGAAAAGGCTGTAATAGCTGTTTCACACAGGGAAGAGGCTTTTAAGCTGTTATTTGCAGGTAACACACGTTTTAACCACTATTGCAGTGTCAGTTGTCAAATAAGCTGCATTCTTCAATGTCCCACTGAGATCAACACATTTAAGTCATAAAAGCACTCTGGAGTGGATCTTCTTTTGTTTCAGTGTGATTCCAGTGTCTTTGAACACAAAATGGCGTCTAAACATCAAATAAGTGCAAAACAATGCTTTTACAAGTTTAATGTGGGGAAAAGGCTGTAATAGCTGTTTCACACAGGGAAGAGGCTTTTAAGCTGTTATTTGCAGGTAACAGACGTTTTAACCACTATTGCAGTGTGAGTTGTCAAATAAGCTGCATTCTTCAATGTCCCACCGAGATCAACACATTTAAGTCATAACAGCACTCTGGAGTGGATCTTCTTTCGTTTCAATGTGATTCCAGTGTCTTTGAACACAAAATGGCGCCTAAACATCAAATAAGTGCAAAACAATGCTTTTACAAGTTTAATGTGGGCAAAAAGCCGGAAACAGCTGTTTCACGCAGGAAAGAGGCTTTTAAGCTGTTATTTGCCGGTAACATGCATTTTAACCACTATTGCAGTGTCAGTTGTCAAATAAGCTGCATTCTTCAATGTCCCACTGAGATCAACACATTTAAGTCATAAAAGCACTCTGGATTGGATCTTCTTTTGTTTCAGTGTGATTCCATTGTCTTTGAACACAAAATGGCGTCTAAACATCAAATAAGTGCAAAACAATGCTTTTACAAGTTTAATGTGGGGAAAAGGCTGTAATAGCTGTTTCACACAGGGAAGAGGCTTTTAAGCTGTTATTTGCAGGTAACACACGTTTTAACCACTATTGCAGTGTGAGTTGTCAAATAAGCTGCATTCTTCAATGTCCCACCGAGATCAACACATTTAAGTCATAACAGCACTCTGGAGTGGATCTTCTTTCGTTTCAATGTGATTCCAGTGTCTGTGAACACAAAATGGCGTCTAAACATCAAATAAGTGCAAAACAATGCTTTTACAAGTTTAATGTGGGCAAAAAGCCGGAAACAGCTGTTTCACACAGGAAAGAGGCTTTTAAGCTGTTATTTGCAGGTAACATGCATTTTAACCACTATTGCAGTGTCAGTTGTCAAATAAGCTGCATTCTTCAATGTCGCACTGAGATCAACACATTTAAGTCATAAAAGCACTCTGGAGTGGATCTTCTTTCGTTTCAGTGTGATTCCAGAGTCTTTGAACACAAAATGGCGTTTAAACATCAAATAAGTGCAAAACAATGCTTTTACAAGTTTAATGTGGGGAAAAGGCTGTAATAGCTGTTTCACACAGGGAAGAGGCTTTTAAGCTGTTATTTGCAGGTAACACACGTTTTAACCACTATTGCAGTGTCAGTTGTCAAATAAGCTGCATTCTTCAATGTCCCACTGAGATCAACACATTTAAGTCATAAAAGCACTCTGGAGTGGATCTTCTTTTGTTTCAGTGTGATTCCAGTGTCTTTGAACACAAAATGGCGTCTAAACATCAAATAAGTGCAAAACAATGCTTTTACAAGTTTAATGTGGGGAAAAGGCTGTAATAGCTGTTTCACACAGGGAAGAGGCTTTTAAGCTGTTATTTGCAGGTAACAGACGTTTTAACCACTATTGCAGTGTGAGTTGTCAAATAAGCTGCATTCTTCAATGTCCCACCGAGATCAACACATTTAAGTCATAACAGCACTCTGGAGTGGATCTTCTTTCGTTTCAATGTGATTCCAGTGTCTTTGAACACAAAATGGCGCCTAAACATCAAATAAGTGCAAAACAATGCTTTTACAAGTTTAATGTGGGCAAAAAGCCGGAAACAGCTGTTTCACGCAGGAAAGAGGCTTTTAAGCTGTTATTTGCCGGTAACATGCATTTTAACCACTATTGCAGTGTCAGTTGTCAAATAAGCTGCATTCTTCAATGTCCCACTGAGATCAACACATTTAAGTCATAAAAGCACTCTGGATTGGATCTTCTTTTGTTTCAGTGTGATTCCATTGTCTTTGAACACAAAATGGCGTCTAAACATCAAATAAGTGCAAAACAATGCTTTTACAAGTTTAATGTGGGGAAAAGGCTGTAATAGCTGTTTCACACAGGGAAGAGGCTTTTAAGCTGTTATTTGCAGGTAACACACGTTTTAACCACTATTGCAGTGTGAGTTGTCAAATAAGCTGCATTCTTCAATGTCCCACCGAGATCAACACATTTAAGTCATAACAGCACTCTGGAGTGGATCTTCTTTCGTTTCAATGTGATTCCAGTGTCTGTGAACACAAAATGGCGTCTAAACATCAAATAAGTGCAAAACAATGCTTTTACAAGTTTAATGTGGGCAAAAAGCCGGAAACAGCTGTTTCACACAGGAAAGAGGCTTTTAAGCTGTTATTTGCAGGTAACATGCATTTTAACCACTATTGCAGTGTCAGTTGTCAAATAAGCTGCATTCTTCAATGTCGCACTGAGATCAACACATTTAAGTCATAAAAGCACTCTGGAGTGGATCTTCTTTCGTTTCAGTGTGATTCCAGAGTCTTTGAACACAAAATGGCGTTTAAACATCAAATAAGTGCAAAACAATGCTTTTACAAGTTTAATGTGGGGAAAAGGCTGTAATAGCTGTTTCACACAGGGAAGAGGCTTTTAAGCTGTTATTTGCAGGTAACACACGTTTTAACCACTATTGCAGTGTCAGTTGTCAAATAAGCTGCATTCTTCAATGTCCCACCGAGATCAACACATTTAAGTCATAACAGCACTCTGGAGTGGATCTTCTTTCGTTTCAATGTGATTCCAGTGTCTTTGAACACAAAATGGCGTCTAAACATCAAATAAGTGCAAAACAATGCTTTTACAAGTTTAATGTGGGCAAAAAGCCGGAAACAGCTGTTTCACACAGGAAAGAGGCTTTTAAGCTGTTATTTGCAGGTAACATGCATTTTAACCACTATTGCAGTGTCAGTTGTCAAATAAGCTGCATTCTTCAATGTCCCACTGAGATCAACACATTTAAGTCATAAAAGCACTCTGGAGTGGATCTTCTTTTGTTTCAGTGTGATTCCAGTGTCTTTGAACACAAAATGGCGTCTAAACATCAAATAAGTGCAAAACAATGCTTTTACAAGTTTAATGTGGGGAAAAGGCTGTAATAGCTGTTTCACACAGGGAAGAGGCTTTTAAGCTGTTATTTGCAGGTAACAGACGTTTTAACCACTATTGCAGTGTGAGTTGTCAAATAAGCTGCATTCTTCAATGTCCCACCGAGATCAACACATTTAAGTCATAACAGCACTCTGGAGTGGATCTTCTTTCGTTTCAATGTGATTCCAGTGTCTTTGAACACAAAATGGCGCCTAAACATCAAATAAGTGCAAAACAATGCTTTTACAAGTTTAATGTGGGCAAAAAGCCGGAAACAGCTGTTTCACGCAGGAAAGAGGCTTTTAAGCTGTTATTTGCCGGTAACATGCATTTTAACCACTATTGCAGTGTCAGTTGTCAAATAAGCTGCATTCTTCAATGTCCCACTGAGATCAACACATTTAAGTCATAAAAGCACTCTGGATTGGATCTTCTTTTGTTTCAGTGTGATTCCAGTGTCTTTGAACACAAAATGGCGTCTAAACATCAAATAAGTGCAAAACAATGCTTTTACAAGTTTAATGTGGGGAAAAGGCTGTAATAGCTGTTTCACACAGGGAAGAGGCTTTTAAGCTGTTATTTGCAGGTAACACACGTTTTAACCACTATTGCAGTGTGAGTTGTCAAATAAGCTGCATTCTTCAATGTCCCACCGAGATCAACACATTTAAGTCATAACAGCACTCTGGAGTGGATCTTCTTTCGTTTCAATGTGATTCCAGTGTCTGTGAACACAAAATGGCGTCTAAACATCAAATAAGTGCAAAACAATGCTTTTACAAGTTTAATGTGGGCAAAAAGCCGGAAACAGCTGTTTCACACAGGAAAGAGGCTTTTAAGCTGTTATTTGCAGGTAACATGCATTTTAACCACTATTGCAGTGTCAGTTGTCAAATAAGCTGCATTCTTCAATGTCGCACTGAGATCAACACATTTAAGTCATAAAAGCACTCTGGAGTGGATCTTCTTTCGTTTCAGTGTGATTCCAGAGTCTTTGAACACAAAATGGCGTTTAAACATCAAATAAGTGCAAAACAATGCTTTTACAAGTTTAATGTGGGGAAAAGGCTGTAATAGCTGTTTCACACAGGGAAGAGGCTTTTAAGCTGTTATTTGCAGGTAACACACGTTTTAACCACTATTGCAGTGTCAGTTGTCAAATAAGCTGCATTCTTCAATGTCCCACCGAGATCAACACATTTAAGTCATAACAGCACTCTGGAGTGGATCTTCTTTCGTTTCAATGTGATTCCAGTGTCTTTGAACACAAAATGGCGTCTAAACATCAAATAAGTGCAAAACAATGCTTTTACAAGTTTAATGTGGGCAAAAAGCCGGAAACAGCTGTTTCACACAGGAAAGAGGCTTTTAAGCTGTTATTTGCAGGTAACATGCATTTTAACCACTATTGCAGTGTCAGTTGTCAAATAAGCTGCATTCTTCAATGTCCCACTGAGATCAACACATTTAAGTCATAACAGCACTCTGGAGTGGATCTTCTTTCGTTTCAATGTGATTCCAGTGTCTGTGAACACAAAATGGCGTCTAAACATCAAATAAGTGCAAAACAATGCTTTTACAAGTTTAATGTGGGCAAAAAGCCGGAAACAGCTGTTTCACACAGGAAAGAGGCTTTTAAGCTGTTATTTGCAGGTAACATGCATTTTAACCACTATTGCAGTGTCAGTTGTCAAATAAGCTGCATTCTTCAATGTCGCACTGAGATCAACACATTTAAGTCATAAAAGCACTCTGGAGTGGATCTTCTTTCGTTTCAGTGTGATTCCAGAGTCTTTGAACACAAAATGGCGTTTAAACATCAAATAAGTGCAAAACAATGCTTTTACAAGTTTAATGTGGGGAAAAGGCTGTAATAGCTGTTTCACACAGGGAAGAGGCTTTTAAGCTGTTATTTGCAGGTAACACACGTTTTAACCACTATTGCAGTGTCAGTTGTCAAATAAGCTGCATTCTTCAATGTCCCACCGAGATCAACACATTTAAGTCATAACAGCACTCTGGAGTGGATCTTCTTTCGTTTCAATGTGATTCCAGTGTCTTTGAACACAAAATGGCGTCTAAACATCAAATAAGTGCAAAACAATGCTTTTACAAGTTTAATGTGGGCAAAAAGCCGGAAACAGCTGTTTCACACAGGAAAGAGGCTTTTAAGCTGTTATTTGCAGGTAACATGCATTTTAACCACTATTGCAGTGTCAGTTGTCAAATAAGCTGCATTCTTCAATGTCCCACTGAGATCAACACATTTAAGTCATAAAAGCACTCTGGAGTGGATCTTCTTTTGTTTCAGTGTGATTCCAGTGTCTTTGAACACAAAATGGCGTCTAAACATCAAATAAGTGCAAAACAATGCTTTTACAAGTTTAATGTGGGGAAAAGGCTGTAATAGCTGTTTCACACAGGGAAGAGGCTTTTAAGCTGTTATTTGCAGGTAACAGACGTTTTAACCACTATTGCAGTGTGAGTTGTCAAATAAGCTGCATTCTTCAATGTCCCACCGAGATCAACACATTTAAGTCATAACAGCACTCTGGAGTGGATCTTCTTTCGTTTCAATGTGATTCCAGTGTCTTTGAACACAAAATGGCGCCTAAACATCAAATAAGTGCAAAACAATGCTTTTACAAGTTTAATGTGGGCAAAAAGCCGGAAACAGCTGTTTCACGCAGGAAAGAGGCTTTTAAGCTGTTATTTGCCGGTAACATGCATTTTAACCACTATTGCAGTGTCAGTTGTCAAATAAGCTGCATTCTTCAATGTCCCACTGAGATCAACACATTTAAGTCATAAAAGCACTCTGGATTGGATCTTCTTTTGTTTCAGTGTGATTCCAGTGTCTTTGAACACAAAATGGCGTCTAAACATCAAATAAGTGCAAAACAATGCTTTTACAAGTTTAATGTGGGGAAAAGGCTGTAATAGCTGTTTCACACAGGGAAGAGGCTTTTAAGCTGTTATTTGCAGGTAACACACGTTTTAACCACTATTGCAGTGTGAGTTGTCAAATAAGCTGCATTCTTCAATGTCCCACCGAGATCAACACATTTAAGTCATAACAGCACTCTGGAGTGGATCTTCTTTCGTTTCAATGTGATTCCAGTGTCTGTGAACACAAAATGGCGTCTAAACATCAAATAAGTGCAAAACAATGCTTTTACAAGTTTAATGTGGGCAAAAAGCCGGAAACAGCTGTTTCACACAGGAAAGAGGCTTTTAAGCTGTTATTTGCAGGTAACATGCATTTTAACCACTATTGCAGTGTCAGTTGTCAAATAAGCTGCATTCTTCAATGTCGCACTGAGATCAACACATTTAAGTCATAAAAGCACTCTGGAGTGGATCTTCTTTCGTTTCAGTGTGATTCCAGAGTCTTTGAACACAAAATGGCGTTTAAACATCAAATAAGTGCAAAACAATGCTTTTACAAGTTTAATGTGGGGAAAAGGCTGTAATAGCTGTTTCACACAGGGAAGAGGCTTTTAAGCTGTTATTTGCAGGTAACACACGTTTTAACCACTATTGCAGTGTCAGTTGTCAAATAAGCTGCATTCTTCAATGTCCCACCGAGATCAACACATTTAAGTCATAACAGCACTCTGGAGTGGATCTTCTTTCGTTTCAATGTGATTCCAGTGTCTTTGAACACAAAATGGCGTCTAAACATCAAATAAGTGCAAAACAATGCTTTTACAAGTTTAATGTGGGCAAAAAGCCGGAAACAGCTGTTTCACACAGGAAAGAGGCTTTTAAGCTGTTATTTGCAGGTAACATGCATTTTAACCACTATTGCAGTGTCAGTTGTCAAATAAGCTGCATTCTTCAATGTCCCACTGAGATCAACACATTTAAGTCATAAAAGCACTCTGGAGTGGATCTTCTTTTGTTTCAGTGTGATTCCAGTGTCTTTGAACACAAAATGGCGTCTAAACATCAAATAAGTGCAAAACAATGCTTTTACAAGTTTAATGTGGGGAAAAGGCTGTAATAGCTGTTTCACACAGGGAAGAGGCTTTTAAGCTGTTATTTGCAGGTAACAGACGTTTTAACCACTATTGCAGTGTGAGTTGTCAAATAAGCTGCATTCTTCAATGTCCCACCGAGATCAACACATTTAAGTCATAACAGCACTCTGGAGTGGATCTTCTTTCGTTTCAATGTGATTCCAGTGTCTTTGAACACAAAATGGCGTCTAAACATCAAATAAGTGCAAAACAATGCTTTTACAAGTTTAATGTGGGCAAAAAGCCGGAAACAGCTGTTTCACACAGGAAAGAGGCTTTTAAGCTGTTATTTGCAGGTAACATGCATTTTAACCACTATTGCAGTGTCAGTTGTCAAATAAGCTGCATTCTTCAATGTCCCACTGAGATCAACACATTTAAGTCATAAAAGCACTCTGGAGTGGATCTTCTTTTGTTTCAGTGTGATTACAGTGTCTTTGAACACAAAATGGCGTCTAAACATCAAATAAGTGCAAAACAATGCTTTTACAAGTTTAATGTGGGGAAAAGGCTGTAATAGCTGTTTCACACAGGGAAGAGGCTTTTAAGCTGTTATTTGCAGGTAACAGACGTTTTAACCACTATTGCAGTGTGAGTTGTCAAATAAGCTGCATTCTTCAATGTCCCACCGAGATCAACACATTTAAGTCATAACAGCACTCTGGAGTGGATCTTCTTTCGTTTCAATGTGATTCCAGTGTCTTTGAACACAAAATGGCGCCTAAACATCAAATAAGTGCAAAACAATGCTTTTACAAGTTTAATGTGGGCAAAAAGCCGGAAACAGCTGTATCACGCAGGAAAGAGGCTTTTAAGCTGTTATTTGCCGGTAACATGCATTTTAACCACTATTGCAGTGTCAGTTGTCAAATAAGCTGCATTCTTCAATGTCCCACTGAGATCAACACATTTAAGTCATAAAAGCACTCTGGATTGGATCTTCTTTTGTTTCAGTGTGATTCCAGTGTCTTTGAACACAAAATGGCGTCTAAACATCAAATAAGTGCAAAACAATGCTTTTACAAGTTTAATGTGGGGAAAAGGCTGTAATAGCTGTTTCACACAGGGAAGAGGCTTTTAAGCTGTTATTTGCAGGTAACACACGTTTTAACCACTATTGCAGTGTGAGTTGTCAAATAAGCTGCATTCTTCAATGTCCCACCGAGATCAACACATTTAAGTCATAACAGCACTCTGGAGTGGATCTTCTTTCGTTTCAATGTGATTCCAGTGTCTGTGAACACAAAATGGCGTCTAAACATCAAATAAGTGCAAAACAATGCTTTTACAAGTTTAATGTGGGCAAAAAGCCGGAAACAGCTGTTTCACACAGGAAAGAGGCTTTTAAGCTGTTATTTGCAGGTAACATGCATTTTAACCACTATTGCAGTGTCAGTTGTCAAATAAGCTGCATTCTTCAATGTCGCACTGAGATCAACACATTTAAGTCATAAAAGCACTCTGGAGTGGATCTTCTTTCGTTTCAGTGTGATTCCAGAGTCTTTGAACACAAAATGGCGTTTAAACATCAAATAAGTGCAAAACAATGCTTTTACAAGTTTAATGTGGGGAAAAGGCTGTAATAGCTGTTTCACACAGGGAAGAGGCTTTTAAGCTGTTATTTGCAGGTAACACACGTTTTAACCACTATTGCAGTGTCAGTTGTCAAATAAGCTGCATTCTTCAATGTCCCACCGAGATCAACACATTTAAGTCATAACAGCACTCTGGAGTGGATCTTCTTTCGTTTCAATGTGATTCCAGTGTCTTTGAACACAAAATGGCGTCTAAACATCAAATAAGTGCAAAACAATGCTTTTACAAGTTTAATGTGGGCAAAAAGCCGGAAACAGCTGTTTCACACAGGAAAGAGGCTTTTAAGCTGTTATTTGCAGGTAACATGCATTTTAACCACTATTGCAGTGTCAGTTGTCAAATAAGCTGCATTCTTCAATGTCGCACTGAGATCAACACATTTAAGTCATAAAAGCACTCTGGAGTGGATCTTCTTTCGTTTCAGTGTGATTCCAGAGTCTTTGAACACAAAATGGCGTTTAAACATCAAATAAGTGCAAAACAATGCTTTTACAAGTTTAATGTGGGGAAAAGGCTGTAATAGCTGTTTCACACAGGGAAGAGGCTTTTAAGCTGTTATTTGCAGGTAACACACGTTTTAACCACTATTGCAGTGTCAGTTGTCAAATAAGCTGCATTCTTCAATGTCCCACCGAGATCAACACATTTAAGTCATAACAGCACTCTGGAGTGGATCTTCTTTCGTTTCAATGTGATTCCAGTGTCTTTGAACACAAAATGGCGTCTAAACATCAAATAAGTGCAAAACAATGCTTTTACAAGTTTAATGTGGGCAAAAAGCCGGAAACAGCTGTTTCACACAGGAAAGAGGCTTTTAAGCTGTTATTTGCAGGTAACATGCATTTTAACCACTATTGCAGTGTCAGTTGTCAAATAAGCTGCATTCTTCAATGTCCCACTGAGATCAACACATTTAAGTCATAAAAGCACTCTGGAGTGGATCTTCTTTTGTTTCAGTGTGATTCCAGTGTCTTTGAACACAAAATGGCGTCTAAACATCAAATAAGTGCAAAACAATGCTTTTACAAGTTTAATGTGGGCAAAAAGCCGGAAACAGCTGTTTCACACAGGAAAGAGGCTTTTAAGCTGTTATTTGCAGGTAACATGCATTTTAACCACTATTGCAGTGTCAGTTGTCAAATACGCTGCATTCTTCAATGTCGCACTGAGATCAACACATTAAAGTCATAAAAGCACTCTGGAGTGGATCTTCTTTTGTTTCAGTGTGATTCCAGTGTCTTTGAACACAAAATGGCGTCTAAACATCAAATAAGTGCAAAACAATGCTTTTACAAGTTTAATGTGGGGAAAAGGCTGTAATAGCTGTTTCACACAGGGAAGAGGCTTTTAAGCTGTTATTTGCAGGTAACACACGTTTTAACCACTATTGCAGTGTGAGTTGTCAAATAAGCTGCATTCTTCAATGTCCCACTGAGATCAACACATTTAAGTCATAACAGCACTCTGGAGTGGATCTTCTTTCGTTTCAATGTGATTCCAGTGTCTGTGAACACAAAATGGCGTCTAAACATCAAATAAGTGCAAAACAATGCTTTTACAAGTTTAATGTGGGCAAAAAGCCGGAAACAGCTGTTTCACACAGGAAAGAGGCTTTTAAGCTGTTATTTGCAGGTAACATGCATTTTAACCACTATTGCAGTGTCAGTTGTCAAATAAGCTGCATTCTTCAATGTCGCACTGAGATCAACACATTTAAGTCATAAAAGCACTCTGGAGTGGATCTTCTTTCGTTTCAGTGTGATTCCAGTGTCTTTGAACACAAAATGGCGTTTAAACATCAAATAAGTGCAAAACAATGCTTTTACAAGTTTAATGTGGGGAAAAGGCTGTAATAGCTGTTTCACACAGGGAAGAGGCTTTTAAGCTGTTATTTGCAGGTAACACACGTTTTAACCACTATTGTAGTGTCAGTTGTCAAATAAGCTGCATTCTTCAATGTCCCACCGAGATCAACACATTTAAGTCATAACAGCACTCTGGAGTGGATCTTCTTTCGTTTCAATGTGATTCCAGTGTCTTTGAACACAAAATGGCGTCTAAACATCAAATAAGTGCAAAACAATGCTTTTACAAGTTTAATGTGGGGAAAAGGCTGTAATAGCTGTTTCACACAGGGAAGAGGCTTTTAAGCTGTTATTTGCAGGTAACACACGTTTTAACCACTATTGTAGTGTCAGTTGTCAAATAAGCTGCATTCTTCAATGTCCCACCGAGATCAACACATTTAAGTCATAACAGCACTCTGGAGTGGATCTTCTTTCGTTTCAATGTGATTCCAGTGTCTTTGAACACAAAATGGCGTCTAAACATCAAATAAGTGCAAAACAATGCTTTTACAAGTTTAATGTGGGCAAAAAGCCGGAAACAGCTGTTTCACACAGGAAAGAGGCTTTTAAGCTGTTATTTGCAGGTAACATGCATTTTAACCACTATTGCAGTGTCAGTTGTCAAATAAGCTGCATTCTTCAATGTCGCACTGAGATCAACACATTAAAGTCATAAAAGCACTCTGGAGTGGATCTTCTTTTGTTTCAGTGTGATTCCAGTGTCTTTGAACACAAAATGGCGTCTAAACATCAAATAAGTGCAAAACAATGCTTTTACAAGTTTAATGTGAGGAAAAGGCTGTAATAGCTGTTTCACACAGGGAAGAGGCTTTTAAGCTGTTATTTGCAGGTAACACACGTTTTAACCACTATTGCAGTGTCAGTTGTCAAATAAGCTGCATTCTTCAATGTCCCACTGAGATCAACACATTTAAGTCATAAAAGCACTCTGGAGTGGATCTTCTTTTGTTTCAGTGTGATTCCAGTGTCTTTGAACACAAAATGGCGTCTAAACATCAAATAAGTGCAAAACAATGCTTTTACAAGTTTAATGTGGGGAAAAGGCTGTAATAGCTGTTTCACACAGGGAAGAGGCTTTTAAGCTGTTATTTGCAGGTAACAGACGTTTTAACCACTATTGCAGTGTGAGTTGTCAAATAAGCTGCATTCTTCAATGTCCCACCGAGATCAACACATTTAAGTCATAACAGCACTCTGGAGTGGATCTTCTTTCGTTTCAATGTGATTCCAGTGTCTTTGAACACAAAATGGCGCCTAAACATCAAATAAGTGCAAAACAATGCTTTTACAAGTTTAATGTGGGCAAAAAGCCGGAAACAGCTGTATCACGCAGGAAAGAGGCTTTTAAGCTGTTATTTGCCGGTAACATGCATTTTAACCACTATTGCAGTGTCAGTTGTCAAATAAGCTGCATTCTTCAATGTCCCACTGAGATCAACACATTTAAGTCATAAAAGCACTCTGGATTGGATCTTCTTTTGTTTCAGTGTGATTCCAGTGTCTTTGAACACAAAATGGCGTCTAAACATCAAATAAGTGCAAAACAATGCTTTTACAAGTTTAATGTGGGGAAAAGGCTGTAATAGCTGTTTCACACAGGGAAGAGGCTTTTAAGCTGTTATTTGCAGGTAACACACGTTTTAACCACTATTGCAGTGTGAGTTGTCAAATAAGCTGCATTCTTCAATGTCCCACCGAGATCAACACATTTAAGTCATAACAGCACTCTGGAGTGGATCTTCTTTCGTTTCAATGTGATTCCAGTGTCTGTGAACACAAAATGGCGTCTAAACATCAAATAAGTGCAAAACAATGCTTTTACAAGTTTAATGTGGGCAAAAAGCCGGAAACAGCTGTTTCACACAGGAAAGAGGCTTTTAAGCTGTTATTTGCAGGTAACATGCATTTTAACCACTATTGCAGTGTCAGTTGTCAAATAAGCTGCATTCTTCAATGTCGCACTGAGATCAACACATTTAAGTCATAAAAGCACTCTGGAGTGGATCTTCTTTCGTTTCAGTGTGATTCCAGAGTCTTTGAACACAAAATGGCGTTTAAACATCAAATAAGTGCAAAACAATGCTTTTACAAGTTTAATGTGGGGAAAAGGCTGTAATAGCTGTTTCACACAGGGAAGAGGCTTTTAAGCTGTTATTTGCAGGTAACACACGTTTTAACCACTATTGCAGTGTCAGTTGTCAAATAAGCTGCATTCTTCAATGTCCCACCGAGATCAACACATTTAAGTCATAACAGCACTCTGGAGTGGATCTTCTTTCGTTTCAATGTGATTCCAGTGTCTTTGAACACAAAATGGCGTCTAAACATCAAATAAGTGCAAAACAATGCTTTTACAAGTTTAATGTGGGCAAAAAGCCGGAAACAGCTGTTTCACACAGGAAAGAGGCTTTTAAGCTGTTATTTGCAGGTAACATGCATTTTAACCACTATTGCAGTGTCAGTTGTCAAATAAGCTGCATTCTTCAATGTCCCACTGAGATCAACACATTTAAGTCATAAAAGCACTCTGGAGTGGATCTTCTTTTGTTTCAGTGTGATTCCAGTGTCTTTGAACACAAAATGGCGTCTAAACATCAAATAAGTGCAAAACAATGCTTTTACAAGTTTAATGTGGGCAAAAAGCCGGAAACAGCTGTTTCACACAGGAAAGAGGCTTTTAAGCTGTTATTTGCAGGTAACATGCATTTTAACCACTATTGCAGTGTCAGTTGTCAAATACGCTGCATTCTTCAATGTCGCACTGAGATCAACACATTAAAGTCATAAAAGCACTCTGGAGTGGATCTTCTTTTGTTTCAGTGTGATTCCAGTGTCTTTGAACACAAAATGGCGTCTAAACATCAAATAAGTGCAAAACAATGCTTTTACAAGTTTAATGTGGGGAAAAGGCTGTAATAGCTGTTTCACACAGGGAAGAGGCTTTTAAGCTGTTATTTGCAGGTAACACACGTTTTAACCACTATTGCAGTGTGAGTTGTCAAATAAGCTGCATTCTTCAATGTCCCACTGAGATCAACACATTTAAGTCATAACAGCACTCTGGAGTGGATCTTCTTTCGTTTCAATGTGATTCCAGTGTCTGTGAACACAAAATGGCGTCTAAACATCAAATAAGTGCAAAACAATGCTTTTGCAAGTTTAATGTGGGCAAAAAGCCGGAAACAGCTGTTTCACACAGGAAAGAGGCTTTTAAGCTGTTATTTGCAGGTAACATGCATTTTAACCACTATTGCAGTGTCAGTTGTCAAATAAGCTGCATTCTTCAATGTCGCACTGAGATCAACACATTTAAGTCATAAAAGCACTCTGGAGTGGATCTTCTTTCGTTTCAGTGTGATTCCAGTGTCTTTGAACACAAAATGGCGTTTAAACATCAAATAAGTGCAAAACAATGCTTTTACAAGTTTAATGTGGGGAAAAGGCTGTAATAGCTGTTTCACACAGGGAAGAGGCTTTTAAGCTGTTATTTGCAGGTAACACACGTTTTAACCACTATTGTAGTGTCAGTTGTCAAATAAGCTGCATTCTTCAATGTCCCACCGAGATCAACACATTTAAGTCATAACAGCACTCTGGAGTGGATCTTCTTTCGTTTCAATGTGATTCCAGTGTCTTTGAACACAAAATGGCGTCTAAACATCAAATAAGTGCAAAACAATGCTTTTACAAGTTTAATGTGGGGAAAAGGCTGTAATAGCTGTTTCACACAGGGAAGAGGCTTTTAAGCTGTTATTTGCAGGTAACACACGTTTTAACCACTATTGTAGTGTCAGTTGTCAAATAAGCTGCATTCTTCAATGTCCCACCGAGATCAACACATTTAAGTCATAACAGCACTCTGGAGTGGATCTTCTTTCGTTTCAATGTGATTCCAGTGTCTTTGAACACAAAATGGCGTCTAAACATCAAATAAGTGCAAAACAATGCTTTTACAAGTTTAATGTGGGCAAAAAGCCGGAAACAGCTGTTTCACACAGGAAAGAGGCTTTTAAGCTGTTATTTGCAGGTAACATGCATTTTAACCACTATTGCAGTGTCAGTTGTCAAATAAGCTGCATTCTTCAATGTCGCACTGAGATCAACACATTAAAGTCATAAAAGCACTCTGGAGTGGATCTTCTTTTGTTTCAGTGTGATTCCAGTGTCTTTGAACACAAAATGGCGTCTAAACATCAAATAAGTGCAAAACAATGCTTTTACAAGTTTAATGTGAGGAAAAGGCTGTAATAGCTGTTTCACACAGGGAAGAGGCTTTTAAGCTGTTATTTGCAGGTAACACACGTTTTAACCACTATTGCAGTGTCAGTTGTCAAATAAGCTGCATTCTTCAATGTCCCACTGAGATCAACACATTTAAGTCATAAAAGCACTCTGGAGTGGATCTTCTTTTGTTTCAGTGTGATTCCAGTGTCTTTGAACACAAAATGGCGTCTAAACATCAAATAAGTGCAAAACAATGCTTTTACAAGTTTAATGTGGGGAAAAGGCTGTAATAGCTGTTTCACACAGGGAAGAGGCTTTTAAGCTGTTATTTGCAGGTAACACACGTTTTAACCACTATTGCAGTGTCAGTTGTCAAATAAGCTGCATTCTTCAATGTCCCACCGAGATCAACACATTTAAGTCATAACAGCACTCTGGAGTGGATCTTCTTTCGTTTCAATGTGATTCCAGTGTCTTTGAACACAAAATGGCGTCTAAACATCAAATAAGTGCAAAACAATGCTTTTACAAGTTTAATGTGGGCAAAAAGCCGGAAACAGCTGTTTCACACAGGAAAGAGGCTTTTAAGCTGTTATTTGCAGGTAACATGCATTTTAACCACTATTGCAGTGTCAGTTGTCAAATAAGCTGCATTCTTCAATGTCGCACTGAGATCAACACATTTAAGTCATAAAAGCACTCTGGAGTGGATCTTCTTTTGTTTCAGTGTGATTCCAGTGTCTTTGAACACAAAATGGCGTCTAAACATCAAATAAGTGCAAAACAATGCTTTTACAAGTTTAATGTGGGGAAAAGGCTGTAATAGCTGTTTCACACAGGGAAGAGGCTTTTAAGCTGTTATTTGCAGGTAACACACGTTTTAACCACTATTGCAGTGTCAGTTGTCAAATAAGCTGCATTCTTCAATGTCCCACCGAGATCAACACATTTAAGTCATAACAGCACTCTGGAGTGGATCTTCTTTCGTTTCAATGTGATTCCAGTGTCTTTGAACACAAAATGGCGTCTAAACATCAAATAAGTGCAAAACAATGCTTTTACAAGTTTAATGTGGGGAAAAGGCTGTAATAGCTGTTTCACACAGGGAAGAGGCTTTTAAGCTGTTATTTGCAGGTAACACACGTTTTAACCACTATTGCAGTGTGAGTTGTCAAATAAGCTGCATTCTTCAATGTCCCACCGAGATCAACACATTTAAGTCATAACAGCACTCTGGAGTGGATCTTCTTTCGTTTCAATGTGATTCCAGTGTCTTTGAACACAAAATGGCGTCTAAACATCAAATAAGTGCAAAACAATGCTTTTACAAGTTTAATGTGGGGAAAAGGCTGTAATAGCTGTTTCACACAGGGAAGAGGCTTTTAAGCTGTTATTTGCAGGTAACACACGTTTTAACCACTATTGCAGTGTCAGTTGTCAAATAAGCTGCATTCTTCAATGTCCCACCGAGATCAACACATTTAAGTCATAACAGCACTCTGGAGTGGATCTTCTTTCGTTTCAATGTGATTCCAGTGTCTTTGAACACAAAATGGCGTCTAAACATCAAATAAGTGCAAAACAATGCTTTTACAAGTTTAATGTGGGGAAAAGGCTGTAATAGCTGTTTCACACAGGGAAGAGGCTTTTAAGCTGTTATTTGCAGGTAACACACGTTTTAACCACTATTGTAGTGTCAGTTGTCAAATAAGCTGCATTCTTCAATGTCCCACCGAGATCAACACATTTAAGTCATAACAGCACTCTGGAGTGGATCTTCTTTCGTTTCAATGTGATTCCAGTGTCTTTGAACACAAAATGGCGTCTAAACATCAAATAAGTGCAAAACAATGCTTTTACAAGTTTAATGTGGGCAAAAAGCCGGAAACAGCTGTTTCACACAGGAAAGAGGCTTTTAAGCTGTTATTTGCAGGTAACATGCATTTTAACCACTATTGCAGTGTCAGTTGTCAAATAAGCTGCATTCTTCAATGTCGCACTGAGATTAACACATTAAAGTCATAAAAGCACTCTGGAGTGGATCTTCTTTTGTTTCAGTGTGATTCCAGTGTCTTTGAACACAAAATGGCGTCTAAACATCAAATAAGTGCAAAACAATGCTTTTACAAGTTTAATGTGAGGAAAAGGCTGTAATAGCTGTTTCACACAGGGAAGAGGCTTTTAAGCTGTTATTTGCAGGTAACACACGTTTTAACCACTATTGCAGTGTCAGTTGTCAAATAAGCTGCATTCTTCAATGTCCCACTGAGATCAACACATTTAAGTCATAAAAGCACTCTGGAGTGGATCTTCTTTTGTTTCAGTGTGATTCCAGTGTCTTTGAACACAAAATGGCGTCTAAACATCAAATAAGTGCAAAACAATGCTTTTACAAGTTTAATGTGGGGAAAAGGCTGTAATAGCTGTTTCACACAGGGAAGAGGCTTTTAAGCTGTTATTTGCAGGTAACACACGTTTTAACCACTATTGCAGTGTCAGTTGTCAAATAAGCTGCATTCTTCAATGTCCCACCAAGATCAACACATTTAAGTCATAACAGCACTCTGGAGTGGATCTTCTTTCGTTTCAATGTGATTCCAGTGTCTTTGAACACAAAATGGCGTCTAAACATCAAATAAGTGCAAAACAATGCTTTTACAAGTTTAATGTGGGCAAAAAGCCGGAAACAGCTGTTTCACACAGGAAAGAGGCTTTTAAGCTGTTATTTGCAGGTAACATGCATTTTAACCACTATTGCAGTGTCAGTTGTCAAATAAGCTGCATTCTTCAATGTCGCACTGAGATCAACACATTAAAGTCATAAAAGCACTCTGGAGTGGATCTTCTTTTGTTTCAGTGTGATTCCAGTGTCTTTGAACACAAAATGGCGTCTAAACATCAAATAAGTGCAAAACAATGCTTTTACAAGTTTAATGTGAGGAAAAGGCTGTAATAGCTGTTTCACACAGGGAAGAGGCTTTTAAGCTGTTATTTGCAGGTAACACACGTTTTAACCACTATTGCAGTGTCAGTTGTCAAATAAGCTGCATTCTTCAATGTCCCACTGAGATCAACACATTTAAGTCATAAAAGCACTCTGGAGTGGATCTTCTTTTGTTTCAGTGTGATTCCAGTGTCTTTGAACACAAAATGGCGTCTAAACATCAAATAAGTGCAAAACAATGCTTTTACAAGTTTAATGTGGGGAAAAGGCTGTAATAGCTGTTTCACACAGGGAAGAGGCTTTTAAGCTGTTATTTGCAGGTAACACACGTTTTAACCACTATTGCAGTGTCAGTTGTCAAATAAGCTGCATTCTTCAATGTCCCACCGAGATCAACACATTTAAGTCATAACAGCACTCTGGAGTGGATCTTCTTTCGTTTCAATGTGATTCCAGTGTCTTTGAACACAAAATGGCGTCTAAACATCAAATAAGTGCAAAACAATGCTTTTACAAGTTTAATGTGGGGAAAAGGCTGTAATAGCTGTTTCACACAGGGAAGAGGCTTTTAAGCTGTTATTTGCAGGTAACACACGTTTTAACCACTATTGCAGTGTCAGTTGTCAAATAAGCTGCATTCTTCAATGTCCCACCGAGATCAACACATTTAAGTCATAACAGCACTCTGGAGTGGATCTTCTTTCGTTTCAATGTGATTCCAGTGTCTTTGAACACAAAATGGCGTCTAAACATCAAATAAGTGCAAAACAATGCTTTTACAAGTTTAATGTGGGCAAAAAGCCGGAAACAGCTGTTTCACACAGGAAAGAGGCTTTTAAGCTGTTATTTGCAGGTAACACACGTTTTAACCACTATTGCAGTGTCAGTTGTCAAATAAGCTGCATTCTTCAATGTCCCACCGAGATCAACACATTTAAGTCATAACAGCACTCTGGAGTGGATCTTCTTTCGTTTCAATGTGATTCCAGTGTCTTTGAACACAAAATGGCGTCTAAACATCAAATAAGTGCAAAACAATGCTTTTACAAGTTTAATGTGGGCAAAAAGCCGGAAACAGCTTTTTCACGCAGGAAAGAGGCTTTTAAGCTGTTATTTGCAGGTAACACACGTTTTAACCACTATTGCAGTGTCAGTTGTCAAATAAGCTGCATTCTTCAATGTCCCACCGAGATCAACACATTTAAGTCATAACAGCACTCTGGAGTGGATCTTCTTTCGTTTCAATGTGATTCCACTGTCTTTGAACACAAAATGGCGTCTAAACATCAAATAAGTGCAAAACAATGCTTTTACAAGTTTAATGTGGGGAAAAGGCTGTAATAGCTGTTTCACACAGGGAAGAGGCTTTTAAGCTGTTATTTGCAGGTAACACACGTTTTAACCACTATTGCAGTGTCAGTTGTCAAATAAGCTGCATTCTTCAATGTCCCACCGAGATCAACACATTTAAGTCATAACAGCACTCTGGAGTGGATCTTCTTTCGTTTCAATGTGATTCCAGTGTCTTTGAACACAAAATGGCGTCTAAACATCAAATAAGTGCAAAACAATGCTTTTACAAGTTTAATGTGGGGAAAAGGCTGTAATAGCTGTTTCACACAGGGAAGAGGCTTTTAAGCTGTTATTTGCAGGTAACACACGTTTTAACCACTATTGCAGTGTGAGTTGTCAAATAAGCTGCATTCTTCAATGTCCCACCGAGATCAACACATTTAAGTCATAACAGCACTCTGGAGTGGATCTTCTTTCGTTTCAATGTGATTCCAGTGTCTTTGAACACAAAATGGCGTCTAAACATCAAATAAGTGCAAAACAATGCTTTTACAAGTTTAATGTGGGCAAAAAGCCGGAAACAGCTGTTTCACGCAGGAAAGAGGCTTTTAAGCTGTTATTTGCCGGTAACATGCATTTTAACCACTATTGCAGTGTCAGTTGTCAAATAAGCTGCATTCTTCAATGTCCCACTGAGATCAACACATTTAAGTCATAAAAGCACTCTGGATTGGATCTTCTTTTGTTTCAGTGTGATTCCAGTGTCTTTGAACACAAAATGGCGTCTAAACATCAAATAAGTGCAAAACAATGCTTTTACAAGTTTAATGTGGGGAAAAGGCTGTAATAGCTGTTTCACACAGGGAAGAGGCTTTTAAGCTGTTATTTGCAGGTAACACACGTTTTAACCACTATTGCAGTATGAGTTGTCAAATAAGCTGCATTCTTCAATGTCCCACCGAGATCAACACATTTAAGTCATAACAGCACTCTGGAGTGGATCTTCTTTCGTTTCAATGTGATTCCAGTGTCTGTGAACACAAAATGGCGTCTAAACATCAAATAAGTGCAAAACAATGCTTTTACAAGTTTAATGTGGGCAAAAAGCCGGAAACAGCTGTTTCACACAGGAAAGAGGCTTTTAAGCTGTTATTTGCAGGTAACATGCATTTTAACCACTATTGCAGTGTCAGTTGTCAAATAAGCTGCATTCTTCAATGTCGCACTGAGATCAACACATTTAAGTCATAAAAGCACTCTGGAGTGGATCTTCTTTCGTTTCAGTGTGATTCCAGAGTCTTTGAACACAAAATGGCGTTTAAACATCAAATAAGTGCAAAACAATGCTTTTACAAGTTTAATGTGGGGAAAAGGCTGTAAAAGCTGTTTCACACAGGGAAGAGGCTTTTAAGCTGTTATTTGCAGGTAACACACGTTTTAACCACTATTGCAGTGTCAGTTGTCAAATAAGCTGCATTCTTCAATGTCCCACCGAGATCAACACATTTAAGTCATAACAGCACTCTGGAGTGGATCTTCTTTCGTTTCAATGTGATTCCAGTGTCTTTGAACACAAAATGGCGTCTAAACATCAAATAAGTGCAAAACAATGCTTTTACAAGTTTAATGTGGGGAAAAGGCTGTAATAGCTGTTTCACACAGGGAAGAGGCTTTTAAGCTGTTATTTGCAGGTAACACACGTTTTAACCACTATTGCAGTGTGAGTTGTCAAATAAGCTGCATTCTTCAATGTCCCACCGAGATCAACACATTTAAGTCATAACAGCACTCTGGAGTGGATCTTCTTTCGTTTCAATGTGATTCCAGTGTCTTTGAACACAAAATGGCGTCTAAACATCAAATAAGTGCAAAACAATGCTTTTACAAGTTTAATGTGGGGAAAAGGCTGTAATAGCTGTTTCACACAGGGAAGAGGCTTTTAAGCTGTTATTTGCAGGTAACACACGTTTTAACCACTATTGCAGTGTCAGTTGTCAAATAAGCTGCATTCTTCAATGTCCCACTGAGATCAACACATTTAAGTCATAAAAGCACTCTGGATTGGATCTTCTTTTGTTTCAGTGTGATTCCAGTGTCTTTGAACACAAAATGGCGTCTAAACATCAAATAAGTGCAAAACAATGCTTTTACAAGTTTAATGTGGGGAAAAGGCTGTAATAGCTGTTTCACACAGGGAAGAGGCTTTTAAGCTGTTATTTGCAGGTAACACACGTTTTAACCACTATTGCAGTATGAGTTGTCAAATAAGCTGCATTCTTCAATGTCCCACCGAGATCAACACATTTAAGTCATAACAGCACTCTGGAGTGGATCTTCTTTCGTTTCAATGTGATTCCAGTGTCTGTGAACACAAAATGGCGTCTAAACATCAAATAAGTGCAAAACAATGCTTTTACAAGTTTAATGTGGGCAAAAAGCCGGAAACAGCTGTTTCACACAGGAAAGAGGCTTTTAAGCTGTTATTTGCAGGTAACATGCATTTTAACCACTATTGCAGTGTCAGTTGTCAAATAAGCTGCATTCTTCAATGTCGCACTGAGATCAACACATTTAAGTCATAAAAGCACTCTGGAGTGGATCTTCTTTCGTTTCAGTGTGATTCCAGAGTCTTTGAACACAAAATGGCGTTTAAACATCAAATAAGTGCAAAACAATGCTTTTACAAGTTTAATGTGGGGAAAAGGCTGTAAAAGCTGTTTCACACAGGGAAGAGGCTTTTAAGCTGTTATTTGCAGGTAACACACGTTTTAACCACTATTGCAGTGTCAGTTGTCAAATAAGCTGCATTCTTCAATGTCCCACCGAGATCAACACATTTAAGTCATAACAGCACTCTGGAGTGGATCTTCTTTCGTTTCAATGTGATTCCAGTGTCTTTGAACACAAAATGGCGTCTAAACATCAAATAAGTGCAAAACAATGCTTTTACAAGTTTAATGTGGGGAAAAGGCTGTAATAGCTGTTTCACACAGGGAAGAGGCTTTTAAGCTGTTATTTGCAGGTAACACACGTTTTAACCACTATTGCAGTGTGAGTTGTCAAATAAGCTGCATTCTTCAATGTCCCACCGAGATCAACACATTTAAGTCATAACAGCACTCTGGAGTGGATCTTCTTTCGTTTCAATGTGATTCCAGTGTCTTTGAACACAAAATGGCGTCTAAACATCAAATAAGTGCAAAACAATGCTTTTACAAGTTTAATGTGGGGAAAAGGCTGTAATAGCTGTTTCACACAGGGAAGAGGCTTTTAAGCTGTTATTTGCAGGTAACACACGTTTTAACCACTATTGCAGTGTCAGTTGTCAAATAAGCTGCATTCTTCAATGTCCCACCGAGATCAACACATTTAAGTCATAACAGCACTCTGGAGTGGATCTTCTTTCGTTTCAATGTGATTCCAGTGTCTTTGAACACAAAATGGCGTCTAAACATCAACTAAGTGCAAAACAATGCTTTTACAAGTTTAATGTGGGGAAAAAGCCGGAAACAGCTGTTTCACACAGGAAAGAGGCTTTTAAGCTGTTATTTGCAGGTAACATGCATTTTAACCACTATTGCAGTGTCAGTTGTCAAATAAGCTGCATTCTTCAATGTCGCAATGAGATCAACACATTTAAGTCATAAAAGCACTCTGGAGTGGATCTTCTTTTGTTTCAGTGTGATTCCAGTGTCTTTGAACACAAAATGGCGTCTAAACATCAAATAAGTGCAAAACAATGCTTTTACAAGTTTAATGTGGGCAAAAAGCCGGAAACAGCTTTTTCACGCAGGAAAGAGGCTTTTAAGCTGTTATTTGCAGGTAACACACGTTTTAACCACTATTGCAGTGTCAGTTGTCAAATAAGCTGCATTCTTCAATGTCCCACCGAGATCAACACATTTAAGTCAAAACAGCACTCTGGAGTGGATCTTCTTTCGTTTCAATGTGATTCCACTGTCTTTGAACACAAAATGGCGTCTAAACATCAAATAAGTGCAAAACAATGCTTTTACAAGTTTAATGTGGGGAAAAGGCTGTAATAGCTGTTTCACACAGGGAAGAGGCTTTTAAGCTGTTATTTGCAGGTAACACACGTTTTAACCACTATTGCAGTGTGAGTTGTCAAATAAGCTGCATTCTTCAATGTCCCACCGAGATCAACACATTTAAGTCATAACAGCACTCTGGAGTGGATCTTCTTTCGTTTCAATGTGATTCCAGTGTCTTTGAACACAAAATGGCGTCTAAACATCAAATAAGTGCAAAACAATGCTTTTACAAGTTTAATGTGGGCAAAAAGCCGGAAACAGCTGTTTCACACAGGAAAGAGGCTTTTAAGCTGTTATTTGCAGGTAACATGCATTTTAACCACTATTGCAGTGTCAGTTGTCAAATAAGCTGCATTCTTCAATGTCCCACTGAGATCAACACATTTAAGTCATAAAAGCACTCTGGAGTGGATCTTCTTTTGTTTCAGTGTGATTCCAGTGTCTTTGAACACAAAATGGCGTCTAAACATCAAATAAGTGCAAAACAATGCTTTTACAAGTTTAATGTGGGGAAAAGGCTGTAATAGCTGTTTCACACAGGGAAGAGGCTTTTAAGCTGTTATTTGCAGGTAACACACGTTTTAACCACTATTGCAGTGTCAGTTGTCAAATAAGCTGCATTCTTCAATGTCCCACCGAGATCAACACATTTAAGTCATAACAGCACTCTGGAGTGGATCTTCTTTCGTTTCAATGTGATTCCAGTGTCTTTGAACACAAAATGGCGTCTAAACATCAAATAAGTGCAAAACAATGCTTTTACAAGTTTAATGTGGGGAAAAGGCTGTAATAGCTGTTTCACACAGGGAAGAGGCTTTTAAGCTGTTATTTGCAGGTAACACACGTTTTAACCACTATTGCAGTGTGAGTTGTCAAATAAGCTGCATTCTTCAATGTCCCACCGAGATCAACACATTTAAGTCATAACAGCACTCTGGAGTGGATCTTCTTTCGTTTCAATGTGATTCCAGTGTCTTTGAACACAAAATGGCGTCTAAACATCAAATAAGTGCAAAACAATGCTTTTACAAGTTTAATGTGGGGAAAAGGCTGTAATAGCTGTTTCACACAGGGAAGAGGCTTTTAAGCTGTTATTTGCAGGTAACACACGTTTTAACCACTATTGCAGTGTCAGTTGTCAAATAAGCTGCATTCTTCAATGTCCCACCGAGATCAACACATTTAAGTCATAACAGCACTCTGGAGTGGATCTTCTTTCGTTTCAATGTGATTCCAGTGTCTTTGAACACAAAATGGCGTCTAAACATCAACTAAGTGCAAAACAATGCTTTTACAAGTTTAATGTGGGGAAAAAGCCGGAAACAGCTGTTTCACACAGGAAAGAGGCTTTTAAGCTGTTATTTGCAGGTAACATGCATTTTAACCACTATTGCAGTGTCAGTTGTCAAATAAGCTGCATTCTTCAATGTCGCAATGAGATCAACACATTTAAGTCATAAAAGCACTCTGGAGTGGATCTTCTTTTGTTTCAGTGTGATTCCAGTGTCTTTGAACACAAAATGGCGTCTAAACATCAAATAAGTGCAAAACAATGCTTTTACAAGTTTAATGTGGGCAAAAAGCCGGAAACAGCTTTTTCACGCAGGAAAGAGGCTTTTAAGCTGTTATTTGCAGGTAACACACGTTTTAACCACTATTGCAGTGTCAGTTGTCAAATAAGCTGCATTCTTCAATGTCCCACCGAGATCAACACATTTAAGTCAAAACAGCACTCTGGAGTGGATCTTCTTTCGTTTCAATGTGATTCCACTGTCTTTGAACACAAAATGGCGTCTAAACATCAAATAAGTGCAAAACAATGCTTTTACAAGTTTAATGTGGGGAAAAGGCTGTAATAGCTGTTTCACACAGGGAAGAGGCTTTTAAGCTGTTATTTGCAGGTAACACACGTTTTAACCACTATTGCAGTGTGAGTTGTCAAATAAGCTGCATTCTTCAATGTCCCACCGAGATCAACACATTTAAGTCATAACAGCACTCTGGAGTGGATCTTCTTTCGTTTCAATGTGATTCCAGTGTCTTTGAACACAAAATGGCGTCTAAACATCAAATAAGTGCAAAACAATGCTTTTACAAGTTTAATGTGGGCAAAAAGCCGGAAACAGCTGTTTCACACAGGAAAGAGGCTTTTAAGCTGTTATTTGCAGGTAACATGCATTTTAACCACTATTGCAGTGTCAGTTGTCAAATAAGCTGCATTCTTCAATGTCCCACTGAGATCAACACATTTAAGTCATAAAAGCACTCTGGAGTGGATCTTCTTTTGTTTCAGTGTGATTCCAGTGTCTTTGAACACAAAATGGCGTCTAAACATCAAATAAGTGCAAAACAATGCTTTTACAAGTTTAATGTGGGGAAAAGGCTGTAATAGCTGTTTCACACAGGGAAGAGGCTTTTAAGCTGTTATTTGCAGGTAACACACGTTTTAACCACTATTGCAGTGTCAGTTGTCAAATAAGCTGCATTCTTCAATGTCCCACCGAGATCAACACATTTAAGTCATAACAGCACTCTGGAGTGGATCTTCTTTCGTTTCAATGTGATTCCAGTGTCTTTGAACACAAAATGGCGTCTAAACATCAAATAAGTGCAAAACAATGCTTTTACAAGTTTAATGTGGGGAAAAGGCTGTAATAGCTGTTTCACACAGGGAAGAGGCTTTTAAGCTGTTATTTGCAGGTAACACACGTTTTAACCACTATTGCAGTGTGAGTTGTCAAATAAGCTGCATTCTTCAATGTCCCACCGAGATCAACACATTTAAGTCATAACAGCACTCTGGAGTGGATCTTCTTTCGTTTCAATGTGATTCCAGTGTCTTTGAACACAAAATGGCGTCTAAACATCAAATAAGTGCAAAACAATGCTTTTACAAGTTTAATGTGGGGAAAAGGCTGTAATAGCTGTTTCACACAGGGAAGAGGCTTTTAAGCTGTTATTTGCAGGTAACACACGTTTTAACCACTATTGCAGTGTCAGTTGTCAAATAAGCTGCATTCTTCAATGTCCCACCGAGATTAACACATTTAAGTCATAACAGCACTCTGGAGTGGATCTTCTTTCGTTTCAATGTGATTCCAGTGTCTTTGAACACAAAATGGCGTCTAAACATCAAATAAGTGCAAAACAATGCTTTTACAAGTTTAATGTGGGCAAAAAGCCGGAAACAGCTGTTTCACACAGGAAAGAGGCTTTTAAGCTGTTATTTGCAGGTAACATGCATTTTAACCACTATTGCAGTGTCAGTTGTCAAATAAGCTGCATTCTTCAATGTCCCACTGAGATCAACACATTTAAGTCATAAAAGCACTCTGGAGTGGATCTTCTTTTGTTTCAGTGTGATTCCAGTGTCTTTGAACACAAAATGGCGTCTAAACATCAAATAAGTGCAAAACAATGCTTTTACAAGTTTAATGTGGGGAAAAGGCTGTAATAGCTGTTTCACACAGGGAAGAGGCTTTTAAGCTGTTATTTGCAGGTAACACACGTTTTAACCACTATTGCAGTGTCAGTTGTCAAATAAGCTGCATTCTTCAATGTCCCACCGAGATCAACACATTTAAGTCATAACAGCACTCTGGAGTGGATCTTCTTTCGTTTCAATGTGATTCCAGTGTCTTTGAACACAAAATGGCGTCTAAACATCAAATAAGTGCAAAACAATGCTTTTACAAGTTTAATGTGGGGAAAAGGCTGTAATAGCTGTTTCACACAGGGAAGAGGCTTTTAAGCTGTTATTTGCAGGTAACACACGTTTTAACCACTATTGCAGTGTGAGTTGTCAAATAAGCTGCATTCTTCAATGTCCCACCGAGATCAACACATTTAAGTCATAACAGCACTCTGGAGTGGATCTTCTTTCGTTTCAATGTGATTCCAGTGTCTTTGAACACAAAATGGCGTCTAAACATCAAATAAGTGCAAAACAATGCTTTTACAAGTTTAATGTGGGGAAAAGGCTGTAATAGCTGTTTCACACAGGGAAGAGGCTTTTAAGCTGTTATTTGCAGGTAACACACGTTTTAACCACTATTGCAGTGTCAGTTGTCAAATAAGCTGCATTCTTCAATGTCCCACCGAGATTAACACATTTAAGTCATAACAGCACTCTGGAGTGGATCTTCTTTCGTTTCAATGTGATTCCAGTGTCTTTGAACACAAAATGGCGTCTAAACATCAAATAAGTGCAAAACAATGCTTTTACAAGTTTAATGTGGGGAAAAGGCTGTAATAGCTGTTTCACACAGGGAAGAGGCTTTTAAGCTGTTATTTGCAGGTAACACACGTTTTAACCACTATTGCAGTGTGAGTTGTCAAATAAGCTGCATTCTTCAATGTCCCACCGAGATCAACACATTTAAGTCATAACAGCACTCTGGAGTGGATCTTCTTTCGTTTCAATGTGATTCCAGTGTCTTTGAACACAAAATGGCGTCTAAACATCAAATAAGTGCAAAACAATGCTTTTACAAGTTTAATGTGGGCAAAAAGCCGGAAACAGCTTTTTCACGCAGGAAAGAGGCTTTTAAGCTGTTATTTGCAGGTAACACACGTTTTAACCACTATTGCAGTGTGAGTTGTCAAATAAGCTGCATTCTTCAATGTCCCACCGAGATCAACACATTTAAGTCATAACAGCACTCTGGAGTGGATCTTCTTTCGTTTCAATGTGATTCCAGTGTCTTTGAACACAAAATGGCGTCTAAACATCAAATAAGTGCAAAACAATGCTTTTACAAGTTTAATGTGGGCAAAAAGCCGGAAACAGCTGTTTCACGCAGGAAAGAGGCTTTTAAGCTGTTATTTGCAGGTTACATGCATTTTAACCACTATTGCAGTGTCAGTTGTCAAATAAGCTGCATTCTTCAATGTCCCACTGAGATCAACACATTTAAGTCATAAAAGCACTCTGGAGTGGATCTTCTTTTGTTTCAGTGTGATTCCAGTGTCTTTGAACACAAAATGGCGTCTAAACATCAAATAAGTGCAAAACAATGCTTTTACAAGTTTAATGTGGGGAAAAGGCTGTAATAGCTGTTTCACACAGGGAAGAGGCTTTTAAGCTGTTATTTGCAGGTAACACACGTTTTAACCACTATTGCAGTGTCAGTTGTCAAATAAGCTGCATTCTTCAATGTCCCACCGAGATCAACACATTTAAGTCATAACAGCACTCTGGAGTGGATCTTCTTTCGTTTCAATGTGATTCCAGTGTCTTTGAACACAAAATGGCGTCTAAACATCAAATAAGTGCAAAACAATGCTTTTACAAGTTTAATGTGGGGAAAAGGCTGTAATAGCTGTTTCACACAGGGAAGAGGCTTTTAAGCTGTTATTTGCAGGTAACACACGTTTTAACCACTATTGCAGTGTGAGTTGTCAAATAAGCTGCATTCTTCAATGTCCCACCGAGATCAACACATTTAAGTCATAACAGCACTCTGGAGTGGATCTTCTTTCGTTTCAATGTGATTCCAGTGTCTTTGAACACAAAATGGCGTCTAAACATCAAATAAGTGCAAAACAATGCTTTTACAAGTTTAATGTGGGGAAAAGGCTGTAATAGCTGTTTCACACAGGGAAGAGGCTTTTAAGCTGTTATTTGCAGGTAACACACGTTTTAACCACTATTGCAGTGTCAGTTGTCAAATAAGCTGCATTCTTCCATGTCCCACCGAGATTAACACATTTAAGTCATAACAGCACTCTGGAGTGGATCTTCTTTCGTTTCAATGTGATTCCAGTGTCTTTGAACACAAAATGGCGTCTAAACATCAAATAAGTGCAAAACAATGCTTTTACAAGTTTAATGTGGGGAAAAGGCTGTAATAGCTGTTTCACACAGGGAAGAGGCTTTTAAGCTGTTATTTGCAGGTAACACACGTTTTAACCACTATTGCAGTGTGAGTTGTCAAATAAGCTGCATTCTTCAATGTCCCACCGAGATCAACACATTTAAGTCATAACAGCACTCTGGAGTGGATCTTCTTTCGTTTCAATGTGATTCCAGTGTCTTTGAACACAAAATGGCGTCTAAACATCAAATAAGTGCAAAACAATGCTTTTACAAGTTTAATGTGGGCAAAAAGCCGGAAACAGCTGTTTCACGCAGGAAAGAGGCTTTTAAGCTGTTATTTGCAGGTAACATGCATTTTAACCACTATTGCAGTGTCAGTTGTCAAATAAGCTGCATTCTTCAATGTCCCACTGAGATCAACACATTTAAGTCATAAAAGCACTCTGGAGTGGATCTTCTTTTGTTTCAGTGTGATTCCAGTGTCTTTGAACACAAAATGGCGTCTAAACATCAAATAAGTGCAAAACAATGCTTTTACAAGTTTAATGTGGGGAAAAGGCTGTAATAGCTGTTTCACACAGGGAAGAGGCTTTTAAGCTGTTATTTGCAGGTAACACACGTTTTAACCACTATTGCAGTGTCAGTTGTCAAATAAGCTGCATTCTTCAATGTCCCACCGAGATCAACACATTTAAGTCATAACAGCACTCTGGAGTGGATCTTCTTTCGTTTCAATGTGATTCCAGTGTCTTTGAACACAAAATGGCGTCTAAACATCAAATAAGTGCAAAACAATGCTTTTACAAGTTTAATGTGGGGAAAAGGCTGTAATAGCTGTTTCACACAGGGAAGAGGCTTTTAAGCTGTTATTTGCAGGTAACACACGTTTTAACCACTATTGCAGTGTGAGTTGTCAAATAAGCTGCATTCTTCAATGTCCCACCGAGATCAACACATTTAAGTCATAACAGCACTCTGGAGTGGATCTTCTTTCGTTTCAATGTGATTCCAGTGTCTTTGAACACAAAATGGCGTCTAAACATCAAATAAGTGCAAAACAATGCTTTTACAAGTTTAATGTGGGGAAAAGGCTGTAATAGCTGTTTCACACAGGGAAGAGGCTTTTAAGCTGTTATTTGCAGGTAACACACGTTTTAACCACTATTGCAGTGTCAGTTGTCAAATAAGCTGCATTCTTCAATGTCCCACCGAGATTAACACATTTAAGTCATAACAGCACTCTGGAGTGGATCTTCTTTCGTTTCAATGTGATTCCAGTGTCTTTGAACACAAAATGGCGTCTAAACATCAAATAAGTGCAAAACAATGCTTTTACAAGTTTAATGTGGGGAAAAGGCTGTAATAGCTGTTTCACACAGGGAAGAGGCTTTTAAGCTGTTATTTGCAGGTAACACACGTTTTAACCACTATTGCAGTGTGAGTTGTCAAATAAGCTGCATTCTTCAATGTCCCACCGAGATCAACACATTTAAGTCATAACAGCACTCTGGAGTGGATCTTCTTTCGTTTCAATGTGATTCCAGTGTCTTTGAACACAAAATGGCGTCTAAACATCAAATAAGTGCAAAACAATGCTTTTACAAGTTTAATGTGGGCAAAAAGCCGGAAACAGCTTTTTCACGCAGGAAAGAGGCTTTTAAGCTGTTATTTGCAGGTAACACACGTTTTAACCACTATTGCAGTGTGAGTTGTCAAATAAGCTGCATTCTTCAATGTCCCACCGAGATCAACACATTTAAGTCATAACAGCACTCTGGAGTGGATCTTCTTTCGTTTCAATGTGATTCCAGTGTCTTTGAACACAAAATGGCGTCTAAACATCAAATAAGTGCAAAACAATGCTTTTACAAGTTTAATGTGGGCAAAAAGCCGGAAACAGCTGTTTCACACAGGGAAGAGGCTTTTAAGCTGTTATTTGCAGGTAACACACGTTTTAACCACTATTGCAGTGTCAGTTGTCAAATAAGCTGCATTCTTCAATGTCCCACCGAGATTAACACATTTAAGTCATAACAGCACTCTGGAGTGGATCTTCTTTCGTTTCAATGTGATTCCAGTGTCTTTGAACACAAAATGGCGTCTAAACATCAAATAAGTGCAAAACAATGCTTTTACAAGTTTAATGTGGGGAAAAGGCTGTAATAGCTGTTTCACACAGGGAAGAGGCTTTTAAGCTGTTATTTGCAGGTAACACACGTTTTAACCACTATTGCAGTGTGAGTTGTCAAATAAGCTGCATTCTTCAATGTCCCACCGAGATCAACACATTTAAGTCATAACAGCACTCTGGAGTGGATCTTCTTTCGTTTCAATGTGATTCCAGTGTCTTTGAACACAAAATGGCGTCTAAACATCAAATAAGTGCAAAACAATGCTTTTACAAGTTTAATGTGGGCAAAAAGCCGGAAACAGCTTTTTCACGCAGGAAAGAGGCTTTTAAGCTGTTATTTGCAGGTAACACACGTTTTAACCACTATTGCAGTGTGAGTTGTCAAATAAGCTGCATTCTTCAATGTCCCACCGAGATCAACACATTTAAGTCATAACAGCACTCTGGAGTGGATCTTCTTTCGTTTCAATGTGATTCCAGTGTCTTTGAACACAAAATGGCGTCTAAACATCAAATAAGTGCAAAACAATGCTTTTACAAGTTTAATGTGGGAAAAGGCTGTAATAGCTGTTTCACACAGGGAAGAGGCTTTTAAGCTGTTATTTGCAGGTAACACACGTTTTAACCACTATTGCAGTGTCAGTTGTCAAATAAGCTGCATTCTTCAATGTCCCACCGAGATTAACACATTTAAGTCATAACAGCACTCTGGAGTGGATCTTCTTTCGTTTCAATGTGATTCCAGTGTCTTTGAACACAAAATGGCGTCTAAACATCAAATAAGTGCAAAACAATGCTTTTACAAGTTTAATGTGGGGAAAAGGCTGTAATAGCTGTTTCACACAGGGAAGAGGCTTTTAAGCTGTTATTTGCAGGTAACACACGTTTTAACCACTATTGCAGTGTGAGTTGTCAAATAAGCTGCATTCTTCAATGTCCCACCGAGATCAACACATTTAAGTCATAACAGCACTCTGGAGTGGATCTTCTTTCGTTTCAATGTGATTCCAGTGTCTTTGAACACAAAATGGCGTCTAAACATCAAATAAGTGCAAAACAATGCTTTTACAAGTTTAATGTGGGCAAAAAGCCGGAAACAGCTTTTTCACGCAGGAAAGAGGCTTTTAAGCTGTTATTTGCAGGTAACACACGTTTTAACCACTATTGCAGTGTGAGTTGTCAAATAAGCTGCATTCTTCAATGTCCCACCGAGATCAACACATTTAAGTCATAACAGCACTCTGGAGTGGATCTTCTTTCGTTTCAATGTGATTCCAGTGTCTTTGAACACAAAATGGCGTCTAAACATCAAATAAGTGCAAAACAATGCTTTTACAAGTTTAATGTGGGGAAAAGGCTGTAATAGCTGTTTCACACAGGGAAGAGGCTTTTAAGCTGTTATTTGCAGGTAACACACGTTTTAACCACTATTGCAGTGTGAGTTGTCAAATAAGCTGCATTCTTCAATGTCCCACTGAGATCAACACATTTAAGTCATAAAAGCACTCTGGAGTGGATCTTCTTTTGTTTCAGTGTGATTCCAGTGTCTTTTGAACACAAAATGGCGTCTAAACATCAAATAAGTGCAAAACAATGCTTTTACAAGTTTAATGTGGGGAAAAGGCTGTAATAGCTGTTTCACACAGGGAAGAGGCTTTTAAGCTGTTATTTGCAGGTAACACACGTTTTAACCACTATTGCAGTGTGAGTTGTCAAATAAGCTGCATTCTTCAATGTCCCACCGAGATCAACACATTTAAGTCATAACAGCACTCTGGAGTGGATCTTCTTTCGTTTCAATGTGATTCCAGTGTCTTTGAACACAAAATGGCGTCTAAACATCAAATAAGTGCAAAACAATGCTTTTACAAGTTTAATGTGGGGAAAAGGCTGTAATAGCTGTTTCACACAGGGAAGAGGCTTTTAAGCTGTTATTTGCAGGTAACATGCATTTTAACCACTATTGCAGTGTCAGTTGTCAAATAAGCTGCATTCTTCAATGTCCCACTGAGATCAACACATTTAAGTCATAAAAGCACTCTGGAGTGGATCTTCTTTTGTTTCAGTGTGATTCCAGTGTCTTTGAACACAAAATGGCGTCTAAACATCAAATAAGTGCAAAACAATGCTTTTACAAGTTTAATGTGGGGAAAAGGCTGTAATAGCTGTTTCACACAGGGAAGAGGCTTTTAAGCTGTTATTTGCAGGTAACACACGTTTTAACCACTATTGCAGTGTGAGTTGTCAAATAAGCTGCATTCTTCAATGTCCCACCGAGATCAACACATTTAAGTCATAACAGCACTCTGGAGTGGATCTTCTTTCGTTTCAATGTGATTCCAGTGTCTTTGAACACAAAATGGCGTCTAAACATCAAATAAGTGCAAAACAATGCTTTTACAAGTTTAATGTGGGGAAAAGGCTGTAATAGCTGTTTCACACAGGGAAGAGGCTTTTAAGCTGTTATTTGCAGGTAACACACGTTTTAACCACTATTGCAGTGTCAGTTGTCAAATAAGCTGCATTCTTCAATGTCCCACCGAGATCAACACATTTGAGTCATAACAGCACTCTGGAGTGGATCTTCTTTGGTTTCAATGTGATTCCAGTGTCTTTGAACACAAAATGGCGTCTAAACATCAAATAAGTGCAAAACAATGCTTTTACAAGTTTAATGTGGGGAAAAGGCTGTAATAGCTGTTTCACACAGGGAAGAGGCTTTTAAGCTGTTATTTGCAGGTAACACACGTTTTAACCACTATTGCAGTGTGAGTTGTCAAATAAGCTGCATTCTTCAATGTCCCACCGAGATCAACACATTTAAGTCATAACAGCACTCTGGAGTGGATCTTCTTCGTTTCAATGTGATTCCAGTGTCTTTGAACACAAAATGGCGTCTAAACATCAAATAAGTGCAAAACAATGCTTTTACAAGTTTAATGTGGGCAAAAAGCCGGAAACAGCTGTTTCACGCAGGAAAGAGGCTTTTAAGCTGTTATTTGCAGGTAACATGCATTTTAACCACTATTGCAGTGTCAGTTGTCAAATAAGCTGCATTCTTCAATGTCCCACTGAGATCAACACATTTAAGTCATAAAAGCACTCTGGAGTGGATCTTCTTTTGTTTCAGTGTGATTCCAGTGTCTTTGAACACAAAATGGCGTCTAAACATCAAATAAGTGCAAAACAATGCTTTTACAAGTTTAATGTGGGGAAAAGGCTGTAATAGCTGTTTCACACAGGGAAGAGGCTTTTAAGCTGTTATTTGCAGGTAACACACGTTTTAACCACTATTGCAGTGTCAGTTGTCAAATAAGCTGCATTCTTCAATGTCCCACCGAGATCAACACATTTAAGTCATAACAGCACTCTGGAGTGGATCTTCTTTCGTTTCAATGTGATTCCAGTGTCTTTGAACACAAAATGGCGTCTAAACATCAAATAAGTGCAAAACAATGCTTTTACAAGTTTAATGTGGGGAAAAGGCTGTAATAGCTGTTTCACACAGGGAAGAGGCTTTTAAGCTGTTATTTGCAGGTAACACACGTTTTAACCACTATTGCAGTGTGAGTTGTCAAATAAGCTGCATTCTTCAATGTCCCACCGAGATCAACACATTTAAGTCATAACAGCACTCTGGAGTGGATCTTCTTTCGTTTCAATGTGATTCCAGTGTCTTTGAACACAAAATGGCGTCTAAACATCAAATAAGTGCAAAACAATGCTTTTACAAGTTTAATGTGGGGAAAAGGCTGTAATAGCTGTTTCACACAGGGAAGAGGCTTTTAAGCTGTTATTTGCAGGTAACACACGTTTTAACCACTATTGCAGTGTCAGTTGTCAAATAAGCTGCATTCTTCAATGTCCCACCGAGATTAACACATTTAAGTCATAACAGCACTCTGGAGTGGATCTTCTTTCGTTTCAATGTGATTCCAGTGTCTTTGAACACAAAATGGCGTCTAAACATCAAATAAGTGCAAAACAATGCTTTTACAAGTTTAATGTGGGGAAAAGGCTGTAATAGCTGTTTCACACAGGGAAGAGGCTTTTAAGCTGTTATTTGCAGGTAACACACGTTTTAACCACTATTGCAGTGTGAGTTGTCAAATAAGCTGCATTCTTCAATGTCCCACCGAGATCAACACATTTAAGTCATAACAGCACTCTGGAGTGGATCTTCTTTCGTTTCAATGTGATTCCAGTGTCTTTGAACACAAAATGGCGTCTAAACATCAAATAAGTGCAAAACAATGCTTTTACAAGTTTAATGTGGGCAAAAAGCCGGAAACAGCTTTTTCACGCAGGAAAGAGGCTTTTAAGCTGTTATTTGCAGGTAACACACGTTTTAACCACTATTGCAGTGTGAGTTGTCAAATAAGCTGCATTCTTCAATGTCCCACCGAGATCAACACATTTAAGTCATAACAGCACTCTGGAGTGGATCTTCTTTCGTTTCAATGTGATTCCAGTGTCTTTGAACACAAAATGGCGTCTAAACATCAAATAAGTGCAAAACAATGCTTTTACAAGTTTAATGTGGGCAAAAAGCCGGAAACAGCTGTTTCACGCAGGAAAGAGGCTTTTAAGCTGTTATTTGCAGGTTACATGCATTTTAACCACTATTGCAGTGTCAGTTGTCAAATAAGCTGCATTCTTCAATGTCCCACCGAGATCAACACATTTAAGTCATAACAGCACTCTGGAGTGGATCTTCTTTCGTTTCAATGTGATTCCAGTGTCTTTGAACACAAAATGGCGTCTAAACATCAAATAAGTGCAAAACAATGCTTTTACAAGTTTAATCTGGGGAAAAGGCTGTAATAGCTGTTTCACACAGGGAAGAGGCTTTTAAGCTGTTATTTGCAGGTAACACACGTTTTAACCACTATTGCAGTGTGAGTTGTCAAATAAGCTGCATTCTTCAATGTCCCACTGAGATCAACACATTTAAGTCATAAAAGCACTCTGGAGTGGATCTTCTTTTGTTTCAGTGTGATTCCAGTGTCTTTGAACACAAAATGGCGTCTAAACATCAAATAAGTGCAAAACAATGCTTTTACAAGTTTAATGTGGGGAAAAGGCTGTAATAGCTGTTTCACACAGGGAAGAGGCTTTTAAGCTGTTATTTGCAGGTAACACACGTTTTAACCACTATTGCAGTGTGAGTTGTCAAATAAGCTGCATTCTTCAATGTCCCACCGAGATCAACACATTTAAGTCATAACAGCACTCTGGAGTGGATCTTCTTTCGTTTCAATGTGATTCCAGTGTCTTTGAACACAAAATGGCGTCTAAACATCAAATAAGTGCAAAACAATACTTTTACAAGTTTAATGTGGGGAAAAGGCTGTAATAGCTGTTTCACACAGGGAAGAGGCTTTTAAGCTGTTATTTGCAGGTAACACACGTTTTAACCACTATTGCAGTGTGAGTTGTCAAATAAGCTGCATTCTTCAATGTCCCACCGAGATCAACACATTTAAGTCATAACAGCACTCTGGAGTGGATCTTCTTTCGTTTCAATGTGATTCCAGTGTCTTTGAACACAAAATGGCGCCTAAACATCAAATAAGTGCAAAACAATGCTTTTACAAGTTTAATGTGGGGAAAAGGCTGTAATAGCTGTTTCACACAGGGAAGAGGCTTTTAAGCTGTTATTTGCAGGTAACACACGTTTTAACCACTATTGCAGTGTGAGTTGTCAAATAAGCTGCATTCTTCAATGTCCCACCGAGATCAACACATTTAAGTCATAACAGCACTCTGGAGTGGATCTTCTTTCGTTTCAATGTGATTCCAGTGTCTTTGAACACAAAATGGCGTCTAAACATCAAATAAGTGCAAAACAATGCTTTTACAAGTTTAATGTGGGCAAAAAGCCGGAAACAGCTGTTTCACGCAGGAAAGAGGCTTTTAAGCTGTTATTTGCAGGTTACATGCATTTTAACCACTATTGCAGTGTCAGTTGTCAAATAAGCTGCATTCTTCAATGTCCCACCGAGATCAACACATTTAAGTCATAACAGCACTCTGGAGTGGATCTTCTTTCGTTTCAATGTGATTCCAGTGTCTTTGAACACAAAATGGCGTCTAAACATCAAATAAGTGCAAAACAATGCTTTTACAAGTTTAATCTGGGGAAAAGGCTGTAATAGCTGTTTCACACAGGGAAGAGGCTTTTAAGCTGTTATTTGCAGGTAACACACGTTTTAACCACTATTGCAGTGTGAGTTGTCAAATAAGCTGCATTCTTCAATGTCCCACTGAGATCAACACATTTAAGTCATAAAAGCACTCTGGAGTGGATCTTCTTTTGTTTCAGTGTGATTCCAGTGTCTTTGAACACAAAATGGCGTCTAAACATCAAATAAGTGCAAAACAATGCTTTTACAAGTTTAATGTGGGGAAAAGGCTGTAATAGCTGTTTCACACAGGGAAGAGGCTTTTAAGCTGTTATTTGCAGGTAACACACGTTTTAACCACTATTGCAGTGTGAGTTGTCAAATAAGCTGCATTCTTCAATGTCCCACCGAGATCAACACATTTAAGTCATAACAGCACTCTGGAGTGGATCTTCTTTCGTTTCAATGTGATTCCAGTGTCTTTGAACACAAAATGGCGTCTAAACATCAAATAAGTGCAAAACAATACTTTTACAAGTTTAATGTGGGGAAAAGGCTGTAATAGCTGTTTCACACAGGGAAGAGGCTTTTAAGCTGTTATTTGCAGGTAACACACGTTTTAACCACTATTGCAGTGTGAGTTGTCAAATAAGCTGCATTCTTCAATGTCCCACCGAGATCAACACATTTAAGTCATAACAGCACTCTGGAGTGGATCTTCTTTCGTTTCAATGTGATTCCAGTGTCTTTGAACACAAAATGGCGCCTAAACATCAAATAAGTGCAAAACAATGCTTTTACAAGTTTAATGTGGGGAAAAGGCTGTAATAGCTGTTTCACACAGGGAAGAGGCTTTTAAGCTGTTATTTGCAGGTAACACACGTTTTAACCACTATTGCAGTGTGAGTTGTCAAATAAGCTGCATTCTTCAATGTCCCACCGAGATCAACACATTTAAGTCATAACAGCACTCTGGAGTGGATCTTCTTTCGTTTCAATGTGATTCCAGTGTCTTTGAACACAAAATGGCGTCTAAACATCAAATAAGTGCAAAACAATGCTTTTACAAGTTTAATGTGGGGAAAAGGCTGTAATAGCTGTTCCACACAGGGAAGAGGCTTTTAAGCTGTTATTTGCAGGTAACACACGTTTAAACCACTATTGCAGTGTGAGTTGTCAAATAAGCTGCATTCTTCAATGTCCCACCGAGATCAACACATTTAAGTCATAACAGCACTCTGGAGTGGATCTTCTTTCGTTTCAATGTGATTCCAGTGTCTTTGAACACAAAATGGCGTCTAAACATCAAATAAGTGCAAAACAATGCTTTTACAAGTTTAATGTGGGGAAAAGGCTGTAATAGCTGTTTCACACAGGGAAGAGGCTTTTAAGCTGTTATTTGCAGGTAACACACGTTTTAACCACTATTGCAGTGTGAGTTGTCAAATAAGCTGCATTCTTCAATGTCCCACCGAGATCAACACATTTAAGTCATAACAGCACTCTGGAGTGGATCTTCTTTCGTTTCAATGTGATTCCAGTGTCTTTGAACACAAAATGGCGCCTAAACATCAAATAAGTGCAAAACAATGCTTTTACAAGTTTAATGTGGGGAAAAGGCTGTAATAGCTGTTTCACACAGGGAAGAGGCTTTTAAGCTGTTATTTGCAGGTAACACACGTTTTAACCACTATTGCAGTGTGAGTTGTCAAATAAGCTGCATTCTTCAATGTCCCACCGAGATCAACACATTTAAGTCATAACAGCACTCTGGAGTGGATCTTCTTTCGTTTCAATGTGATTCCAGTGTCTTTGAACACAAAATGGCGTCTAAACATCAAATAAGTGCAAAACAATGCTTTTACAAGTTTAATGTGGGGAAAAGGCTGTAATAGCTGTTCCACACAGGGAAGAGGCTTTTAAGCTGTTATTTGCAGGTAACACACGTTTTAAACCACTATTGCAGTGTGAGTTGTCAAATAAGCTGCATTCTTCAATGTCCCACCGAGATCAACACATTTAAGTCATAACAGCACTCTGGAGTGGATCTTCTTTCGTTTCAATGTGATTCCAGTGTCTTTGAACACAAAATGGCGCCTAAACATCAAATAAGTGCAAAACAATGCTTTTACAAGTTTAATGTGGGGAAAAGGCTGTAATAGCTGTTTCACACAGGGAAGAGGCTTTTAAGCTGTTATTTGCAGGTAACACACGTTTTAACCACTATTGCAGTGTGAGTTGTCAAATAAGCTGCATTCTTCAATGTCCCACCGAGATCAACACATTTAAGTCATAACAGCACTCTGGAGTGGATCTTCTTTCGTTTCAATGTGATTCCAGTGTCTTTGAACACAAAATGGCGTCTAAACATCAAATAAGTGCAAAACAATGCTTTTACAAGTTTAATGTGGGCAAAAAGCCGGAAACAGCTGTTTCACGCAGGAAAGAGGCTTTTAAGCTGTTATTTGCAGGTTACATGCATTTTAACCACTATTGCAGTGTCAGTTGTCAAATAAGCTGCATTCTTCAATGTCCCACCGAGATCAACACATTTAAGTCATAACAGCACTCTGGAGTGGATCTTCTTTCGTTTCAAT